>NW_027256881.1:248393054-249674304 GCF_029215685.1 Pituophis catenifer annectens
AGGAAAATGTGCATGTAACAAAATAAATGTTCTGTTCTATGAATATTAGAAAAAGATACTGTAAGATGTGTATATAGGGAAAAAATAGCTGCCAATCTAGCCAGAGAAAACGGAACACTTAAGATTAAAAGTGGCAAAAAGTGCAGAGCAATTGGAAACTGTAAAAAGAATAAATGAGAAGCTTCCAGCTGAGTAAATGGAATTGAAACTGAAGGAATATTGGAATCTTAAAGATTTTTATGAGAATGACAGTGATTTATCAAAGAGTGAAATTGAAATGAATACTAGAAATATTAACACAAACAAAAAAAGCTGATGAAAAAGAAGTCATACTGGAAGAATGTTGAAAAATGAAAAGGCTGTAGTCTAGATGGTATAATTGGAGACACATTAAAGTATGAAAGTGTATACTGTATAAGTACTGTATAAGGAGTAGACATGCAAATTTGGTGTAGGTTGGAAGGTTGCATCTATAAAGGAAACGGTAGGAAAAGTAAATGCCAAAAATAGAGATTGGCTTCTTTATATCTGATATGGTGTTTCACAGAATTCTACCCCAAACTATACAAGATATGACAATGAGCACAACTTGGGAAGATCTGTGCTGATTGGGCAAAGGTATGCAGGCCAGATTTTTGCTCTTCAACAAACCTTTGGCTTCTAAGTACCTGGTAGGCTGGTGGTAAATCAGCACTCCTATTGACTGAAAAGGGGCCTATTTCCCAGGCTTCAATCATTTCTCTGGCTATTTTTGTCCCTGCTCAGCCAGCAAGCAGACTAGTTCCAAATTGAATGTATCTCCTTGTTCATTGCAGTGTGAGGCTACTGATCAGTCTGGGTCTCCTTATTTAACCATTCATATTCTTGCAATATGATAGTTAGGTTCTTTCCCATCTGTCCTACATAGTCACAGGGGCAATCCATGCAGAGAATAAGGTAAAGTACATTTGAAGTTTCTCCCACCTCCAAATGATCTTTTGTGTGGTAAAACAAGAAGTAACAGGGTAAAAATCAGTAGTGGTAAATCAATGTGGATTGAACATAAAGTGAGTTTTAGAATGAAATACATTGAAATGGTTTGGTCTTGGTGAATGAACACAAATTGAATCACAAAGTAAATATATGAAGGAAGAGTAATTGGTTGAGAAGAACCAATTGGAAATTGGAACTAGAAATTCTGTTGGCAGAGAGGGTGGATTGTTATTTTTCTTTTTAATGAATTTAAAGTGTTGATAATATCCTACAGATTTTACTGACAATTTATCTGTGTTTTCATATGAAATGATATATTAGAAATTTCAACACCTTTTTCTTCACTGTGAGTAGTGTTCAAAAATGTTCTGTCTATTGATGGAAGACTTTTGATCCAGCAGATGCTTTAGCAACCAACAGTGGGAGGAAAGTCCATTTTGCTGATTCTTCCTTTCCTTTGTAGCTCCATGCAACTCCCTTCAAACTTCTGAATGACTTTAGAACAGTGAGAAATACTGCACAAGAAAGAGAAAATTGTGAAAATAAGCACTTTATTTTTCCATAAATGAAAATCTTCACTAGTTCATAAAAGAACACAATAACTGAATATGATCAACAATATTTTTGCAGTCGTCATTAGTTCACTAAGATAATGTAGTGCCAACTAAAGGCACCCGGTGTAAAATAAAACACAAATGTCTTATTATACATTTGTTAAAGCTGGAATCATATTTAAAAGATCACTATACATACTATATCTATGTATCTGTGTCCCACAGTTCTCTAAAGTTGGAAAGTAATATTGGTAGAAAATTGTAACCAAATGATTTATTTTTACTGCTCATTTAAAGCTAATTTCCTGTTCAAGCAAAATAAATTAACTGAAATATTCCTATCCTCCATTAAGACCAGAGGTAACAATGACTCTCTTTAAAATTAAGTTTTTAAAGATTTTCTTACCATTTTTAATTTACATTAATCCAAAATATCTTTTGGATATTATTGTAGAAATTTCCTTTCAGTGAAGTGGTTTTCATTGAAGCTTCCAGGTATATATTTGTGAAATAAATAATATATTGTCCTAAATCATTTAAGTGTTTCTTTCACAACTCCTAACACAACTTGCAAACTTATAAGATCTTGCTCCTCTCATCCTGTTATCATATAATTTTTCTTTTTATTTTTTTTTCTGATTAGTTTGTTCTTAAAGGTAATAATTGTTAATGTATTTCAAGATAATTTTTCTGAAATTGAATTCTTCTATATAATGCCAATGGAAAGGAAACATATTAAATGTAGTAATAGTGGGAGTCAAACTCTATTATAAACATTTTTGCTTATAAAATGCTCAACAGTGCCAGCAGAGGGCTGTGGATTTGCAGAATTCTTTTCTGAAAAAAATAATAACATAATTTAACAAAAAAAGAAAAGTGCAAGTTTGTTCCCTTTATGTCTTAGGAATTTGTCTAATACTTCTTATACAAGTTAACATAAAGAACTCATAATAATGAGTTCAGTGATTTCTAAATTAGATCCTTTCGTTACCATTTACTGTTTATTTAAAAAAATAGCCTTGTTAATATATGTGATATGAAATCATCCTTATCAGCATAATAAAGAGGCTAGATTTGCCATTAAATGGTTCTAATCAAATTCACTCTGGCTATTCAGGACTGTCATTGCAGCTGTCCAAAGGTACAGAATTCTACCGTTGATTTTCCATATCCTACTTCTAGTAATTTAAGTCTGTGGCCCTTATGATTGGCACACTTAGTTTGCTACAAGAATTAGTATTTATTATAATCTCTGCCTTCTTAATTTGCACAGTGTTGAAATGAGATGAGGGATTTAAAATATGTCCATAAAATCTGTGTTTGCATTTCATATTTGAAAACTAAAGTTAATAATTGTAATTTCTTAGCTCCAGAAAGGAGTATCAGAAGAAAGATTCAAACAAAAGATCTATATGATTCCTGTTCTGAAATATCTGTGCATGACATTGTTTGAGGGCATATTCTATGAACAGTCATAATGAGAGATACTGTGCTGATCAGTTGGTTGGATTTAGACGAGGGAGATCCATTTAAGCACACACTCAGCCATGAGTGCCTTTAGGGCAGCTCAAATGATTTCACAGGGTTGTTCTGTTGTAAAAAAAGTGTTCAACATATTTTGTTTTCGGTTTTTGGAGAAGTGTAATGAATGCATTAAAAGACAAGCATGAAATTAAAAAACTGTGCCCTATCATAGGTGGTGATAATCTAGCATATGTTGGAATCAGAAGTGGTATTCAGCAGGTTCTGACCAGTTCTGGAGAACCGGTAGCAGAAATTTTGAGTAGTTCGGAGAACTGGTAGTAAAAATTCTGACTGGCCCCATCACCATCTATTCTCTGCCTCCCAAGTCCCAGCTGATGGGGAGGAAATGGGGATTTTGCAGTAACCTTCTCATGGATTGGGGAAGGAATGGAGATTTTACAGTATCCTTCTCCTGCCATGCCCACCAAGCCACACCTAGCAAGCCATGCCATGCCCACCAAGCCACGCCCACAGAACCGGTAGTAAAAAATTTTGAAACCCACCACTGGTTGGAATCCCCTAGAAATGTCAAACTAGGTTCCCACAAATTGCAAATAATTCAACACACCCTTTAAGGCAATCTAAATTTGATTGAGAATGGAAAAATTCTACCTTTCATCAGTTGATCTAAACATTTTATCAGATTCCCCCAACAAGTTGCCTTTCCTTAATTAATAATTAATTAATAACTCAGTTATTAGATCAGTGGACCTATTACCGATGCACTATAGACAAAACAATAATGAAGAAGGAAAATGAAATGTTTCGCTCATTCTCCTTCCAGTACTAAGCCAGAAGGCCACTAGAAGTTTTTCAAACTTCTATTGAAATGAAGAAAGCCTACACTATTGTTCTGTTGCTGGGCAGGAACAAAAGAAAAACATTAAACCTTAACCACCATAGGCAGAATTGTAGAAAAGATGGTGGGAGAAGGGTTTTTTTTTTTCTATGGGTCATATCAAAATCTAAACTGGAGAAGAATTCAGGAGCTATATAATATCTTAAAGATGGAGCAAATGTTATGAACTCTTTGAACTGAAGGCAGAAATACAAGTTCACTGACTTAATAAGGCTGAGTCTGCAATGCCAGATTTTTTTTCTCAGCAAGGGCCATTTGAAATTTACTGTGAGATTCCGCAACCCTCTCCAAACCCTTTAGTTTCTAACAATCTTACAACAGAGTTCAGGGAATGCTTTTTATTTCAGGTAAGTATTTGGCCTTTTTTTCTTTTTTTTTTAGTTTAAACTGGAATAATTTAACTTGTTGTATTCCTCTGCCTTTTACTGAGATTATTAGTAAGCACTTAACAAGTGAATGAGCTATTGTCAGTTTGATGCCTTAATTGGATCCAATGCTTATTTTAAAACAAAATGCAAAAATAATACAATTGACAATAAAAGCAAGGATCACGTTTGTTATAATTGTGTATATCTGAGATCAAATTTTATATTGTTTAAGGAGGATAGCAGCTCTATGATTCTGGTTTTGTTTTGTTTTTTACTGAGAGTTCCCTGCATGGCAAAAATTCAGCTATTCTTGCTCACCTATTATCTTACTGATATTTCACAATCCCTGAAGCTATGGTATTAAGAGGGGAAAACATGCCCACTTCTACCCTTCGGTTTGAAATATCGCTTTTACAGGAGCAATGTAAAATGCAACAGCAGATACATCCAACTGAATCATACTCAGGGGGAAAGACTTTTAAAAGCCCCTATCTCATTGCCATCAGAACCCAGTATGAATCTGTTCCTCTCTGCTTGCTTTTTGAAGAGACAAACAGACAGACGTACCGAAGAGGCAACATCCCCCACTGACTTTGCTTATTGTAAAGTTGCAAATGGGAATCACGAGAGCTGGTATGTTGCAATCATTGTAAATAGATGTTGGTTGCCAAGCATCTGGATTTTGATCACAGGACCCTGGGGATGCCGCACCAGTTCCAAGTGTGACGTTTGGTCATAAATCACTTTTTTCAGTACTATTGTAACTTTGGTCATTAAACAAATGATTGTAAGTCAACAACTACCTGTATTCCAATTGGAGTCCTGGGAATAAGATGTAGAACAAAACCATATTAGAAATCTGAGGATGGCTCTGTCTGACCCAAGTAATGGATTAATTTTATTTAATTCATTAAATAAAAAATAATTATTTAATTCATTTAACAGAAAAAAGGTAGAATTATTTTTTTCAGGCAAAAGAAAGATTGAGTAGAACAAGTAAGACTCCCTGAAGTTAAATTGAATAGAGTATTAGACGGTAGTTATAGGAAGGCTTTTTAATAGATTGATTATAGTGTTATTAAGTAAGAGGCAGATCTTTTACAGACAGATATATATTGATAATACGAAAAAAATACTTACACTTCATTGAGTACATACTGTTTATTCAATCTATAAATCCTCCCAGTTAGCCCTAAATTCTAACACTAAATGGATGAGCTCAAGTTTTCCCTTGATGTCTACAAGGAAACTACAACTCTTTGTAGAAAGAGGACTCTATACCTGCATGCCCTAGTACAGCTGCTGATGTAAATACAGGCAGTCCTCGAATTACAACCACAATTGAGCTCAAAATTTATATTGCTAAGTGAGACATTTGTTAAGCCAGTTTTGCCCCATTTTACGACCTTTCTTGCCAAAATTATTAAGTGAAACATTGCAGTTGTTAAGTTAGTCACATGGTTACTAAGTGAATCTGGCTTCCCCATTGACTTTCCTTGTCAAAAGGTCGCAAAAGCTGATCACATAACCCAAGGACACTGCAGCTGTCATAAATATGAACCAATTGCCAAACATCTGAATTTTGATCATGTCATCATGGGGATGCTTCAATTGTCATAAGTGTGAAAAACTGTCATAAGTCACTTTTTCAGTGCCATTGTAACTTTGAATGGTCACTAGATGAACTGTTGTAAGTGAAGGACTACCTGTATTAAAATAGAGCATAATAAAAAAATAATAATTTAAAAGAAATGGTTTGAACTTCTCCCAGGCATAACCACTCTCTACTTTTCATTAAGCACCCTGACTTATATAGGCTTTCCTGTGAGTCAGAAAAATATGCTACTATTACTTTAAGAGTCACATTAATTTTAATGAGAAAATTCCTTATTCACTTGCAGATAAACAGTTGGTTAACAGTAATTTTAACAGTAATTTTCCTTAAGTCCTAGCTCTTTTTTCCACTGGGCTGCTAATATAACTTCCACTGGGCTGCTAATATAACTTCAAGCTATAACTTCAAGCAATATTTAAGATACTATATAGCTATAAATCTTCCATCCAACCGTGTCTGTTAAAAGCCAAATAGTGTAATTTTTGAGTTTATTTGTAGTACATGGCCCACCAATAATTCACTATCCTGTCAAGGATGTAGTTTAATAACGCTTGCAACACTAATCATTTAAACAGAAGGTTTTTTATTATTAAACCAGAAAAAACACTTCTGAACTTTTAAAAGCACAAAGGTATACAGGCAAGCTATTTTCTCATTCATCTGAAAGTTTAAGTTAAAATAAGTTGTTCAGTTAATTATATGCTTGAACTATTTCAGTATGTCATCTAATCATATTTAAGTTTAAATGTGACACTTTGGAAAACTATTTGATTTTTAGGCATTCTTCCATGCCAAGATAATCATGTATGGAAGATTATGTATGCATTAGCCATAGAACTGTGCACATTGGAATAACCACAGATTACTTTAAAATGAGTTCCAGTTTTAGAGAAAAATAATTCTACAAGTTATACTAGTGTAAATAGGAACAGACCTTGGCTCTCCAAACCTACTCTAGCAAGTAATTAGAGTTAGTATATAGTAACTGATCTAGTGTAACAGTCTTGTGGGTAAGAATTAATTGCTTTCTAACAATGTATGGAATCTAATTTTCTTTGCCCTGTATGAATGATATCAAGATATATAAACACAACAGAGTTTGGTGTGCCACAACTTAATCCAGAGCTGGCTGAAACAATGGAAATATATTTCTGAGCACATTATGGGTTAAATCCAATATAGTTAAAAACATATGACTGCAACCACAAATATGCTGGTATTCAGCTGTTTTATGAAAACAGTTTTATGACAAATTCAAATGGGACTAATACAATAAACTACTATCGCAGTTAACTCTTATTTTCCTTAAGAAGCCTTAAAAATCAGCAGCATATTGAAATCATTTACAGCTCAAAAGCATTTAAAGTATGAAAATGGACTCTTATTAACTATCATGTATTGTACTGTCAGTAACTATACTCTGTTACCTACAAAGGTCCTGAGTATTAGTTACTAATTTTTGAAAAGTTTCTTTGTGGGTGGTAACACTGGAGAAAGGATATTGAACATTTTGTTTCTGCTCAATTCAAACCTTAAAAATATTAAAATTTCTTGTATGTTTTAAAAATTTTGTCAGAAGTAGAAATTCAACAGCTGGAAATTGATTTGTTGAATGTGTGCAAGATAGCCTCTCTTCTGTTATAAAAACAAAAATTATGCTGTCTACCCACAAAGAATATTGTTAATTAGAGAATCTGCTCTATTAAAGGCTACCTAACAGAAATTCTGGAAATGCAATTTACTCCAGAAATAAAGATAAAGCAAATTGAGTTTGACTACAGTAGAATTTGGTAGTCAAGTGCCTAAGTGCCCTTTGAAGACCTAAGTTGACCTTTTCCTTGTCTATTAAGAAAGCCTCAGAGAATTGCCTGGTGCCACATTAGACAATTAGTATTTTGCCTACCTTAACAGCAGCTTTCTAAGATTTCAAACCACTGTATAGTCTTTCCCAACCTTACTTGGAAATGCCAGAGGCTAGAATTAGCATAATTCTCATAATTTTACTGAGTAGTAAGAACACCTTGATCTTCTCAACATGAGTTATCACACTAAAGAGGGGATGTATTAGCTCTGATCATCAATGAGATCAATACCCAAGTATTTCAAAGGCATTTTTATTTGTAACCTTAGCTTTCTGCCCAGAGTTATCCCGAGGTAAGATAAGCAGCCTATAAATTTTATGAAAATAAATAAATAAACAAGCAAACAATTTAGTGCCTTCAATTAATTGTTAATTTTAGATGATATTTTATATTTTAAATTTTGTGACTTGGTCTTGGACTGAATAAATAAATAGCTAGACTACACTGAGTTGCAATTATATAGAAAGTGGTGGTTAGTTATCTTTTTAATTATGGATATAAAAATGTGAACTAAAAATAATCAAAAATAATCTTAGAAGTTGCCCAGTTTTGTGCTATCATTTGTACAATACACCAAACCATTATTTAGGTTTCGAATTTCTTATACACTACTGTATTTCACTTTGATTTATTTTAGTATCTGTTCTTCATTATTTTAGATTCTGCTATAGTTACCATTCTAAATGTAGAAGGGTGCAAAACGTCTGTTATTAGATACTTGGTTTCTACAGTCCCTAGGACTGCAATAAATAAATGTAAATGTGAACTAATTCTAATTTCTGTTAATGTTTATATAATTAGTTAACTGGATATTTCTAAGATCATCCATGTGCCATTAATTCTAGACAGCTAACATAGGATTAAAAACAGATAAGAACAAATTTAAAAAAGAAAACAATATAAAGCAGCCATGCTAAGGAGGAAAGCAAACTCCCACACACCAGAAATTCTAGATTCATACATTGTCTCCAATCCAGATGATATGTCATATCTTTAATCCCTTCCTAAAGATCAGCAGGTTAGAAAGTGGTATGGATCTTGGGTGGGTGGGTGGGGACACTGTTCCAAAGCATAAGAGTGGTTGTAAAGGAGGCACCATTTTTGTATAATAACATATATATATATATATATATATATATATATATATATATATATATATATATATATATTATTATTATTATTATTATTATTGTTTTAATTTATATGCCGCCCTTCTCCGGAGACTCAGGGCGGCTTACAATGCATTAAGCAATAGCCTTCATACTTTTGTATATTTTATACAAAGTCAGCTTATTGCCCCCACAATCTGGGTCCTCATTTTACCTACCTTTGAAAGGATGGAAGGCTGAGTCAACCTTGAGCCTGGTGAGATTTGAACTTGCAGTAATTGCAAGCAGCAGATGTTAATAACAGTGCTTTAGTCCACTGTACTACAGGCTCTTTGTTCTTAGCCGTTGGAGAAAATTGTTATAACCCTCTTGGTGTTACTGTTAAATACTGTTACGTTTCTGTGAAACTAAGGAGCTCAGAAAATCATATGGCAAGTTCCTTCCAGAGGGTAAGGATGACCTTGTCCTGTATGTTATCATCCAATTTGTAACCAGGAAGGAGACTCCATAAGTTGGACCAAGTTCTCTCTCCTCTCTTATTTGTCAACATTCACCAATGTTCTGTTAAGCAGAGAGAAGATGGGAATGAAGTAGCAGAACAGCGGTACCTGTCCTTTTCTGGAATTTGGAATTTTGCAAATTAGTAGGTGCTGCCGGAAAATAAGTACAGCAGACTGTACAGCAGACTTCCACAAAACAAATGCCACAGGAGGCGTACATTAATTACAAAGCATCTCTTTAGTGAAATTCTACCTACTGGCATTTGTGGCAGGAAAATGCTCCATACAATTGTTTGTTTTTGTCTGTTTTCTAGGCAAGTAGACAGATTTCCAAACATCACTGGACAGTAACCAATCTTCATTTTTCGTTTTTAAGGAAGTTTATAGAGCCAGAGGGCATGCTCGGATATGAAGATTCTACAGCAGTCTGGTCCTGTGCTTTTCAGGCTGCCAACCTGCCAATTGGTTTTAATTAAAACCAATGTTTTTAATTAAAATATCTTTCTAAAGATTTCAAAAGCCATCTTTAACAGTGACGGGCACCAAGACAGACACATCAACAATCTCAGACGCTATGTTGGGGACCCTCAGAAGCAGATGATACTCCCTTATTTCCTTTTTCCAGAAATGTTTTTCAGAGAAAGCCATATTGCTGTTTCATCGCCAATACTCCCACCAAGTGGGGCTTGGGGACAGATTGTAGGCGCAGCATTTTTGCCTAGGGCCAGTTCCTTGTGTGAAAAAAGTACCAGAATTTTGGATTTATCTGTTCACAGATAGAAAATAGGAAAGTATTGATGGTGCTCATCAATTTCCCCAAATGTCACTAAGCTTGAAGTTCTTTTTGACTGCTTCTTCTCAACTAGTCCCATAAATTTATTCCCTCCCTCTCTCTCTCTCTCTCTCTCTCTCTCTCTCTCCCCTTCTCTCCCTCCCTCCCTTTCTCTTCTCCCCCCCCCAAAAAAAATTGTACCAACTTCTTTCCTCTCTTGCTTCAGATTCCTGTTATGCTCTGTAGGGACATAAGGAACTTTAATGCCAAGTAAATTAAATAAAATTAGTGCATCTCCTCTCAGTACAAAAATAATGGAACATATGTGAGGCTACGTTATACTGTACAGTCACGTTACCAAATAGAGAAATGTGTTTGCTGTATATAAAAAGAAGTAGGACATCTTGATTTAAAACAATAAAAAATATAGTACAGTAAGGGAATTGCTAATTAGCTAAATATGTCTAAACCTTGGTTGTATAAATACTTCCCATCCCCCTGCTTTATGAAGCTGGTATTTGAAAGCTGCATTGGACTCCAGCTTAAATTCAGACAAATTTCAAGGAATGATTCCCTTGTGGCCAACCTCCTGATTTCAACTTAGAGAGAATTCCAAGCCCATGCTGATATTATAATAGTACAGTAAACTATTATTTCATTCTGTTTACTGACAAAGTACAGCACTAGCAGCGGAATTCCTCCACTCTGTACCCTTGCATGCTTGCTATTTGGCAGTCTGCAATGGAAAACAAGAAGCAATTATGGACAGACAACACTGTAATGGAAAAAATAGAAGACAGTATTTTTTTTCACAAAAAAAAAAGTGTGTGTGCCAGTTTTTACATGAGAGCTCCCTTCCCTCTTCGTCTGGAAGAAATTCAGCTCACACTAATACCTAATATGAAACCACAGTTCTGGAACTCTCTGTTCACAGCCAGCTGGAAGTGACCAAAACAACATCTGTTGCATGTAGAATCTAAAAGTATTTGTCAAATTCTTGCTCTAAATCAGATAGCGGGAGCTCAAACCTCAGTTACACTTACTGTTTTAGAGCCATTTTAAGTGCATAATCAAGACAGCTAATTTATTTAATTTGGTACCTTAGTAAAGTTTTGTGAAAAGTGGGCATTCTTTCCCAGTTTAACTATATTTATTTTCATGGAATTTCTGCCATTTTTCCTCTATTACTTCTGGTTCTGTTGCCATGATTTCACATGTTCTCCTCTGGTAGAACATTGTGTATTGGTAGCATTATTGGAGTCTGACAGTTTTATTCATTTCCTAAATGTCCCTACCCCTTTCTAGAAATGTGAGAAGAGCAGAGCCTGTTCCCCCCAATGTCATGTGCATGTTCCAAGGGCCATGTACACCACTCAAAATTGGGTGCAGCTTCCAGACTCCTTGCAAATGGAGGGAGTGAGCCAATGAGTCAATAGAGTCAATGGTAGCTACTTACTGGTAATTGCATTCTGTTTAGGACTCAGTGTGTGGACTAAAAACATACTTCTTTCACTTACACATTTCTTCTGTCCTGATTTCTCTCAACCCAACTGTCACCAATTGACAGAATTTAAGTTGTGGATTGCACATTTGAAATGAGTGCTGTAGAATTTAAGAGTTTTCTGGTATATTAAAGATGAAGGGGGTTACAATGGCATAAATTTTCATCAATTAGGATCCCTGCAAAAGTTTATGATGCAATATTCTTTCACTTTTAAGGTGTCTCAAAGCTCCACATTTATTCTACAGATGATTAGTGTGTGCTCTAGATTTTATTTCACTAAACACAGTACATTCATAATGAATATAGAAATGTTGAGTCATCTTGGGCTTACAAATCTATATATTTAATTTAAGCTATATCTTACTCCAGGGATCCCCAACCCCTGGTCCATGGACCGGCACCCGGCCAGAAACTGAGCCGCACAAACAAGCAAAACCCCATCAGTGGGATGCAGGCAGCATGCGAAACCACGCTCCCTCCTATCCGTAGAAAAACCTCCTTCCACGGAACTGGTCCCTGGTGCCCAAAAGGTTGAGGGTCCTGTCTTACTTCATCCCTGTCAGTAATATAACCTGGAAACATTATTAGAGGTCTAAAATATCCATATCTTCTGATTCTGAGCTTTCATTTTAAGAAGATCAATTCAGCAGATGACAAGTTTTAGTGACTTAAGTTTCTGAATTCTTTTCATGTACATGTTTGTTCCGTACTTGTATGCATGTATCTCCAAACCCTTACTGATTTAACTTGATACAAAAATGGAGGAGTCAAAAGAAAATTTGATCCAATGAGATTCAGAAGTTGCATTTTTGTCTACCAAGGCACAGAAAAAAGCTACTCTACCTAGCAACTATCTTATGAGAAAGGAAAGTCATATAGATGGAAATTTTAAAACTTAGAAGGAAGACTACACATGAAAGTTACATGTGTAGTCACATGTAAATAGTATGGTGAAAGGATTGGGATAACTATTTTTCTGCCTCTTATACTGCTAGAATCTAATTAAGTTGATCATGAGAAATCCAACAATGCTTGTGGCAATTCATCTTTGGGTACTCCATATATATGGGAAGTAAGGCTATGAATAACTTCTAGTCATGATGTCTGGCTACAATTTATCTCCAATATCAGAAGCAGTTCATCTCTTATTCCAACTTGCTAAGGAGTACAAATAGGAGAATGACAGTGCACGGATGTCTCGTTTGTAACTTCAAAGATAACTTGTTGGTCATTGTAAGAACGGAATGCTGAACTAATCACAAGTCTTTGGTTTAATCCTGCAGAGTTCCTTCATGCATTGTATTTTCCATAACATTATAGGTTCAATAAATTTGGCAGGCTCTGATTTTGGACCGAAATACCATAACATGCTCTGTGTTATGCAATCTTTAAAGAATATATCCAGCTTTAAGTCCTAATTGTTTCTTTATTAATTCAATGTGAACCTACAGAGAAGAATTTTCTCAGTACAGTTCTTTGTCTCATCCTCCTAATACATATACCCAGCCTATAGGGCTGAAGTTATTTTTCCCTTCAGTATGCTATTTATTTTCCAGACCTCTTGTAAAACTCTTGCATTAGATCACTGAAATGAGTTTCTGTAACCTTAATTTATGTTCCATTTGTGCACACCTTCAAAAGTATAGAACTAGGGTTATTTATACATGGAACCTCTTTCCACTATTAACCTGGACAGAGAGATGATCTCTGTGAATAGGAAATATGTGGAAGTCTTCCGTTTCCTCACCTTTGATGGTGGGATTCAGCCAGCCGTTCTGTCTATATTGGGGATTAGAAGAAGCCTGAAGTTTCTCCTACAGTTTGCATTCTTCTGATTTCTGGTACATGCTCCTACCATAATCAAAATGATAATACAGACAACCTGGTTTTTCAAGCTCCTATTCCATGCATAATTATTATTGTATTTATTGAAAGTATTCATATGCTGCCCACTGAGTTCATGGACATGGGTGACTTATAACAGTTACCCCCAACCTTTTGGACACCAGGGACTGGTTCCACGGAGAAAGGTTTTTCTGCAAACTGGAGGGGCCATGGTTTTGCATGCTGCCTGCATCCCACAGATGGGGCTTTGCTTGTTTGTGTGACCCAGTTGCTGGCATGCCGTGGACTGGTACCAGACCATGGACCGGGGGTTGGGGTCCATTTTATAAGATAGAAATGTCAATTAAATTAATACTAAAATCCCAACAAAAATATATCACAAAAGAAAACAGAAGCCCTGAAAAATGTTTGGACCACCTTCTAAAGCATAATGGCCAGAGGATTTCCTTGATTTCTAACAGCATTTTGTTTCATAATTCCATAATCCCTGTCCGATCAATTCAATCTTGCAGGATTGGCACACTCTTGAGTTCCTTTGATTAAACAATATCATCTATTTGGTTCCTGAAAGCACACCTTCTCTGTAGCACTCCGAAGTTTGCAGTAACACCAAAACAGCTATCAATTATGGATCTCCTCATAGCCACAGAGTCAACCATCAGGAACAATAAACTGGCAGAGCCAGAGGCAGAACAATTAAGGATGAAGCCCTCACCAGTGCCAAAACACCACCTTCCAACCGTACAATTCAAGAAAGGAGAGCAGGGACATCCCTAGGAAGAGATCCAAACCTGCCAGCTGGTAAAGGAAGATGCACAGTCATCCTGAATACAGGTGACTACAAGGCCAAGGTGAACAGTCTTCTGAATGACACTGCCATGTATGAGACTTTGAAGAAAGATGCTACCAGCAGTTACAAAAAAAAATCATTGGTTTCTTGCAACAACTACTGAATGCCATCAACAAGCTATGATACTACCATGTTTACACTGGGGAAGCCACACCATGCATATATGGACTCCCCAAAATCCACAAAGAGGGAACTTCACTCAGACCAATTGTCAGCAGCATAAACTCTGTCACCTACAACATTGAAAAACATCTAACCATCTTATTAGCTCTTCTAGTTGGCAACACCACCCATCGCATCAACAATTCACAGGACTTCACCAGCAAGGTTTGAAAACTAAAACTGGACCAGGATGTGACCATGGTTTCCTATTATGTGACTTCCCTCTTCACGTGCATTCCAACAACTGAAGCTGTCATGGTAGTAAAGAAATGACAGCTACAAGACAGCACCTTAGGTGACAGGACCAACCTTAGCCCAGACCACATATGTGCCATACTGGACCTCTGTCTGATCATTACCTATTTTAAATACAATGAAGGTTTCTACAGACAAAAACACGGCTGTGCCATTGGTTCACCTGTGTCCCCCATTATGGTTAATTCCTACATGGCAAAGGTAGAAACCAAAGCCCTAAACTCCTTCACATGAATTCCATTGTGATCAACAGTATTAAATGTTATAAAGAAATCTAGATGTATCAACCAAGCTGCATTCCGTCTCCTATGTAGATTATCCAGAAAGTTAACCAAAGCTGTCTTCATATAAAATTCATAACTGAACATGAACTTAAAATGATCATAATCATTTGATTGATCTAAGAGCTCCTAGAACTATAGCATAATTGCTTTCTCCATCAAATGGCTATATATTGAATATTTGACCAGCCAGTTTGCACATCTCTATTCTCTTTTCCATGAAGATGCAGTAATATTAGATGAGAAACCTGGCAGCTTGTTACCTCTCTGTTGGTGACAACTTTGGTTGAGTTTATTTCTCAGTGGGGGATTCCATGTTCTACATCAGGCAGTTCCCAATGGTGGCAGTGCAAATGATGTGATGTCTTCATTGCATTGAGGAAACAAGCCAACAAAGCTGTTCATTAGCTATTCAAGAACTGTTGGCATACACTTTATGGCTATGATGCAAAATTTCTAGACATCTTGATGCTGAGCACAAAAAAAAAAAAAACCTTGGCGAATGAGAAAAAGAGGAGAAGAATTGTAATTAGAGGAATGTTAGAATTATAGCATGAAGAGTATGCCTTTGCAAAAATAATATTAAAAATGTTCTTAAGGCAATTTTTTAAAGGAAGCTCTGAGAGACAAAGGTGCAGGATATGAAATCTGAGAGAGAAGGAGCTAGCATCTTCCTGATCATTTCGCATGCAGACAATAGGGAAAGCTCCTATCTTATTAGACATGTTAGTTTTCTTTTAGAAAATGTTGTCTTTTATTCAAAGTTTTTCCCTTATTGACACTTTAAAAAGTATTTTTACTAGACTAATAATGTCCCATTTTGCTCTTCCCAGGAATTTCTACTTACTTCAGAAAGGGTAACTCTAAAAAAAAAAAAAAACCCTCTAACCAAAGATATTACAAATGACCAGAGATATTACAAATGACCAGAGAAAATTCAGCATCTCTAATCTGTTAAGCTAAAACTGGATAAAGCAATTCAGTTTCATCTACAAGATACCAATTGCCTATCCTTGTGCTAAAACATGTTATATGTTCCTACAAATATCCTCATGCAGCACACTAACCTTATCTTCATTCCACGTTAAACCACCATCAGAGATCTTCATAGTATCTCAAATTCCCAGTCATTTCTTCAAAGATGGATTGCGAGACTTCTTTGTTCTTAGCTTCTATTTCTTTGGCTTTAAATCAACTATATCAGTTTAAGACTTATGAAGTATTACTTTCCATTTCAAGATCCATTCCTTCCCAGCTCTCTATCCTTTGTTCTCAGTTCCTCATTACATTTAGAATAGTGAAATATAAAGTCCTCATCATATTTTGACTCACTTTGAGTTAGAGCTGGGCACTTTTTTACAGAATCTCTGGAATCCTTTTCTTTGAGAAACCAGGTGGTGGAAAATATCCCTGTATTTCATGAGCCATGGTGGTGCAGTGGTTAGAATGCAATACTGCAGGCTACTTCTGCTGACTGCCGGCTGACTGCAATTTGACAGTTCAAATCTCACCATGCTCAAGGTTGACTTAGCCTTCCATCCTTCCGAGGTTGGTAAAATGAGGACCCAGATTGTTGGGGACAATAGGCTGACTCTGTAAACCACTTAGAGAGGGCTGTAAAGCACTGTGAAGCGGTATATAAGTCTAAGTGCTGTTGCTATTGTTATTACTATTGTGGAAATTAACTTACATTACTATACAACTATTTGTACAGTTTCAGAGGTACAGACTATGAAAATTAAAAGTAAAGAAGGATTTACGAAGTTTTAGGAAAGTGGTACAAACAGTGAAGTCTACACCCTTGAGATCCTGGCAAAATCTAATATTACAAGCTATTTCTTCTTTTCAATGAGCACACATATAAGCTGAGACAAACAGGATAATCTTTCTGATCAGTCTTGCTATTTGAAATAGAATACACCTTTTGAGTATCTTAAAGAGTCAACTGAAAGATATCAAGAACGTCTGTTACTTAACCAGTAATGTATGGAAAACAAGTCTCTTGATTTGAAAGTGGGAAAACACTGTTTCTATTTACGGCAGTGGATTATTAATGTTAAAGTAGATAGGACTACTTGAAAAAAATGTCCACCAAGTAATAGCAGAATCTTCTTTTTTCACTCAGCAATGCTAATCTAAAAATTCTTAATATACAAACTATCTACCTTTTGTGAGTCATGTGGGCTTATCACTGTTTTTATTAAGAAAGATATACCGTGGCTATGCAACACTCTTCAGTCTTGATTCCGAAAAGATGCTTCAGAGCATGCGAGAGAGCAAATATAACATCTCCCTACAACTCATGAAAACAGTGTCAGCTTTTCCTGGGATCAAATACTTTCTCTCTGCTGTTGCCATGTACTTCCAAGAAAATATGGCGCTGCTTTAAAGAGTTGCCTACACTGTAGGTACTTAGCTCATAGCTCTGTGCATTCCAAAGCACCTTTATCAAAACAAAAGTATTACACCGTCCTATTATAGGCTACATTTCAACCCTGAGCCAAATATCAAGGGTACTATGTAATTAGCAGTTAAATCATTTTGCACAATGACAGTCCTTTAATATGAACAAACTAGGGGTTGAACAGTGAGAAGAGGAAGGAAACAAATTGTGGTTGCTAACAATTGCAACCATATCTTGAGTCACTTCCAGATTAAACTCTAATATGAATAAAAAGTATATTGTGCACTCATTCGGAAACCACAAAGTACATCCTATCAGCACATGGACTCTAAAAATGGTTTTTAAGGTCCTAACAACATAGGCTGAACATATATTTGCAAAAGGAGGCATCATAATGCTACGTTTGTTTTGAAAGAAAAGCAACCACATGAACAAAGTCAAAGAATAAACACAGCACTTTTCCCTTTTATTTTTTTTTCTTTATTTCAAGATTTATAAGGCCACCCAACTCAAACAGTGTGACCCTGAGGATATGTAACACTAACATTGAAGAATCATCATCGTCATCATTACAATAATATACAATACAATTACAATAATAACATTACATCCCCATAGTGATGTTGATACCTGCCCCACAGAAAAGGAGGCAGAGCAATATCCAAACGAATGCAATCAAGACCAGAATTGAAAAATCATCAAATGATTCAATGTGCAGGTTGTGCCAAGAAGCAGAAGAAATAGTAGATCATATGCTCAGCTCATGCAAGAATATTGCACAAACTGATTATAAATAACAAAACACAATCATCAGAATGATTCAACTCAAATTCTGTAAAAAATACCACAATGAAATATCGGTAGTTGAAAAAGTAGCTGAAAATGCACTAATTAAAATATTGTGAGATTTCTGAATACAGATCAATGAAGTCTTGGCTCACAACACACCAGATATAACTCTGGTTGAAAAGATGAAAATTTGGATAATTGATGTGGCAATACCAGGAGGATAGTAGAAAACGAAGTATGAGAGACAAATCACAAAGTATCAAGCTCTGAAAATCAAAATTGAAAGATTATGGCATAAACTGGCCATGGTGATTTCCAGTTGGGTGCCATAGCAAAAAAAATCTGGGACAGTGCTTAGAGAACCTGTGCATTGGCACAATTTCCATCGATCAATTGCAAAAGACCACACTGCTTGGATCCACACATATACTATGCTGATATGACATCTTAGGTTCATGGGAAGAATTTGATGTGTATGAAGGCCAACACCAGCTAAAGAACTGGCAATTATGACTTCCCATTGTTGTAAAGAGATAACAAGAACAATGAGAATAACAGGCCTATTAATACAAAAAAGACCAAACTCACCTATAAGAAAGGCTGAATGAAGAATAGAAAGGGGACATAACAAGGCCAAGTATTATATAGCCAATACAAGCAGGCCAAGCAGATAAGATCTGGCAATAGCCAAGAGCAGGATAGTTGACAAAAGAAACAGAGCGGTCAGTTCTGGCTGCATAAGACCAAGATTTAAGAACAAACGCACACAAAGTCAGAATTGAAAAGACAGCAACAGCTCTCTCTTCTAGCACTAATGATGTAACCTAGTTTGGTAATGAAACGTCTGCAAAAAAGCAACTAGGTTTAGAGACCACCAGGGATCTCACAGTTCAATCCTAAACTACAAATATTCTTTTTTGTCAGTAAACAATGCTAAACTAAATAGACCAATGGCCAAAGAGTAACTATTTCATGCAGTTATGTAAGGAATGGGGATTCATTTCTCCAACATTTGCTGTGAAATGATTTAACATTCAAATGACAAAGGCTCTACCCCAGGGGTGTCAAATTGGATTTCTTCGAGGGCCAGATCAGCATTGTAGTTCTCCTCCGTAGGCCAGCGGCGGGGCGGGTGGGGGGGCAGGACGGATGCCTCCTGCAGCACCCTGCCAGCCAAAATGGGGTGTGGGGGGATCCATGTGCGGTCCCCCTGCACCTAATTTTTACCCTCTCATGGCCCATTTTCGGGCCCATTTTTCAAGGCCATTTATGGCTTGTATTTCAGGCCATTTTCAGGCCATTTTTGGGGGGCTGTTTTTAAAGTTATTTTTCAGGCTGTTTTGGGGCCGGTTTCAGCTTGTTTTTCTGGCCTTTTTCGGGCCATTTCTGGCCAGCAGAGTGCTTCAGGAGGCTATGGAGAGTGAAAATGAAGCGCAGGGGGGCCGCACGCAGCCCATTTTAGCCGCCAGAGGCACCGTGGGCTGGTTCTTTGATATTTCGAGGCCAGCCCCATGGGCCGGATTTAAGCACCCCATGGGCCAAATCCGGCCCACGGGCCTTGAGTTTGACACCCCTGCTCTACCCTATCAAGATGCTCAAACTAAAATAGGGGAAAGAGTGAATCCCGAGTCTTAATTCCCTGCATTTCATATTGCTTCTAAGTATTTTAAGTTTGATTAGGCAGCCTAGAATTATTGTGGTCACTGCTGCTGCATTCTAGTTAGAAAGCCCATACATTGAATTTTGAGTAAAGGAAAACAACTCATGTAAAACCTAATTGTTACACGCAGCCCTGATTGGGATTGAAATATGTTGGCTAATATGGTAAGTGTGAGTGGAAGGTCAAAGGGGAGCCATATTGTAAACATACATGCCAGCATGAAGACAGGACTGAAGATAAAATTAGAACCAGATGCTTTCCCATTTCTCATAAGGTTTTGAGGTCACCGCCCCGGTGTCTCCAAGTCCCTCAGCAGGGAGAAAATATAGCATTGCTCTGTGCCATGGAGGGAGATGCAGCACTTATAAATTTGGTAAGGTACATTGAATTCTGAAGCATAATGTTTTCAGCTGAAGAGGAATACACTTCTTTCAGAGACATCTGTTTTTTATCAAATAAAACTGCTTTTGAGTCAGGCCTTAACACAATGCATGGAAATACAGTTGGAACTTACAGTGAACTGTAACTGATCTGTCAAACTGAAAGATCAGCACAAAATCACCAAATATGATATCTGGGTCAAGTAATTAAAGTCATCTGATAAAAGTTTGTAAAAGCTTCTTTTTTCTTCTTCTTTCTCCCCCACCGCCCTTCCCCCATTCCAAGCTTTAAGGGCTGTATGAAAGATAACTCAGACTAGGTATTGTTGTCCCCAGAAAGAGATCTGGCAGCAAGATTCTAAGATACATACAGCCTGTTTTTTTCCCCTTGCTGGTTTTTCAAAAATGTTTCTTTCAGTGATGTGATTTATATGGCCATTGCGCTTTGTATGTCTTGGAAGGGGGAGTATAAACTTGGCCCTTGAACTTGCAATCAGATTTGCAATACGATCTTTAACACAAGAAAAGTCCCTACGAATTGAAATTTAGGGACTTGAGACAGCATTTTGAGGGAAACTGGGTTTTGAGTGCTTTTGTGTGTGTTTGGGGAAAAAAATGGAGACTTTATGAGGAAAGTTTCTTGTTTTCTTTGTACTGTACAGTAGTCCTCGACTTACAACAGTTTATTTAGTGACCGTTCAAAATTACAACAGCACTGAAAAAAAGTGACTTATGACCATTTACAACCTTTGTAGTAGCCCCATGATCTATGTGATCAAAATTCAGATGCTTGATAACTGGATCATACTTATGACCGTTGCTGTGCCCCAAGGTCATGTGATCACCTTTGACAATCTTTTGCCAAGCAAAATCAATGGGGAAGCCAGATTCAATTAACAACCGGGTTACTAACTTATCAACTGCAGTGATTCACTTAATAATTGTGGCAATAAAGGTCGTGAAATGGAGCAAAACTCATTTCACAAATGTCTAGATGATATGACTTGTAATGCAGTGTTGAATACATTCCTATTCAGGAATTGTATGTTGTAGCTTTTCCAGCCTTACATATATATGAGTTCCTTTTGCTTGGCTGGCACTTACATTGGGATAGTCATGCATGGGATTAGACTAATCAACATCTTAACTGAAAAACGTACACCTATGCTCTTCGTTCCAACTATTTGTTTGGAATTATTTGTACAGAAACATTTCCTTCTATTCTGACCCATATTTGCCATCTGTAATTATAGTGTGAGATGCTTTTGAACATAACCATAAGTACTGTATGATTGCCTAGAGTTAAGATAAGTAGGAATTTGCTTCATAGTATGTAACTATGAAAGGGACGTGGTGGCTCAGTGGCTAAGATGCTGAGCTTGTCGATCGAAAGTTCAGCGGTTTTAATCCCTAGTGCCATGTAATGGGGTGAGCTTCTGTCAACCTAGTAGTTTGAAAGCACGTAAAAAATGCAAGTAGAAAAATAGGAACCACCTTTGGTGGGAAGGTAACAGCGTCCCGTGTGCCTTTGGTGTTTAGTCATGCCAGCCACATGACCACAGAGACATCTTCGGACAGCTCTGGCTCTTTCGCTTTGAAACGGAGATAAGCACCACCCCCTAGAGTCGGGAACAACTAGCATATATGTGTGAGGGGAACCTTTACCTTTACCTTATGTGAGCCTAGAATTGCAACTTTAATATTCATATGGACTCTGGAGAGTCATTTGCTTCTTTCTAGTCTTTTTTCTATCTCCTTAGTAATGCACATTTAGTAACTGTTAACTTATAGGACTGTCCTATAAATCCCATTCCAAAAATGAGGTCTCTTAAATTCATTGGAGTTTATTCCCAGATCAGTGTTTTTTAAGGCTCTGAAATAGGAACATACAAAAAGTCTTGTTGGCTGTTTGTGAAGTAAGATAACTTACAAAGCTTTTATTGCTGTGTAGAATTGGTTCTAAAATGATTGTTTTAAAATGCAGTACATGTATTATTGCATCTTCTTCCTCAGCTTCCTTCTTAAACCCTATATTGACTATCTAAGACAGGGGTGTCAAACTCAATTTCATTGCAGGCTGGATCAGCATTATGGTCACCCACAAAGGGCCAGGTGGGCGTAGCTGGGTGGTCATGTGACTGGGTGGGTGTGGCCAACTCAATGTCGTTTAGGTCGAGGACCAGACAAGGCTGAGAGGTCATGATCCAGGGGTGATCCAGGGTGAGCGCCAAAGCCTGGGGAGGGGGCCAGCAGAGTATCGGTGCTTGTGCGCAGTTGGGGAGGTGCCTGGGGAGGGTTGAACAGTGCTGGGGCATGGTGGGGGAGCAGCCAAATTGCCCTTTCAGTTTTAGGTTGGAGGCCAGGCAGAGAGGCAAGAGAGAGGTCAAAATGGGAAGCCCCTGCCCACTGCTGCCCATTGCCCACGGCAGCTTCTCATTTTCACACCCCCTCCCCATTGCAGTTCATGCAGTACTGTTCAACCTCCCCCAGGCACCCTCCTCAGCCAAGCAAGATGAGATTTTGGGGTAGTGAAATGTCTTGCTTGAAGCCTCCCGTCAGCTTGCAAAGGCCTTTCTCACCATTTCAGTCTCAGTGCATTTACAAGCCGATGGGAGGTTTCAAGCAAATGATTTCACTGCCCACCCCATAGTCTCGTCTGCTTGCAAACACTCTTCACGCTGAGATTGGGACAGTACAAAAGGTGTTTGCAAGCTGATGGGAGGCTTCAAGCAAGAGATTTTACTGCCCCAAAGTCTTGTTGGCTTGCAAACGCTTTTCATGAACGACCCCCACCCCAGCCATTCTGTAAGGTAGCCCGTTAGAGATACCTTGGTTCAAAATGATGCACTAGTTTGCCCAGTTAAAGGTCATGACAATGAGCGTTTTAGTAATATATAGATATTCCGATTTGCTACAAAAGCTACAGTGTCAGGAGTAGACAGAGCTTTGAGCAGACCTATCCAAATAACAGTCAAAACATTAAAGATTAGAAGTGTATATTTAATCTGGCAACTTTTTTTGTGTATCCAGGTAGAAATGACTAATTGGAATTAGGTCAAATGCAGACCAGATAAATCACAAGGATATGGTAATTATATTCAGGAGTGATGCCAGGGAAAATATGTTGCCAGAATACTCAAGAAACAACTTTCTTGAGAGAAAAAGGAAAGGCATTTTCCAGGTCATGCTTGAAACACTGCCAAGCCCATCAGGGATGCCCACCCATACCAATGAGTTCATAATTCTGAAACATCTCCAACAACAGTTTCCCACATCATACATAAAGTTACATCCCAACTCTATGAGCTTCAAGAGCGCAAGCAGGAATGATTCTGCTACTCTTAGTCCCAGGCATCTCTATAGACCAATGATGGCTAACCTTTTTGCCGTCGCATGCCAAAAGCAGGGGGAGCATGGGGGGTCGCGGGTGCGGGTGCCACATCCATAATTCAGTGCGCCCCACCCTCCCGCGCATGCACATGTGACCCCCCCCCACACTTCCCCCTGCTTTTAGCATGCAATGGCACAGTGGGCCCTTTAGGTCTGTTTTTCCACCTCCCCAGGCTCCAGAGGTTTTCTAGGAGCCTGGGGAGGGCAAAAACAGCCTTCCCCATCCCCCCGGAGGCCTTCTGGAGGCCGGAAACAGCCAGTTTCCCGACTTCCAGTGGGACCGGAAGGTCTGAAAATCAGTTGGCTGGCGCGCGCATGCGCGCTGGAGCTTAGCTAGGGCAACACTCGCGTGCCCACCAATATGGCTCCGCGTGTACCTGTGGCACCCGTGCCATAGGTTCGCCATCACGGCTATAGACAGTCCTTCAAATTCAGTTACATTGCTCATAACCAGCAGTTTTGGAGTATCACACTTAAAGAGACTTAAGGAATGGCCATGCAACACAACACTCCTGCAGATGCTTGATCTGCAAAGACTCCAAACAGCTATCTTCCAGGAACACCTGATTCAACGTTCAATCTTGGGTAGAGAAGACCCTTGAACAAGCAGCTGAAGTAGAACCCAATAACTATCAATACAAATAATTGCAACTGCAACCTCCAGAACTTGTTGCATTGGACAGGGGTGACCAACTTTTGTCCAAGAAAACATATGTGCCCTTACCATCATGTATTTGGTGCAATTCAAAATGAAGTTCATTATATGTGCCAATATCCATATTGATACAGTTTTCCATCAAATGTTGGTGATTGTTACTTTGGAACAATGTGTCTCTGATGTTTAGCAATAAAGGGAGGAAAAAGGAAATTGGCAAAACAAAATTTTCATGAGTTCTGCAAAAACGTTAAAATAAGTTAAAATACAGTAATGTCTTAATATAAGCTCTGTAACCTGCACAAATGGAGTCATTAATTTCCCAGAGGGGGGCTAAATTTAGCTTCAAACAGTTTTGTTTGGGCTAAACTAACTCCCTCTAGATTTCCAGAAGTCTTTCAACTGTAGTAGCATAACAGTCTAAAAAATAAGCAGACAATACACACAAAAACAATGCATGAACTACTTGCTGAGAAGTCGATTGACTTTCCTGAGACTGAGGTACAGTAATGCTCTAGAGAGGACCTGGGAAAACAGGATCTCTGTAGGAGCTGTTCCCTCAGCAGTGTTCGTGTTCCTTTGCAGCTATTTGGAGTGTGAAAAAGGAGTAAGAGGAGGAGGAGATAAGGCTCCTTCTGCACCACTTATACACAGTGGAAAAAATACTTCAGGAAATTAGGAAAGAAGGGACTTTATGGGTGGTGGCTAGGAGGATTAAGAAATGGCTACTGCATGATAGTTATGCTCTCCTATCCATTATCCCATGTCATGGAAGGGAATAAGATTAGATTAAGTTGTATTTTAAGATTAAGATTAAGACATGTTATTGTCATTCACAGTTCATGTGGGATAAAAGAACCATTTTGACAACAACATGCTCACCTCTACAATTTACATTTTTGTCATTATCAGTGCCGAATCTTTTGGTTATGATTGCCATTTCTTATTGCTTGTAAGTGACTAATGGATATAGAAGGTAAGCTCCCATCTTTCAGAATTTCTGTTACAAAACAGGTACCAGAAAGATTTCAGTGAATATGATGATGTTTCAGTCCAGTTAACACAGTTGTATCTCTTACACTTCCCTGGCGTCTTATTGATGAATGAGAAGGGGACCTCAATTTATTATGAAGCTTTTCCAAAATCTGTGACATGTTTGGGAAAAGATTCAAGTCATGCTTTCAATGCAGATTCCCTTTTAACTGGAAAACCAGAAGGACCACACACAGAAATTTCAAAGGGATGAAGATGAGTGTCTAGTCCTTGATCTTGTTTTAATATCTGAAAGGAAAAACTAGCCACAGTTGGGAAAAGAGGTGAAACAAAAAAAAAAAAAAAAGCCTTCCCACAGGAATAAGGCAGCTCTCTGTTCTTGTGCTCCACCCTGACCATTTTTAGATTTATTTGAAAGCCAACTCAAACTGCCGATTGATTCAAGATCAAACCGCAAAATGGTTGCTGGCACTTTTGAGGGCTGTATATTTAGGTGCCACCCACCCAAGATGGAAACCCCGCAAACCAACCCTGTATTATTATCATCATTTGTGTTAAATTTATTACTGCATCTGGCATCAACAGAGCAATTTGAAAACCAACTAGCAGGTTGAAAGGCAAATGGAATTTAGATTGAAATCCCTAGTTTGGAGAGTCTCACTTTTCTTCACCATTCTACTTATTGTAAAGCTTTCCATTGTAAATTCAATTTCAATTCGGAAATTTACTTTGCATCCATCTCCAGTCTGTGCATTATCTGTCCTAGTGATGTGTTTTGCTTCATACCCAGCAATGTAGCAGAATTGGCAGATCAGGAGATTCAGTGTTCCTGAGTTTCTTAACACATTGTTTGTGTATATTACTTGCATAATTCATTTTTCCTGTATCTGGCTTTGTATGATAAGTAATTCAACAGACAGGAAATCCATGTTTTCTTTGTTAATTCTGTTTCTGTCAGACAAATAGTCCTAAATTTCTTGATTATGAAGCATCATCATAATGATGAAAAAAATATTTTACAGTAATTGACATCCACACAGTTACCAATATGGCATATTATGTGTGTTTATGGAATAAGAGCAGCGGTGCAAGATTCAGATATATAATATTGCTGTCCTTTCAGACCTCAGGCCAGTCATGTGATAACTGAGTGCATTGTAACTTCAAGCTGAAAGCAGTTTATCTTAAACATCATGGTTTTCTTCAAATAACGTTCAGATTTCAGTTTTGGATGTTGTGGGTTGTTTGGTTTGGTTTGGTTTTTAATAAAAAGAGTCATAGAGTATGAAAGTTCCTGCTGAGCAGCAAGGGATAAATAATAATCTTTATCCATGGCTTCTTTTCATTCAGTGGAGATGGAAATACGATGTTTTCAATGTAGGGGTTATTTTGTGTATATAAAATACAGGGCAAAATAAGTTTTAAAAAACCCTTATTGCCTCTTCTCTATTTTTATTTTCAGCTTCTCTTAGGAAGGAAGAGTGGATGGATTAATTTAATTTAATTTAATTAATTAAATTTATATGCCGCCCCTCTCCGAAGACTCAGGGCGGCTCACAATACATTTAAAAAATCATTATAACAAGACATTGAAAAATTAAAAACATTAAAAACATTAAAAACTCATTCACACCATTCATGGCCAGATCTCGCCAGATCACAAGAACGAGATCAACAGCCAGGTCTTCACTGCTTTTCGGAAGGCCAATAGGGTGGGGATGGTTTGGACCTCAGGAGGTAACTGGTTCCAGAGAGCTGGGGCAGCCACAGAAAAGGCCCTCCCCCGCGGGACCACCAGCTGACGTTGTTTAGCTGACGGGACCCAGAGGAGACCAACTCTGTGGGATCTTACCAGTCCTGGGAGCTATGCGGCAGAAGGCGGTCTCGAAGATAACCTGGCTCTGAGCCATGTAGGGCTTTAAAGGTAATAGCCAACACCTTGAATTGTGACCGGAGACCAATAGGGAGCCAGTGCAGCTTGCGGAGAATTGGTGTAATGTTGGTGTACCTAGGTGCACCCACGACAGCTCGCGCGGCTGTGTTCTGGACCAACTGTAGTCTCCAAACACTTTTCAAGGATAGCCCCATGTAGAGCGTGTTGCAATAATCTAACCGTGAGGTGACAAGGGCATAAGTGACTGTGAGGAGAGCCTCCCAATCCAAGTAGGGTCACAATTGGTGCACCAGGCGAACCTGTGCAAAGGTCCCCCTAGCCATAGTAGTCAGATGTTGCTCTAATCTTAGCTGTGAGTCTAGGAGGACACCCAAATTGCGACCCCGTTCTGAGGGGGACAATTTCTCCCCCCCCCAGAACCAAGGATGGACAATCGACATAGTCTTTAGGAGGAAATACCCACAGCCATTCGGTCTTGTCTGGGTTAAGGACAGGATGGGTGGACAGATTTCAAATTGTTCATCACATGTAATTTCACCTGTAGAGTACAGTTTTTTAGTTGTTTAAAAAAGGTAAAGATTCCTCTCGTATATATGCGCTAGTTGTTCCCGACTCTAGGGGGTGGTGCTCATCTCTGTTTCAAAGCCAAAGAGCCAGTGCTGTCCAAAGATGTCTCCATGGTCATGTGGCCGGCATAACTAAATGCCAAAGGCACACGGAACGTTGTTACCTTCCCACCAAAGGTGATCCCTATTTTTCTACTTGCATTTTTTACGTGCTTTCAAACTGCTAAGATGGCAGAAGCTGGGACAAGTAACGTTATGTGGCACTAGGGATTAGAACCACTGAACTGCCGACCTTTCGATCGACAAGTTCAGCGTTTTAGCCACTGAGCCATCACATCCCATGTTTTTTACCACATGCAATTTTCAAATCACTACATCTTTCTTTTTTTTTCTTTTTTTTTTCATTAAAGAGTTTTACAAGACAAAAAACATTTATACAAAAAAAACATAAACCGTTTGCCATCTTTCCATATATGGATTGTACAATCACATTTGCAAATTAACAACCTCTTTAAAATTACGTAAACTCCAAGAACCTCTATTTTCCCTTCTCTCCTTCCCTCAACCGTTGCACCATTTTTTTAACCCATAAGCTTATATAGATTCTTCCACAAAACATTCCTTGACATATAACTTTAGTATTAATATGCTTCAAGACAATGGTAAAGGTTTGGTCAGTAATCCATAACAATACAAACATAACATTATTTAATATAACTTTTCTAGACAAATCATATCCCTAAATATAAGTAAATCATTCATTTTCACTATAGTATAACTTTTCAAAACAAATCATATCCCTAAATGCAGGTATAATCATTCATTTTCACTATTACTATCCTCCCCCAACAAAAAGATTGTAATTTTTCCATTTCCATTTTTTCCTAACTTTTTTGCAAACTTTCTTTTTCAGTCTTATTCCTCCACCTTCATCTTGTTCTCTTCGCAAAGTAATTCCTCTCAGTGAACACATCTCCTTAACTGCAATTAAGAATCCATTTTTGTAAAAAAATTGTAAAGTTCCACTTCGAATCTTCTTTCTTATATTAAGAATCCCAACACCCACTGAGAATTTTCCAATTGACTGTAACAAAGCCTTTGGGGAAATCTCACTCAGTATTTCCTGATTACGCTCCTTCAAGCCTCTCAACCTTTCCTTCTTAATTTGAGAAACATCCATTCCATTTCCCGGAGGCACATTAAACTGAATTTCTTTAACCTCTTCATTCAGCAATTCATTGTTATTTAGCAACTGAAATTCCGATACAGTATCTTCGCTTGACTCTTTGTTTCGAACTTGAATAAAATCCTTTTTAAAAAGTCCTTCAATTCTCTCCACTATCACAGAGGTAAATGATTCTAATATTTCTTTAAAGAGATCCCCAATCAGTATTTGTGTCTTTAATGATGTTTGTAATAGTGAACCTTCAAGACTTTCAATAAAGCCAGCCATTTCTCTTTTTCTTTTTCTCCAACCACCTTGAACAATGCTGGATGTTAACAGTTTTAACGAGAGTTAAGTTTCACTTTCACGCCCTATTAAGCACAAGCGCCATTTTCTTCCTTCCTTCAATCAACTTCCAAAAGTAACAGTTTAAGCATGGAATTAAGGGCTTGTTACTTGCAATTGTCTGCTCTCCTGTCTTCACTCCATCTGCATAGATAAACAACTTAAATCTCAATAAAGATTGCAGAGACGGTCGCAACATTTTTTTCTGCTTAAAGCAGAAGCGCCCTGGATCTCAGAGTTTCACCAGATTTCCTGGGGAGCTCTCATCCTCCTAGCCCCCAAAGCTATTTCAGGAGCTTTTGGGAAGCTCTACCCCCATCCAATTGCTCTCCTTTCCCTCTTCTCCCGGACAGCTGATTTGCGCTGTCAGAACGGCTAACAAGATCACAGGGCTGGCGCTCCAAGAAAGAGTGTCCAGCAACGTCGGCGGTGCCGGCGGAAGTCTACTACATCTTTCTTTTTTTCTTTTTTTTTTTATTTGATTTTTATTATAACATATAGTGATACATTCGGTACATTTTTGGTTCATTGGTGCAATTATATACATATATACATCTACATGCATTATTACTTGTCTTTTATTTGATATTGTTTCTTAAAGCTAGATTTAATTTCAAAACACTTAAAGATGATAGTGCTCAAATCTCTAAGACTAAATATAATACTATTCATATGGATTTTGTTAATTAATTAATATTTAATCTCTATTTCCTTCTTTATTTCTTTTCCCCATCCATTCGTACCACATGTCCCACACGCTATAAAATTCCGAATCTTCTCTGTCATTAATTTCTGAAGTCAATTTGTTCATTTCGGCGCACTCCAATATTTTTCCAATAACATGTTCTTGAGGTGGTATTTGTTTTTCTTTCCAATACTGGGCAAAGGAAATTCTAGCGGCTGTCAGAATATGTATAATTAAATACTTTTTCTTTTTTGCATATTCAGTTTTCAAAATTCCCAGGAGAAAGGCTTTTGGTTCGAAATCAAAATTTTCTTTTATTATTTCTCTAATCCACACCCATATCATCCTCCAGAATTTTTGTGCCTGATTACATGTCCACCAACAATGATAAAAAGTACCCTGCTGATGGTCACATTTCCAACATTTAGGGCTCGAATTGGGGTAGATCTTCGCTATCCTAGCTGGGGCCATATGCCATCTATAAAACAGCTTGTATTGATTTTCCTTGTAAGCCGTTGCCTTTGTCATTTTAAGATTATTATTCCATATTGAATCCCATTCGTTCAGATTTATATTCTGTCCGATATTTTTGGCCCATGCTAACATCGGTTCTTTAACTACTTCCTCTGCCATATCGTACTCCAATAAGTAATTATATAATTTAGCTAGAATTTTGTCATCCGTACCCATCCATATCTTGTCAAATCTATTTATGCTCGTTTCAATGCCAAATTCCTCCTTATCTTTTTTATATCTAGATTTAATTTGGTTATATGGCCACCAGTCTATAGAAATACCTTGTTCCATCAATTCTTCCCTTGTTTTAAGATTCCCTCCCCCATCTAATAATTCATTGTATCTGACCGTTTTACCCATTTCTAATACATTTGGATATATTATAGCCTCTATGGTGGAAAGCCATCTCGGAATTTTCCTATAGTGCTTCTGTCTCATCTCTCCCCATATTTGTATCAAGATCTCCCTTATTTTATGCCTATGGAAATAAGTTTTTATCTTCTTCCCAGTATCCCAGAGATATGCATACCAACCCTTCTGGAGATCATGCCCTTCTAAAGTTAACAGTCTTTTATTTCTCAGGGTTGCCCAATCTTTCAGCCATACTAGGTTTGCAGCTTTTTGATATAACTCCCATTTAGGTAATCCGAAACCCCCTCTTTCCTTCTTGTCCTGTAAATTCCTAATTGCTATTCTTGGTTTCTTTCCTTCCCAAATAAATTTTCTGATGATGCTATTGAGGTTTTACATATGGTAAGTTGACAGCCATTTCCATGATCAGACGTTCATTTTTTCCAACAGCTGAAGCAGAGATTATGAAAATAAAATGTGGATCCTCCAGTTCACTGCCCAATGAACGCAAGTCTTTTCATATACTGTAGCTATTAAACAGCCAATAGAAAGATGTAGTAGCCAATAGAAAGATGTAGTAGACTAAAAAATATGACGGAGGTAAGGAAAAAAGTACTGGAAGAATCAATGGAGGATTGGCCCGTGGAGCTCCATTCGGCTCTCCCGAGCTCCAGTTTTGCTGGCCGAAGGTTGCAGGAGGCTGTCGCAGCCGAAAACGGTGCTCAGGAGCCCATTTTCACTGGCAGAGCTCTTGGGCCACCACAGGCACCTCTAATACAAATGATGTCGAGCTGGCCAAGCCCGCCCTGGCCACACCCTCCCTGGCCCCCCAAGGTCAACCACAACCCTGATGCAGGTCTCAATGAAATCGAGTTTTGCACCCCTGTTCTAGACATTTTGGAACTACTTCAGCATGACTGCCCTGTATTAGAGTAGTAGAAAACCTGTTCTACAATGAAATGTTTCTAGGAGGGAGGGAAGGAGGGAGGGAGGGAGAGAGAGAGATTTATCAGTGTTTTAAAGTTATTATTGTCATTCTACTTTATAGAACTGTGCTGTGCCTAGCAGCAGAAGCACTATATCTAAACCTGGTTTTATTTCTCTGTAAGATTTTCTACTTTCTATTTATTGCAATTCATTTTTTTTTCTTTTGAAAGACTTTCAAATGAGATTTTTTTAAAAACAACAAATGTAATAATAGGTTGTCTGTCCAATCTTGTACTTGTGAACATAGTAATAAGCAAATCTATTTATACTTTTTTCTTCTCATCCCCAAACCCACAGCTGCTTCTCTCATCATACGAAGAAACTCTCTATCAGTATTTGACATAAAACTGGGCATTCCCATTCTAAACTTTGTTGTTTATGTACAAAACTCTTGTGTGTGCACACGCACACGTATGTGCGTGCATGCACACTCTCTCACATTCTAAATGTGCAGTCCTATTACTGATTCTAATATTAGATCTACACATCAAGTTGCAAAGAAATACTGCTCAGTGTGGTGCAGTTCAATTTCCTGTTACTCAGATTAGAGGCGTGCTAGAGAAATGCTGTATTTCTGTTCTCTGTTGTATATTTTGTGGCTTATAAATCTGCAAAGTACTTTGCAGTGTACTTTTGACACCACTGGCTCTGAAGCCTTCATTGATTGCAGGAATTCTAGGAGTTGTATCTCAGAGTTCTAGGAGCTGCGATAAAATCTTTAGTTTTCTGCTATTAGCAGTTCAAAGAGTGGTTCCTTTGAAGTCACGACTGTGTTATTGATCTAATGCAGAGGATCAAAGAAGATATTAAAGCAAAATTTTAAAAGACAATAAATATATTAAATATTACTAATTCACTAGGAGATTTGCTGCAGTGCAAAATTATTTGTATTTCTTTTATTTACTATCTGATCATCTAACTAACCTTTATTTCAACTATCTTTGGTTGTTGCTGTGCTTGACTAAACCAAACCATAGCTTTTTTGTTAGACAAAATGATACAATACCTATTAAAAAATGAAAGTCAAGTGATCAATTAGATAGGTTACACTACAGGGAAGCTTCAGGCATTTGGCAGATAGAATTGTCAAATAACCTGTGAGATACTTTTTATTAGCACTTATTTATTTCTTTATATATCAGACTTCTTTATCGCTTATAGGGATAAGAGGGACTATGAATCAGAAACCTACTGCTAATAACTTTTCTTGTCTACAGGTGGAAAAATGTGAACAAGTAAATGATTGTAAGGAGGGTTTTTAGAATGGCGGAGATTGTTGATGTATCTAGCCATAAAATCTTTCCGTATTCATGTTTGTTTTTGGGCTAAAAAAAAATTAAATAGTGGTCTGGCTGCTAGCACAACATGTTCTCTCTCCGTTCCCTTTTTGACTTCCTGTTCTTTCATGGCTGAAAAGGGAAGGAGGAGTCAGAGGCTGAACTCAATCAAATGCAGGTGGAGAATTTGTGCTAAGTAGCCAAAACAAACAATGTGCATTCCTTTACTATCAATTTTTTTTTAAGATTGCCCTGATTTTGAGGCCGTTCACAGTGCACATAAGCTCTTTTGCTGGGACTTTCACTTGCACTGCTTCAGATTAAACAACATATCTCTTTCTTTAAAAGTGGGGGCAAGGGGAAGGAGGGACAGTTGACGTTACTGCTTTTAAAAGGTTTCTCTCAAAAAGAGGCTTTTATCATCTTTGAAAAGAAAATGTGTATAATATCATGTAATGCAATGATCTATGCAAAAGATTGGCAGCAAAACCTAGGCAAAAATTAACTAGCTTCCAGCTCTGTTATAAATCCAAAGACTCCATCCAAATTTGTGGAAACTTTCATTATAGTTCACCAGTGTTTCAAGCAAGCTTGGGCTTCATTCCATTCAGCTCTTGAAATGATTGCTGATTTTTTACATTGGAACAAGGTGAAATTCAGTTTCCAGATGAGTTTTTAACTTTGATCCATGGGTATAACCCAAGATTCTGCCTGGAAAAAATAAATGGTAGTTTGCTTCAAAGGTCTGACCCTCAGCCAAGGCCGGGCTCTAAGCTGAGACACCTGGACAGAATTTAGAGAGTGACACCAGACATTCTCTTGGCTGCTACTGACTTCAGATCACGTCAAGAGCAACTCTCTGAGCTTGGTTGCCATGCAACCTCATTTGGGGCATGTTCAAGAGATCTGCACACATGATCCTTTGAAATGGGGTTGCACAGCAACAGTGGATGGTGGATGGTGTCCCGGTTGACAGCATTTTAACTCATTGCACTGTTCTACTCAGAGGGCAGGGCGTGGTCCCTCCCTGGGTCTGAAAAAGAGAAATTCAGGGACAGTCACAAGTGCCATCATTTCTGTGGAATGTTTATGAAAACATTCTCAACAAAGGAGGAGCTGTGGGAGCATGGGTGTGTTCTCTCAATACTCATACATCCATGTAATCTTAGAGGGTTTTTTTTTAAAAAAAAAACAGAGGCTTTAGGGATTTTCATAACACTTTCATAAATTCTGAAGTGTTGCCTTTCTTTTTAATATTAAAGGTCTAGCTAGCTGGCAATTGCTTGCTTGCCAGAGTATTTAAAAAAAAAAAAAGAGGATCACGTTAAACAATGAAACAAATCTGCAGATAAGGCTATCAGAAGCCCGCTTAAGAGGATGATCTAAAAGACTAATCATTTGCTAATCATACATTCTATCATGCCGTTTTATCATTTATGTTACTCTTTAAAATGCAGAATTAAATGTAAAGCATATTTATCAAAATGTTGATGTTCCTTTGGCTGTGCCCAAATTGCAATCATTCTTCAGTGTTTCAAATGCTGCTTCTACCAAGTAGAAGTGTTAAATTACTTTCCTGACAATGCCACTATTTCTATTTATTTTTTCTTGCCAGTAATAGTTTTTATTGCTGAGCAATATTTTAGATGTAGAAAATAGAAATTCTAATTTATTCCTGAGCAATACTTTAGAAATAGAAATTAATTAGAAATTATTTTCAGACATGGAAAAAATAACATGCATTTATTTTTTTTTATAAATAAATGCATGTTGTTTTTCCTATGTCTGAAAATAATTTTGAGTAACCCTGGGTATTTTGTGGTAACATACATATATATATATAAGTGGGGTTTTAGCATGCTTAAATCTCTGTTGGACAATGACCATTTAAAATAACCCAATGAACTATATTGAAGATCCTAATACAGGAATTACTACATATATAATGCAAACAATTAAAATTCAGTAATATTGCTGAACTGGCTTATATTTAATTTATGCATGCCTATTTCACATAGGAAATAATAATTTCATTGTCCTTTTTAACCTTTAAAACCTTGGAATTTTGTATATAAAATTGTACAAAATTATACATTTAAATAATATAAGCACTTTAATGTCAGATGTGACGTAGAAGCTATGGGAGATGAATAAGAACAGCACACAGCCTTCATTTAAAAAGTGATTTAATGGAAAGCATTATATGTAGAAAACATAAATTATACAGAGATGTGAACTGTTTTTTTTCCTCTGCCTGTTTTTAAGAATAATTCTTAGTGGTTTTGCCATCCATCTTTTACCTTTATTGCTACATTTTATGCCAAGTTCTAGACTTGCTAAAATACATCTTTTTTAAGATTAGACTCTCCAGGATGTTTGATGTGTGCTCCGTTCCTCCAAAACTTGATTTCTTGGAGGTAATCGTGTGTGAGAAAATTGCTTGATTTTTATTCATTTACAAAGCCAGCATACCGTTTATTCAGTATTCCATTTTAAGCAACGTTTGTGATGTAGTTTTCCAATTTTTAAAAAATGCATACATAAATATTTAGATTAGGCCAATCGCATGGGGGTGTGGGGGGAATGCATCGTATTAAGGACATTTGTAAGAAAAGTGTATTCAGAGATACATCCGCAAAAATCCATGTGTGTTGTTGGTTTTTAAAGACAAAATAAAAACTGGAAGAATGAGAAAGCAGAATCATTTGTTCTTCCAGAAGTAAGCTTTGTTGGACTCAATTAGAACTTACTTTGGAGTAAACATGCAGAAGAATGCTGCTATAAACTGACTTTGTGTGTTTGTGTGTGTGTTGGCATACACTTTCAAAGCAATCTTGTCTTTTTGTAGCTGCCTGAACAACTCTTTTCTCTTCCAATTTTGGAAAATAGTTTGCCACGGTCTCCTTCCCAGGGCTCACTGGCCCAGAGTCATCCAGTTGCATTCTACCCAGGGCAAGACTAGAATTTAGGATCTCCTGTTTTCTAGCCTGGTGCTTTAACCACTACACCATACTGGCCCTCATAAACTACCATAAGCCATTTATATTCATAAAGTTATATTGCCTATACACAAAAAGCTGCTCCAGCATCCTCCATCTAATAATCATCAGCTTATTGTGAGAATATACCTATCACTGGCTAATGACTAAGCCAGGGGAAGCATAAAAAGTAGTGAAATGTTATCTTCAGCTGATAGTGGAGATGCCTGTAGACCAGGACTGTCAAACTCGCGGCTCGCAAGCCAGATGCGTCACAAGCTGGCCACACCCATTCCCGGTTTAGTGAAGGGGGGGAAAGTTGAGATACATCACATGATGACACCGTGACGATGCGAGTTTGACACCCCTGCTGTAGACTAAGAGCAAGTACAGTTAGTACTCAAGTTACAACCATTCACTTAGTGACCATTACAAAGTTACAACAGCACTGAAAAAAGTGATTTATGACTGCTTTTCACACTTATGGCCATTGCAGCATCCCCATAGTCACATAATCAAAATTCAGGTGTTTGGCTTTTGCTGTGTATTTATGATGTTATGATCACTGTCCTGGGGTCCTGTGATCACCGTTTGTAATCTTCCCAGCTGGCTTCTGACAAGCAAAGTCAATGGGGGGGGATCCAGATTCGCTTAATAACTGCACAATTTGCTTAACTGCATTGATTCACTTAATAATTATGGCAAGAATGGTTGTAAAATGGGGCAAAACAACTGCTTTGTTTAGCAACAGCAACGTTGGGCTCAATTGGGGTTGTGAATCAAGGATTACCTATATTTCAATATTATAGAACAACCCTTCACTCTTTTTCTAAAAATAAGGAATGATGTGTCTTAAGTATGCACTCACATCTTCTATGTAAGCCCAATCAGGGATTCAGAAACGTAACCGCTTGGAGTGTCTAAAGATAATCCATGATCTAGATCAGGGGTGTCAAACTCAATTTCATTGTGGGCCGCATCAGGGTTGTGTTTGACCTCGGGGGGGCCCGTGGCCAGGGTGGGCGTGACCAGCTCCACGTCACTCATGTTTGGGGTGGCCTGAGCGCTCTGCAGCAAAAACAGGCTCCCAGGGTCCATTTTCAGTGGCAGAGGGTTGCAGGAGGCTGTGCCAGCCGAAAACAGAACCTGGGAGCCCATTTTCGCTGGCAGAAGCACCGTGGGCCAGTCCTTTGCTGTTTCCAGGGCGGTCCCACAGGCCAGATCTAAGTACCCCGCGGGCCAAATCCGGCCCCAAGGCCTTGAGTTTGACAGCCTGATCTAGATCCTAGCTGGAAATATGGGTGTTCTTAAAGAGTAATCATGGGTAGTCTGAACCACCTTCCCTCCTCTTTCTATGGCATTTCTGGAATGCTACGAAAATGGAAATAGCAACAAGGCTGCCGAATACCAAATTCTTTTGGTATTTTCTTCTTCTGGAATGTTTTTATTTCCTCTTGCAAGACGATTTCTTCCCAAGATGTATTTTGAAAGGGTGCTTTAAAAAGAGAAAAGGCAATTTGGTTATTAATTTCTTGGGGGTGGGAGGGATTTCATTGCACATCTTGGCAACACTTCTTCATTGGTTCCCTAATATGTCTTGCTCTGCAAACACAGCTGCCCTGAGATCCTCTGGCTATACATGGAGGGAAAAGAACGATAGCCATTAAATGCCCGTGTTAGATTAAATCTGAACATCTTTTGATTGAATGAGCTAATTCTTTATGTCAGGGTCTGGCAACAAAATCTTAAAAGCCAACGTGGCTTTTTTTCACACTCAGATATAACTCAGCTCTATTCCTCTCTTTCTCTACTTGTTTTAAATGATGAAAATTAATCTACAGTATCTGAAGCTGCATTATTTCTAAAAGTACAGATTTTTTGGGGTTTCTATCTAAGTTACAAATGGTGAGATAAATGGATAAGTTTGTTTCCAATAAAAGGATATCTTATTATGAATAGCCTCCCTTTGATACAATACACTACACAAACTGGTGTTCTAGATCAGAGGTCTTAAAATTTGGCAACCATAAGATTTGTGGACTTCAACTCCCAGAATTCCCCAGCCACAAGTCTTAAAACTGCCAAGTTTAGAGACCCCTGCTCTAGATAAGGAGCATAAGGAGCATAGACCTGTCTTTTCCTTCATTGTGAGGTGATTACATCATCAATTGGAATAGTATTTGCCCGTATTGGAAACTTGGGAGACTGAAAACAAATCTGGCCTCTTGTATTAAATAGTTTCAGCTAAAAAAGTGGCTAGCCCAAGGCCACCCGGGGAATTTAAATAGTTAATAAGAATATGAACTCAAGCTTTTCCAGATATTTGTGAATGTAATAATCAAGATAACTGCCTATAGAGAACCACAATGGGATTCTTACCTGCCTGAATTTAATTGTTACTGGAATTGTAGCTATAGGCTCCTCATGCTTCTGAATCTTAATGTTTTCCCTTACAGTCTGGCCAGTTCTGTGATCATCATCTATATATGTAGCTATAGATGGGCATTTAAGTTGTAGATTAGGAAGCCAGCTTCCCAGAGAGTGGGTTTACTGAGTCAGCAAACAAAGAGAGCAACAGGTTTAGCAGAAGAACACAAGAAGGAGGCACTTTCTTCTTGTTTATTGTTTATTACTGGAACCTAGAGACCAAGATAACTAGTCTTATAACCTGCAGTGGGCTGTGCCATGTTTGTTTTTTTCCTTGAAGATGACAAAAACTGTTACAAGAGCAGACTGGTTGTCCTCCTGGAAGAGACAGTAATGGGGCTAGAAACAAAACTCCCATTTCTCATTTTATCACAGAAGGATGTACAATTCTTGAGTTGAACCCTAAGCAATCTTTTGAGGCTCAATGGGACCAACAAGTCTCATAGAAAACTGGATGGAGCTATGTGACACAATGCAAAAAGAGCTCTTAAAGTTATGAGCTTCAGAATAGGTTTCAGGGCTTCACCAGTGGTGATAACTCTAGATTCCTGGATGAAGAACATCTTCCATATGTTTCTGGGATTGAAGAGGAAGCCTTACAAGGTATGGAGGGAAGATTCCTTATTGTGTCCTAAAGAAGCACATGTAATATGTGGTATTCAGAAGTTCCCTATTCAAATGTACTGAAACATCAGTCTGTCAGCCAGCCAGCCAGTCTTTGAAGAGAACTGTGCAGCCTTCCTGGGGCACATCTTTGAGATCTGAAAACAAAAATCACAAGGCTCTTTAAGCCTCTGACAGATGCTTTTCTGTACTGATGCACGTAGGAACAAATGACTCAGCCTTCAAGACCCTACAAGGGACTATGAAGTGGTGGGCAGGAGACTGAAGGAGCTGTTGAAAGATATGGGCCAGGAAGAAAGAAAGGAATACTGAAAGTACATACACAATAGTGCCAATGGGAATGGTTTGAACTGTTCAGTAACCAGATGTATTTCTGAAGTGAACTAGAGGTATTGGATCTGCTGAGCCTAGAGAAGAAAAATCAAAGGAAGACAGGCTTTGAAAAGCTGTCAAGTGAAAGTGCCTGAAGGCAGAGAAACCTTAAATTTCAGCTGGACATCAGGAAAAAAAATGAGAAAAAAACAATTGACAGAAAAATATTTTTCCATCAATTATTTTTAGCTCTGTTCCTGCATGTTCATACAACTAATGAAAGTGTTTTATATGAACAAAAGACTTGTGAATAAGAGCAGAAAATCTTGCATATGTGATGAATGAGATGCTTCTGACTCCCAGCCCAATAATTTTAGCATTATTGCCACCAAATTAGGACACAATTGCCATAAACTACTTCAAACTCCAATTTATTTTACACATTCACAGAATGAATGGGAGGCAGAGTTGAACCTAAGTTAGAGATTCTTTATTCTCCTCTTTTATTCTTGAGAAATAATCACATAATTAATAGTAAACATGTTAGATTTGGTGCATATAAACCAAGTGAAGAATGTCTTAAAGAAAAGATACTAATGTAGTCAAACAAAATCCTGGTATTACTGCAGTCAAATAATGATTAATTAATGGTGTACAATTAATTGCAGAGTATTTGACCTTTTAACTTCTCTTCTTTGTACAATGTCATAGCTATTTGTTTTTTCTTTTTTTAGTATACTCTTATTTCTATATAATTAATCTTCTACATTAAGCTTTTTAAATAACTCCCATCTGGGATTTAGATTTTAACAGATCGGGGCTTGGTGCACTTCATTATTCAGGATAGAATCACAGGGAATATAGCTCATTACAAAATTCTATTCTAATTATTGTATTATTTTATTTTTAAAATGTAAGTCCACCTCAGCAAGAATGTTAAATTGGCTTACTTATCTGGATCATGATCTGGCCCCTCCCTCCCCCCCCCTCTCTCTCTCTCTCTCATATCTTAGTTACTTTTCTCTGCACTTTTTCAAAAGTCTCAACATTGTGGTGACCAAAGGTGGATGCAGTATTCCAGGTGTGGCCTTACTAAGGCTTTCTAAAGCAGCAGTAATATTTCACATGATTTTGATTCTATGCCTCTGTTTATACAACCAAGGATTTTATTAGCTTTTTTGGCTGCTGTCGCACACTGCTGGCTCATATTTAAGTAATCGTCCAATAGGACTCCAAGTCCCTCTCACAGTTACTGTTTTGTGCATGTTTCCTTTCCTTGTTGCTTTTATTCTTACACTTGCTCTTCACATGTTGGCTATATACATACTGGGCTGCATATAAATTATATAATATAGTTAATGTATATAAATAACAAACTTGCTTTATTTTTATATTTTTTATTATCTTGTGGGGCCACATTACTAGCAATCCAGGGCCCCATGGGTTGGACATGCTTGATTTAGGAAGTCAAATCATCGAAGTCGGAGGGAAGGAGAGCAAGAAAGGAATGAGTTGAATAAAACAACAGGGATGCAGCGGAAAAGGGAAAAAATGCACCAAACCCTCTTCAATTGGCAAAGCAATGCCATTACTCTGTTCCACCAGTTAAAATGGGAGGGGTGCTATGGCATTTTATAGAGTAGCACTGAAGGGCCTTTTGAGGCTTTGATTAAAGTGAAGCTCTGTTTTGAGGTTTCACATAGCCCTGAGCTTAATCTTTAAATAAATATTTAAATATTCATGCAAAAGTGGTAAAACTCCAGAACAACTGTTATAGCAAACTATACAAATGACTAGTCAGTAACCAGTCCCTTTGTAGCAGTGAACCCATACCTTGAACTAAAAGTTAAAACAAAAGTCTTGGACATTTTTTATTTACATGACATCCTGTATTCACTCCATATGTTCCCAAAGAGCATTCAAAGCAGAAATGGAACTATCTGGTGACTCGGGATTAACATAATTCTCTAGTAGCAGCAGCACATAAGGAACTACAAAGCTTTCATACTAACCATACTGAGTTTACAGAAGGACTTAGATCATTAAAAATAAAATTCTCTGTTGAAGGGAAGTAGACTCTCATATTCTAGAAGTACATAGGAGACTGGGAAGGTTTCACATAATGATTGTCTGAGAAAGATAAAAAGCAGCCAACAAGAAAGAGCAGAGCTCCCAATTAACAGTAGTCCCTGAAGTGGCATTAGTGAGGGACTTTAGCTTCAGATACATCAGCCCGGCTTGTTCTTATTATAGCGTATCCCCCTATCTCCACAAAGTAAGAGAAATAGACAAACAATCAGTCAGTTTAAGTTATCTATCATGCTATCTGGGCCTTAATTTAGGACTGTTTCTGTCCTGGCATCTTCTACCCCCCTAGATTTAATTATTTCACATATTTCTTTTATTTGGTGGATACTTGGAAATGCTATGTATGGGGTTATAGACAAACCAACTTTGAAAAGGTAGCCAGAAGGGCAGAACAAAGCTAATCACCTTGCCTGCATCCAATAAAGGTAAAGATAAAGGAGTCCCTGAGATTTTACTCCATTAGTCATTGCCAACTATCGAGAAGGGTGCTCAACTCCATTTCAAGAGTCATTGAGGCAATGCTATCTGCAGACTTTTCTACAGTCATGTGGCCAGCATGACATCACGAAGCACTGTTACCTTCCCACTGAAGTGGTACCTATTTATCTACTCACATTTGCATGCTTTTGAACGGTTAAGTTGGCAGGAACTGTGGCAAGGACAGAGTTCATTCCATTGTGTGGTGCTTGGGTCTCGAACCTGGGCTGCTGGTTTTCCAGCCGATAAGCACAGCATCTTAACTGCTGAGCCATCGTGCTGCAGCCTATATCTAGTGGTTCATTCAGAAAACAGGCAAGCCATTTGTCAGTGATTCAGAACAGATACGATGGAGGCAGGGTAGGTGTTTGACAATGAGAACAGCAAACTTTATAGCGGAATTCTTTGAGGCCAACCCAAGGATGACTGGATCATCGGGAAATCGGTAGTGGGAAAAGGTGTACAACAAAAATTAATTATCTTAGAACAGCTAAATGCAAAATATGTCTCCCTGCTATTGTCTCTTGCCTTCTTGACCACTTCTATTCTGTCACCACTAAAAAATAATAAGACACTTTTAAAAAGCTATGTTATAAAAATGGCATAATTATTCTGCATTCAGCAGAGAATGAATATAAAAAGGACAGTTATATTATTAGGTTTGCTTTCCAGTTTTCTTTAATCATGTCAACATTAATATATTGATGTAACTCAGGAGCAGTATATAGAAAATACTGTTATATCCTTTAAGGATGTCAGTTTTCCTAAGTGAAAAAGTATCTTTCCTCTTTGCAAATCAGTCTTCCAATAATCTCAGGGCATTACCAATGAAAACAGAGAGAAAATGTTTTAATGACAGATGTCCTTACCAAAACTAATGTTTGGTTTGGGTTTTGTTTTTTTGTTTTTGTTCCATTCTGTAAAAGCTCTCTTTGCATTTTGCAGACAGAGGCCCCTTCTACACGGAAAGGATGCACACTGCCCTTCCATGTCCTAATGACCCCATGGGGTTTCTGGATGTCTTTGGAAGCCAAACCTATGAACTTCACCAGCTAATTGGCTTGGCTTCTGATCTAGAAGGAGGGCTGCCAGGACCATGTCACAGCTGTTTCCCTGGAGCTGCTAGTGGAGCAGTTTCCTTTTGGTGCAAAATCTTGACTCATCGCAGTTGCTGGCTCTGAAATTCCAGCATTTCTCAAGAAGCCAAGATTTCCTGACACTTTGTCTTCGTGCGTTTGCCTCCCCTTTCTTCCCTGCTGATTGAAGGAATGGCTACTTCCCTTCTTTATCTCTTCTCTTGTCATAAAAAGAAAATTTGGATGGTGAGAATAGGAAGGCCTCTACATTGGCTGCATCCTGGTTTTGGCACTCCCACATTGGTTGATTGAAGGAAGAGATGGCCAGTGCAAGGAAAGAATGTAGGGAGAATTGTTAGAAGCTTCTCTGCTCCTGCAAAAGCCATGGGTGTGTTGAAGAGGTCTTAGAACAATTCTGTGAAAGGAAGCAACTTAAAAGAGTAAAGCTGTTTTGCTACTTAGGAAATGAACGTTTGTGTATGTAAGCTTGATGCATACGTGAGCAGAACATGTTGCCCAGCTCTAACAATCTGAAATCCTCTGAATGGCCTAGATTTGAATTGTCCATAATTCAATAATTGTCTACTCATAATGAGTGGGGAATTAATGAAATTGTCATTCAGCAAATTTGGGAGCACCAGGTTGGGGAAGTCTAGAGTGGCTTAAAACAGAGTAGAACGTATTTGATATCAGATTTCCCCTTACTATTAATTATCCCATGAAATAACAGTTTTCATAAAATTATTCAATGCTAAACATGAGAGGCAACTATTCTCTCTCTCCAGTTCCCTGTACGCTTCGAATGTTCTGCTTTTTTCAACAAAAGAAATTGAATTTTTTTTTTCCTCAGTAAACAAATTGTTACAGGTTCATGAACTTAGTGTGAGAGAGAAAATCCCTCCAGCCAGATAAACTGCTCATGTTCAGATGTTTCCCCAGGGCAATACCCCTTGCCAAGAAGTTCATATTTATTTACACAAGTCATGGAATGAATACCTAACTCTGCTATGTTAGTTGTATAGTTCTTCACACATCAGATTAGACTCTCCGAAAAACATGTAGTAACAAATAAGTACATTCTGCACAAAATAATGTCCAAATGAATTGAGCTCTTTTATGTAAACATAAATGTGAAAGTTAACTCAAAAGTTTTAGACAAAGTTAGATGTATTAAGAGATTGATTCATTTGAAAGTAGAATTGGGGTCCATTCAACATTTGGAGGGAGCCAAGGGCCAGTAGGTAGAATGATGGACAGTACATTTGACTGCCTTATGCAGAGAGATGGAACAGAGATTTTCCTCTTTACTTGCAGGATTTTTTACTATTATTTTGATATATGTATGTATTTAACAGGCTTACTACATAGCTGTCCATCTTCCAGAAAGAACTCTGGACAGTGAACAAAACAAAAATATACTTTAAACAAATGCATCATTTAAAACAATAAACATTATTGAGTCCCTGTTAAAATTCACATTCATCTAAGGGGACATTGTTTCATTCAGAAATCCATTATCCAGAATTGTACCTGGGAACCCACTGGAAGCCAATGCAACTCATATAACAAGGGTGTTCCAAAAATATACCTCAATGTTCCTACCACTGTCTATGCCACTGCAATATGGACCAGCCACACTTCTGAATATTCTTCAAGGATAGCCCCAAACAGAGCTCATTGCAAAAGTCCACTTGGGAGATGACTCAGGCATAAGTAACCATGGCATAAGTTACTCAGGCATAAGTAACCATGGCATAAGTTACTCAGGCATAAGTAACCATGAGCAGTATTCTTTAATCTAGGAAAGGACACAACCAATTCGCAAAATATATTTGTATAAAGGCCTTTCTGACCATAGCTGTCACTTTGAACAGGAGCCGTGAATCTAGGAAAAACTCTTTAAGTTGCACAACAGCTTTACTAGGGGAACGGGGGGGGGGCGAGTATCACCCCAATCAGAGTTAAAGATAACAAATCATTAGATATGGAGGACCCTCAAATCCACAGCTACTCAGTTTTGTCAGAGTTGAGCCAAAGCTCTTTAGGCTTACATCTCAATTTTTATGTTTCCTGGCTTGAATCCAGAGACTGCTGGATTTTAATAGTGCAATTATCAGAGGTTGAGGAGCCACAAAAATGGACCTTGTTGACTGTGCCAGAATTTTTACAAGTTATGCCATACGAACATCTTCGTTGCTCTTCCATTGAATATAACTAGGACTACTATTTTAACTACTAGACCATCACAACAAATTAATTACTAATTGTTAATTAGTATTGGAAGAATAAGAGCTTGTTTGGTGTAGTGGTTAAGGCATTCAGCTAGAACAGGGGTGTCAAACTCAAGGCCCGGGAGGACAGATCCAGTCCTTAGGGTGCTTAGATCTGGCCCCGGGGCCACCCTGGAAACAGGAACCAGCCCGCAGTGCCTCTGCCAGCGAAAATGGGCTCCCGAGCTCCGTTTTTGCTGGCAGAGGTTGCAGGAGGCCTTCACAGCCAGAAAAGGAGCTGGGGAGCTTGTTTTCACTGGCAGAGTGCTCGGGCTGCCACAGGTGCCCCCAACATGAGTGACATTTTTTTTTTAATTTGATTTATATGCCGGCCTTCTCCGGAGACTCAGGGCAGCTTACAATGCGTTAAGCAATAGCCTTCATACTTTTGTATATATTTATACAAAGTCAGTTTATTGCCCCCACAAACTGGGTCCTCAATTTACCTACCTTAGAAAGGATGGAAGGCTGAGTCAACCTTGAGCCTGGGGAGATTCGAACTTGCAGTAATTGCAGGCATCTGAATGTTAATAACAGGCTATTAGTCTGCTGCGCCACCAGGCTCTTCATTGAGCAGGCCACGCCCACTCTGGTCACACACACACACACACACACACACACACACACACACACACACAAAAGGTCAAACACAATCTTGATGCAGCCCTCAATGAAATTGAGTGACACCCCTGAGCTAGAAACTGAGAGATGCAAGTTCTAGATCCATTTTAGGCACAAAGCTACCTGGGTGACCTTGTGCCAGTCACTCTCTTTCAGCCCTAGGAAGAAAGCAATAGCAAACCACCTCTGAAATACCTTGCCAAGAAAATGTCAGGGACTTGCCCAGGCAGTATCCAAGTATTGGACACGATTGAACAAAAGAAAAAGAAATGGAAGTATAGTGCAGATAAGGCAAGAAGAAAAAACATTTATAATGCCAAAGAAAATAGGATGACTGTCCCTATTTTTAAGAGACACAACAAAATCTTCCCTTTACTTCATGCTTTATAGATAACTATGGATACATGTAGATGCTTATATTGCCTAACGCTTGGCCTACAGAATTACAGAACACATAAAGCAGTTGTAAAGCAGAGAGGAAAATGTGGATGGAGGAATGATACGTAAAAATGTTGAATAGGTCATATTCCACATGTAAGATCAATTTTGGTCACAATAACCTAGACAGACATGAAGTACAGCCATGCAACTTTAACATTTCCAAATGTTCCATCATTCATGACAAACAGCATTTAACATAATGTCTACTTCTGAATAATGCTTCTTTTCTATTCAATCTCATTATTGCCTACAAGTAGCAGTGCCATTTTCACCAACATTGAGTCCAAGCTCGAAAGAATTACTCCCAAAACTATTTATATATAATGTTATATACGACCTGTGAGGGATGAGTGGAAATCTGATTCTATGCCAATTAAGATAGCCATATTTCATTATGACTTTTGCAGATAACTCATCTATAATTTATTATAGGAAATTGTATATTCAAGGAAAGACAAATATTGAGAGATCTGAAAACGGTTATTAAGTTTTGGTTACCAAATATTAAAATGTATGCAGTTAGAGAGAAAGCAATAAAAATATAAGAAATGAAAAGCAGCATTTCATATTTTATTGCATGCATGCTTATCTTATATAAGCTAATTTTTTTTTAAAAAAAGATATCTCTTCAGGCCCCCATATAGATTATTGCATGGGTAGTGCATAGGCAGGATGGAACGTAACAGAATCTGCCAACTCAGGTTGTAGAAAGGCATGGCTTGAAGCAGAGAAGTAGCAGTTGGGCAAATGTTTCAAAGCTTTTCACCACATTCTCCTGTTCCTCTCAGTACTCCAATTATGTATTTCTACTGTCAAAAAGGGAAAGTAAGGAGAAATAGTAAAAAAAAAAAAGAAAGAAAGAAAGAAAAACAGATGTCTGATTCTTAAAAATAATAAGCATAAACTGAATATTTTAGAGCAGGGGTGTCAAACTGGCAGTCCGCAGGCTGGATGTGTTATGCACAGGCCACGCCCACCCCAGCTCAACAAAGGGGGAAAAAATCATGAAACATCATGTGACGCCTCAAGTTTTACACCGTATTTTAGAAGCATACTAAGCATCCATTATTTCAGTTGTAATCAAAGAGCAGTTTTAACAAGGATGTATGTACCATAAACAAGCACCATTATTTCAAAGTGGTAAAGTTCAGTCTTATAAAGATTTTATAAGAAACTCTGGTACAGCTTGAGCCTTGTAGCATTACGTGGAAATGAGTCAAATAAAGTATAATATGCCAAGGATCCTGGATGAAATATCATTCCCCTATTTATTTTTCTATCAACTTTTATTTATCTTGGTGACTTCGGGTAAAGAACAGAAGCGCTGAAATACCATAAAACACCCAGGCTGCCTCACATGACCTGCCTAACTTCACAAGTTTAAAATCCTTCAGATCAGATACATAAAGCTGATTAAAAATAATCTCAACATATAACTTCCAGTTGATTGTATCCAAATTTCACTATATAACAGAATTAGGGCATATCCAAGTTGTCATTTGCTGATGTGTCCCTGAATTCGCATTACTCTGCAGAACTGGACAATATGCTGATAGGAGCTGAACTGCTGCAGTCCAAGGGAACCTTTTGTTGACAACAGGTTTATCCCATGAAATCAAGTGTGTTCTACATTAGACACAATTAATACAACAGAAAATCAGTTTGAAAGCTTTCTTAAAAAAAAAAAAAAACAGAATAGCAATGAATAATTTTGGTATGAAACTGTAGATACAGAAGCTACATTGGAAGCCCTGCCTTACCCCACTAAGGCCAGGGTAACATAATCTGGTATTGATGATAAAGATGATCCTGACCAAGCTTTCTTTTCATCTTTACAGTGAATCTTCCTTACTTTTGAGCTGCAACTGATGAAGGGATTCCCCAAGAATTTAATAATTTTGTAAAGCAAGCGGTAAATGTAGTGAAAAGGGTAAGGGGTATCTAAAAATGGAGATAGATGTATACTTTACTATAGAAGTTGCAAGCAATACTAAGAACAAGCTGTATCTCTAGGTTTGAAGGTTTTATGCTGTAGTTGCATTGAAAGCTCCAAAGGCCATTTCAGGCCAGCCATTTAAAAAAACTCAGATGAGGTTGGGGAAAAATGAAGATGTATTGACTCGAGAAATATATAGCAGAAGCTGTCACATGGTATGTTCCTCAAGCTTGAAGCTATTCTGCCTTTTCTCTTTAATGGTACTAAAGCTGTAAGGGGAAACACATGGAAGAAACTAAGAATATTCTAGAAGACTACAAAAAAATGTAAGTGTGCAGACACAAATAATCCTGATATTTGTGTGTCTCAGGGTAACCAATCTGAATTTTCAAGGCTCAATAACCACCCAAGTGGCATCAGTACCTGAGGGGTAGTATAGAAATACTCTTCCGAATTACACTGTGTAATTTTGAATCTTCCTAGGTATTCGTAGAAAGCAGAGAGTGATTTTGTCAGTGTATAAGAAATTATGAACTGGGATAGCCATAACAACAAGTCAGCCAATGGGAACTATTTGGTAACTAAGAAACAGGATCTGTTGTGAACCATGGGAGATGGCTTGGAGCCTGGGGGTGTCTTAACTTAACTGGTCTGTATCAGTGGTGGGTTTCTACCGGTTCGCCCCAGTTCAAGCGAACTGGTAGCAGCAGCAGCGGGAGGCTCTGCCCACCCACCTGGATGTCATCACAGATGCTCTGCGCATGCACAGAAGGTTCTGCGCATGAGCAGAAGCGCCCTGCACACGTGAAGCAAACGCACACGCACGTGCTCACAGTTCCGAACCAGTAGCGAAGGTAAGTGAAAACTATTACTGGTCTGTATATAAGATTTAGTTTGTCCTTGGATTATAGCTTCTGTGATTCTGAGTTCTGGTGGAGTTCAGAAGAGTTTTGCAATTACTCTTCTGCTGCTTGCTAGAAATACCTATTGGCTCTTGAATGCATACTGCAAAGTTTTCACAAGGGAAAAAATAAAACAATTAAAATAATTTGGAGACAGTTAAAAAACCAATTTGCTGTAATATTCCAGCCTGCTGGAACAGAATAAGTTTATGCTACACTGTAAACAGTATGTTCAAATCTAGACTAAACCAATTCTCTTTGTCCAGCCAATCCCACAGAATGTTGGTAACTGATGTCTACTTCAGAATGGAAATTCCATTTTTTATTTTACTGATGAATAGAAAAGGAAAAAAAATACTTTAAAGATGTCCTTTCTTTTAACTGATATGTTAGCTAATTTGCTACCAGTATAAACGAATATTTAGCCGGATAGTTGAGTTGTTGCATGGAGTTTACCTGTAAAATTCTAGAAGTTTAATGTACAATGATATGCATTATATATCCAAATCACTAATATGTTTATTCAAACCTACTGATGGATTAGTTCAAAAATTATACTGACAATAATATAAACGCAATGATTTAGTAGTTTTTCACTGATTTTTGGCCTAGTGTTATGTTTACTTATTCCAGATCTGCAATGCACTAACTACTTTACATTTTGTCTCTTGGAATTCCTCCCCTATTATTTTCATACACAAACTCATCTGCATTCTTCAACACATCTGTGGGTTTGTTTTGTATTCTTCTGCAGTGCTGTTAACTGACATAATGATGTGGGCTGTGCCGTATCTTGAAATCAGTTCATCTCAGAACTTTTTTTTAATGGGGAACTTTTTTATGTATTCTTTCTTGGTATTTTGCAGCATGTTTTATGACATCAGTAGTTATCATAACTCATCCTATGAGTTATGTTGCCACAGAGACTACAATCATCCATCCATATGTCTTCACTTCCTTGGAATTAGAAGATTAGAGAATTTCAGTGATATCAAATATTTAATTTCCTTATTAGAAGGGCCCTGGAAAGTGAAGGCAATTCTTTGATGCAAGTTTTGTTTGTGTAAAGATAAGATATAGATTTCACAACATTAATGCTATAATATACTGTTGTTCCCATTTGTGGGGGGAAGTCTAACAAACCTTAGGAAAGAGGAGAAGCATAACAGTTATAGAAAAGGGCAGGGGAAAAAATCCTAAATTCCACGGAAGAGAAAAATATGAGAAAGAAACGCAGATATAAAACTCCACCTTAATTATGCTAGGTATAAATTGAGCTAGAGAATTGTTTTGATAAGCCCTCAAGATGCTATTTGCAATATCCTACTAGCCACAAGGGACTAGGGATGCGGTGGCTCAATGGCTAAGATGCTAAGCTTGTCAATCGAAAGGTTGGCAGTTCAGTGGTTCAAATCTCTAGTGCCGCGTAATGGGGTGAGCTCCCATTACTTGTCCCAGCTTCTGCCAACCTAGCAGTTCAAAAGCACATAAAAAAAATGCAAGTAGAAAAATAGGGACCACTTTGGTGGGATGGCGTTCCGTGCGCCTTTGACATTTAGTCATGCCGGCCACATGACCATGAAGACGTCTTCAGACAGCGCTGGCTCTTCGGCTTTGAAATGGAGATGAGCACCGCCCCCTAGAGTCGGGAACAACTAGCAGATATGTGCGAGGGGAACTTTTACCTTTCACCTTTACTATCAACAAAGAGTTTCAGAGAAATTTAGATAACTCTTGCTTCCCAAGTCTGCCTGTGTCAAAAGACTTTACACCATTCTTGGAGAATTCATAACAACACAGAGTATTTATCCACAGTGTGCAAATTCAATGGCTACTTGTTAGAATCAGTTTCACACAGATGAACCTGCTTCTGAACATAAACCATCTTGCTTAACATCTCATTTAAAGAAAGAAAACTCAGCTATCTCTTCTTGGGCCTTTGAAGCAAAAAGCATCCCCAAACTGTTATCGGGCCATGAGAAAATTGCTTCAGGATTTCAGTATGCATAGCTGTTCAGAGAAGTCATACAGTTTTAAAAAAACTTCTTATGCAGTTATTTTGATCGAACCCATTTGCTAACACCATCCCACATATAAAGTAGAATAATCTACAGCTCAGGGGTGGGTTCTAAAATTTTTTAACTGCCGGTTCTGTGGGCGTGGCTTATTATGTGGGCATGGCTTGATGGTCATGTGACAGTGGGCATGGCTTCATGGTCATGTGACTGGGTAGGCGTGGTCAACTCAATGTCACTCACGTCAAGGGGAGTCATAGTTTTTTGACCACGCTCCTTGTTCCTTCCTCTCAGGCCCAGTTTCGACTCAGTCGGCCTGAGAGAAACATCTCTAGCAGATCTGGCTTTCAGCCATTGTCTGTTCTATTATCCAAGAGTCACTGTGAGTTTTTTGACCAAACAATTCTTTAGGATTTAGCAGAGGTACTGGTCTACTAGGCTTTTAACTGCTTGCAAAGCCGTACCAGTCTACCCATTTGTTTTTGGAACATATCAGTCTACCCATTTGTTTTTGGAGTGCACTGGTCTACCTCCACACTGCCTTTTATCGCTGATCAGCTGTAGGGTGGCCCTTTGAAGAGCTGCTGCAAGAGTTTAGACAGTTTTTTGCCGCTCTGCTACCATCGAGAGCATCGGAAATCACTTTCAGGCAGCTTGGCCTCAATTGCCAATCTACCACCACCGAGCAGTTTACAAGGAGCAGATAGTTTCTAGCCGATCAGTTGGGAGGCTTCTTGGCTTGTCAATTTAAAGCTACAGTGTCTTGTTAGATGGGGGCAGGGCCAGTGAGAGGTGGTATTTACCGGTTCTCCGAACTACTCAAAATTTCCATTACCAGTTTGCAACAACTGGGGAGAACCGGTAGCAACCCACCACTGCTACAGCTGGTGTAAAATGGAATATTAGGGAAACCTAATAATGAGTGACACCAGCTAGTTCCATATTGATGGAGTCACACTGGTTAAAGTTTGCTTCTGTGTACAGTTCTAGTGCTGATTGTCAGCTACAAAGTCTTCTTTGAGTTGGGATCTGGGTAGATTTGTGGTAATCTATTCTAGGTTCCTCCACTGCAAGATCCAATGAAGTAAGTAGCTCCAAGATCCTCCAGTTCAGAAAATAGGACAGGTGGGAACTTCTTCCCTGGAAAAGTTTTCCCCCTTCCCCTGTTTTCACAGATTGTCTTTATGAAGATTGTTAAAACATTGCTCTTTCAAAGACCATTTAGGAAGCGAATGTTTTCGTAGTTGATCATGGTAATGTCTTCTCAACAAGTGAGATTTACTAAAAAGAAAAAAATCTAAACAAATGCTGTAGAAAAAGTACATGCTTTTATTTTTAATTTTTAACCCCAGTATCACCACTATAAAATGCCAAGAACAGAAAGAAGAAGAAAGTTCTAAGCATTCCATGAAGTATCAAAAACATTCCTAAAATTAATGAGGGGCCAGTCTTGAAAATGGAATACTTCAAATAGATTTTTTTTTTTTTTAAATGAAGTCAAAGTTCCAGGAAATGGCATGTCTGCTCTATTTTTGGGCTATTGAGTTGGATTTAATGCCCTGCTCCTAGAATCCAGTGATGTCACCCGGCACATTTAGTGAAAGAGCAAATATTGCTCAAGGAGAATCTGCGAACATTGAGCAAGCCTGCTCCTACTCTGCGTGCGTCACCATTTTTTTAATGCTTTGGTTTGCTAAAGATAGGCAGTTTGCACTTTGTGGAATGAAGGTAAAGTTAGGCAATGGATAGGTTAAAAAAAGATTTGACTATCAATTGGCCTGTCAATTATTGTCTAATAAAGGTCAAACTTTCTTAAAGCATTAACTTTATGGGACATCTTGGAGTTGCTTTTCTCCACTCCCCTTAATTTCTCACTTAACCCCCCTGCTTTTCATTTCAGCCAGCATTTCTAAACTTGACTTCAGGCTTTTAAAGGAGACTAACTGAGCAGGTGGTTTGATTACATGATGATGATGTTCCCAGATGCCTGCAGCAGAGGAATTGCCTTGGGTACTAGAGAATTGGGGTGGAAGTAGCCCTTACTATCATGCAAGCCAAGAAATTAAATAATAATACTAAGCTGACCTGATAGCATTCTTAATGCCATGGGCTCTTTGATCCGTGTAACCATAATCAAATTATAAACAGTCCATGGACTTGCCCAGTGATCATTGACCTGTTAAATGGCCAGCATGCCAACTCTGAGGGGCAAATTGAATAAGAGAGTGGACTTACAACACAGAGGCCATGCCAAATTTCTGTAAAATAAGAGATGGTCATTTAAAGCAGGGGTCCCCAGCTCCTGGGCCACGGCCCATTAGGAACCAGGCTGTGCCAGTAGCAGGTGAGCGCACGTGCAGCCCCATTCATACAAGTGTCGGAGCTCACATAAATGAAGCTGTGCATGTGCGCACTTGTCCCTCACGCAAAATTATACTCTCTCCGCCCCCTCACTGGGCCACCAACCTAGAAAGATTGGGGAATGCTGATTTAAAGAATAGCAGAAGTAAGTGCATGGAAAATTGAAGTTTTCTCTGAAACTTTGTCCTCTGAAACCACTTCTCCTTACCAATTCCCTTTGATACACCACTCTTCCCTCTTCCAAATAATCTTTTCCAAATTTTGTATCTTTCTTGAACTGTCTTTCCTCTCTCTTGTATAGCCAACTAAGGGGAAGAGAGATGTAGCTCCTGTCAAAGATGTGAGCTGATCTCCTGGACAGGGCTTCCAAAACTAGGAGGAGAGCTACATGACATAAAGTTAAGAGCTACATCCGGCCTCAGGGCCACAGTTTAGTTTAGCCAAGTGGTTTTCAAACTTGGCAACTTTAAGATATGCAGAATTCAACTCCCAGAATTCCCCAGCCAGCATGGAATTGAAATCCACACACCTTAAACTTGCCAAGTTTGAGGAATACTGCTTTAGCCCTTCAATAATAGAGATTACAGTTGCACTTTTTTTTTTGGTAGCTTTATTTATGTTGAGATTTCTTTTAGCATTGTACTTGCTTTTTGTCTTGATTCTCATCTACTGCCTCTTTTGGCCTCATTCTTTAAAGGGAAAGGCTATGGATCACTGAATGAATAGGTGCAGTTTCAGAGCTATAATAGAGAGCTATCAAAAAGGAAGTTGATTCCAGCAGCCTTTTGTTAACTCATTGTGCAGTGGTGTTCATGGTATGAGTGTGGGAAATGAAACCACAGAATTGGATTCGGAAATAAAGACCAGCAAAAAATAAAAAAAAATGTAGCTGCCACTTCTTGGGAGAGAAAAACCTAGCTCTAATATTTCAGTGCCATTGTGGGGAGCATCCTGGAATAACAGTTAAGAAAGAAGCCATTAATTACCTTTCACAATCATAAACATAGTCCTCCAAACCTTCTGCTATATCCTTATTTATTTTGTTATTATAGACAATCTTGTAGTTGGCATGCAAAATTTATAGTAATAAAAAAAAAATCATTGTGTGACTGTTCGAGGATTTAAAATATTTTATATCAGATCCCTAATTCTGAAGTATCAAGAGTGACTCTTGAAGAACAAGTATTCAGTGCAAATCTCAACGCACTGAAACAGATTCTAGACGACTGAAACAACTTTAAATCAAGGCATTTTATTCTTTATAAATAATTCTTCTCTCTCACTTTTATTTCAATCTGTGACTGGCAATGCTTAGCATTTAGGGTAGTTTACTGTAGATTGCTTAAAACGTATTTAGATATCTGAAAAGGGGCTTCCATCATTAAATGAAAACCAACTCATAGTCTAGTTGATATGAAAAATAGTCTAAATTAGAATGGTATTCAGGGTCTGCTGGAATGGTGAAGTTGTTTTGGAATTTTTTTATGTTGTGTTTGCAGAGGACTCATGCCAAGAAGCTATTCTCTCAGGAAATGATAAATGGCAGTTTTGAGAGTTGAGTGGCCTGCACTGTATGTCTTCATAACTGCTGACTTAATCACATATATTTGTGATGCCTGTCACAATATGAAAATGGAGAATTTATGGTCCTAAGTCATAAACTCATTATTGTTTCACTGCTTGGGGCTTTTAAATGTTGTCTCCAGAGTGTTTGTTTAAAATACATTGCAAACATTTTTTTTTTAAAAAAAAGGCTTTGATTCCATAATTGCTGTGGAATTCCTTCACAGAAGGTTAAGCTGCATGGGGCTCCCCCTTTCCAGTTTCAGACTGACTCCACATATTTGTGAATCCTGTATTGCAAGATATCTCCACCTCAATAAAAATCTGCTGTCATTTCTCTGATCTTGTACCTGCCTTCCTTCCTGATCTCCCATATGCCAAGAAAACAAGAGGGAAAATGGGTCAGATTTTTTTTTCTAAGAGAATATATTGATTTTAGGCTTTCACAGCTGGTATCTTTCAAGGGTTTAGTGACTTGTCTAGACCAGGGGTCTCCAACCTTGGTAACTTTAAGCCTGGAGGACTTCAACTTTTACATCCGCCAGGTTTAAAGTTGCCAAGGTAGACCCTGGTCTAGACAACAAATTTCCTGGTGTTTCACTGGCAGTTGTGGCTGACATTTTCAGAGGTAAAATGGGTGTTACATAGATCACAGGCAACTGAATGGGGACTGATTGGGTTCCTGTCTTCGTAGCCAGGTGTCCTGACTCTTAATTGGTCTTCAGCCAAGTTTGTCTCTGATTGGTTCTTTACTTGTGCTGGATTCTGATTAGTTAGTCTATGCAGCTGAACCGATCCCAATCTGATCCTTGTCCAGTCAAATTTTTCATTTACCCATTTGGGGAACTGATTCCTGGTTGGTATCACTTTTTGGTAGGATCTTGGTGTGGCAGAGGAAAGGTAATCAGGACAGGTAACAAGATAACCAAAAGAAATGGTTTTATGAAGGAAGAGTGTTGTTTCCTGGCAACGGCCCTCTGCCCAATTCAGTATGATTCTTTGTGCTCAGTCTCTGCTAGATTTGTGTGCCAGAAGAGGAAGAAGGAAAAAAAGTACAGTTGATTTTCAGTTTGAGCCTGATTTTTTTCTGCAGCTGTCTCACTTTCAGATAAGAAATTTTGCTCAGTAGTTTACCAGTGTTAGGGACCTTATTTCAGTGAAGTATTTGGAGCCCCTTGAAGATTTTTAATGTTAGTCGATTTCGAATTAGTTAGCTGTGTATTAACTTGCTGATGGTTTTCATTTGTCTGATCTCATTATAACTGAATGTCTTTCAAAATATCCAAGAATTTGGATTCCAGACCCTTAAATCAGCTAACATGATGCAGAATTTTGGTTGGTTAAATGCTGTGTTTGCAGCATTAACTGATGTTAATGCTTGCTTTGTTCAGCGAAAGCATTTCTCCCAACTTTTTTTTTTTTTTTAAAACAGTGCATATCTGTTGTTGTTTTTTTAAATAAGTTATCATCTCCATTGGCTTTGCAAAATTCTGTTTTTACCCAGCAAATGTTTCTTTGCTATTGGAGTAGACTTCAGCCTGTACCTCATTGTGGGCATATATTTAAAGCTGAAAAGCAATCAGCCTCTTAAGGGTGGTTTGCAGATTTGATGCATGAATTGCTTCATGATCACACATTATGTCAGTGGGACAACTCACCTGCTGTGCCGGATCAAAGCCTTATTACAATGCCCTGTTCTGTGGCAAGTGAAGTTCATAGGGATAATTTGTTAATTCAAAAAGATGGTGGCTTATAATAATTTTTTTAAAAATGAAATCCACCTCATAAATGTTTTCCAGGCACCATTTTGGTAGTCTTGCCTCAGATGGATAAATATAATTTGTAACTGCTGAATCCTTCTAGCATTTCAGTTTGCTCTTAGGTCATTCGGGATTTATTTTTTCTCCTTGTTGTTGAGGAATGGTGCTAGTAATATAATACTGTCTGTGGCCTGTGGCAGCTGATTTAAAACTTTTGCCATGAGTGGTAACCCCCACGTTAATGGTAGGCTTAATTAGCACAGGTGTTCACTGTATGCACCCAAGCACTTGTGACCTATGGGTCAAGTTCATGTCATCTTCTACACATGGAAAGCTTCTTTATCCAGCTCTGATATACAAGCCTGTTTCAATAATGAAATTAGCCATAGAATTGTAAATAGACTGCAGTTGGGGGAGATGAGGAGCGAAACCTAATTTTGACCTCTTCTATTATGTAATCACTGCTGTGCGCAGGAGAGATGGGTTCAGCTTCTATTGGCGGCTTATGCATTGTTAGACGGGAATTTAACCTTCCAATGATCCAAAACGTTCTGGGAAAGTAGGCAAATGGTGCTTGGGAATCCAAACGCTAACTAGATCCAAATTCTTTATGTTTAAAAAAAAAAAGAAAGAAAGAAAAGCAGTTTATTCTTTTAAAAAGATGGGGGAAAGTGCCATTGGAGCCTGTTGTTCCAGATATGTTGAGTTTAAACTGCTTCATTTCCTGCCTGGTATAGCCAATGGTCACATGGATTGGCAATAGTATTATTTATTTAACATATTTTTATTTTGGCCACACTGGCACAAAAGACATTTATAAGCTAAAGAGGAATAGGACAAGAAAATCCTGCTGCTGATGTTACTTACCGGTAGTCTGGTAACGAAACATTCAGAAACTAAATTGAAACAAGCTTAGAGAGCAAACCGCTGCCAAAATCTAAAACCTGAGCTACAAGTACTTTCTATTATTTCAACATATTTCTATATTTTATCCTATGTGCATGCATCTTGAAGCAGTTTTACAAAATGAAAAAATGCAATGATAAAAACATTCCAATGGGACTTTGTTTAATTTTATTATTTATTTGATTTATTTGATTTGTATACCGCCCTACTCCCGAAGGACTCAGGGCGGTGAACAGCCAACAATAAAATACATAAATACACAAAATTTAAAAACCCGATAAAATCAAATTAAACTTTTTGGCCCAGACAAATTAAAATACCCCAATAATTTAAAAACAGATTAAAATTTACATATTTAAAAAGGGAAGAGATCAGGCCAAGCCCGCTTGATGGAATAAAAAGGTCTTCACAGCACGGCGGAAGGAGCACAGATCCGGGATCCTCCGTATCTCCGGGGGGAGCTCATTCCAGATGGTAGGTGCCCCCACAGAGAAGGCTCTCCCCCTAGGGGCCACCAGTCGACACTGTTTGGCTGACGGCACCCGGAGGAGTCCCTCTCTATGAGAGCGTACTGGCCGGTGGGAGGCTATTGGTGGTAGTAGGCGGTCCCGTTTAAGACTGATCTACTGTGATGGTGACATGAATTTAGATTTGATCCTCACCTGAATTTTCTCATATAGTTAATCTTATTCAAATGTATAATTCAAAAAGTTCACTTGGACCTTAAAGACTAAATCTACAGGAAATGTTTAATATTTTTCAAGAGAGAAAGAGATAATAGTTTGATACAAAGAAATTTAAGGCCAATCTCGGGCTTGAAAACATCAGCCAAATGCTAGGCTATGCTTGTGTGGAGTTAAATAAATAGTTCAGCCAGAGGTGGGTTGCAGCAGGTTCTGACCAGTTCTGGAGAACCGGTAGCGGAAATTTTGAGTAGTTTGGAGAACCGGTAGTAAAAATTCTGACTGGCCCCACCCCCATCTATTCTCTGCCTCCCAAGTCCCAGCTGATTGGGAGAAAATGGGGATTTTGCAGTAACCTTCCCCTGGAGTGGGGTGGGAATGGAGATTTTACAGTATCCTTCCCCTGCCATGCCCACCAACCCACACCCACAGAACCGGTAGTAAAAAAAATTGAAACCCACCACATTCAAATTTGCATCGTTTCCTCTTGGATTTCATTTCCAGTGACTGTACTGTAGTTAAATCCAGAGAGTGACAAAAGACTTTCAAGTGAGAAAAGGGATACATCAAACCATTTTTGTGTATACGTATTTCTTTTTTGATAAACTTATCCATCTGCTCAAACATGTTAAGATACCTTAAAACTTATTTTAAACAATATAAAAGCTTTGGTGCACACTGCCCAGTGCCACTTGTTTGGCGATATGTACAGCTATATAAATGGACAAATAAATAATAGGGTGTCTGTTCATATCACATTTAATTAAATCATTTATGCCTTTTTAAAATCTGATATAGTTCCATATATTAATCTTTCTGCCCTTCCTTGAGTCTACATTTAATCTTAGTTTATTGAACAAAGCAGTTTCATAACATCGCAGGTTCAGAAGCAGCCTGTTTACAAAAAGTTAATATTTTTTCATCAGAGCTGTTTACATTCAATATGCTAATTTGTTAACTATTGTTATAAAAAATAGAAGTCCCTTCCATTGATGCCAATGGCAGAATTTCTAGATTATATTGCAACCTTTTTTTTCCCTTTGTAATTTGTAGCTAGCATTGGTAAAGTGTTACTCCTTGTTCCTGACCAGGCAGAAAATTTGCTGTCCTGACTGTCAAGTCCTATCCTACCACAGTAAGGAAGTTGATACTTCCTTTTCTGTTTTAATGAAAGCAATTGGTGGATTTCCCAGCTTCATTTTCCCTCCCACAAAACATCACCTTCTGGTTGGAAAACAGCCATCAAAATCTTTCCTAACATGAAATGTGAGTGCTTGAAACAACATGTAGATTCTCAGTCATCCAGGTCATGGTTGTCCCAAAGGTTTCTTTTTCAAGAAGTAACTGAACTTTCTTTCTTTGTTTTTCCTTTAAAGGAAAAACCACTTGTCAAGGTAGGAACATTTTTGAACCTATGTCCAAAATAGAATGGCTGATCAGAATCAGGCATGCTACAAGGGAATAGCATTACTAGCAGTGGGTTCAATGTTGCTCTAGTAGTCGGCAACACCCTGTAGTAGCCCTTAGAGCACCAGGAACGAGAAATGAGTTAGTAAAGCCCTCTCCACAGCCCGCCCCGAGTAATAAATAGAGTGAAAATTATAGTCATGCACGAACTCTTGTTGGCAGAAGCAGAGGAAAATCTGTAATGTATTAAGTGGCGGCCGAACCTGTAACATACACAGCTGGAAGAACCTGCTCTTTTCCTAGTTTGAATCAACTTTCTTTGGAGCACTGGACTAGTGCTCTCTGAAGAGCACTAAAACAATGATTAAAAAAGTGCTGAAGCTTCATTTATAAACAGCCTATGTAAGATCTGACCAGTGCTTCAGAAGGCTCTAGTCAGATGGGTTCCTGTCTAAAGTTGTCCTGTATCCCCAGCCAATGTGGTCATGGAGGGCTGTGACCAGAGGGGAAAGGTCATGCTCACAGCAACCTGAGTGACCCTCAGCTACTGGACCCATTCCACTCCTGATCTCATTAGTAACAGTGATTCAGATCTGCAACAGTGGTGGGTTTCAAAAATTTTTACTACTGGTTTTGTGGATGTGGCTTGGTGGGCATGGCATGGCTTAGTGGGTGTGGTTTGGTGGGCGTGGCAGGGGAAGGATACTGTAAAATCCCCATTCCCTCCCCAATCCAGGGGAAGGTTACTGCAAAATCCCCATTTCCTCCTGATCAGCTGGGATTTGGGAGGCAGAGAATAGATGGGGGCGGGGCCAGTCAGAATTTTTACTACCGGTTCTCCGAACTACTCAAAATTTCTGCTACCGGTTCTCCAGAATTGGTCAGAACCTGCTGAAACCCACCTCTGATCTACAACCAAAAGAAGTAGAAAACCCCCACTAAAACTGGAAGAGTTAAAGCCAACTTTAAGCATCTCAAGGTACGGACTGTGGGTGAGCTGAAGGAAATGGCTCTGTCACACAAAAATAGTTACCAGGGCCTTTTTGTTCTCCTGTTAGGGAGATGTAAAATGTTTCATACATTGTTATGAATTTTATGTTTAGCATTTCAAAGCAGTCTGTTTCATAATAATGTAAATTATTAGTCTTTTGCTGCATAAAAGAGGCAGGAACTCTACTCCCGAGATATTTTGGAAACACATGGTAATGCAGTGCTATTGAAAATACAGTCTTGAAAATTATCATTACAGAAACAAATGATAAGGTTTTCAATACATTTTAAGCCACATTCTTTGGGGAGTAATATGGAGTTGGAGCATCCTTTGAGTGTCTACATTCTGCTTTTCTATAAATCAATATGCTAAATATCACCTTTAAAGGATTGCCATTATTCTTGCAGCATTTTAGGCATTTTTCTTATATTAACCTGAGATACATAGAAAAGACTTTACAGAATTGCTCTTTCCATCCTGTCTCATCATATCAGAATTCCAGAACTGTAGGAGAGTGCCTTGTGCATTGACTCAGTGGTGAAATCCAAATTTTTAAATTGTTTTTAATCAGATTTTAGTAACAATTTGTGTCTGGAACGCCACACTTTGATACGGCCCGAGGGCTAATAAATAAAGTAAACTCTAAACTCTGAACTTCCCAGTGACCGTGATCTGAGGTAACCACCCTATCACAAAACCCATCACAAGACTCTCACTGATGACTCACACCTGACCCATCACAAGACCCTCACTTGACACACCCACACCTGAAGCCCTTATAAACAGAAGAACACTGATACTGACTTTCCCTAAACTCCGCTGAAGATGTTACCTAGCCTGGTAATGAAATGTTTGGAAACCAACCCACAATCTTGGAGAATGAACCTTCACCCTCATATCCAACACACTTTCCTCCTCCTATTGTCCCCACAACAACCCTGTGAGGAGAGTTGAGCTAAGAGCAGGGGTGTCAAAACTTGGCCCCTTGAAGAGTGGTAGACTTCAACTCCCAGAATTCCCAGCCATCATGCGCTATAAATATGAGCAAGTTCCTAGCTGGGGAATTCTGGGAGTTGAAGTCCACCACTTTTCAAGGGGCCAGGTTTGGACACCCCTGGTTAAGAGAGAGTGACTGGCCCAAGGTCACCCATCTGGCTTTCATGGCTAAGGTGAGACTAGAACTCACAGTCTCCCATTTTCTAGCCTTTTCTAGACCAAGCTGATGTCTTCCACAAAACCTAATCTGATAACAATATTGGGAAGAGAAAGCAACAAATTTGGAAGCTTTCATCATAATCATGAGTGCGGATTGCAGAAGCCACAGTGAAAAAGACTCTTACAGTAGAAATGGTAGTAGCAGAAGAAGCCTTAAGTGTGAGGTTCTTTATTTATTTCTATCCTATATTTTATAGTAAGTCCATTACCAATGTACTATTAAATGCTAAAAGCTGAACACCAGTAGCATAAATAAAAGGAATAAAGGCTGAATCAGCTAAAATTATATTTATGGAAGGAGTAGTAAAATTAATAAGTCTTTGAGGTTTACTTTTTTAAGGAAAAGGTCTTGAAAATCTCCTTCCAATGCACCAAACAGCATTTTTGGGTGTCTCACCAACTGTGGGGACACTACTAGAAAATATAATCCCCTGGGCTTTTCTACCTCTCAAGTGTAAAGATATGTGAACATTCTTTTGAAATATTATCTGCTCCAAAACAGCAGCAATGTTTCAAAGAAAGCTTGTAAGATAAAATCACAAGAGGGGGGACAGCTTCAGTCATAAAAGGCTGCACTGCTTTGATATTTCCTACCCTGTTTATGCCATAAATCCTGCTCTTGTACCAATAATGAAAGTTGCAGGTATATAGCTGGGAGAGGTCTGAGATCCTCCTGCCAAATTCCAATCTGTCAATTAATGACAGTATTTAATCCCGCTACATATGGATGAACATCACCTAGTACACACAGCACGCTGAGAATTGAAGGGGTTGATGCCCTTTCCACAAGGTTCTATCCAAACTAAGAAGTCTTAAGGGGAATTTCCTAAGTAATAACATGATTATAATGGGAATAGCCCCGATGTTGGCCATTCAGTATGGTCTCCTTGCAATCTTATATTATTTGGATGGAGCCTTTGGCTACAGAAAGCACATTTCTACTGTAAGCACCAGCGGTGAGTAAAAGAATCCAGATGACTCAAGCAATTTAACATGCTGCAAATTAATATAATGTTCACCATACAGAGTCACTAACCTGCCATAAAATATCCCTCTACAGATTTCCACATTGTTAGGCCTTTGTGGATTCAAGAAAGTGCAGTAATAATTTGTGTTAAGCGTATACTTCAGTTGCTATGTTGCTTAATGATATCTTAAACATCTCTTAAAAATGGATTCATCTCATTCATTTTGAAAAAAAAGTTGGAAACTATGAATCCAGAAAACAACATGCCAGAACTTCAGGCAACACTATTGTGGCCAAATTAATGAAGACAGCATTTATTAGAGAATCGAAATGTTTTTTTATTAGAGAAAGAAATGTTTTTTTCCAGGACAACATGAAATATAAAATGTAACCAATTAAACTTACCATAAATTTAAATTCAACTTGTAAGAACTAATGGAAATAGGAATTGTTAGAGGACATGCTTCTCAGCATAAGCAAAGGGCTAAAAGAATATTCAGTAATTAAGTTGCAGAATGTCCTATTGGAAAAAAAAAATACTCATATACCAGTAGTTGCCTTGGCCTAGCTTTTGATATATGCTACCAAACATTCAGTATATTTGAATTAAAAAATAGATCTATTAAGAAAGACATGGTGATTGCAAAACCTCACTTCTGTGTAGACCACATCTTGGAGAGAGAAAGAGAGAGAGAGAGAATGTTCTCTTTTCTCTCTTAAACACAGAGACTCGTTTAACTAACAACAACCAAGTGAGACAGACACAAAGTGTGAAGATTTTCCTTCATTTATCTCATAGCATTTGCCCTCATGGTCAAAACAGTTCATAAGTGCAAAGAAGTAATGTGGTCTCGGACAGAAGCTTCCTCAGACTTTCCAGCAAGACCAGGCTTTTTATTTTAGCCATCTGAAGATAAACACAATTTTTTACCAAACAGAAGAATTACTGAATTAAGAGTATATTAATTCTATTTTATTAATTAGTATATTAATTCACTATAACAGCATTGACAAAAAGGCATTAAGAGTTGTTAACCTAATTTTGCGAAGCTTCTTCTCCGGTAACATTGTACTGCAAAAAAGGGCGTACAAAACCTTTGCCAGACCAATTCTTGAATACAGCTCATCTGCCTGAAATCCACATTGTATAACGGACATTAATACAATCAAACAAGTCCAGTGGTATTTCACGAGAAGAGTATTCCAGTCCTCTTCTCACAATAGAATACCCTATGCCACCAGGCTTGAAATTTTGGACCTGGACAACCTAGAACTATGCCGCCTATGGCCTGACCTAAGCTTAGTACACAAAATTGTCTGCTACAAAGTCCTACCTGTCAATGACTACTTCAGCTTCAACCGCAATAATACACGGGCAAACAGCTGATACAAACTCAAAGTAAACCGCTCCAAACTCGATTGCAGAAAATACGACTTCAGCAACAGAGTGATCAATGCCTGGAACTCACTACCTGACTCTGTGGTTTCATCTGCAAACTCCCAAAACTTTAACCTTAAACTGTCTACCGCGGACCTCACTCCATTCCTAAGAGGTCTGTAAGGGGCATGCATAAGCGCACCAACGTGCCTACCGTCCCTGTCCTACTGTTCCCATTTATTCATACTCATTTAATATGTTATGTTCATTCTTATACTTGTTTTCTCATACATGCTTGACAAACTAACTAACTAAATAAATAAATAGGGAATAATTCTCAAGGGGGGAGGCACTGTAGCAGGCTAATTCACACCTTAGAATGGCTTAACCTAAAACAAGGGTGTCAAACTCGATGGTGATGTATTGTGACATTTTTTGACTTTGCTGAGCCGGACTGGGCGTGGCCTGCATGTGACGCATTCAGCCCACCAGTTTGACAGGCCTGATCTAAGAGGTCCCATGAACCATTTTTAGAGGATTATGTCCTCATAATGTTCCATTCAGCTTAACACACAGCCCACTCTAGAGGTACCTTATATTTAGCTGTTCCACATTTTCCCAAAACTAGTCTTGCCATACAAATAATCTGTGAGGATTCTTTGATGATGTTGATGAGGATGAGGTCAGGGTTGGAATCTGTACACTTTCTGTTGTGGGCACGTGCACTGCCCTCCAAGTTCATTTTGGCTCGAACTGCAAACATGAAGAGTGCTACACTTATTTTTAAAACATGCATTTAGCAATCTTTTGGGGGAAAAAACTGTAAACCTATCCTAAAAAAAATCAAACCTGAAACTCTAGTTGATTTAAACCATAAAAAAGACACAGGTACTGCCACCTGAGAACTGTTTATTGCTGATTGTACCCATGTTTCCCCAAAAATAAGACCCTTTCTTATTTTTTTTGAACCCAGAAATAAATGCTTGGCCTTATTGCCACGTGCTCAAAAACCCAATTGGGCTTATTATCAGGGGATGTCTTATTTGGGGGGGGAAACAGGGTATTCCAAATGTATATATTGCAGGTTATCCTTTTTGGCTGCAAAGAATTACAGACAGCTGTACTTTCTACTGGTTTTATTACGGGGAATGGGGGAGAACAGTGTAAGCCAGTGTTTCTCAACCTTAGCAGCTTGAAGATATGTGGACTTCATTGCTTTGGGGAATTCTGGAAGTTGAAATTCACACATATTCAAGCTGCTAAGGTTGAAAAACACTGGCCTGCGTTTTGCTTGCACTAATGCTATTATTCATAATAACTACTTGTTATATTGTAGCCAGCCACATCTATGCTGCCATTCTCATGCAGTTTGAGATATATGAAAGCCAGAATGAAATTGACAGGAGTTCTTTAAAGCCAAGTAACAAGTAACAGGTGTTGCAGAACGTTGCTCCCAGTCAGAACCAGTGGTGGGTTGCCCCCGGCTCAGACCAGTTCGCAAGAACCAGTAGTAAAACCGGCAGGAGGCTCCACCCACCGACCCAGACATCATCAGGAAGCTTCTGCACAGAAGTGCATGCAAGCAAGCGAGCGAAGTGTGAATGCACACGCAGCCCCATTGCAAACCGGTAGTAAAGGTAAATAGAACCCACCCCTGGTCAGAACATCTCAATCCACCCGTTCCCTTGCAGCATTGATGATGACTTCCTTTCATTTCATTTTGTGCCTGATTGACAGGTCGCCCATATCTGGTAGGGGACATTGGCTGAAGGGGCAGGGAGCTCTCTTGAATTCCTCCGCTATGCCTGTAGCGTCCGCCTGCTAGCCAGACTGTTTCTGAACATGTGTTTCATCCTTTTTTGGGTGTTTGGGTCACATACAGCAGCAGGACACAAGAGAATCCTTTCGTGTACGGCCTTTAGAGTATTTGAGGGGGGGTGCATAAGTTTGGTTCTTTCAGAAGCATGCTAAGCAGGTTTTAAAAAACAAACTGAAGTGGCCTTCTTTACAAGAACATTAGACAAGCCTCTATCCCCAGTATTCTCCACAGTCACCCAAGGTTAGAGTTAAGGATAGCAACCAGTGATGTTTTTTCTGCTAGCCAGTAACTCTAGGTAAAAGGGGAGATGCAGAAAGGGAAATCTTTCAGACCCTGTTCTTAAATTGTCTCACATTAAACATTTAAGAAGAGCACCAGTTGCCCCTCCTCCTCCTCTCATTGAAACAGAATAGGCTCCGCTGTGGGGCAGTAAGTTGGTAGGTTTATCTGTTAACTGGAGGACTGTACATTTCCATGGCCATAAGAAGATACCTCTCTCTCTCTTGCCATAGGGAAAGTAAGACTGAGATACAGGTAGTCCTCAACTTACAACCATTTGTTTAGTGACCATTTGAAATTACAACAGCACTGCAGAAAGTTACTTATGACTGTTTTCACAACCATTGCAGCATTCTCATGATCACCTGATCAAAATTTGGATGCTTGGCAACTGGCAGGTACTTATGATGATTGCAGTGTGCTAGAGTCATGTGGTCAGCTTTTGCAACCCTTTGACAAACAAAATCAATTGGGAAGCCAGGGTCATTTAACAACCATTGTTACTAACTTAAGAATTGCAGTGATTCACTTAATAACTATAACAAGAAAGGTCATAAAAATGGGGCAAAATTCACTTGACAACTGTCTTGTTTAGCAGTGGAAATTTTGGGCTCAATTCTGGTCGAAACCTGAGGACTGCTCGTATATAATCATGCAGATGTATGTCTGCCTTTACTGGGTCTGCTCTTGATTCCAAAACATGGCTGACAAGGATGGATTTCCCGTGCATTTGTCTCAACAAGAAGTGTTACACATATGCATGCATGGGAGTTAATTAAACATTTGGTGTCTTACAACTGAATGTATAAACTAGCTTTGTTGTGGGCAGATGACTTTTCAGAAGCCATATTATGACATGGATTGTGACGTTCCACTTATAAAAATTAGGCTTGCGATGGTTCATTCCCATGTGCAGATGTTATTGTTTAAAGAGATGTGCCAGCTAATGAACATGCAGGTGTTATCAATCCAAGGCTGCTACTCGAATGATTCAGAACAGCATTTTCCAAGCTTGGCAACTTTTTAAGATGTGTGGATTTCAACTCCCAGAATTCCCTAGCCAGCAAGGGAGTTGAAATCCACACATCTCAAAAGTTGCCAAGTTTGAAAAACACTGATTTAGAGTTTAGGGTTCTAAAATGAATTCTTCTTAGCAAGTTAGTTATTTCATCTCAGTTTCCACTGAAGATTAATTCCAAAGTCAGAATTCATTAACATTACAAATGTTTCTCGTTGTAAATGTAAAATGAGGCTCGAGTCACTCTGAAAGTGAAAATAGTTCAAAAAGGGGGAGGGGGAAGCAAACAAAGCAAGTATTTTTCTTTTATACACTTTAAAAGCAATCTTCTTGCCTGGGAATAGTGAGACGTGAAATACAACATACGCAGGGACTGAACTCACCCAACATGATACATGGCATGTTTGCTTTAGAAGATGGGAACAATCCCAAATCTGGTTTGAATTAATAAATGTATGTGTGAGACACGGAGGAAGGGGATAGAGGGAGCCATTGTCTTAGCCAGCATCTAAGAATATCTAAGAATCCTAGAAAACATCTGCCTGCAGCAGCAAGGATGTTAAATGCATTGGATGGGAGTGGGGGAGAGAGGAGTATTCATAGCGCTAGAGACCTGTGAACATTTTATCTTTGAGCCTTTTTTAATTAAAAAAAAATGTCTTGACATCTTCAGGACATATTACGATGAACCAGAATAGCTACTCAACAGTGAAATTATCAGCAGGCACAGGCAGGGGGTTATTAGTCATAGCTTTAGTATCATACTGGAATGAAAGCCAAGGATTCAAGAAGCAGAGCAGTCCACTTTGGAAGCGGACCAAAGTTTTTTAGTGTGTGGCGGAGGGGAGTGCGTGTTCAGTAAGTTCTTTTATTCCTTGTGGAGTCATTCTGCTTTTCGTTTCTTTTTTTTTAACCCTAAAAAGTCCGCTGCGTTAAGTTTATAAAAGGAAATGAAAGCTGAGGGGACATTGACATTTAATAGCGAAACAACTTGCAGCACCTTTAAAAAGAGGCGATAGCTGTTGAATAACTTCAGCTAAGGAATTATTCTGCTCCCAAGTAGGAAAAGAAGGGGAGAGTCAACCCCACCCTCTGCACCTAACTGGTACCTTGGGGAATGAATCGTATTCCTAGGATACATATATGAAGAAAGGGACAAGACACCAATATCTAGGACCGTGATGGCGAACCTATGGCACGCGTGCCACAGGTGACACGCAGAGACATATCAGTGGGCATGCGAGCTCAGCTCTGGTGCACATGTGCACACTGGTTAGCTGATTTTTGGGCCTTCTGGGCCCACTGGAAGTTGGCAAACAGGCCGTTTCCAGCCTCCTCAGGCTCCTAGAAAGGCTCTGGAGCCTGGGGAGGGCGAAAAACGGGCCTACCGGGCCCACTGTGCCATCACATGCCAAAAGTGGGGGAAGCATGGGGGGGGTCATGCACATAAGCATGGAGGCGGGGCGCATAGAATTATGGGTGTAGGCACGCGCACGCCCGCTCCCCCCACTTTTGGCACACGATGGCAAAAAGGTTAGCCATCACTGATCTAGGATATCTCACTGGATGTTTAGAATTCATTGTCCTTCTTTTAGGACCACTATAAGTACTAGATTCATATAAAAGTGTACATTAATATTAGCAAATAATTGTTTTACAGGTAGTCCTCTACTTACTGCCACAATTGAACCCAAAATTTCTGTTGCTAAGTGAGGCATTTGTCATGTGAATTTTACCCCTTTTTTTGCTACAGGTGTTAAGTGAATCATTGCAGTTGTTAAGTTAGTCACACGGTTGTTAAGTGAATCTGGCTTCCCCGTTGACTTGCTTGTCAAAAGGTCGCAAAAGGTGATCACGTGACCCCGGGAACACTGCGACCGTCATAAATATGAACCAGTTGCCAAGCGGCTGAATTTTGACCATGTGGATTCTGCAATGGTTGTAAGTGTGAAAAATGTTAAATGTCACGTTTTTTTCAGTGCTGTTGTAACTTTGGTTACTCAAAGAACAGTTGTAAGTTGAGGACTACCTGTACATAATAGATAGCATGCAGTATATATATATAGGGCATAAAACTTTCAGAGCCAGCTACAGAGATTTCTTATTCATCAGTCTCTTTTGTCTGTAGATAATGAGTCACTGCATTGTCCATGTATCTTCTGCCATGAGGTTAAAATAGCCATGTTCACAGTGATGTCTCTTCTCTCAAATAAGTTCAGTTACAGTCACAACAAATCAGTAAAGAGTGTCTATTTGGAAGACAGTTCTGCTTGGCAGCTGTTTGCTTTTTCATTGGGAACTTTTTTCCAATAAGTATTTCATGCTAATAGGGGTAAGTAATATGTCGATCCTTAAAACACTGCTGATGAACCTATGACACGCATGTCAAAGGTGACCTGCCACGACATTTTGGATGACATGCTAAGCACTCGCCAACAACTGACAACTATTCTTGAAAGCATGCCCCATTCTTCTGTGATTTGCTGAGGCTGCAGAGGCCACACAAGACTGCAATGTGCTGTTATGCATCCTATGGAAGGTCTGGAAGTTGCATGCAAAGGCCATGCTGTCACGTGGCCTCTGGAGGCTCCTAAAAACATGCGAGAACAGAGTGTGAATTTGTGTGATTTTGGGAGGCTATGGAGGCTACGCAGGAATGAAGTGTGATCTTGCCAGCCTCAGAACTCTCCAGAAGTCCAATGAGAGGGCCATGCTCTTGTGCAGGCTTCAGAGCCTCTAAAAATTCCACAAGAATAGGATATGACTTTGCACTGTTTGTGAAAATTGCAGAAGCAGTCAGAATGGCAACCAGAACAGCTTCATTTTGACTATATTTTTAAAAACAAATGAATATGTAAAGGAATTGTTTCTCATTGGTTTGGAGCGGAGGTGACAGGCCAGCAGAATCAAGTTAGGCATATTCTGAATTTTTGATATGCCGAGCCCAAAACGTTCGGCACCATTGCCATAAGGAGTTTGAGCTGATGATGCAATTATCAAACTCCATGAAATTATGAAGAGGATCCCAGCAGATGAAAAAGTGTTAAGATGGATTCTTGTTCCCTAATACAGATAGTCCTCAACTTACAATCACAATTGAGTCCAAATTTCTATTGCTGAGCAAGACAGTTAAGTGATTTTTGCCCCTTTTATGACCTTTTTTGCGATAGTTGTTAAGTGAATCCAGGGCTGGGCTGCTGGGGATTCGCAGGGGTTCGGGAGAACCTCTAGCTAAGATTCCGTGCAGTTCCGAGAACCCCAAATCCCACTCCTGGCTGGCCCCGCCCACCCTGCCTCTCCCAGGAGTCCCCACGTGACCCATTTTGGATGCAGGTAAGTGCAGGGCACGCACGGAGGCTTGGGGAGGGAGAAAAACTGGCCTGTTTCCGTCTTCCAGAGGGCCTCCAGAGCCTGGGGAGGCTGTTTTTGCCCTCCCGGAGGCTCGAAGAAAGCCTCCAGAGCACAGGGAGGGCAAAAACGTCCATCCCCCCCACTATGGTGCAGGAGGCCAACTAGGTCATGCCTACCATGGCCACACCCACCCAGCAACCGGGCAGAGAACCCCTTGCTAAAATTTTTGAAGCCCACCCCTGAGTGAATCACTGCAGTTGTCAAGTTACAGTAGTAACATAGTTTTTAAGTGAATCAGCTTCCCCACTGACTTTGCTTGTCGGAAGTTCCCAAAAGCTGATCATATGACCCCAGGACATTGCAACCATCATAAATACATGCCAGTTGCCACGTGTCCAAATTTTGATCACGTGACCATGGGGATGCTGCGATGGTCTACTCTAAGTGTAAAAAACAGTCATAATTCACTTTGTTTCAATGTCTTCGTAACTTTGAACTGTTACTGAACGAAAGTTGTAATGATGGTTGTAAGTCGAGGACTACCTGTCAAACTACCTTTAGTCACTTAAGGATGTTGATCAGTACGAAAAGTTATACAACCACTGTGTCCATGGAAAAGACAAATGTGAGAATACCTGTGCATGCAATGTTTTGTTCTATACGATCTACTGATTGCTAAAAACAGTATAAGAGGCACTTGTTCTTATGTTACTCTCCTTAGCAAACACTTAATTCATCTTTTGTATATAAATGTTTCACTGGAAAGTGTTAAAGAATAATCTCTGGCCTTTCTCCCTTTCTTTCTTTCCATTAGACTGGGTGTATCTAATAACTGCTCAGCCCAGAAACTATACATCTTGAACAGTGTCTTAGCTTGACAATTCCCATATGTTTGTAGCAATGCTTGATGTATCTACAAGTTTTCACTGCTCGCTATAATTGCTTGAGGACTTTTTGAAACAAGAGATTAATTTTGTACAGTGTTATATTACTGCCAAAGTGAGGACGTGGGAGTGTGGATGTGGGTGTATGTATACACACACACATACCAACACATGTATGAATGTATATTTGGCAGATGATAGACAAGTGGCCAACATTCCAGAAACCCTTTCTAAAAGCAGACTGAATAATTATGGGTGTATCTTCATCTCCTGGCTCCCAAAGGACCTTTTGGAAAGGTTAGTGATCCCAGCATCAAAATTTGTACTTTGGCTGGAGGGAAGTATATATCTTGAATCCATGCAACTTTATGGCTAGCAACCTATCATTAATTTTCTACACCGTTGCATGTAACTTTTTTTTTTTTAATTTGATTTATATGCCGCCCTTCTCCGGAGACTCAGGGCGGCTTACAATGCGTTAAGCAATAGCCTTCATCCTTTTTGTATATTTATACAAAGTCAGCTTATTGCCCCCACAAACTGGGTCCTCATTTCACCTACCTTAGAAAGGATGGAAGGCTGAGTCAACCTTGAGCCTTGGCGAGATTTGAACCAGCATTAATTGCAGGCAGCTGTGTTAATAACAGGGTGCTTAGACCACTGTACTATCAAGGCTCTTTGAGCTTGTACTATCAACTGAGACCTATGTAAGCCAAACCCATTCAATTTTGAACTTACGTAGATGACTATTGTCTTGTTTTCATTGAGATGGGGGAAGTCACATGAACAATATACGAAAGAGCACACAAAGCAAACTCTCTGGTCTGCAGATTTAGGCACTTGGTTTCATATTGGGAACAGTTCTGTATTATTTCACCCAACTTCTTGCTTGTCCACACAACTGCTTTTAGTATGTGTTAATACTGTGATGTTCACAAGGCTCCGATCATTGTCTCTCTCTTTATTTTTCTTACCCTTTTCCTAGCCTCAGCCAAATTGCTTTGTCTGTGTTAAAGCTAAAGTCAGGCCATCCAAGCGTGATACATTTTTAATATCCTATACTGCTGTTTATTCTTTCTCCTCCCTTTTTACCCCTTTGTCCTCCTCCAGTGAATTGCACCAAAGAGTAGCTTTGCATTTCCAGTAAGGCATTCTGAAGCAGAACATATGAATTAAGTTTCTCCTCCACCTCACCCTGCCACCATCTCATGTTCTAGTTCAAGACATCTGATCAACATGAATCTTACGGATGTCTGTGACTCAGGCCATTTCTTTTCCGGGAAGCAGGAAAAATATAATGGCCTTATAAGATAACATTTTGCTTTATTCTTCTCCACAATCGTTGATTTACAGTAGTAGGGAAAAATATTTTAGCTTACATAAAAATTATATTTGAGCTGTAAATGACAACTTGGGATAATCACATTTAACTTAGCATATGACTAGTTGAGAAGGGGGTGGAGGATTCATGTTATTAGAACACGTTGTTACTAAAACCTTGTAGAATCATCTCTGCCTCACAGCAAAATTTGATTTGGTAACTAAAAGGAGTTGCAGGAAAGTTCCCCTTTTCAGCAGAAAAGCATTTCAATTTAAAATACTATAAAAGGCTGCTGAGCAGCAAAAATAAAATAATGAATTTTACAATTCTAGTGAATCCGACTGTATAAAACTTGAGGCTCCTTTGGGATGGCTAATGCACCAGCCAAGAATCACTTTCCTCATCATTTGTATGAAAGAGGCAAATTAGCCTGAATTATTTTTATATCTTATTAGTACAGCTTGCTGTTTAACTGAAAGGTTCAGGGCTGTCCAGAGGAGCTGAGATTACACTGGAGTCAGCAATTTTTTCTGCCTGCCTTGCTTTTATTACACTGCTGGCACTGCAGCTAATTTTATAATCAAGTAAATATGTTTGAAAACGTTATTCATTGCAGAATGTAGGGTACAGTGAACCTAAGATACACTACAGAATATCCTATGCATATTTGTTCAAAAGTAAGTCTTACTGACTTCAGTGGTTCCATGTTAAACGGGTATTCAATTGCAAACTATCAGGAATTAATTGAATTTAAAGGATACAGCACCATTTTGCTTTCTGTAGCACTATTATGTTCTTAAAATATGGTGTTTTCCATTTATTATTATTTTCTAGCAATGTAAGTTCATTCAATGAATCAGTGGAACAGATATAAATTGCATCGTAGTGGCAAACAGTATTAAAGAAAAGAAAATTAAATAGTTCATTTTTCTCTCAAAGGCTCTTTCTTACGACATATATCTAAGGGTTAGACCTTCTAACCATGGTTAGACCTCCTAACCATGGGGCTTTCAGCCCAGTCAATAAGCCTTGCAACTCAAAGCAAATTTACAGTTTTGGAAGTTTATTTGATGTCACAAAGAACATATTTTCATTCATTTTGAGGGGTATCTTGGATTTTCAGTGCACTGTCCTACTGCCAAGCATCAGTGTTGCTGCGATACTGGATGATGCTATAGCAACGGCAACATCTTTGTCATTGAGTTGTGGCAGGAAGCTGTCATAAGCAGTTTAAAAATAGGGTCATGTGACTTTCTGAGGTCTACCTGATTTCCAGCAGTTGAAGGAGGGGCTGGTCTCCACTAACTTTCAGAGTTGAAAAATGAAACAGGATGGGCAAGGACTAAGGTGAAATGGCTAATGTATTTGACTGACACCAGAGAGATCCAGTTTCTATTCCATCTGCAGCCACGTCAGCTCACTTGGTTACTTTCGGCCCAACCTACCTCACAGGATTGTTGTGAAGAAATGTAGGAGGTTGAAGAAGCAATATGCACGTGTCTTGAGTACCTGAACAAAGATGGGTTATCTTTGAACTGCGCACTGGCGCAGTGATTAGAATGAAGTACTACAGGCTGCTTCTGCTGATTGCCAGTAGTTTGGCAATTCGAGTCTCTCCAACTCAAGTTTGACTCAGTCTTCTATCCTTCCGAGGTGGGTAAAATGAGGACCCAGATTGTTGGGAGCCCCAGATTGTTGGGAGCCATATGCTGACTCTGTAAACCGCTTAGAGAGGGCTGTAAAATACTGTGAAGCAGTATATAAGTCTAAGTGCTAGTGCTATTGCTATTGCTATTGCTATTGCTATTGCTATTGCTATTGCTATAGATGAATATGCATTTTGAGTGCCAGAGGAGGAGTACAGAAAACAAAAAAAATATCCAGGTCTTTCTTCATGCACCTTAAAGTTGTTGCTTCTTTAAGAGCCACATAATGAGTCAATTCCTTGCTGCTGGGTAGGGGAGCAAGGGATTATGAGCCTGGCTAGGAAACTGTCACGGTACATTGAAAATGAACATTACGTGACTGCAGCAGCCACCAGGTGTCATGGGTCCTGGATTTTGGACACATTCTGTAAGTTAGCTACTTGAAGCACTTTGGTTCAAAATTTGTTGCCCATGATGCACTGCCTAGTTAAAGATCATCACGACAAGAGTTTTAGTAGTATATAGATACCAAGCAAAGCCATTTATAAATGTTAAAACTCACCAGAAGACAACAATCAGAAGACCCAAAGGTGCTTTTTTCAGGAAGCAACTGGACTTTCTTGTTTTTTCTTTGAAGACGTTTCGCTTCTCATCCAAGAGGATTCTTCAACTCTGACTGCATGGTCGGGAATGGAAGGATTTATATTCCTTGCAGACAGCTGGTCATTTGCCTCCTTTTAGAGAGTCATTGAGGCCACTTGGAGGTTTATCTGTGTTCCCAGGGTCACCTGAGTAGTGCAAATGGTCTACTTTGGCTGCAGGATAATTTCTGCCCTGTGTCCCTTCACTGTTGAAGGCAGGCGCAGGCTGTTGGGGATGAGTCTGAAGCACAAATGATTCCTGTAGTCTGCAGCTTTTCTGGAAATCCATTCATACTCCCGCACCATTCGAAGGGTGTTCATCCCGAAGTTCATAGCTAAAGATCTGTGGAGATTCTAGGTATTTTCTGTTTACCAAAGGAAAGTGAAGAAAGAAAATCAAAATAATGTAGGGAAAGGAGTACATAACTCTCATTTTCATCCATGAGAGGCTGTTTCACAGGCTGTTCTTATCTTTAAAAAAAAAATGTATTGCTCATTTTGGTAGAATATTTGTACATTTTTGATATTTTTTGCTGGTAAAGAAAAGCAATTTGCAAGTTACTTATATATATATATATATATATATATATATATATATATATATATATATATATAATTTTTATTAATATATTCTATACACCAATACACCAATAAAATATACAATCCTGCCACCATGGTATAATGTGATTACATTGTCCATAATTATAAATTATGCAAGTTACTTTTGATTAGAAAGGGACGAAAATTCTCCAGTTTCTGAAACATATGGATTCAGATTTCAGTTTTGGGGGTTTTTTTGTTTTGTTTTTTTTTTATTTGATTTATATGCCGCCCTTCTCTGGAGACTCAGGGCGGCTTACAATGCGTTAAGCAATAGCCTTCATACTTTTGTATATTTATACAAAGTCAGCTTATTGCCCCCACAAACTGGGTCCTCATTTCACCTACCTTAGAAAGGATGGAAGGCTGAGTCAACCTTGAGCCTGGTGTGATTCGAACTTACAGTAATTGCAGACAGCTGGTGTTAATCACAATGCTATCAGTCTGCTGAGCCACCAGGCCAGGGTTTAAAGAAAAAGCTATTCAAAGGATCCATACAACTGTGGACAGCTTACTGTTTGGTCTTCAGTATAATTTATTTTGCATATGGCATATCATGCATCGACTAGCGTATATATGCTACAGGTATGGAATCTTCATCTTCATATATCTTCAGTATATGTTGAACTAAGGGACAATTTGCAGAATATTTTGTGTGTAATAGTAATAGCAGCAGTATTTTAACATCAACAAGCAGTCACTTCACAGCAGAGATTTGAACAGAAACTATCCTTTTAAATTAGCTGTGAGGCTGTGAAAGTAAAATTCCAAGATTTCAGAGGTTCAAGCTCCCCCCACCCCCCAAAGCCACTGAAGTTCATTAGGTGACTTTGGTTCAGTCACTGTCTCTCAGTCTGATCAATCTCACAGAGTTATTGTTGCAGGGGGAAATGAGATAAGGGAATGTTATATACTCTATCCCGGGCATCTGAAGGAAAGTTGGTGCATAAATTTAATGAATAAAATGAAATAAGAGCTCTGAAACCTTGCTTATCCCATTCTATGCTTTCCAAAAAGTATTCCATTGTCTGATCTGGGCTGCAAAAGTACGTGTGATTATTGAGGGGTAACTAATAGCTCTTTGCTGTTCTCTAGTGGTTATCTGGATTTTTGTAGCCTAGATTTGATTTCTCCAGTTTCATAAGCAATTGCAGTAATATTTTTGTTTTTGTTTTTTAAAGAGTATCTACATGCCCTGTCTTGGATTTCTCTTCCAATGCTTTTCCCACCAAGCAAATAAATTCACATTTATAGTATAAGATAATGTCTGTGTGACAAATAGCCAACACAATCTCTCACAGATATTTTGGTTGCAATCCTCTCACCACTTATTTTGGAATTAAGTGGCTTGAGGATTGCAGTCTTTGTTTTGCATTGTGAGGGAGAAAAACCCAGCTGCAATGTATCCTCCAACACCTTGTATTTTTGTGGTTTCTGTATCTGCTTCCCTGCAAATGTCCAAATTATTTGACAAAAACAGTATTCTCTTTTGGTTGAAAAACATTTGAACTGCACTTGAAATTCTCCAGGTTTGTTGACATTTTGCTCAGACTTATTATCTTTTACTGTCCAGAATGATGCTTGGACGATAACCAGACATAGAGAGATTTATTTCTGTGAAACTGGTTTACCGCTGGCTTCAGCACCTCTCAGGGGTCAGGGGTCAGCAGGGAGAAGAGGGCTGGAGTACTCATTCCTAGAGTAAGGCCTATAATCTGGATTTGTGATCAGCTACTAATTTTTTTTAGTGGAGAGAACCATATTTAAACCCAATCATTGATTGAAAGGTCAAGAACATTATCTTTACCTCATTCATTCTGGCAGGTCACAAAGAGTTGGGTTTTTTTAACCACTTGTTTCTCTGTTTTATGCACCTCAATTTGGGGCTGGGGAAAAGTTTGCATGTGGGCATATTTGGCTACATTTTGACTCGTTTACATGGGAGAAAACATCACAAGGTGATTTTACGCCATTGGGGTTATGTTGAAAATCAGATGGAATTTTCTCCCCTGGTTCCCTATACCTCATCTGTTTAATTATTTCTGACATTTGTTTTTAGTTGGTCAAATTGGTGTCATTTTTAGCCTCTCAGTGTGCTGTCTCCTTTTCATTTTAGGTTCCTATTATCCCTAGAATTAAGTAGAAGCTAAATCCGAGCATGAGAACATTAGATTCCCTTATTCTATATTGCCCACCATAGCCATTTTGAGACAAAAGGCATCCTTTCCATTGTAAGTGGGAAAAGAATTAGCAAGGCTTTTTATTCTGCCCTCCTCTAACTACAGTGCCAGCTAGCACAGTTAAGTGAAATGTAGGGGTAGACTGTCTCATGCCAAGTAAGCCTTGGTGCTGCTTATTCTCCCATGCTCTCTTATCCTAGAAGAACAAAGCAGGGCACCAGGGGCTAAAGATATTACCCATACTGCTATTGAGTGGCTCAAGTTCCACAAATCTCTTATTGCTGGGATCCCAAAAACATCAGCCTTCCCAGCAGTCTCCCTCTCTCTCTCTTTCATTTCCCAATTACCATCATTTGTTTTGATATTGTATGTAGATAGTTAGAGGTCAGCTTTCCCCCTCATGCCAGCTTTTGTTCTGGTATTTCAGCTATGTGCTCCAGGCATGGAGCTCCTCATTTTAAAATGGGCACACACTCAAGGGCAACAAAGCATCAAGTCTAAGAAGTCTTCTAGATGACAGTGCGGCTTTTTGGGTTCTTTTGCTTTTGTTTATTTTTTTTTAATAGCTTGAGATCCCCTTGTTCTCATGACATCATTTACAAAAGAGAGAGATTTTTAACCAAAGGTATCCCAATCCAGGTTTAACGGTGATTATCAAAATTCTGGGATTCATCCCGCCTCTCACTATAAAATTAGTATTTCTGCTTTTACTTTCTGCTGTTGTGGGCACTAATGTCATGTAAGGAGAGGGATTCTATTGTGAAATATTATGGGGTACTCCCTGTTTTCCTATCACTTTCCAGGGATACTTACTGTCTTCATTTTATACAGGCTTCCTCAGTCGCTTCTCCTTTTCTCTTTCCTGCTACCCTCAACATGTTCAGTATTTGAGAACAATTCAGGATTAGCCACAGAGCTAGTCTTGTTCCTCTTGTTCTCTTGGACAGGTCAGCTTCACATATGCTCAGGGGCAATTCAGCAATTGTTTTTCCTCATTATTCCAAAATTATAAATTCCTCATTATTCCACTGAGCAGTGCTTATTGGAGTCATGTTGATCTGCCAAGAAAGCATCTCATGGGGAATTCCTACTGGTAGCCCTCGTTATATTACTAATTTGTATTTCTTTCTTTGTCTAGGTTTAGATCATACCTGTATGATGAGCAAGTATTTATTCATCCAGGGATTTGGGTTCGGCTAGCCTAGAGAAAAGAAGGACTATGGGTGACACGATAGCAGTATTCCACTAGTTGAGAGGCTGCTACAAAGAAAAGGGGGTCACCTTATTTTCCAAAGCACCAAAAGGCAGGACAAGAAACAATGGATGGAAACTAATCAGGGAGAGAAGCAGCCTGGAATTAAGGAGAAACTTACTAACAGTGAGGACAATCAATCAGTGGAACAGCTTGCTTTCAGAAGTTGTGGATGCTTCATCATGGAGGTTTTTAAGAAAGGACTGGACAGCCATGTCTGAAATGTTATAGGGTCTCCTGCTTGAGCACGGGGGTTGAACTAGAAGACCTCCAAGATCCCTTACAGCTCTGTTCTTATTAATTAATTAATTAATGATTAATTCTGCAACCACTCAGTCTAATAGTTTTACAAGCTTCTCTTTCAGGGTGGTATAGAGCTGCTCATTCTGCTGGGTGGGATCTTGGACTTAGCCTGACTGGGTGGCTCAGTGGCTAAGACCATGAGCTTGTCGATCAGAAAGGTTGGCAGTTCAGCAGTTCGAATCCCTAGTACAGGTCGTCTGCGTGAGCAGGGGGTTGGACTAGATGACCTCCAAGGTCCCTTCCATCTCTGTTACTATTTCAACTGTTACAACGTCTGCCTCAAAATCCTACCAGACGGAAGTATTGGTGCTAAATCTGGCTTTCAAACACTGCCTAGAACAGGGGCATAGCTGGCTGGAGAATTCTGGGAGTTGAAGTCCACAAGTCTTAAAGCTGTCAAGTTTGAAGACCTCTGGCCTAGAAGTTCACCTAAATGCTGAGTGTTGTTTTGTTGGTCTTCACAGGTAGTCCAAATAGACCAGAAGCTGAATCTCATCACAGATTTGCTGCACCGCCTGCTTTCCAGCCAGCAAGGAAACCAAGGCAGTACCAAAGCATCTCCCAAGAATGATGTCAGCTCTAGCCTACTTTCCAGCAGCGCTCTCCCAACCTATGAACAACTAACAGTTCCAAAGCAAGACGATGGTTCCTGATGCCTCAGAGATTTGTTTCCTTTCATGAAACTGACACTCAATATTATGAATCTTGATGGGGGTTGGGGATAAATTTAAGCTCAGAATCAGCCATACAAGCCTGACACATTACTTTTAAGCTAATTTTACTATCTTCTTATCTGTTGTTCCAAAGAGAATAATTCAGACAACTACCAAACCTTAAAACCCACACTGTGTTGTTATTCTTTATTCATGTGATGCATTCAGGAGCTCTAATTTCTTTTTGTGTGTGGGTGTGGGTGTAAATAATTCTGCTACAATTGATCGCAATATTAAAAGAGTACAGGTAGTCCTTGGCTTATGACCACAATTGGGACCAGAATTTCTGTTGCTTAGGAAGATAGTGAATCATGCCTGATTTTACAACATGTTACCATAGTTGTTAAGTGAATAGTCATTGCAGTTCTTAAGGGAATCCTGCAATCATTAAGTACATCCAGTTCAGTGGTGGGTTGCCTCCGGTTCACAAGAACCAGTAGTAAAACTGGCGGGAGGCTCCGCCCACTGACCCGGACGTCATCATAGGTGATCTGCACATGCACAGAAGCTTTTTATATGGATCGGTAGTAAAGGTAAGTAGAACCCACCCCTGATCCAGTTCCCCCATTGAATTTGCTTGTCAGAAGCCGGCTGAAAAAGTCACAAATGTGATCCCATGATCCTAGGAAATACATGCTGGTTGCTAAGTGCCTGAATCTTGGATCACATGACTATGGGGATGGTGCAATGGCAATAAGTGCAAAACTGGTCATAAGTCACTTTTTTCAGTGCTGCTGTTAGTTCAAGCAGACACTAAACAAATGGTTGTAAGCCAAGGACTACCTGTAATTGGTCCTGATATTAGCAAAAAGACAATCAGTGTATGTGCCCAGGATATTGTGCAACTGCTGCTGCTTCAAATATCATTCTGAAGTCATGCACAATCATACACAATAGAAGTAGTTTGAAAATTCTACAACTTTGCTTGGCTAATTGCATCCTATGGCCCTTCAGTAAGAATAATACTTGAACTTAGTTAGATCTGAATTCTATTTATGACTCTGCTGATAGTGATATAGTTTTGCGCACTAGATTCCAAAAGAGAATGTACATAAATTGCCATTCTGCGGACTGGCAAGAGTATACACTGAATAATTTTCCTCCCACACTCCATTTTCCTTGTTTATTTTACACAATATTGTGAAACCTACCACATTTAAAACAAAAATCTGCCTCTCTTCAAGGAAGAATCAGTGCTTTAATCAAAAACTGTATTGTTTGTAAAGAAAGATTTCTTTTGTATAATATTGTAATGGAATTGGGACATTGAAATATTGAATAGGAACTTTTTAAAAATAGCAATTATATTACTGCCAAATAATTTATATTCTGTAGTATTTATTACTATCCTGGGTATATTTGTCAGAAAGAGCTTTCAAAGCGCACAGCTTTGTGTATTGAAGTAGATTTAGTTTATTTCTCAGTGTACAGCAATAAGGTCTAGAATAACTGGATCTTGTTGATTAGGAGTTTGAATGTGATGCTTTGGGGAAACACAGCAGCTTTGAACTTTATTTGAAAATGTACTGCCAAGTCAGATACACATTCGTTTCTTTCTTTTCCTGGCACACTAATACATAATGTCCAACAGTAATTTGTGAATATTGTTCATGCTAAGATATACAAGCTCTTGAGTTTGTTTGGTTATTGCAGAGAAGTTCTACTTGCTGAATGTGGAAATGGCTCTGTGCTCATCTGCTGGGGGTTCTTTCTTTATAGCCAAGCTGTTACAGAAATGGGAAGCAGGCATATCTTATGTTTTTGCAAATCCTGTTCTGTTAATACAATTGGCTCTTTTGTGGGGGGGGACCCCATATCCAGGATGACAACAAGAGCTATATCCATGTTCTTATGCAGAGCAGATACTGGAATTTAGCTCTCTGGAAATCTCATTTGATATTTATTTTCTGTTTAAATCAGGGTTCTAGCTCCTTTGGGAAAGGATATTTAAATTGTATGGTCAGGTAGCATCAGAATCATAGATGGGATGTTCATATTGCCTCTCTTCATCTCGAGCATAAATTGGTTCTCATACTCAGCTATGAATCACCAAGCACTAACTAATCTTTCTATGAACATACATATTCCTATTGGGAATCAAAAACCAAAGAAAACTGGAGAAAGAGAGGGCTTTCTAAACCCAGGGGAGGGGAACAATCAGAACTGTATGAACTGACGCCGAGTTTGACAAATATCTATATCTAAGTTTCCTTTGTAGTTTCCATGAGGAAAATGTTTCTCTGTCAGATAAAGGTAGTCTCAAATACAAAGCTTCATGTTTTAGGGCAGTGATGGCTAACATTTTTACCGTCGCGTGCCAAAAGTGGGGGGAGCGTGGGGGAAGCGCACACGTGTGCCCACACCCATAATTCAATGCACCCCTGGAAGTGGTGGGTTGCTCCCGGTTCGGCCCGGTTCTACAAAATAGGAGTAACTTTAGGAAGTAGTTTTCCGAACCGGTAGTAATGGCAGCCAGGCCACGCCCCCGAACTGGTTCCCCGGTCGCTGCTTGCTCACCCACCTGAAGCTGACCGGAGCAAAGAAGCCTCTCAGCCGCCTGGCCACAGGGTGCCGAAAAGTCCTTCAGCTGGTGAGAAGAAAGCTGCGCATGCGCGAAGATGGCGGCAGCAACCGGAGGTCTTTCCGGAGCTGTGCGCCAGTTGCTGGGTGGAAAAGAAGTCTCTCGGCTTCCAAATTCAGCAGCAGGCTCAGTCCCTTCACACAGGCTCACTTTTCTCCGCGCCCGAGAAAGATCAAAAGGCACAGAGCAGCCTTTAATTACAAAGTCACCTAGACAAGGTAAAAGAAAACAAACCACTGAGGGAAGGAGCCCACCAAAGCTGCCAGCTTTCAAGCTGCCCCCCTCCCCACAGCTTGGAGCTCAAAGCAGAAGAAGTCCTTGGCTGTTGCGAAGAAGCGGCAGCTCTGAGTGCGCTATGCCCGCTTCTTTCTCTTTGAGAGCTGCTTTCAAACAAGTTGCAAAGCGGCTCTCAAAGAGAACGAAGCGGGTGTGGCACAGAACTGCTACTTCTTCGCAACAGCCGAGGACAGAAGAGTTCACTCAGGAGCAACACCAGAAAGGAAGGCGGCTGGGTCGGAGGGAGGTGTAGCCCGAGCTCTCTGGAACGGGTAAACAAGTGTGGGGAGGCGAAGGAGAGCGGACTTGGCCCTCCACGTGTTGCATCCCCTTCCCAGCCTTCACTCGCACCTCCGTGCCACCAGCATCTCCCAAAGCCGCTGCCATTGGAGCTGCGATAGGGACTGGGGCAGCCCGGTAGCAGCCATGAGCTATGCTTTCCTCTAAGCGCTGTGAGCGGCAGAGGGAAACAGGTGCTTCTCTCTGTAAAACTTGGAGGAAAGCGCAGCTCATGGCTGCTAAAGCATCTCAATCAGCAACAGCCCAGACAAGCTGAGGAACTGCGGGGAGCCTCCCATGTGTTGCATCCCCCGCCAGCCTTCGCCTGCGCCTCCATGCCACCAGCATCTCCTGAAGCCGCCTCTGTTGGAGCCGCAACAGAGATGGGGGCAGCCCAATAAGCTGGGTGCCCGAAAATGGTGCGGAGGCACAGGGGGAAGGCTGGGAGGGGGTGCAACATGCGGGAGGCTCCCCGCAGTTCCTCGCCTCGTCTGGGCTACAGCTGAGTCCATTGCCCTGAGCTGGCGGAGTGGGTTGCTCCGGCTGCAACCACAAGAAAGGCCCGTCAGAGGTGAGAAGGGGCGCTTTTCAGCCAGGAAGGGCAACAGAGGGAAAGCCAAGATGACTACCGCCACCCCATGCATCCCCATGCGTGGATATGGGGCCGGAGTGTCAAAAAAAGTTTCAAAAAGTCCCAAAAACTTTAGCCACCTTTTCAGTGGGCGTGGCTTGTGGAGGTCATGTAACTGAGTGCGTGAGTGACATGTTGGCCACGCACAGTCACGCCCCCCACCTAGCCACACCCACCGAACCAGTAGTAAAAAAATTACAGAACACACCCTTGCCCCCCGGGCCCCGCACATGTGCGCACAACCCCCCTGCGCTCCCTCCGCTTTTGGCACGCAACAGCAAAAAGATTACGGGTGGGCCTGGTAGGCCTGTTTTTCGCCCTTCCCAGGCTCCAGAGTCTTTCTTGGAGCCTGGAACAGGCGAAAATGCCTTCCCCATCCCTTCGGAGGCCCTTCAGAGGCTGGAAACGGCTCGTTTCCCGACTTCCAGTGGGCCCAGAAGGCCTGAAAATCAGCTGGCGCTGAGCTAGGGCAACGCTTGCGTGCCCACAGATATGGCTCCGTGTGCCACCTGTGGCACATGTGCCATAGGTTCTCCATCACGGTTTTAGGGCATAGGAATTTGAAACTATACTATTCAGAAGCTACAAGTGTGAAAAAGTTGGGATGTCAACTATATCTAGGCTGCAAAAATATAGATGGCAACAGCAATACAAAGACATAAACAATTCTAACACTTTAAAGCCTCTAATCTTCTGTTTGGAAGTTTGTGGCCCAGATATTGTCACTATAGATGCATCTTCTGTTCCATTGATGATCCTTCATCTATCAGCCTTCCCTTAATGACAGATGAGCATCTTAATGGCGGAAATCCTCTTCTGACGTGATACTTCTGTGCATTATTGAGTATTACTCAAGAATAAGCATAGAAAGTGAGGTATAGAAGTCTTTAAAGCCTGTCTGTTTGGTAACATTACCATTTATTCATGAAAATTAAATCTAAATTGCTATAAGGAGATAAAAGTCATAAAATTCTATGTCCAAGGACAGCATGGAAACCAGAATAGTATTAAATAGTAAGTGCACAATCATAACTACAGAGCTGCGGATACTGTATCTAAATGCTTTCCAAAACGTAGTTCTTTAAAAGCCAGATATTATGACTTTTATTTGGAGATGTTAGCGTTCTTCTGATTCACATTGATGTCACTGAGAATATATTTGTATTCTTTTTTTATCTGTGCCCATAATACTTCCATTGTTTCCTAAAGACAGGTTAATATAGGACATTTTAATGATGATATATTATTTAATGCTAATTGGAAATTTTTAGATCGAGTGTATAAGATTTAGAAGGAACTCTTTTGCATAGAATAACACTTTGAACTTTTCCCTTATATGGAAATGAATATTGAAGGATGCAAGTAAAGGCAGAACTCAACCAAATCCCTTTTGCAATAACTCCTGTCCTAAAAATTAGAAAACAAAATACTTAGAATTGTAGATAATTTAAACCTTTTAAGAATTGATGATCTGATAGCAGTTATATTTGTTTAAGATATTGGAGGGAGGAGGAAACGGCAGGTAATTATGAAGTACTTTCTCAGGTTTTTTTGTTCCATATAACTTTACACAACTAAACACTAGAGCAGTGTTGGCAAACCTTTTCAGTACCGAGTGACGAAACAGGAGCGAACGCGCGAGGAGGAGCACCGGAAATCAGAAGAGCAGTTCCCCAGCACGCATGTGTGCCCCGGGAAGCTGAGCTTCTGGTTTCTGGCATGCACATTTGCGCCAGTTACCTGGTATTCCGGTTTTTGGCATGCATCTGCATGCAAAGACCAGCTGGCCAGCATGCATGCGTGCACCGGAAACTGGAAGCGCAGCTTCCTGGCGTTCATACGCGCACCAGGGAGCTGCTCTTCCAGTTTCCAGTGCTCCCGCGCGTGCAAAGACCAGCCAGAAGAGCAACAGACAACGGCTGGCGTGCCCAGAGAGATGGCTCTGTGTGCCACTTCCGGCACGTGTGCCATAGGTTCGCCATCACAGCTCTAGAGATTCAAAAAGGGGACACCATAACTGGATAATATCATTGTACTTAACAAAAAACCCAAACTGTAGCAGATTTGACCATCTGTTCCTGCTGCATTTCAATATAAATTCATAGAAATAGCCAGGTCACCTCTGGTTTTATGAATTAGCGTGGAACACATTCAGGATCAGAGGATGACTTTTTATTATTTACATGTCTCACTGAAACGAAGAAACTGTTTATGATGTTTCTGCAATAGTCTGTCTGATGCTGCAGCTGGTTTCCAACTGCGACCATGCAGATGCTACTGAGAATTCCACAAGGAGACCCATTCTTTGTCATTCACCCAAATTAAACTTTCAACCATCCAGAAAACTATATTTATTTCTTCTTATTTGTCTAATTGCCTTTTAAAACATACAAAATACGAGCCATCATCACTGCTGGGGGCAAAAAGTCCAGAATTCATAATTGTGGAATCCATGGCCATCAAAAGAATTTGACCTACTAAAAAGAAACCTGTCAGTCCCAATTGTGCTCTTGAGAAAATCTGGTCTATTTCAGTGGGACCTGTGCAGAAGAATTCCCAGGTTGCGTCTTATGAACCAAATCTATTGGGCTCTGGTATCCCAAACAGTTCCCCCAAATCCACTGCCTGTGGCAATCCAGTCACTTTGCTTCACCTGTGCACCAAAATATACACCTCATAGCTTTTTGTTCTTGATTGTACACATTTCATTATCTTCTTCCAGATAGCAAAGCATCTTTTAATCCTCCTTACATGGAATTTTAAATATATTAGAATTTATCTATTCTTCCAGTGTACAGTACATACATTTCGAAGGGTATACAAACTTTTTAAAAATGTAAATGGGAATTATTTCAGGGCATTATATTTTATAAGAAATCAAAGGAGAACTGTTAAGATTTTCAATCTATTTTTTAAAAAAAAATAATGTTCACTATTGTAATTTTAAGCTGTTAATTTCTTAATAAAATATAGGACAGGAATTGTACTTTCATTTAGTCTGAATTTCATGCAAGAGTAAGTGAGTTTTTAAAATGGGATTAAGTATCACATAAATGCAATTGCAATATAAATAACAGAACAAAGATTTATTCTATGTGTATTTGAAGTGCTGCAATAAACCAGCAACACAGCATGTTGCAATCCAATATACGATTCATATACTTTATTAGAGATGTCACTCAAAAGTATCTGCATCTTGCACCTTTTATCCTATTGACCCACTGGGGACGTTAGATATAGACATAGCAACCAAGATCCTTGTTCTATTCTTGATATCTACTTTGTTCCAGTGAATAGATTTTTAGGCACTCCTTTCAGCCTGCTTCCTGTAGGAACGATAAAGAACATCTTGGAGTTGGAGTTTCTGTTCCATCAATGAACAGTCTTCCATTTGCAGGAAGAAATTTTATCCTATGAAGAATTTTGCAAATAAAAAAGCAATAAGGTAGTTTCTGTCACTCCCCCTGCCCCCAGCAAATCCAGCTCTACCTCCCACACTATGCCAAAAGATTTGTGCACACAACATGAACTAAACATAATTTACAGAATTAATTTTATGGAACCACGAACTAGCCAAGCAGATTTTAATTTAGTGTGGTATGCAGACTTATGCAGAACTCTCCCCTTCACCCTTCCTCTGGGGCAGATTTTAGATAACACAAGGATTTCAGAAAGTAGGGGCTGAAAAATCCCCTTCTCCCTCACTTACCTTCAGCCAGCAGAAATATCCTCATTGGTTATGTTCTGTATGTACAAAACAGTGACGGTTCTAGTTTAGCCACATACAAGATAAAATATAAAGACAAAAACAAAAAGAGCTAAGATCAGTCTGTAAGTTTAGTAATTATTTCTGCTATTGTATGTATGGTATAAAGCTTAACATAGTGAAAAGAGGTTATTAGTTCCTTTGAGTTTTATGGAATGTTTATAAATATTCTAGCTACATTTTTAAAAACTTCCAATACATAAAACCTGGGGCAATACAGAATGGTTTCCTATTGAAGGAAGAGAAAGAAAATGAGGCTTAAATATAAGAAATCAAGCAAGAGAACTGGGCACAGAGTTATAAAAATAACCACACATTTTTTATGGATCTCTACTGTATTTGTATCCCTATATTTTTCAATTTTTCAGGTATGGCCTAAAGGGAAGGGGTGCTGGTTTGATATTTGGCATTTGCTCTCTACTATATGAAGAGCATGGAAAAAATGAATAACTAAAGTCAGCTCTGAAATCTTGGAGAGTTAGTAGATTTTCCTCCTATTGGTGTTAGAGTTGCTCTGGCGAAATGCCCAAGGATTTAACCGGAGCTAATCCAACCTTGGCTTTCCAAGCAGGCTCCCTCAGAACAAAGCAAACAAAGCTTCTCTAGCCCCCTTGGTTGGGTTTCTGCTAAATCACTTGGCCAGGTGCAGCATTATTCAGATCAGCAGTCCTCCACAGTCTTTGCTGAGAAGCCAATGGTTTAGAAGCAAGCAGCATCTTTTTCGAGTGCCATAGTGCGTTCTATGGGAGTGCAACTGGTGCTTTTGCCTTTCAATTTGGCTTGAGAGCCATTGTCGAAAACTGTTGTTTTTCTTCTGCAACCAACCATCTGGCAGACAGTAATGATAAAACACCTGTTTCCAGTAGCTTATACCTTAACATTGCCCTCAATATTATTTTTTCTAAATCTTTGTTGTTTTTTTAAGGGCAATAAAGTTCCCATCTATTTATATTTTTAAAAAGCTGATTAATCAACCTGATTTAGATAGTTTGATTTGATATTTGTAAACTACAATTGGAATCTTTATGACATTTAATTTGAACTAGAGATGACTGAATGATATGGGCTCCAGACAAAGCCAACATTCATATGCAAGGAAATAACTGTTCACTGTAGCACAGCTCTGCGCAGTTTGAGATTCAGTCCTATATTCACTTATCTGGATTTAGTTAATTGAGTTAGAATAGAAGGACAGGAACTGTCAATAAAGATAGGAATGACCCAATGGATGGATCAATAGTGGATAGGGCAATGTTCCTGGAGGTTTAAGAGAAGTAGTAGCAGAACTTAAGATGCCACCCTTTTCAGCAGACTTGTTATATTAAAGTTTGATATTTTAATTAATGTAATTAATCACTTAGTTGTAATTAAGACTATTAAAATTAATTGATGTATTTAACTTTAATTACATTCCATATATGTAATTATATTTCTTAGGCAGTAGAAACCTATTTTGCCTATTAAATTCTGTCAAGTGTGATACACATACACAGAAAACAGGTGGTTTATGATGCACGTTTCTCATATTTACTTAGCATTCTTAGCTAGCCTTTTCTGATTTCTACATTGAAAAATATGCTTTGTACATTGCAAAGCAGCTTTCTATACTTCATACGATCAAAAAGAAAATAAAAATATATCCAGCTTCCAGACAAACTTGCATATTTAAATTTTCACTCTGCCTTTGGGTGAAATTTTAAAATATGGACAAGTTTTTATGGAGCTACTTATGGCCTAATTCTCCAAATTATATATATATATTTTGCCTTAGGGGCCACTCTGATATCTTGGAACTTATCAAGAGGGCTACAGGGCTCAGTAGCTTTCCCCTTCAGAACCCAGAAGGGTGCCAACCGCACAGAGTGGTTTTTGAGATCAGACCCAAGTGTCTACCTCATCAGTTGGCTCTTTTTTAATGTTAGCAATCCCAAACTTCTAAAGCACCCCCCACAAAGGGGGACTGAACAAAAAGGTGGGGTGGAAGAGACTGCATGTGAAAGTTCATTCCAACCCATTCAACTCTCTGCCATACTTCTACCTGGGAACAAATTTACACAGCCTTTTGACTAATCTAAATAAATTAGCTCCCACCGAGAACAATAGGATGAAAGTGTTTTCGCTCATTAAAACCAAACCAACAGGCATCTCCTGCCTTTCACTCTCAACTGGCAGGCCTTTAGGTCTTATCAGGGTGCTCCAAGGGCAGAGCACTCTGACCAATAACAAAGGTCTCTTCAATTGATTTTTATCATGTTTATCCTAGTTTGTGAACGGTTGTGTTTTAATGTCTTATGTGTCTAATGTGTTTTAATTAATTATCTTGTGCAGTGTTTTGTAACAGAGATTCCCCAAAACTCTCTTGGTCCTGATGGGAGTAGCTAGTAGTCTTCACTATACAATGGTTCACTCAAATATTTAATTCACAAAACTAAAGTAATAACATTGTCTCACAGATGTTAAATGAACTAAAAAGGAACTTAAAAACGAGGGGCCAAGTCTTTTAACACGAGTTGTCCAGCTGGGCTATAAGACATCAACTTTTATATCTATCTCACTTGTTTTATTGTCAAGTTGTTTTCTACAAGTCCAAAAGCTATGATCCTGCTTCCTTAAAACAAAAAGCTTATATTGAAAAATATATACAGACTGCTACAAAAGCATGTGTGAAAAGCAGTTTTGTTGAGTAAAAGTGATCAAACCTTGCCAAGATTTTTTTTTTATAACTATCATTTGTCAATACTTTGGTTCCAATTAAAATTTGCCTAAAGTAGATGTACACCTTTGGCCCATGTAAGGGCTAGCTTATTCCTTGCTTCAGATTACAATGTAGTGACTGAAAAGCAAAATTCAAAGTCATATTTTTCTCTCACAAGAGTCTATGGAAAGTCTCAGTCATCCAGGTCATGGTTGTCCCAAAGGTGCTTTTTCAAGAGGCAACGGGACTTTCTGGTTTTTCTTTGAAGATGTTTCGCTTCTCATCCAAGAAGCTTCTTCAGCTCTCTCACAAGAGCTTCTGCAGCCACAGGCACCAGCAGATGTGGAAGTGATATACAACATTTATAACTCACCTGCTGATAGTCAAGTGTGAATTCTTGTGAACTGCTTGACAAACATTTGCAGGGCAACAGCTAGCCACTCTTTCCCCATTACTCATGATTTCACAGCTCCAAACTTGGAGTTTGTTGCTTTCTTTTCCATTTAAGGAAACTGAGGAGACTTGATCAATACCTCAGTAAACTCAGTTGTTCCCCCTTCTCCTGCAAACCAGCAGAATTTTGTCCTTATTGGTTTATTTCACTGTACAGCAGGGGTGAAATCCAGCAGGTTCTGACAGGTTCTGGAGAACCAGTAGCGGAAATTTTGCACAGTTGGAGAATCGGTAGCAGAAATTTTGAGTAGTTCAGAGAACTGGCAAATACCACCTCTGGCTGACCCCAGAGTGGGGTGGGAATGGAGATTTTGCAATATCTTTCCCCCAAGAGTGGGGATGGAATGGGGATTTTGCAGTATCCTTCCCCTGGAGTGGGATGGGAATGGAGATTTTGCAGTATCCTTCCTTTGCCACCCCCACCAAGCCACACCACATCCACCAAGCCATGCCCAAAGAACTGGTAGTAAAAAAAATTGGATTTCACCACTGCTGTACAGGTCAGATAAGCAAGAGGCTTACCTTCTGGCATTTCTTCTTCATGAGATATCCAAATTGATAATTTAATGTCTTACTGGCTTTTCTCCCCCACCCCCGCCCCTACCTCTCTCCTTTTTTTGCTGTTCTTCTTTCTGGCATCTCTAAAACTCCCCAACGGCCTAAGGAGAAGAAATGGCTCTTCCCATTGTTCGATATGTAAATAGCTTTAAAAAGGGAACATTTCTGGAGAGAAGGGAGAGAGAAATCGGATGTTTCCGTACCATCTGGTGAAAATACCTTTGTGGTTTTGAATGGTAAATGACCAAGGAGGTCTCAGAGGCATTTTATTTCTAAATGATAGAGCTAGGAAGATAAACACTTGCTAATTGTTCCTGCCCTGAAATGCAATTCACCTGGGCCAAGTCCCGGTGGTAAAATTAGCAAAATGAAAATGGGATATTATAACCAAAGAGGCCACTTTTGTTTTTAAAGTCCCTTTCTGGCCACAAGGGGAAAAAAAAAAGTGGAACAGATGGTGCCCTGCTCTCCCTTAGCACACATTCCTTTACTCTGTCTTCTCAGATAACTGAGTTATACAGCACACGACCATCTGGTCTATGACACATCTTGTGTCCCACAAACAATAGCCTGGCAAGCCTCTTCAGGGGCGGGGTTAGTTTCTACGGTAACAGCAGCATGTGCAGCTCTCGGCCTCATTCCGAGTCAGGCCTCCTTACTTGCCTCTATTCTTTGCCCCACTATTGTTGTGCCCTGAGCTTTTGCTGCTTGGTTATTCCAAAATTGGCCATATCTGGGAGCATTTGGTTCCCCCCCCCTCCAACAGCCATTGTCTCACCGCATTTGGTTCTATTATTGATGTTTTCAATGTCCAATGGCTGACCGAAGCATCTGCTGGAGAATGATAAGGCCAGGGCCTTAGGAGAAACAGTTTCACAACTCGCCCCTCCTTGACAAAGCTTTGAATTGATGGAGATGGTGGCTCGACAAGCCTTTCCAATTGGCAGCATTGCAACGCAGCCCTTGGCCGGGGGGGGGAGAGGGGGAGTGTTAGGGGCGGAGAGAGGAAGAGGAGTTGAGTGGCAGGTGATTTATGTGTTTACTCCGTCTTAGGGGAATCTCAGCAGCCAAACGGAAGGAAAGCAACCCTCGTAGCAGCCGTCTGCATGAGCATCGCTCTGCGCTTTTGCAAGACCGATGCAGAGATGCAGGCAGCAGGATCCAAGTTTGTATAGGGGACAAAGAACGGATGGCCTGTTTCCTAAGATTCACATTGTCTGGGAAATTGGAATGATTGAAACTCAGCCCTGCAATCTCCTAGGGCCATCCTAAACTTTAGGAGCAAGATGTCATCAAAGGCTTTCTATGTCCTATCAGATGCAGGGGAGACTTCTCAAAGTCTCCCGTTATCTTTAGATCAATAGAAACACTCCCAGGCATGTGGTCCTCTGAAAGCATCCTTCATTCTTCTGTTCTTGCTGCAGCAGCTGTTCCCTTCACTCCTTTCCAGCCTCTTGTCAAATCTGCACCAGCCTCATGCCTGATTTAGTCACACCCCTGACCTCCACTCTGTCTGTCTCCCTGGCCTTTCAAGAGGGCACACTTCCTCTTTGCTAGCCTGATCCCAGGTAAGGTTGAAACTGTGGAAAGGGTCAGCTTATCCACAAGCATAAAAAGTGTCTGTGCAGCTTGTGCTGGATCCAAGTGGAAGAAAGTCTAGTTTTGTGTGTACCACCCAAGACCAGAGGTGGGCTTCAGATCCTTTAGCAACGGGTTTGCTGCCCTGTTGCTGGGTGGGCGTGGCCATGGTGGGCGTGGCCTAGTTAGCTGCCTGCACCATGGTGGGGGGGGCGGTTTTCGCCCTCCCCAGGCTCCAGAGGCTTTCCTCGAGCCTCCGGGAGGGTGAAAACTGCTTCCCCTGGGGTCTGGAGGCCCTCCGGAGACTGAAAACAAGCCCATTTCTGGACTTGTGGAACTTCTGGGAGGCCCATTTTTCGCCATCCCCAGGCTCCGGAGGCTTTCCTAAAGCCTCTGAGAGGGCGAAAACAGTTACCCCCAGGGTCTGAAGGCCCTCCAGAGGCCAGAAACAGGCCCGTTTTTGGACTTCCGGAACCTCCAGTAGGCCCGTTTTTTGCCCTCCGTGTGGCCCCTGCACTTACCTGGAATGATGAACGGGCCGCATGGAGACTCCTGGGAGGGGAGGGGTGGGAGTGGCCAGACAGGGGTGGCATTTGAGGGTACACCGAACCCCTGCGATCCTTGGCCCGAACCCTGTCGAACCCCCAGGAGTCCACGCCTGCCCAAGACTGATGGAAATTTAGATTACTGCAGGAGATGCCTGTCCACTCTCTCCATCATTTTGTGAACATGTACACACACACCCTTTTCCCAATAATTGGCTGCAGATCTTCTCATCTGCCATTCCTGTCCCAAAATTCCTGCTGCACACCTGCAGATCTTTTCAGAGTTTTCCCAACCACTACATCAGCTCTTCCATCAGTCCACTCACACACACACACACACACACACACACACACACACACACACACACATCTTCCCAATATGATTGATGAAACACACGCACATCTTTCCAATGTGATTGTCCATTCAATATGATCTTTTTTCTAAAAATTTCATATCCTAAAACACAAAATCACCTCACAATTTGGAAACTCTTGCTCTATGAGAATTGTTACATACATTCCTTAAGTAAAAACAAGATATAAATCTACAAATAAATAATATAAATAAAGTTTCAGATACAGTTAGTAAAAAAAAAAATCCCAAAAAGTTATTTAATAAAAAAACATGACTGGCATTATTCTCCTTCTCAACAGCAAGCACAGGGTTAATTTCAGTATTATAAACACAGTTAACTCCGTCTTCCTGCAAAGAGAAATTTCCCAATTTGACTTCTTGCCAGAAAAAAAAAAGAGAAAACCTTTTCAGCTATGGGGCAGAGCTACAGCCATTGTGTCTGAATGCTAGAAATGCTGCTTTGAGCCTGGCAGGACATATTGCTGAAAGTTTGCTAAGTTAGAGCTATCCAAAATGACAATAGTGAAAAGAAGTACAGAACTATTTAAACTGAAGTTGTAACCAGTAGAGGTTTAATACAGCTGAACATAGGACTTATTTGGTTTTTAAAAATTATATTCTTCCTAATGCACCTAGAGTTTTAAAAGCTGCAATTAACAACAGGGCTTGCTCACACATTTACACACTACTCAAAAGACCAGAAGGCGGAGGAAGGCAAAAGGGACAGTCAGAATGAAAAGAAGTGAAGTAGCATTTTATTTTACTACTGAGTTCTGTTTTCATGTAGACTTCTATATGCAAGTCATTGCTGGTAACAATTTTAATCTGCTAAAGATAATATATGACCAAAAAAGTTCATATGGCCAAAAAGCAAAATGCATTAGCTTAAGCCTGTGGAAATTTCTTCCAAAATGACCCCATCCCTGGTGGTTGTTGTTTTTTTATGACAAGAAATTCAGTGATATGACTCCCAGAGCTAATGGTTTCTTGAGGTTCCTTAAAAATTAATAAATGAATTGTAATATAGACTATCACGATCCATATCCAGGATAATGCATGGAATAATATTTTGGAACAGGTGTGTGGGAGTGCATGCAATCTTTATAAACACTATTTACCAATTATATATCCAATAATAAAATTGAAGCATAATAACGCACAGGAAATGTGACAGCACCATGTTAAATTACTATTTATTAATTACTTCTTTAGTACAGTACTTGTTTTCCTATATCAATGAGAATGTAGAATAGAATAGAATAGAATAGAATGAATAGAATAGAATAGAATAGATTTTTTTATTGGCCAAGTGTGATTGGACACACAAGGAATTTGTCTTGGTGCATATGCTCTCAGTGTACATAAGATACGTTCATCAAGAATCATAAGGTACAACACTTAATGATAGTCATAGGGTAATACAGTCATTTGGTGAAATGTCATCTTCAAAATTTAATCCATTAATTAAGACACTACAACATACTTCTTTGGATTTGCTACAATATGCTAACACAGAAATCTCTCTGGAAATCCACAGAAGAAAGTGTCTAAATTATTATTTTTTCAATAATTCAATTCATAATTTATTTAATAACAAATTACTGTAATTTTTCATTTCTCAAATTTTGGGTAATATTCACATGCAGTACAGGCTTCACGAAAAAAAGGAGGGGGATACAAAAAATCAATCTTGCAACCTTGCAATTGTGGATGCCACAATTGTATGACACACACACAGAGACACACACAGTGCAGGTGCCTCTGGCATGCAGGTTAGGCTAGAAAGTTAGAAAAGCAAGCAGGACAAAGCAGTAACTGTCCTCTCATGCAGACAAGATCAAGAAAAAGACTCCATAGGAAAAGGAGAACTATATGGTGTTTTTATTATATTAACTAAACAACCCATGCCCTATTGGGACATCATTACAGAGAGAAACAGAATGATCATGAATGAGCAAAAAAACAGTGAGAGCAGGAGTGACTTCTGACTTCCTACTGACTTCTCCATTGAGTTTCCTTGTGAGAAACAGGCAGGAAGCATTGAAAATCTCCCTTCCCTTCCCAGCAGGCAGGGAAGTGGCCACTGCTGGGTGGTGAGGAAATATGGGATTGTGAGACTGACTGGGAAACTGTAAAGAAACACTGAATATGAAGATGAGATTACCATAGCAACAGCCAAATAGTGCAGCAACAGCTAATAGCACTGAAGAAGCCACAACTCGAATCTCTCCAAGGCTCAAGGTTGACTCAGCCTTCCATCCTTTCTAAGGTAGGTGAAATGAGGATCCAGTTTGTGGGGGCAATAAGCTGACTTTGTATAAATATACAAAAGTATGAAGGCTATTGCTTAACGCATTGTAAGCCGCCCTGAGTCTCCGGAGAAGGGCGGCATATAAATCAAATTAAAAAAAAAAAAAAACCTTCCCCAAATTTAATGGAGTCATGGGTCCCAGATTTTGGACACATTCTCTGTAAGTTAGCCCATTTGAGGTATCTTGGTTCAATAATTGCTGCCTTGTGGTGCACCATTTTGCCCAATTAAAGGTCATGAGAGCAAGAGTTTTTGTAATATATAAATAATATACAGAATTTACCTACATTCCCTCTTATATCCAGCAAATCAGGGAATACCTGCACAAAACTCTTCTAAATACTATCTTGCTTCCCAAGATTTAAGGTATGTTGTAGCCCTCTTTGTGTAGATAATAATACTGCCTATTTCCCTCAAAATTATCTTGCTAACTCTCTAGAGCAGGACTGTCAAACTCCCGGCCTATGGGCTAGATGCATCACGTGCTGGTCACGCCCATGCCCGGTTTAGCGAAAGGGAGGAAAGTCCTGATACATTACATGATGCCGCCATGACAGCATGAGTTTGACACCTCTGATCTAGAGCAACCCACTGTATTGTTAGCAAAAAAAAATAAAATGTATGGACAAGCTTGAATTTGAGGAGATTTTGCATTTTACTATAAATTTGAGAGCTCTCTAGAAACTGCATTAAATCTTTTAGGATTTACATGTAGTCCTAAGATCATGCACTACTGGACTAGACTATTTTATATACAATTCATGACTCCATGTATATACTATATATAAACAAAATTATTAATGAACTATGTGCCATCATGCTATTGTCAACACTTAGTAATCGCATAGATCTGTCCCCAACCTAATCCTTCAGGTTTTCCAATGAAGCACTGACTGCTGCCATAACAGCACTATCCTATCTTCCTCTTTCCATCCACATTTCCCAGCATTAGCTGTATAGACTGTTCAAGAGAAGTAAGACTTCACATAATGTGTCCAAAATACAATAATTTGATCCTGGTTATTTCTGCTTGAGAACTCTGGACTTTGTTCAATGGTTCCTTTGTTTGTTTTCTTGACTCTCTGTGGTATTCTCTAGAACAGTGGTTGTCAACCCACAGCTCTGGAGCCGCATGTGGCTCTTTCAACCCTCTGCTGCGGCTCCCTGTTGGCTGATCCCACCACTGGCTGGCCCCTCCCTGCCCCTCCCAGTCACTCCTCGCCTGGCCTGAGAAGATAAGGGTGACAGCGGGGGATGAGACTCGCTCCATATTCCAGAGCAGCAGCAAAGTGACCCTGTATTTGTCTTTGCAAGGCAAAAGCATTCCACCTTTGTCACGGTACATTTGCACTCAAGGCAGGCCTCACCTCCCGCCGCTTCGGTCTCGGAACTGTAAGCCGCTTCGGACTTGCAGCTGTTGCTGCCTCCATGGCCTGCCTGCTGCTCTTGCAGCACCTTGCACAGCACCTTGCGCAGCACAGTGAAATTTAGCACGCTTCACAATGGGGGGGATGGGGTCCCCTCATCCTCCTGGAGCCCATTACAATGCGGCACCACAATGCGGCCCTACCCCACTCACCCTTGGCAACAGCAGCAGCGTCAGAGAGAAAGAGACAAGAGACAGAAAGACAGACAAAGAGAGACGGAGATAGAGAGGGAGGGAGGGAGGGAGAAAGAGAGAGAAAGAGAGAGGGAAAGAGAGACAGACAGACAGAGAAAGAGAGGCAGAGAGAAAAAGGTGAACAACACACCCAAGGCTGGGTGTGGCAAGAAGTGGCTGGGAGAGGAGGGTGAGGCGGGGCTGGGCTGGGCATGGCAAATAATTTAACAACCAGTTCTCTGCCCTAATGACCAGCTGAGTAGGCGTGGCTGGGGGGGTGTCATGTGACTGCGTGGGAATGAGTGACGTTGAGTCAGCCACGCCCACCCAGTCACACCAGTTGTTAAATTATTGGCTCCCGGTGTTTCTTTTCTGTGGGAAACGACTCCAAATGGCTCTTTGAGTGTTTAAGATTGCAGACCCCTGCTCTAGAGTTTTCTCCAACGCTGAAGTCCAAACACCGATGCTCTTTCTATCCTGCTTTTTCCATAGAGCATCACAGGGAAACCCATTGATCCTAGGCCTTCATTGCTCCCCTACCAACTGCTAGTCTGTCTCATATTTTTAATTGCGGGTATTTTTACCATTGATTGTTGATCTGAAAATATCTTCACTGTTTGTCCCAAAGGTGGTGTTCAAAAGGCAACTAGACTTTCTTGGTTTTTTTCCTTGAAAATGTTTTGTTTCTCATCCAAGAAGCTTTTTCTATTCTTCTTGGATGAGAAATGTTTTCAAGGAAACAACCAAGAAAGTTCAGTTGCCTTTTGAGCACCACCTTTGGGACAACCATGACCTGGATGATTGAGAATCTCCATAGACTTCTTCATTGTTTCTTTCTTTCTTTTTCAAATTCTGCTGTTGTTTTTTTAAACTGAAATAGAAATATGAAAATGGCCATTGTTATAGGGATGTTTGGGAGGAAAAACAACGTCTATGCATAGTGTTAACGATTTCTGCAGTAAAAACAGACAGAATGCATTAATAAATCACGTAACTATTTTTTTGACTCCGAGCATTTTTCTGTAATATCTACAGAATAGCTACATCTGATAACATTTTTTTCTTTGTCTAAATGTAGCAGCTAACGTGGAAGATAGTGTCCCAACTGTATCATAACCACAGCAGAGGGAAAGAGCAAAAACAAATAAACTCTTTTCCCCCATTCCCTTCCCTGAGGAAAATGACTTCCTCAAAGCTCTTTCTAGCCATGCAGAGAAACAGGAAATGGAGCAGAGGCTGCTGTGGAAAACAAGAGTTGCTCTCCTGTGCATCTGGATAGCACTTGGTTGGCTATGGCTGCCACTGAGGATCAATCTGAGGCCCAGGAACCATTTTGCAGCCAAAATGGTTTTTGGTTCAGGCTGTCCCTGACCTTTGAAGAGGACCTTCACCTTAATGTGAAATTTGAAAAACAAGGCATTTACTTCTTACATTGAAAGAAAGCTGATTCGTTTTACCACTCTCCTCTACAGCCTTTTGGCAGAATTTGCAACAGCCCAAAAAGGCTTCTTGGTGAATTCTGGAGCAGGTAAAAGAGAGGTTGCTTGACAACCTGTGCATCTGAATCGTCAGGGCAAAATTACAACAACCAGGACTCCGTCAAAACAAATCAGAACTGCCTTGCAAGTCTATTTTTAGTGAGACATTCAATTAAACACAGACCACAGTGAAACAGTAATAGATGCAGGGCCCATCCGAGAAAATAAAAATAGCAGAAGAAAAATAAAGAACTGAAATGCAGAATAACAACAACTTTTTTACATAAATAACTTATGAAACAAAGAAACAAAGGGGGAGGAGTAATGGAGCAGACACCAAGAAAGTGGGGAGGGAACCAAATAGATCTCTCTGAGAAAAGTAATTCAAAAGCCCAGGGCAAGTTTACAGAGGGATTTTATTCTATCTGTGACATGGCTGCCTCGCTCATAGATTCCATGAAATGCATCCTCCTGATGCTAATTTCCCATCAACCAACTGTTTCATTTTCCTGTTAAAATTTATGAGCGATGGGGGATGTTTTGGGGGGATGTTTTAAATGGCACTGTGAAATTAAAGGATAATGAAATCAATTATATTATGTACTTCTCGTTTCACAATTAATCAGATTATGAAATTGATTACAGAATGGGAAATGTGCCAAGGGATAACCACATGCTTTCTTTTGAGTTACATTAAGCGTGCAGGAGTGAGGCAACAAAGCTGTAAAACTATACAGTCCAAAAACTGGATGAAAAATGTGACAGCAAGAGAGACTGGAACTGCCATATTCTTTATTCTCAAAAATATGTGACCTTCCTAGCATCTGTTTCTCCTGCAATTCCAGGCTTCTACAATCACATTCTAAACACAGCAAATATTATAATGTACAGTTTGTTGTGTGCTTACTAAGCATCAAATACGTTTTTGAAACCAATTCACCCTCATGTTTCATAGATAGCATGTGCTAAACTGAGGAGGCAGGGGAATGACCTATGGAAGGAGGCTAAATAATATGGGAGAAAATGGCCTGTAGCTTAGGATAAGGGTGCAAAATCAGAACCAGCTCCACATTGCAATAATTCATTCTGAACGCAAAGCATAAATTGACTGCCCAAGAAGGCCGTATCATAACTAAACAGTACTCACGTGGCACTCTAAGATGGAGGAAAATGTGCTTTTGGTCATTTCCTCAACTTCACTTCAAAAAAAGAACAGATTTTATGAGTATAAGTGGTCCTCATTTAATGTCCACTCATTCAGCAATTGCTCAAAGTTACGACAGCGCTGAATGAGGGGTAGTTACTACAGGTCTTCATAGTTGAAGCTGTTATAGCATCCCTGTGGCCATATGACCATAATTTGGGCACTCAGCAACTGGCTTACAATTGCCATGTCGAAGCATCCCACGTTCATGCGATCACCATTCGTGACCTTCGCTTCTGACTTCCTTCAAGCAAAGTCAATGGAAATGCCAACAGGTTGCAAATGATGATCATGTGATCTTGGGACACTACAATTGCATGACATTCATCTAATGAAAGCAACTTGGATTGCCAGAACTGCCGTCATAAATCACACAGTGACTTTATGCCTTATGACCATGACTTCTTAGTGATAAAGCTCCCAGTCCCGACTACCATTGATAAGTGAGGACTACATGTACCCCTAAACTGAAAAATGGATCTTTAATCCATTTAATCTTATGCAAAACACACTGACTGTACAAATATGGATCAAATTCAACCCCAAAGAAAATATTTTATTGTGTTTAGATTGTGTATTCATTCCTATTCCTTAGCCCAACTTTCTAATCTCATGCCTTCACTTAGGTCTTGACTTCTATTTCTGGAATTTGTGGAAAGAATGGTTAGTTACACAGTTCACATATTGATGACCATATACTCTACAGTACTTCTCCAGTTAACTTTCTGGAGTATAAAAAACATGGGAGACAGTGAAAGAGTTGTAAGCAATAGCTTGCTACTACTGCTGTCTGATATCATTGGCTATTCTCTTGGAAGGACTACTGTCACAATAGCAAAATGGCACCTCCCAGTCCAATGACTAAAAAAAAGTGTCATTTTTAAAAAAATGCATTCCTTTTGTCTAACATCCAGCATTGGTTGTACCACCACCTCTTTCCAAACTAGAAGAAAAATACATCCAGGTAACCACTCTTATGCAGATACACCAGGTATTAACAGTCTCATAACAACTCAAAGTTTTTCCCCCTTAGGTGATTATTCTGACACCAATAGTAGTTTAAGTTGAAATGTCTAATGTTATATGTTTTCTTTCCTCCAACACCCACTTATTTACTCTATCTTTCAGGATCCAGACAAATCCTGATATAACCGAGGGTCCCATTAGTCTAAGTCTTACAAGATCTTGTCCATGCTATCTTCAGCTCCTCTAGTAGATTACCCTTAATCCTGCTTGGACCAAAATTATGGGAAGTTTGTCAAAATAGTACTGTTCCATATTTGGGACTTAACATGCAGTAAATCTGTCAAAAATATAAATGTTGATATGCAAGCTGAAAAAATACTTCAGCTTTATCAACAGGGCAACAATACCATTACATTTCTTTGACAGGAACCTAGAATCTCTTCTCTTCCTTTGAGGTTTTTCTGGGGGAAATTAGTTGAGGGTAGTTGTTTCTTAAAAACCAAACAAACCCTGTATTCTGTATAATACAGCATTGTCTCCAAAATCTATATAAATACAAGGCATTCTTTCATACATTGTATTGTGTTAATTGTACAATGGCAATTTAATAGCAACTTGAAAGACAAGCAAAAATCAGAGGTCCATTTGCATGTAAATAGATATTAGAGATGAGAAGAACATGATCAGAGGAAAGCACAGTTATTGCCAGTTCACAAGACTTATTTTCTGATATCATTGTGGGAACTGAATGAATTACCAAACATCTGCAAAGACCAGAGTGTCAATTATGCTTTTATGTACATGAAACGTCACATGATTGAGTCAGTCATTGGACATGGTCAATTGTATGTTTTTATCTACTGCCTAGCCTTAAAGCTTCATTCCACAGTCACATTAGACAAAAGGACTGTCAGCGAGAGAGATGGATCAGTTTGGCCACTCCTAGGAGTCGCTTGTTGGCATAGACTATGTACACAATGGTGGACAGCTTTGTCCTTTGGTCTGTTCATATCCTGGCTGACTGGTGCTTCTAAAAAATCTGTTTCAGTTTCATACATCAATAGATAACTAAACCCAAAGTCCTTCTCATACAAAGCAATACCTTCAACTTGGACTGTAAAAGGCAGGTTGGGGGCTGGCTTTCAGATGTTCTTAATTTTATTAAGTAAATGTTCTGTTTTTTAAACCAAATGCCTTTTTAAATTTGTCTCCAGTAAATTCAAGAAAAGCTCATTGCATTATCTCTTTGAGGAAAACAATAGCTGATTATCCATGACTAATTACTATTTTAAATAGCTTGCATTTGCTCAAACCCAAGGCTCACTATTATCATTTCTCGGTTTCCCAAACTTTACTAGCAAGTTTCATAAAGGGTACACAAAGTTTTCAATTGCCTCCATAATATTCGTATATTATAGAAGTCAAGAATTATACGGGGCCTTATATAAGGAGTGTAGTCTCATTTTACACATAATATAAATAATTGTAAGTTATTAGGTTGCAGTCCAGTGCAAATATGTAGAGATGGTGTTACTTAATGGAACTGACATATTAGCTAGACAATAATATTGCATACTTAGTGATTCCCAATGCAGAACAACATCTACGATATTACCTGACACTTTTACAGTCATGTAACCTTTATTGTCACTTCCAGCACCAGTCTCTGTTTGTATTATAGTTTATTTCCCTGTAACCACTATGAAAGTTTCAAAACACACTTTCAGGCTTTCTTTCACAAGTCCTTCTGCAAGGATTTGTTTAAAATGCTGTATTTTTTTGTCCTTTCTGTAGACGTTGCCTAATGATTTCTATGTTGTTGCTCTTAATTAAACATCTGTACCTCTTGGGTATGTGTTAATTTTGTTTTGACATTAAAGCTGAAGCTCTGATGTTGCAAAGACATTGCAGTTCCCATTGTTAACCAGCTTTAATTATGTAGACTTTATCTACCTCCACAGCTGGGATCCACATCCTTGTAATTAATTATGCTCTCACACTGCTTTTTTGACATTAATTAATGCTCCATTTGGAACTGATCCAACTTCTACTGATTTGTAAGAAATAAGATCAAACCATTTTCTACAGCAGTCCATTGTGGGACCATCCAATATAGGCATAGACTTGGGTACCGTCCAAACATGCCAGCAATAAAACGGACCTAATAATCATTGTAGAATCTGTTTTGAATAAAACAGGACAGATACTTAATCTGTTGTTTAAAAAAAGTAATAAGAGAAAGACTACTATTCTTAATAATACAGGATATAGCAGGGATATCACTGTCACAGAAACTGTCAAGTACCAGGGAAATCAGAAGATCTTCTAGGCAATTCAAATGGGTATAAAAATTTATTACAAGCTTAAGCTTTCTTCAAAAATCTGAACTACTAACAGCCAGTTTGATGGTAGATAAGGGTAGAAGGAATTGAAGGTGGGCTGGACTTAGATCTCTTGTAGGGAAGAAGGGATTCATGACTTAAGATGCATTGACCCTTCCCTCAGGCTTAACCTGGTCATCTCCTACAGAAACTACTGACTATATGGCAGAATGATCATTTTTGCCTATGCGATCCACTTTTTCAAGATAACAGAAAATATAGGCTTTTAATGGAATACAGTTTGAAGTTGTTCCACAATGCAGACAACTTGTAAAATCCTGAAAAAGGGGTACCTCAGTAGTAGTAAATATGTCCTGTTATTGCTACATAGAGATTGTTGATATACAGAAATGAGACATAGCTTTTTTAAAAAAAAATCACTTTACTTTATCTTTCTTTCCTTCAAACTTCAGGCCTTTAATAGTATAAGTGATATTTCTGAAGGATACAAATTTATTTTACTGTTATGTACGATAAAATGAATCATCAGCATATCATCTTATACATTTTATAGTGCTGCTCTACAATTGGATACATCTATAGCTTTTATTAGGTGAAATGGGTAGAATTGCCAATGGATCGAATGCCATTTTTCCCAGCAACAACAGGAATGAGATCGTTTCCAAAGGTAAGGTTGCTTAATGCCTATGAAAAAATCAATCTAAAACACTAAAGAGTTAAAAGGTTCTCTAAGTAAAGGCTTAAGAGATTATGAGCACCATTTAATTTGGGGGCTGTATTATTACATTTTTTTTCAAAGTCAGAGCTACCTTTTTGAAGTCAACAAAATTAATAAATAGCTTCACCAGGAAAGAACTTTCCTGGGTTTTCAAAATTAGCAGAATATCATTTTTAATATTTTAGAGAGCTTTAAGGTTGAAACTATAAATCATGTGCTACAGAGAAGATCAAATCTGCTTTGAGTCTTATTAACCTTCGTGTTATTTTAACCTAGCCTCTTGTGTTCTCTAGTTATATTTATTATGCTTCAAATGCATTCTGTGACAGATATTATCTTTAGTTGACATTATTGCCCCAGTGAAATTGTTTTCGTCTCCCTTACTCCTCCATCTTAAGTGGGGCTACATGGAATTTCCTGTTCTCCCAAAGAATGAATATACAAAAATATAAACAGTGCTGTGTGCACTAAAAAGAAAAACAAAAACAGAAAGAAATTTCACTGTAATTTAAACTATGAATAGTTGATAGACTGACCACTATATCCAAGAATACCATGTTTCCCCGAAAATAAGCCCTCCCCCAAAATAGGCCCTCCCCCCAAAATATTTAACCGCATGCACAGCCGGTCCCCACCATTTCCTCTGGTTAGGGTTAGGGAGACAGAGCTGGAAATCAGGTAAGACAGCAAGAGGAGACCCGTCTTGTTCCACACACCCCAAAATAATAAGACCTCTTCGAAAATAAGGCCAAGCACTTACTTCGAGGTTCAAAAAAATATAAGACAGGGTCTTATTTTCAGGGAAACACAGTATTAGTATTTATCTTAGTACAGTAAGTCCAAGTTTCATAGACATATAAAGAAAGAACAATGAAACTTCATCTTTAAACCATTGAGAATGGTTATAGCCTACCCCCATTCAAGGGTTTTCTAACTGGGGGTCTGACCATGAATGATCCATGCAAGCCCTTCCCCCCCCCCACTGGTGTCATTCAGATGACATTGGCCTTCTGCATTTGGAAACACATTTAATGCGCCTGTCTGTGACTTACATGTATATTTACATCAGAGGTGGGTTTCAGCAGGTTCTGACCAGTTCTGGAGAACCAGTAGCGGAAATTTTGAGTAGTTCGGAGAACCAGTAGTAAAAATTCTGACTGGCCCCGTCCCCATCTATTCTCTGCCTCCCAAGTCCCAGCTGATCGGGAGGAAATGGGGATTTTGCGGAACCCTTCCCCTGGATTGGGGAGGGAATGGAGATTTTACAGTATCCTTCCCCTGCCACACCCACCAAGCCACACCCAGCAAGCCATGCCATGCCCACCAAGCCACATCCACAGAACCGGTAGTAAAAAATTTTGAAACCCACCACTCATTTATATGCATGTTACTTTCCACAAGCATCAAGATCCGTATTATCCAGAAGATATGGAGAAAAATAATGTATGACTTTACACTGAGGTGGTAGGGACTGGGAGACCAGTCAGGGTTGAGGGAAAGCTGAATGGAGCAAAGTTCAGGGATATTTTCAATGAAAACCTGTTCCACAGCACTCAGGACCTTAGAATGGGCCAAAGGTTCACTTTCCAACATGACAATGATCCTAAGCACACCGCAAGACAACACAGGAGTGGCTTGGGGACAACTCTGTGAATGTCCTAGAGTGGCCCAGTCAGAGCTCTAACTTGAACCCTATTGAACATTTTTGGAGGGACCCGAAAATGGCTGTCCATCAACGGTTGCCATCCAACCTGACTGAGCCTGAGAGGATTTGCAAGGAAGAATGGCAGAAAATCCCCCAATCCAGGTGTGCAAAGCTTGTTGCATCATTTCCAAAAAGACTTTAGGCTGTAATTGCTGCCAAAGGTGCTTCAGCAAAGTACTGAGTGAAGGATCTGAATACTTATGCCAATGTGATATTTCAGGGTTTTTTTTTCTTTTTAGTAAATTTACAGACATCGTATCCCATGACTCTGGGTGGCTTACAGCATAACAACATTGAAAAACATTAAAATCATCCATCATTTAAAAAAACACAGCAATAAAAACATTAACAGATAAAATCATGTACACAAGATGACAAAAGAGGAACTGGACACACAGAATGAGGGGAGGGGGAAAGGAGTTGGGGTTGAATTTAAATAAATTCTCAATAACCAGTACTAGGTTTTTAAAACTCACATTTGTTATATCATCTTAAATGCTACTGTCAGCAAGTTTCTAGGAATGGAATGGAATGGAATGGAATGGAATGGAATGGAATGGAATAGAATAGAATAGAATAGAATAGAATAGAATAGAATAGAATAGAATAGAATAGAATAGAATAGAATAGAATAGAATAGAAAACTTTATTATCACTTTAAATGTACACTAATCATGAGAGCTGACAAAATTTCATTTTAATGTATGCTGATTAGTGTAATCAGCATACATTAAAATGAAATTTTGTCAGCTCTCATATTATGTATATACATAATGCATAACCATTATGCATATACATACATTTATGACACAGAGAAACATCACAGTCTAGTTCAAATGTACAAGACTATCTTGAGGTTTTGCAGATACATCTCAACATTTTCTCCAATGATAATATGTCACCTAAATAGCAGTCAGTGCATTGTTATACTTGGTCCATAGCTCTCTGCCAAAGTGCTGGTGCAGATGCTACATATTCCAAAAACAAATCTGTAGTATAGATATAACCTTATGTGGGTTCATGGTAAGACATACTTCGGAAACTTTCTCCATTTCCCTGTGAATAAGTCTATTAGATCTTTTTTTCTGAAATGTCTCACAGTGAGATTAGCAAAAATGTCCTCAGTTTTAGGTAAGGAGTATTGTTCAGCCTATAAAGGTAGATTAATGGTAATTTACTCTTAACCTACATACCCTAGAATTCTATTGTTTTTAGCTACTGTAACTATAGGGATAACCCAGAAGCTTTAATCAGCTTCAGGGGGAAAAATCCTACAGCATCCATTCAATTCAGTTTGCATCTACCTTTTTGCATATGACATACAGGACTGGCCATGCGACAGGATGGGTCATCTTTGAACAGATACATACACATACAGAAAGAGAGAGAGAGAGAGAGGGAGGGAGGGAGGGAGGGAGGAGAGAGGAAAAGAAGAGAGAGAGGGAGGGAGGGAGGGAGGGAGGGAGAGAGGGAGAGAGAGAGAGAGAGAGAGAGAGAGAGAGAGAGAGAGAGAGAGAGAGAGAGAGAGGAGAGAATTTAAAACATTTCAAGCTTACTTTCAGTGGACTCAGAGTAAGAATTGTTGATGGAACTCCAGTCAGCCAGCAGCTTCCTCAGCTTTCATAACTTAGATTGCTGCTCTACCTGTTTTGAATGACATACAACTCCAACATTTCTCAAAAGTTATTACATTACAGGTTTTACTCGAATAGGAATTCTTAGAAATCATACATTTTAGGTATATTATTATATTTTTGATGGCTCTAGTTTAACATCTTTGATACTGTGATATCCTACTGAGATATCCCTGATTTTTAAAAATGTTTCTTTATGTGCCTTTGAGCCAATGTTGACTCCTGGCAATTGCCTGAACAAGTGTTTTGCCATTGCCTGCTTCCTAAGGCTGAGAGAGAGTGACTGGGTAAAGGCCATCCAACTGGTTGTGTACCTATAGCACGGTCTCATTTCTAGCCTGATGCCTATACCAAACTGGTTCTTGATATCACTGATACAGCAGAATAAACATCCAATTTCATTTACATTGTTTTACTGTTCACCGGGGGCATGAGTGAGTCCTATTGCTGATCCTATTTCATCTCTTATGCTTAAGTCATAAGAGGTTTAAATATTAGCTATCCTTGTTTGATTTTCCTTATTAATGTTTTATTTATTATATATACTACCACACTCTTTAAAGTAACGGCTTGGTTGTTTGTTTTTAGAAAGTAGTTTGTTTCTTTCCTGCAACAGACTCTTTGAATATTTATTGTGTGTTCTACAGATTTTCCCTTAAATCTACATTGAGTTGGTGTTTGTGAATCTCTGCCACAATGATAGCACGGTACTTCTTTGATCTGTTACTGTTACTGCAAATGTATTCACATTTACCTTGAGTCCTGACTCCAGTTCTGTATTAGTTTGGGCATCAGGGCTCATAGAGATAACAATTTCAAATGCTCTGCTAAGTGTTAAATCTATATCTGTTTAGGGTTTAAAAATGTTTTCATTCAAAATTCTATACAGCTGATTTCTCAATGGTCCTTTCCAGATGTGCAGTGTTTAGACATGTTAAGTTCAATTGCAGATTCTGTCAATGAACTCATTTTCCTTTTGCTTGTGTTTACAAAACCTGAAATACTCTGGAATCAACAATGGCAGCAAAATGTTGTTGTATTATTTTTACTACTGCTGCAAAGCTGAATTGCTTTCTCTCTCATCATACTCAGTAAAACGGTTTTTTTCCAACAGCTGTCTCATTTGCCTAAAAAAACTTTCAAGTCTCTTTGTAAACAATGTTCAATCATTTATGGCACTATCAAACACATTCATCTTCCCAATAAAGCTAGCCACCCCACTGTGTTCTTTTTCCCTTTGTCTTAACAGACTATAACAGGTTCAGCCTTATTCTTCCTCTGGTTGGTCCCTTGATCGGTGGGTTGAGTTTTGCTGCCCTTTCTCCCCTCTTCAACAAGACGAGGTAAAGCTAGATCTCACTCCTCATTCCTGTTATGCCTTTTCTACAATCATATAAAAGGTGCACTTGATTCAGAAATAGACTTTTCTGCTGCTTGCTTTACTGAAGTATCTACAACTAAGTCCAGTGAACCTGCCAATATTACATCTATCAGCAGACTGATGTTATCAAGCAACAATTTTAGATCACAGACATACTTAATACCAATAATCTGATACACTACATTTAGCCCACAGTGTTCTCTCTCTCTCTCTCTCTTTCACTCTTTTTCAGACAGAGAGACAGAGAGAGACAGAGAGAGAGAAAACAATCCTGAGATTTGAATGGGGATTGCAAGATAGCACCTTTTACTGATTGCAGAAGATTCTGTGTTGGCTATAACAATGCTCAGAGACAATAGAAAGAAGAGAGCAGAAAACAAAGGAGTATTCATCTAATGCAATAATATATTGATTACCTTCTATCATTACGATTACATTCTATCATTACCTTGCAAGCTAATCCTGATATTTAAAGTTCTACACCACTCTCAATTGTTGATCAGGATTGGTTTCTAGCACAAATGTGAGTTTATACATGTTTGGTTTCTATCTATTAATCATCATTTCAGCCTGTAGTATATAAGAAAGCTGTCTTTTAAAACTAATTATTTAAGAAGAAATAATATTTCATGTGTTTGTATTATGGGTGCATATATGTAAGCTCCTATGTAAGCAGTTTTAAGTAGTGGAGGCCACATTTTTCAGAATTGTTCACTTTCTCTGTGTGATATATTCTGGATAACTTTGAAGGCCAGGTGATTGGTTATTAATTAGCTAGAAATGGACCACTAAATCTAGATCCATATCTGCCATTCTCTGGTTTAAAAATGATAGCTGCTCTTTAACTAAAGCTTGCACAAGTGAATTTTATATGTTAATTACCTATGTCACAAGAAAAGTTTAACATGCAATAAACAATTCATAGGATATCATTAAAATATTGTAATTATAGCAATCAGTGCTGAAACTGAGCCAGTAGAGGGAGCACATACAACAGTGTGTTTTTATAACTTCAGAAAACATACCCTGGCAATTTGCTGATGGCACTAATGGAATAGAAAATGTTCAACACATTTTGAATAGAATATAGAATGTGTGATTGGACACACAAGGAATTTGTCTCCAGTGCATAAGCTCTCAGTGCACATACAAACAACAGAGTGATAAATCATAAGATACAAACAATTAAGTGATAAATCATAAGATATCAATAGAAGAAGCTAATAGGAAAGATGAGAAGGATAATAGTAATACAGCCCTACTACTTGGTAAATATCCCTGGGCATAAGACAATGCTATGGGAATTAGGTGTTTAGCAGAGTGATGGCATGGAGGGGACTGTCTTTGTGTCTGGTTGTTTTGGTATGCAATGCCTTATAGGAGTATCCTTAGGAGAGGAGTTGAAGCAGTTTATATCCAGAACATGAGGGGTTGGTAGATATTTTCTCAGCCCTCTTTCTAGTTCGTGCAGTATGCATGTCCTCAATGGAAGGCAGGCTGGTTGCAACTTCTTTTCTGTAGTCCGAACTATCCATTGAAGTCTGTACCTGTCCTGTTTGGTTGCTGTGCCAAACCAGATAGTTACAGAAATAGAAATGACAAACTCAATAATTCCTCTGCAAAACTGTATCAGCAGTCTGAGCTTTTTGACTTGACACAGGAAGAAGATTCTTTTTAGATGCTTAAGAGTTTTTCAGTCTGATAATTCCATTAAAACTCCAAAGGTCATTTCAGGCCAGCCATTGAAAAATTCAGATGGGGTTGGGAAAGAATATCTCAAGCTATATTGGCAACTATCTAGTTCAACCAATTTACTGTTTTAAGCTGAATGTCCTAAATTGGGCAACATTGAATGACTGTCCAGCAGAGTATGCATACTGGGGGACAGGGATGAACATTAAAGGTTATATAATAGTCTCAAATGACATGACTTGTTGATTTCATTCCAAATGACAATTGAGCAAACTAGAAAATGATCACCTTTATATCTAAAGCTGCCTGAATTTTACATATGCATATACTCATTCTACCAAGTTAGCCAAGAAGATGAAAGATATAACAGGAAATGGAAAATAAAATGGGCTGTTAAAATAAACTATGTTGTTATCCAATTATTACATTTGGAAATAATGCAACAAATTAGAAACAATTTCCAGGATACAAATTAACAATTACAATTATCACAGAGCAATTTTTGTGGGGAAATAGAGTATTTTTAGCTTAGAAATAAGACATGTAAGGGAAAGGTATGATGAGATTTTTCAGAAACAAGAGTATGGAGAAGATGGAGGAAATTTTCTGCCAGTCTAATTTACTAGTTCTAACCAATGAAACTGAAGCACAGAAAAGAGAAGAAAGGAACTATTGTAAACTTCACACAAGTACTTAACTTCATAGACTATATTGCCAAAAATATCATGATGACCAGCAACGTGGATATTTTTAATGCAAATTTAAAAGAAATTAGATAATTACATGGTAGATAAGGGTCTCAATCACTTCTAGACATCACAGGTAATGGCCTCCAGTTTCAGAAGCTGCCTGCCTCTTGATGCCAGTTATTGGAGAACAGAAGTAAGAGAATGCTATAGTCATTGTTTCACACTGGAGACTTCTCATAGACATGGATTGTGAGAATAATATGCTGAGATTAGATAGGCCTTTGATCTACCCTAATACGACTGTTTTGATTTTCACTCCCTTTCCTTCTCCATTCAGTAGAATAAGTCTTCACAATAAATACTGAAAAATTGATATTTATTGATATTTATTTTTATTTGATTTAGAGGCCATATGACTCTGGGCAGCTTGCAATTTAAAAACAAAAGACAGTAAAGCACCTGGACAACAATAATCCCTTTAAAAACAAGAACACAAACAGATCTCTATGGACAGTCTACCCCAAGGCCTGGGAGAAGAGCCATATCTTTAAAGAGCAGCAGAGCATCATTAGAGTGGAAGCCATAGGGGGGTATCCCATTCCAGGGGACAGGTGCTATGACAGAGAAGGCATTAATAGGTTCTTAATGGATGACAATGATGAATTGAAGGAACTTAAAGCAGATGGGAGATGGATAGTCCTTCAGAAAAACTGGTCCTAGATTTCTGAAATAGCCTGGATTTCTTTGTATTTCAGTGTAGAAGTACAAATAACGTACCATAAAGCAATCTTAGTTTATTTCATAACTATAAAGATTATTAACAAGGATTTATCAGTTCCCAACATCTGCTGAGACTTACATCCATTCTATTATTCATGTCTACTATCGCTATCCTTAGACTCATACATTGGCAATTTCTAATGATACCGTTGCCAAGTGTCTAAATTTTGATCACGTGACCATGTGGATGTTGCAATAGTCATAAATGTGAAAAAATGGTCATAAATCACCCTTTTCAGTGCTGTTGTAACTTCAGTCATTAAATGAACAATTGTAAGTTAAGGACTACCTGTATTGAACAGGGTTGTTGCTTCATATTATACCAATATCTTTTTCTGATGTCAGAAAAGCTGTAGGTGAACTTTGTGATAGATAGGGTAAGTATAAATTTAGGAATGTGTGTGTATAATATATTGGTATAATATATTGGAGTGGATATTAAGTTATTTTCTTCAAGACTTAATCCTGTGATTCACTGACTAATATATAACTCACAAGCATGACATTAGCAATGCTAAATCACAAATTGTCTGATATCATTCTGATTGTCGTATTATTAAGAAATAGTGCAAATCAAAATGGAAATGAGAATATAAGTAAAGAAATTATAATAATGCATCCAACATGATAATCCTATGCATAGATATGACTCCATACACCTGAAATCAGGAATTGAGAAAAACTGCAAAAGATTTACTCTCTGTTCAGTATACTAGCAGATATCAGGTCTGAACAAAAGACAGGTATGGGCTAAGAAGAGTTGTGTTGCTGCTTTATATTGATTTCTCCTTGAAAAATTTCTGCTGTGCTGACTATTTTTGTGAGTAGAGCAGGCATAATTCTATATTTTGTTTTGTCTGCTTTGGTGCTACTTTTGTCTACTTCGGGTTTGGTGCTTCTTTGACAATTTATTAAATTTTGTGGAAAAAAGATTCTAAATATTTTGAGATTTGTTTTGTATTTTTTAAGTGAGAAAGAATGTTTTAGTTGCATACAATAGGGATAAAATTGTCTTTTTGCACATGTACAAGAAGGAAATGAAGCCACTGAACTGGAAGCATCCTGTTTCATCTTATTCATTCTCAGTTGATGATCAAGTTCAGAAGAATGGGATAATTCAGTTCAAATCTCTGTATCAAATCTCAATGGACTACACAGTGAGCTAGAAGTTTTGCTCTTCATTATTTTTTAATAAAGTGGGTGCTGATATGATGGCCTTCCAAATGGAAAGGATGGGTCAGGAGTGAGCTCCTATTCCCTATAAGTACTTGTAAAAGTAATTTTGATCACCAGAAGGCAAGCAGTAAAGACACTTCCTTCCCCCCCAATAAAGTAATATTTAGTAGATGGAGATATAAGACTGTAGCCTGTGAACTGATTTCATCCACCCCCCCAGCAGTATTGCACAAGAAGGAGCTCCAGGCAAGTAAAAGAAAGCTCCTAATTACTTGCTTCTCTCTAACTCTGCTCCAGTGTCAGGGAATAACAGGTATGCAAGAAAACTCCCCCTACCCAGTTTAAAGAAGAAACTGACAGAAGAACAAGCCACTTATATGTTTCAAAATTCTTGTGAATGTTGGCGCTCACTGCATCAATTTAGTACAAGCCCTACCCAAAAAGTTCAGGGACCACAAAGTCTTAGCCTCTCAGTGTATTGCTACTGGGGAGTTGACAGTTAAGTATGGCTTCCAACTTCCCTCCTCAGAAATTGGCACCCATGTTCCCAATAGCTTAGGAGTTCACAAGTTATGGAGTCAATATGAAGCCTTTGTAAGAGCAAATGAGGAATCGTGTCTGGCTAACAAAGAGCCTCTCTATGTGAAACAATCAAATGGATGTAATTTCTGTAATACACCTTCTCTGTATTGAACTTTCTGTGTGTAAATTTGCTTTAGAGTGCATGGAATCTGTCCCTTCCACAGCTGGGATAGAAGCAAACCAGGTTAATTGAATCTAAGCACACTTCTTTTTCAACTATTTGTGTGTATGTCCACATTGATTATATTTTTAACCTGACTGAATCTTGCCAGTTCTTTTATATTAAAACTGCGGTTTTTAGTGTGGTATAAGAGAAGGTTGTTTTTTTTTTTTTTAAAGAGCTTGTGCTCGGATGTTTTGAACCATCTGCCACCACAAAAAAGAACAGAGATTCTTGAAATGTAAAAATAGATCTTAGAAAGAAACATGTTTTAATCAAATGAGTGTAAAGAAACATGGCGTAAATAAGCTGAAAACAGAAGCAAGGTTCAAGGATCTGTTTGTTAAATGAACACCCCAAGCTAAATTGTGTTTTTAGTGCTGGAGAATGTTGGCTGTCTGGTTTCTGGTGAATGTCCCAGATCACTCTCACTGGGATTCGTGTGAGAGAAGCAGGGGGTGAATGGGTCTCTTTGTTTGGCTTTTCTTGAGGAATCTAATTATCATGTATCAATTGATTGCAGAGACCAGAACAGTGAGTCTCTGGAAAGGCCTGTGCTGAAGACACTGAGCTCATCTACATGGAAAGAGGCAGGGTGGGGGAAGGGGCAGGAAGAGAAGGGTGTTTCCTCCTACTGTAGATGAAAATGTGGGGCAAGCAAGGCAGATACTTATGCTACTTGCAAATAAACTAGAGACACTAAGGAATCAGGAATAAAATTACAGAGTTGCAGAAATCAGCTACTGAAGTTTTCCATGTCAGCTCTTAACTGCTGCAGATCCTACTATTCTGCACAACTGCACACCAGATTTCAGCAGTTGGCAACTCTAAGTTAAATACAAAGCTAGTACATTCAAACCGCTATGTATTTCATTATTCTGCATCAGTGTAGCAGTATAAACGAACAAGAAGTATCCTAGCATCTCAAAGGCTGCCAACTGCTTTATTGACATAGTTTTCACAGATGCATATATAAGAGGAAAAAATGCAAAGGTTCAGTTTCAGTTTTTGCAGATTACAGTATTTTAGAAAAGCTTATGAAACCTGGTGCTAACCTTTACATTGTTAACTCTAATTTTATTAGGATAATATGAAATAGAAATGGTGAGGTATTTTTAGCAAAACATTCACATAAGAAATCATCCTACCAAAAAATGAAATAGCCCTATGATGATTTTATTGTCTCATTTGTTCAGCTTTAAAAAATGCAGTAGCAGAAAATATCCGTTGTGGTGAATAAAAATTCTCACAACCAAACGCACTTAGAAACATTTAAGCCCAGTGCTTTCAGTGGGCTGAAGTATGGCTTTGATTTGTTATGCTTAAGGTGGCTGAACATTCAGCATGGCACGCTATATCTGTGCAAAATGTCATAGTCTTACTTTTTTTCCCAGTATGTTCTCCTTTCTCATTAAACTTTCTTCATAAAACTTTATAAATTCCAATGCATAGAAATCAACTGAGGTTGCAGCTGAGATTTATTTCAACCATGAGTAGTGATGATGGGACAACTATTTCACTGACAGTGTAGCAGGCTAGCTGTGGGTAGAACAAGGCAGTTTTGTCCTGACATAACTATCCAAACATGAATAATAAAAAGTGGGTATCCAACAATTTAAAACATTTAAAACATTAACTTGGAACTATTTCAAATATTTGTTCTTAGGTTACTTTCTTGAAATGTCTGCACATGTGGAAAAGGCAGGAAGGCCAACAAAGTAACTTCATCTATAGCATTATACCTCTTAGGCCCGTCCAGTGAGTCAAAACATCTGAAGAACTCTGAGTACCCCATGCATTCTAGAATGCCGCTTCTCAAGCAAAAGCATGCATACCCCATGTGGGACTCAAGAGATAATCTAGGTAAGTTTAAGCCACTGAAACAGGGGTGAAATCCAGCAGGTTCTGACAGGTTCTGGAGAACCAGTAGCAGAAATTTTGGGTAGTTTGGAGAACTGGAAAATACCACCTCTAGCTGGCCCCCGAGTGGGGTAGGAATGGAGATTTTGCAATATCCTTCTCCCAGGAGTGGGGTGGGAATGGAGATTTTGCAGTATCCTTCCCCTGCCACACCCACCAAGCCACGCCCACCAAGCCACACCACGCTCACCAAGCCACCCCCACAGAACCGGTAGTAAAAAATTTTGGATTTCACCACTGCACTGAAACTATAATATTAACTTAATATAAACGATAACATGATCATCATAACATGCCTTTAAATATGTACATGTCTTTCTTGAGGAAATTTGACTTTTTGTTTCTGTTATAGTGGGATCTGAGTTACTTGATAGGAGATTGATGGGATTTAAGGTATAAATGATTGAAAGTCATTATTCTAGTATCCTGATTCTGCAATATTCCAGATACACAGTATAGCTTTCCCATACAATGCCTTCATATTTGGGGATGAAGATGAATGTTATGAAGTATTAGGGCTGAGGCTCACAGCATAACCCAGTGCCCTTTGTACTTATGGAAAATTTTTATTTGAAGTCAATTAACTATTAAAATACTTAAACAACGACATCAAGAATGTTGGGCCAGCATGCCATATCACACAATCATTATGGAAGAGGCAATACTGTACTATACAATTCCATACATCACATGTAGTATTCTGGTAATAGTGGCATGTGCATTTGATAATAAGTATTAACCTTAATAATTTTATACAAAAGTCAACCTGAAATATATAAAGACAATTTTCAAGTACATGAAATGCTTAGATGTAAGTCCCACTAAACATAGGCTCTGGCTCATATCCTGGACTAAGCCATAGTTTGTTTAGCTATAATTTACTGTACTGTATAGTTTGTTGGATTTGTGCAATATGACAAGAAAAATTATAACATAGTGTGATTTGTGACAAACATATATAATATTGGATTGCCAAAATCTTTTAATGCAGCCTTTCCCAGCCTGGTACATCTGGTTGTATTTGACAGCAGTCTCACAATGTCCAGCCAACAAAAAATATGTAGGCTAGGAATTATAGATATAACAATCCAACATATTTGGAAGGCACAAAATAATGAAAGCATATATCAGACTACAGCTATTTGTGAGTACTTCAAGGCCACCATTTTCATTCTCCAATTCTTCAAAAACAGATCCTGCCAAATTAAAAGTGAAAGAAGATGAGATGCAGAAAGAAGAGTTCATGCCAATAGGCTAATAGATTGCCCAGAAACTTTGCAGTTTTAATACTTCAAGAAAAAAAAAACTAGATTCGCTACAATTTCACATATACTACAGTAGAAGAGGTAATAAATCCATTCAGCTTCCAGACTCTACCAATATCATGTGAAGGACCTCTGTAGAAGTATCATGAGAATGTATCTCATTGCCCCCAACAGTATTTACTTCCTGTAAATATACAGGGTGTACATTTTTAGAATTGCAGTATATATTTATTTTAACCTTCTATCTGGTACATATTAATAAAGCTTCAGTTGTGTCTTTCCAATATATTACAAGGCCTTTGGTAAATAGAGACATTGAGATTTAACATTTACTGTGAAAGGATAGTATAGGGCAGAGTTATGAACAGAGAAACATTGAGACTGACACTTGTGAGTTTGTCTTGTCTAATCCATTTGATAAATCTTTGGTTGAGTTTGTTTTGTTTTAACCTTACATAAGCAAAGATTACATATGTTTACTCTGTATCGCTAACATATCCTTCCCATAAAGAAAATACAGATCCTGACTATAGAGTAATTCCTTGTCTCACCTCTAAACAGAAATGAAGGATTCACTCTCCCAAGCAAGCAAGCAAGCTCTAAATTCTTATTCTTCTTTCTTTTTCCATCCTGAAAGCAACGGAGCCACGAGCCTCCTGTCACTCAGCCTTCTGCCCGGCTGATCATTGTGAAAAGAGCCACCCTGATGACAGAGGCACATGAATATTGATTGCAAATAAATGCGGACAGAGCGGCACCTGGAGGCCCTAAACACAGCTCAAGAGCTGAGATAAAGCCAAGGGAAGGGACGGAAAACAGTTTGTGAGTGCACCACACAAACACTGCACTCCAAGATTACCTTGGACTCCTTTGAGAGTATGGCCTTTCTAAGAGGCCATACATAACCTCTCCAAAAGCTCATTTACTCCTGAGCTGACTATGCTGGTGTTATGAATCATGCCCAGATGGTACTGCACTAAGAAGTCTCAATTCAGTTGAAAGCATTGGGATTTGCATTTTTACATGTGCAAATAAAGCACTTTTGTCGTTCAGCTGAATAGGTGAACTTTGCTACTAAAAATTGCTATCTTAGAGTTGACACCAAGATGAGTTACGAAAATGATTTGTGTATGTTGACATTTAATTTATATTCACCAGTTATTAATACTACACTTAGTAAACAGTAAGTATGCATCTGTGAGACAATTCAGTTTCTAGAATAATGCAATATGCAATGGCAATGAAAGGTATTTTTCAGAAAACAGCTTTCTGGTTGAAACCTAAAGTGATAGTTGTATCATGAAAGCAACCATTTATAGTGATATCACTAACATTGCTTATCCTTAACAAGTTGAGATTCCATGGAAAAAATGTTTTCTGGCTTAGGAAGGTATTGTTCAATTTACTGGAGACAGCTGCACTTCCATGGAAGGATCAGGTTTCCATTACGTGGGTGTCCCTTGATTTAGTTTTATCAATAGAAGCCTATATTATTTCAGTGTCATTTTCCTTAACTTAGTTTCACCTTTTCATGACAAGGATAACTAGACCAGTTTTCTAGTTTCTGGTAATCTTTCCAATGAATTGTACTAGAGATTGTTCTCACAGGTTTCAGAAACTGCAGCTGCTATAATACAGAGTGCAAGACTGATGCAGTTCACTAGAATTATATTAAAAGAACGTAATAGGCTGCCTTTTTATTTTCAATCTTAAATTAAGACACCAGCACAGATAGTTAAGGTCATAATGATTTGAAAGGAATGATCATGCCCTAGATTTAAGCTTATCTCTTTACCATTTTGAGCCTCCTGAACAAAAGCTTTTAAGGCTCTGGGGTACTTCTTATAGAATCTTTTTTTCAGAAAACCACACTTGGCTTCTCTGCTATTATGTTTGATGTATTAAGGCAAAGTATTCTTATTTTTTTAGAACCTAGAAGGAAGTTTCTAGATTTCATTTTATTTTTAATAGTAATTCTAATTTCTGTAATTTTATTTAGATATTTCTGTAAGCTAGACAGCATTTTATTGGGGATAAATCTCATGTATTAACACTGTAGCAACTATACATTATGTGACACTAAATTATAATCATATTTTTTTAAACTCAGATTTAAAGTATATTAGTTTCAGAGCAGTTTACAGTATCATCAAGTAAAAATGTTTAGGATTTCAGCTTTTGTTTTTTCTTTTTCACTATATTTCCATATGTTTAATGCAAATGTAGTATCTCTATTGGCTGCAGGTGAAATAAATAAAGATGAGCAGAAAAAATGAACTGTTCCATGCAGAACAGTTTTGGCAGATCTGAATTTCTGCATCTAGAATCCATGCAATCTATGTATCTGACTGATTCATAATGTAGTGAATTCTGGTCATGTTTAAAATGCTATGGAACAAAAAAATGTCCAAAAATACACACAAGAGTTTATGAGTTAAGAAACAGATCCAATGTGTGTACAGCCAGTTTTCTCTTTGCCAACAGAATCTACCCTGAATGAAAACAATAAAATCAGACACACATTGGACAGATCAAATTGTCACACAATCTCATCACAGTTATAAAACATAAAATATGTAAATAAAACTACAATTTCCCTCCCAAGAAGCAAGCTGTTTTAAAAGGATATTAAGTATGTATGCTTTTTAGAATATTTATATTCAGAACTTTATTGCAGAGTCTCTAGAAGAGCTTTAGGTGGATTTTGGGCTACATCCAGATTAGCCATCTTGCAAAATAGGACACATGGAAGTTTCTCATTTTAGGTGGGGGGGGGGAGATGATTTCTCTACAACTTCATGCTTTGTGTTTCATGCTGCTCTAAAGTCCACTGGTCCTATATAACAGCTTTTGATGAGACACAAGATCGCAAAGAGAAATAAATGTTTTCACCTTCTTGTTCCTTTTCCCAGTGAGAAACACGCTCTGCTTAAGTGTTATTCTACAGATGCCTATTGACATTTGGAAATGTATTCCTCATTGATGCAGAGACTGGAAATATAAGTTTCCAATTCCTCAGTTGAACAGGAAAGTATGCAGCAGTCTACCTTGAATGTGAGCAGTTTTGAGAATGTGAGAATCTATGCAGTTTTCCTTGAATGTGAGCAGAAAGCAAGATGCCTTATTAGCCTTCCTGACCCTGCAACAAATTTTATATGAATTCAAAAAATATGAATTTTAAAAAACACAGAACCTCTGCTCTACAGAGAGAATTGATAGCACATTTCAGAACCTTGCTTGAAAAACTATTATTTTATGATTTTTTTTAACTTATGAATTATTTTCTCTTTCTCTGCCACATAGCAATTTTGGGAAGCAAAATCTAATGACATCAGGTTCTTTAAGTATGGTTCAAGTTACAATATAATGGTATCTAGAATGCATTTCATTTTTTTTAAAGCAATACCTCTTGCAAGTATTTGTGCATGTACACAAATGAAACTGAAAAATATAGTGTAGAGCATCAGGAGTTATAGGTAGTTTTTATGTCTCACATTTCAATGGAAATTCTATGAGTAAACTTTGTTTTACCTCATTAATTTAGACTATTCAGTACACATTAATATATTGTCTCATCTATGTACTTTATGTAACTAATGAAGCAGCTTGCTGTTAAGTTAACCTCCAAATTATTATTTGTTATACAATTGCTAATTTTTCCAATCTTAGAAATTTTAGCCATATTTATATTGATGTGTTTACTTGGACATAATGCATAATGCAAAGTAGAAAGGAACTTATTTTCACCATTTTTGTAAGATTTACTTACTGTACTTTGTTCTAATTATCATTTAAAACTTTAGCAGGCTTCATTTTATTTCGTTTTGCAAGCTGAAAACCATTACAATAATGGAAAAATCATCAACTTAAGACTAAAAAAGATACAATATTTTTTTTATCAGTCCTATGAAAGCTCATTTTATTAGTCTATTAGGGTTATTTCTGCTTATCATCTTTTTTGCTGGCAGAACTCCTGGACATGTTTTGCTGGCAGAATCCTGCATGACAGTTAGAAATGCAATAGACACCACTTTTCTGACTATGAAAATGTTGTACTGGGAATGAGCTGAACCTCAGCTATTGAATTTCATTTTGCAACAGCAATTCGTATTCCAAAATCCTGTTTGTGGATTGTAGATTCCCTTGTGCTGTTATTGTTGTTGCTGCTGCTGTTGTTTCCTTTGTCTTCTGCTAATTTCAGTGGCATGCTTCTTTTACCTCACTTGACAGTTGAATACACTCTCCTAAATGTATTCCCAGGATTGCAGAAGAGAAATTGCACAAGAGTTTGTAGCTTTCTAATACTCTGAACTTCTGAAGAGTAGTTTTAGCACAAGAGATGTAACTGGTCAGATGCTGACTATAAAACAAAATGTTTCTCCTATTGTCTGGAAATCAGAATTCAGGAAAAAATGGCAATGCCCCAATAACATAGATCTTTCCAGGATGTGATACCTTAGACCAGTCTGAATCCTTTTTTCCTCCACTAACAAAGATTTAATTATCTACTCCTGGAGATCCCCTTCCCCTATAATGAGGAGACTTACTCATTATAGGGAACTTACTCATTATAGGGAACTAACCCTGTAAGGTTTAGCAGTGTAACATGTCTGCAATCAAGACTACAATTTGATATGTGCTGCCTTGAGCTTAAGTCTCATTTAAGGCAGTGAGCTTTATTTCAGAATAAACATGTGCAGAGGTGGAGAGCAAAGCTTGAAGTAAACATTGGAATGAATGGGACTAACTTGCTCCCATGTTTAGAGCAGGGTTATTTTTGGGATAGACAGCCCATAAATTCCTTTCCAAATCCCAAGCATCTGGGAATGTCATTTCGAAAGCATCTGTACATGAATCTTAAAGACGAAGCCATCGGAACAGCCAACACCGATTCCCAATTCAGTGGGTTTTTTAGATGTCTGGCACTCGAAAAAGTCTGCTCTTTCCAGCAATCCTTTTTGCTATTTCGTTGTTTTATCAGGGCAGTAAATGTTTCTGTGAGGAACGTAGTTGAGCGGGAAACCTAGTCTTGGCCTTCCACAGCTCCAAGACTCTTAAAATGTATCATTCATTGCCGGGTAAATAACCCAATGCCAGAAAACAAAACAAAAGCCTGGATTTCTCGATCACGCATCCTGAGTAATCCTGAGGTGCAGACGCTCCCTTTCTAAAAACAAGGCCAAAGCCAGGCCAGTGCGGCAGGTTCCTTGGTAGGCCGCGCAGCTCCCTCTCTTCCCGAGATGAGGTGAGCCGGTTTGCGCCGCGCTCGCCTCGGTGCGCCTCAGCACCGTCGCCGCAGACAGTTTTGATGAGTGGGTTTTTTGTCCGGATGGTTTGTAATGGTGCCTGTTTTGGGGTGTCCCGGGGGGTCCGGGAAGCTTTAATTTGCTCACAAAGGCTCATTTGCAGGTCAATGCCGCGGCACACTCGGCTCTCCCCTCCGCCCCTCGCGCCTTTTGTTCCTCCTCGCCTGCTCCTCGCGCCAGATGGCCGCGGAAAATGCTAATTTCTCTCTCTGTCGTTTCGCATTTAATTGTGGCCTTTGCAGATGGGGGCTGCGGAGTGTGTGCTTCATTCAAATGAGATTTGCTTTTGGGTTTCCAGGCACGTTTGTTAAAGGCCGGTCCGAGTCAGGCAGGGATTAGGTTGACAGGGAAGTGATTAGATTTAAAAAAAAAACAACTGCACAGGGACCCTGCCTCTCTTCTCTCGGCCCCCACTTCCAGCGGCCGGCCGCCCTCCACCCCAAAAAAGAAAAAAACCCGGGCTTCGGACCCTTCCCGGCCTCACAAAAGCCGGTCCTCAGCAAAACCCCAGCAAGTCCAGCAAAGCAACGGCGGCAGCAGCGCCTTACTCTTCTCCCCAAGCCTTTTGCCTTACGGTCCCAGCAGATGCGCTTAAATCAAAACACCATCCCACCACCACCACCCCGGTCCTCAAGCATGGGGATAGCAATGAAACAGCCGCCTTCACTGGCAGAAGCTGCAGTCACTGTTCCTTTGTGGGAAGGAAGGGAAAAGTGTGCCTTTCCTTCCAGGTAAAGTTCTCTTGCTGTCAATGTCCCAGGCCTCACACACTCTGTTTCCACCCAACTTGTTGCCCCGTGGGAGGCAGGGGGAACGTGCTCATGAGCCACTCAAGAGAAGTTACAAGGGAAATTTTGTCCAGATTTCTTAAAAATCAGCCCAGCACATACCTTACAAGATCCTGAGCAATACTGCATCTCCAGCAGATTGCTTGAGGTAGCTAAGCAGGTGGTTGGAGGTGACAGGAAAGGACCATGGCCTAGTTTCTTTAAGCCATTTTATATTAAAAATTCACTGTTTCAAACCATTATGTCCAGGTAGGGCTGGGAACATCCCCTGCTGAATCCATAAAATGAGACTTAAAGTTGGCAATAAAGCTCCAACTTTAATAAAGCTCCAACTGGATGATGGACCAGCAGTCTTCCAATGTTGTTCTATAATATTCTAGCTCTGGGCTGGTTCTCCATTTACTCCACTGAGGATTTTTTTAAAGTTACTTTTTTTGGGGATGGTGCTGTAATAGTAAAATGTATTCTTCCTGAAAATTCTGAAAAGTCCTATGTTTTACCTTAGGATGGGATATCCAGCTAAATATATTTCAAATTTCAGTGTCTTCAGTGTCTAAATGACATTTAGATTTGGGTGAATACAAGCACAAATACTCACCTTTCCCTCTTTTTTAATTAAAAAAAAATGCTTCAGAAGAAAGGATTGATAAAGAATGGAAAAGAAACAAAGGGTATTTTTGCCATCTCACTGGTTGTTACCATATTTCTCTCTATCACATTCCCCATGAGATTTCTAGTGGATGTTTTGAAGGCAAACATGCAGTTCCAGTTGGAGAAAGAACTGGGGGAATGGCCTGAAATGGAAAGGTTGTAAGTATTTAATACATATTCTTGTACCTTTATTAACTGTAAAAAATCAATAATTTGATTTATGCCACCTAAAGAGTTACAGAAAATAGCTGAAAGGTTTTCTTATGCACCTTTAGGAAAAGCGTTCCTCTGGGATTAGAAATATCCTGAAGCAATAAAATTATCTGAAATAGTTTGCTATATTTATCCAAAGAGATCCATTATTCCACTTTGCAATTGGCTTGATAAATGAACTTAGACAAATCAAATAGATTTAGTTCTTCTCAGTTTGTAAAAATACTGGATCTTGTTTTACCCTCATATAGGCTTAGATTAGAACACTATAACTAGAAGCATTCTTCATCAAGTATCAAGATAGCCAATAAATCTTAAATTTTTGTGTCTGTATTATTGGGACCCAAACAGGATAGTTTGTAAAACAGCCTGTAAATGGGGGAGTTGGGCAATTGCTTTAATTTTGATCTTTAAATTTCATCTTTAAAAGGACATAGCTACTTATTAATACTTTTTTGGCCTAACCTCTCACCCCAGTTTTTAGGCTGGCTACGTACTTTATTTGCACCAAAGCAATTTTTATATTAGCAGTAGGCAATGAGAAAAAACTATGAAAAGTGGTTCAATTGAACTTTAGGGAAATGCAGGATTAGAGTGGGAACTGCTCACTCAGATATAACTAGTGATGTGGCAGACTATGATATACATACATAAGTCATTAATTCTTTAATAATATCTATATTTTAAAATTAAATATATATGTTAGTTCACATTTGACACATTTTGTCATGTGAAATATATAACAACGGAAATGGAAAAAAGATCAGTGTTCTATTTTAATAGTATATTTCTTGTCATTTCATTTAAATCTTTGATTATGTTAGCGTAACAGTTATCCTGGTTTCAACTATCACCTTTGCTCTTTATATGCCATAAAAATAGTGAGAAAAGTTCCAATTATTGTATATAGTTTAATAAATATATGCTGAAGGCTTCATTTTAACATGCTGTTTTCCAACTATTTTGGACAAGAAGAGAACCCATGCTTCTTATTTAAAAAAATTAAACTATTGGAAATATAAACATTTAGACCTGAATAATTACCCTTTTTTCAGTGAAAACATAAGCAACATATAAATATTTTGAAATGGTTTAAAGCTTTAACAAACACTTGTCTTAAAGGAACTCCTATGTGAATGAAACAATATTGGCTAACTTTTCAATCTGGAAAAAAAAAACAGGTTTTTTTTTTGTAAAAACTTGCCACTTAAAAGCCCCCAAATCTTAATTACTTTTCTGTGATACATAGATGAAATTTAGGAGTGCGAAATTCTTTTGATTATTGTCTTTTTCATATGGAAGCAGAACTGCTGAAACTGGACGTGAAAAGAGGCTCTTCCTTGCCAAACAAAACCACCTTCCTCTAAAATACTGAAGAAATTGCCATCCTTGGCCTGTGTTAGAACAAGAGCCATCAGCCAAGGCTTTCTGATCCTCAGATTTGTACACTTGTAGACATAATAATGCAATTTCTCTAGCGTTAGTCAATGTCCTGTCTGGAAGTCGTTGCCTCAGCCTCCAACAGTGCAGGGAATTAGAAAATTGTCTGTCTTTCCTGAACCGTGAAGTGCTTCTCCTAAATAAAGGCCAGGTCAGATGTTAAAGGGACATTCTTGTCTCCTGAAGCTGAAATAATCTACAGTCACATAGAGAAATGAAGGCATCCTTCTCCTGAAATGGTCAATCTCTTGATCTGTCATTCCATTCTGAACAGGGAGAGAATAGGCAAGCAAGCAAATAAATAAATACCGGTAAATGCCTCCTGTTTCTATGACATTTTACAGCACCTGTTCCCCTCATGCCACTACCCACCCACCCCCAACGCCTTTTGTTGTTTGGGAAAAGGTTCCTTTATCACTAAAACAGAGTCATAGAGCTTGAACACTCTAGGCAATGTATAATTTAATTGAAAATTATTCCACTTAATGGTATCTTGGAAAAAAGACAATTTAAGAATCCTTGGTTCCTCGAATGTCCCTGATATGCCTGCCATCAATGGCAATTAAAATGTCTTTGATGGGCATCTACATGAGTGGGGCTACCAGGTCTTCTGTGTGTGTCAACCAGCAGGCTAACTTCCCTCTCAGTCACTGGAATAGTATTTCCATAGAAGCATCCAGTGGCCCCTTAGCTAGCCTTATATCAGGTTTAGGATTGCATTACAAGTCAGAAAACCTGAGCACGTTTACTCGAGTAGGCCTAACTGCAATCATAATTTCAGAACAAGGGTATTCATGGCATAGCTTTGTATTCTCTTCTGAGCCATGTCTTCAGGACTTCCCTAAAAGCCTAAAAAATCAAAACCAATCTAAGGGGGAGAGGGATAATGTTCCAATTTCCCTGTGTAAATTAATGAGAAATTTTAAATTTTGAAATGCAAGGAAGTGCTCCTAATATAGCTTCATCTAATCACTTTAAATTCTTTATTATCTTATATGGGAGGAAGCAGCTTTAAAACAAAATTTTCACTTTCACACTAGGTTATCAAACTGTATATACTAGTTAAGAGCAAGCCAAGGTATGTTCTCCAAGCTGCTTAGTATTCACTTTGCCATGAATCATTCAAGAAATTGATTATATTCACACAGTATAGTATACCCATACGTCCATAGTATTGGGGGCGTGGTGGGCGGGAAGGCCTACATATGCAACCTTTTCGCCAAAATGGAGTTTCTCTTTTCTTTTATCACTACTCAGCAAAATCTTTGCTGTCATTATGTCCAATATTTGTTGATGCTTTTTGCAGTATTTAGAAAAATTCAAAGCTCACATACATATAAGTGAATTCACACAACATGACTGATACAATCAACTATTTCTTAGTTAAATGACCTATTCTTTGCACTACCAGTATCCACCATTGGTGTAATCAGAGAGCAGCCTACAAAGAAAACCAGGAGATGCCACATACACAAGCCTAATAGTAGATCAGTTGAGCTTAGTGCCACCATTAATATAGTTGGACCCACAGTAACCCCTTCCATCCCCCACCCAGCCACCCTAAATGTGGCTGTCAAATCTGAAAAGTAAAAAAATAAAATCCTAGTGTTTGCAAGCATATCAAGATACAAAAAAAATCATTTCTATTGTTTGGGAGAGAGGGAGGGAGGGAGGGGGAGAGAGAGAGAGAGAGAGAGAGAGAGAGAGAGAGAGAGAGAGAGAGAGAGAGAGAGAGAGAGAGAGAGAGAGAGAGAGAGAGAGAGAATTAGCTCCAGTATTTTCCAGAGCCAAATTATTTGGCTATAGCTAAATACTCATTCTGTGAAGTGATTTGGAATTTGTTTGAGTCTATGAGTCCTGAGGAAGTAGATAGGGTTCTCTGTAGAATCTCCTTAACCTACAGTTAAGTAGAATACTAAACCCTTAGTCCTACACAAAAAAATATTGCCAGTGATGCAAACATAGAGTTATTGTCACGCTAGCTGCTGCTTCAACTGTTATTATTTCCAAATCTATAGAATATGTACTATTGTTTCCCTCAATGTTTTTTACATGGGAAATGCTGGCATAGTTTAATTGTTATTATAAATTTATTGAATTCTGCTTTTAATTTACACAAAGAAAAGGCATATATAACATAGAACCAAAAGTGGTAGAAGGGAGAGAAATGAGATAAATGAGATAAAGGGCACTCTTTGATTTTGCTCATCATGAACGAAATATGTTGTCTGAAGCTCCTGTTTCACTATAAATATCTCATTGATCTAGCTTAGGAAATATAACACGTTCTTTCAACCCTTGGTCAAATTCTGATCTATGTTTGCTTTTGTAGTATTTAACTTGCAAAGCCATATGTTTGCCAATCAGTAGAGCACAAATTTCCAGCTATTTTTACCATGAATTTTAGATCTGTTTCCAAAATAAAGTTGTTGCAATTACCTCTATCCAGAATTTAGAAAGAAGCCTACAAACAAAAGTCTAAAGACAAACTTTTTTACATTCCAACAGAAAATTAGAAGAGAACTGTGCTATTTTCATTTTATTACGTAACATCTAATTTGGTACCAGAGCCTTGGGGGGTTATCAGAGGCCAAAATTGGATCTTAAAACCTTACACAACATTGGTCACAGGATGCCCAATCTGATTTACAACATGGATCAATCATGAGCTAAAGACATACAGTATTTAGAATTGTGTGTTCTATTCCTAGTTGCGTAGTAGACAGGAACAGGAAATTGTTGAATACCAAGTTCAATTTATGATCCATCTAGTTTAATATTCTCCATACTGATTTGCCTGAAGGTTTCTAATATCACTTTTTGCATTTTCTGCTGGAAGATTCTATGAGTAGCAGTCAAAACCTTTAGCAGGCAATAAATGTGCTCTAGGCATCTTTAGCAATATCTTTAGTACTTGGGTCATAAGAAGAATATTAATATTATTTTATTATTAATAGAATAACAACATTAATAAAATAATAAAAATAAAATTATTGTATTATTAATAGAGGAACTATTATTTTTAAAATGTAGCTTCTCAAGAAGAATTCATAAATATGGATAATCAATGAATCAGTAAGGGTAACAGAACAAATGAACTCTGTAAAAATTAGATTATTTGTCAAAGAAAACATGTCCAGATACGAGCAGTCGTCATTCATACAGATCATAAAAATGGACACATTTAACTCATTGGTTGCCAATTCTGACTCCCTTCACAAAACCTAGATTGTAGATCTCTCAGAGCCATTCCAAAATATGTTGCCAAATTGTAATATAAAGGGGAAATTATTAACTACATAGGGAGTAATTAAATTAGCTAGTTTTCATGTAATTTTAAGTTTAAATTAAATTTAGGATTTTTTTCTGCTGCCCTAATTTTTTGTTTTAATGCCAAGACAAAGAAATGGTTCCTCTGCCAATAAAAATATGTATATCTTTGTTCTGGAATGTCATCTTCATCAATCCTAGCTATTAATGATGTTCATAGACATTTGTTTGCTTATTTAAGAAATGTGTCCCTTGTCTTTTTTCCCCAAAGAGTTTTGAATGGCTTACATATTTACTGGAGTCATATTACATTGACATATTTTTTCTATTCAATGGTCAAAATAAAGTATAGCATTGAAAGCATTAAAAGATAAATAAATGTAAGCATCTTAAGAGCAAATATTTGCAGAAACAAAATAGTTTTCAGTGCATGTCTAAAGTTTAAGTAAGCAAGGGACAAAATACCTAAGAGAAACATATTCTATAGAATCACCACTACATAAAGCCTATCTTGATTATCTGTTCATAATGTTATCTTAGCCTGAAACCACAAGCAGAGTCACAGCAGTGCCCACTGCAGATCACATATATAAAAGCAAAAACAGAGTCCCCCAAAATTCAACAAAGCCAGTTTATTATATTATTATATAACACATTATAACCTACATTACATTATAATATGATCCAAATGAACGATGTCTCTCATCTGAATAGATTTTTTTTAGAGTGTTGGCAACAGAAGTCTGCCTCTTGCCCATTTGTGGATTGTCACTCAGATAATATTATGTGAAGGAAACTCAATGGAGCAGAATAAGCCAAAGTATTTATTATTACTTTTCTAAAGATAGATGCTTTATCAAGAGAGGGAGGGATGGAGGGAAGGAAGGAAGGAAGGAAGGATGGATTTCGTGAAATGGCAACTTGAGTTAGGTCTCAGTAGAGATGACTGAATAGCTAATTCTGCATTGTGTTGGGAGGCTGAAGCAAATGGTAATTATTTTATTAGAGGCTGGCTATCCCAGCTGCAATAACCTGATTAGTTCCGTATATATTGGCAGGAGTGCTCCACTATATGTATTTTCCTCCCCATAATCAATTCAGTTTCCAGAGAGGCCCCAGATGGACTTTTTACTAGGCTTTTGATTAACTGGCATACACACCCAGCAGGCTTTCTTCATCTCCCTATTCCCTCTGCTCCCACAAAAGGCAAAAGAAAGGCATAATATATTTGTTATGAATTCACTCCCTTAAAAAGGATGTAGAAAAAGTATATTTTGTGGAGACAGTTTGATTATTTATAATGCCTTTATGATTACTGTACAATCTAGATAATTTAGTAGTACAGAATATTAACGTCTATTTGTTGTTATTGGAGATTATTAAACTATATAAACTAAACTGTATTTTAAATGCATTATCCTATTGCATAAAATGGCTTAATTTTAATTGAAATCATGCAAAAACTCATTTCACCCTCCCTCTTAGTGTATGTAACATTTTTAAATTTGCTCTGTATCTTATGATTAAAATCTAAAATTAAAACCAAATCAAGCAGGTTATCCCTGCTAAGACTTTCTTCACCTAAAGAAAGATTCCCATAACAAATTAATGAAAATTCCTGAAAACTAAGTTTGCAGAACAGGTATATTTTATCTGTTGCTTCCTTCTGCACTAATTAAAGATACTGTTTTTTAAGATGGATTTTAATCATTCATTTTATAAAGTAGCTTTATTACTTAATTAAAGTGTGTTCTTGAAATATTACTTAAATCATAATGGCTTAAATTAGGGTTTAATCTAGGGTTATAATTTTTATTAATACAATAAACTAGGGTTTATTGTATTAATAAAATAACTGATTACAATAAACACTTGATAAAGCTGGAACAAGTTAATTGTGTTGAATTGTTTAATTAACACAAGGATAAATTATTGATAAATACATGTCTCTGTCTGAGCCATGTAAGTAAAAAGTCATTTGCATTTAAGCCCTTGGAAAGGAAAGTGACAGCACCTCAATTAAAAAAAATGAAGCTTTTCCCCTAATGAGCTTTCCTTTAGTTTCTCCACCATGTGTCTAATGTTTTGGAAAATATTGTAGGAATATCATTAAAGGGTAGTTTTTCTGTTTCAATGAGTGAAAGGTTTAATATCCTAAACTTGCTTTTTGGCTGCAGCACATGAGGAAAATCTTTTAGAAGGATCATTGCGATCTCTGTCCTTTGTAGAAGAAGCCCAGATAAAAAGAATCCTTAGTTCTCATTATTTCTAAAAATTAATATCATTCTACTCAGTATCATCATTTCATTAACATGTGAATTCTTTAAAAAAAAAAAAAGGCTAGAGCTAGGCACATTTTAAGACGTTACAGCATTCCATTGTCAACAAAAAAGAATTTAAAAATCCAGTAACTGCATGTATACACAAACACACACGCACATACAAGTCTCAGTCCTGCTGGCAAATAGCACTTTAAAGTCCCTTGACGAATGAAGAAGTTACCATTAAATATTTCAAGAACTCCAGCTATAGAGCTCGCCTCTAATGCATGTCCTATTGGGGGACATCTGTCTTCTGCACCTAATAAAGTAGTCTAGGTAAAATGAACTTCATAGGATTGCTTTGACACTGAAGGCACATATGGCTCATAATTAGCTGGATATCTCTTATAGTTAAATGATTTCTTTCGTTCTCCCTCTCTCTCCCATTCGCATCAATAATAGAAGCAAACAAAGTTCCAATTGTTCCCTGTTGTGGGACATTATGTGCCTGAATAAATGGATGTTGGCTGTGTCTACATGGATTTGCCATATGGCTACAAAGGCTAGAAGAATAGGGGCAGTGTGCTTTGTGATGGGAATAAGGAGGAGGCAGTGCCATATAGGGTGTAGCCAAAGTTAGAGAGGGGAATACAGCAGCACACCTTCCAGTAGAAAAATTAGCTTCCTTCTCTCCTCTCCCAAAGCAGATCAGATTGTAAAATGTTCCCTTTTTACAAGTGGATATTCAGCCTCCCTTTGAAATGCTTAAAAGCTCCAAAAGTGTGTGTACGTTTTATGGTGCAGCCTATAAGCGATTATCAAGAACAGAGGACAATATTTTAGGTGAATTAGAACTCGGATATAGTAAATGGCTCCTTTGGTTATTCAGCAAATATACAGCAAAAAGATTGAGGTTTCAAATCTGATGGATATCAACTACATGTTACTCTTTAATTTAAAACAACTGGGTCATTTTAAAGATTGATAAGGAAGAGACTTCCTTGAAGAACAGTTGTGAGTGCAATATATGTACAGCTCATTTGCAGAATCAAATCTCTCACTGTACAGTAGCTTTAGATGGAAGTCTAACTTTCTAGCAACAATATATATTGAGAAAAAAAATACTTATCTACAACTGAGATTCCACTCAAAATAACATATTTACAGATTGTGCATTAGTGTAACAGTAATGTATTACATCATCTGTCCACATGTTACACTACTCAAATTATGAATTGCAAAGTAATTGAAAAAAACTTTTGAACAAGTTTTTGGCAAAGCTCCTCACCAAAATTTCATGAATAAACTTAATTGCCATGGGTTAAGAGGACAGGTCCTTTTACCGTTAGTAATTGGCAACAACCAGAGTAAACAGGCAATTCTCCCAATAAAGGGAAATTTACGTGGATGTGAGGCCCTCTTAGGGTATGTAATAGGACTGAATCTGTTTTCCAATGACCTAGCATTTCAAGATGAACAATTAAATTACCATATTTGAGAATAACATCCAACGATCATGCTCCACTTCATTTGTATTTTGTTGCCTTTTGCACTTGTTCTGGCTCTCTGAAACTCTTCTTTTTGTAATAAGATGACCACAGCGAAACAGATAGTCCTCTTTTAGCAACCAGTTGGAAGCAGCAACTCAGTAAGTGAAGTACCGTAATCACTGAATGAAATGGTGACTCTTACTTCAGTTTTCTTTTGCTTTACAGACTTGCAAAGGTGTATTTTGGTTTACAGACTTGGATTGATCATAAAGTTTCTTTTTTATCACGGTCACTACAAGATAATCCCTAAATAAGGATTACTGTACAGTACAGGTTCTTTTTAACAGCAATTGCACGTTGTGTTTTCAATTAGCTCAGCCCTTATCATGAAATTAGGATTTCATGTCCCACTTATTTAAATTGAGCAATTATTTATATTGAACTTTGCTATTTTGTTGCTTACATGTATTACTTGGAATGATTTGAGAGCTCTTGAGTGTGTTATGATTTTCACTGGAATGGTTTATACGAATGTGTATGATATAAAGAAAATATGTAGCTCCTCTCTTATTAGAACTCAAGTTTTCCAGGAAAATGTATAGCACCACATACACACATAATAAAACATGCTGTCACAAAATAGCAATAGCAATAGCACTTATAGTTATATACAGTGCTTTACAGCACTCTCTAAGTGGTTTAGAGAGTCAGCATATTGTCCCCAATAATCTGGGTCCTCATTTTACCAACTTTGGAAGGACAGCTGAGTCAAACTTGAGCCGGTCAGGATCGAACTCGTGGCAGTGGACAGAGTCAGCCTGCAATACTGTATTCTAACCACTGCGCCACCACGGATCCATAAAACCTCATGGTCCCTACCTCTGATGACTTCAAAAGAAAATAGCTCAGCATATTATAGTAATAGAATGGAAAAATTAAATAATGTCTATTAGTCATTATGGTTATATACCAGATCTAATATCAGAAACAGTTCACCGTACTTAAAATCAATTACTGCTAACGAGAGCCTTCAGCCTCTGCATATAGGCTTTCTAATGGTATGAAGGATCCTTGGTGCTCTCTGAGCTTGGTTGTTTTCTTGCAGACATTTCATTACCCAAACTAGGTAACATTGTCAGTGCAAGTGTTTGGTTTTTGTTTTTTTACGGCATGTATCTGGAAAGTACTCATGATGGCAATGGCCAATCTCTCAATGTACTCTGATGTGGATGGTCTGTTCCAGCTGTTCCTTGATGTTTGCTATGGTGTGCAGATATTTGTTTAATCTGAGTTGTGCACCTGTGATCATGAGCCGTATCATTTTTCGCCCACTTTCTTGGCCTATTTTCCATCCAGCTGTGCAGTTGACTAGAGGTTTGTATCTGACATTGCTAGGTAGGGCATGCTGTTGTAGGCATTCCTGCAGGAAGAAAAGTTGTTCCTTGGTGGAACTGTGCCTGCAGGCAACTTTTTCCTATTTGTGTGCTTTCTGAAGTGTTTGACGCTCATATGTGGTATCAATTAAAGGAGAATATGTGTACTCAGGATTGAAATGAGAGGGTCACTGGTGCTCTCTGAGCTTGGTTTTCTTGCAGATGTTTCATTACCCAAACAAGTGCTAGTTTCTATTGATTTTTTTACTGGAACAAATGATGGTGGAATAAATTATAGGTCTGATACAGCATCAAAAATAACAATTTCTTAAACGACATAGCAAGCCATGATAATTATCTGAATGGGTATATATAGACCATGTCTCAACTAGGGGCAGAATTTGGTCAATCTTGTCTAGCCTCAGAAATTAACAGGATCAGACTTGGTTAGCATTTGGGTGGGAGACCACCAGGAAAAAACAGAACTGATTCTGTACTGAGAAATAAAGAAAGAAAAGAAATAGAAGAAGGCACTGACAAATCACTTGTGGCTTGTTACTAAGAAAAATGCATGGATCTACCCATGTAGTCACTAGTAATCAAGCTCAACTTGAGAAAGACTTTACTTACATAAACAACACTGTCTTCTACTCCCTTTTGATCTTTAGAGCCAGTGTACCGGATATTATTAGGAAATACCAAGCAACATTATTCTGGACATGGACATAATTTGGTGACCTTACATTTGTTTCTACTATTTTCAGGTCTTTGTTGTCTTATATATTTCTTTTTAAAAAATTGAAAGTACCTAGTTTCCAGTGATATGCACGTTTCCTTTTTTAAAAAAAATCTGTTAACTAAGTAGGAATTATGGTTAGTTCCTATGCCATCCATATCATTGCTCTCATCTTCCATCATCTTTCAGCCAGATTTTTCTTCCTAATGCTGAATTGGTCCTAACATCACTTTCAACATGTGCACATTCAAACACACACACAAAATATCAGTATTTTGAAAAATGATAACATCCTAATGAATGTATATACATTCATTAGGACAGACTCATTCATTTTTACCTCAGCAAAGAAAGGATCAAATAAATGGCTAGAAAAGATCCAGATTGTCTTTTATCAAAAACATAACAATACAATACACAGACACACATATTTGTAAACCAGTTGTGTATGTGTATATATGTGTGTATTAGATGCTTGGTATTGATAACATTTTCATTTGGGTATTCAATTTTTTTCTTCTATTTCTTCATTCTGTTTAGGGTTTAGAGGTTGTTTATTGTCTTTAGTATTTTCTTATTTCTTTTTTTTTCTTTTTTTTCTTTTTTTTTTTTTTGTATCTGAGCTGTATTTTTATAACCTTGCCATAAAAATATTAAATCAGAAGGAAATAAATATTGTACTTTTCTTCAGCCATTCCATTCCATTTCATTTTTTAGGAAAACAAAATTCAGTGGAAGGCTGTCCTTCACATACCTAATCTTGAAAAGCCAAGCAAGGTCGAACCTGGATGGTATTTGAGTAGAAGACTGTTCAGAAATCCTGTATCTGTGGATAAGTCTGGGAAGTCACCAAAATGTTCCAGAAAATGCTGCAGCCAAGAATGGAGTTCAAAGAACACTTTATTTTCCGTCCCTAAAAGAACATTATGATGAAACTTGCTACCAAGCATCTTCTAACCAGGAAAGCTAAGCAGGCAGCCAAATAGGAAGGTCCAACAGGTTATGGTCAGAAAAGTCAAATAGTGATTGTGATGATGCAATCAAAGCTCCACTATTCTTACATACTGCAATGCACAAAAAGATAGATTAAGAATTCAGTTGCAAAGTCAGGAATGCCATCTTTTGACCATACCATGCAGGTACCTTTGCAGAAAAGGGCTGAATAATACGGACTGAAATGGATATATCACTTTGCAACAATAATTTCTAGTTTCCAAACCACCACCGAACTCAAGAGGTAGACTAAACCTACACTTACTGAGAAAGAATGCCAACCTCTACCACAGGGAATGCCACTTCAGTTCGCAAAACTGAAGAAAAGAAATTGCATAATACAAGTGGAGTGACAGTAGAAGGTAAAGTAAAACTAGCCCCTATCCAAATTCAGGTACACTAATTCCACCATAATTGGGATTGGAATCTAAATTCATAACAAGGCAATAATAAGAGGGAGGCACAAGCAAACCAGATAGCTGAATTTGAGCCCAATGAAATATAATCTCTCAATCTTCAAACATTGGCAGGACCATCCAAAATTCAAGGCCTGCTGCACTGTTGTTTGCTGAACTCTTTTGTCTCTAGATAAACAGGATGCTTTGAAATCAGCTCAACCCCTAAATCCCTTAACAACTGTCCGAGGGTGCCTTCTTGTACCTTAGGGGAGGGTGTGTGGCAGTGGCCACTATTTGAAGGCCAGGCGTGTGGATCGTTTGTTTTAGAAACTCCTATTATTAGCCCCGGGGTGGAAGCTGAACCGAGACAATGGAAGCCCCAAAGACACCTGCTTGCATAAAAGCAAGAGAAAAGCCCCTAAACCCTGGAGGATCCAGCTGCCTCCATCAATGTATTGTTAGCACTTAATAAGAAAGTGCGGTTGGGGAAGCCATCTCTACCCCCCTCCCCCGCATTGTCCCTTTGAGCAAATAAAGTTGCCTGCACTCCACGCCATTGGCAGCCACCCTGTTCAGTGACCGTAGAGTTTAGAGGAAATGATGTTAATCAGGCTCCGCGTGGTATTTAGAAAACTAGATAGTTAGGATGATGGGCAGTGGAGGAGAGAATGACAAAAAAAGGGCTTAACTTTAAATCAAGCTAACATGCTGGATCATTTTTAAAAACGTTCCCAGCTTCCAAGAGATCATGCAGGACCACTGATTAGGGGAAGAAGAAAAAAATAGGCCATTTTTATTTGCACCCCAAACTGAAGCCAAAGGGTTTGGGTTCTTCTGTGCCCTATTTCAAGCTACCTCCCTCAGGCAATTGACAAAATCCAGAGGTTCCCCTAATGTGTTCCTTGGCAGATACCGCGGGCCTCGCTTGGAAACTTCTTTGTGTAACAGAAACTTGGGAGAAGGGCGAGCGATTCTTCCACATTTCCCCTGGACGGCGGGAGTTTCGCAAACGCCTTTCCAAGCCCGGCAAGACAGAAGACAAGGTGGTAGGTATCTCTCCTTGCGGCTCTACAGATCCCGAGAAAACCTGGATCTTTCTCCTCGCCGCGATCTGCTTAACATCCCTCCCCTGGATTTCAACCCCAAACCACCTTGGAAGCAGAAAGGGCCCGAGCGCTTTTCCTTCCAAAGCCGACCTAGCGTTTCATTTTCCCTCGTACTCCACCCAGTTCACTTAAAGGTCTCGCAGTAGTTACAGCAAGCCTTTTATTCTCCACAGATGTACTGGAATCCGCATGCGTTCCAGCGCTACTTCCTAGGAAAGGCGGGAAATCCCCAGTGCCTGCGGCTCTTAGCGCCTTTGATCGGAAGCAGGTTCCATTGTGTTTACTTCCGAGTAAGCAGGAAAGTCATCCCAAAGAAGGGGTGGGGGTGGGTGGGGAGTCAGAAACGCTTTAACTCCGAAGTGCCGGGAATGGAACAAAGAGGAAAGCGCGCCAAGCTCAAACTCGCAGCAGTGCTGCGAAGGGGCGGGGCCCAAAAGGTCACTAGGGTGCCACTTATGAATATTTTACAGCGATGTAAGAGGAGAGTTCGGGGAACGCGGAAGTTACCGTAAAATGCAGTAAATACCCGCCCAATGAAAACCGGGATGGTTTTATTTGACGATGATTTTTGTAGTGTCCCGCGTGTATTTGGGGGAGTTAGATAAGCAGTCTTCTTTAAATGGCTTTGAATATTGTCATATTTGCTGATCTTTCTGTTTGCTGGCTGATCCTTAATCTCCCGTTGAATTAACCCAATTTTCTTTCAAAGGCTAATTTGGGGAGGGGGTGAGGCACTCAAACATCAATAACATGTATGTTTTACCGTAAGTTCCTCGTTGCCATCAGTGAAATTTACTCCGAGATAAAATGCAAAGGGGCCGCGCGTGCGGAGTGATCACGAAGTAATTCCCATGGGACGCAATGGGATCTTCTCGAAAGACAGTTCATCCTAATCAACATTATGACTCGCTGCCTTAATCCTACGTTATCTGGGTCTTTTTACACATTTACTGGTAACCAATATTAATTAGGCTGGATAGAACTGAAGTAAAGAATAAAAGGTATGATGATTTTAGCTCTTCATTTTATTATAACTGAAACCCTGCAGCCTTATTTTCTCATACAGAGCAGAAGAATTTACAACGTTTATCGGTTCGCCTCTCAAGAGACAGTTGCTGGAGTTTTATGTCAGTAGTATAGTATGTTAGTATAAACGCATGTAGCTACTTCGCTGTAACGCTGTAGGCTATTTAAGAATGCTCATTAATTGCTTAATAAAATACACCACATAATAATACTTAGTACGTAATAAAAGTGATATAGTGCTTTTTAAATTTCCACTGTGTCGGGGATATTTAAATTCCAAGCCAATACTTGGAAGGGAGAGGGAAAAGCACGATTCTGATCACAGATGCTTTTGAATATGTCGGACTGATTTAAATCCTCTAAACCTAAATACTCATTCCCAAACTATTCTGTAGTTTGATCCTTAATAATTTATGAGCAATTCGGAGAAATCTAGGTTGGGCTACAAAAATCCGGGAAGTGTATTTTGCAGGCACTTAGTGGCGGTCCAGAGCTTTGCAACTCTGATCTGCTAACCTCTTAACGTGTCAGTCAATCATGCTAACCTCTTAACGTGTTAATCAAGCCCACGACTTGATTTGCAGAAGCAATCCTAGCCCATACATTTTTTTTTACCTCACCGTTAAATCTGGTTAGCTTCTCTCAGTTTCAGTAAAAATGTTAAATGTATACTTCAGTTTATGGGAAATTACTAAGACTTAAAAAGTGTTTTACTTTGATGACATTGAATTCTTAAGAGTACAGCATTTAATTTTGCACCTGAATTTGAACAGCAAGTGTCATTCATTGGAAGCATCAACTTTTTAAATAGCACACATATGGAAATAAAGTTCTACAGATTTTTATTTGGTAGTGTCCACAATAAGACAGTTTGTTTTACTGATATTTCTTTCATAAAGTATTTTAAAATTATTGCCTTAAATTTGTCTATATTGTGGAATTGAAAAAAAATTCAGACACCAAGATTTTGATAATCACAATGACATAAATGAGGTATTTATTTGAAAGTTATTAACTATGGTATGAAAAACTAATATATACTATAGTGACTAGTCCGGGGGTTCCCAACCCCCGAGCCATGTCCCACTACTGGGCAGTGGCCCGTTTAGAACCGAGCCACGCAAGCGGCTGGCGAGCGCATGTGCACACTCAGCTCCATTCAGGCGAGCTTCAGGCGTTTGCGCTCACGTGCGAAGCTCCATTTGCATGAGTGCAAGTGTGCTCTGCAAGTGTGCTTGCGTGTGTGCCTCTGCCACTCACACAGAAATATCCCCCTCCCCCTCCTGCACTGCCAAGCCAGAAAGGTTGGGGACCACTGGTGTAAAGGATCAGTATGACTTTAACTGATCTTCCATATATAGGTAGTCCTCGACTACAACTATTCATTTAGTGACTGTTTGAAGCTACAACGGTACTGAAAAAGTGACTAATGGCCAGTTTTCACACTTACAATCATTTCAGCATGTTCATGTGATCAAACTTTGGATACTTAGGAACTGGCATATAGCTGCACTGTCCTGGGCTCATGTGATTACCATTTGGCTTGTTGGAAGCTGGCCAAGTCAATGGGGGAGGGGGGTGAAGCCAGATTCACTTAATGACCACATGATTCAGTTATCAACTGCAGAATTCACTTAACTGTGGCAAAAAAAGATTATAAAATGAGATGTAACTAACTTAACTGTCTCACTTAGCAACAGAAATTTTGCGTTCAATTACGGCTGTAAATGAAGGACTATATGTTCCAGTGTGTGTGTGCGTGCACGCGTGTGTGTGCACACCATGCAGGAGTGGAGTTCAGTAGTATATGGATAGAAGACCACTAGAAAATCTCAGGACTGTGGACTAAACTGGAAAGTTGAAAAAATATGTTTATAGAAAGCAGTAGCAAACCACTTCTGTACTGATATCACTAAGATCAATACATATGTGCATCTAGTTACCAAGAATTATCAAAGTTTTTATCACAAATTGTTGTACACAATGCAGGCTGATGAAATTCAGGCAACAAATAAAGTGTTATGAGCACAATAATGTTATATTTTCTGTCAAGGAACATATGTATGTATGTATGTACATTTATTTACTGGTATATGTATGTATATGTATTTCTATGTATGTATCTGAGAGACAAGCCACTCATCCTTAAAATGTTGTATTCTGCTTTTCATCTGACAAAGTGGACTGTAGAATCTAGGTATGAGCATTTATATCCTAAGATAACTGGTTTATCTTATCTTAAAATATATATATTGTATATCTACAATTGCTTAATGCATTGTAAGCCGCCCTGAGTCTCTGGAGAAGGGCGGCATATAAATCGAACTAATAAATAAATAGATAGATAGATAGATAGATAGATAGATAGATAGATAGATAGATAGATAGATAGATAATAAACAAACCAACCAACCAACCAACCAACCATAAGCAAGAATGTCATGTGAACAAATACATTAAGATGAATATAACAAATGCCTGCTCTGGAGGGAATGGGTTTTTTCATCAGTGAAACTTTTCCACTGGATAAAAAGAAGAGCAATTCCTGATTTCTCCTTTTCCCTGCAATTCTCTACTTCCCATAAATCTAGTCTGAAGATGGCAAAACTCCACTCAGAAATGTTCCCACCAGTGAAATATATGAGTGTTTCCACCCATTTTGAGGTTCATCTATTGTGCTTGAATAAGATGAGGTTTGAATTATGGTAGCTAGTTGTACAAACCCAGTCATTGTGATAGAGAAATCATAGTTTGTGTTTTACTGTGTTTAGAAAATCCAGCCAGCTACATTTAACATGGTTTAGTAAATAATTTTAGTTGTATTAGAAAACTGCAAGTAGGTAGATGTGGATCCTATATCACATTCCACAAGCAACTATTTTTTTCAGATTCATCTATTTGTGTATATTTGTGTTTAAAAGCCAGTATCTACTGCCACTAAAATGAACTCCATTTCCCCATGCAACTTCCCTCCTTTCCTCCCATTGCATCTCCTGAATTAGATCTGGACACTTCCCTAATTTCTTGGACATTTGGAGGCTTTTGTTAGGTTACAACATCCAGTCTGCAAAAATTTGGATAGCGACTAAATGACAAATGGCAAAAGATTTAAAGAGTTTTTTACTTCTTCACTACTATCTGATGGCTGCCCAGATTTTTGCAGCCTAGATCTGGTGGTTCTAGGCACAGGCTACAGGAGGACAGGAGTTTATTTTGGCAGCAGAGACTATTTTTCCAGCAGACAGATTCTATTAAGTACCACACAAAGGCATGAACCATAAATATGCTTAGAAAAGTCTCCTATCCTCCTTCCTTCTTTAAGGTGGGCCTTCTGTTGAAAGAGGTGGCATTTGTAGACATACACAGCCATCTACCTTTTCAAGATGTGGAAGAGATAAAACAATGAATAGACTCTTTCAGCACAGGACCGTGGCTTTCATTTTATCTTTCAGCTGTTCCTCAAAGAAATGGGATAGCTACAGTCATGCTGTGCCTTTGGCAGCTGAACAAAATTAACCCCATGAAGAAGCTTTGTACCTCAAACTGCAAATACTCAGAGCTAGAAGTCAGTATTACTGAAATTAATTAAGTGCATATGGAACCAAGAGGCTACCAAGATATTGCCAACTTTTTAACTATTTTCTGCAGCTAGGCTTTTAATGACCCTTCAATCTATAGCAATTATTACTTGATAGATGACGACTCCTTGATACTGGTCTATATCTTATGTGAACAGGTGGACAGATATGATGTAGTGGTTTCTGTGTTCTATATTACAACAGGTGGGCAGATATGATGCGGTGGTCTCTGTGCTCTATTTTACATACTATTTACATAATTTAACCCAGATTATGGATTAACCATAGACAGATATACCTAAACAAAGATACCCAGCCCAATACTAATGGAATTTAACTTATTTGTAAATATTTATGTAAATCTTAAAAGATGCTTCAGTTTTTCAGGTCATGCTTATGATGATGTACCCATACATACTAGAAAGCAATTTAACTCAAGTATACTTGCATTTTTTATAACTGATCAGAAATATTGCAGTACCTGAAAGCGAGAATATTACTCACATGGCTCTTGGTAAGCAAAAGATGGTGGTAACAAGATTTAACATCATTTCTAATATTAACCACCAAAGGTTTTTTGAATACTACTGTGTTCAGTTATTGCAGAGTATCTATGTCACATTGTAAGGTCTTCATTACTTCATAATGCAAGGCTATGGAATATGTATGTATAGGCAGTCCTCACCTTCCAACCATGATTGGGACTTTGCTAAGAAATGCAGTCATTAAATGAGCTGCGCCCAATTTACCACCTTTTTGTGGTTAATCAAATCCAGCTGGTCCCACTGGCTTTGCTTGTTGGAAGTTCTCCTGGGAAAGTTGCAAATGACAGTCATGTGTTCCCAGGGTGCTGCAATCATTGTAAATACACATTGGCTATCGTGTCATAATTTTGATCATGTGGCCATTGCAGGGGATGCTGCAATGGGTAGTTTTTAAGTACAAGGACTTGTCAGAAGTCAAGTTTTCAATATTGTCGTAACCTAGAACAGTTATTACTGTTTCCCCCAAAATAAGACATCCCTTGATAATAAGCATGGTAATAAGGCCAAGCGCTTATTTCAGGGTTAAAAAAAAATAAGACAAGGTCTTATTTTCCGGAAAACACGGTAAATGAATGTATATTAATTACTTGTAACTTTAGATTCCAAGTACAGATGTGATTTATAAAAGTATGTCCAAAAATGGCTTCCCCTCTGAGAAGGGTATGTTACATGGTGCAGCTGCATACCCAGATTTAAGTTGTTCGATATTTATTTATTATGACTATGTCTGGTTATGGAAGTAATTTCCATGGAATCTGAGTATTACTGTCAAAAATTTTCTATTAAGGGCTATATACACTGAACATAAATTTCTTGTCACTTGTTAACACATTCCTACCTCTATTCTTTAGAATTCCCCAGTCATCTATCTTACTGCCAGACACCATCCTATAAAGGGGAAAATGTAATTAGATTTCTTAGATAGAAATCTCTAAATATAGGTAATTGAAGACCACTACTTTTCAAAGGATATAAGCAGGGAAAGACTAATTTAAGGAACAAGTGACTTACAGGTAGGCTTCATTTAGTGACTGCTTTGTTTAGCAACTGGTAACAATTATGACTGATGCAAAATTAACTTTACAACCAATCCCTGCACATTTACCACCTTCAACAGAAGAAAGAAAAGCTGAAGCACAATTTCATCTAGCAACTGTTTCAAACAACGACGAAGTTACTTTTCCCAATTGTTGTCACTAACTGAAGGACTACCTATACATTATTAGCTGCACTTAGAGGGGATTTTTAAAAAGAAAACAAGGGTGCATGTGCATTTGTACAATGTTCTGCTTAAAAGTGAAAGTAAAAGCAAGAAATACTGTTAACAGACACTTGATTCCTTTTTATTTTAACATTGTAGCATAGGTTTGGGATGGCAGTGGTACAGACCAGCTCAGGAACCATTATCAGATTTCTTTCAAGTATAACTAAATGTAATTTTGATTCATAGCTACATTTTGTGAATGCAAAATCCCACTATAAAAATAAATTTACATTTTTGTAAATAACAACAAAAGCAAATATATAGTGCCCTTTGGCTTAACCAAATGGGGGGAAAACACAAAAGCTCACTACTGGGTGTCAACCAGAGTTATCCACCCTTTGACATAAATAGAAAATATAAGTTAGTATAACTCTTTTAAGTTGTTTGCATTTTTTTTTACAAATTATACTTTTGTTTTTTTGTGGGGTTTTGTTTTTTTGCACTGAGAATTCAGCAGAGATTAAACATTTTATATAGGTGACTTTTAAAGCTTTTACACTTCTGGCCAGTGTACTCACATTAGGCATAATACATTTTTAATATATTTATATATATAAAAAAAACATAATACATTGCACAGTTGTAAATTAACACTGCTCCGTCAGGCGACTTGTAGTCAGCCACTTTTGCTACATGGAGGTTCAAGCAGTTCCTTCGGGGCACGAGTTAGAAGAGGAGGAGCGGGAAAAAAACAAACAGGCAACTCTTCTTCCTTACGCTGGTCTGGTCTCACTCGCCAGCCCCTTTGACACACGGAGAGGAAGGGCCTCTCAAGCTCTTGTGTTTCCAAGGAAACAATCACTTCGGTGTTATATAGTGCAAAATCTGAAAGAGAAAGATCACACCACCAGTCAGTATGTGCAGAATACTGCAGCTCAGGGGAACAGGCTTATACAAAAGCTGGGCCATTTTTTCCCCCCAGAAAATCCACGAATGAGTCACCACAACTGCGGGAGTCTTTAAAGGAGAAAAGAAACAGCCTTCTCCTTTTTGTACACTTTGTTCACCAAATGTCATCCCAGATCTACACTTCAGGAAGGAGGGGAACCATATATCTGCCTAGTTGTTATGCTTGCTTCTCTAAAGTCTACTCCAGCGTTTTTGAAAGGCAGGGTTAGATTTCCATTCTCTTTTTAGAGTCTGCAAAGGGTTCTAAACGAGTTGTCCTTCGCTGCTCTCTCATCGTCCTAGTTTTTGTACTAATCCCGTTGAAATTTAAACAGTTACCCTCTCCTTTGGGGGGGAAAAGGGCCGAGAGGCCGACCTTGAGAACGACCCAGGACGGAGGGAGGGGGAAGGAAGGGAGAGGAGGAACTTTTAAAAGCGCCAGCCCGCACTCTCACCTCGTTCATCGGAGCCTTTTCCGGGGTGTCTGCTCGTTAGGCACCGCGGTGACCGAAGTTGCCAACGGGCTGCTATGATCCCCGGCCACTCTGTCTACGACTCTTTTCCGCTTTGCGAAGAAATCTATAAAAGATGGTTAAGAGACCCAAAGAAAGGGAAGAAAAATTAAGTCGGGGGTGGGGGAAGGGAGGAGGAGCACTGCAGCCAAACTTTTCAAAGAGACACACCCATTAAAACCAGGACCCGTCGACAAAAAAAAAACAACAACACAATCGCTTCGCGTACAAGGGACCCCGCCCTGCTGGGCTCTTTGCATGGCCGTCGACCAGCCTGGGCTCTTGGCTCCCCCTGTCCGCCAACGCCGAGCGCTGCAGCTAGTAGGGTTTGTTTACGTCGCAAAGGAGGCAGCCGAGGAGGACTCGCCTGCAGAGCGCGATGTGCTGCGTAAGCATTTTCCAGCCCAGCCCAGCCCCAGGGACCTGTGCGGAATCTTAAACAGAGCCAGCGCCTCGGGGCGACGTCTAGGCACTCTCCAGAGGACGCATAATTGGGGGGGGGGGTGAGGCGACGACAGACTACGGGGGAGATTAGCTTCCCATAACGGGGAGGTTGGGGGCCGCGGGGGAAATATTTTAATGCGGGCGGGTAAGACTGATGCAACGTCTCTGCCGACGCAAGTGCAATGCAACCCCGACGGCCGTTCTGCCTTACCTGTGATGTGAGCTACGCCGGTTGACGATGCTCTTTTAAGAGCCGCAGCGACACACGGGACAGGCTTGATTATAATCCCTGAGTAGCTGTGGCGCTGGTCGGCCTTGTCCTCCTGGCTGAGGCGCTCTTCGCCTGCCGACGTCGTGTCTTCCAAGGAGGCCGTGTTGCCCTGCGGGCTAAGCGGGGAGGTGGTCGAAGAAAGCCCCAGCTCCTGGTGAGGGTCTCGGGGATCAGGCTCAAGAGACGCCTCCTCGTCTCCAGGCGGAGACGTCGATCTGACCATCAGCACCGGGAAGCGGCACCTCCCAACCTGTAGGGTTTCCCTGTAGAAAGCGGGCACGGATTCTCCGTCCACCTCTTCCCACTGCAGCCTGCCCGAACCGGCCAGCGGCGTCTCGGTTTGGAAATCGTAGCCCCAGCGCCTCTGGCCCTCCTCGCAGATCTCCCGCAACTTGCTCTTCAGCTCCCGGTTGAGCTCGTCGTGATCCACGGGACCAAACAGGTTCCTGCACACCCCGGTGCGAGCGTGCAAGGGGAATGTCCGGCGAGCCGCCAGGCGCTCCAAAGCCGAGGCGCTGGAGAGATGCACGTTGGACATGGTGGCGGCAGCGGCGGCGGCTATGATATAAAGGAGCGGGCAGGTTCCTTCGCCCGGAGGTGGCGGTGGCGAAGAAGAGAAGCCGAGCGGGCTCCGAGCCTCTTTACAAATCCAAATCAGAGTCGAAGTGGAGGACAAGGATTTCGCCGCCCTTTAGCCCAAAGAACCACCCGTTGCGCCCCAAACTCGCTCTCACCCGCCGCACCTCACTCCGCTTCTACCAGCCTGCCCGGGGCTGCTTGGCTTTTTAAAGCTCTCACCGAGTGAGTTCGAGCAAAACATCGATTAGCATAATACTATTTCTTTGCAATAACACTCATGCCATTGGTAGAGCCTCCGTTCTACCCAGGGCGTCGTCCCGCCTAGTCTCATTCTCTATTGGACGAAGAGCCCAGGGTGGCGAGGCGCCAAAACTCCCTCCGTCTTCGCCATTGGCCAGTTTGGCTTGTCCGTCACGGCTGTGTTTGGAGGTGGGGAATGGGAAGGCGGTGGCGGGGATCGAATGTTTTAAACAGCGCCTTGAGTAACATGACACCCAACCCGTGTGCAGCTCTCGGCTCTCTTTGTTTGCAGTCGCCAACGGCTCTCTAAATTGCGACCGTGCTTCGTTGTTGTCATTACCGTCGTTTTTTTTTAAAAAAAAACACACTCCTGAGGAAGTAGCGTAAAGACAGAACTTTAGTCTTATTAGCCCGGGGACAGAGAGACGTGAAAGGCCTGCTCTTTTTGTTTTAACCCAAACGCGGGGTAGCCGAAAGAGGAATGAAAGGCTTTGGAAACGAAAACAAAGCTAGTTGACCATAAGCACGTCGGGACGAGGCAGAGCAAAACGCGGGTTTCCAAAGTCGGGTCGAAACGGGGAAGGCTCAACCATTTGGAAACGAGGGAATGAGGTTCTCCGTAGGGCGTGGGTTGCGGCGCGCTTTCTTGTTTCTCGGGGGAGGCTCCGAGCCCGTCGTAGAAGCGCGGCTCGAATTTCCCCTGCAAGAGGCAGAATCGTTGCAAGGTTGTGGGGGGAATGGAGACGCCCGGGCGAAGGAGCGTCCTGGTGGCGTTTAATGTAGGCTTTCTGGCTTTTACCACAGGGGGGCTGCGTTAAAACAACGTCTTCGTTTAATGATCCCTGTCAAGAAAGCGAGGAGCGCTCCTTTGTTCGCTCGCTTTCTCCCCCACCTCCCCAATGGGGAAGATACCGAAGCTTTGGAGTGATCAGGAGATCTAATTTGTTGGGTCTGGTACTTTTGAGCAGCCTTTTCTTCGGCGAACAGCGCGCAATATTCGTCCTATTGGTCTTTACGGAGGCAGCCGTTTTTTGCTGAGGTTTAAGCCCTTCCCCGATACAAAAAAAAAAAAAAAGGAAGCAGTAACGCCTGTTACCGTCAATGGTGATTCTTGACTCATTGTTCGTGCAGAGATTCGGACAATAATTCTGCCCTGGAGGGAGGCTTCCGATACCAGAGATTGACAAATGGAGACTTCAGCCATAGTAGCAAGAGTCCGTGGTATCCTGTGTTGGGCAAGTGGATAACCGCCGCCTAAAATCCCATTCAATATTCACAATCCACTCACGGAGGCCACCTTAGCACAAAGCGAGAGAGCCGATATCACAGGTGGCACTAAAGTGAGAGACATCTGGACAGAGAAAAGTTCAGAAACGTCAGGATTTTGACTGGCATGGGCCTAACGGGTTGAGGCTGTTTGATACAGCATATTTCAAAAATACAGAAAGAATGGGAATTGGTCATGTTATTATTTTTTATTTTTTTATTTTAAATGGATACATATCCTTTCCCTCCCCCTCCCCAAACCAATGGGGCTTACTCCAAAATTAAAAATCAAGCATACAAAAACAAACCGTTTTATTTCTGTAGTCAAGAGTCTGCTTCGATTAAGGAAAATTTAAATGTAGAACTATGCATACCATGAATATTGGATGTGGCTTTTTTAAAGTCAGCAAACTGTCTATTGTATATATACAGAATGAAGCACAGAATGAAAGGGAAGAAGTATTAACTTGAATTTTTATACATCTCTAAGGTGAGAATAAGGTTCTGAAATCTAAAACTAAAATTATCCAACAGAATTTATTAATAGCTTGTCTTTCATTCAGGAATTCAAGGTTGTATTCATTGTGTTCCGTCCTCCTATTTTTCTACACAACAATTGTCTGAAATAAGTTGGGTTGAGAAAAAGTAGCTGTCCCAAAGTCAACAAATGAGTTTCCACGGCTGGATCTGACCACACCTAAATTACAACTTAACCACTATGGCATAGATGGCTGAAATAGACCAACAGATACAGAAATAAATCAAAATATGATGTTAAATGAGCTAGTTTGGTGTAGTGGTTAAAGCACAAGCTAGAAAACGGGAGCCTGTGAGTTCTAGTCCCACCTTAATATGAAAGCCAGTTGGGTGACTGTGACAGTCACTCTTTCTCAGCCCACTCATCTCACTGGGTTATTGTGGGGAAAATAGGAGGAGGGTTCAGCACAAATAAAATTTTGGCCCTTCGTGGGCAGAGCAGGAAAGAACAAGAGGTCCATCCACTAATGTTAAACCGAGCGTTCTCTCATTTCAACAAACGTTCAAGAAGAAATAAGTTTGACCAGATATTATTAGCAAAAGTGAAATGATGCAAGATTACTGAAAATACTACAGTCGTAAGGAATAAATAAGTCTAAATTAAGGGGGCATTTGTGGAAAATGTCATCACAGCACTGGCTTATAATTTGTTTCTTATTAAAATTAAAGTCTTCAAGAGGACCATATGGCTTTTTGCAAAATGGCCTGAAGGCCAGAAAGATGCTGTTCAGTCAACAGTTCATAAAAAGGGTACTGTGGTTCATTGGCACTGACAACACACCTCATTAGGCAAGATACAAGCCTCTGTTGGCAAGGAGTAGGATGGGACAGAAAGAAAAAATAAAGATTAGCCATCCAACCAGACCTTCAAGTGAAAATGTGATGAAATGTTAATTCTTTTGATTTAACAACCTATCAGATCTATCCACAAAGAGGTGATAGAACTAAAGCCAATCTGACTGCAGAGAGCAAATGATCATGGTTATACTATTATGCTTTTAACAATTGGTTCTCTGCCAAAAGAGACAGCCTTTTTTTCCTGAGGCTTGGTAATAAATGGTAGGTCCCACGAACTGTATTTTGTTCATTTCACAGTTTACTTAGGTCCTGGTGTGCTCTCCTATCGTATAAGATATGTGTATTTATATCCGGGTGTAGATAAGTTCCTAGGCAAGGAAAGTGTGGTGTTTAAAGTACACTGCGTATCGGTGTACAGTACTTTACTATAATCCAAGTAAAACAAGTTATCTGGATGTCTTGCAACAAAGTTGTGATGATATCAGTCACATTATAGATGGCTTAAACAGGAAAAGCACAGGTGAACTTTCTCTAGTTTAAACACCATACTATCCTATCCTTGACCACTTTTATATGGCAGGATTTTTTTGCTAGGTTCTGCTAATATTTCTGGAAATTAAGGGTTAAGAGTAAAGGTAGAGTCTCCTTCAAGAAAATCTTGGCTTGTGGTAGCTTGATAACCAAACCACTGTAGTTGTCTTGGCTGGCATATGAAAGTTGTTTTGCCCTTGCCTTCTAGGATGTTTTTTCAACTTCCCAGTCTCCTATCCAAGTACTAACTTTGTTTGACCTAATTTAGCTTCTGAGACAACTAGGTCAGAGCAGGATTCAATGCAATTTATAGATTTCCACAATTGCTGTTGTTGCTATCAAAGTACATTACTTATACAGTGTTGGAATTCAGAACCATTGGCACTACTTTTTTGCTTTCAATGAGTTCTCCACCCTTCTTACTTTGCTTGCTCATTCCATTTCTTTTTAAAATATTTTAGGGAACTGAAAAAGCTAGTAGTCATTTAGCTGAGGAGAGACTTGAAAAAGAAGCTGGTCTTTGCCAGCCTGAAAAATGCAAACACTGCAAACAGTGATTTAAGTTATTTAATAAAGATCCACAGAACAATTCCAACCCATATATTTGCTAGTATAAATCTAACACCAATAATGTTGCTACCAGTGATGTTAAATCTCAAATGGGACACTGAGGAAATGAGGTAAAGATTATCCATTGAAACTGAAGCTCAAATTGGGTGCATGAGTTCGGCAATGCAGAGCATACTACAGGGAAATGTCAGAAGTGATCACTTATGTTTTAATCATCTTTTGATTTCTTCTACATTCAGGGTACTGTTGTTAAACATTAGACCAATAATATCTTCCATTTCCACACCATGGTTGCAAATGACTTGGTATTTATACAAGACTTAGAAGAACAAATCCTCTTCTGCCATCCTGTTGAGTGCCTTTTATGATTTTGACCAATGTTCCAGTTGCAAGCCTAGATGTAACCAGAGACAACCAGGATTAAATAATCCATGCTGGTTATCCATCTATTTAGAGTACCCCTCTTGGAAAAATGCAGAAATTTAACACTGAGGGAAACTGGACGTTATACAGATAGTCCTTGACTTACAATCACAATTGAGCCCAAAATTTCTGTTGCTAAGTGAGACATTTGTTAAGTGAGTTTTGCTCCATTTTATGACTTACCTTGCCACAGTTGTTAAGTGAACCACTGTAGTTGTTAAGTGATCTTGGCTTCGCCGTTGACTTTGCTTGTCAAAAGATTGCAAACATGACTGCAACCATCATAAATATGAGTCAGTTGCCAAGCATCTGGATTTTGATCATGTGATCATGGGGATGCTACAACAGTCTTAAGTGTGAAAAACCGTCATAAATCACTTTTTTCAGCACCGTTGTAACTTCAGACAGTCACTAAATGAACAGTTGTAAGCTGAGAACTACCTGTAATTGCATTGTGCCATGGATCATCTGCAGCTTGTTCCTTGCCTAGTTCAAAATGCTGATGTTGCTTAGAAATCCTTTCACAGCTTGTGGCCACAGTATCTGAAAGACCATTTCCTTCTATACATTTGTGCTTGAACCTTGACATTGTTATCAGAGACCTTGCTTGGAGTGTCCTCATACTTAAGGAATGTCCCCCTTACCCACCCCTGAGAGGCACATTGGGTGCCTATATACCAGTCATTGAAGACAAGAACCATTTTCTTTCACTTCTTCTTCGTTTAACTTCACTTGTTTCCTCTCTGCAGTTTTAGAGATTGATCTGATGCATATTCTAGAGCAGGTTTTGCTTATTTTAACCTCTCAATTATATTTTTGAATTGTGCAGGCATTGCAGTTTGTATTTGTTGTGTATTGCTTAATATTAACTGTAAGATGACTCATAAATTTTAGAAATCTAATATTCTTTAACTGTGACATTAATGCATTGGCTCCCAACAATTGAGCAAAATTAACCATATACCATATTTTTCAGACTATAAGATGCACTTTTTTGTCTCCCAAAAGGGGGTGAAAATGTCAGTGCATCTTATAGACTGAATATTACCGAAGTCCCACCCATTTGCCAGCTATTTTTTTTTTTTTTTTTGCCTCCGCACAGCCCATGTTTGGGCCTTTTTTCGGCCTCTTTCAGGCCTTTTTTCAACCCATTTTCGGGGCTTTTTTCAGCCTGTTTTTCAGGCTTTTTTCCCCTGTTTTTTAGGCTTTTTTGGCCCATTTTTCAGGCTTTTTTAACCCGTTTTTCAGGCTTTTTTTTTTTTTTGCCTGTTTTTCAGGCTTTTTTCGGCCTGTTTTCGAGGCTTTTTTGGCCAATTTTTCGGAAAAAACAGACCAAAAAAAGACTTGAAAATGGGCAAAAAAGACTTGAAAAGGGACAAAAAATGACTTGAAAATGGGCCGAAAAAAGCCTCGAAAATGGGCTGAAAAAAGCCTTAAAATGGGCAGAAAAAAGCCTGGAAAAGGCCCAAAAATGGGGCGCTTGAAAGCCAAAACCATTTTTTTGTGGATTTCCTCTTCTAAATTTAGGTATGTCTTATAGTCTGAAAAATATGGTACCTACTGGAACAGTTACTTAACAAACCCTTAACAAAATCTTGGAATCAGTTGATGATATGTAATGGCAAATGCTAACAATATGCATTGTCGTTAATGTAGTATTAAGTTGGCATTACCATTATATTAAGGGATGCAGTAGTTCAGTGGCTAAAATGCTGAGCTTGTCGATCGAAGGGTAGGCAGTTCAGTGGTTCGAATCCCTAGTGCCGCGTAACTGGGTGAGCTCCCATTACTTGTCATAGCTTCTGCCAACCTAGCAGTTCGAAAGCACGTAAAAAATGCAAGTAGAAAAATAGGGACCACATTTGGTGGGAAGGTAACAGCGTTCTGTGCGCCTTTGGAGTTTAATCATGCCGGCCACATGACCATGGAGACATCTTCAGACAGTGCTGGCTCTTCAGCTTTGAAACGGAGATGAGCACCGCCCCCTAGAGTCGGGAACAACTAGCACATATGTGTGAGGGGAACCTTTACCTTACCGTTATATTAATGATCTAATATTAATTTTTGATTTTTATTATTAATTTTTTGATCTAATATTTCAAGAAACTGTATATTTCTGGCTCTTGACACAATGGCATGATAATCCTGAATCAGCAGTGCAAAAAACATCTTATTGAAACCAATAGAAATATGCTTTCCTATAAAGATTCATTAGAGATTCAAGAAAATGTCGATCTCCCTTATATGAGAAAATCTCATCAAACCCTTATTCTAACTGGAAGTTAGGAAACAATGCTCATTGTTGGTAAAATTAGAAATTACAATGGAAGAAAATATCTGAGTCCTCTGACATAACTATTCTCTTTTAAGCAACTTCATGTCCTCTTAGTTTTTTCCATTCTAAATTTCTTACCACATATTTTTCTTGCTGCCTCTTATTCATTGAGAGCCTTTCCAGATGGAAGTTAGCTTTCTTCCATTTTAATTTACATTTTCAGAAATCATCTTCAAAAATCACAATCCGACTAAGGCTAAACATTTTTCTTTGCCACTCCAGAACAGGACTGTTCTACTCTGTTATGCAGCAACCTAATCATATGCAATCCCTTGCACTTTGAATTGTGTTTATCTTTTGTTGAGTCAAAGATGCAGCACAAGAATATACAGTAGATGTGACTGTATCAAAGTTGCAATGTAGAGTTGATGTAGAGAGGCAGCTTCCAGAGCCTCTCCAAAAAATTCTAGAAATGATGATTTTTCAATCTGATAGTAGAAGAACATTATCACCACCTCTTAATTCCAGGGAATTAATCATACTACCCTTTATGGTATTTCATTCAAATGCATTGCAGATAATTTAGATTTTACCATGGTTTCTTTCTCTTTGGCCTATTTTTTGGAATGTGGCCCCTGGCACAACTCCCTACTATGGCCCCTAGCTTGAAAAATGCAGTATGCCCATAATTTATGTAATACTGAGATGAACAAAGATTCCCCTTTCCACATCACTTGTTATATGGCACAACTTGGCAGCTTCCATGGACATGCTTTTCTATTTAATACGCTGAATTAATTAAATATAAAAGCATTTCCAAAGCGTTTGCCAAGCCATACTGTGTTTCCACAAAATACTCAGACTGCAACATTATGGATCCTATTTTCAATTCATTTATAATTCTCTGTACTTATTTTGACAAGTTTCTCTAGGCAGGTAACTCTGTGATACATATAATTTTAAATGTATTGTTAAAGCACATCTCTGCACATACACAAATAACACTCCATAAAACCACTGAGTTATCCTCCTTCTTCTGTTAAGATTTCTTTGCTATAGCCATTTCTATCCTGAATATCATTGTCATGTCAATAATAAACACATGGAAACAAGTAACAGTTGGAAATACCAAGCTAGTAAAAGAATTTAACATCCTGAATATGAAAGTTGGCAGATGTGATTCCATCAGAATGATCACTTTTCCTGCAAAAATCCATTTGTTGCCAAGAAATACAAAAATCATTGGCAATTTTTAAAAAGTAATGTGTTTAATGCAAAACCATTGCGCCTAGTTGTCTGAAACTTGATATACCTTGTTCCCTGGTCAGTAATAACTCCTTGAAAATTTCATCCAATTTTGTCAAATGGGAAAATAGTCTAAGATTATTGGTGGAAGATACAGAAATACAGATTTCTGAATCAAGATTGGATTCAAGCCCTGAATTAAATAAAAAATCCTTTGAATTAATCTAATACGAAGCAGACTGTTTTCTGAATTGCTCTGTGGGATTCCAGATTTAATGTTGAGCTCTATATAAACCACTAGCAATTATCATCTAAGAATGGATAGCCTAGCTATATTTAAAGTGCTTGTGCCTGCCGCAGCTCTACCAAAGGATTTTCTGCAGAACAATAGACCAGAGACATCTAGCTGTTGAAAAGATGATAAAATTTAAATCGCTGTTACTGGGTGATACATAAAGATTTTTTTAAAAAAAGTTATTACCTTAGTCCTTGTTTAACAACCGTTTGTTCAACTACTGTTTGAACAATCACAGTGCTGAATGAATAATAATTTTGACCAGGCCTCAAAAGTTAACGCCTGTTGCTGTGCCCCTGGGGATCTGTGATCAAAATTTGGGCACTTGGCAGTCTACCCGTACTTATATCTATATCTATAGAGTGCCTTTCAATTTCTTCCACCAGCCTATCTCCCCCCTCCCCCATCTCTGTCTTTGACCTGCCTTGCACTTCGCCATCCTGGATGTCCCTGCTGCCAACAGCATCTCACGAAGGACCAGGTACAACTCACTGGCACCAGGAGGAAGAATATGGTGAAGATCAGCTGGGGATGGCAGAAGAATGCAGCCAAAAGGGCAGAGATGGGAGGAAGATAGATGGTGGGGAGGAGTTGAAGGGCATGCAGTAGTCGTAACTGCAGGCGGGCTGCCAACTTGAAGCAGAAGCAAGCACAGCAAGGGCAGGAGAAGTGATGAGGTCCTCACCTAGAAACAGTGGTCCTCATCTACTAGAACTTCCATCGCTAAATAGTAATGTTTCACTTAATGACTGCTTCCCTTAGCGATGGAAATTCTGGTCCCAATTAGGATTGTAAAGCAAGGACTACCTGTACTTGTAGTAGTAGTAAGTACCAAAAATGCAAATGAACTGCAAGCTCTAGTAATAAAAGTCTAGGAGTACAGTGAAAGAATTGGCCTCAAATTAAATGTAAGGAAGACCAAAATCATGAAAAAAAATAGATCAGCCTTAGAACTGACAATATATTGAAGTGGTGGATAATTTCTGCCTATTCTTATTATCAACAGTAAAGAAACATGCAGTCAGATATGCCACTTGGTAGAGAAGCCATAACGAAAAGGATAGTCAAATGCTGTGATGTGTGTATACAATGATCATCCAGGCCAAAGTATTCTCTGTAACACAGTATGGAACCAAAAGTTGGACTCTAAAGAAGTAGGTCAGAAAGAATACTGACTTGTTTGACTTTCAGTGTTGTAGAAGGCTCCCACAGGCAAACAACTGTATCATCAAACCAACCAATCCAGAGTTCTCACTTGAGGCACTAATGATCAGGCTACCCCAAGGGTGCCAAACTCAAGGCTGGATCCGGCCCACAGGGTGCTTAGATCTGTCCCGTGGGGCCGTTCTGTGAACAGCGAAGAAGCAGCCCATTGTGCTTCTCCCAGCGAAAACAGAGCTCGGTAGGATTGCATGCACACACACACACACACACACACACACCGTGCTCCATTTTCACTGGGTTGCAGGAGGCTGTTGCAGCCAGAAACCGAACTTGGGAGGGCCATGCATGTTCCCCCCAGTGCCATTTTCATTGGCAGAAGGTAGCAGGAGGCCATCATAGCCGGAAACGCAGCTCGGGAGCCCGTTTTCATTGGCAGAGTGCCCGGGCCACCACAGGCGCACCCGACATGTGTGATGTCAAACTGGTCATGCCTGCCCTGGCCACGCAATCCCGAGGTCAAACACAACCCTGATGCAGCCCTCAATGAAATCAAGTTTGACACCCCTGGGCAACACATAACACTTGAACTTAGCCAAAAGGCCGATCAGGTTCAAAGTAATGTTACTTTGGACACCTGTGAAGACCTAGCTCTCTTGAGAACGTTCTAATTCTGGGAAAGGTGCAAAGAAAGTGAAGAAAAGGATGTCCAGCAGCAAAGTCAATAGACTCAATTACAGTGATAATGAATGTACCATTGGAAGACTTGAAGGACCAGGTCAGGGACAGATCATCATGGACAGATTATCTATTCAGGTGGTCGCTAAGAGTTGACGGTGACTTGATGGCACATAATCATCAGTCATCATAAATGTTCAGAAAGTTTTATGTTCCACAAACTCTCGATTGTATAGTGTTTCTGAATGCAAGTCTAATCCTGCTGGCTGTACTCCAGTAAGTAAAGAAATATTTGTCACTTGATAATTTATTAGCATACACAACACATATGTGTGCACACATACACAAAGGTATGACTAATGGCAAAAGAGTAACAAAGAAAAAATAAGTCTCACATTTATGATATAAGTGAACTGATAACAGATAAGAAACATTACACCCAGAAAGAATCAATATAATAAATTTTAGAAAAAAACCAGCATATGCTTTCAGAGAAAAAAAAAGAAGACAAACTGTGGTGAAATGTGTGTGGTCTAGTATAATTGGATGAAACTGGAAATTCAACTGGGGATTAAGCAATCTGAGCTAGCGGCTTTTTCAAAGGTCACCATTTAGAGAAAATGCATAAGAATCCCACCCAAAATGAGTACCAAAGGCATTTTTAAATTCCACAGGCAATCTAACTTCCAGGTAAACTGTTTGAAAAGTATATAAATCGGGTAAACAAGGGATATTTGTGGACACCATCATAAAGATCCCTTCCTTGGTGTTAGTTCCTGTCTTACCTGATTTTTTAAAAAGATATGTTTTCATTTAAAAATGAAACTGACATAGAATAAAACACCAATTTCTTAACTTCAGCTTCATTTCCCAGCATGTCTGTCAATCTTCCATGGGTTATTCGCAAATGAAGAAAGGGTGGTTACAACATAATGCTTTTGGGGGGAACGTGCTTGTGCCAACCCCCTGCCCCCCCCCCCTTTTCCCAAAAGGCAAGGTAAATTGAGAAAGTAGAGGGGGAAATAGATGCAGGCAGAACAGCTGAAAGCAGCAATACAATCATTTTGCTTTGGAAATCATGGGGCTGCATTACTTCCAAGGCATTGCTTTACTTAAGACCAGAAGTCTCCAATCTTGGCAACTTGAAGACTTTCGGACTTCAACTTACAACTGTTGCTACCTCATGGGCTGAGCCATCAGATTAAACCAGCTGTTTGGATGTCTGCTGAATTGTAAAATAGTTTGAGATTGCTACTTGCTATGTTTAAGATTGATTGTTCTTTACTGATATTTTGTGCTTTTGATACAGATAAACACCTTATATATACAGATATATACCTTATATATATTTGTTATTATGTTCTTGTTATTAAAGTTTTAATAGCAAGAATTATTAAGAGTATTTAGTGAGTTAATAAAAAGTTTTTAATAATGTGCTAATTTTTGATGCCGCTAGGTTAATATTTGTAATATTTGTAAACCATCTAGAGACTATGAGGTTTGAAGGGGTAAATAAATACATACAAATAAAAATAAATGCAACCTTATGCATGTAGATTTTTATTTACATGGTATCTTTCCCCAGAAATCAATTACTCATTACTACCAGTAATTATATGAATAAATGAGTACTGTACGTTTATCTTTTCATTCCCACAACCCACATGGAGTGTTCTAATGGTCCAGAATACCTAGATATGAATCATTTGCAGAGGAAGTTAAGGAGGTTTCAGCAATCATAAGTCACGCTTCTACATCCTGAACAGAACACATTGACTGCTCTGAGTAGTTGTGTGTTGTCTCTCTTCTTTATCACATCTGCTGTCTCTCAGTCTTAATTCATGATAAGGTGTTCAACAACAAGGGGTTGGGCCAGTCATTAAAGTCCAGGCATTGTAGTTGGAGGACCCATTGGCTAGCTGGAACCTGACTGTTTTTTTTTTTTTAATTTGATTTATATGCCGCCCTTCTCCGAAGACTCAGGGCGGCTTACAATGTGCTCAGCAATAGCCTTCATCCTTTTGTATATTTATACAAAGTCAGCTTATTGCCCCCACAACTGGGTCCTCAATTTACCTACCTTAGAAAGGATGGAAGGCTGAGTCAACCTTGAGCCTTGGTGAGATTCGAACCCTGCAGTAATTGCAGGCAGCTGGTCTTAATAACCATCTTAATAACAGGGTGCCTTAAACCACTGTACTACCAAGGCTCTTGGTGCACCAAGACTGGTGCTCCATCAATGTTCTGTAACCAGCTTGTTAATGGACTTGCTGTAACATACTGTAATAGTTCACCAGCTCAGGTTCATGCATATCACCAAGGCACATAGAATGTTAGAGCAGTGTTTCTCAACCTTAGCCATTCTAAGATGTATGAACTTCAGTTCCCAGAATTCCCCAATCAATGTGCTGAATGGGGAATGCTAGAATTGCTTAACCTTAGCCATTCTTAGATTTATTTCTTACGGCTGCCAATCTCGCCAAGGCATCTCTTGAAGATGTGCGAACTTCAACTCCTAGAATTCCCTCACCCAATTCATGCCATTGGGGAATTTTGGGAGTTGAAGTTCACACATCTTAGAGTTGCTAAAGTTGAGAAACACTGTGCTAGAGGTTTTTAATAATAGAACAGTTTTGCAGCCGTTTGAAATAGTAGGAGTTCCTCCAAATGGCTTAGGTATTTCTGGCTCCCGGTGGTCTTCCGGGTGCAATTCAAGGTGTTAGTTATCACCTTTAAAGCACTCCATGGCTTAGGACCTGGGTACCTACGAGGTACCCCAATAGCCTCCCACCGACCAGTTCGTTCTCACAGGGAGGGACTACTCAGGGTACCGTCAGTCAAATTATGCTGACTGGCGACTCCCAGGGGGAGGGCCTTCTCTGTGAGGGCTCCAACCTTTTGGAATGAACTGCCCCCTGAGATACGAAATATCCCTGATCTCCGTGCTTTCCGCCGTGCCCTCAAAACCCTGATGTTCCAACAGGCGGGGCTAAACATATGAACATGTGAATGTTTTTAAAATGTTATCTAATTTTAGGTTCTATTTAATTGGATCAAACTATGTTATAATAATAATTTTAATTAGCAATTTTATGATGTTTGTGTATCTATATTTTTCTTGACTGTACACCGCCTTGAGTCCTACGGGAGAAAGGCAGTATAGAAATATAATTAATTAATTAATTAATTAATTAATTAATTAATTAATTAATTAATTAATTTCTGCTGCAAAGAGAATGCTGAAATGTGATATATACTGTAAATACAGAATTCTACTTTTCTTGCCCTATACAAAAGAATAACTGCAGTAGGTTTACCAGAAAAAGTTTAAAGTTGTTTATAGGTCCAAATCTTATGAAGAACGGTTAAAGGATCTGACTCTGTTTTAGTCTACAGAAAAAAGATGAAGGGCAGTAAGATAGCAAATACATGAAGAACAATCACATACTAAAGGGAATTGATGTATTTTCTATTGCCTCCAAGGGAAGGACTAGAACCAGTGAATTAAAGCTACAAGGAGGAAATTCAGACTATTTATTAAGAGGAAATTCCTGAATGTACGAACAGTCAGACAGTAGACCAGATTGCTATATTAACTAGTGAGTTCTCCTTGATAAAGGTTTCCAAGAGACTGGATTATCTGTCACAGCAGGAAATTGGACAAAATGATCCCTAGGGTATCTTCTGATTCTATGATCTGTATATTTGATTACATCATGCTTTCCTATATTCTTGCCTTGTTATGTTTTCCCCACTGCTATGTGGCTATGTTTGAAGATCAACTTGCCTCTGAACAGAGAAGAATTTGAATTCTTCTGACTTAAATTCTAGTTTACATGCCAAGAGGAGAATGCCAGTTTTTTCACAGGGGGGAAAACTGTCTCTTTAATTACTTTATGGTTATTATGATCTGCAGTTTGGTTAATGTATGCTTTTCTAAAATTAGTATAGTCCACACCAGTGGTGGGTTTCAAAATTTTTTACTACCGGGTGTGGCTTGGTGGGCATGGCAGGGGAAGGATACTGTAAAATCTCCATTCCCACCCCACTCCAGAGGAAGGATACTGCAAAATCCCCATTTCCTTCCAATCAGCTGGGACTTGGGAGGCAGAGAATAGATGGGGGCGGGACCAGTCAGAATTTTTACTATCGGTTCTCCGAACTATTTATTTATTTATTTATTTATTGCGATTTATATGCCGCCTTTCTCCCTAGGGACTCAAGGCGGCTTACAAAATGACAACTTCAATACAAATCACAATACAATATCAAATTAAAATCAGTAACCCAATTAAAAACGATCTAAAATTATACCAGTGTACCCCCAAACGGATCAGTTTAATTGGCGGAAGAGCCACGTCTTCAGCTCGCGACGGAAGGAAAGAAGGTCTCAAAGAACTACTCAAAATTTCCGCTACCGGTTCTCCAGAACTGGTTAGAACCTGCTGAAACCCACCTCTGGTCCACACAAAAATGATATAATTGTAACTGTGGAGAATAAATAAATCTATTCTACTTTGTCACCATCAGATTCAGCTTGATATTTCAGGAGGCTGATGAATATCTTATTTTTCGGTCTCCATATCATTTCCAAGCTCATGCTGTTCCATGTGTACCAGAGTATTCTGTCTGGTGCTTTGCAGACATACTGTAGCACCATTATCCCCAGAGAATAGGAACTGGAGGATGTCAGGTTTGTATGATATATGTTTTAAATTAGCCATTCATGCCAGGCCAACTGTCACATTCTATGGACTGCTCGATTCAATTTCAATGGAATGGATGTATCCTTTTCATTATGTCCAAGACAATTTACATGTATGCATGTGTGGGGGGCAGGACATGTGCGGGTGGGGCAGATGCACAGGGGCAGGGAGTATGCATGGGGCACACACACCCATGCACGGGGGCAGGGCGCATGCACGGGGCCATGTGCACATGCAGGGGGGCATGAGGGGTAGTCATGTGCACATGCACAGACCGGGGCGCATGCATGGGGGCTGCATGCACATTGCATTTTGGGGGTTCGGACATGTGGCGTGCATTCGCGCACACACACACACGCTTTGGGCACTCAGTCCAGAAAAGGTTATCCATCACTGATCCAGGTCATGGTTGTCCCAAAGGTGCTTTTTTCAAGAGACAATTGGACTTTCTGGTTTTTCTTTGAAGACGTTTCAGAGCTGAAGAAGCTTCTTGGATGAGAAGCGAAACGACTTCGAAGAAAAACCAGAAAATCCAATTGCCTCTAATGATTGTCTTTGGGACAATCATAAGTCATTTTTGTCAGGACCGTTGTAACTTTGAAGGGTCAGTAAATGAATGTAAGTCGAGGACTATCTGTAGTGATAGTGGTAGTAGTAATAATAGTATTTTTAAAAAATAACCAGAGAAAGAGCTAGACCACCAAAGAAGTTTATCATAATTCACTCTTCCAATTCTAAAAGGAACCTGGTTTGGAATACGTCCCAAGCCACATCACCAGTGGCTGGTAATGGGGAATAACTGTGGTTATTTACGATTAAAACAATGTACAGCTTGATGCTGGAGGTATTTGGAGAATTGTTCAGACAAAGGCTATACTATTATAGTCAGCAGAAGAAGTTTTCAATAAATCTACAGTTCATTCTTTTTACTTTTTACTTTCTTTTTACTTTCCACTGTTTTTACAAAGTTATGCAATGCTGAAATGATATCATTGCTGCATGATTTTTCAAATGTAATTCTGTTGTAAAAGCAGTTCCTTTAAAAATATTTTTTTAAGAGGCTTACACCTGCCAAATGAAGCCTTATTCTCCCAGTTGCCACCTTAAAAAAACTGATAAAAGTCTAAATATGAGGGAAATATATATTTATTCATGCTTATGAAATGACAGGACATTTTTAATATAATTTAAAATTAAAATGTATTTTTAGTTTATTTGAATGCTGCCTCCCATCACTAAAGTAACTCCACACATTTACACAGACAACACATGCTTACTTTCTGATTTAGATATACAAAATTCTGGAATGATAGTTTCTCTCTGAGTGTTAAAATTCAAATCAGAACTGTTCTGGAATCTGGAAATCCAGAACAATTACTTAATGGAAGTACTTCCTTTTATGTTCCCTGGAATTTTTATATCGCAATAGCACTTAGACTTATATACCGTTTCACAGTGCTTTACAGCCCTCTCTAAGCAGTTTACAGAGTCAGCATATTGCCCCCAACAATCTGGGTCCTCATTTTACCGACTTTGGAAGAATGGAAGGGTGAGTCAACTTTGAGCCGGTGAGAATCGAACTGCTGAACTGCTGCAGCCAGCACTCAACAGAACTGGCCTGCAGTACTGCATTATAAGCACTGCGCCACCATGGCTCTATATGATAATCCATTTTAATCCATTTTATGATCCTTGCTATACAGGTGTTTACTTAAGACAGTTATGCCTTTGACATTCCTGTTAATTAGCTTCATAATCAGAATTCTACACTGGCAATCCAAAAGTAGAAAAAGCCACATTCTTTCAAAAAATTTTCCCATTATCCAGACAGTGAGGGTTTCTCTTACCACAACACTAAATCATAAACAATAAAAGTATTCAGATTCTGAGCATGGTCTTGCCAATAAGTTTTGAAATTATTGTCATTTTTAACTGTACTTAAGCAACAGTTCTCCTTAATATTTATTTCTATTTTAATAAGTTGTGCAAATGATAGATAATTGTCATACCACTGTCCAGCTTGAAATAAGCTACTTGTTTATCACTGGGCATGTGGCCTTTCTAATTTCTATACAAATTTTCATACAAAAAATTGAGAAGATGTATTTTCTGAAGAAAACAAGATTCTTTCCAACAATTATTGAAGGCTATTATTTTTCCTTATTAGGGACAATATTATGGCTCCTGAAAAAGGCTTTCCCTCCTCCTGTATTCTCTCCAATACTCAGTAAGTATTGGAAATACGAGAAGTTTCAAAAAGTTGGAAAGTTTATTATAACATGAAAGGCATTCACTCCAGGGATGAAATCCAGCAGGTTCTGACAGGTTCTGAAGAACCGGTAGTGGAAATTTTGAGTAGTTCGGAGAACCGGCAAATACCACCTCTGGCTGGCCCCAGAGTGGGGTGGAAATGGAGATTTTGCAATATCCTTCCCCTGGAGTGGGGTGGGAATGGAGATTTTGCAGTATTCTTCCCCTGCCACGCCCACCAAGCCACACCACGCCCACCAAGCCACGCCCACAGAACCGGTAGTAAAAAAAAATTGGAATTCACCACTGATTCGCTCTGATCATCCTGTAGTATAAGCAAAGCCGACATACTGATACCTATGAGAATTTCTTCGAAATATTCTTGTTCTTCAAACTTATTTCTAAAACAAATTTTATTTCATCATCCCCAATAAAGAATAAATAGAGAAAAGGAAGAATCTGAATTTCTTGATGTGATCCTAGTTGTTTATTCAGCAATACAGTGAAACAGGAGTCTCTTTAATGACAGCACAATGGTAATGCCACCATCTGGTATAAAAAAAAAATTGCTTATCGAATAAGAAATTGTATTTAACCCTCTGCATAGCCATCTCAAAATTTGTATTAACACTTGCTCACATATCTTGGACATCATTTATTTTATTTTTATTTTTTTTGCATGTTTCTCCCAGTCATCCCTTGCAGTTCCATCAAGATTTTGTACTGTACATGTTGACTTTGGAAACAATTTGGCTTGCTGGATTCTGTGTGCTGTTAGTCATATCCTGGACATTTTCTTTTTCCCTGCCCACATAGTTTTCAGTAATATAGATATCATCATCTAAGTACCCTTCCCATTAAGCTGCAGGTACTGCTGATGTTGAAACTCTAAATATCATAGAACATGCATCTATACCTCTGGTGGAATTCTGCTGTTGCCATCCTTCATTTAAAAGTGTCAGATGACCACTTGATGTAAAATTGAATATAGATGTTTATATCACTGCTGCAGAATACTACCAATGTCAAGCACAAGGGATTTTTAAATTTATTCTCCTTAAACAGGAGGTACAGTGTGTATGGGAAGAATTACACTGATAGCTTTGCCTTGACTATGCTGAGCCCATTTCATTGATATCTGTTACACTTTTACAAAATCACACCAAACATGAAGTTAAGGGAGAAATGGTGCAATTTTGCTGTCCTTTTCTACATATAAAAAAACCAGAAGGTTCAAATTCCACTCAGACTCTATTCAGTATATAGTAACATCCAGGTGTTGGAAAACTCTGTGTTTGACAGTGTTTTGCTCTCCAAGCTTGTTTCAATTTAGTTTCTGATCGATTCATTACCAGACTAGGTAACATCATCAGGAGAATTTTCTTGTCTTATTCTCCTTAGCGTATAAATGTCTTGTGTGCCATTGTGGTCAGTTGGCCGTGTGATTGGTTGTTCATTTGAAGCTATATTTAAATTCTGAGCAGCTGATTGGTTCTCTTGTTGACTGGTCGTTTGAATGGTCTGGTTTCTTACGTATTCATATACTGGATCTAGATCAATATTTATTTATTTATTTATTTATTTGTCAGATTTATATCCCCCAGTGTGCTCACATAGGGCTGCCCTTCTCCCGTAGGACTCGGGGCGGCTCACAACAATAAAACAACCCAACAATAGATAAAAATTAAATAATATTAAAACCAATTAAAATCCCTAATCCCCAAATTAAAATCCATGGCAGATCAGGGAAGTTGCTGAAAGAGCCAAGTCTTTAGGTCGGCGCGGAAGGTGCGGAGGTCAGGGGCCGTCCGGAGCCCGGTGGGCAACCCATTCCAGAGGGTCGGTGCGACCACAGAGAACGCCCTCATCCTGGGGACCGCCAGCCAACACTGTCTGGCCAAGGGGACCTGGAGAAGGGCAGCCCTATGTGAGCACACTGGGGGGTGGGAAGCCAGTAAGAGTTGATCCTGCAAATACCCCGGGCCCATGCCATGAAGGGCTTTATAGGTGAGTACCAGCACCTTGAAGCGGATCCGGAGGACCACCGGCAACCAGTGCAGCTCGCGCAATACTGGTGTTATATGGGAGTATGCTTGTTAATTGCTCCTTTGGTAGAATACCAAGCTTCAATAATTCACGTGTGTGGCAGGTGTTAGCATGGCCAATGATTTTCGTTCCTTCCCAATCAAACTGGTGTTGTTTATTATCAATGTGGTTTGAGATCAGGGATTTTTGATCATGCTGTTTGCTTACTCCAGGGTTGAAATGTTCTGCCTTGTTTGTTTCTCCTATATTATTTGGCTGGGACAAAGTTTTGCTGCTAAATAGGTGGCATCGCATTGCAAGAGTAATATCTCCAGGAATGCTTTTAAACAAATTCTTCTTAAGACTAAAACTAGCCTGCCAACGCTCCTCTACTCTGCATCCTTCTTATTTTTTCTCATTGTTGTGGTGCTGAGTCATTTCCTGGTTCCTGCTCCCTCAGTCTGTACCTTTTCTCTGTGTCACTGGGTTGTTTCTCCTGTCTGCCCTTCACAGCACTGAAGCTCCACAGGCATTGATACAGCCAGCAGCTGATTTTGAATGGGAACCAGGCTGTCCCTGCGGTTCTTGTAGAAGTCCAAAAACCTTTTCCCTACTTCTCCAGTGCTCTATTCCCTTTCCAGATAATTTGTGTTGAACGCATAGGGGCAGGCAAGTCAGAGCAATTGACAAAACGCACTCACATTTTAAAGTTGCATCTCTCTAACTCTGCTTCTTTACATGCAACTTCATGGCAGACCTTGCACTGAGATTTCACAAAGCATGTTTTGGCATCATCTTTGTCAGAAATAGAGACAAGAGCCACTTGGATTGTGGCTGGATATACATGGAGTAAACAAACATTATGGTTGGAGTAGTTCAGCTACAACATCTGAAATCTGTAAAAATTGCTAACAACGCAAACCTGGCTCTGATGCTTCCTTGCATTGTAGAAAAACCGACATGCATCTCTCTGTTCTCTGAAGCTACAAAAAATTAATAACACAGACATTCCAAGTTTAACAAGCCATGGGGATATTTATGCATTTATTAGATGGCTGAATATTCCAGGCCAAGTATTTAGCACGCTACCTTAGGAATACAGTTGAAGGAGGAATATGATATTTTTCCTTAACTAAAAGAAGTACAGCGCTACTGGGTTTTAAAAAAAATGTATTTATAGGGGAAGGGAATCCCAATCATGCAGAGTTAAAATAAATTTCTTGAGGGCTAAGCAATAATCCTTTTTTTTTTTTTTTTTTAAAGCAAAGCCTGCTGCATCATTGATAGGCAGCAAATTTGGTCAACTGTTTCAAGGTTTGGCATCTTGGTGTGTTAAATAGTTTATGAATCCGATGAGCTGGACTTTAGCCCCTCAATTATATATCCACTTTAACAGCAGTCTCTCACTCTTCTTGTTCCTCTGGTACAATTCCTCTGGTTTTGATAATTATGATGAAACTGCTTTTTGAAGTGATAGCTACGCTCTCATAGCAGAGGTAAAGCCCCCGATCCTGATGGTACCAGTACATCCTCAAGGGGACCTGTGATTGTAATAATTGTAATCTTTAAGAAGGACATGTGGGAATATGGAATGGCAGGCAATAGTTAGATCTTGCATTCCCTGTCCTTCTTGAAGTTTCCAGAACCTTGCTAAATAATACCATGGCAGTTGTACCTTGAGGGACATTGATGGGCCTTCTTTGCCAAAGTAACAGTCAAGGAGGGAGGAATTTCTCTCTAAATCCAGTGAATTTCACCCTCAAAATAGTTGCCAGAATAAAAACTCCCTATTTCATTTTGCCCTCAGGTTTAAGCAAATACTGTATCTCTCTTTTAAAAACTATTATTCCGCACAGCAATACTGTTCATATAGGGAAAGTATTTTCATGATAGAAGAAGATCTCAGACCAAAAATGTAAGCATCAATTTGTAGCACACATTTGAGAATCTGAACGTGTCTATAGTTCCTGAGAAAATCTCAGTGGAAATGATTCTTGCAATCAAGTGATACTTTCACACCATGCAAATACATGAACAATGTTGCCCAATGATGCTATTTATACTGAATTCTTAGTTTGTTCAACAATCTTAAAAACATCTTAAAAGATGGATAAAACTCTATCTTATACATTGGGATAAATCCAGTTTGTAAATTGCGAGTAAATCTTTTTTTCTTTTTCAAATCATGCATTAATACTTTAGTTTGCATTATGCATTAATAGTTTAAATCAGCTTAGTAGCAAATTTTTAAATTAATAGACGTGTTGTAAGTAATTTGAGGTATCATAAGAGGGATATAAATTATATAAAATTTCAAAACAGCAATATGTTTAATTCAAACACCTTTTTGAGTTCACTATTTGTTCCAGACACCTTCCAAAAATCTAAAACTCTTGATCTATTAGTAACACTGAAATACATTTTGGATAACTAAACCTGCAATCCTTTTTGTAAACAATGAAAGAATATTGAAAAGTAATATTAATTAATTTTAATATAATATTAATATTAAATATTAATATTTGCAAGAACATTGGAAGTAAACAAATGGAAGACCCCCATGTTAACAAACAAATAGTTAAGGGTATTTTTAAAAGTTAGATATATCTCTTACAATTTGAAGATGAGATTAATTCAACAAAATGAATTCTTTCGCGTCTTCTACCCATTCCAAAGAATGTATTGTCAGCCCCAGTATGCTGAAACGGTAAAATAATGGGCAGGGAGACATTCATACATATGGTGTCAACGTTCCAGAAAACCCCCAACTCCCAGTAAAGATGCGGAAGCAGGCATTTTCCAAAGTTCTCTTTACTAGAATAGGTAAACTGGCACATCTGGGAAATCCCGAATCTGAAAAGCCCTGGCTTTCCTTCACTAATTCAAAGCTCCCAAAACCACCTCCTTTCTCCTCAATCGATCACATGCTCCAATCAACGTCCGTTCCACCTCGACCCAGCCCCTGACCACTCCTCCTCCAGATGCTGGATCACCCTGACCTTGACCGATAGGAAGAATGCTATTATGTCTACTAATTCCTCTCTCCTAAATCCCCCCCTCCTACTTTCTCACACATGAGGAGGTGGCAGCATTGAAGCTTCCGACCTAATATGGCTTCCAAGGCTGACATATGGTATGGTATACATACGATAAGGGAATTGTCCCACAATTTTCCTGTTTTGACTTAATGTCCATATATTTTTAATATGGTTTTGGGAGGTGGATGTGGTTGAAAAGTGTGAATGTGATTTTGATCCATATCCATATCACAAAATATGGAACTTTATCAATACTGTGTATGAATGGGGCTTCACCAAACACTACTCTTCTGCAAAGGGAAAAAGTTGCCACTCCAGATTTATAGTGGTAGATTGATAATATGTGTTATTAATATCTATCTAATAATATTTATCTCCAATGGAAAGACTGACCCATATTAATCTGTGTGATCAAGATTAATTGCTCTGCTTAAATGCTTAAAAAGTACTCTGTTTAAACATTGAGTTGGTTTCCACATGTATTACAGTATGTTCTTGCTTCTTTTTTTCTCTTGGCTTTTGTAATTTTTTTAATATTTTCTCTGATTTTTCCTGACTAGTAAAGCAATAAAAAAGCAAATGGCTGCACAAAGCTCTTTTTATTAGCATTTAATAGTCGTCCAGACTATTGGACCCTACATATGGGAGCACTAACCTCACTAGCAGATCGAGAGTGTTGAGTAGACTAATACGAGAGCAAGCAGCTCCTAAAGATAAGTAGGAACTGAAGCTGCCTCAGACACAGGCTGGAAACAGCTAGGGCTATTTATTGCTAGACAGGTATGCCATTATTGCATAGCTAATGCTTATGTCCTCTGTCACACTCTGGCCTAACTGAAGTTTCCAAAACTTCTTCAGATGTGATAGAATAGCCTGAAGTCATTCAATCTGATTTTTTTTTTAATTTGATTTATATGCCGCCCTTCTCCAGAGACTCAGGGCGGCTTACAATGTGCTCAGCAATAGCCTTCATCCTTTTGTATATTTATACAAAGTCAGCTTATTGCCCCCACAACTGGGTCCTGATTTCAGCTTTGCCTTGTTAGAAATGGAAGCAGTTATCACAGCAGCCATTGCGGGGCTGTGCTTGAACTGCTGCTTGCATAAGGAGAGGGGAAGAAAAGATGCCAACAGTCCTTTGTTTGATTTCAGTCAAAGTGAGAAAGAGCAATGGAGACTATTTGAACTTTTAAATTGCAAGCTTTGGGCTAATTATCTGTGGGTCTTTAGTGCCCTCTAGCGTTTAAATAAGCTCTATTTAAGAGAAGTTCTACCAGCACCACAATCCCAGAGAAACTGCTTGTAACTGGATAACTTAGAAAGAACAAATATTGTCTGATGAAGCAGTATCAGGAGCAGTGGTGGGTTTTAAATTTTTTTACTACCGGTTCTGTGGGTGTGGCTTGGTAGGCGTGGCATGGCTTGGTGGGCGTGGCTTGGTGGAAGGGGAAGGATACTGTAAAATCTCCATTCCCTCCCCAATCCAGGGGAAGGTTACTGCAAAATCCCCATTTCCTCCCGATCAGCTGGGACTTGGGAGGCAGAGAATAGATGGGGGTGGGGCCAGTCAGAATTTTTACTACCAGTTCTCTGAACTATTCAAAATTTCTGCTACCGGTTCTCCAGAACCTGCTGAAACTCACCTCTGATCAGCAGCTTATCCTTCTTCTGTCCTTTCGGGAAAACAATCCCACAGAGTAATAGCACTTAGCAATAGCACTTAGACTGATATACCGCTTCACAGTGCTTTACAGCACTCTCTAAACAGTTTACAGAGCTAGCATATTGCCGCCAACAATCTGGCCCCTCATGTTACCTCAAAAGGATGGAAGACTGAGTCAACCTTGAGCCAGACAGGATTGAACTGCTGGCAGTCAGCAGAAGTAGTCTGCAAGACTGCATTCTAACCACTGCACCATCACAGCTCTGTTCCCCTGTCAGAAGTCCTTCCAAATTGGTAATATAGAAGGCCACTTCAGGCCTGCTGTCGTCCATCATAGCAGTGGAAGAACAGGATGGATGTACTAACTCTTCCCACTAGGTCTCTTAATGTCCCTATTCACGTAGGGAATGCAGCAGGGATCTTTTGCATCCGTTGAAGGCCTTCCCCCACTGCTGAGTTGAAATCTCTCCACCCATTCTTCAACCAGCAAAACAACATGGGACATTTGCTGATCTCTTTGTAATCCATTTCTCTATTCTGTTGCCAGACGCGGCCAGTCAGTTGACTTCTCTCCAGGGAAATGAGCAATAAAGCTCAAGAGCTTTTACAGTATATACATGAAGCTGTCCTTGGATGGACAAACAAGGGGGAAATCAGGACTTCAACATCAGTTCAGCTAAGGACACTAGGATAGCACTGGAGAAAAATGTATGCTGCTGTGACTTTTTTACCGATAGGTGGAAATGGAGAAAGACCCCAAGATTCTTGAAACAATATTTGAAAAAGAGCTACTTCCACCTAAAGTTAGGCAGCTTTTACTATAACGATCCCGAAAATGTCCTGCATTTTGCTTTCACCTTTCACAACAAGAAACATATTACCAGTAGTGAAATCCAAATTTTTTTATTACTGGTTCTGTGGGCATGGCTTGGTGGGTGTGGTAGGGGAAGAATACTGCAAAATCCCCATTTTCTCCCCACTCCTGGGGGAAGGATATTGCAAAATCCCCATTCCCATCCCACTCCAGCAGAAGGATTCTGCAAAATCCCCATTCCCTCCCCACTCCAGGGGAAGGATACTGCAAAATCCCCATTCCCTTCCCACTCCTGGGGGAAGGATATTGCAAAATCTCCATTCCCACCCCATTCTGGGGCCAGCCAGAGGGGATATTTGCCGGTTCTCCGAACTACTCAAAATTTCCGCTACCGGTTCTCCAGATCCTGTCAGAACCTGCTGGATTTCACCCCTGCATATTACACTACATTCTGTACTTCAGTCACTGTTCGATGACACATACAGTATAATTAGTAAAAATTAATACCGCATAGAACAAGCAACCCCAACTTCAAAATATCATCTCAATGCATTACTCATTGACAATATATTGAATACAAGTGAAAACATTTATCTTCAGCAAATCACAATATTACAGACAGATACTTGATGACAGAAACTGAAAACATGTGTCTTATACTGTTATCCACAAGTCCTCTGAATGAGTGGGTGTTCCACTAAAAGCACAGCACTACTCTCAGTTTCCATCCTGATTTCAGTCCTAAAAATAGGTTGGTAGAGGAGCCCTGTCATAATCAAAGATATATTGCTGAATAAATACTATCAAAGACCTCATCCATAGCTATACAGCTATGTATATACTACCAAAACTCTATATGTGTCTATACCCTTAATTGCATAAAATAGTGCATCATAGGGGAACAATTTTTGAACCAAGGTACTTCAAATAGGATAACTTACAGAATGCATCCAAAATCCAGGATGCATTAAAATTAGTGGTTTTTATCTGGAAAATTTGTGGCTGCTTCAGTGCTGCCATGCTGCAGTCAGGAGGTTCACTCAACTGGACTCATCCTAGCCCTCCAGAGGTCAGATAGACCACTATCACGCCCACTTCCACTAATTTTTGCCCTTGGTCATTCTATTTCTCTATTTCGACAAAAATATCTCTGAAATGATGACACAAAGGGTGTCAGATAGCCTCATGTTCGGACTAAAACCCTTGCATTGTATCAAAATTAAATGGTCACAGCCTCTTTCCGGTTATAGAAAGGTGAAGAGGTCGCATATTAAGGCCTACCTAGTGGCGATAAAGACAGCAAAGTTTAATTACTTTTCCGCCTCTATTGCGTCATCAAGGAATCGTCCGGCCGCCCTGTTTCGGGTGACCCGCTCCCTGCTCCATCCGGGAGTGCGGGAGGATCCCCTGGAAGGCAGGGCGGAGGATTTCGGACAATACCTGTATGACAAAATCGCTCAGATCCGGGGGGATTTGGACTCTGACTGGGTAGATCAGGGCAGGGTGACGAGGAATAGTCTTGAGAATGTTATCTGGGAGGAGTTTGATGCTGTGACTCCCGATGATGTGGACAGGATTTTGGGGAGACTTAGTACGGCCACATGTTTACTGGACCCGTGTCCCTCCTGGTTGGTATTGGCTTCCCGGGAGGTTACACGAGGCTGGCTCCAGGGTGTTATCAACGCTTCGTTGAGTGAGGGTTACTTCCCCGCTGCCTTGAAAGAGGCGGTGGTGAGGCCTCTCCTCAAGAAGCCGTCCCTGGATCCGGCAATATTGGCCAACTATCATCCTGTCTCCAACCTTCGCTTTATGGTGAAGGTTGTTGAGAGTGTGGTCGCGCGACAGTTTCCACAATTCCTGGAGGAAACATCTTATCTAGATCCGTTCCAGTCGGGTTTCAGGTCTGGGCACAGCACGGAAACGGCATTGGTCGTGTTGGTTGATGATCTCTAGAGGGCTCGGGACAGGGGTTGCTCCTCTGTTCTGGTCCTGTTAGACCTCTCAGCGGCTTTTGATACCATCGACCATGGTATCATGCTGCACCGGCTGGAAGAGTTGGGGGTGGGAGGCACCGTATTGCGGTGGTTCTCCTCCTTTCTCTCCGACCGGTCGCAGTTTGTGTTGGCAGGGGGGCAGAGGTCGACCTCGAGGCCTCTCGTCTGTGGAGTGCCGCAGGGATCAGTCATTCGCCCCTTCTGTTTTTTTTTTTTTTTTAATTTGATTTATATGCCGCCCTTCTCCGAAGACTCAGGGCGGCTTACAATGTGCTCAGCACATTGAACAGCTTGAACAGCTTGAACATGTTGAACAGCTTCTGTTCAACATTTATGTGAAGCCGCTGGGCAAGATCATCCGTGGCTTCGGGGTGAGATACCATCAGTACGCTGATGACACCCAGCTGTACATCTCCACCCCAGGCCACCCCAACGATGCCCTTGAAGTGATGTCTCAGTGCCTGGAGGCTGTGCGGATCTGGATGGGGAGGAACAGGCTCAAGCTCAACCCTTCCAAGACTGAGTGGCTGTGGCTCCCGGCATCCCGATATAGTGAGTTGACTCCATCACTGACTATTGGGGGCGAGTCCTTGGCCCCCACAGAAAGGGCTCGCAATCTGGGAGTCCTCCTGGATATGCAGCTGTCCTTGGAGGAACATCTGACGGCTGTAACCAGGGGGACCTTTTATCAGGTTCGCCTGATTCGCCAGTTGCGGCCCTTTCTTGATCGGGATTCCCTGAGCACAGTCACTCACGCCCTCGTCACCTCTCGCCTTGACTACTGCAATGCTGTCTACATGGGGCTCCCCTTGAGGGGCACCCGGAGGCTCCAGCTGGTCCAGAACGCAGCAGCGCGGGTAGTGATGGGAGCAGCATGGCGCTCCCATGTAACACCGCTCCTGCGCGAGCTGCACTGGCTCCCGGTGGTCTTCCGGGTGCGCTTCAAGGTGTTGGTTATCACCTTTAAAGCGCTCCATGGCATAGGGCCTAGCTATCTTCGAGACCGCCTGCTGCTACCGACGACCCGTGCGCTCCCACAGAGAGGGCCTCCTCAGGGTGCCATCAGCCAAACAATGTAGGCTGGTGACCCCCAGGGGGAGAGCCTTCTCTGTGGGGGCACCTACCCTCTGGAATCAGCTGCCCCCAGAGATAAGGAGAATCCAAGACCTCAGTGCCTTCCGCCGTGCCCTTAAAACCCACTTTTTCCAGCAAGCCGGGCTGGCTTAGGAAGAAATTTTTTAAAATTTTTAAATGTTTAATTGGTTTGTGGTTTTTTAAATTTTGGGCCAAATTTATATATATTTTAATTGTTTTTAATATTTGTATTTCATGTTTTTAATTCTGGCTGTGCACCGCCCTGAGTCCTCAGGGAGAAGGACGGTATATAAATTGAAAATAAATAAATAAATAAATAAAATAAATAAGAATGTGAAAAGGTAGTTATAATTTTTTTTTTAAAGTTAATACAGAAATGGTTACAATTAGCCTGAAAAAGTAAGGATTAGAAATGGCAGGGGTGTTACAAAGTGTTTTATGATTTGTATTTGTCCATTTCCTTCATCCACAACATATTTTGCAAACAGCCCTGCTTTTGTGATATGGTGATAGCACTTGAATTTTCAATGGAGCAGGAAACATTCCTAGAGAATCTATTTTCCTGAGCTGGTGGCTGTTGACAACTGTGATCTAATCAAGAAGAACAGGCTATAAACATGTTCAGGTCATCTTAGGACTTTCCCGGCATAACAATTGAGTCTACTGTGTCCAATGCCCAGCTTCTGACTTTCATTCAGAAGCTGCCAAGGCCCAGCACTAATGATAACTCATGTTCTCCTCCGCTATAAAAATAGAACTGTCCCAACCATTAGCAGCAGATTTTCTATGTCACAAAAGGTCATCATTGTTGAATTTGCTGCTCGTATAATGTTATTGCCAATGAGGGAAAGATGAGCTTCATGGGCAGATTTCAAAACCCGTTGCTACTGGTTCGCTCGTGGCTGCGCGTGAGCTCATGCGTGCGACACTTCTGCGCAGAAGCATCCAGGAGGGTGGGCAGAGCCGGTAGCAACCCACCACTGATGAGCTTGTTAAGTTTTTCTATCATAAATAGGCATTACATATCTGGACGGCAAAAGTCTGAACAACCGTAGATGGCAGTGTGGTATCCAGCCTTTTCAAAAACATCATCAAAGAAAATGTTTTGAGAATCATCCATTTATATTTATGAGCCACGGTGGCGCAGTGGTTCGAGTGCAGCACTGCAGGCTACTTCTGCTGCCTGCTGCCTGCCTGCAATTTGGCAGTTCAAATCCCACCAGGCTCAAGGTTGACTCAGCCTTCCATCCTTCCGAGTTGGGTAAAATGAAGACCCAAATTGTTGGGGGCAATATGCTGACTCTGTAAACTGCTTAGAGAGGGCTGTAAAGCAATGTAAAGCGGTATACAAGTCTAAGTGCTATTGCTATTGCTATATCATCTTTTGTCTTTTAATGACCCCATAATCCTTTGCGGAGTGGAGTCTGGGCAACCGAATGGAGCTGAGTTTTTACTGGCCGGATGCCCTTCCTGACACCAATGCGGAGTTATATTCAGCGGATATAATCTCAATGTGCTCAGAGAGAGAAATATCTGCCTCTACCTAGGATCAAACTCAAAGCCTCCTGATTGTGAGGCGAGAGCTCCACCTCTAGGCCACCGCACCACTCATTGCTATTGCTATATATGCATGTCTTAATTTATTGGATTATGATGAAAGTGGCAGCCCCAATCTTACCTTGACTGTCGCAGAAAAAGCTAGGCAATGTTGCACCTGGTTGAGTAGTTCAATGGGAGAACACCAATCTGGGATATCAGGCTAGACTGGGGACCAAAATCCAAGGAAAGCCATGACAAACGCGTTACATATTATTGCCAAACAAACTGCACAAAGGTGTCCACATGGGTCAAGCTCATCAGGGATCAAGCACGACTCAAGGAAGAATTACATATCCGTAAAGGGTGCAACAGAAGCATTTAGCTGAGAAAAGTATGGATACTGTAAATGGGGACTGAAAAAACGTTTTGTAGTCCCCGACAGGGAAGAATCTACTTTCCCTTTTAAAAGTTGTGTAGGTGCACCTTTGAATCAGTGTTGACTCCTGGCAACTGCCTGCAGGAGTCTCTGCAATTTTCTTGGCAAGGTTCTTCAGAAGTGGTTTTCCATAGCCTCCTTCCTAGGGCTCAGAGAGAGTGACTGGCCCAAGGCCAACTGGCTGGCTTTGTGCCTAGGGTGGACCAAAAGTCATAGTCTTCCACTTTCTAACCTGGTGCCTTAACCTCTACACAAAACAGTCTCTCCATAAATGTTAGGTTGTCATAAAAAGAGCATATGAGTTTTTCCCAACCTTTATGTGATGCCCCTTCCCCATTGTAAGGGAGAGGCTGGCTGCATGCTCTCTTGGCACCAAAGGGCACAGAGTTGGAAGAGGTGTTGAAATATTGTTTGGAAAATAGAAGTTATCTGTTTCATGGCATTTGCTAATTGTTAACAATCCTTCCCTAATCCCTTACCCATATTAGGATGTTGTGTATACTTAGTATAGGTGAATTATGAGGATTTAGGGCATCAGATACATCAGCCAGGATACATCTCTAAAGGTTCCAATCTGGGTCGGTCACCGGAACCAGAGGTTTTGTCTTCCAAGCTTTCAGACTCATGCTGGAAACCATCCTCAGGGAACTTCTCTCTATCTCACTACATCCAGAGCTGTTTTCAGCTCACCAAATACCTTAGGTCTACTCTTTTGGAGCTGCAAAAATCCAAATGACAGAATAGAATAGAATAGAATGGAATGGAATGGAATGGAATGGAATGGAATGGAATGGAATGGAATAGAATAGAAAAACAGAGTTGGAAGGGACCTTGGAGGTCTTCTAATCCAACCTCCTGTTTAGGCAGGAAACCCTACACCACTTCAGACAAATGGTTATCCAACATCTTCTTAAAAACTTCCAGTGTTGAAGCATTCACAACTTTTGGAGGCAAGTTGTTCCACTGATTAATTGTTCTAACTGTCAGGAAATTTCTCCTTAGTTCTAAGTTGATTCTCTCCTTGATTAGTTTCCACCCATTGCTTCTTTTCCTACCCTCAGGTGCTTTGGAGAATAGCTTGACTCCCTCTTTTTTGTGGCAGCCCCTGAGATATTGGAACACTGCTATCATGTCTCCCCTAGTCCTTCTTTCCATTAAACTAGACATACCCAGTTTCTGCAACCGTTCCTCATATGTTTTAGCCTCCAATCCCCTAATCATCTTCGTTGCTCTTCTCTGCACGCTTTCTAGAGTTTTAATATCTTTTTTACACTGTGGTGACCAAAACTGAATGCAGTATTCCAAGTGTGGCCTTACCAAGGCATTATAAAGTAGTATTAACACTTCACGAGATCTTGATTCTATCTCTCTGTTTATGCAGCCTAGAACTGTGTTGGCTTTTTTGGCAGCTGCTGCACACTGCTGGCTCATATTTAAATGGTTGTCCACTAGGACTCCAAGATCCCTCTCACAGTTACTACTAATAAGCGGCAGCAAAGTACTACTTGGTAGCAGCAAAGACATACAGGTAGTCCTTGCTTAACAACCACAATTGGGACCAGCAACTCCATTGCTCAGTGACAAAGACATTAAGCAAGACATCAAGTGACTGTGACTTACGATTTTACTACTGACTTCTCAATTGAATCAACTTGTTGCAAGCAAACAAATAGTAATCACATGATCACATGAGGGATGCTGTGATGGTCCTAAGTGTGAGGACCAGTCACAAATTTACAACATAACTTTAAACAGTTGCTAAACAGGACAGGTATTATACCTGTACCGAAAACTAACCTTTACTTGTCATCTAATGCTTGTCTGGACATGAATGTTATTCCTATTGGCTGAGAAGGCTATACTACATACATTCAGAATAATTGTGGTTTCTAGACTTCCAGCTTGAAATTCCTTTCATGGTCAGCTTGCTCCATCTGCTGTGGAAAGCGGAAACAATGCAACATTAATCAAACCTGTTATTAGGACAATGAATTCCTTCCCCTATCAAATGCTGATGAAGAATGAATTTTTTTCCTGGATATATCCAGTTTAAGAAGTCATGCCTTGGCTTGGAATGTGGATGTTTTGACTATGATCTTGTTAATGGAAAATTAGATGAACACATAGGAAATAATTTTCAATAAACCCTTGCCTGTAACGCAATGTTCACGTTAAAATAGTTTGCTGAAGGCTTCATTCTGCCTGCCAAAGAATTAGATATAATGTGTATTGCTGTTGGCTGCAAAAATGAAGACTACATTAGTAGTTTTTGAGGAACATAGAACATACAGTAGTACATAAAATAATAGGATTGGAAGGGACCTTGGAGGTCTTCTAGTCCAACCCCTTGCTCAAGCAGGAGACCCTATACCGTTGCAGACAAATGGCTGCCCCATCTCTTCTTGAAAACCTCTAGTGATGGAGCACCCACAACTTCTAGAGGAAAGTTATTGCACTGATTATTTGTTCTCACTGTCGGGAATGAGAAATTTCTGAGAAAGGAGAACAACTTCACTCAAGTTAGTTTACTTCAGATATGTTTCGCTGCCATTCAAAATTCCCAGTCACTATGGCATGCCTTCAGAAGAATGAGAACATGAGAATGAGTCCACAGGAAGGATGCCACCAAATCATGGTATTCTTCTTTATGGCCCCGAAAGCATGTTTGGGTTGAAATCAGGTAGCCTCTGGCACCGTTTGACCCACGCTGTGGGCGGCTATTTATTTATGATAGTTCATTTATCTGCAGTCCAAGGCCAACAAAAAAATGAAGTGCCAGAAATACAATGAGTCGAAGGAAGAAAATGGCATAAAAATCCTAAAATGGTCCATAATGTAAAGGAGACACTGGTGGGTTTGAGAAGCCAGCGGTATCGATAGCAATTTTGCAATCTTCTCAGAGGTGTCTGAGAACTGATCACATAAAAAAAAAAAAAGAGTAGCAATCTCGTAATCACAGAAACGGTTAAAATTACTGATCTTTGGAGATTCAACCTCCATTGTGAACATAGCAGGCATTTTATACCACAAGTGAAATAGCTTCAACTTCCACAACACCGAGAAGAGTGGCAATTCTTAAAAAGATTAGTGTATTTGCCTACTGTCATCCTAATGAGTAGTGCCCCAATTCATGACAGAGTGGAATCTCTTGTGAGAAATTTGTAGGATATTAAGAAAATATCTGAGGACAGTCCAGGGGGTGGGGCAGCAATTACACTGTGGAGAGACCAGGAAACTCGGGTGTTGTCAGTTTGAATATCTGAGTTCCAATTCAACCAGAGATTTGCTTTTTCCTGCCTGCCTGCCTGCCTGCCTGCCTGCCTGCCTGCCTGCCTGCCTGCCTGCAAGATACAGTCCTATAAGAGATAATATCAATACAGGTAGTCCTCAATTTACAACCACAATTGAGCCCAAAATTTCTCTTGCTAAGCAAGAAAGTTGTTAAGTGAATTTTGCCTCATTTTACACTTAACTATGTGGCAAGAAAGATTGTAAAATGAGGCAAAACACATTTACTTTGCTTATCAGAAGGTTGCAAAAGGTAATCACATGACCTTGGGACTCTGCAACTGACATAAATACATGCCAGTTGCTAAGCGTCTGAATTTTCATCATGTGACTACGGGGAATGCTGCAAAGGTGATGAGTATGAAAAACAGTCATAAGTCACTTTTTTCAGTACCATTGTATCTTCAAATGGTCACTAAACAAATGGTTGTAAGCAGGGGTGAAATGCTTCTGGTTCGGACTGGATCGCCTGATTGGTAGCGATGACGGCGGGTGGTTCGGAGAACCGGTAGCAAAAATCCCTCCACTCCCCCTGCCCCAGCTGAGCTGCGCAATCATCAGAGGCTTTTTTTAATATATTTTTAAAAGCATTTTTTCTACAACCTCTTCGGCCGAAAAAAATGCTTTCAAATTAAAAAAAAAAAGCCTCTCGTGATTGTGCGGCTCAGCTGGGATCGTCAGAGGCTTTTAAAAGCATTTTTTCTACAACCTCTTCAGCCAAAGAGGTTGTAGAAAAAATGTTTTAAAAGAAAAAAAGCCTCTGCCGATCAGGCAACTTAGCTGGGATTGTCAAGGCTTTTAAAAGCATTTTTTTAACCACCTCTTCGGCTGAAGAGATTGTAGAAAAAATGGTTTTAAAAGTAGAAAAAATAACAGTTGGCCATGCCCACCCAGTCACATTACCCCCACCCACCCACCCCAAGCCATGCCCACAGAACCGGTAGTAATAAATTTATTTCACCACTGGTTGTAAATCAAGGATTACCTGTAGACAGACCCAAACAAAAAAAATCATCATTTAACAGTTAATGCTCAATATAACATTATTGAAAGCTAACCAGTACACTGAGTTGTTTCTGTGATATATATTTAAAAATATACAGCTTTGAGTCAGAGTTTTAAACAGGCCAAGGGCAGAAAGTGCTGGCAAGGAAAGGCCATAATATCAATCAATCAATCAATCAATCAGAATAGAGCTGGAAGGGACCTTGGAGGTCTTCTAGTCCAACCCCCTGCTCAGGTTTAGCAGTTGGATTTAAATCAGGAAACATTGCTTGGAATGCTTTGAAATAAAAGTGTTCACCCCTCACTCCTTCTTATGGCTGGAAAGAGCTGGAAAATCTTCTTTAAAAGACATTTTTACTTTCTACAAGTAAATATGCCGAGTCATCGTTAATTTATCTCCTTACGGTAAAACTAAACCTGTCTAGCAAGGTGAGATGGACAAGGAAGTTCCCCAAAATGCTTGTTCCAGACAGAATTTGAATCAGTAAGTCCTTCATTGAGCCCTGTAGGAAGAAATATCCTTCTGGGTTCAGCTCCAAGTGAGGAAAAAGATACTGGAAACATGGAGACTGCTTGGAAAGATGGTTTAATGGTGGACAGGATCACATGGTTTGAGTTCCTGAACAGAAAAGGCGTCGAGATGCTGTGAGTCCCTGGGTTTTTATGCCCTCTCTGGCTTTGAACTTCCTGGGGCCTAGAAAGAATATCCCGATTGGTTATCAGATTCCCAGGGATTGGGGGTCTTAGCTAGCCTTGTTGGCTGATGTAATCTTCCCAGGTGCCATGTGTGAGTTTCTGTTGCTAGATGGGTCCTATTGTGTTGCAGATGATGAACCTTTGACAAAGGATTGGGTTTCCGCCTCTGGCCCATTGACAAAAGCGGGGGAGGCAGGAAGGTGGGAGCTGCTTTGTCTTTAAAACATGTTTCTCCATTTCTCATCCAGGGAAATATATTCTGCCTTTTTAATATTTCCTAAAATATTTCATTCTTCTAGGAAAGGGGTGGGTGCTAACTTCCTAAAGGGGATGCAGCCTAACTCTGACCATATAAAAATATTAGAGGTTGGTTGAGAAACACATGTTATAATTTGTAATTGCTGGGAACGTTAAAAGTTAGGCTGGGAAACAATATTTTCCAATGGGCTCTTTTACAGCATTACAATGTTTATGCTGTTCCTTCATTTTGGAAGACTCATGGAAGGGGTTTAATGATGCTTTCTAAGGAGAAAAGGCAAAAATATGCTTTAGAGAACAGAACTTGGAATCAACAGAGTGTGATCAACAAAAACCATTGCCTTTTGGGCACCTTGTTTCCCAACTCCCTGCTAGCAATAATAACAACTTAATCTCTCTCAAGTCTTGGCTCATTATTATCATGGTCTATTTACTGCATGCCAAAGTAGCAAATTCCACATCTCGCTGGAAAGAGAACCAAATGCTGCCAGTTGTGTGTTGCTGGTTCTGTCTTGAGAGTTCCTCCCACTGCTGGTGCCAGCAAGGGCCTTTTTGTCATCACATTTTTACTATGTTTACAGTATTCCTTGTGGTAGAGGATGCATTTTGCCCACTCCATTCTTGTGGTCCTTAAAAAGTGATGGTTTTGGACAGGCTTTTAAGATTCTATTAATACATAGCAGAAATTAGCATTCTTTGAATCTCTGGGATGTCTGTTTCTTGATCTGGCCTAACTCAACAGCTAACAGTGGCAGAATAGGGATCAGCAAGCATAGTTTTCAAGTATAGTTCAAAGAACAGAGGATGGCACTTTAACAATGAGCCGAGGTGGTGCAGTGGTTAGGGTGCAGTACTGCAGCTACTTCAGCTGACTGCTAGTTCAGCAGATCAGCGGATCAAATTTCACCAGCTCAAGTTTGACTCAGCCTTCCATCCTTCCGAGGTGGGTAAAATGAGGACTCAGATTGTTAGGGGGCAATATGCTATTTAGTATACTGTTTTTGGTGTAGGCCGCCCAGAGTCCTTGGAGAGTGAGCGGCATAGAAATATGACTAATAATAATAAATAACAGTTTTTCTCTGTGGCAGGATAGGCTCATCAGGTGTGGCAATATATTTGATGACAATTGAGCTCTTTGTTAGCCAAAGGAGTACAGTAATGAACAGTAGAACACTTTAACTGACAAGAGCTCTCAGCAAACAAGTCCATACTGTATACCTGTATACTGCATGAGCCAAAAAGAGGGCTGAGAAAAATATCTACAAACACCTCACATCCTGGATGTAAACTGTTCAACTCCTCCCCTCAGGATGCTGCAATAGAGCACTGCATGCCAAAACAACTAGACACAGGGACAATTTCCCCACCCCTACCCCCCATGCCATCACTCTGATAAACCCTAATTCCTACAGCATTGTCTTATGCCTAAGAATATTTACCCATGTAGTAGGGCTGTATTGTTATTGTCCTTCTCATCTTTGATAGCAGTGTTCCAATATCTCAGGGGCTGTCACAGAGAAGAGGGAGTCAAGCTATTCTCCAAAGCACCAGAGGGCAGGACAAGAAGCAATGGGTGGAAACTAATCAAGGAGAGAAGCAACCTAGAACTAAGGAGAAATTTCCTGACAGTTAGAACAATTTTTTTTTTTTAATTTGATTTATATGCCGCCCTTCTCCGGAGACTCAGGGCGTCTTACAGTGCGTTAAGCAATAGCCTTCATACTTTTGTATATTTATACAAAGTCAGCTTATTGCCCCCACAAACTGGGTCCTCATTTAACCTACCTTAGAAAGGATGGAAGGCTGAGTCAACCTTGAGCCTTGGAGAGATTCGAACCAGCAGTAAATTGCAGGCAGCTGTGTTAATAACAGGGTGCTTTAAACCACTGTAGTTCCAATTAATCAGTGGAACAACTTTTCTGCAGAAGTTGTGAATACTCCAACACTGGAAGTTTTTAAGAAGATGTTGGATAACCATTTGTCTGAAGTGGTGTAGGGTTTCCTGCCTAAGCAGGGGTTGGACTAGAAGACCTCTAAGGTCCCTTCCAACTCTGTTATTCTATTCTATTCTTTCCTATTGTTATCTTATGATTTATCACTTTGTTGTTTGTATCTTATTATTTATGATTTATCACTCCGTTGTTTATATGTACACTGAGAACTTATGCACCAGAGACAAATTCCTTGTGTGTCCAATCACACTTGGCCAATAAAGAATATTCTATTGTATTCTACAGTATTCACTGAGGGTGATTCCCAGTTTCTGGCTTTTTTTCCCTCTAGCTCACAGAAATCTTCTAGATCAGGGGTGTGAAACTCGCGGTCCACGGGCTGGATGCGTCATGCGCTGGCCACACCCTCACCTGGTTTAGCGAAGGGGGAAATAGTCACTATACGACACGTGACGATGTCATGATGACGCGAGTATGACACCCCTGTTTTAATTCTTGCAGATATGACATTGACTTGGAATAAGATACAGGTAGTCTTTCCATAAATAAAAATAAATATTGCATCTTGATTATACATATTATTTTTATTCTTCTGCTGTATTCATAGATGACAATTTTAACACGGTCCCTGTTGTGTACAAACCAGGAAGATGGATTTTCCTTCTTTATTTTCATAATGCTTGGTAAGAAATGTAAACAGTGAAAAGCTCTTTCAAGCCGACTGGAATTGAATGTCGCCATTAGCTCATCGCTCTTCTGTAAGCCCTTTGTCCATTATAATACAATAGGCAGCTTCTGAATTGTTCTGATTTATTAATCTTGCATTTACTTTTAGTAATTAAATAGTAATATTTTAGTACTATAACAGCTTATCGGATGCCTTGAGAGAAAAGACTGTTGTGCTTTCATGATAGAAATAGCAGTCAATTTACTACTCATTTTCCAGTTGTCGGCTACATTCACATGTGCACTGCCTGCTAATAGGAATCTTCCCTTCATGTATTTCTCTTTCCATTTCTTCTTCCATCTCTTCCATTCATCTCTCCTAAATGCAAAGTTGGAGACTTCCCAAAACAGTGCAGCAATTTAAAGGAGGAAGGATCCATTCCTCTGTGCATTAGACTTTTTGTGAAATAAATTGAAATCCCTGTAATTGTTTTTGGAACCTGCACCAGGGATGGGTTCTACTTACCTTTACTACTGGTTCACAATGGGGCCGCATGCGAGCACTCTTCTGCACATGCGCAGAAGCACTTTGATGACGTTGGGGTCAGTGGGCAGAGCCTCCCACCAGTTTTACTACCGATTGTATAGAACCAGTGCAAACCGGGGGCAACCCACCACTGACCTGCACCCTCCTGTATTGTGGGTGGTATCAGGCCATATAAGAGGTATGTTACCTCTTATCTTCCCTCTCCAAGAATTCCCTGGGAGGATTTCCATCTCGAAGGATTCCTTGGAGGAATTTTTCTCAAAACCTGGCTCTGTAATCCTTTTAATTGAGATAACAAGAGCTCAAGACCTACCATGCTATTGTTACTAAACACCCCTCCCCCATCTGAAAAATAAAAGTTTGTGCATAAAGGTAGCCCTTGATTTACGACCACAATTGAACCCAACATTTCTGTTGCTAAGTGAGACAGTTGTTAAATTTGTTCCATTTTATTATCTTTCTTGCCACAGTTGTTAAGTCAATCACTGCAGTTATTGAGTTACTAACAGGGTTGTTAAGTGAATCTGGCTTCCCCATTGATTTTGCTTGTCAGAAGTTTGCAAAAGATGATTATATGACCCTGGGACACTGAAACTGTCATAAATACATGCCAGTTGCCAAGCATCTGAATTTTGATCATGTGACCACAGGGATAATGCAACGGTCATAAGTGTGAAAAACGGTCATAAGCCATTTTTGCAATGCTGTTGTGACTTTGAACAGTTACTAAACGAAAACTGTCGTTTTAAATTGAGGTCTACCTGTACAGTAGATATATTTACTGGAATACTTTAGCATAGGTTGTTGTATCCAACAAATAGATTAGTATTTTTTCCCCCAATTATTTGTATAAGGATCATTCTCTATACCAGTGTTGGTAAACCTTTTCAGCACTGAGTGCCGAAACTGGAGTGCACATGCATGTGCGGGGGAACGCCAGAAACCGGAAGAGCAGTTCCCTGGCGAGCACATGCAGGAGCGCAGGAAACTGGAAGACCAGTTCCCCGGCGCGCATGTGTGCACTGGGAAACTGAGCTTCTGGTTTCCGGTGCACACATGCGTGCCGGTCACCTGGTCTTTCGGTTTCTCGTGCATGCACACATGAAGACCGTGCATGCTGGAATCCGGAAGAGCAACGGGCAACGGCTGGCATACCTGGAGAGATGGCTTTGTGTGCCACTTCCAGCACACGTGCCATAGGTTCACCATCACGGCTCTATACTATTTCTATACTATTTATGTTGTCTTGTATTTTCTGCTATGGATTGCACCAGTAGAGGCTAAACCAATTTCGTTGTACACATGATGTACAATGACAATAAAGACTATTATTATTATTAATTATGCCATATGTATTTCTGGTCAATACAGTAAAATTTCTGAGTCTCCAAAACAGTAACCCTCAGTTCACTGATGAGGAACTAAATAAATATATCTGAATAAAGTTTTATGCTATGTGACTGCAGTCTATTTATGCTAACTTGTTCACTGAGGGTCTTGGTTACCTCCAAGTAGATGCACGTAAGATATGGACGTACCATTACTTTTATTTGCATTTTTTTTCTCAATCTAAACAAATATATTAGCAATCTAAGCATATAAAACATTTTAGCAAGTGAGTTTGTTAATCCAGCAAACTCACTTTCTAAAATGCAATGGGCATAAAAATGTAATCTATGCCATGACTCAGCACTCATTCCAATTCCAAGTTTTTTTAAAAAAAAACCAAACCCAGGACTTTTGCACTTTATGTTAATGAGCAGGTGTTCCTTCTTTCTAGCTAAACATTTATTTTCATTTCACTTCCACATAGACCCTCCAGCCTGAGCAGTACGCAGGAATATAGGAAACTTTTCAGAGTGAACAAAAATTGGAACTGAAAGAGGAACACTTGGAGATGGAAGATAAGAAAATCGTAAATGTGATCTCAGCATGGTGGGTGATTAAAATCACTTACCTTCTGACGGCTATGGATCTGACCTGCATGTTTATGCAATTTGGGATCGTGCCAGTGAGTACAAAGTGTGAATGCTTGCTGCCTGTTCAGTTATTGCTTGAAACCATGGCATGTTTCTTGGTACTACTAAGCAGAAATCCATTTAACCATGTCACCTCAGATAAATTAAAATAGACAAACTAATATTTGTCCTGCAAAAGTTGTTCTGGTTACCTTATTAGCTCATAAGGATGGGCTGTATAAGGAACTTTCCCTTAAGGCTCTCCTTGAGTCTTGTTTCTGTATCAGCTCCCAGGCCAAAGAATAAACAAACTTAGTTAATTGTTGTTTTTGTGGTTTTGTACTGTTTCTTGTTTTTAAATGCTTTTAGCAAATTGTAAACCGTCCAGAGTTGCTGGGAGTCATGTGACATATAAATGTACTTATTATGGTTGTTCATACAGACAGCCAGAGTAAATTTGAAATTTTTATCCATGTATTGATTCTTTTCTTTTTTTTTTAATTTGATTTATATGCCGCCCTTCTCCGGAGACTCAGGGCTGCTTACAGTGCATTAAGCAATAGCCTTCATACTTTTGTATATTTTATACAAAGTCAGCTTATTGCCCCCACAAACTGGGTCCTCAATTTACCTACCTTAGAAAGGATGGAAGGCTGAGTCAACCTTGAGCCTGGCAAGATTTGAACTTACTTTAATTGCAGACAGCTGGTGTTAAATTACAGTGTTTTGTCTGCAGAGCTATGAGATTCTTCTCATGTAGGCAGATGTTGTTCAATGGTGTTAAAGGTATCATCGCAGGATGTAAGTTGATCCAAGTAAAGCCACCTTTTTCAATTGACTAATGGTGGTTTTGTTGATGGATTTGGCATTTTTATCCACCTTCCCAAGGATCAGGGATAGGCAAATGTTGATGTTTTATAGTGTTAGAGGTATTCTTAATAATTAATAATAATTATTATGGTTATTATTAATTGGGAGCTGAATAGAATTTTTTAAATCACATTTTCTGATGAGATTGATTACAGGCTGTTCAGGCTGTTATGGTTTAATTGCTAGGGACGCAGTTATTCATTATGTATATGGATGTTTTAAAAAGAGATGTTGGATGCAACTTTGAAATCATTTTTCCAAACTTAGAAATGCCCCTCTCTATATCATTTCCAAAAGTTGTTTTTAGTTCTTCTGGACTCCTCAGTGGTAAAAGAGAAAACAATTATTGAGGAAAAGGAAAATGAATTAAAGTTATAATCCCTTGCTTATTTTTGATTTATGCTGCAAAATGATGCTAAGAGTTTTATAATGTAAATATTTATTTCCCACTAAATAGACAAGAGCTTATAACCGTATAAAAGAGTTTAACAGAATTCAGTGAATCGTGTATAAACACAAAGTGAAATCTGAAGTTTAAAGTGGTTCTTAATCAAGATTAAGCAGTATTCGGTTTGTATTGGGGGGAGGGGTTTGGTAGCTGAAAACGCCATCAAATTAAACTTAAACCTCTGACCAATAGGAGTGGAGGTAGAAATATTCCTTTCATTTTCTTTTAAAATGAAGGAAGAAAGAGGAACTAAGGCTTGAAGGTGAGTTACAGTTTATAGCATGTTGTCCAATCTTGACAACTTTAAGACCTGTGGACTTCAGTTCCCAGAATTCCCCAGCCAGTCAGAAATCCATAAATTCTAAAGTTGCCAAGGTTGGACACCTCTGGTTTATAGGTATTCTACCTGAGCATGGCTGATTGAGAAGTTAAGCAATATTCAACCTGATTAATAATTGGATGAGAAACCATTATGGAATATCAATGCTGTAGGCTAGACTGTGAAATGAATGTTTTAAAAGACAATAGCGACCACTTCCATATGGATCAGGGGTAAAATGCTCCCAGTTCGGACCGGATTGCCCGATCCAATAGTGATGGAGGCGGTGGTTCGGAGAACTGGTAGCAAAAATCCCTGCCCTCCCAACCCCCATGCCCAGCTGAGCCGCGCGATCATCAGAGGCTTTTTTAAAAATTATTTTTAAAAGCATTTTTTCTACAAACTCTTCGGCCGAAAAAATGCTTTTAAAAGTTAAAAAAAAAGTTTCTGATGTTCGCGCGGCTCAGCTGGGATCGTCAGAGGCTTTTAAAAGAAAAAAAGCCTCTGCCAATCAGGCAACTCAGCTGGGATCGTCAGAGACTTTTAAAAACATTTTTTCTACAACCTCTTTGGCCGAAGAGGTTGTAGAAAAAATGATTTTAAAAGTTTTTTTAAAAAAAAGTTGGCCACGCTTACCCAGTCACATTACCCCACCACCACCAAGCCATGCCCACAGAACCGGTAGTAACAAATTTTAGATTTCACTACTGATATGGATGTCAAGAAAATTATACAGATCATCAGAAGTGATGATCAACTTCACCTTTTTTTTAACATCCCTTTCAAAAATGTAATGTCTAAACCTTTCTATTTTCTCCTCTGTTTTAGCATTTGGCAACTAACTTGGGTTTGGATGCAATTGGATTTGGCTACTTGCAAACATTCTTTGGTATTCTTAAGCTTCTGGGTGGCCCCATCTTTGGAAGGTAAATCTAAAGTGTTGTTCTTCTGAGCTCTTATGCAATGGCAGAATTATCCTAAATTAATAGTATCATGTTTAACTTAGGAAAATAATTCAGATTTAGTATCCATTTCAATTAAACATGCAGGATAAAACAGAAAAGGGGAAAATCTGAAGAATACCCTTTATGGTGTATTAACTAGTACTTAGGGATCTGATAAGAGCAAAACTACTTTCCTTACAACCTTAGTGTTTTCAGACTACAAGCTCACAGATTTTTCCAAGAAGCGTGATCATTGCTGAGAACTCTGGGAATTGAAGTCCATGCAATTTTCTCTAAGCTTGGGGAACACTGGAGTAAGGCCACTGCTGCTGATAACATCAGTTGATTTAAAAGATTATATGGGAGACTGCTTGAGAAGGCAATTTAGTAGTCTGTGTTATTTGCTAAAATTTTCAGGATCACATACATTTAGAATGATTCTGAGCATCTATTTTTGATTGGTATTCATCAGTCCTAATAAATATTCATCCACTATTCCGATAGATGATAAACGATAGATGGTAGATGATAGATGACAGAAGAGAGACAGACGGATATAGTCCTTGATTTATGACCACAATTAGGACCAGAATTTCACTTGTTAAGTGAGTTGCGTCTGATTTTATGACTTTTTTTTGCCACAGTTGTTAAGCAAAGTACTACAGTTGTTAAGTGGGTTGTATAGCTGTTAAGCAAATCCAGCTTTCTCTATTAACTTTGTCGGAAGCCAGCTGGGAAGGTCACAAATGGCAATTACATGACTCTGGGATACTACAACCATCATAAATACATGCCAGTGGCCAAGTGCCGGAATTTTGATCACATAACTGTGGGGATGCTGCAATGGTTGTAAGTACAAGGACTGATCATAAGTCACTTTTTTCAATACTATTGTAACTTTGAGTAGTCACTAAACAAATAATTGTAAGTAAAGGACTACCTGTAGATAGATAGGTATGTGTCCAGATTTTTTTGGAGGTCAGGTTGGTGGTTTCCGATATGACAGATTCTGCTTTTCTAATTGAGGTTCAGTCAATGTTCTAAATGATACTGCATCATTCTTCTTCCAGGCTTGCTGACCAGTTTGGAACCAGAGCTGCCTTGACTCTTTCATATTTGGCTGGATCTCTGTGCTTCTTGCTCCTCTCTGTATCCTCCAGTGTCCCCCTGCTCTTTCTTTCCAGAGTTCCAGGCATCTTCATTCATGGATTACCAGGTAATGTTACAAGATATACAAATCCAGGAGTCAATTGTCTCCAGTTGCCTTGGTTATTAATTGAGCATGAAGCACTTCAGATGTGAACATGGAAAGATGCTTCATAGTTCAACAAAAGCAGGCAATTTTCCACTGTCTTCACAGGTGCACAGATGGTTATAACAGATTTGACAATTCCTGCCAAACGTGCTGATGCTTTAGGAAAGCTTGGAGCTTGTTTTGGAATAGGAGTAATTCTTGGACCTTCCCTGGGTGGTATCTTAACCACAAAGTTTGGGTGAGTAGTCCAATGGCCATATGAGTAGTTGTGCTTGGTGGATAGTCATATTTCAGCTATGAAGTTGGATCATTCTTGACCTATTAAGAAATGCCTTATTCTGTGCCAAGATACCAGTAAATAATGTGAAACTGCATGGAAAAAATATAAAGGAAAAGATTGCTCTGTGTTGTGAAGGAATAACGTTCTGCTTAATACTCCCAAACCGAACCACCCCAATGATGCCCTTGACATGATGTCCCGGTGCCTGGAGGCCGTGTGGATCTGGATGGGGAGAAACAGGCTCAAACTCAACCCCTCCAAGACTGAGTGGCTGTGGCTCCCGGCGGCCCGGTATAGTCAGCTGGCACATCGCTGACTATTGGGGGTGAAACCTTGGCCCCCACAGAGAGGGCTCGCAACTTGGGTGTTCTCCTGGATGCACGGCTGTCTTTGGAAGATCATATGACGGCCGTGGCCAGGGGAGCTTTTTATCAGGTTCGCCTGGTATACCAGTTGCGTCCCTTTCTGGACCGGGATGCCCTGTGCACAGTCACTCATGCCCTCGTCCCGTCCTGTCTGGACTACTGCAACGCTCTCTACATGGGGCTCCCCCTGAAGAGCACTCGGAGGCTCCAACTGGTCCAGAATGCAGCCGCGTGGGTGCTTATGGGTGCAACTTGGCATACCCATGTAACACCCCTCCTGCGTGAGCTGCACTGGCTCCCGTTGGTCTTCCGAGTGCGATTCAAGGTGTTGGTCACCACCTTTAAAGTGCTCCATGGCTTAGGACCGGGGTATATACGAGACCGCCTTCTGCCAACAACAACCTCCCACCGGCCAATACGCTCCCACAGAGAGGGGCTCCTCAGGGTGCCGTCAGCCAAACAATGCCGACTGGTGACACCCAGGGGGAGAGCCTTCTCTGTGGGGGCACCAGCCCTTTGGAATGAGCTGCCCCTAGAGCTTCATCTTAGCCCCAACCTGTGTACTTTTCGCCGCGCCCTTAAGCCCCTTCTGTTTCAGCAAGCCGGACTGGCCTAATATGAATTTTAATTGGGTGCATGTGTGTTTTAAATTGACGGCCAAATTTTATATATCTGATTTTAATTGGTTTTAAATTTTATAAATTCATGTATTATAATATTATAATATTGCTGTACACCGCCCTGAGTCCCTCTGGAGAAGGGCGGTATAGAAATTGAATAAACTTAAACTTAAACAAAAAAGAAATTGTTGCATTTTAATTTTTTTTCTTCTGTTTAATTGTGCCTGATTCTCAGAGACTGCCTTGGCAAGTCCCTGCAGTTTTCTTGGCAAAGTTTTTCAGAAGTGGCTTGCCATTGCCTCTTTCTAGGGCTGAGAGAAAGTGACTGGCCTAGGGTCATCCAGCTGGCTTTGTGAGTAAGGTGGGAGCAAACCCCACAGGCTCTCAGTTTCTAGTCTGATGACTTAACCACTACACCAAACTGTCTCTCTGTAATTTTTAATCCCCTTTCCTTTTGCTGGAAAAGAAAATGATTCTGAAATGGAGATCAATTCTAGATCCTAGGTAGAAAAAATTCTAATGGAAGAAATGTGGAATTCTTTCATTTGCCCTGGTTACCAGCAGCTGAGGGTTTGTGTATGTGTTTAGTCTTTCACCTTACAATAATTTCTCCAGTGGCTTGTAACATTTCTAGTTTCAAACACTCTGGTGGAGTCCCAAAAGGAAAAAATCAGGGAATTCCTTCAACATTCTTTTCTTCAAACCAAACACCATTAACAGGCGGGGAGGCTATAAAGTGGTAAAGAAAATATAACATACAGCGGAATCAAAACAGCCAAAATGGCTCTCTCTGTCATCTCCAAAATACAGATACTCCTTGAATTACAACCACAATTGGGACCAGCATTTCCCTTTGTCAGCAAGGTAGTTGATAAATGAATTGAACTTGATTTTATGGAGAGTTTTTTGCCATGGTTGTTAAGCAGATCCCTGCAATTGTTAAGCAAATCATGCAGCTGTTAAGCAAATCCAGCTTCTTCCATTGACTTTCCTTATTGGATGATCACAAAATGTCAATCCCCACCATAGATACATGCCAGTTGCCAAGCACCCAAAATTTAATCACATGACCATGGAGTTGCTGTGACAGTCATAAGTTTAATTTCTTTAATTTCACAACATATTGACATAGTCACAGTATACTGACAAATTTAACCATAGTTTCAATTGGGAAAATGTGACCATCCTAGACCAGGCCAAGTCCAAAAATGCCAGGGAATTTCTAGAAGCCTGGCACTCTGACAAATTAGCTATCAACAGACACATAGACATTAACAACATCTATTGACTATGCAAAAGAGATAATCAACCAGCCCAAAAGGAAAAAAAAGACTTAAGCACCTCTCCATCAGTAATCAGCACTCAGATCAGCATAGATTAACTCCAAGGTTAACTTCAGACCAGCAATCAAGTCAGCAATACCCCAATCAAGAAACTGCCAAAGAGCCATCAGTAAATAGCCCAACCAAAGAATCTCTAAGACTTAGACTTAGAATAACTTTATTGTCACTTTGAATGTACACTAATCAGCATACATTAAAATGAAATTTTGTTGCATACAGCTTTGAAAGAGTCACCACCTCCAATATACACTACATAAACATGACAAAATAAATAAATACAAAATTATGCATATACCCACATATATTATATGGCACAGAGAAACAACATAGTCCAGTTTGGATGTATAGATGTACATGGATGTATACATATATAGCGACCCCATCCACACAGACAGGCAAGTCACCAGAATATAAACTGATATCAAACAGCACCCCTTACTAACAGTGATGATGATAATTCAGGTAATGAAACATCTGCAAAAAAACAAGCTCAGAGAACACCAAGGACTCCTCACAGTCATAACTGCAAGAACCAGTTGTAAGTCATTTTTCAATGCCATTTAACTTCAAACAGTCGCTAAATGAATGGTTGTAAGTCAAGGACTATCTGTAAAGGAATTCAGCACCCTAAGAATGAGCTACAACATCGACGGTCTGTTGAAAAGCTGGAAAACCGAAAGACACTTTTTACAGTTTTCATTCTGATATAGTATCTTCTAGACCAGTGTTTCTCAATCTTGACAGCTTAAAGATATGTGAACTCCAATTCCCAGAATTCCACAGATCTTCAAGCTGCCAGAGATAGACTGTTCTAAAGTCTTAGAATTTAGACCCATTTTCCTTAGCTTCCAGGATACTGGATTTCAATTTCTATCACCTATCTTTAGAATTTTGGCTAAGGGTAAGCCAAACCAACTGGAGCAGTTGAAGAAATATTGCATTTACTAGAGAAGATATGAGTTTTCTTCTAAAGAATGACTTGTAAATTGGGAACAGGAATGGTGAGTTATGTTGTGCTACATTTATGTAAAAGATCTTAGAAAAACAAGATAATAGGAAAGATGCAAGTGGCCATACATACTGTATTGAGGGTTATTCCTAGGGAGCGGTTGGTTGTTTGCTGGTTGGTTTGATCTTTTCTCACCTCTCCCTGCTTGCTGCTTTCTCTTTTCCCCTTTCCCTTGTCATCCAGTGGCTTCTTGGAGGTGTATATACAAACAGGGATAGAATCAAGATCACGTAAAGTGTTAATACCACTTTATAATGCCTTGGTAAGGCCACACTTGGAATACCACATCCAGTTTGGTCACCACGATGTAAAAAAAGATGTTGAGACTCTAGAAAGAGTGCAGAGAAGAGCAACAAAGATGATTAGGGGACCAGAGGCTACAACATATGAAGAACGGTTGCAGGAACTGGGTATGCTAGTTTAATAAAAGAAGGACTAGGGAAGACATGATAGCAGTGTTCAGATATCTCAGGGGCTGCGACAAAGAAGAGGGAGTCAAGTTATTCTCCAAAGCACCTAAGGGTAGGACAAGAAGCAATTGGTGGAAACTAATCAAGGAGAGAAGCAACTTAGAACTAAGGAGAAATTTCCCAACAGAACAAGTATTTATTTATTTATTTATTTATTTATTTATTTATTTATTTATTATTTATTTATTATTTAAATTTTTATACCGCCCTTCTCCCGAGGGACTCAGGGCGGTGCACAGCTACAGTAAAAAACATATATCCATAAAGTTTAAAAACAGTTTAAAACATATTAAATAATTTGGCCCTTATATTAAAAAACTAAAAACACCCATTAAAATTCGTTATTTAAGCCAGTCCAACTTAATCAGTGGAACAACTTGCCTCCAGAAGTTGTGAATGCTCCAACACTGTAAGTTTTTAAGAAGATGTTGGATAACCATTTGTCTGAAGTGGTGAGGGTTTCTTGCCTAAACAGGGGGTTGGACTAGAAGACCTCCAAGATCCCTTCCAACTCTGTTATTCTATTCTATTCTACATATAATATGTAGAATATACATACATACAAATATGTCTCATGCATAGATTTTTTGATGAACAGAGTGACAAATATCCATAATAGATTTCAAATAGAGTTAACCTTAGATTAACAAAATAGAGAACCTGCATACTGCATAGGATTTTATCAATAAAGGAGAATATTTGTAGCTCAGGGTTGAAATGAGTTGAATTTATTTATTTATTTTATTAAATTTTTATACCGCCCTTCTCCTGCTGGACTCAGGGCGGTGCACAGCCTAGAATAAAAAACATCCCAATCCAAATTTAAAATTTTAAAAGAATTAAACAAATTTTGGCCCAAAATTTAAAACCTCCCGACTAAAATCCATTTACAATTAAAAATATCTAAGGGGAGGGGGGGTTACGCCAGCCCAGCTTGATGAAATAAAAAAGTGTTGAGGGCACGGCGAAAAGCATGGAGATCTGGTATCCTACGTATCTCCAGGGGCAGGTCGTTCCAGAGGGCAGGAGCTGCCACAGAGAAGGGCCTCCCCCTGGGGGTCGCCAGCTGACATTGCCTGGCTGACAGCACCCTGAGGAGTCCCTCTCTGTGGGAGCGAACTGGCCGGTGGGAGGCTATCGGCGGCAGAAGGCGGTCTTGTAAGTACCCAGGCCCTATGCCATGGAGCACTTTAAAGGTGGTAACCAACACCTTGAAGCGCACCCGGAAGACCACTGGAAGCCAATGCAGCTCGCACAGGACGGGTGTCACATGGGAGCGCCCCATCGCTCCCACAATCCTCCGCGCGGCCGCATTCTGCACCAGTTGGAACCTCCGGGTGCTCCTCAAGGATTGAAATGAATTGAAATGAACTAGCTAGTTTGAGTAATGAAACATCTGCAAGAAAACAACCAAGTTCTGAGAACACCAAAGACCCCCTCTTAGGACTTTATCGCTGTTTATTATTTGTTTATTATTTATTTATTTATTTATTTATTTATCAACAAATACAAGGAAACAAGTAACAGTATAGACATAGACATGGACACATAAAAAAATTTGGCACAAATAAAAGGAAATAAAGAAGCAAAACATAAACACATAAAATGAGTACATATAAATGGGAACAATAGATTAGGGATGGTAGGCACACTGGTGTGCTTATTCAGGCCGCCTTAGGGACCTCTTAAAAAACATGAAAAGTCCACGGTAGACAGTTTAAGGTAAAAGGTATGGGGATTAGCGAGACTTAACAATAGGATCAGGTAGAGTGTTCCAGACATTTACTACTCTATTGCAGAAGTCATATTTCCTACAATCAAGATTAGAGTGAATTACATTGATTTTGAATCTATTGATAGCCCTTGTGTTATTGCGGTTGAAATATTGTTTGCTATCTATCCAATTGGAGAAGTCCTTTTCCTTCTGAGCTCAACTAAGGGAAAGCACCTAACCAGCCTTGGCTGATTTTGAAAAAGCTACATAGAATCAACATTAAACGATAATCGGATGAAAGATAACCAAGAAATACTGTAAACTGAATTTAAGAGACAAGAATGCATCTTGACGGAGCACTTTAGTGAACCAATTCTGCTTATTGCCAAAAATGGTACAAGGATGTGTCCGTGAAATCAATACCAGGAGATTTTTTTTTGTCTTCGCCTTTTTATTAGCTCCCAAGTATGGAGAGCAATTCTTAGTAGAATATGAGAAGTGCAGTCCCAGGATCTATTCTTCTGCGAGGATTAGAAATATGATAAGAGATTAATCCCAGTGGACTTTAAAATGACAAAGCAATGTTAAACTGCTCAAGTATTTGCCTTTGTGTGTTAGGTCATGTGATCAGTGAATTTAAACAAATATTCTGCTTCTGGCAGTTTATTTTAGAAATTGCTCCAGAGCAATTTCTAGTTTAGAAGAAGATTAAGAAGTCAAAGTCCATGCTGAATATTCAGTCTCCTCCCACCCTGTCCAACAAGGGCTATATTTACTCTCCACTCTTATTCTTTTCCCCTTCTTTTTCCCACTAAATATGTTATTGTTTAAGGTTGTTTTGTGCAACATACATGGATTTAGAATGCAGATTAATCTTCTGATTAGGTGACCAAGTCTTTTTTGCTCGAGGAAAATCTGCTATGTTTTGAGTCAGGAAAACTGTATTTAGCCAGTTGAAATTTTTTTTATCTTATTGCAAGCCTGCAAACCAGAAATTCTACTTTTGAAATGGCCTAAAATTGCCACATCAAGTAGCAATCATAGGAGGCCTGTAGAGTACAGCTGTAAATCATTCAAACTTCCTGAAGCATAAAATCTAATTCATTTTATAGAGAAAGAGACGCTGTTGTATTTTGAGAAATTGTTCTCAATAATATCTTCTAAACGGATCGTTCCCAATAGTCTTCTAAATAAAAGATAAAAGCAGGGGGCAATCTGTCTTATTTTATTCTAAATCTCCGAAGGCAAGATATCATAATAATGTACATATTTGACCACTAGGTGGCACAGTTTTCCTCCTGTTGTTTTTGTCCATTGACAGTACTTGCATTCTGTCCTTGATTTGAGCAGTTACACTCCCTAATTTGTGCCCTAAGGAGAATGGAAAATATAGCAGAACTATATCCCAATCCCCATAACGTGGGTGGATCCTAACAGGAAGTACCGGGGCTGTAGACTAGGAAGCCGAAAACATCCTGGAAAGAAGACCTAGCAACTCAATTCTGCATTTTGGCAAAAAAATTGCTTAGAAGTTTCTGTGAGGTCATCAGGAGAGTTGAGCTCTTCTTATTCTCATGACAATGGGGAAATTGTGTTGTGAATTGTCTGTTGGCATTTATCTGTTGGCATTGGCTTGCAAGGATATCTTGTTTAGAATAAAACACACTGAAGAAACATCTTCTTTAGATCATAGTGAGGGGGCTTTGTGTGTTTGGGTTTCTACATCTGCTGAAAGGGTCAAAGAAAGTTAGTCAGTGATTGCCTTCTCCTTGTTGAAATAGTTTTATGGAGGTTATTGACCAGTGCCTACATGACTTTTGATGTTTATAGCAATTGATCAAACCACACAGTGATTTTTGATCGTCTTTCTCAGGTTATTTTCTTCAGAGTGAGTTAAAGTCAGCAACATTGCTCAAAATCTTGTGCGCTTTTTAAAATTAACTTTCCTAGTGACTTTTTCATATTTTTCTCACAGAATTTAATTGTCTAGTTTTGAACGTGTTCATTGAATGTCATAAATTAATTTCAGTGTTTTCTGAACCTGTAGATTTCATGATTTCACAGGGAATTGACAGCTGTCTATGAAAAGTCGGAGCCTGTGTGTATTGGCCTGACCTCAATGCCTTATTGAAAATATAAATCATCTTAAATTACAAATCCTTTTTTAATCCAATACATTCAAAGGGCACAGGCTGGAAAAAAATGTTCTGATGAATCACTTCTAAGCCTAGCTAAACCCCACAGTTTGAACCCTGCATGTTATCACTCTTCTCTGTCCCTTCCAGTCACTGAAAATACATCACTCTTTCTAAAGCATTGATTAATATAGGCCTCCACATTTGCTTCATTTTGTAGAAGGATTTATGAAATCTTTTACTTAGCATTCCTAGAAACATAACTGATATGAAATCCTATATTTAGCTTTAGCATTTAATTGTACAACTCCTTATCTTTTTTTCTAAATACCACACAGAATTTCATCCATTTGGTTTGAGGAAAAAAAAAATCTGTAGCTGGATAACAGTATGGGGGGAAAATGGATTTAGAGTCAGAGATTGCCTTTTGAGGTGTTATTTTTCCAATATACATGAGGTGGTGCTACTGTGTTGAGCAAAGTTAAATGAAATGGTTGTGGTTTTTTTTTTTAAATAAGAAGCTTCTGGCGAAGGTTACTTTGTTCACTTGGCATTACACACTTCTGTAACAAATCATCATTCTGTCCTCTTTTTCCTAATTTGCATTTCCATGATGAAGGTCTGTAAGAGCACTCGGGATCAATTTGTTTTGATTATACGGTCCATAAACTTTTTATCATGCCACAATGAAGCAACTTGCAATGGGCTTTGGGAAAATATGCATTACATGAATTTTTTGTTGTTTATTGGTTCTTTCTAATTAAACTTCATCTTAAAATATAGAAATGGAAGTGTGAGGGATACTGATTTCTGGGTGTACTTCAGAGTTATTTGCTACTAGGAAAGGAAGATTTGCTGGTTCAAATTATTTAATTTTAACCTTAAACTGCTCCTGTTGACCTCACCTCATGCCTAAAAGGTCTGTAAGGGGTGTGTGTAAGTGCACCAGAGTGCCTACCGTCCCTGTCCTAATATTCCTTTTTACTTACTCTTTTCATGTATTCAAATTATGTTTATACTTTTACCTGTTATCTTATATATGCTTGACAAATAAACTTATGATTATGATTATATGATTATGATTATTTTAGCAAAATAGATCTCCATCCATGGTCTTTGGTTATATAACAGGATTTCCACTTTCTTGCTGATCCCTTGAATAATAGAAATAAATTTTCCTATTGCCTTTTGTCAATGCATGCTATACACACATATGGAAGAAGTATGAATACAATGAGTATTGTAAATTGTAACTGGGTTCCAAAACTACTCTTTTTTGATGCATAACTACATTGGATCTTATACACGATGAATTAGCGGTAAAGCTCACAATACTAGACCAATTCCAATTTGTACATACTACTTCAGGATTCTTCCCCATAAGGGAACAGATGTTCTTCCAGATGTTGCTGCATTGTTTCAGCAGCTCTTGCCAGCATGGATAAAAGACGGTGATGATTTAGTAGTTCAACGCTCTCCGGAGAATCACTGGTCATTTTCACTCAGCTGAACTGAAAGGCTACCTACTCATTCTTAAACCATCAGAAAACAAAACTTACTGTCCCTGTTACCAATTCCTACCTGTTTTTATAGCCTCTATAATGGCTTGCCACAAGAAATTTGTGTCCTGGTTTGGGGTGTGCTAGACAAAGTCATTGGTTAAACCCTGTGGCTTCAATACCCTTCTTTCTCAGATCACTAATTATCGAAACCACCCATCTATCTCAATAGTGCTATGATTGGCAGATGGTTTTGACAGATGTTTGACAAGCCTATTAAATAGCTGACTTTTGGAGTCAAGTGGTTTTTCAAGGCAATACCTTTAGCCCATCATTCAATTCTTTATCAGAGTTTTTGGGGCAGAGGGTTTAGTGTTCTTTTGAAAGAGCTTTGCTGGTACAGTGGTCTAAGCACCCTGTTATTAACACAGCTGCCTGCAATTTACTGCTGGTTCGAATCTCTCCAAGGCTCAAGGTTGACTCAGCCTTCCATCCTTTCTAAGGTAGGTGAAATGAGGACCCAGTTTGTGGGGGCAATAAGCTGACTTTGTATAAATATACAAAAGTATGAAGGCTATTGCTTAACGCATTGTAAGCCGCCCTGAGTCTCCGGAGAAGGGCGGCACATAAATCATTTTTTTTTTTTAAAAAAAAAAAAAAGGGGAGCTAAATCCCACACTCAAAACAAGGTAATAAACATCTCATGGAAGGCTGCTCCAAGCCTATCAAAACAGTCAGTTCTCCCATTTATCATGTAGCTGTCTAAATTTTGTTTAGTGTAACAAAGAGAAGGACTAATGGTGACGTCTAATGTTTGAGGAAATGTCACAGAGAAGAGAGAGTCAACTATTCTCCAAAGCATCTGAGGGCAAGACAAAAAGTAATAAATGGAATTTTTTCAAGGAGAAAACCAACCTAGAACTAAGGAATTTTTTTTCCTGACAGTGAGAACAATTAATTAGTGGAAGAGCTTACCTCCAGAAGTTACGGATGCTCCATCACTGGAGGTTTTAAAGAAGAGATTGGATAACCATTTGTCTGACATGATATACTCAGACCCCATACTTGAGCGAGCGGTTGGACTAGAAGACCTCCAAAGTCCCTTCCAACTCTGTTATACTATATTCTGTAATGTTATTCCTGCCACTTGAAGGACATTAAGACAAGTTCTCCATTTAAAACATCTAGTAGCCTTAATTATGTCACAATCAGCTTTTATTTCTGTTCCTCATTAACAGACGAAGACTGATCAATATAATTCCTTATATTTTTCTAGCTGCAAATGCATAGCTAAATTACACAAATTGTGGAGTTGAATAAAAGTGTAATTCATGGTTTCTCAACAAGAATTATAATCTGGAGAAGATGGTGAGAATTACATTAAAAAACCTACCTCTTGGTCAGCTGTTTAACAGCCACAGGGAACTGCCAGTACTATAACAACCAGGACCTGTGTCCTACTCTTCTCCTACTCTACTCCTCTCCTTGGACCAGAGAGGTCACCTGCATTCCAGGAAAGTGGGCATGCAGCATAAGTCAAAGTTAACAAATAAATGGTGGTTTTTTTAATTTTTAGCATGGTTGAGAAATTTTGGCATAACATTGTGGGAAGCCCCCCTCCCCCCATCTAGAAGAATGAAATATTTTGAGGAATATTAAAAAGGCAAGATAGTATATTTCCATAAATGAGAAATGGAGAAACATGTTTTTTTAGAGGCAGGAAGCACCCAGTCTTTCTTAATAGCCCAGCAGATATTTTGTGCCCATTAAGAAAGACTGGAACATCCTATCTATAATACAAAAGACCTTCAGCTCCAGGGTGATGGGATTAAGGACAGGACATCAGCCTTCAGGACATAATAAGATTAACCCACTACCATTTAGCAGAAGACACACAGCTCACTACATTGCACAATCTCCTAAGGGCATTTCAGACATTGCACAACCCCCCCCCTCCCTGCAGCATCTCTAAAACTGTATAAAAATCCATGTACTGACCAAACCAGTTGGTCAGCTGCCCAGAACCACAAACCCATGTGGTTCTGCTTCATTAATAAACCATCTTTCCAGTCAGCCTCCATGTTTCCAGTGTGTTTCTCCCAACTTGGAACTGAACCGGATAGATATTTCTTCCAACAGTCTTAAAATTAGTTCTTTTTGGTCGGATGTGGGGAGAAACATGGCTTTAATACCAGTCCAGCTTTCTATGACTTCACTGTGTCTTAGGGATGGGCTAAGACTCAGGTTATAACACATTATGGGGATATGCAGTACAGGACAAAGACCCAACCAAGGGATTTTGGCCATGGCAAAAGGCAAATGAAGAAAGGTCTGCTGGTTCCCTACTGTTGCTATTGAAGAAATGAGCTCAATTTGGACTTCCTGCATACTGTGTCTTCTATGGGAAGATCCTTAATGACTTCTTGTGAGCCTTCCTTCTTCAGCATTCTGCAAGCCCTTGAAGCATAAGTGAGTTATTGTGTCAGCAGTGGAAGAGAGAGCAGAATGCAGGAACGGGGCAGGATGGGGGATGAATTCAGGAAAGCACACTCAACCCACTGGGGTGCCTGCTAAAGTCATCACTGACCAATCCTCCCTTGCTAACACTTTCCAGAAGTGTCATGTACTGTATATTTAGAGTTGCATGATTTCCCAAAAAGGCCCACCACCTTCCTGCTGTTTAATACAAAGAAATGGATTCATGCTGTATTTATTTTGATTTTTTTTTCCTCTTTGTTTGTTATGATGCCATCCAGAAAGAATTTAACCAAAGGGTTCTGTCCACTTTGCACTTTCTTTTTCATGGTTTTTTTTTTTTTTTTTTTTAGTAGGTACTGTACTACTATTCAGAGATGTGTGCAGCTGACACATTTGTGCCTAGGGAGGGGGAAAAAATCCCATATTTTTGCTTTACTCTTTCGGCAATAACTTGGACTGCGTTTTCAGAGATTGCTAGTGACTCTTAAAATGGCAGCTGACAGGATCCCTGTTCATAGGCTCATCCTTATAAAATCTGAATTGCTCTATAGAGGTTGGATCACAACACAATAACCTAATCTGATGGAGGATGAGGGAAACTGAGATTTTAATGCTAAAACTTACACATTGTGGCAAACAAAAACCCAGCCAATCTTCAGTGGCTTAGTAACTATTGAATTATCTTTACTACCGGTTTGTAGCGGGGCTGGCGCGCGCTCTTCTTTGCATGCGCAGAAGCGTTTTGGTGATGTCTGGGTCAGTGGACGGAGCTTCCCGCCGGTTTTACTACCGGTTCTATAGAATCAGGGGCAACCCACCACTGGCTATAAAGTATTATGAAGTAGTATATAAGTCTAAGTACTATTGCTAATGCTAACGCTAAATCAGTCCAGCCTTAGAGCCATGTGTTAAAAGGCATGAAATGTAATGCAAGAAGGGGGGAAAAGGATATCAGGGTTGAATGCTTCATAGACTTACATGTTCACCTCTTCTGTTTCGAGTCAAGAGTACCTTCATGGTTGGGACAGAATTGGTAGAATTTAGCTTTACTGTGGCTGTTTTGAACCGTGATATCATTGGGTAATTTTCTTCCAAAAAAACAAAAACAAGTAAATGACTCATAAATGACTTTTGACTTTATTTCAAAAGCTCCCTGCAGATCATCAGTCCAGACTCCTTGGCAGCCAAGTGGTCAGTGGGCGATCAAAGCGGGGAGGGGAAGGGATCTGTTGAAAGAGAGACAATGAACTAGAAGGATCACAGACTGAAAGAGAGCCCCCTTTTTTGGCACTGGGTTCTGTCCAACACTGGCAATCATTGTGATCACCCAGGAGACTGTCCACAAAGGAATCCAGTTCTCAACAGCAACAAAAAAACAGGTTTCCCTGTTTTGGTGTATGTTGCACCCAGGCAACTGGAGTAGACTCGGAGCCTAGTTTTAGACATATTTGGGAGCCTGTAACGATTGAAAAGGAACGCGGTGGCTCAGTGGCTAAGACACTGAGCTTGTCAATCAAAAGGTCAGCAAAGTTCGAATCCCTAATGCCACATAACGGGGTGAGCTCTCGTTACCTGTCCCAGCTTCTGCCAACCTAGCAGTTTGAAAGCACTTAAAAAATGCAAGTAGAAAAATAAGGACCACCTTTGGTGGGAAGGTAACAGCCTTCTGTGCACCTCTTGGCATTTAGTCATGCCGGCCATATGACCACGGAGACGTCTTTGGACAACGCTGGCTCTTCGGCTTTGAAACGGAGATGAGCACTGCCCCATAGAGTCGGGAATGACTAGCACATATGCACGAGGGGAACCTTTACCTTCACCTTTTAATGATTAAAACCCAATTGCATTTGATTTAAAAATAAATAAATTAAAAAATGTAAAACTCCATCATACCTATAATCTCACCACAATGGGAAAGATATGATAATTAACAGCAGGTGAATCAAAAAAGTTAGGGTTTCTAGTTTAAAGTTTCAGTTTGTTCACCAAACCTATATCTGTCTTTAAAAAAAAAAAAAAAAGTCCAAAACCAACTGACAAGCAATTATGTCTCTTCATAAATGGAGATTGGGCTGGGAACATTTTGTTGTTGACAACTTGGTTCTCTGAGTAACTGAACATTCTGTGTCTTCACACCAATCCAGCCAATCAGGATCCGAGCATTACCCCTACGAGGAAAATACAATACAGGCTCTCAATCAAGAGATGGGATGACATAGTTCTTTGCTCGGAGAAGGCAGCTCTATAACCATGTCTCTTTCCTGTAACAGAGCTGTTGCAGCTCTGAGGAAATTCCATGGAATTTCTCGCATTTCCACCCCATTGGCGCAGTGGAAAATCAGTGGGCGTTTAAAGGGGTAAATGCTGGGTCATAGATGAACAGGGTAAAGGTCCCAGGGCCTCTGTTTCTAGACAATTTCCCCATTCTGGCTTGAGAACTCCTTTTCTTTTCTTCTTTTTTGTACTATAGCAGAAATGCTGGCATTTCTCAGTCAGGAATCATTATGCTGATTGGCCAAGCAATTTACACTGGTGACGCCAGAATACAAAAAAATCCTTTGTTCTTGATGACAAGACATTCTAGAGGATGGGGTTTTCATGGCTACTGGTAATATTATCCATAAACTCTACCAGAATGTTGCAGGTTGTGGCTGCATGTTCAAGATTTCAACCTTTCTTGTATAATTCAATCCTAAATGCTACCAGATACTGGATCTCAGAGTCTGGTAGCATTTAGGAAGACATTCCCACCACTTGCTCATAAAGAATGTATACAAATCTGGGTTGATTTGTTCAATGATCCACCAGTTTGTTTACCTGGCTGTCCATAGTATTCACAAGAGTCTTCTCCAACATCAAAGTCCAAAGATGTCAATACTCTGCCAGATCCAATCTGGGTCGGTCACCAAGACCAGAGATTTAGTCTTCCAAGCTTTTGGATTTGTGCTGGAACCCATCCTCGGGAAAATCCTCTCTCACCAGAATGTACTCTTCCTATCCTGCTTTTTTAAAGTCCAGCTTTCATTCCCATAGAGTGTCACAGGAATACCATGGCTTGTATGATTCTGATCTTTGTAGGTATAGTCATATCACAGCATTTGCATATTTTTTCCAAGGACTTCATGGCTGCTGTACCAAGTGCTATCTGCAGTGTGTTTCTTGGCAGCTTTTTTCTTTACTGCTGATGGTTGAGCCTAAAAGGCGGAAGTTGTCCACCATTTTGATAGCTTCATTGCCAATTCTGATTGTTCTACCTGTCATCATTAGGTTGGTCTTCTTTATTTTAGTCCTATTTTTAACTGTACTCTTTACTACTTTAGAGCTTGCAGATCTTTTGCATATTCAGCTATCAGAGTAGTGTCATCAGGGTAGCACAAGTGATTGATATTCCTTCCTCCAATTTTAAATCTTCTTCCAATCTAGCTTCCCCCCCCCTTTCTCTGTGTATGTATATATTTAGCATATAAGTTGAATGAATAAGGGGACAGTATACAGTCTAATCACAATTCCCTGGCACCAATCTGTTTCACCAAGTTCTGTTCATATTGTGGTTTCTTGACTATATATGTTTCTCATGAAGACAATGAGATCTTCTGGGATTCTCATTTTTCTGACCACTTTCCAAGCTTGACCTGATCAACACAATAAAAGCTTTTCTGTAATTGATGACATGTCAGGGTTCCAAGTAACAGCCCATAGGAAATCAAAACTCCAAGGCAGGTTTCCTCAAAGTATAGATTTATTAGGCATGTCATACTGACATATTTTTTTACATTCGTTGGCTTTCTAATTATTCAACATGCATCAGTAATAATGTCTCATGTTCCTCAACTTTTCTAAACTCAGTTAGAACATCTTTTTCTATCTAGAACTTTAATCTGTGTTAGATGACATAGCATTATTTACTAGTACAGAATGTGAAATTAAGGATGTTGTACAATTGTTTGTACACTCTGTTAAGCATCCTTTTTTGGTATTGGAATGTAAGTTGACCTCATCTAATCAGTTGGCCACTGTGTTGTTCTTCAGATTTGGTTAGAACCTTGACTGATTCTTCTTCTGTTGCTCACCATATTTTAGAGGATACTCCATTAGATCCTAATGACCAGAGTGTTGATCTAACTTCTTTTTCTAGTACTAGAAAATAAGGAATATCTTGAGGTGCCTTGGATGCTGACATCTCTACTGTATAGTGTTTCAGTGTAGTCCTTCCATCTTCCTTTGTTCTCAGTTACTATCTGTCCTTCAGCATCCTTTAGCATACCAATTGAAGATTAGCACGTCTTTCTGAGTTCAGAGATCTTTTGAAATACTTCCTTGTTTTCCATGTCTATATCCATCGTCAATAACTTTACAAATGTTGCTGTAGCAATGCTTCATGTTTCTTCTAACAGCTCTCTGAAACTTTTTGTTACTAAGTTCTTTCCTGAGATTTTGTTTCTTTCTTGGTTTTGGCTTCTCGTCTTGGCAATTTCCACGGTTTGCTCTGATGTTCACTTTGCTTTTTTCTCTTCATTTTTGGAAGTCTCTTTTCACATTCATCCTTAACAATTTTTAAAGTTCATTCCATAATTCCTCTGGTTCTCTTTGAAAATGGTGGATATATGTCCAGGATCATATTGTGGGAACCGACTGGCTTTTTTGCTTAGTTTAATTTGAAGCTTGTGCATGAGCAGTTCATGATCCTTTCTACTGGCAGCATCTGGCCGTGTTTTTGATGCTATAGTTGAATTCCTCCATTTAACAACAACACAGTCTATTTGATTTCTATATACTCCTTCTGGTGATGTCCATGTATAGAGATGTCATTTTGGTTGTTTGAGGACAGCATTAGCTGTGAAGAAATAATTGCATTGGTAGAAACTGATAAAACTGTCTCCCACTTAATTTCAGTTTCCTAAACCATAAAATTCAACTACATTGTTTTCTTTCATGCTTCCAGTTTTGAGATTCCAGTCTCCAATCATATTCTGCTTGTATGTTTTGTTGATTTCAAATTGGAGTTGATCATAGAAGTAATAGACATCCTCTTTCATAAATGTGAATAATTGTCCTGCTAAAAATGGTTGACCACAAAGCCTAATCAATATTATCCATCGTTGGTTGCATAGTGGCTAAATACTGTTCTTACTATACCTATCCTAATTACAAAAGTAACACTGTTTCCTCTTTGCTTTTTATTTCCAGCATAATAAATAGTGTAATTTGACTGAAAATGTCCCATCCATCTCCATCGCCACCTTGAAACCTAATATATCAATTTGTAGTTGTTTCATTTCATCTTTTACTGTATTCATGCTTCTGACCTTCCATGTTCCTACTGTAATTCTACCTTTGGAGCTTTTCTTTTTCTTTTCCTGTATGGCAACCTCAGGAACTAGATGCACCAAAGGTTTTAATCTAGCACACAATTAGAACTCCAAAAGATCTTCAGCTCTGTTTTACTATGTCGAGTGCCATCTGACCTGAAGGGCTCACCATCTGGCACTATATTGTCAATCATTTTGTATTTACTATCTATGTGGTTTTCTTGGTAAAAATACAGGAGTGGTTTGCCTTCTCGTATACACAATAGCAATTGATGCCCTTGCTTTTGTCACTAAAGTGATCATCTGCCTCTGGCATCTTCCTACGTTGCTGCTACCCAAACTAGTGCTTGCTTACCTTAACTGGGCAGCTGAGATGGCCTTCACACTGTTGGAAGAAACATCCTTCTAGGTTCTGCTCCAAGTGGGGAAAACAGACACTGGAAACATGGAGACTGCTTGGAAAGATGGTTTAATGGTGGACAGGATCACATGGCTTGAGTTCCTGAACAGAAAAAAAGGGCAGATACAGTAAATCCTTGGGTTTTTATGCTCTCTCTGGCTCTGCATTTCTTGGGGCCCCAAAAGAGTATCCTGATTGGTTGTCAGACTCCCAGGGGGTGGGGGCCTTGCTGGCTGATGGTCACATGTGCTTCCCAGGTCACATGTGGTGAGTTTCTGCTGCTATTGTGTAGAGGGCTAATCCTATCTTTGACAATTCCTACTATGGCTCTGCCTGAAGGAGGCAGATCTTTGTTATGTAGAATAGACTGGCCCAGGCCTTAATGGCCCATTGACAAAGGGTGGGGGGCAGGAAGGTGGGAGCTGCTTTGTCTGTAAAATATGCTTCTCATATTTCTCATCCAGGGAAATATAATATTCTGCCTTTTCATATTTCCTAAAATATTTCACTCTTCCAGGAAAGGGGTGGGTGCTAACTTCCTACAACACCTTGGATACATTGGAGCAGGGGTGAAATCCAGCAGGTTCTGATAGGTTCTGGAGAACTGGTAGCGGAAATTTTGAGTAGTTCGGAGAACTGGCAAATACCACCTCTGACTGGCCCCAGAGTGGGGAGGGAATGGAGGTTTTGCAGTATCCTTCCCCTGCCATGCCCACCAAGCAACGGACACCAAGCCACACCATGCCCACCAAGCCATGCCCACAGAACCATAGTAAAAAAATTTGGATTTCACCACTGCATTCGAGTATAATCCAAATCCCTCCCAGAAACAACCCCACCAACACCATGATGAGGCAGCACAGCAAGACTTGGGGGGGGCAATTACAACATAGAGCAGCGGTCCCTAATCTTTCTGGCTTGGCGGCCTGGGGAGAGGAGAGGGGATGGTTCCGTATGAGTGACAGGCACACATGGGCAAGCGCTCACACCTCCATTTGCGTGAGCGGTGGGCGCACGTGTCTGGTGCTCATGCGAATGAAGCTTCACGCGCGAGCACAGGAGCCCCTCACTCATGCATGCTCCCTTGCCTCTTGCTTGGCCGGGTTCTGAACAGGCCACAGCTCAGGGGTTGGGAACTCCTGACATGGAGCATAAATAAAAATATGTGTTGTAAATGTCAATCACCTTACCTTCATCTCATTCCATTCTGCTTCAGTTATTGTTATTTTCCTATTAGCCATTGTTATTCTTTAATCACATTTTATTAAAATAGAACTACCAAGTATTTGTGATCCAAATGTTAAATATACTTGGTTTTCCTAGTTCTGTCGAGGTTTTTAATTTCACCACTATTATCTTATGTGAAGGTCACAACAATTATCATACCAGTCTTTAGTTGTGAGCATGATAAAGGAATGTGAAATATTTGAATGCTGAATTTTTCCTTTGCTGCTGATGCCCCAACATGGTGTTGAATAGTGGCTCACACTCACAAAATTCACGTCGAAACTTGCTTTTACCTGAGATGTGACATATTACAAATGGAAAGGAAAAATAATGTGTAATAGTAATGTGAGATGTATTGTGCCTGCTGGGAAGGTAATGTGAGGTGTATTGTTCCTACTGTTTGAGTCAGATTTTGGCTGGGGCATTACATTGGAGAAACAGAGGCAACTCCCGCTTTTCCTCATTTGGCTCTTTGTTTGGCTAAAGTTGAAAACAGTCAAATGTTTCCGGGGTCTTCTAGAAACTTCTTTAGACCTCAAGGACATTTGAACCATTTTGTTTTTACCATTATACATGTATAAAATCTGTAATAGTCAGAATGTTTATTTGTGTGGACAATTCTACTGTATAGCTAACAGACGTCAAAGAATATCATGGAAGAAACTCAAAGATGACTTATTTGCAGCTCACTCCCCAATCATTTCTACCGACTTATAGTGTAGGGTTCAATAGAAAGGGCCTGCTCTAGATCCCATGTAATCCTACGCTCGTGAATGAAGTTTCCAGTAACATCTGGATGGCCCCACCCTGCTGGTGTTTTGAAGAGCATTGATACCCTGGCTCGTCATCCAGGCCTTTGCCAAGGGTGACTGAAGCCTTTTTTTGGATTGTGTGTATCTCTTTAGTTGGTTTCCTTCTAGCACAAGCCCTACAGACTTGCACAAAATCAACATTAGGTAAGGTAAAGGTTCCCCCACACATGCGTGCTAGTTGTTTCTGGCTCTTAATGAATAGCTAAATCCATTTGTCTGAATTACCAAAGCTTACTCTCTTCCCCAAGCCCTCGCCCTTCTCTCTGTAAGGAGTATTACTATGTGACATCAAACCAGTGTTGACTCTTTATCTTTATCTTTTATTAGATTTATATACCGCCCTTCTCCTTTCGGACTCAGGGTGGTGAACAGCCAAAATAAAAACATTTGTACACAAAAGTTAAAATAATTTTTAAAATAATTAACTGAAATTTGGCCCATAATTTAAAACATTTCAATTAAAAATCAGTATCAAACTTTAAAACCAACATAGAATCAGGCCAGCCTGGCTAACTGAAAAAAGTAAGTTTTAAGGGCCCGACGAAAAGTCCGGAGGTCTGGGATCACTCGTATCTCTGGGGGTAGATCATTCCAGAGGGTAGGTGCCACCATAGAGAAGGCTCTCCCCCTGGGGGTCGCCAGCCGACATTGTCTGGCTGACGGCACCCTGAGGAGGCCCTCTCTGTGGGAGTGAACCGGCTGGTGGGAGGCAATTGGTGGCAGAAGGCAGTCCCGTAGGTACCCCGGCCCTAACCCCAACCCTGTGGAATGAACTGCCCCCGGAAATACGTAAGATCTCCGACCTCCGGGTGTTCCGCTGCGCACTGAAGACCCTGTTGTTCCGCCAGGCAGGGCTGTCAATATAATAATTTTAAATTGGGGTATTTTAATTTTTGGGGTTTTAAATCGGCCAAATCTATTTAATTATTTTAATTTTTAATTATTGTTGTGTCTTGTGTTTTTAAATTGGCTGTACACCGCCCTGAGTCCTTCGAGAGAAGGGCAGTATAGAAATAAAATTATTATTATTATTATTATTATTATTATTATTATTATTATTATTATTATTATTATTATTATTATTATGGAGCGCTTTAAAGGTGGTCACCAACACCTTGAAGCGCACCCGGAAGTCCACCGGAAGCCAATGTAGCTCGCGCAGGAGAGGTGTCACGTGGGAACGCCCCGTCGCTCCCATAATCCCCTGCGCGGCCGCATTTTGCACCAGTTGGAGCCTCCGGGTGCACCCCAAGGGCAGCCCCATGTAGAGACCGTTACAATAGTCCAGACGAGAAGTGACGAGTGCTTGAGTGACCGTGTGTAAGGAGTCCTGATCTAGAAAGGGGCGCAACTGGCGTATCAGGCGAACCTGATAGAAAGCCCCCTTGGCCACGGCTGTCGTATGATCTTAGTGACCACATAGATTTTCTCCATTGATCTAGAGTTGTATTGATTCAAATTCCCCATGAACTGGTTTAAAGAAGCAAACCCAAGACCTAGCAAGGTACAACTAGTTGCCACGTAGCTTGGCAACCAGTGTGAAGCCACAGTATGAGGCAATGATGAGACAGAGAGTACTTTTCCAAAAAAGCAGCTGAGACCATAAGAGACTCTTCAGCAGAGTCAGCCTGAGGACATCCGTCATTAGATGAATACAATATTTTTGGCAAGCATTGGAGATTCTTTCCCAAGGCAATAGAGAGCAGCTCAGAGTTTCCATCCCCCACTTTGCTGAAAATGAAAGACTAATTTCATGTTCATTTGAAAGAATGCAGACTTAATTAAAGGAATAGAAAGCCTATCAGTTACACTTGACCAAAACAGGAGACCATTTCCAAATGTTATCCATAACAACTCCACTTTCCAGTCTTACGGTCCATTCCTTTTGAATATGTAAGACAAACAAAAATAGTTTAAGAAGTAAAAACAAAACTTTGCTGATTTAAAACAAATGGTTGGGTTTCTTTTTTTTTTTATGGCAGCCAGAAAATTGAAGTCCACATATCTTCAAACTCCTGAGGTTGAGAAACATTGCCTTAGAACAGGGGTGTCCAACTCATGTTGTCACGGCGGCATCATGTGACATATCAGGACTTTTTCCCCTTCATTAAACAGGGTGTGGCCAGTGCATGACACATCCGGCCTGCGGACCAGGAATTTGACAGCCTTGCCTTAGAAGAAAGATCCATGTATATCCAAAAGCCAATTCACAAAGAAGTAATCCTTGAAACTGGTCATTTAACAAGCACTCAAAATTAATACAGGTCCAGAACAGATGCTTTACAACTCAAAAATACTTCTGGCTAACATAAAATGTCATGCCAACATCTCCAATATTGTACTTTCATTTCAGGTACTTGTCACAGGCTCACCTTTATGACTGGTGGTAGCATCCCATGGTCAGTTTATAGCAAAATAATAATAATAATAATAATAATAATAATAATAATAATAATAATGCCCATTCAGAAGAATGGATTTGCATTTATGATTGCAGCATTTGCTTAATAGTCCTGTATTCATTTAATGGCTGCAGTAATTCCCTCAATTCATCATCTTTTAATGACCCAAAATCCCTTGTGGGGTGGAGTCTGGGCAACTGAATGGAGCTGAGTGTTTCCTGGCCGGATGCCCTTCCTGTTGCCAATGCGGAGTTGTATTCAGCAGATATAATCTCAACATGCCCATAGAGAGAAATATCTGCCTTTACCGAGGATCGAACTCACAGCGTCCTGATTATGAGGCGAGAGCTCCATCTCTAGGCCACCACACCACTCTGCAGTAATTCACTTAATCACCCCCACAAAATAAGCTGTAAAATTGGGTCTGGTCATGTGGGTGCCTCAACCTATGACCATATCAACGTACAACCAGAAATCCAATCCCAATTGCAGTCAAAAGTCAAAAACTACCTGTATACATTAATTAAGAGCCATTTTAAAAAATTAACCATAGGGTTTTGTCCACGTTGCACTTTCTTTTTCATGCTTTTGTTCAGTAGGTACTGTACTAATATTCAGAGATGTGTGCAGCTGATACATTTGTGTCTAGGGAGGGGGGAAATCCCATATTTTTGCTTTGCTCTTTAGGCAATAACTTGAACAGTTTTTTCAGAGATTGCTAGTAACTCTTAAAATGGCAACTGACAGGATCCCTCTTCATAGGCTCATCCTTCTAAGATCCGAATCACTCTATAGAGGTTGGATCACAACACAATAACCTAATCTGATTATGAGGGAAATTGAGAATTCAATGCTAAAACTTACATATTGTGTCAAACAAAAACTCAGCCAATCTTCAGTGGCTTAGTAACTTTTTTTTTTTTTAATTTGATTTATATGCCACCCTTCTCCGGAGACTCAGGGCGGCTTACAATGCGTTAAGCAATAGCCTTCATACTTTTGTATATTTTATACAAAGTCAGCTTATTGCCCCCACAAACTGGGTCCTCATTTCACCTACCTTAGAAAGGATGGAAGGCTGAGTCAACCTTGAGCCTTGGAGAGATTCGAACCAGCAGTAATTGCAGGCAGCTGTGTTAATAACAGGGTGCTTAGACCACCCTTATTGAATTAACTAGCATCATGGTTCATTCCATAAAATGTGGCTGAAATATGGCAAAGAGCAGTGGAGCAGTGGTTAGAATGCAGCATCACAGGCTAATTCTGCCGACTGCCAGGGGTTCAATCCTCACCAGCTCGAGGTTGACTCAGCCTTCCATGTTTCCGAGGTGGGTAAAATGAGGACCCAGATTTTGGGGGGCAATATACTGACTCTATAACTTCTTAGAGAGGGCTGTAAAGCACTGTGAAGAGTTATATAAGTCTAAGTGCTATTGCTATTCACTTCTTATGACATCAAAAAATGACTTTAGCACATGTCAGTGAGCCAAACTGCCTAATCTATTTCACAGGACGTTCATGTTACCATACACCACTCCCCATCTCCAACAGTTTTCAGTAAAATGTTAAAGTTGGATCTAGTTGGGTAAGCACAAAATGCCGTAAAAGTTCAATAAAAGATTGAAATTAAAAGTGAATGGAGAAGATATCAAAATAACCCAGCATGCTGAAAATTTAGTGACCCTACAAACATCCAATTTGGTTTGCAGTTTTCGGACTGCAAAATTAGGTACTCTCTCCTAGGGCTTGAAAAGAAAGAACAATTGCATCTGCTCTGCAACAGGGAATGTTTTCATGTTATGATTAGTGACATAGAAAGCCAGTTCCTGTCATCATTGATCCTTGGGGTGTGGGGTGCAGAGGACTTTTCTGTGATATAATATCCTGTCCCACAAATAAGGCAAAGCAAGCCAGGTCATGTCCAGCCAGTTTCCTTTCTGCAATCAGTCTAAGCTGGGCACAGCGTCACAGCAATTATATCTTCATTCCTTTCCATCTGAGATAACATTCAGTCAATGGAAGCCTTATGCCCACAGCAACTGCATCTGAAATGGTTCCAAAAGATAAAGGGGGGTGGGGAATTTAGAAAGGCCAGCTGTTCATTGCTAGTGTGAGTTTTACAAGTCATATGAGGTGGCTATTTGGGATTTATCTGATGAAAAGTGTACTTAATTATGAGCTATATTTATGAGCCCTTGATAAGTGACCTTACCAGGAATAAATTGGAATCCCTAGCTAAGGCCACTGATTGTGGACGTCATGAAAAAGCTGCAAAGTGCTAGTTAAGTTTTTATTTAATGCTGTTGTAGAAGTCACTGCTACTGTAAAGTAAACTAGTCCAAATATCTTGACATGGAAGGGGCAAGGGGCACTGTTCCTTTTTTGACATCTGTCATTTAAGGAACCAGCCCTGAACTCGCCCTTCATTCTGACACAAGACCCCGATCAGATTCAAAGTCACTTCCAAACAAGTTTTAGACTGCAACTTTCAATAATATTTTTTGTGATTGGTTTAGAATCCAAGCAGTACAGGCAGGGCCGGATTTAGATGAAAAGAGGCCCTAGGCTATTCCACTTATGAGGCCTTTTCACCTATAGTGAAAGTGTAATTTTAATTTTGCTAACAATTTGAATGTAGGCCCCTCTTGATCTTGAGGCCCTAGGCTGAAGCCTAGTTAGCCTATAGGAAAACCTGGCCCTGAGTACAGGTTGGATTACAAGTTTCCTTTTGATTTATTTGGTGCAGCCAAGTAGAAAATAATTATGAATTCAATAGCATCATTTCCTATGCACACTGATGCAAAATTTCAGGGGAGTGCAGAGAAGAGCACCAAAGTTGATTAGGGAATTGCAAACTGTTAAGAACAGTTGCAGGAACTGGGTATGTCTAACAAAAGTCTAACAAAAAGGACTAGGAGTGACATGATAGCAGTGTGCCACCATCTAAGGAGCTGTCACAGAGAAGAGAGGGTCAACCTATTCTCCAAACTACCTGAAGATAGGACAAAAAGCAATGGATGGAAACTAATCAAGGAGAGAAGGAGTTTAGAACTAAGAAGAAATTTCCTGATAGCGAGGACAATTAATCAATGGAACAGCTTGCCTTCAGAAGTTGTGGGTACTCCATCAAGGGAGGTTTTTTAAAAGGGATTGGACAGCCATTTGTCTCACATGGCAGGGTCTCCTGTTTGAGCAGTGGGCTGGACTAGAAGACCTCCAAGGTTCCTTCCAACTCTGTTATACTTTCCCTGTAAGCAAAGCTGTAACCGTCTGGTGGCCTCTAGAACATATTGTCTGGCTGGTAAGCATTCATTTCGGAAGGTTGCCTCCATGCCACCCCCATTGAGGAAGGATTTGTTTTTTTCTACAGAATAAATTCTCTGCCCTTTGGCAGCAGGAACTAATATGCATATAGATCAAAGAGCTACTAGAGAGAGAATAATCCAGAATGAGGCAGAGATGTGAAAAGCTTTTTTCTGTGTCCTCCCATGAGGCTGACATTTGCATCACTAAGCAATGACATAACGGATGCTGCAAACAAACCCTCTTTATATTCTGGAAACTCTTAAGCTGTTTCTTCTTCATCTGGACAAGAATCAGCAGCTGGTGAAGGAAATTTGAATGCATTAATTTGCTGTAATTCCTGAAAGCACAAATAGCAACAGCATATAAAAAGACACATTAAGATTAATCATGGCTAATTTGTAGAGATCTTAATTTTGTTTTGAAGTATACTTAAGAAAAGGAAATTTACATAGCACTACAATTAAATTGCCTTTATTTTAGAAGTGAAATTACTGAAGTGTTTCAGTTGCTTGCAAAACGACACCAGAATAACAAATATACATAAAATTTTAAACACATTTCAAATATTAACCAAAACACAACATTTGGGAAAAAAGATAAAATTGTGTCAAGGAAATTGAAATAAAGAAGGGGGAATTAAAATAAAGGAGAATTAAAAAGTTAAATTAAAAAGAGCATTGATATGTCTGTGCAAATAAACCTATCAATTCATATAATGTACAATATGAAATGTAAATATATTACTCATGATTATTAAAAATATGCATACAGGTAGTCCTTGACTTACAACCACAATTGAGACCCAAATTCTGTTGTTAAGTGACACATTTGTTAAATGAGTTTTACGATTCACTTTACAACCTTTCTTGCCACAGTTGTTAAGCAAATCACTGCAGTCGGTAAGTTAGTAACCCGGTTATTAAGTGAATCTAGCTCCCACATTGACTTTGCTTGTCAGAAGGTCACAAAACAGCAACGGTCATAAGTTGTTGTGGCCCACCAGCGGCCAGCAGAGCTGGCAGCAGATTTGGACAGTGAGGAGGTTGGGGAAGAACGTGGGCCAGTCCTGGAGTCTGGGGAAGGCTTGGACGAGGGCTCTGCATCGGAGGCAGAGGGGGGCCAGGGCCATCTGGTAGATATGTGCTGCCTCCAGAGCCTCCAGAATCTGACATCAGCGAGGCAGAAGAACAGTGTGAGCCTGTTCCCAGTGTGCGCAGAGCTGCCAGAAGGCAAGAACAATTAAGAAAAAAAGGGCGAGTCGGGAGTAAGGCTTGGAGATGATTGGCCCCTCCCATAAGACATAAAAGAGGAGCAAACGGACATGAGCCTTTGCAGGAAGCAATTAGTTCATATAGTCAATTCAACTTCTGAGAAATCCGTTTGACTCTGTGCTCCGTTTGGCCTTGCAAACTAATTGACAATTAGGTCTCTGGCAGCGTTTCAAGGGAGATAAAGGTGGGTGCTTTTTTGGTCACCTCCAAAAAAAACCATATCAAATAGTCCTCTCTCTCCAACCACTCCCCACGCCATCTCCTTTGGGTGCTACAGAATGAACAGTTGTAGCATTCAAAACAACTTTTACAATGTAAATATTTTTGGGCCAACTGTCGTAGATTTTTTGGTCTGTGCAAAATAGGAAATGGTTGGTACGTGCCTGTTTAAAAATATTTCCGCTTACATCAGTCTGGCTTAATTCAGTCCTTTACGTATCACATCCAGCTTTGTACACAAATGCTCATGATTCAGACTCCATGGTTTATCTTAGGAGAGGACTTCAGAGAACTATGTCTGTGTTACAAGGCAGGATCCCCCTGATGTGATCTGTAATCAGGATGACATTTAGCAGATAGCATCCCTAAACACAGGCTAATACTCCAGTGGATAATTAGCAAAACTTTATGGGAAGCAGAGGAAAATGTTTTCCTAACTAATCTCTGTTTACATAATGAAGGAATAATACAGAGCAAGAGAGAAACACATCACCTTCAACTTCAGAAAAATAAGATCTGTTTCATTTTCTCTTCCTCAATTTTTCTGAAAATCCACAATTTTTTTCTTGAAATAGTCACTTGCGTCAATGGTCTTCTCACTTTGGGGAGGATGTCAGAAAAGATGGGATAATGAGGAGGGATATATATGTTCTGTCAGATGTAAATGCCTTATTCTCTAATGTGTAAATAGTATATGAATGGGGTATCAGGGGTTAACTTATTCTTCACTTCTTAATGTATTCATAATTCACCACTCCCACTTATAGCTCCACCCATTGTATATATAAGGAGCCACCTACACCCTTTTCCTGGCTTCTATCTGTGAATATTCAGTGAATATAGAATGCCTATTGTAAATAAAAGGAAATATATTTAAACCTTTAACTCTCACTAACATTATTGAGTCTGATCCTCAAAATATTGCAACAAGCTGGTAGCAGAGGATGGTTAATTGACTCAATAAAAACTTAAAAATGTCTAAGAAAGATAGGCCCAACACCAGGGCCTACAGCAAAGAAATGGAAACAGAACAAGAAATAATCAACGAATCCACAAACGCAATTTCGAGAGAATCCGAAGAATACACCACTGAAGACGAAGAAATAATAGACGAAAATGATGACCAGGAGGAAATCGAAATAGAGAATAACGAACTCAGGTCAGAGATATTAAAACTATTAAAAAGCCAGAAGAATGATGAAAGCCTCATCGCGAACCTCCAAGAAATGCTGAAGAACAGCGGAGCAGCGAGAGAGAAAAACATCACTAATGAGAAGTCTAAAGACCCAAAAATAGTGAGTGATATGACTGCAGAGAAAGTCATTACGAAGAGGAAAAACAGTGATCCCGCGCGAAATTTTGAATGGCAGCCATCTTGGTTTCAACAGGCCTCCAAGGTGAGCGAAGCAGAGCCAATCAAAATGCTCAATTCAAAATTTCTGGCGCGAAATACGTTATCAGACAACGAAAGTGAAAAAGAAGATTCGAACTCCTCAGAAGAATCAGAATCAGAAAGTGAAGATGACTCAACTAAATCCCAAATAAAATCAGCAATGAAAACACTTTTTGCTGCATTTGGGCCAAAACTAAAAATTACCAAAGACCCACCGAAGAAGCGAGCGAGCAAGCCGATACATCAAGACCTGCCCGCTCCCATCCTGACTTCGAAAGCGACGACGCCCGAACCCAGAGAGCCTTGTCGATTCCGCCCTACACCACAGACCAAAGCAAGTGCCAACGCACCCAAAAGAAAAAGGAGAGCAGCCGTCGTCGTCAGAGCTCCCAAGGTCGAACCAGAGACCGACTCATCTGAAGCAGAGCAGAGCGAGCGAGCCGCAATGGAGAGAACCTTCCACGACGACTCCAAAGAAGAAATGGACAACGCGCATGCGCGAAACTACGCAGACGGTCCGGGAAGACATGAACTGGCAAGAGAACCACGCAGACTCGTTGCGAGCATCCCCATGCCGTTTTGCAATTTTCTACACTTGCGAGACCACGGACTGCCCCAGGTCGTAAGTAATGGACAAAATAATGTCGGAAATTTACCCAGTGACTTCCCAAAACTAAGGGTTGATGGCATTAATTTGCAAGAATGGTATCAACAACTCCAGGTTGTCTTTATGAAGGAAAATTTACTATTTTTTATCACTAGTCCCCCAAAAAGACCTTGGACTCTAAAAATAGATTGTTTACACCATAGAGCATTTTTCTTAATAATATCTAGTGTGTCCCCTGCAATGTATCATAGCATCAAACCTAATCTGACTGTTTCAGAAATTATTCAATGCATGTTTAATTTGTTTCACAGCGATAGTGTGGCTACCACCACAAGAATGTCTAAGGATTTCTTTTCATCTAGAGTGAAACCAGGGGTTTCCATAAGTGAGCATTTAATATCTTTAAACAAAATAAGAGCTGAGCTGCATTTGAGGGGGGAGGTGATTTCAGTCCAAACAATGAAAAGTGTTATTATCAACTCACTTGATTCATCATGGGACAGTTTTATGTCACATTTAGACACTATCAATCTAGGATACTTATCCATAGAAAGTCTATCAAATAAATTGATAGCAGAAGACAATTCAAGAAGAAATCGTTCTAGCAATCACACAGAACACAAACCTTATAGGAAAGTAGCTTTCCAAGAAAAATATAATGAAACATTTAAATGTCACAATTGTGGATCCAGGGAACACAATAGAAGAGATTGTCCCAAAATTTCAAAGGAAAGACATAGGTCAGAATATAGGAACAAATACAATTATAGACAGTCTTCCATAGATAGACATAGATATAGAAGCCCACCAAATTACAAAGAGAATAGAGGGGGCAGAGATAATTCAAAGGATAGAAAATCTGGTTCACTGAATGGATTGAATAAACAAGACAACACTAAAATACAGCAAAATGAGAACAATAATTGGCTTATTGATTCTGGAGCAACTAATCACACCACTAATAACAAAAATATATTGTCTTCATTTACAGAAGATAAATTTGTAATAAAGGTAGCTAACCAAGAAAAGGTTCAAGTATTAGGCAGAGGAAATGTAACCTTGCCTGGTCTAGGAAAAATAGAGGGGGTATTGTTAATACCTGAAATACCTCATAACATACTAAGTGCCATAAAACTAAGTAGAGATTCTGACATTAATATAGTTTTCTCAAAGGGAAAAGCAACTTTGGAGAAGAATAAAATAAATATAGGCACTGTGATGATTAAAGGAGGCCTACCTTATCTGATAACAAAGGAAAAATGGTTGCATAACATTGATTCAAATATGGAAGATTGTATTGAAGCAGATGATGAAAATATTAGCAACAGTGACAATGATGAATGTAAAATATCTCATGATCACGCAGATGCACACAATGAAAAAAAACCAAAAATAGGTAAACCAATTCATGATGAGTGTGCTCACATCTTACATAGGAAGTTAGGACATGCCAGTTTTCCTGTAGTACAAAAAATGACTGAACACGCAGAAGGTGTCAAAATAAAAAATTGTGAAAACTATTTGGAATGCTCAGTATGTAAATCTACAAAACTAAAAACTAGTCCCAGGCCAAGAAAATCTACTAGATCAACTAACAAAATTTTTGACTTAATACACATGGACTTAGTTGGCCCATTAACTCCATCAATCACCTATAGAAAACGTTACTTCCTGACAATAGTAGACGATTATAGCCATTATGGGTTTGTTTATACATTAAAACACAAAGATGAAACCTTTCAAAAATTTAAGGAATTTTACAAACGCATAGAAACACAACACAATATCAGAATAAAACAAATTATGACAGATAGGGGATGTGAATTCATGTCTAAAGAATTCTCCCAATGGTTAAAGGATAGAGGAATGCTACATTACACGTCTAGTCCATTTTCTGCGTTTCAGAACGGGATTGCGGAGAGAAAGAATTCCACATTACAAACCATGATTAGATGCACATTGGAGGATGCTGGCTTAAGCAAGCAATTTTGGTCAGAAGCCTTACATTATTCAAACTACACACAAAATAGAACCTGGTCCAGTATTGTAAATAAGACACCATATGAAGTAATGTATAATAGGAAACCAAAATTAGCACACATGCACATATTTGGAGTCACTGCAGACGTACACATACCTAAACAGTTGAGAAGAAAGGGGGAAAACGTATCCAGAAGACTCAGGTTTATGGGATATGAAACTGGCACCAAAGGGTACAGATTCATTGATAATAATAACAGATTTATAGTTTCCAGAACAGCTGTGTTCCATGAACAGGCCAACTGGTCTAAATTACACCTTAATGAAATATTTCCAAATAAATGTAAAGATACAAAATCTCATGAGAAAGGGACCATAGAAAAACAGAATATCAACAAATATAAAAACAAAACCAAAACTTGGACAAATAGCCAACACAAAATAAAGACAGACACACTAACAAAAAAGGAAGCAAGATACTTGCATGATAACAATAGCAAACCTGAAAGAGTCATTAGAAACAACAGAAATCAAATGCCAAATAAATACAGAGATTACATAATGCATATGGATGGTGAGCCAATAACACCTAATACTTATGAAGAAGTGTTAAAACTTCCTCGTGAAGAAAAAGAAAAATGGGAATTAGCTATGAAAAAAGAGATGGAAAGTTTACAAGGATTAAATGTATTTACACCTGCAATCGCACCTAAAGATAAGACAATTATTGGTACCAGGTGGATATATAAAATTAAGAACTTAGAAGGAGGCAATACTCTATATAAAGCTAGATTAGTTGCACAAGGTTATGCACAGAAATATCCGGAGGACTATACTGACACGTATTCCCCCACTGTAAGGACAGAGAGTGTCAAAACAGCTCTAGTGGTAGCATCAGCACTCAATCTTGATGTATTTCAATATGACATACAGACTGCGTATCTACACGCAAAACTAGATAAGGAAATATACGTAAGAGCACCTCACAGTCAATACACCAACAAAAATGAAATTTGGCTGTTGAACAAGAGTTTATACGGATTAAAACAATCTGGTAAAAGATGGTATGACTGTTTAGTAAAAGTACTTAAGACCATGGATTTCAACGCTACCACTGCTGATAATTGTTTCTTTGTCAAAAAGGGTGATGATTACATTGAATTTGTGTTGATTTATGTAGATGACATTTTATATATAGGAAAACACAAAGAGAGAAGAGAAACTTTTGTAAATAAGTTAAATGAACATTTCTCGTTGAAATCTCTAGGTAAAGTGAACAAATATCTTGGTGTTCAAATTAATAAGACTAGAAGGGGATTTAAACTTACTCAGAGAGATAAGATTATAGAACTTTTAAATAAATGCAATTTAAACAATGCCAAACCCTGTGATACTCCCATGCAAACTGATTTTCTTAGAAATACTGATGAATCTTCACCTGAATTCAAGGATAACACGTTTTATAGATCAATCATAGGTTCACTTCTTTATATATCTAATTGGACTAGACCGGATATTGCCTTACCACTCAATTTGTTATCCAGACACGTCAGCAAACCAACAATGTATCACTGGGAAGCTGTTAAAAGAATTTTAAGATATCTGAAAAGTACACTAGATTTTTGCTTAGTATTAGAACCTAGTGATAATAAAGAACCAAAGCTTGCATGTTATGCAGATGCGGACTGGGCTGGAGACACATCATGCAGAAAAAGTACATCTGGTTATATTTTTCTCTTAAATGACTGTCCAGTTTACTGGTATACTGGTAAACAAGAACTAGTAGCCACTTCAACAACAGAAGCGGAATATGTTTGTTTATCCAAAGCTGCAAATAACCTCGTATGGTTTAATGATTTAATTTCAGATGTTTGGAAAAAACCTGCTTTGCCTTTTGTTATGCATGAAGACAATAAAGCAGCCATTGAAATATCTAGATCTGATGCCATTGGACAAAGGTCCAGGCATATAGATATAAAATTTAAACATGTGAGGCAATTATCTCAGGATGGATTTATTAAAGCAGTGCATTGTGATACTTCAGAACAATTAGCTGACATATTGACAAAGCCTTTACCTTCTAAGCAACACAAATATTTAACATCTAAATTGTATGTTTTGTATTGTCCTGAATCTGAATGTAATTGGTGTTGTATAACGAATAGGCATTTAGAGGGGGATTTGTCAGATGTAAATGCCTTATTCTCTAATGTGTAAATAGTATATGAATGGGGTATCAGGGGTTAACTTATTCTTCACTTCTTAATGTATTCATAATTCACCACTCCCACTTATAGCTCCACCCATTGTATATATAAGGAGCCACCTACACCCTTTTCCTAGCTTCTATCTGTGAATATTCAGTGAATATAGAATGCCTATTGTAAATAAAAGGAAATATATTTAAACCTTTAACTCTCACTAACATTATTGAGTCTGATCCTCAAAATATTGCAACATGTTCATATATAAAAACAGTTACACAGTTATATTAGAAGTAAACATTAACTGACAATTAATTAATTTGTTATCATCCTGAACTCAGAAGCAGTTTCTGCTGTCACTCTGCTGCTTTAACTTTGGTAGGCAGACCTAGGGGTTTTAGAGGAAAATAAATTAGATTTTTCAAATGTGAGGTCTTGCCATTTAAGTTATAAATCTGAGCCAAATCTTTCTGGAATTGAAGTTATTCACACAGGATGATCCTCCAGCGTATAATTAGCAAATCAGCCTCCCCCTTCTCTTCTAATAGTTGCAAATAATAACTCTCTTTGATTCTGATCAGGAAATGCTAATGATATAAACAGTGGTCCCCAACCTTTTTGGTTCCAGGGACCGGTTTCGTGGAAGACATTTTTTCCATGGACCGGGAGGGCGATGCTTTCATTTTCACTTGCTTACTCTCTGCTCATCTCCAGCTGTGCAGCCTAGGTTCCTAACAGGCCATGGACCAGTGCCGGTCTATGGCTTAGGGGTTGGGGAATTCTAATGCAAGAAATGCTGGAATGTAATTGTGAATAGCTCATGACATACAGGGAAGTTGCCTGTTCGAGTGCAGAAATATCCTTATGCAATATCTTGATTGATTGATGTGCCATCGTCATTTTTGACTCCTAGCAACCACATGGATTTTCTGCGTGATGTTTCATCTCTAACTTGTTCTTTCAAGTCTCTCAATGTTACGCTGTAGAAAGTTAGCACCCATCCCTCTCCTAGAAGAATGAAATACTTTGAGAAATATTTAAAAAGGCAGAGTATTATATTTCCCCTAAAAGAGAAACAGAAATCTTAAGGGAGACAGAAACTCAGAGCCACAGTTCCCTGCCCCCAAGCAGATACTAAACTGAGGATGCAGCTTTTAGAAATGCAGATTTGGTAATCCATTCAGGACACAATATTTTGAACAAAGGCAGATTTAGGTAGAATGGTAAGATCAGCCCTCACTCAAGATCCAAACCAGGAAAGCCATTAAGACACAATAAGAATGGCCCAACACCCTTTCAGAACACAATCCTCTTCATTGCATCACCCAGCAGGCTTCAAGCTTGATTCAGACAAACTGACCCCACATGGCCACATGGGAGTCTGACTACAGCAACCACTAGAATACATGCTCTTGCCACAGGAACAGGAAGCTCAAAGGCAAGGCCCAAGAGAGAGTATAAATAACCCTCACGCCATGTGTTCAGCTGCACCAAGACCTCAAACCCATGTGGTCCTATCTATCAATAAACCATCTTTCCAATCAGCCCCCATGTTTCCAGTGTCTTTCTTTCCACTTGGAACTGAACCAGATGGATATTTCTTCCAACAACACCATTGCTTTTCACCTTACTGTGCCATCCTTCTTCTTCTCTTTCCTTTCCCAGGGGGCTGTACCTTTGCATGTGTCCAAAGTAGCATAATTTGAGTCTGGTCATTCTGTGCCTTGAATTAGAACTTTGAATTGGTTGTTGTTATTTTTTTAGTTTAAAAATTGCATGAGAATATTGTTTCTCCCTGCTGTCCTTGGACTTATCACTCCAGTTTCTAAGTGATAAGTATTTATAATTATGTTTACTAAGTATTTATAATTATGTCTACACTTGTATCTGTCATAAAATACATGCTTGACTAAATAAATAAATAAATAAATGAATGAATGAATGAATGAATAAATAAATAAATAAATAAATAAATAAATAAATAAATAAATAAATAATTTTTTTAAAAAAAGTTTTTGGAGCCACATTTATGCCAAAATTACCTCACTGTAACAAATCTGGATTTCTCATGTGGGAGTTTTTTCTTCCAATCAGGACAACCTATGAATCTGGTAACCCAGACCATGGTAGTTCTTGCCCAACTAACATTTATTTATTTTATTTATTTATTTGTTTAGACTTATATGCCGCCCTTTCTCCGAGAAGACTCAGGGAGGCTCACAACAATAAAACAGAAAAATAAAACAAAAACTCTGGGTTAAAAGTTACACATAAAATCCCTAAAATCAATTAAAATCCATTTTAAAACCCCCATCAGTCCAGGCCGGCCAGGCGAAATAGCCACATTTTTAGTTCGCGGTGGAAAGAGCGAAGGCCGGGGGCCATCTGGAGCTCTAGGGGGAGCTGATTCCAGAGGGCAGGTGCGCCCACAGAGAAGGCCCGCTCCCTAGGGGTCGCCAGCCGACGCTGTCTGGCCAATGGCATCCCGAGTAGGCCCTCTCTGTGGGAACGCACCGGGCGATGGGGAACTGTTGCTGGCCGCAGAAGGTCATAGCATGGATAAGCAATTTATAGACTGGGGTAACCAACCTTGGCAACTTTAAGAGTTGTGCCTTGCAGCTGCTTTACTTTCAAGACCATGGTTATTAATTTCAGATGGTTATCCATTACCAGTGGGTTAAACACATGCTGCTCATTTCTCCTCATCTGAAGCAAATTTCTGTCCCTTTGAAAGAAATGCTAACTTTTAAAACTCAACTCTGCTTGCCAAAGGATAGATTTCTCTCTTGGTTGCACACACTCTCTCAGATACCCACACCCCTATGGAAACCGTATACCTGAGTCATTTTCTATTTTTAAATGGCTGGAGAGATTGCCCAGTATTCAAACACAAAGACTCTGGTATGTCCATAATCAGCTATGCTTCTTCTGAAAGCCAATCTGTCATTAAGTACCTTTATAATCTCCAGAACAATCTGCCAGAGACTGCAAACACAATCATCGGTCATTGCAGTTGGGTTTCCTGCATAACTGATAAGGAATGGGATCTGCCAATAAGATGAAAGCTGTGCCAGCTGACTTGGGAAGGGAGTCAATATTAACTTTCCTTGAATGTACATGGCAGTAAAATATGTGTCAACATGAGACCTTTTTTTGATCTCTATATCTGGGTGGATAAAATGACACAGGCTTCATAAGACTCCTAAATACCTAAAAAAATAAATCCAGAAAGGAAAAAAAATAACCGTTTCCTTAAAAAAAAAAGATATCTAGCTAGTCCTCAACTTACAACCACAAGCGAGTCCAAAATTTTATTACTAAGCAAGGGAGTTTTGCCCCATTTTACAACCATTTTGGCCACAGCTGTTAAGCAAATTGCTGCAGTTGTTAAGTGAATCGTCCGTCCTTAAGCAAATCTGACTTCTCCCCCTTTGACTTTGCTTGTCAGATGCTGGCTGGGAAAGTTACAAATTGTGATTATGTGGCCCCAGGACAGTGCAGCTATCATAAATACATCCCAGTTGCCAAACCCCCAAATTTTGATCATACGACCATGGGGATTCTATAATGGACGTAAGTGTGAAAAAAGGTCATCAGTTATTTTTTTTTCAGTACAGGTAGTCCTCCACTTACAACAGTTCCTTTAGTGACTGTTCAAAGTTACAACAGCACTGAAAAAAGTGACTTATGACCATTTTTCACAGTTATAACCTTTGCAGCATCCCCATGATCATGTGATCCAAATTCAGATGCTTGGCTGGTTCATACTTATGACCATTGCAGCATCCCAGGGTCCTGGAATCCCCTTTTGCGACATTCTGACAAGCAAAATCCATGGGAAATCCAGATTCACTTAACGTCCAGTTTACTAATTATCCAGTTTACTAATTTATCAACTGCAGTGATTCACTTAACAACTGTGGCCAGAAATGTCATAAAATGGGACAAAATTAACAAATTCTCACTTAACAACATACATTTTGGGCTCAGTTGTGGTTGCAAATCAAGGACTACCTATAGTGTTGTAACTTTAAATGATCAAAGAACAAATACTGTAGTTGTAAGCCGAGGACTACCTGCATATGAATAGCATGGCCATTGCAAGTACTGGAAAGGCAAATGCCATTCAGAATTTATGGGAACTAGAGAGAAGCAAAACACCACTGTATTCAACCAGGTTTGCCAACAGATCACTCCTCTAATTTCCAAACAGTTTATTCTGCTTGTCAAAGAGGACGCTCTTTTCCACAAGCTCCAGGATGTATTTTGTAATGTTTTTGAATACATGTTGCTCTGCAAAATTCTGTGTCAGATTTGAATCTCACCTCTCTAGACAGTACTCCTTTTTCAGGGAGAGGCCTGATATGGCGGAAGGCTCAGATCAGTGGTGGGTTGCTCCCGGTTCGGTCCAGTTCTTGCGAACTGGTAGTAAAAGCAGCGAGAGGCTCCGCCCACCCACCCAGATGTCATCATGGACGCAGAAGCAGAAGCTCAAGCGCTCGCAAGAGTGAAGCGAGTGCGCCAGAGGTGGGTTTCAGCAGGTTCTGACCAGTTCTGGAGAACCAGTAGCGGAAATTTTAAGTAGTTCGGAGAACCGGTAGTAAAAATTCTGACTGGCCCCTCCCCCATCTATTCTCTGCCTCCCAAGTCCCAACTGATCGGGAGAAAATGGGGATTTTGCAGTAACCTTCCCCTTCCATGCCCACCAAACCATGCCATGCCCACCAAGCCACACCCACAGAACTGTTAGTAAAAATTTTTGAAACCTACCACTGGAGTGCATGTGCGTGCTCCCGTTGCGAACCGGTAGTAAGGGTAAGTAGAACCCACTCCTGGCTCAGACACAAGGCTCCTCCTGGCTAGACTCTGTATTGTAGGCAAGAATGAAACCTACGCAATGATACTCTGCTTTTTGAAGATTAAGTACTTTGCACTGCCTAGTACAAAGAACCCACAGTCCTTTTTATATGTCTGTGCTTCAGAGTTCAAACCCTGGGTGTTTCTCCCATTTTTCTGAGTTAATGGATACTTTGCAGTATGCTTAGTAGCTTTTGGCAGGTCACGGTCCTTTCTGGCCTAGGACCTACAGGGTGATCACATGGTTGCAGCCACCATCTTAACTTGATGTCCTTATTGCTGTCTTACCATAACTGATTTTTTCAGTTACATACGTCTCTCCATCATTCTGCAACAATGCAAAAAATTTAATTGAAAGAGTTGTCTTCTGATATATTCGCTTGTGAAAGCGAATATTCCACAAGCAGGGGAAGCCAGGGAGGCTGTAGGCAAAGGAAGAGATGATGATATAATGAAAGCTAACACCTAACACTTAATCCTAAAGTAAATACAACAACCCCAGATCCCACTCATGGAAATAGAATGGAAATAGGTTTTTTTTCTTTAGAAAGGAATGCTGAAAGCATTCTCTTTTTTACAATACTGAAAAGATTTAAAAATTTTGATCACATTATTTTTGCTCCCATGTACTATTAAAGATTGGATACTTAAGTATATTGTACAGTATGTGAATCTGAAAATCTGAGATTTTCTGGGGTAATTTGTCCAACTCACATTTAGAAATAGAAATAGAATTTGCTTCTGAAAATTCCAACATATTGATAAAGTCAAGATTTATTAACATGAAACATGATAGTGGAAATCGCAGACTGTAGTATAACATTGTTCTCTAAATTGAATGTTCAGTGGCTGTGCAGTCTGCTTTCTGTTTCATTATACAATTAAGACTGAAAAAAGTTGAGTGGGGCTAGAATATTTTTATGAGCCTCCAATCTGTATTTCTGAGATCCTTAAATATTTAGCTTTATAGAGTCCCTGCTTTCACTTCTACTGGTTTTATTTTATTTATACAATTATATTCCAATCTAAGTAATACAAGCCACATAAAATATTTACAAATTAAACTCTAGACTCATATCAGGCAAATTAAAACAAGTTCAGTGCTGAAGTGATAGACAGATAGGCTAGTTATCTCTTTCTCCTGCTCAAACTGGAAAGTGCAAGAAATTAATTAATTCATTTTGCGGCTCATGACATCTAGAATGTATTGGTTTGACCTTACTTTCAGTTTGTTGAAATGTTTCTTTGCTTGAGGTTTTTTTTTTTTAAGTTGATCTAATTATCATATAAGCAGACATTCCGACACTCTAGACTTTTCAAATTGCTCTCTCCAGCCATTGTACTATATATGTTGCCTTTGAAGTTCTTCATTATATACTTTACCAAGCTTAACTATCTTGTTTTAGCAGCAATACAAATCTTTGATGCCAGTAAAGCAACACTTCCATCTGACTTAAAATGGTATAGGGCAGGGGTATCAAACTCGATTTCTGTCAGGGTTCCGACCAATGCCCTAATAAAAGTAAGAGCCCTAAGCCATTTTGCAAGAAAAATCCAATTGTTTATTAGGAGCGCCATGTCGGCACGAACTAAGTGAAGCCAATTCTGACTTCACCCAGTTTGCACCTTGCCTCTGACCCTGTTGCCCCCTCCCCCCAAGGTGTGTCACCAGGCACATTCCCCAATGAAGCAATTTCGTGGGTTATAGAAGTCACTCCCACCAGTTGTTGTGGGTCTCCATGGAGTCACTCCCACCAGTTGTTGTGGGTCTCCATGGAGATGGCCTTGACTTCGGGCAGCTAGGATGTTTTTTGTTTTGACTGAGATGTGAATTCTTGGTGCAGCTGCAAGGCACGATTTCCCATCCCCCTACTTATGGCAACTCGGGTGCAGGTCAGGAAAGCTTCGCGAATTGACATTTTCATTGAGGGCTGCATCAGGGTTGTGCTTGACCTTGGAGCGTGGCCAGGGGGGGCATGGCCAGCTCGACATCACTCGTGTCGGGGGCGCCTGTAATGGCCCGAGTGCTCTGCCAGAGAAGACGGGTTCCCAAGCTCCATTTTCAGCTGCAACAGCCTCCTGCAATCCTCTGCCAGGGAAAATGGAGCTCGGGAGGGCCACATGTGGCCTCCTGAGCTCCGTTTTTGCTGGCAGGGGCCCCACGGGCCAGTCCTTTACTGTTTCCAGGGTATCCCCACGGGCCAGATCTAAGTACCCCGCATGCCAGATCCAGCCCCCAGGCCTTGAGTTTGACACCCCTGATATAAGGGTTTCCTTCTTGAGTAGGAGGTTGGATTAAAAAACCTCCAAGCTCCCATCCAATACTGTTATTCTGTTAAGGATCTCTCCACTGGAACAAGGAATCAAGGGAATGTTACAGCAGCATTGAACATCCAACATTTGCAAAGACTTAGAATGCAATAGGTGTCACCAATGCTAAGGCAAATTCTCATATAAGGTGAGAGGAACTGATTCAATCTTCTTCAACCATGGTAACTTTCAGAAGTATTTATTTTATTTTTTTTATTTTATTTTGAATTTGTATACCGCCCTTCTCCCTGAGGACTCAGGGCGGTGAACAGCCAAGTAAAAACATCAAGTACAAATATTAAAATATTAAAGTATTGAATTCAATTCCCATAATTCTAAAAGCCATGAAAAGAAATACTGTTTGCCAAGTTGTTTCCCAAAACTTTTTCTTTTTCTTTTCTTTTTCTTTTGGACTGCCGCAAAGAAAAGATTTAGGATTTGAACTTCCTTCTTCCTATTTATAATTGGCATTTGGCATTTCGTTGTTTGTTTTGCATTAGTGCATGTAATATAAAATGTAAACACAAGCCTGTTTTATGCTAAATAAAGATCAGCGGAAATATTTATCAGAACCAAGTGAAACAGGAATTTTTCAGTTACAGTAAAATCATAAGCACAGGGTTGAGCCTGTGCAAATAAACCATGTTTAATCTTACTAAATAAGCCACTGTTCCCTCAATAAAGTAAGCTATCAACAGGGACTATGTTCTCAGAACATGCTAAACCAAAATTAAACATACCACAGTATAGCTATTGTGTGATGTGTCAATCCAGCCCCAGTATGTTTATTAGAATCTATCAGGATAACAGTTAGAAATCTGCTCTAATATAAAGCAGAATTAGGGTTACGATAAGTTTGAAATCTTGAGCTCAAATTTGCACTGTTCTAAATATGTTTGCTAATAAATGAGGCCCACTCAGTTCAACAATGTTGAGTTTATTAATTAATATTAAGAATTACAGCCTTAACCTCCCCCCTCACATGCAACTGAATTAAGAGCTCAGTGTACAGCACTGAAATAAATGCATATCATGTGCATAGCAAATTCACATGAAAACTGTCACCTTACCCCATTTACAGAATGATGTTCAGACATTCTCTTTCCCCAATTATAATCCTAGGTAAGTCACAGATTCTTCTACAGGTAGTACTTGTTTAATGAGCACAATTGGGATCAGTCATTAATTGGAGCAATCACTAAGTGAAATCGCAACTGTTCTTATGGCCTTACTTCAGTTTTCCTTTGCTTTACAGATCTGCGAAGCTTGTAATTGGGACGACCGGTCATACAGTTATTTTTTCATCGCCATCTTAACTTCAGTCATTTACTTGTTTTGTTTTCTTTCCCCACTCAAAAAAAGAAAGCTTTTAAGGGTGAAAACCAGGGGTGGGTTTCAAAATTTTTTACTACCGGTTCTGTGGGTGTGGCTTGGTGGACGTGGCATGGCTTGGTGGGCGTGGCAGGGGAAGGATACTGTAAAATCTCCACTCCCTCCCCAATCCAGGGGAAGGTTACTGCAAAATCACCATTTCCTCCCGATCAGCTGGGACTCGGGAGGCAGAGAATAGATGGGGCTAGTCAGAAGTTTTACTACCGGTTCTTTGAACTACTCAAAATTTCCGCTACCGATTCTCCAGAACAGGTCAGAACCTGCTGAAACCCACCTCTGGTGAAAACATAAGGAAAAAGGGTCTCCCACTGTGCTCCTACCTGAGGATTCATTATACAGTAGTTCCATTTATCTCTTCTCTGTTTGCAGTGTTGCTGTTCCTTGCTATGTTGCAATAGCTGGATACCTTGCCTGTGCCCTGATGGCCCTTCTTTGTATTCCTTCCCAGACAAAGCCACAGTCCGAGAGAAATGAAGCACAACAGGGTGAGTTCCTGCCACATCTGAGCTTTAAGAAGGAAGGGGGAAACCCAAAATATTTCAGCCTGAAAGTCTGAACTAAAACCATTTGGGGCTCTGTGAGCATTCTTTCAATTAGGCTATGATTGCTGTCCATTTCAGCTGCATAGTAGGAGTTTAGGGAAATTCAGCTTAATCCCAAGGTAGGTGGAAGTGTGATTACTTTGTTTTGCTCCTTGGGGGGAAAAATGCTGGCTTTAATGTATTGAAAACCTTAACTGGCTGGTAGATATACATGCGAGCAGTGTTATGCTAAAGTATTTACCCCAGCAGTAAGTAGGCTGGACTCCCTTGAGTTGGTGTCCTTCACACATTGCAGACTAAAAAAAGGATATGATTTGTTTCTTCATCCCAGCAGCCCATGGATATGATCTGAAGCTGCTTGAGAATATAGTACGGTCTAATTTGAATATCTGCAGCTGATTCCCATAAATTATCGCAAGACTACTTTATGACTAAATGCAGATTCAGGCCTGAAATGACCTTTTTTCCCCCTTCTTGTCCCTTTGTGTGCTTTTTTAAGCTTGTTTTACCAACCTGCTCAAAGAAAGGTAGAGTGAAGAACTCAAGGATGCTACTTTTGTGACCTTGGGTCACAGTAAAGATTTGCCCTAATAAAGATTTTAAAATCAGTAGCCTCCTGCTTTTTCATCATATGACATAATATAGGGAAATAAAAGTAGAGCTATTGAATATTGCCTTGACATCTGGCTTGTATTGAGCATAGAATTTTATGAAAACATCCATACTTTCTTTCAAAATTCTTAAGCTGTCCAAAGGGAAAGAGATGGGGAAACAGCACAGCATATTCTAAAATCAGCTTTTTCTAAAACTAATTACAGGCATTGGGGTTGTTGGACAGAACTGTAAGACCAAAAGGAGAAGTTTAATCTTTCCATCTCCAGCCCATTAAAACATGGCAACCTGTGAAGCTGCAAGCAATGATAAAAGCATCCCAGAATATTCTCAGAACAGATTGCCATAAAATCACACTATGTTAACAGAATAACAGAGTTGGAAGGGACTTTGGAGACTTTTTAGTCCAATTCTGTCCTCATGCAGGAGATCCTATATCATTTCAGGCAAGTGGCTGTCAATGTTCAGTCTCTTCTTAGAAACTCCAGTGATGGGAGCGCCCACCACTGCTTAATTCCACTGCTTAATTGTTCTGTCAGGAGATTTCTCCTTAGTTCTAGGTTGCTTCTCTCCTAGTTTTCATCCATTGTTTGGTACTTTGGAAAATAGGTTGACCGCCTCTTCTTTATGGCAGCCCCTCAAATGTTGGAACACTGCTATCAAATCAACCCTAGTCCTTCTTTTCATTAATCTAGACATACTCAATTCCAGCAGCCGTTCTTCATATGTTTTAGCCTCCAGTCCCCTAATCATCTTTGTTGCTCTTCTCTGCACTCTTCCTAGAGTCTCAACATTTACTACTATATACTATTTACTTTGTCTGCAACAGTGGTTGGGTTTCAAATTTTTCAAAAATTTTTCAAATTTTTTTACTACCGGTTCTATGGGTGTGGCTTGGTGGGTGTGTCTTGGTGGACATGGCAGGGGAAGGCAGGGGCATGCAAAATCCCCCATTTTCTCCCGATCAGCTGGGACTCAGGAGGCAGAGAATAGATGGGGGGGGGCCAGTCAGAATTTTTACTACCGGTTCTCCGAACTACTCAAAATTTCCGCTACCAGTTCTCCAGAACTGGTCAGAACCTCCTGAAACCCACCTCTGGTCTGCAACTACATGGCACATAATTGTCCATATAATTAGAAAACATTTTATATTATTTTGTTTCAAAGGCTTACCTTTGTCTGAAAAATATTTTATCTTTTCCCCACCCTAGGAGCATCCCAGTCCAGTAGTGTTTTTAGCTTCCATGAAATTATTCGACTGTTGACACTTCCGGGAGTAATGGATGTTTTTTTAATCAAAGTCCTTTCTGTATTTCCTACAGGTGAGTGTGCTATGATTTTTGGAATAACATTTTTCAGTTATATATGATTTGAGGGGTAGGGGAATAGATTACTAAAATCTTCTGTGATTCTGTCTCAGGGGAAAAAAAATACATTTATTTAGGTGCCAATCATATAATGTGACATAGTTACTGGGGCATTTAACACATAATGACGGTTGCTTTGCCCTCTAGGCAATTGCTTTGAGATTATATCTAAGATTTCCTGTACCGTACCTTTCTCAGCTAGGCGCCATCTGTCAGTGTGGCCCTTCAGAATACAGTATTTTTGGTTTTAAGGGATGAAATTGAACTGTAGTTTGAAGAAGAGGAGGGGGAGGAAGAGGAGCGTTTTTCCTTGTGCCCTTTTTAGGAGAAATGAAAACTGCAGTGACTCTGTATTGTATGGTCCAGCATACAACTGGCTGCCATTGAAATTTTAGCTGGTTTTCCATTTGGAAGTTCAGTTTCAGAGCATTAGGAAGATGAGCTTGAGGGAAAGAGGCAGGTATTTTTAAGTAGGCAAAGGAGGCAGAGACATTCTTAAGTGCTGGGAAGAGAAGGAGGTAAAGCACAATCAGACATGCAAAATGTTTTTTTATAGCTTATCTCAATAAAGTATGGTTGATTTTTCCAGTGGAATCTGTTTCCTGATCTAGTCTACATCAAAGGGCTGACATCTATCTTGCAAGCCTCATCGTGTTTTTCCTTGTTTATTTCTTTAAGGTCATTTTCTCATTCTCTAGTTTCAACTCTAAAAATAAGATCAGTAAAACACTTAAAGAGTCCAGGCATGGACTGGACTTAAACATTGAGTTAATCCACTGTTTGCTTTCTACCCCATAACATACCCCATAACAATTGCTGAGTTTATACAGCATGCTAAATCCAAATCTAAATCCAAATTAAACAAGTCATAATATAGCTTGCTGCATTCCCAACCATTGTAGATTATATTGGATTAGACTGTATAATGATGTAGTTCAATATGCAGTGGCTTCCTATTATGAAAATATGAAAAGAAAAGAAAAAGAGTCAAGCTATTTTGATTCCACTGAATTTAATGGCAGACTTTTGATTTACCCACCACCTATATCGTGAATATAATGGTGTATCAGTATTGGAATTAGAAAACTCAGCTGATGGAACTTGAGATCCAGACACAAATGGCAGGATTGGAAGATTTCCAGTAAGAAAATTGCACAGCTGAAGGCCTAATCTAGGTCAAGACTGATAGCTCTTTGTTAAAAAAGGCTAGGTAATCATAACAGTGGAATTTAAACTTACACATCAATGCAAAAGATCCTTTTTTCCTACTTCAGCATTCATTCCTTTAGCATTTTTGTAATGAAATCAATTCCACAGAATTCTTAAAGGATTATACTATTAAACACTTTTCCTGAATATCTGGGATTTTTTTTCTATGCAAAGCTGATCCAGTATGGTGAGATTTTAGGAACAAGATCTAACCTTAGAGTCTGAATTTGTATGGTTGTTATCTGTTGATTCATATTGCAAGTTGTAGGAAGTATCTCCAAAGAAGCATTGTCCTGTGTTTTCATGCATTTTCTCCATTCATATAATTATTTCAGTCATGGAAACAATACATAATTCTAGAGTGTTGCCTTTATTTATATTGTAAGCAAGGCTACGATGTACATTATATACAAAGACCCAGCTTTCTTGTTTACAGTATTCTGGTCTAAACCAAGGTTATTTCAACATATATCTTGAATTTCCTGCACAAATCTGGTATTTAGACTCTGACTTTCCCACCTGGGTAGGAATTTTTCAAAACAATAATAACCCTAAAGGAAACTATTTTAAGAAGCATGATTCTGTTAAACACAAACTGTTTTCTTGTGTACATTTTCCTGTTATATATATACTTCTAGATATTCCCAATAAGATAACCTTCAGTGAGATTGTTCTGATTCTGTCTCATTAAAAACCGCAATAACAATTTCCTTGGTTATCCTAAAATAAGGGTTTTTGTTTTTGTTTTAACCCTAGGGGTGTTCCTAATTATGCTTTCCATCATATCCATCGATTTCTTTGGTCTGGAAGTTGCACATGCTGGGTATTTGATGTCCTACAGTGGAATCCTTCAAATGGTAATACAATGGGCATTGATAGCTAGTCCTCGTATTCTTTCATTAGATAATATAGAAATAAGAAAATGCAGCCCATATATTTATGGAAAAAAGAAAATGCATCTTCAGTATGTGGCATTATTTTTAGTGTATGTATGTCCATGCATCTGTGTGTGTGTGTGTGTGTCAGTGTGCATAAATAAATTTAATTTTAGATATATAGATATGTAGCTCTATATATCATCAGAGCTATGATAGCACCTTCAGGTGTGTCAAATGCTCTACTAAGCTTTTCCCTGGGATAGAGTCACACATTGCTGGGAGCAGAGATTTTGTGCTTGGGTGAAACCCTATTTGAGCTATTTGTATTATTCTGAGACTGCAGGGCGATCTCGACCCTATCTCCCATCAACTTGTCAGTATCATTATCTCTGCATTAGAGAGGAATATCTGAAGCATCTATTCCCATCCCTGATATAAAGACCTTTAGCCAGGTCAGGATTCAGGAGGTGGGAAGGGAGATATTCCTAAAACTTGCCCTAATTGAGTTGGTTTTTCTTCCTCAAGAGTTGGGATAGTTTTTGCGATTTTCCCTGTAGCCTTTCTTCAATGATTAAGCAAGAATAATGGCTTTGAATCAGAGGTGGTATTCAGCCGGTTTGGACAGGCAAACTGGTAGCGGAAATCGCGGGTGGGCCTGTCCACCTGCCCCGCCTCTATGCCATCCTACTTAGGAACATTTTTGAGGCAGGGTGCATGTGCGGAAGGCGTACACATGAGCAAAGCACATGCACAGAAAGCCGGGTGCTTGCGTGGAAGGCAGGCGCATGTGTGAACTGGGCGTGCGCGCATGCGAAGCAAGCGTGTGTGCGTGCAGCGAACCGATAGTAACAAAATGTGAAACCCACCACTGCTTTGAATATTGCTAATATAACCTCTTACTACCAGGAACCCAAGGAAATTGGTTTGGACTTTTCTTTTTCCAAAAACCACCTCCCTTCTAAAAGAAAGAAGAACTTTCAGCTTCAGATAGCTCATGGATATTTGCTATTTAATATGTTGCTGGGAACAGACAAGCCTGGTAGGATTTTTCAGATACAGTATTCTAGATCCCAACTCATCAGTATTAGGGGAAAAAAAGATATCTTTGTTTTATCATGCAAGTTTTAATTTTTTTAGTTTGTTAAAATGTAGAGTTAACAAAAAATTAGTTACGAAATTTGTCAAATCAGCCTTAAGGCTAAGCCTGTCTGTGAAGCAAAGCTCAATCACAGTCATCTCTTGCTTTTACTAAAGTGATTTCTGTTTTAATATCTTTTGGCCTTAGCATCACAGAGATCCATTTTACTTTTCAAATAGTCTGCTGTCATTTATCAGATACAAAGGTTGGGAAGGTTAAAAAGGCAGGGAATTTCCAAGGCCTGTAATTGGATAAGTGATGATTAATGTAATGCATTAACAGAAGCTTCCACCATTTTACTGTATTTTTACCACACAGAAGAATAATTTTCAGTGATCTTTATCTCCCTGAAGTTTATACAGAGCACTGATTGCTTTTGTCTGAGTGTAGAGCAAAATGAATTTTACCTATTTTATTTAGAGATCTGGGCGCCAGTGGAGAATTTCTTTTTCTCTCCCTTCAAATGTGTAAACCTGGTCCTGCAAATGGTTTTCTTTTTAAGCTTTGGGGAAGAAAGTTGGCTGGTTTTGACCCTGAAACATAGAAAACAAAACTGCCCTGTTTGCTTTAAACCACTTTCTGTATGTGTGTATGTGCAGAACAAAATAGCGTGGTTATATGGAAACTCAAACAGACACACACCCATTGTGTATGAGAAGGAAGGAGGCATCTGCTGTAGTGGGAAGAAAACGCCATTTGTTTGTCTGTTCTCATAGCATACATTCCACATTAAGAACAAAACGGGAGGGGATGTTATGCTCCTTTGGAAAAAAAAATATTCCCTCATTCAAGAGGTTTTGCCTCTGCTCTTTAACGTGCCAAAGAGCTTTCCTTCTTCCTAGAGGAAAAAAAAGAAAAGAAATATTTCATTTTCTACAGCTTTGAACCATTTGTTCTTACGTCTTTTCTCCTTCAATAGCATTTATCTTCATTGTGCTTTTAATTTAGCGATTATGAGACCACAGCATCTTTCCAAGGCCACCAAAGACCCCGCCTCATTTGTTTAAAAATTGCTCCAAAATAGTGTCTCTGAACAACGTTAAAGGTTGCTTCTTAACCAGCAATCTTTTAAGCATATAATCCATGAAAATGTCTTCAAAATTCAATTAATTTTTTTTGCATCACACTTTCCACTGAGTTTAAACAGCTCTGTTTTTCCAAGAGATGACTATGAAATTTTTAATTCAAAACTTCTCAAACTCAGAAAATCCCCAGTAATTGTTAACAATTATTTTCCACCATTCGTTGAATAAATATTAAATTAATTAAGTAAGACATGTTTGTTTTTAATAATAATTTGATAATAATAATCAGAATGATTTTTATTTTTTTCAGTTATGTCTTGGCCCACATTTAGAAACTCACAAAAGATGTGATACACCAAATTCTTATTAGCTTGTCTTCCCCCTCACCAAACAGTTTTATAAACAAACTGCTCTCCTTATGTCAATGTTTACTTATTTAGTAATTTCACAATTGATGGAAGCTTTTTCCAATCCTATTTCTACCTAAAAACCTCCACTAGTGAGAGTTTGCACAAAGCTGCTAATGCCAACAACTAAATAGTGACTTCCATTTAGAAGGGCTTTACATAGAAGATTGTCAGAAGGTTGATCATCATAGGAGATGATGTAAAACTAAACTGTAAACTAGCACATATGTGTGAGGGGAATCTTTACCTTTACCTTTAGGCATTTAATCCTAGGGCATATCCCAGCACATTACCTAGAAAGCAGCTGCTATGCCTTTTCCTCTTTCCCTGCACCTTCCCAATTTAGTCCCATGTCCTTTCAATGTCTTTGTACTTCCTTTCATTATGACACATTACAAATCCCCCAAGACTGAATGCAGAATTCATCTTTGAAAAAAATCTTCCACCTCTCCTTTAGCCAATCATTGTCTACTTGCATTTATAGCAAATTGCCTTGGCCAAGATCGAAGGATCTTCTCCAGTTAATTATCCAGTTTTGTGTGGTAATACCAAAGTGTATATTCTGCTAATTCAAAAGATAAACCATCCCACCCTTGTGGATATTACAATATTATTACTGTAATCCTTTTTCAACTAGCCAGATTGGTCTTTTGGTAAAAACACTCCTGGCATCTTTTGATGATTGGATGACTCAACTTCCCAGATACTGCTTAGACTGAGGAGATTGTTGAAAGAGATTTTTCCTTAATTTTAATTCCTGTTTTTAAAAAATCTTCTCAGTCTATGGAGATTTTCAGTCATCCTGATCCTGGTTGTCACAAAGGTGCTTTTTCAAAAGGCAGCTGGACTTTCTATGTTTCTTTATTGAAGACAAAACAAAGAAACCAAAATATGTCCAATTGCCTATTGAAAAAGCTCCTTTGTGACAATCTTCTCAGTCACATCTAAAAGTTGTGGTTGGGTTTATGCGAAAAGTAAACCTAGTGAATAGGTGATACGAAAGAAGATACAGTCAGGTAAACAGAATTTATCCAAAAATAACATAAGGGGGTTGTGGAACAAAGTGAACTTTTTTTCAAAAGGATTAATAAAATCAGTTCTAACTTGGAGTAAATCAATTGTGATATTCTCAGTATGTAACATGACCAAAGTTGGAATTGTTCATAGCACACAACTCAATGATAGAACTGTAGGCAGCCTGATTTTATTTGTATGCTTGTTTGTTTATCAAATTTATACAGTTTCCTATCTCATTAAAATGATTCTGAGTGGCATACAACAATTAAATAAAACAATAAATATGTAAAAATGGCCCTTATTTAAAACATAAAATTAGTGCACAGGAAAGAGTGAGTATTAATTGTAATGATGAACCATCTTAAAATATCACCAGTGTCCTGGGAGCTCACATAGCAATAGCAATAAGACTTATATACCACTTTACAACACTCTCTAAGCAGTTTACAGAGTCAGCATATTGCCCTCACAATCCTCATTTTACCAACCTCAGAAGGATGGAAGGCTGAGTCAGCCTTGAGCCAGTTAGGATCGAAAGAATCGAACTCCTGGCAGTGTGAACAGAGGTAGCCTGCAATATTGCATTCTAACCACTGCGCCATCACCGCTCTTAGCCAAGTCTTGAGGGACTTGTGGAACATTAAGAGGGATGGAGCTAACTTCACCCTAGGATGTGGGGTGGGGAGAATGTTTCATAATGCAGGCACTATAGTGAAGAAGGCCCACCTCCTGGGAACTGTCAAATCCCTAGGAGACACAGCCAGCAACATGCCTCTCTGCCAGATCTCCTGGGACAGGCAAATTTAACTGGAGAGAGATGATTGCTCAGATAACCTGGTCCCATTTCATGAAGGGCTTTAAAGGTTAAAACCAGCATCTTGAATTGGTCCTGGAAGCACATAATTGTTCATGCCATTCCATTCTAGACAAAGCTGAATCTTCTGGATACTCTTCAAAAGGAGCCCCATGTAGAGCACTTGACAGTAATCCAATCTGGAGGTGACAAGGGAATAAGTGACTATGAGCAGAGCCCCCGATCTAGAAACAGCACAACTAGCACACAACACAAAGCTTTGCAAAGGCCCTCCTAGCCACAACTGCCACCTGCTCTTTGAGTGGGAATGGTGAATCCAGAAGGACCCCCAGATCATGCACCCTGTCTGTCTGTGGCTACCTGTCTGATGGAAGAGATTCAGAAGCTGAGTTTAATATGAAAATTATTCAACCATCAAAATATATAATTATTAGTGGTTGTGCTTGAATATATCCAGGAAAAAAGATTAATTATAAATTTAGGAGTTGCTTTTTTCTATAGAGGAGATCCCAGGAAATGTAACAATCATGTGTACGTACATCTAAAATGTATGCAAAAGGCACATTCCAAATCAATGAATCTGATCAATTAATTAATAATGGTTTTATTTACAGTAGGGACAAACTTGACATAATGTTAAAAAGTGGTCTTGCAGATTGGGGGGAGGGGAGTGAGCGTGTGTATACACCAATATACTATATATTAACATACAAATAGCAATATATAGTAATGGAATTTACTGTATGGCATTTCCAGTCTGCTATCTTCTTCTACCATAGCCAAATCTTTTAAGTTCACATGAAAGGGAAAGAAAGGAAATGTAAAAAAAGAAAAGGAAAAAAAAAAGAACTCTTAACTAATCCGGTTCTTAGTATGCCTGCTTATGCTCTGTTATAGAGAGAGAGGAAACAAAGAACGCTCTTGTCAATGTCATCCTTACTAAATCCAGCCAGTGTTGATTTAGGACCTACGAGGTGCAGCTTAGGAGGTAAGGGAAAGGATGATGCAGATGTTCCTTCTAAGTGTATTGGAGAAATGACAGCTCACAAACTTTGTGCAGATGCACCGTTGCAAGTGTTTTTGCATTATAGAGCAGCTGAGTTAGAAATAAATTAGCTCGGTTTTACGCTATAGGACCAGTGGTGGTATTCAGCCAGTTTGGACTAATTCAGGCGAACCGGTAGCGGCAATCACGGGTGCCCCCCCCCCGGCACTATGCCATCCTATTTAGCCATGTTTTCGAGGTCAGACGCATGCGCAGAAGGCACACGAATGAGCAAAGCGCATGCGTGGAAGGCCAGGTGCAAGCCCGGAAGGCGCACCCGCGAACCAGTGGTAAAAATATGTGAAACCCACTGCTGTATAGGACTATTCCTTTGAAATGTAGTTAGAATGGCTGATTAAGTCATTAAGACAATCCCTGCTCAGTACAGGAATCCAAATCAAACTATCCCTGGCAGATGTTTATTTTGTCTCTGATGGAACATCTCCGGTAAAAGGAGGCTCACCACCTCTTTTACTATTTTTTTTTTATTTGATTTATATGCCGCCCTTCTCCGGAGACTCAGGGCGGCTTACAGTGCATTAAGCAATAGCCTTCATACTTTTGTATATTTATACAAAGTCAGCTAATTGCCCCCACAAACTGGGTCCTCAATTTACCTACCTTAGAAAGGATGGAAGGCTGAGTCAACCTTGAGCCTGGCGAGATTCGAACTTACTTTAATTGCAGACAGCTGGTGTTAAATTACAGTGCTTTTGTCTGCAGAGCTATCCAAGCTCTATTAAGAAAGGTTTTTTAAAAACAAAAAACATTGAATCAGAATTTCCCTCTTGATACCTTCAATCCATTATTTTGTGTCCTACATGCAGTATCAAGAGAGAACAAGCATTGGCCTTCTTCTGTGTTACATCTTTTCAGGTGTCTAAAGAATTCTCTCTTATCCCTTTTCTGTTGTTGTTTTTCTCAAGATCAGACATGCCGACTTCTTCAAATTCTTTTTCTGGGACTTATGTCTAGCCCTCCCCACTCCCAAACAACCTTGTTGTCTTTTTCAGAAGTTTGTGTACTTTGTCTGAATCCTTCCTTAAATATATTGTTTAACCCAGTATCCAAAGCGGGGTTGAACGACACAGAGTTCTGTAGCAGTATCCTTGTTCTCTGTTGCCTCAGAGGAGTTAACAGATTCAAGTTACAGATCATTGGAGTAACATTAGAAGAAGCATCTTGACAATAAACTGAAAATAGTACGGCTATTGCATCAGATGCAATATAAAATGTCCAACATGAGTAATAGTATGAACTCATAAACATATACTGCCATAAATCAATCAATTTGGATGTCAAATAACCATTAATGAAACTGTGCTGCACCTTAGAGCAGCAGGATTTAAATATCCTAAGAATCATTAATAAAGTTGGACTAAGATTGCTTTTCGTCATTATTTTACTTAGTCAGACTTTTGATTTGGCTAGGAAAAAGAAAGCTTGCTATACACGTGTACATGTCAACCTCCTCCACTTTATTTTTAGAAACATTTTCAGTCTTGTGGAATTGAAAAAGACTGCAATGCAACATTTTGGTTTTGATTATGCTGTTTTTAGCTTTGGGATTCCTGGTATATGCTACTGAACCTTTCTCTTGTCTTTGCAGTTCTTTATGGCCAAATTCAAAATTAAATGAATAGTGTCCATTAATATTTGCTGCTACTTTTTTACTGACTTCAGTAGATCTATACTGCATTTTATTTGCTTACACGTTCTTGTACAAATCTGACAAAAATGACCCACTCCATCAGCAATTCTGGTTTCTCTGTTGTAGTCTTTAGAAGTATTGAGTCTCGTAATACTACTAAACTTATATTAAGCATAATGTTGATTTCTTGTACTGGACTTCTTAAAGTCCAGTACAATTTAGTGTATGATAGCTACGCCATGCCTTTTTCACTTTTCAGCTCTATGAATATGATTTTTTTTTTTGAAGGCAGAAAAATTATTTAGAGATTATTTGTTAAGTGCATTGAGGTACTTCCCAAGACTGGCTTCCTTCCAAAAAGGAGATTAAATTTATCTCTACTGTGTGTTTTCCTGCTTTAAGATCTGAAAATATCAGCTGGATTTATGGCACAGTTGCTGTTGTTAATGGTGCATGAAAGGAAGAAAGACAGTTTTCACTCTTTGAATTACTTTGTTGGGAGTTTCCAATTAAATATTTCCCCTGCAGATTCAGAGGCTTATATATGGCTTTGAAGGAGGACAAAGACAAAGTTGTTTCACCTGCAGCTTGTGTACATAGCCAAGGGCGGCTCATGTTATGTCACTTGCAAACTATTTCCTTCCTCTTTGGTGTATTGATAATACAACAGATTCCTGTTAAGGTAAAGAGCTTTCTCTTCATATTACTTCAAATAAGGTCATGTTACAAAGGCAAACAGAATTTGAAGGTAGGTGATGAGGCCTACCAACTTGCTTTGAAATGGCCAAAGGAAGTTCAGTGTGGAAATTAAGCATTTTTCAATATGGACTTCTAAAAAGTACTTAAGGTATTCAATATGGTGTTTGGGGAATTAAATACCAATTCAACCAAGTCTCTAAATCAACCCACATTTCTGAAAACAAAATTCATCTCTATGCCTGAATGTTGTCATTAGCTACCTCTATACTCTGCAATTCCCTGGGACACACAATATACTGGAAGAATTGCTGGGAAAGCTGGTGGTTCTACAGAAAAGTTGAACAGTGGAACAATATTTAGTCAGTTAGGCTAACAATGGGAAGAGCCAGATTAAAATGCCTATTTGTATCAACTTCAGGAATTTACCAAATATCGGGGAAGGCTGCTATATTTCAAAACAGAGAAGTTCAGAAATAGATAATATTTAAGGATAGCTAAAGAAAAACTCAACATCATTATAGAAAACCAAATCTCAAGGATCTTTTCAACCTATAGGTGATACTGGAAAGTTTAGGTAAGAATTACAGACTGCATAACCCTATCTATTATGCAACTGCTGAGTCAGTGACCCTGAATTCAAAAAATGCCTGAAGTCTGGTAAGCCTCCACCCTTTGATAGAATGCCTGAAGGATGAGAGGGTGTGATTCATATGAGCTAGCAATTTTTTCCAGCAGTAACTAATCTATGTAGCCATTATTCCATGGTACATTATATAGTATGGGATGTTGCAACATGCTGGTAACTGCTAAGCGGTATCGGGTAGCACAAAACCTAATGCATCTTATCTAATACTCATAGGAGAGACCCAAGAATAACTTGTTCTCTTGTCATTTTCAGAATCAGAGGCTACAAAATACATCCACCTTCATTCCACATGTCCATGATTCAGTATCATTCAATAAAATGGCATTAATGACATACAATTATGCTGAAATAGCTACAGGCTAGCATTTGGGTGTGTTACACAATCATTAATTAAGAAACTTAGTAGCACTCTCACCTGATCATTTCCTTTTAGTTTCTCAGCTATTGTCAGGTGATATAGGAGAGAGCTATAATCTGTTGCCTAGTGCAACACCTCATTTCCCTTTGAACTCCTGTAAAAATAGGTCCTTGCTCAATTGCCTTGACTAAAGACATCTTTCTTTTCATGTGAAGGAAACCTTTGGTCCCTTCTGAATAGGAGGCTGCAAGATTTCTTGATCTCTGATTGTCTCTTTTACCTTTGCAGGGTTCTTGAGATGTACGAATATGACATATTTTATAACAAAGGGGGGAAATTCATCCCCTGTTGCAATGTGACCAAGTAGATGCATCAAATAATGAATTACATGAATTTATTTGCAAAGATGACTACGGTGTTTACAGTACTCAGATTAGTCAGTGGTCTGATTGTGTAAAAAATAGTTTCTTGTGTTAATCTAGGTTATCATACATTATAATATTAGCTGTGCTTGTGTTATTTCTCTGTAATATATATCGGTATATGCATAATTTTGTATTTATTTTGTCATGTTTATGTAGTGTATATTGGAGGGAGACCCTTTAGGGCTGTATGCAATTAAATTTCATTTTAATGTATGCCAATTAGTGTACATTCAAAGTGACAATAAAGTTATTCTAAGTCTAAGAAATATTTTGCTGCAGCAAAGTTGACTTTACATTTGAACATTCTTTCTGCAGTTTATAGGAATTGCAGTTCAAAAATCACTGGAAAAGTACCATACTGGGGAAAGACTGTCTTTGAAAATTTCTCTTCTTGAGTGCTATCCAGGAGACAGAAAGAGTTATGTGTCTTTCTCAGTGAAATATTGCCAGCTTTCTACTCAACACTGTGCAAGGAACTTTTTTTTTTGAAAGACTAGAATATCCTGTTCCAGTACAAGCCTCTCAGGGTTTACAGAATATGACCTATCCAAGAGTTCAGGTTTGAAAAGCCAATAGCTGCTGTAACCCCACCGGTCCTTGATTATTAGAAGCATTTATTCTGATCTGAAGAGGCAGCAATTAAAAAAAAAAGCCATGTAGAAGATCTTGATTCCTGTCTGCCTTATAGCTGCTTCTTCCAAAATATTTCTACTGCTGGCAGCTGATCTTCATAGCCATAATGTCTGCTCATGAACTGAAACATTATGCACACAAACCCCACTCCCTCATTCTACAATCTTGACCTGTGGAATTTTTACCTCTTACATTTGTTAGCCAATGGGGTAGAAGTCTTTCTTACAATAGCCATGCACTTTGTTCCAATGCAAGCTATGAAACAGCATTCTATCTGGCTTCTTTTCACATTACATTTTCCCAGACTACCGTACAAGGCAAAATGTAAGTGGTTTTTCCCAGACTACCATACAAGGCAAAACACAGTGTGCTATCACATTGACATTGATTAAATTACCTTTCTGCAGGACAATTTATGATGGATGATGGAACTATTAGCATATTTTCCCCATCCTCCTTCCCTAGCAGTCCATTTTCATCTGAAAGAAACATAACAAATCCAGCTTCTGGTAGTTTTCATTACTATTGGGAATAGTCTTTCCTGATCAATACTATAAATGGGTCTTTTATCTTCCGTGATCTGTATGTAGCAGTGTAATCGGTGCATGTAGAATCGGTGATTCTCCTGTAGCAGAATAGCAGATAGAATATCTGTGCAGCTTGCTTGTATTGTAATTGTGATGCAATCATCATTGGGCTTCCCATATTGTTTCTGCTCTTTTCTTTGTTTGCTGAATGATTTTAAAGAAAGAAACACTTTGATGGAGGAGGGTGTGTGTCTGTGAGTGTGTGCGTAAATAAGCCAAAAGTCCTCAAAACTAGGGCACTGTCAGAAGTAATTCTGCTGTTGGAAGTGATAAATTGGATAAGCAATCCTGCACTAGTTAGTATGAGCATGTTAGAGCACATATTCTGATGGCATGATCTGAAGGTCAATAGTGAAATATGGTATAATTTAATTAAAAGAACAACAACCATAAAACTGTCAGACAAGAGTGGGCTTCTGATTTTCTGATAGTCATTTAGGATTTAACAGGAACATGTTGAATTCTGTTCCATGGAATAGTAAACATTCCCTACCATCACCATCACCCCAAAAAAGAATCAAGAGATGATACAGTAGTAATCACAACACTTCCCATGGACCCAGCTGTTCTTTTTCTATCAGCTGCACGATGGCTACCTTTTGAATTGTAGTAGAATCAGTGTAGAAATGACTGTATTAAAATGCATATTTGTGGAGTCTGGGAACTAGCCTTTAGGGTGGGGGAAAAATCCAATTAAACCTCAAATCTTATGATTACTTGTTTTAGTACAATGGCACACCCAAGGAAGAAACCTATACATATAAGAACTATTTTAAGGGATCAAATTGTGTTGTCATTAATTTATTACCTACTTTTCTACATTTGAACTTGCTTCCCCCTCCCAAAAAAAGCTTCCCGTTTAGACAGTGTTGATAACTTCCCTTTTAAACATTTGAATTTTTCTTGCCTAGGGATGTTAACTAGACAGTTTGGTCCATTTGTATTAAAAATCCTGTCACTCAAGCACCTAATGAAGAATTTAATTTCTGTTAATTCCTTTTTATTGGCACCTTATGTGTATAATGGTGGATTATGGATGATTTCCCCCCAAATGTTAGTATATAAATATACCTATTTAGTTTAGTAGGGCTGTGAGCACTAAGTTGTACTGCTGTATTTCAATTTCTCCATTTCTAAAAACTATAATCAGTGGGTTTAGGATTTTAGCTGATATTTTTAACTGGCAAAGTCTTTTTAATTATGCTAATTATCTTAACTGTGTACCATATCAGCAAAATTTAAAAGCAGGAGGCGAGGGGAGTTAAAATATTCTTACTAAGCATTCATATTTTGTCCATACAGTATACATTGGAAGCAGGATCAAATTTGTCAACATTTTATTATTAAAAAAAACCTCATTCTGCTGAAAGATAATTTTGGAGAATTTATACTTGTCTAACTTATATTTCCAAATACATTATATTTCTTACAAGTTTTAATTTAACTTGTATTGTTTAGAGCAAATTCCTCAACATATCAAAGCACTAAGAGAAATCAATCCTGTATGAAATTATAATGAACTCCTGTCTTATAGTTATTGTAATTGGTCGCATTTTTAAACTATTTCTTCAAATAATACCACTTTTTAAAGACACCATGATATGTTCCGATTACTCCTTTGTTATTTCTCATTTTAATGATGAATTATTGTCAGACTCAGCTGTTGTCTAATTTAGATAGTAACATCATGCCCATTCTTACCAAATCTGTAGACATTTTTCCAACTCAAAATGCCTTCCCAGCTGCTTTTTTCCCCACAAAAGGTTTATTTGGTGTAACAAATAAACTGTTGGAAAGAGAGGTGATTAAATAGTTACAGATGGAAGCTGCTTGAAGACCAGCAGTAATGAGAGAAGAGTCCTCTTGCTTTTATTTAAAAGCCAACAAAGTTCCATTGCATGGATCTATGTATAATATTTTCTTAAGTTGTAATTTCTTTATGTCATCAGCATAATATAATTTCTTTGATCCATTTGGAATATTATGGGCACTCTTACAAAATGAATGAGATGATGGATTTGATCAAAACACCTGTGAACCCTGGAAGATTAATTTTTAAATATTCATTAAAAAACTAAAATTAGGACAAGAAATATGGGTTGTATCACAGAAATATGCTGGCAGGAACATTAATCATCTCTGCCTTCTCTGTTGGTGACCCAAATGATAGAAGACAGGAACATATAATGCTGAAAGCATGCTATTCAGTCAATTGAACATCTCCTAGATATAATATAATTTTGGATCTGGGTACTCTGCAGAAACTACTGTTTAGTATGAGCCTGTAGTTAATCTAGAAATTTCAGAGAACTTGATTCATCTGGTTTTTTTTTCTCTCTCTCCCCCCCTCCCCCCCAGGTTGTCCAGGGCCTAATAATTGGAAGATTAACCAGTCGGTATACTGAGCGGTCTTTGCTTATGCTGAGTGTTATTATTTTATGTGGCGTTGGCATTGCTATGGTAAGATTCAACACAATTTTGTACTTCTTTGGATTACAAAATGCTGGAATAATGTCCACTGCAGATTATGCAGTTGAATCTCAGGAAGGAAATGGGAAGTAACGAAAAATTATATCTGTAAATCCATTCATATGGACAGCAATAATCAACGAAATAGTGAAAATGTACACTGTTTTCCAAAAATTCAAATGCCGTCTGGCCGAAATGGCTCATCACTTGGGATCATATATTTAAAATTAAAGGGCCCCTTTCATCAGGCTTACCTAGGACCAAGAGTTTCTATTAACACAAGTTCTTAAATTTTAACAATAACACCAATGCTGATCACAACATGATATTAAAATGTGAGCAAAATAAGCTTCAATTCGGAGAACAATGTAAAGTTTAGTACAGGTGGTCTTTGACATGCAACAGTTCATTTAGTGACTGTTCAAAGTTACAACAGCACTGAAAAAAGTGACTCATCACGTTTTTTACACTTACGAACGTTGCAGTATCTCCATGGTCACGTGATCAAAATTAAAATGTTTGGCAACTGATTCATATTTATGACGGTTGCAGTGTCCAGGGGGTCATGTGTTCACCTTTTATGACCTTCTGACAAGCAAAGTCAATGGGGAAGCCAGATTCCCTCAACAACTATGTTACAAACCTAATAATTGCAGTGATTCACTTAACAACGGTGGCAAGAAAGGTTGTAAAATGGGGAAAAACTCACTTAACAAATGCCTTGCTCAGCAACATAAATGTTGGGCTCAATTGTGTTCATAAGTCGAGAACCACCTATACATTGAGACACACAGACACATACACACCCAGCACACAGGTGAAATTCACTTATCTTTCCCTAAGGTAAAAGGTAAAGTATAGGTTCCCCTCGCACAAATGTGCTAGTCATTCCTGACTCTAGGGGCCGGTGCTCATCTCCGTTTCAAAGCCGAAGAGCCAGCTCTGTCCGAAGATGTCTCCGTGGTCATGTGGCCAGCATAACTAAATGCCAAAGGTGGTCCCTATTTTTCTACTTGCATTTTTTATGTGCTTTCAAACTGCTAGGTTGACAGAAGCTGGGACAAGTAACAGGAGCTCACCCCATTACGCGGCACTAGGGATTCGAACCGCTGAACTGCTGACCTTTCGATCCACAAGCTCAGCATCTTAGCCATTGAGCCACTGAGTCCCTATTGAACCACTGTGTCTCTATTATCTTTCCCCACTGGCTCGCAAATGTGAACGTGTGCCTTCTGCGCATGCGCAGAGCGTCAAAAACGGGAGGTGAGAGGTCCGGGCTGGTGGGCGGAGTGTCCTGCTGCTGGCACTACTGGATCGCGCAATCCGGATAGATCCGGCTAAATCTAACTTTTGATGCATCTCGGAGAAAAAGCTTACTCTGGGAAATAGACCATACAAACCTTAAAAGAAAGAGACCAGAAACAGATTCCCATAATTACTATTGACAGAAAAGTGAGGCTGTTGTCCTTTTTGCAAATAAAACTTTTTGAAAGCTCTGAGCTTAAGCATCCAATAAGAAAATATCTCTCTCTTTGCCTTTGAAGGAAAAAAGAGATCTTTTGATACAACTTGAACGGACCCCCAGGAACATCCATGCCCCAAAGAAATGTGCAGCTGATAAAGTTAGCTGATAAAAAAAAAAGATTTATATACGGAAGACATTTAACAAAGATCTCAAGTTACACTTCCCTCATCCGCCCCCGTAGAATCACTTCCCCTCAGTGGCCTCCAAAATATGCAGGGCTGAAATTAACTGAGGCCAGCTGTGCTGAAAAGGAGCCCTGAAAAAGTTTAGGTAACAGATGAAGGGAAAAAAATGAGGGGAAATGGAGAGCAGTAAACAAGATGCCCCAGATCTCAAGCTGGGGCCAGACAGAGTTCAGCCCGATCATTTTTCAGAGGAGGCATCTTGGAAATAAACGATGGTCTTGGAGCGGAAGCATAGCCCAGTAATAGAACAGCTAGAGAGAATTGAGGCTCACTTCCATTTCATTCTTAGGTGACAGTCAACAGGAAGAATTTTCCACTTGAAAACTTAAAGAACCATTACTAGTTAGAGTAGACCAGAGGTAAACTTGTGTGATCCCTCAATGATGCTCCTCACTGACCCAGCTAAAATTGGCAATGGTTTCAGGAATACAAGATGTTGTACTTTGACTGCTTCTGAATGGCCCCAAGTGTCACATCCCTAGGAACTAACTAGTCTGGCAGAATCATTATGCAAAAGTCTCCTAAACTGAGAATGTTTTAAATTGTCCTCTACGTTTTCATTAATATTAAAAAAGCACCATTCAAATTTATTTTGGGGAGTGCTCTAGCATGAGAGAATATGCCTTTGTGTGAAATGAAAACATCAAGCATTCTCTTTGAGCTTAGTGGGCTGATATTGGATTTTTCTCACCACTCCAAGATCTTGAACAATGTATATTGTAAGTACAACGGAAAGGAAGACTGGAGGCAGAGCATTACTTCATTTCCAGGAAATTTAAAAGATACATTTATTTACAAAGCATTTTTACAGTGCTGAAGAGAAGACAAGGCAGCAGATTGGGGCTGGGCAGACAAAGCAAGAAACTGAGTATGTCAACTTCAATGGTGCAATCAAACCTTCACTTATTTTAATGTGAATCTCATATTCAATTCACATAAAAATGGGTGGAGTTTTGATCACACTGTTGTGGCTGCCATCTTGACTTTTTTTTTTTTTTTTTTGGCCATAGCCAGTGGACACTACTGAAGTAAGGGCAAAGTACAGCCATTTGCTTTTTAGCTCCTTATCTGTATTTTCCCAAGCTTTTTCTAGGATCAAATACTTTTTATTCAAATAGTACAATCAAGCCGTGGTAGCGCAGTGGTTAGAGTGCAGTACTGTAGGCTCCTGCTGATTGCCAGCTGACTGCAATTTCGCAGTTCGAATCTCACCAGGCTCAAGGTTGACTCAGCCTTCCATCCTTCCGAGGTTGGTAAATTGAGGACCCAGATTGTTGGGGGCAATATGCTGATTCTGTAAACCGCTTAGAGAGGGCTGTAAAGCACTGTGAAGCGGTACATAAGTCTAAGTGCTATTGCTATTGCTAAGAAGCCCAAGACACTCTAATTTATTGGGCCATTGACTTCAAAGATTTTTTTTTTAAATAGAGAAAAAATGGCCAGAATGGAAAGCTCATATGAACATTTTGCCACCAATCCCACAGCTTCTTGAAGTCTTTTAAAAAAGCCCTGGTGACTTTTGCTATATTCCCCATGATTTTTGATTATTATTTCTGTGATCAATTAGCCATATTCTTGTCATCATTAACATCAGACTTTGTTTACATTCTGGGAGATGAGGGAAACCATGTCCAAACCATGGTCAGCACCTCTATGGATACTGAGTTTGCATACTTTTTTTTTTTAATCACTTATTAACTGCTTTTCAGCTATTAAGAACCTTTGGAGCAAGTTTTACAGTATCAGAGGAATCTTGTTGAATTCTTTGTGAAAGAAACTTTAAATATAACTTTAAGGGATTAAAAAACCCTCTTTTTAAAAAATAAACAGCAAAACGTGATTAGAAGGTTAATTTTGGAAAAGTACAAGCTGACTAAGAGTCCAGATGAATTTGAAATAAGGAGGGAATGCTGCTGTTTTGAATTCTTAAAAAAAAAAACATAATAGGATGAGATTGAAGGTTGGACACTAGCGGGAACCAGAAGGAACTAAAGATTACAATTAAAGGAGAATTTGAGTTACTAATATAGAATGGAGCACGATACTTCAACATTGGACGTGTTTGTGAACCATGAACCCAGAAATTAATTTTAAAAGTGTCTGCCATTATAGATAGGTTGTATTTAAAAGGTGATATGGAAAAGGAACTAGTTTTACCAGACGAGACTGATCTGAAAGTGGTTTTAAAAATCTACAATAATATGGGAAAAGTTGTTACACTGGATAGACAAATGAAACCAGCTGATATTGTAATACTTAAAAAGGATATACAAACAAAAAGTGCAACCTGGATAACATCCCTATATTGAATTCACAAAAGCGACTTGTTACGGTATTGAAGAATTTTGTGAAAAATGACAAAAAATGAAAAGAAAGCAAGTTCTAGGATATTATTTGAAAGGATTAAAGCAATAATTTTCTAAAGACAAATCTTTCCCATCAATTACTACTTGATCCTCAGAACTCAGAAAATCAAGGATTGAATTAATGACTTTCTGCCCACAAACTGCGGTGCCTACCATTAAACATCTCCCCAATCTGAAGAAATCCTAGAAAGTCATTCCAAAATCTAGACCCCACGTTTATGTGGAATTAAGATTTTAAGCATCTATGCTACAGTGGTATAGTACAAAAAGATTGTCCTTGCCATACTGTATATGCAAACTGATTTGCATAACTGAGAGACCTTTTAGCTCATTGAAGTTCAATTAAGTCACTTACAAGTGAACAAGCCAAACTGGTTCCCCAAATCCTAACTTCCATGTCCCGCCTTTCATGTATTTGGAGAAGCATGATTTAATGTTAATTATCTGTGCTGATATTGCTGTGCATATCATATTAGGGAAGTATCATGATGCAAAGTTTAGCCCCAAGACAATTTTGGGAAAGGATTTTGGAGAAGAACCAAGAAAATGCCTAAATATACTGCTTCCTTTCTTGAGCTAAAGCCATGTTAGGAGAATATTTTTCTAATATACAGTGTATACACTAGGCTGATACAGCAAATTTTGAAGGTAAATGATTGAATCAGTCACGGAAAATGTGATGTTGAACAGACCCAACCCATCCTCTCAGGGCTCCATAGTGTCCTAATTCACAGGGAATCAGTTAACTTACATGATGAGTCACTCTATGGATAATTGAAAGTAGAAACTTCCTGGACTGTTAAAAGGTCCCCATTATATATGGCAATCTTTGACTCCTAGAGAACTGGAGAAATGAATATTCTGCTGCAATTTATCCTTTAGATTACAAACTCTTGGCAGGGACCTTCAAGTACTAACTGTTCTTTTCCATTAGGAACAGTCTTAATCTGCTCATCAACTGTCCATTGTGTATTTAAACTAGAAGAATCTTAATTAAATCAAAACAAAGAGTGAGCAGTGGAGCTGATCTGCTGGAAGGAAGAGGAATGCAAGTATTAGTTAATCAAGCCAGCATGTTGTAAAGATTCCATCCACAATATCTGACTATCCGAAGAACTCTGTCAGATTAGACGACATTTCTGCTGAGACTATGTGAAGATAAGAGAGGGAGTAATTTTTGACTATATTGTTATATAATACTGGAGGCAGAAGATGCTATAGGCAGCACCAAAATAGATTTCTTTATTGGCCAAGTGTGATTGGACACACAAGGAATTTGTATTTTGGTGCATATGCTCTCAGTGTACATAAAGAAAAATAAAATACATTCATCAAGAATCATAAGATACAACACTTAGTGATAGTCATAGGTTACTAATAAGCAATCAAATTGTACTAGGAAACAAATAAAACAATATAAATTGTAAAGACACAAGCAACATGGATATAGTCATAAGTGGGAAGAGATAGATACTAGAAAGGATGAGAAGAATAATAGTAATACAGTCTTAGTAAATAATTTGATAGTATTGTGGGAATTAGTTGTTTAGCAGTGTGATGGCATTCGGGAAAAAACTGTCCTTGTGTCTAGTTGCTCTGGTGTGCAATACCCTATAGCATCATTTTGAGAGTAGATCTTGAAACAATTTATGTCCAGGAAGTGAGGGGTCTGTAGATATTTTCACAGTCCTCTTTTTGACTCGTGCAGTATACTGATCCTCAATGGAAGGCAGGTTGGTAGCAATTGTTTTTTCTGCAGTTCTAATTATCAGTTGAAGTCTGTGTTTGTCCTGTTTGGTTGCAGAGCCAAATCAGACAGTTATAGAGGTGCAGATGACAGACTCAATAATTCCTCTTAGAATTATTAATAAATTAATTAATAAAAAAAGCTTCCCCCATTAAAATTTGACAGCATCGGTTCCCCTGCTAACATCAGCAACCTTCATCTATGAAAATAATTAAGTCAGTAGTCATGAATGGTCCAATATTGTCTATGGTACGTACTAATCCTCAGAACTGTGACTGTGGACTTTAAGACATGGATAATAGTTCCAGATCTGTTTATTTGCAAGTTGCTGGCTGCCAGATGTTGTAGCAGTGAACCATTCTGCTCCTGTGATGGTGGTTCAAGAAGCAGAAAAAGTGAGTTGTGTCAAGTCCAGATGATGTTAGGCTGTCCCAGAATCCCCGGGGGTGAAGAAACAAACATCAAATAGTTCAGTTATATCCTGCCACTAACAGGACTATATAGATGTGCCCTGCCATAAACATCTAATAATAACTGCCTAAACAAATGTCAACTAAGCTTCTTAATAGCATCCGTGGCCATTTGTTCCAGATCATCAGGACCTGATTGGGGTCTCTTTATTTCACAATTTATGAATTTATTTTGCAACTCAAAGAATATTCTGCTCGTTGGGGAAACCCATCACCCACATCCATCCCAAGTCATTTATGCAAATAGAATGGAACCAAGTACAGATAGTCCTTGATTTATGACCACAACTGAGCCCAACATTTCTGTTGCTAAGTGAGACATTTGTTAAGTGACTTTTGCTCCATTTTATGATTTTTCTTGCCACAGTTGTTAAGTGAATCACTGCAGATGTTAAGTTAGTAACACAGCTGTTAAGTGAAACTAGCTTCCCCATTGACTTTACTTGTCAGAAGATCGCAAAAGGGGGATTATGTGACCCCGGAACACTGCCACTGTCATAAATATGAGTCAGTTGCCAAGTGTCTGAATTTTGATCACATGACCACGGGGATGCTGCAATAGTCATAAGTGTGTCATAAGTCACTTTTTTCAGTGCCGTTGTAACTTCGAGCAATCACTAAATGAACTGTTGTAAGTCAAGGACTACCTGTAGTTCCTGTACACCAATACATTTTGGGACAAGTAGATTTGAAATCATTTGTGGAATAGTGGTGGGATTCAAAAAATTTTACTATTGGTTGGGTGTGGCTTGGTGGCCGTGGCAGGGGAAGGCTACTGTAAAATCTCCATTCCCTCCCCCCTCCAGGGGAAGGTTGCTGCAAAATCCCCATTTTCTCCCAATCAGCTGGGAGTCAGGAGGCAGAGAATAGATGGCGGCGGGGCCATTCAGAGGTGGTATTTACCAGTTTTCCGAACTACTCAAAATTTCCGCTACCAGTTCTCCAGAACTGGTCAGAATCTTCTGAATACCACCTCTGTTGTGGAACCTGAAAAGTTGGTAAGAAGATCTTCCTGAATATCGGTATCTCATTTTTGTGACCTGCTACTCTTCTTTCTCACAGGTCCTGATGACCAACGTCTTTCATTATTGCCTCATTGTGCCCCCCATGGTGTTTTCCTTCAGTGTTGTCGGTGTCATTACTGATATCATCCTGACCAAGTCAGTTCCTGTTTCTGACACAGGTAAGCCTCACTCTTTTCTCTTTCCGATTAATGCTTCCTTTTGGATGTGCTGCTTGGTTTTGGTTCACTGCTTTCCAAAAATGAGCATTGGCAACGGTCTGGTACATCATGCTCTCTCTGCCTAGGAACCTTTTAGAGGTCTGCAGGAAGCAATGCCAAGTTCCAAAGTCTCTGCAGCTCTCACATAATTGGATACAGAAGAAAAGGGTCATCTTACTGGAATTGCATATCTGCCAAGCCGGTGAATAGTAGTTAGAATCAAAAGAGCAGGAGTTACCAAAAATGCCTGCAAGGAAGCCAGTGACCCATATTACTTAATGACCCAGATGTTAACGAAGAAGTAAAATCTTGCAGCATTTCCTGAGATTAATTTCCTACAGAAAGTTCTTTCTGCATAGCTTTTTTCTGCCTGGACTTTGTATGCTACGTGACCCTATCAGCACTTCAAGACAGATCCCATCCCACTCCACCCCATTACACAGCCAAGCAATTCCCCTACCTAAATCCTCTTTTCTCAACTGGTATTTCCAATCAGAAGTCCTTCAGAACAGCCATTGAGATTATATGTAGGATGATGGCAGTCATCATGCATATGGGCCACACATGGAAGGGTTAATTCTCAAAAGCTTTAGATGTCTTAGATGCTTCCTCTTCAAGGAATCCCTAACCGATACGCAAGAACAACATTCTAGCCCCCTGAGTTCCCCAAACTTTCCAGCTTTGTGGACCAGCAGGAGAGGGGGAACAGGGATGATTCCCTGCAAACAGCGGGCAAGCGCATGTGCGAGCACAGCTCCATTTGTGCGAGCAGCAGGTATGTGCACCTTCTGCTTGTGCAAATGGAGCGCGTGTGCATGCGTTTGCGTGCTGGTCGCGCAAGTGGGAATGCACATTCGCGGACTCGCATACCACTTCCACGGTCCAGTTCCGAAGGGCTCAAGGCCCAGTAATGGGCTGTGGCCTAGGGGTTGGGGACCCCTGTTCTAGGGTTTAAAATATGCCTAGCTGTTGCCTAGAAAGCAATTAATGATTTTTATGATGATTGTCTATAATAATTTTCTAGTTGGTAAACTGCCCAGAGAAACTAAATAAGAATTTAAACTTCATTATCTAAGTAAATATTGGGAAGGTTGTCACTTCTCTGAATCAAATTTTAACAATAACACAGCTGAAATTAAGTTTGATATTGCTAGTCCCAGGGTTCATGGCCTGGACATTCTCTGCACTCACTCCTTATTGGGTTCTAGCCAAACCTTTTGAAATGGAGGTTGTTTGGGGAGGTTGGAAGCAGCAGCTGCAACTGGTCCAGACTGTTTCTCAAAAGAGCTTTTGTCAGGGAGACGGAGCCTGCTCAGCTTGCTTCCTTGGCCCAGAGGCAACCTGAATCACATAAGGAAGCCAGTTCAGCGGCTTATCCTGAGTCTGATTTGCGTAGATGATTATGAGTTGACAATTGAGAAGGACTGCTTACGTCGGCTTAAAAGCAGCAGAAAACTAGGAACAAGGCTTAGGAGCAGAGTATACCAGAAACAGGATTTCAAGACCTAAAGGAATAGAAGAAAGGGTGCCTCTGTGCCTGGATGCTCATAAAAGGTAAAGGTTCCCCTCGCACATATGTGCTAGTCATTCCCAACTCTAGGGGGCGGTACTCATCTCCATTTCAAAGCCGAAGAGCCAGCGCTGTCCGAAGATGTCTCCGTGGTCATGTGGCCGCATGACTAAACACCGAAGGCGCACGGAACGCTGTTACCTTCCCACCAAAAGTGGCCCCTATTTTTCTACTTGCATTTTTTACATGCTTTCGAACTGCTAGGTTGGCAGAAGCTGGGACAAGTAAAAGGAGCTCACCCCGTTACGCAGCACTAGGGATTTGAACCACTGAACTGCCGACCTTTCGAGCGACAAGCTCAGCGTCTTAGCCACTGAGCCACCGCATCCCCTTGCTCATACATATTGCCAAAATGCTCATACATACTGCCAAAATGCTCATACATATTGCCAAAATGTTCATACATATTGCCAAAAAAAAGTTTGTGAGTTTCCAGCTCATCCCCCATGTGTTATTGATATATGTGTCAAACCTTACAGCAGGAGGTGGCTGGTACTTGGGGGTATTAGATAGGGAATGACAAGTTACTGGGTAAAATATGTTTGGAATTTGTGCTATATTTAAATTTGAGGGTTTGAACTGAAGCACAGAAGAGCCTTGAATATAAGCTTGTAACTAGCCCAGTTCTTATCCTTTCAGCTCTAAAAAATAAATGATTAATTCTATCATGCAAAGAAGTGCTGACCTTCCAAAAAAGTAAACTAGGGTCTGTGTGCCGATAGACAAAATATATTAAACATGTAGACTATTTTTATTAAATCCATACCTAGCAATTACTGCAGTGCAAGTGACTCCCAAGCTAACACAATTATTAAAAAAAGCTTCGACACCCATTTTTGGCCAGGGGTGGAACTGCATGTTACCTCAGTCACCCGTAGATTTCCTCTATCACACCCATTGCCATTAACCGTCAGTGGAAAGCATCCCATTAAATGACTGATCCTCTTGATGAACTCTTGGTGTGCAATTATTTTCATTCTTGTTTTGCTGGTAGTGGTAGGTGGTAGTCTTCCAGCTAAGAAAATTTCCAGATAATTTAAGAAACATAAATAAGAAAAGTGCATCAAATAGATCTGTACAGGCAATACTCAAATCAAGTGAAACTCATCATAATAATGCATAACTAACACATAAAGCATAGTTTCACTGATCAGGAATGAAGCTGCAGCCCAGTCTTCTATATATTTCTCCTTTTCTAACTCTGGATACAAGAGTTCACTTGCTTTCAGTAAGTGAATCATAATTCTGAGTTATATCCAAATGTGGGGCACCAACTATTATAACAAATCAGAAAGTAAAACCATAATCACATTATCTATCTATCTTGCTATCATCTATCTATCATGTCTGTCTGTCTGTCTGTCCGTCCGTCCGTCCGTCCGTCCGTCCATCCATCCATCCATCCATCCATCCATCCATCCATCCATCCATCTATCTATCTATCTATCTATCTATCTATCTATCTATCTACCGTATCTATCATCTCTCTCTCTCTCTCTTTTAATGAGATATCCAGGGTTTTAAATTCGCACAAAATTAAAGCAAATTTAGCCACCTTTGCACATATTAAATTATTACATAGATCAGTAAAACAAATATATATGTGTGTGTGTGCGTGTGTGTGTGTGCATATATATATATATATATATATGTTTTCTTTTCTTTTCATAGGCCTTTATGTGTATTTCTCTTTAGCCAGGTTCTTCCTACATAAACCAAGATTTTTATGCAGCCCTAGTTCAGTGAAATCTCAATCCACTAATTTCTAGGCTTTTTTCAGGCAGCCAGCAAGCACCCTGCTGCCCATTGGGAGACTAAGGAGATTAAAATAGATCTATTTCGGACTTATTAGTCCTCATAAGTTAGCCACACCCTCATCCCATCTATCCTCCCTGTAAAGGTACAGTACTTGTTTTCTTTTCTCTTCGTAGCCCTTTATGTGTAAAGAAAACAAATACTGTACCTTTACAGGGAAGATACATGGGATGAAGGTGTGGCTAACTGATGAGGGTTTATAATCCGAAATAGATCTATCTTAGTCTCCTTAATCTCCCAATGGTCTTGCTGGCTGCCTGAAAAAAGCCTAGAAACTAGTGGATTGTGATTTCACTGAACTAGGGCTGCATAAAAATCTTGGTTTATGTAGGAAGAACTTGGCTAAATATATATATGCGTGTGTGTGTGCGTGCGTGTGTGTGTGTGTGTGTGTGTGTTTTCTGAGGTTTTCCCGGGTGTTTGTATGTAGATCTTTGGTTATTGGGGTTTTCTCCCACGTAAAATTGGAAGTGTCTTGGCGACGTTTCAACAAAGTCTTATTCGTCATCTTCAGGCTGGTGTTTTTGGCTTCGTGCTTCTAGGAGCAATGTGTGATCGCAGCTGTTTCTTCCTTTTAACTGCCAGTGGGGATATGAACTGATTGGGTGGGAGCTTGGTTGTGTTCTGATTGGATGGAGGTGTGTTCTGATTGGTTGGAGGCTTGGCTGTGCTCTGATTGGATGGGGGTGTGTTCTGTTTGGGTAGGGGTTTGGTTGTGCTCGGGTTAGTCTGAGTTGCAGGGGGATTTGAGCTGATGAGCTATGTTGCTGTTGTTTGGCTTCGCGTTCGTGGTCGTGCCACATCTTCATGGTGGGTGTCAGTTTGCTTCATGTATGGATTGGAGGGGTTTAAAGTGGCTAATGATGCAGCTGTGGTCTGGCTTCTGTTTTGTGGTCATGCCTCATCATCGGTGTGAGTTTTGGTTTGCTTTTTGCGTGGATATGTGGTGGTGACATCCTGTGTGGTTTTCGTGAGTGTGGGTCTGGTGACATTCTTTGTGTTAGGGACTCGTTTGTCAATAAGGGCGGGTTTCCAAATGGCTGGTAGGCGGGAGGTATCATCTTGTTTATTCATGCTGTGTGGGCATTTTTCTATCTCGATGGCTTCTCTGATTATTCTGTTATTAAAGTGTTCAGTTTTGGACACCAGAACTATCGCCAAAACTACATTACTCCTAGAAGCACGAAGCCGAAAACACCAGCCTGAAGATGACGAATGAGACTTCGTCGAAACGTCGCCAAGACACTTCCAATTTTACGTGGGAGAAAACCCGAATAACCAAAGACATATATATATATATATGGGGAAATCTAATGTAATGCTGATAAAGATGCAAAAGCTGTATTTAAAAACTGACTTTTTTCATGAATTATTTCAATTGCCCAAGAAATCCAGCAATGTGTAGATATAACAGTGTATTTATATACAGATTATTGAGGAAGATGTTCATTGCAACCATATCACCTAAAATGGGGCCAGCATTAGAATTGTCTTGTTCACAGAACTCTGTCAAGGAGCCAATGGAGCAATTAATGTGTTGGAGAAATACCAAAACAGTCAACTGGTCAGATTGTCAAGTGGTTAATTTTAACCAGTACACAAGATTAATTTAACTCCCACAATGAGCTGTGTTGTGCGAAGCCAACCTGTTGACCCGTATTGCTTGCCTAGTCATCTTAGAAAAAGAGGTGGAGGGTCAGGGGCTGAGAAAAGAGACCTTTCTCTTACAGAATCCACTGCCAAGATCTGATGGCACAGAACATACCTCCCAAACACTGATTGGTTATAATGGCCAAGCCTCACCTGCTGCTCCCTGCCTCACTCTGTAGGAAAGGGCTAGTGGTGGCATTATTATTGTTGTTCTTGTTACAGTTGCCAGTTCTTTAGCTGGTGTTGGCCTTCATATACATCATGTTCTTCTCAAGAACCTAGAATGTCATAATGTATCAACATAGTATATATGCAGATGCAAGGAGCATGGCCTTTTGTAATTGACAGATGGAAATTTTGTCAATCCATATTTTCCAGGTGCTGTCCAGAATTTGATATGTATGGCACCCAAACCGGTTTATTTTAAATATTTTAAATATTATTTTAAATTTATCGGCCACCAATCCAAGTGGACTCTGGGTAGTATACAAAACTAGAACACTGTTTGGGCATACAGGGTCCCTGGGATTCCAGGCAATTCCAGAATTGTTTGCAAATATTATGTTTCCAAAATGCTTAGTCTGGGGCTGGTTGACTGGAGGAGAGGCTGATTGAATCAAGCATGTTCTAGGAATCTAGGAACAGACCCCATTTATAATCAGGGTGCATGTATTTAACTCTTAAGACACTGATCTTTTTAATCCATTGGAGCTAGAGCAGATCATAAAATGAATTTTGATCTATGCTGTTTGGTTTTTCCATTGTTTCTCATAGGTGCCATGCTTGGAATCAGTGCTTCAGTTACTCCACTGATACGGACATTTGGCCCAACAATAGGAGGATTTCTATATAGACAATTTGGGGTTTCCTCCTTTGGCTATTTACAGCTAATGGTGAATGTATCTCTGTTTGTTTATCTCTTGAAGAAGAAGATCCCTCAGAAAGAAGAAAAAACTCAGTAACTAATTCCATGTATATTGTTGATATAAAGAACAAAGAAAGCGCACATTTAAAGCTTATTTTCAGTCATTTGGGGTTCTTAATATTATATTTTAAAGGAAATAGAGTAATTTATTACTCTATAGTAATTATATTCATCATAAAGGAATATTTGCATGAATTGTTGGGTAGAAAGATAAGACTAGTGGTGGACCAGTGGTGAAATCCAAATTTTTTTACTACTGGTTCTATGGGCGTGGCTTGGTGGGCATGGTGTGGCTTGGTGGGCGTGGCAGGGGATGGATACTGCAAAATCTCCATTCCTACCCCACTTCAGGGAAAGTATACTGCAAAATCCCCATTCCCTCCCCACTCTGAGGCCAGTCAGAGGTGGTATTTGCCGGTTCTCCGAACTGCTCAAAATTTCTGCTACCAGTTCTCCAGAACCTGCTGGATTTCACCCCTGTATTGGATCCAGCAAAAACCCACTGAGATTTTAACCCTTAATTTGCTGTTGCCAGAGGTGCTTCCAAGCGCAGCTAAGAAACCAACCACAAGAACAATAGTGTTTTTCTAGATGTGTTCTACAATTCTTGGTGTTCAGAGCAAGGAAAATGCCTTGTTCCAGGCAGTAAACAAGTAGGTTGACACATTGCAGCCCCTACATGCATTTGTCACAAGGTTACAGCATTTTTCTAGCTAAAAATAGGTATGGCTACCATTGCTCCCCTCCCTTAAAATGGCTACCATTGTTTCCTTTCCTGGCATTTTCATTTATGTTTTCTGCTATAAATTTTGCCGCCACAGAAAAGCAGCTGTAGTGCCTACGGAATCCAGGATCCTGGTTCAACAGTGACCTTTCTCATGGTGAGACATTGTGGGAAAGATTACCTACAAATACTGTATTTTTATTATTTATATAAACATATATAATACCAGAATCATTACTTAAAATGCAATAGTGGTAAACCGTTGTTTAAAATGTCTGGGAAAATACATTTTTAAAAAAATGATAACCTTAGAATGCTGTACTTTGGAATACGGTAGACTACTATTCCAATGATAATTACAGATTTAAGACAGTTGAATTTTGGCTAGAGAAAGTACAAAGAAAAGGAAAGATTTACTTGTTCACACAATTGCACTTTCTCATCAAGATAACAGAATAGAAGTAAAATGAAGCATGTGACTGACTATCTTAATACAAAAACAGGGAAATCACAGATACACCGAGCTACATATAAAATGCCTTTTCTTTCCTATCTAGCAAATATTGCTGTATTCTGCAGCATAATCCAATTTTTTTTTGCTCCTAATGGTATTTGATGAGAGACAACTTAAATTGTTACATTGTAATAGGAGCCCAAATGGTAACTTCTATTGGATAATACTAGAATTAACAATATAAGACATTGTCAGTAACACAAGCTTAAAGACATGTTGATTTCAGCATTAAGTATGTGCTCCATGATTTATTAGGTAGAGTACATATCTCACCCAAGTTACAATTAAAAGTTCACTAGAGTGAAGCAATGAGTTTATACATAATTGCAAGCCATGATTTAAATAATCATGTTGAATAGATGAATAAGTCTAACTTATGGCCTTATGGGTTGACTTGTTACATTTTGGCCTAGCATGTTGTGTGAATCTGGTCTGTGTGTATACGTCTCCTGTTTTCTCTAAAAAATCCCCTTGCTATTCTACAACCATCTGCAAATGCAGAGATACTGGCCTACTTACATGTTTGAAGTAAGGATGTTTTAAAAAATGTTTAAAGTACTTTCAACCTCAAAAGGCTTTGTGAACATAGAAGCTATTATTAGAGGCCTTGAGTTCACTCTAGGCCTATCCCTCCTTGCCTGAATGTTACAAATTATGTATTCAAATTGCCTCTTTATAACACAAGCTGATGCTTCCTCTTGCTTACTAGAGCTAAACTTTGAAAAGGAAGAAACTGCTTCTGGGCAGATACAATGGCAGCTGGTGGTTACAGGTTGTCTGAGCTTTAGAATTTGAAAAGCACTACTTGAAAAGCAAGATCTGCTCAAAGAGAGCATGAATTAGAAAGTCATGAGGCCTCCTTGCAATTCTGTTGGCTGTGTGGCTGGTTTAGAAGAGCCAGTTGGCCTCACTCGTGCACCATTCTCCTTCCAACCCTGCCAGGACTACTCAACTTGATTGTTTGGGAAGGGAGGGAGAAACAGAGTTACTCCAGGTTGCGGTATCTGGGGACTTCAGCCTACCTTCTTTTAACAAGAGGCCTGGAGTGGCTTAGAACTTCAGGGCTGCCATGACAATCATTTATTGATTTATGAATCCAATTTATATGGCCACCGTTAATCCAAGAAACTCTGGATGGCAAGCAAGATAAACCAACCCCCACTCCCAAATAAATTATATCAGCTCACTAAAACCAGAAAACCACCAATCACATATAAAACCTGGGGAAAGAGCGAGGTCTTCACAAACTTCTGAAAGGCCAATATGATAGGGCTGTCCATATTTCAGGAGGGAGACTGTTCCAGACAGCAGGCACCATAACAAAAAACCACATGTCCTGAGACCCACCAAATGACAACGTTTTTAACTGATGGTACCAAGAGCCTGCCCACTCATCCAGATCTGGTGAGACAAGCAGGAATCGCTAGGATGAGGTAGTCCCACAACTACATGAGGTAGTCCCTCCATGCCATGTAGGGATTTAAAGGTGATGACCAGTGTTGGAAACCTAATGAGAGCCAGTGCAGTTCACAGTTATGTTACATGACTGCCCACAAATTGTACATGCCATTAAATCCTGGACCATTTGAATGGATTTGATCTAACATATTGAGGGTCAGATGTCTACAGTCATCAAGCAAAGATTTTTTGAGCAAGGAGTCCCTTACACTACAGCCTCCTTCACACCAGTAGTACTATGCACTGTCTACATAGACCTGTCTCCAACATTTCTTATCTTGGAAAGGTCACAGAGAAAATGGATGTCCTATGGCTACAAAGATCTCAGAGTACTCTTGGCAGTCAAGGTCCCGATTAGGATCAGAGTAGCACAATCTTTCTGGTCCTCTTCATGATTTTCAATGCCATTCAAACAGGGCATCCTTTTGGACTTAAACTTCTGCATGAAACCACCGAGGGAAGTCATTCATCAGCAAAGTGCTGATGGTACGCACTTATACATCTTCTCCCCTTGGCCAAACAGGCAGTGCAATGACAGTGCTGGCACAGTTCCAGAGGCTGTCAGGACACTGGATAGAGAGAGTGAGTCTAATTGAATCTCTCCAATATGGAATGGCTTTGGATTTGTAGATGTAATGATTGCATTTTACACCCATTCAGAGGATTGCAATTGTTTCTGGACAGACTCTGTTCAACGTCACTCATGCCTTGGTCATCTCCCAGTTGGATTAATAATTTGATTCAAAAGCTCAAAAAAAGGAACTTTTTTCAAGTGAAGTATGCAGAATCTAACTGCAAGGCATTATCTATATAATGCATTGTTTATGTTATACACTAGTAGATTAAAAATATTGGGAAGAAATAATGGATTTTTCTGTCAGTACTGTAGATCATGGCTCAGATAGTCTTCTGACATTTTTTAAACCTAGAAAATTATTTGAGAGAGGAAACAATCTGTTTAGTAAATTTGTACTGAGATTCATAATGTCCACGCTTAAATATTATATTTCTAGCCATGGTATGCCTTATTGACACATACATGTTGTATCACATACATGTTGTATCTTTGCTTGTATAATTCATACTAGCAAAGTGGTTAATCGCTTGTATTTTTTTTTTGTAGGCCCTCAGTGTAGGTTACATGTAGAACACAGGTTTTCACTCCTAATAAAGGGAACAGTACACAGCAGAAATACAGTAAAAAAAGCATTTTATTTGGAATGGACATATTCAAATGCTAAAAGCAATTTAAGACAAATGTTTATCAAAATAAATACAAATATAGATATTACAAATAATTTAAATGGTTTCACACCTGCAGGTGCTACATGTTACTTGCATCTCATAAATAGAAAAACAATCTTTTTTTTAATGCAAAGTTGGGTGTCTTGGACATACAACTTTATTCTTTGCCTTAAGTCTTTTTTCTTTTTTTTAAAAAAAAAGTTCTTTGGTTTATAAATGCCTCTAAGGAGAAGCTTGGCCTCTTTGCTTAGTCGTCTGATCACACCTGGAAAAAATCTGGATATAGTAGTATCCTTTGTTTTCCTTCATTCGTATCCTGTTCTGGTTCAGTCCAAGACAAATGTATTTGTTATCCAGATGTATAATCTATTGAAAGAAAAAGAAAAGAAAACTGTTAGGGATACAGGAAAAATGCAAAACAGGGGTTATTTCTCCCCCTTTTTTAATCTAATGTCTGAATAGGGTTTACTAATACAGTAACTGATGACAAGCACAAGCAATATATTGCACTGGGCTTTTAAAGTGTTTAGAAATTAAATCTCACTCAAGAATAAATTCACTAGCTCCACTGTAACCTACTCCAAATTATGAATAGGAACAGATCTTAAAAGTCTGCATCTGAAAATCAAGTAGTGCAACATCACACAACACATATTCATCACAGTCAGCATTACTGAGCCTAATAAAATTTACTTCTAGGCAAGTACAATGGCAATCCCATACACACTTCCTTAGTAGCAATACCAAGGAAGGAACAATACCAAGTTTGGCCTTAAGAGCTTTCGTGGAACCCCACAGAGATTAAGGCTGCTTGCTGCAATTGCGCTGAACTTTTCAATAAGCAAATGGAGAGTAACTTATTGGAATCATTTCAAGTCTCCCAATGACTAGGCATAATTGTGCAAAAATGTACCACTATGCGGAAAGGTTGTAAAAAAGAGGGCTATATATGTCCCCTCTTGCATTTTTAAAATAAACCTTAGAAAAATAAAAAATATAGGAATTATATTTGCTATTTGAAAGGCACAGACTGAATGCACGAAAAGGACAATTTTGCCTGTACCATCAGCTCTCTGAGCAACATTCAAGGCAGTATTCAGCAGAGAAATTCTGGGAAGGCCAGTATCTCCTGGCTTCAGGTCTTGTCTCAGTAAACCAAGCAGAGCAACCACAGAGACTGGGCTATTTCTTTCCTGCTCCTTCAGGGAGTGACTCAGGCACAAGTTCTGGAGAGGCAAAAAAAACAAGCAGCTCCTTTTGACAGAAATTCTGCACCCCAGCAGATTTCAAACTGTTCTTCCTCTGCAGCTGCCTCCGGTTCCTGTCACTTGAATCTCAAATATGTTGCAGTCTCTATTCCAATGAATGAACCCTTTTGAGGCAAGCTGCTTTCTAGCTAGGAACGTGCCTCAGAATTACCCTTTGTGTCTCATGTCTTGTGCGGGTATGTACAGCTATAGTAAGTCAATTCGTTACTATTGTTATAAACTTCCCCTCTTCGCTAACGTTTTCCTTATACAGCTCTCAGAAATCTGGACTGACTGAACCCCAAGACAAATGCAGAGCAAACTTCCGCAGTCCTTAAATATAAATACTTATAGAGTCTCGGCTCCCACAATAGACGCAAGACCTGGCAGAGAGGGAAACGAGCATAGTTTTCTCCAAGTTCAAAAAAGAATAGGAATTGCCTAACTTTATTTTTAAAAAATAAAATTGTTGTTGGAGAAGCTTCCCTTCAACTTTCTCAGCTGAGGAACATTTGAGACCTAGGATCAGAAGCGCAACCTACACTAGAGGTCAAAACAGCGGCGATGGCTCACCTCGGCTAGGCTTTTCCGCGGAGGGGCTGGGCGGGTGCGGGGTTCAGGGCGCCCGAGCCAAGCGCCGGTCGCGACTGCCCGCCGCCGCCTGCTCGACGGCCTCCTGCCGGCTCTTGAAGTCCTGGATGGCGCGCTTGTTCTGGAAGTCGATGAGCGCCATGGTGATGGAGGCGTTCCAGCAGCTCTCGCCCGGGCACCGAAAGTCGATCTCCTTGCGGTCCGTGGTGACGATGGTGAAGTAGACGTACTTGCCGGTGCGCTCCACGCAGTCCACCTTCTGGATGGAGCCGAAGCGCAGCTCCTTGGCGCGGGCCCTGCTGCCGCCGACGCCGCCGCTGCCGACGCCGCCCTCGGGCGAGAAGAGGCTCAGGCTCTCCTTGCTCAGCACCACCTGCTTCTTCTTCCACAGCTGGAAGAGGCTGTCGCTGCGCTTCTCCAGCTCGCCCTCGCGGATCACCTCCGACGCCGGCGCCACCGACGGCCCTTTCATTCTCGCCCGCTACTGCCGCCGCGCCACGCGACTACGATGCCGGCTCTGCAGTGGCCGGGTGCCGCCGCTGCTCGTGCTGCTTTGCGGGCGAACAGCCGGACGGGCGCCATTTATGGTCGTTGAGCCTGCCCAGGTCCCGCCCCGTGCTTGCCGCCTCCGCCTTTCAGGGCGAGACGAGATCGAGCCGGCTTGCATGCCGGTGGGTGTTCTTCCTGCCGCCCCCTCGCCTGTCAAGCCACCAACAACAGAAAGCCCCCTCCCGCCTCCCCCCCCACTCCCTCAGCCCCGCCGCCTTCAGATTGCGCGAAGTGGGGCGCGGCTGGATCGGTCTCAATCGGCGGCTTTTCGGCTTCCTGCCGCTCCTTTCTCGGCACCGAAGTTTCCGAAGCATCCCCACCCCCCACCCCACTCGCTTTCGGATTGCCTATTACCCCATTAAAGGAAGTGTTGCGGCGGCTTTCCTGCCTTCCCGAAACTCCTAATCACTTTTTGGTTGCTGCTTCCTTACAGCTCTGAGGAAAAAATTAATTAATTAATTAATTAATTAATGATGATGATGATGAAGCTTAACTTGAACATTTTGACTCTACAAAAAAGCACCTTACTAGGAACAGTTTACAATCTCCGAGGATACCTTAACAGTTCCTAGGTCCTTGGTTAGGACTCGAACTGCTGAGCTATTAACCAGCCTCAAAGGCTGTGAATCTCACCAAAGATTAACCAATAATAATAAAGCCTTTAGGATTTTTGGGCCCCCAACGTTTCGTTTGGCGTTCATTATTCTCTTTACCAAATAATAATAACCTTTATTGTCACTGCACAACATATGTACAATGAGATTGGTGGAGCTCCCTCAGTGCACCCATTAGGTAAATATAGGCCCAAAATATCATTAGGGCCTGATGAAGCCCTAATGTGGCAGATAAAATTATGTGACAGAGATGCCAGACTTCAAAACACATTTTTTTTCACCCCAGAACTGTGGATCTGGAGGGAACTCAAAACTACAACTGAACGACCACAATTGACCCACAATTTTTGTTGCTAAGTGAGACATTTGTTAAGTTAATCTTGCTCTATTTTACGACCTTTCTTACCACAGTTGTTAAGTGAATCAGTGCAGTTGTTAAATTAGTAACACCGTTGTTAAGTGAATCTGGCTTTCCCATTGATTTACCTACTTGTCAGAAGGTCGCAGAAGGTGATCACATGATCCCGAGACACTGCAATGGACACAAATGTGAATCAGTTGCCAAGTGTCTGGATTCTGATCACATGACCATGGGGATGCTACAATGGTTGTAAGTGTGAAAAAGGGTCTTAAGTCACTTTTTTCAATGCTGTTGTAACTTCGAATGGTCACTAAATGAACTGTTGTAAGTTGAGGACTACCTGTATTCATATGGAAAAACTGTCTATTTCTAACAGCATCTTTGAGGAGGCGCTTTCCTGTATAACCTATGATTGTGTTTCTTCTGGAAATATGGTAGCATCCTCTTCTCTCCCTTTTATCCTATTTTATTTAACCCAGAGTAATAGTTCTTATTCCTGTGTCTCCTGTTCTGCAATTTCTTAAAGCGATTTTCTACAATTCTTAGGAATTCTGTAGAGGAAAAAGAAGGAAAAAGCTGCTGATGTGGCTTAGGTACCTCTTGACCTGTTCACCCAACATACTATAACCAGATGCATTAACATTCCAGCAGGTACATTCACGCTACAGGTTAATTTGGTTTGTTTTAATCTTGCTTTGTGTGTGTTTTGGGGTGTAACTGGATTACAAGCCCAGTGGGTTTGGTTGGTTTCAGTATATTGAGTCAAGTAAGATAATGGGCTAAGAGTATTTTGTGACTGTGACTTATGGGAGAAGGCTGAGGAGGGGGGTCCTGAGTGTTGTCTAAATATTTCTCAACTGAAAACTTGTTCAGCTTTGTGTCAAATAAGGATTAGAAATTAAGAACCGACTCCATTCTTCTTCAGGCATTAAACCTTGTTCTGACCTTTGAGGCTAAGATCATAGTTGTTTGCTCTTGAACAGACATGACACACTCTCACCTCTGATTTGTACTACTTTCTATCTATACCTTTTATCATGCACACCTAACCCGTAAAGGTAAAGGTTGCCCTCACACATATGTGCTAGTCATTCCTGACTCTAGGGGGTGGTGCTCATCTCTGTTTCAAAGCCGAAGAGCCAGCGCTGTCCGAAGATGTCTCTGAGGTCATGTGGCCAGCATGACTGAACGCCAAAGGCGCACGGAACGCTGTTACCTTCCCACCAAAGGTGGTCCCTATTTTTCTACTTGCATTTTTTATGTGCTTTCGAACTTCTAGGTTGGAGGAAGCTGGGACAAGTAACGGGAGCTCACCCTGTTACGCGGCACTAGGGATTCAAACCGCTGAACTGCCGACCTTTCGATTGACAAGCTCAGCATTTTAGCCACTGAGCCACCACATAACACACAATATATCACATGTACATAACCCAAGAGAAAGGGGTGCACAATAAAATAAATCTTGACCCACTGAACAAGAAGCTGATTTGTTGCTTCTGTCCTGCAAAACGTGTATTAGCAATGCAACAGTTGTTGTTTTCAATCAGAAACTTGTGTTTCCATTTCTTCCAGCAGCTTTTTAAATCAATTCAGTAGGATCCTCACCAGACCAAACATGCATAGGATCATAGCTTTAATTTCAGAAGATCCATTTGCAAGAAACAGTTGGGAAGGAAAAGAATTTCTCCAATCATTAGTGACAGAGTGAAATTCGCCAACTAGTTAAAGTAACTGGGCCATTGCATATACACAGAATATTCAAACCTGGTGCCATTTCCTATCTGCTAATCCAAGATTTGGTCAGCCTGGCATATGTCTTTTCTGACATATGTCCCCTGCTGTCTTTCTGCTCTTCTTAAGCCTATTGTTCCTTTTCCACAAGTTTATCCTGGGCTTTCCGTTCCCCTTTGCCTCACTTGTGGCTCACAGGATGATTGGCCTCAGGAATGCAGCTGTCGCCAAGCCCACAGGGTCTGAGTCAGCTGCAGCTCTGGGATTCTCACTGCTGGGCTAAGTCCAGGGACTCTGGAGTAGGCGCGTGTCTGAAAGAGGAGGATTTAACTTCCTTATAAATGTCATTCTTTTCCTTTCCTATAGAAAAGCGAAAGGTAGAGACTGGCTAGTCTGCATTCTTTCACATTCTCTCTGTAATGACCTGCAATAAATCAATTAAACCAATTAACTGTCCCTCACCAACTTCCTTTTTTCACAGACCACGTGGACTGCCATTTTCTAACTCACAAAGGTTCCTATTATCTCAAAAGCAGGACCAAAGTTTGCCATCTCATTGCTCAGGTGATCAATGGTGGAAAAAATATGGGAGAGGCAATGAAGGGTAGAACTGTGTCCTACGTTATGCTCTATTAGGCATCTCTCAGATGCAATGGAGATTGTGTTCCCATGTCCATCCTTGAAATAAAATTCAAGCCAGTTAATTCCTACATATAGAGGGGGAAAGGGGCACGATTTTGTCCAAATTTCTTAACCTAGTTCTAAAAATACTTCAGCAGTCAGTAGCATTTTTTTTTTACATCTTAGAAAGAGAGAGAAATCACATGTGCTGAAATTCTTTCTATCATACAATAAATGTGAGTACAGTACTGGGCCATTACATATACATGTACTCCAGCTATTTCCATGTATGTTTGCAAAGCCATACAAAATGCAACAATCCATGACTAAAGGAAACATGACTTGATACGATGTGTGAGCATACCGGTAATCAGTTTTAAAAGCAAAGGAAAATATTTCAAGGACACATTTTTATAGCTATCTCCATTATAAAGTGAATTATGCCAATAACACATACTGCTTAGTTATCTGTTTATGTGTGTTTTATTAGATCAAGGTGTGCTACATTTACAAGGTTATATTTCTTGATTGTATAAATTATGCTGAATGTGTTCCAACTATTCTGCATTTTCCAGAAATATCCTAAAACACTGGGTACAGCAGCCATACATAAGAAGCCTTACTTCAATAACTGAACACTGAGCTGGAAATCTGAGACAGGCGTTTTTATTTGGAACAGTTTGCCTGCAAAAATTGTGGGCCCTTCATCACTGGAGGTTTTTAAGAAGAGACTGGACAGCCACTTGTCTAAAATGGTATAGGTATCCTGCTTGAGCAAAGGGCTGGAATAGAAGACATTCTATTCTATTCTATTCTATTCTATTCTATTCTATTCTATTCTATTCTATTCTATTCTATTCTATTCTATTCTATTCTATTCTATTCCATTCCATTCCATTCCATTCCATTCCATCCCATCCCATCCCATCCCATCCCATCCCATCCCATCCCATCTCATCTCATTCCATCCTATCCCATCTCATCTCATCTCATCTCATCTCATCTCATCTCATCTCATCTCATTCCATCCTATCCCATCCCATCCTTGTGTTCAGGGAAGACCTGGAGAATGGCTACAACTTTGCTTGACTGAAAGTTGCTAAAGCATCCCTGTGTATTGTGCCAAAGACAGTTATGTTGCTTTTCAGAGTTTCTCCTCCAGCACAGTAGGTCAGGAGCAGGATTAGTTTCTAGGAATATTGAAGAGAAACTATGTGACCATATTCATATGATATTATAAAAGCAATTACCTGTAGGGTTAGTGTATTGTCCAGATCTGACTGGGATAAAGGCAAAGGGCAAGAGTTGTTTCCCACAGTGATAAATTGGCTTATAACCCAAGATTTTATAGGCCCAAACTGCCACCCCTCCAAAGAGCCTGCTGCTTCTCTACTGTACTGAAAGTGTATGAGAAAGTGAGATTACAATTGTTTGAATAGCAGAGAGTTGATTCTCATTTTACACTAAACGTCACTCATCAGAATTCTTGTGTTGCTACTTTAACTCCTTTTCTAATCAATATTACTAATCTGGGAACAAAAACACTTGTTCCTTTGTTTATGTTCTTCCAGACTGGTTCATTGTACAGGTATCTGACAAAATCTTGACTTTTTGTGTTATGTGAAGCCAGATGGATGGGTTACACTATAGTTTTTTCCCCCAGCCTCTAGGCACAGAAATAGGAAACTAGAACAGCTGCAGAATGAGGCCACTTTAGCCATTGTAACCGTCACAGTAAGACTCATCATAGTCAATTTATTAGAGCAACTACAATTTTACAAGTGTTTGCATGAGAAACATGCTTTTTAAGGAGTAATAGAGTAATAGAGAATAATAGAGAAGTGTTGTGCAAATCACTTCTTCGGAATCATTTTAAGAATGTTCGCAGCCATTCTACCCATTACCATCATTATTCCATTAAATCTAGATTCTAACATTACTTAATTGCACAATATGTTTAGATAAAAGTAAAGGTTTCAGAAAAAGTTATCTTCATAACTGAGATGACTTACAGGTCATGGTAACCATGTCCTTTGCTGGTTTTTGCATATTAATTCTCAAGAACAGAACACCAAAATAAGACACCGTTTTATGAGTTGCTTATAATCTAGAATAGGACTATATGGTGAAAATTTTAAGAGCCACACTCCATTTCTTTTAATCAAGAATCTCCATTTTAGGCAATTAGAAGTCAAAGCTGTTGGTTCAGTTTGCAGACTATTCACATAATTTACTAATCTAAAACAAACAACCGATATTTTGGCTCAACATGTTGGCTTTGTTCATACATTACACACTGTCAGTGTGGTTTGTTTGGTTTTGGGTTAGGCATTATAATTTATAAACTATAGTTTGATTTTGGGTTTTGTAAACATACAGTCAATACTCCACACATTATTGCAGACAAGATTTTGATGGGTTCTGATGATCATGTAATTAAAAAGCTATATGGTTATTTACTAGAGGTTAAATTGGAAGAAGAACAAGTTGAAGAATCAATGATAGCATGGGGGAAGAATTTTGGCTATGGTATTGATTTAGAGAAATGGCAAAAATTGTGGTCACATAATTATAAAATGACAATGTCTACAGCATATAAGGAGAATTTGTATAAGATGTTTTACAGGTGGCATCTATCCCCGTCGAGAATAGCCAGAATGTTCCAGAATAAATCAGAGAAATGTTGGAAATGTCATCAGACCCCAGGATCCTATTACTACATGTGGTGGACATGCGCAGAAGCAAGGAGATACTGGACTAAGATACACACGTGGTTGGAAAAAATGATAAAGAGACATATTGACTTTAAACTAGAGATATTTTTATTAGGGATTATACCAGAGACATATAATAAAGAACTGCAATATTTAATTGTGAATCTCTTGACAGCAGCTAGAATTGTTTTTGCTAAAAACTGGAAAGGAGAAAAGTTACCTAATGATGAAGAAATTATTAAGAAAATAATGGAATGTGATGAAATGAGTAAATTGACATTTGAAATAAGAGAGCAGGAAGATAGACAATACTATTTGATATGGGATTTATTTTACCAATGGATAGAGAATAAGAATTGGAAATAATTATGATATAAATGGATGTTGAAATTTTTGGAAATAAGCTAGTATGTTTAGTGATAAATTGAAGAGAGGAGGAGCACAAAAATGCCACCGACTGATACACTGTCTATAATTGTATGGAATGATAATGTTTTTATGTTTTGTTTTGTTTGTGTTTTTGAAAAATAAAAAAAATTATAAAAAAAGAAATACTCCACACATTATTTTAACCATCACCATTGTATTACTTACGTATTCAGAATTAGTGATCTAATCCTGCAAAAATTAATCATAGTTAAGTCTAGCACATTTCATTATTTATCAATGAAATTTAGACACAACTAGCTTTGCTAGGTAACAGCAGTTGGCAGGTCTTTTATTTTAGAGTTTTTCACCAATGTTATAAGTTTCCCTCTTCCCTTTTGCCAAGATACCTGAGGCATCAACAATCTTGATTACAATCAAGGCTCTTTGGAGAAGCTTGGAATTAACTTTGCACCTCAGAATGCCTTGTATAATGAAGGCGTGATGAAGACAGGGGCAAGGCTGAATAAAGGTCAAATTTGCAGGAACATACCTACTTGTCCACACCCAGTTCTAGATGTCCTGTTAAGAACTTCTTTCTTTCTTCAGAGCCACATTTTTGTTGAGGAATTCTAGCATTACTGAATGGTTTTGCTTCCCGAGACTACACCCAATTAATAGTTGACTGTGTTACCCATTGAAATTATGCCAACACGAAACCTCCACTCTGTACCACACAGAGGGATTGTTAGCATTTTTCATTGGAAGATAAAGTAAGAAAAGTTTGTGTGGGAGTGAGCAGCTGAGTTAATATCTTACAGAATTACTTAGGAAGAGGACCTCCAGTTCTGAAAGTATGAGAGAGTCCCATGATAACATTGGAGAGTCCTATAAAATAAAGAGCATAGGCACCTGCAAAGGAAGAATAAAAAAATTAAGATGGCTGCTGCAACCACATGGTGAAAGTCCCTTCCTTTTTATATGCGGCTCATCTAGAAAAAGCAGAGGATAAGTTTTCAGCAGCAGGAATAAATTACACAGTTTAAAATCAAGAAGTAAGACTTCAAGTAGGATTTCAAAGGACTACATCTTTGAAATAAATTAATCATGCCACTGTTCTGTTGTTTTGGAGACTCTGTTCAAGTAAATACTAGGCTAGGTATCATGAAAAGTCTTTTCCCCAAAAGATCCCCCCCCCAATTTTACAAGATTTGCTGGTTTATTACCAAATATCAGAGAAGATTTTGGAGTTCATTTGATTCACAATTCCACTGAAAGTAAAATAAACAGAGGAGACAACAAGTAGCCCTCTCTTGTTGCTTTTTGCATCTCACAAGATTTTGTTAGATCTCATTAACAACTTTCTGTGACATGTGAATCAGTCACCAACCATGCAATAAAATTCTCTCCAAAGTTCATTTCTTCCAAAACTGAACAGGAAGGTCTGGTTCAAATTGTCAAAAGACTTCTATGTATCTAAGAACATCAATGCAGCTTGATTTTGTTGCTACAAGTATTCCAAAATCTCCAGTGCATTTCTAATATTGACTTTTAACTGTCTTTTAGGTAAAAACTGACATTGATCCTCATGTATACATAAATATGCATTAATTAATTTATTCCAGTATCAGAGGCAAAAGATAATCCTAACATGACCAAGGATGCAAACCCCTATATAAGTAGTCCCTGACTTACAACCATTCCCTTAATGACTGTTTGAAGTTACCGTAGCACTGAAAAAGTGACTTATGATCATTTTTCACACTTACAACACTTGTAGTCTCCCCATGGTTACGTAATCAAAATTTGGACACTTGACAACTGGAATGTATTCATGACAGTTGCAGTATCCTGGGGTCATGTGATCACCTTTTGCAATCTTACAACAAACAAAGTCAATGGGGAAACCGGTTTCACTTAACAACCATGTTAAAAATTGCAGTGATTCACTTAACAACTGTGGTAAGAAAGGTCATAAAATGAGGCAAACCTACTTAATAACTGTCTTACTTAGCAATGGAATTTTGGGCTCATATAATTATAATCATAAATCTGTATAGATTTATGCAAATTACAGTATACATTTAAGCAATATAGCAAACAATTTGACTGGAACATGCATGTTAATCAAGTCAGAATGAAGAAATTGGTTGAATACAATGGCTGTCTTGAACAGGGCAAAGGGGTCTAAGAACGTGTCTTGCAAAGATGCTACTTTTCTGTAGATGTTAATCGCCTCGTTTCTCAATGCTTTTGTTGTTTGAATCAGCATCCTCTATGTTAAAATGTCTCAAATCTATAGCCCACCTAGCTTCTTTGGGAAAATGCACTCATGGAAGGAGTAATTTACTCACCTGTCCAAAATCCATTTTCTCCTTTAAAGGACTAGTTTTTTTAAAAGAAGTGAACAAATTTGTGGTTATTTAAACAGATGAGTTCAAGACAAGAACTTAAACAGGAAAAAACCATTTTTGTTCTGTTCTTGTGCAAAATTCATTAACCACACACTGAGTTTCCTACCTGATGCAAAAGTGGTGCTAGTAATTTTCACCTTCCCTGGGAGGAAGGCAAATGTGGTTTACTGAACCACTGAACTCATTATTGAAGAGTCCTGTGAAGTCTTGCTGGTTGGACAGCTGGAAAGGGATGAATGAATTAGCCGCTTCCCAGAGAACCAGCATGGCTTTTAGATAATTGTAGAGGGAGATGTCTTGAGTGCATGTAAATTGCTGGTTAAGGACTCTTTGGGCAGCTGCTACAGCAACAGAGCAGGAGTGTTGGGTGTGGCTGGCTTTTTTATGAATTGTGTGGAAGCAGCCAATTCATGAGATCATGGTGTCTCACCCCAACTCCACCAATGAATCAGTTTAAGCTTTAGTTAAGACATTAGAAACCAACACCCTAAAAGTAATGAAGTATCACCTCTCATTAAGATCAGGCAGGATGCAGAATGCAAGCGTTGAAATCACACAAGAATCTTCCCAAGCTAGTTAGATTTAAAAAAGGATACTTTTACTAAAAGGGAGGAAACAGCTACAGCAGTCAGAATTCACTCTTGAATTTTAATCCTTCTCCCTTTGTATATAATTATCCCATAGAAAGAGTTAAAGTTTCATAATCCATGACACTTGCCATGTCAGTGTTGGTGGAAGTGGTCTTACAGGTTCTTTAGTTGGGTTGTTTACTGTTGGCTTCTTTGGCAGTTTCTTGAAGCCATCAGTAAACAGCCTAACCAAAGAACCTCTAATACCACCCTCACCAACAATGACATGGCAAGCCACTAGAATATAAAATGAGAGCAAACTCCACTCCTTACCAGCACTGATGATGTTACCTAGTTTGGGTAATGAAACGTCTTCAAGAAAAGCAAGCTCAAAGAGCAACAAAGACCCCTCATTTCAACCCTGAGCTATAAATATTTTCCTTTATAAAATTTATTTGACAGAAAAACGAACAGCTTAGCGAAGATGGACATCAAAGGTGGCCATGTATTGAAAGTCAAAGCTAGATATATTTATAGGAAGGTTTAAGCTTCATCTCTTTTGTGTGTTCAGATGTTAGCTTTGGGGTCTAGATCTAGGGAATCTTTGGTGTATATATAAAAGGTTTTCATATCTTGAGGGAATTTGTTATGGTTTTATTTGAGCTGTTGGTATCAGAGAAAGTCTGTTTCAGCCAAAGTGTCAATAGAGGCGGAAAAGCATTAGCAGACATTTTGTTTTACTGTTTAGGGGTCACTGAGAGGTCAAGGACAACCAGGGTTGATGAGGGGCCTGGATGGCATGGAGTCTTCTGCCTTCTTACCATATAATAATATTTGGAGTACCATGTTTTCTAATCTTGCTTAAATTTCTTTTGTAGAGTGGCTTTCAGATAATCAGGTTCAATGAATGCTGAATGTTATTCTTTTTAAATTTATTTTATTGCTTTTTAATTAATACCAAAAAAGGGAAAAACAAAGCAAAACAGAAAATAATAATGGAGGTACATACATTGTCAAAGAAGGAAAAAGAATAAAAAGTGAAAGAAGTATGACACAACATGTCATAACAATTAATAGTTACAATTGTATATTGTCTAATGCAAATATTTTTCAAGTATGTATACATTTCTAATATATTTATATGGCTTACTTTTTTTTTAACCTACTGTATTCTGTATAAATGAGTCCCATATTTCACTAAACTTATCTATACAAAGTCTACAATGAATGTTGTTTTTTATAAAATTGGTTTATAAAAAGACAAGAAGGTGTCCATGATAGTGCAGTTGAAACAGTTTTTATTGCAAATATGACATATAAACATCTTTTTTGCCTTATCCTGTGGATTCCACTGAATCAAACCAAATATTGATGTTCTGACAAATAATGTTTTTTCAATAGGTGACCAGAATGAAAGATTGAAAGGAACTCTGTTCTGCACTAAAGTATTAGTATTGTATTATTGTATTATCAGCTGTTGACAACAATGTGAAGTCGCAACTGCCAGTTCTTTAGCTAGTGTTAGCCTTCATGCATACTGAGTTCTTTCCAAGAACCAGGGATGAAATCCAGCAGGTTCTGACAGGTTCTGGAAAAGCAGTAGCGGAAATTTTGAGTAGTTCGGAGAACTGGCAAATATCACCTCTGGCTGGTCCCAGAGTGGAGTGGGAATGGAGATTTTGCAATATCCTTCCCCCAGGAATGAGGAGGGAATGCAGATTTTGCAGTACTCTTCCCCTGCCATGCCCGCCAAGTCACGCCCACCAAGCCACACCACGCCCACCAAGCCACACCCACAGAACCAGTAGTAAAAAATTTGGATTTCATCACTGCCAAGAACCTACGATATTGTAATGTATCAATATAGTATATGTGTGGATACAAGCGGTGTGTGGCCTTTTGCAACTGACTGAAGTTTTGTAAATGCACAGATTTTCTAAATGTCATCCAAGAGTTTGAAGTTTGAATTTATGACATAGTACATAGATGTGAGAGAAAACAGCCCAGAAAAACACTTTTCTAGATACTATTTTTCTCCTCCTTGTAACAAAAGTCTATGTTACTTTCCAAGCAATTTTTAAATGCCATCTATTAACACAGTTAATTCACTGGCAATCCTAGTGAGCATTTCCAAGTCCAGAGTAACAACGGGATTTATTATACGGCTATTGCTTGCTACACTGCTTTCTGCAAAGAGCAAATCTTATAAACATTGTTTTTAAAAGTACATAGATTGCAGGTACTTATTTAGAAGCAAGTCCTGCTGATTTTAGTGAAGGTTACTTTTGAAAAAGACATTCATTGGCTTGTTAGTGATTCTTTTTCTCTCGAAAGCTGCATAGTCACATTTTGAATGCACTCTGTCACCAGAATGAATTGGTGGATTGTCTGGGCGAGGATTAAAAAACAATGCTCTCTGTCATTACCTATGGTTACCAAGTGAAATGATTATCCTCTCGTTAGTGGGTGTTCTCTGTGGAATAAACTTCTCTTTCTTTCTGCAGTTACATAGAGGGAGAAATATCGGATGTTCACGGGACATTAAGCAAATAAATTTAGGAAGTCCCGTGGCACCCAGCAAGCCACTGAGATTTAATTGCAAGCATTTATTGACTTAATTTCCATTTTATACTGAAAATTGTTGCTTTTTGCCAACCTCTCAAAGGACACTTAGAATTCCTTTTGATGGTCAGTTAGTGCCCCATTTCGTGTTTCAGTATGTCAAGGAAATTTCAACTTGCTACAAGTCCTACTGCTCCTGATGCTCAATTTTAAAATGCTTCTCTCCTCAGAACAAAATGTTTAGAAGTCTACTATAGTTTGGTTGACATGACAAGTCCCTCAACCTGAGGGGTCCTTGGTCCTCTCTCAATTTAGTTGTTTTCTTGCAAACATTTCACTAACCAAACTAATAATAATCAGTGCTATCAGTAGTGGGTTTCACTTACCTTCGCTACCGGTTTGGAACTGTGAGCATGTGTGCGTGCTCGCTTCGCTCACGTTCAGCGCTTCTGCAGAACCTTCTGTGCCTGCACAAAGCGTCCGTGATGATGTCCAGGCGGGTGGGTGAACCAGGGCGAACTGGTAGAAACCCACTACTGGTGTTGATGATGTTACCTAGTTTGGGTAATGAAACATCTTCAAAAAAACAATCAAGCTCAGAGAGCACCAAGGACATCTCATTCCTACCCTGAGCTACAAATATTCATCTTTACAGGTAACAGTTTGGACTTTCTAACAAAGTTCTGATTTTCTAACCAAATTCCGAATGTCTAACAAATGAACAGCATAAGCCAGTGATGACTAACCTTTTTGCCATCGTGTGCCAAAAGCGTGGGGAGCGTGGGGGGGTGGGGTGTCACACGCACGTGTGCCCACATCCATAATTCTAAGTGCCCTGCCCCCCCATGTCCCCCCTGCTTTTGGCACGCAATGACACGGTGGGCCTGTTAGGCCCATTTTTCGCTCTCACCAGGCTCCAGAGCCTTTCTAGGAGTATGGGGAAGGCAAAAACAGCTTTCCCCACCCCCCCAGAGGCCCTCCAGAGGCTGGAAACAGAATGTTTCCTGACTTCTGGTGGGCCCAGAAGGCCTGAAAATCAACTGGCTGGTGCATGCATGCATGCCAGAGCTGAGCTTGTGTGCCCACCAATATGGCTCCATGTGCCACCTGTGGCATCAGTGCCATAGGTTCGCCATCATGGGCATAGGCTGTTCTGAAAGTGTCTAGCTCTTCCTTCCCTAGCTAGGCAATGTTTACAGGCCATAGATAATTCCATTCCTAAATTGTTTGGCAGAAATTTCTCCTTTGACTTATTCTGGGAGGAGCAATTAAAAGCCCATGGTTTTCACCAGCCAAGCCAAAGTAATGAATGGAGAATCCAAGGTCAGTCTTGCTTACTCAAAGGAAAAGGAAATGCAAAGGATGCAAGCAGACGCTTGTTTTTTGTTAAACCAGAATTTGACTTGCCACATTGTCCAGATATGTTGACTAGGTAGTCATTATTTATATATCAACACCATTACAAAAGATCATCCTTTGCTTTAAAAACAAAACAAAACAAGAAAAACCTAATAAAATGGTGTTTTGAAAGTATAGGCCTAAAATAGCTAGAGAACATTACGTAATGGGTAGAAGGAATAACCTTGAGGAACAAAAGAAAGATCCACAATCAAGACATGGTTGTGTCAAATAAAGAAAAATCTGACTATGGGCTAGAAATGTAATTTGAGAAAGCATCTCGTATAAGACACTCTCTAGTTCTCAAGAAAATAAAGGGAGGTGGGGAAAAACATATTTTGACTTGTAAGAGTCTGTTAATGTAACATAATAAAAGTAGTATTAGCATTCATAACCTTAGTTTCCCACTCTGGTCTACCTTGAAGGGCCGACACATTAAAGCAACTTTAAACATAGATGACTCCACAAACTAATACTATCTCAATTTGTTCCCAATAATAATACTTAGTATGTTCCAAGAACATTCTAGTACTTTCATAGATCCAATCTCTCCATCCTCTCTATTGTCTTTCCCTTCCCTCAATCTCATGAAGTATCCCTGTATACCAGAAAAGAGGCTGGGAGAAAAGCAAGAATTGTCTGTAGTGGAAATTGTATACCTCTTTCCTTCCTTAATGTGCAGATCCCCAGGTATTATCCTACATAATTGAGTAGCATAAATATAAATTGCATTAGCATCTGAGTTAACAAATGAAAGTGCACTTACACACCCTTTTACAAATGACATGTTGCCTTAATACAAGAATTATCAGCTTGAGTCTTGTGTGAAAGTGTCTTTCACAAGCATATATTTGATTTTTTTTTTCATGCCAAAGGACTATGAAAATCGACAAAACAAGGGATATCAAAACAAGATTTCAAAAGGCATTCAAAAGCACCCTATTTTTTTCTTGTTGGAGATAAGAATGGCATTTCAAGCTTGTATTTGCTGAGTTAATAATGGCTGATAAGCCGTCTTGAGCAGCTGCACTCTTTTTATTCTACCTGGGTCTCTGAACACATCTTCTAGATGTGATCATATTTCCTAAGTTCACATTGCAACTTCTTTTGAGGGTTTTGAAAAAGTGTAAAGAGGAGCAACTAAGATGATGAAAGGCCTGGAAACAAAAACATATGAAAAAGGGTTGCAGGAATAGGGTATGGCCAGTTTAGAGTAAAGAAGGACTTGGGGTGGTATGATAGCAGTATCCCAGTATTTGAGAGGCTGCCACAAAGAAGAGGGGGTCAACTTATTTTCCAAAGCACCAGAAGGCAAGAGAAGAAACAATGGATGGAAACTAATCAAGGAGAGAAGTAACTTGGAATTAAGGAGAAACTTCCTAACGGTGAGGACAATTAACCAGTGGAACAGCTTGCCTTCATAAATTGTAGGTGCTTCATCACTTGAAGTTTTTAAGAACAGACTGGTCAACCAACTATCTGAAATGGTATAGGGTGTCCTGCTTGGGCAGGGGGTTGGTCTAGAAGACCTCCAAGATCCCTTCCAGCTCTATTCTGATTGATTGAAACCCTGATGTATTAACTTAGTCATTTAAGAAATGGAAACATTAGTAACCAGCAGAAATTATGCACTTTCCTAATAGCTTTGCAATATACAGTACACATTTTATCAATAATTTGAGATGTGTTAGCTTTAGCATAATCAACTTTTTAAAGTGTACCCTATAGTTTAAAGCCAGTGTCTATGGAGATTCTCAGTCATCCAGGTCATGGGTGTCCCTAAAGTTGCTTTTTCAAAGTATCTTTGGGACAACCATTTCAAAGGTTTACCTCCGAGTGGCCTCAATGACTCTCAGAAAGAGTCCTAGCGACCAGATGATTGCAAGGAATGTAAATCCTTCCATCCTCCACCATTCATCAGAACTGAAAAAGCTTCTTGGATGAGAAGTGAAATGTCTTCAAGGAAAAACTAAGTCCAGTTGCCTTTTGAAAAAGCACCTTTGGATTTAAAGCCAGTATTATAGCTATCCCATGCAGATACAAACACTACAAAGACCAAAAATGGAAATCAAAGTCACTACATACATTGTGGTCAGGAATAGCATTCTGCAATGTCACAAATGATAAATGCTTATAACGTAGCCTGCTTGTACCCATGTTTTTCCATTGATTGTTTCAGCCGAAATTCTGCTTTGGCCAAAACATGGCTCACTTAAAGCAAGCAAATAACTTCAATGAACATAATTTTATTAGGCATGCAAACATTACAGCAGATGCTGGGCTCCCAGCAAAGCATTGGCAGTTTACTGGGCAGACTTGGACAAAAGAAGAACCACAGCTTATATACCTTTGGCCTACTACATTTCAAAGAAGATAAAGCCAGAAACTGTAATTCTTGACATTGAAATGTTTTTCATAAACCTATCTAGGTGATCTTCTCATTAGTTATTCCTTCTACTCCACTAGTATATCCTCTAAACTATCTTTGGCATAGGAATTCCCCCTCCCACCATCAATTGAGAGCCAGTCTGGTGTGATGGTGAAGATGTTGGACTAGAAAGCAGGAGATGTGAGTTCTAGTCCTGCCTTAGACATGGAAGCCAGCTGGGGGATTTTGAGCCAGTCACTCTCTCTTAGCCCAACTCACCTCAGAGAATGGTTATGGGGCGAATGGGAGGTAGGTAGGAGAATTAGGTATGTTGATAGATAAATAGATAGAAGATAGATAAATAGACAGACAGATAGACAGATATAAATGATAGGCACATACACAGACAAGAGATCAGTAGATGATGATAAAAAGACAGAGATAGATGATAGATAGATAGATAGATAGATAGATAGATAGATAGATAGATAGATGATAGACAGACAGACAGACCAATCTAAAATAATAAATAAATCTAAAATAATAAAAGATCAGACAAGGAGTATGCTGATCCAGGAAAGATATTCCACCTTCCCTTGATTTTCCACTGACTTACTGTATTGTTGCTGTGTTTGGCCCTTAACCAATCATTTTTACTCTCATAAGTATTTTAATTCTCAAAGTTTTATAGCACTTTGTCTAGTAAATTGTAACACGAGAAATATTATTACAGATCTTGGGCATCTCCACAAGGAATGCATCTTAATTTTTCAAATTGCTGGCTTTGTGGAATTAGAGCAGTTGTGAGATTATCTCTGTCCTGATTTTTTGTGGTTGGCAATCTTCTCTTAAGTATTTGAAAGAGCTTTCTGGCACACCGTTTACATGAGTTATAATATATGCCATTATAAATACATAACTAATGGTACTCATTATTTCACTCTAAGGTGTATACAATTTTTTTTCCTGCAATGTTTACCTCAAACAATATATACAGTTTATTATGTCTACTAATTAGAACAGATCAATGCATTTATTGGGAATAACCAAAAGTCACAAACTAGGAAGAAAGCTCTAGAGTCATTTCTGGAATCACCCTTCAGCAATTCATAATGAAGGGTGTGGTTTTCAACCAAATGTACAAAACCTGATTTAGAAATTATGGAGTGAAAGATGTCTTCAGGAACTTTTTCAACCCAGTCAGCATTACAGTATATAGCTGCTGTAGTTCTGCCTCTAATCTCTTTCTCCAGAAGTACACAAATTTTGGTTCCTTCTTCTCCCCTTCATTGTCTCCTTTCATGTTACTTGTGAGGAAGACAAAGTCAACATGGGCACTCACCACTTCTCTTGCTTATAAAAATAATCTGGCCTTTTCCCCTACCCTAGATTAAGGTCCTATAATATAAATTGTGTTGTACTAAGTTATATGCCTCATATCTGTGCATAATCCAGTAGAGTTTGGCAGATACAATTAGAACCCTATAAGAAGCTGGCTGGGCCTGATCAGAAACCCATTGAGCTCAAAGTCCCATTAATATTCACAAGTAGTATAGTTACATTTTTCTGTCCCTCTTATTTAACAGGTGTCACTCACAAACAGACTGTCTCTGACACTGGGGACATTCTGCCCTTATGACTAGTAATCCCCCAGGGAGTCAAGGTCTCCTATCTTTACTATATTAATGAGTCCAAGATTAATTAGATTAATGAGTCCAAAATTCAAGATGTTTCCAAATCATATGTTACATCAATGAAGCTAGCATATATAACAGCTGGTTTGGTATAGTGGTTAAAGGCACTGAGCTAAAAACCAGGAGACTGTGAGTTCTAGCTCTGCCTTGGGGACAAAGCCAGCTGGATGATTTGGGGCCAATAACTCTATCTTAGCCACAGGAAGAGGCCATGTCAAATCACTTCTGAAAATTGTTGCCAGGAGTCAAGACACACCTGAAAACACGACAACCTCCTCCAAAAGAACCACAAAGATCTGGATGATTTAGGTAGCACCAAAGAGAATGCCTTGGGCACTTACCTGGATTTTTGCATTCTAGATCTAGGTTTCCTCCCAACTTTCTATTTTTGCAATATTTGCTCACTGTTCAAAAAGACAGAGGATCTCTACTACTCCAATTCTGAATGTACAAATTATTACACATCCCCCAACCCATATGCACATCTCTTTCTCTCCCTCTCCCTCTCCTTCTCCCTCTCCCTCTCTCTCTTTCACACACACACAAATAAATAGATAAACAAATAAATATTTACCAACATCTTAACTACATTCTCAACATATTGAAGCCAATCTGTCATGTAAAAGATGAATTATTGGGGGGTGAACTGGATCTGCACAAGATGCAAATATACAGTGTGATTGTCTAGTTTGCGGTTCAGACTGTTGTAGTCTTGTCATTTCAGAATGAAACTGAAGCTGTAGCATTGAGTTTTGGCAGCACTTGTGCCAAGATTTTTTTTATTAGCTAGAACAACCTATTTGAACTATTGGTGAAAAACTTATCAATGGAGGATTAGCTTTCTTTAAAAATCTAAAAAAAAAGGTCCATTGGTCATTTTCACCCAAATTTGAAAAGAATAGATTATATGGTAGGAAAACAAGAATGTTTCCAGTACTTTAACATTCAAAAGTTGTGATTTTAAAGACTAAAGTTCATATCTGACATATTTATAGTCTACATCAAAGACATCATGGTGATAATTGCAGTTTCAATCCAGATATTAAAACTTTCAAATAACATTGCTATGAAATATTAGACAACTTTAACAAAAGAAACAAAAACAGAATATTGGGATGTGATCACATGGCATAAAATAAATGTGATCCTCTGGAAATAGAATACCCAGATGTAAAAAAAAAAATTAAATTGTGTAGAAAAAGGCATTTCATGACATACACTTCAGTGTTCAAGCTGCAACTAATTAATTAAAGGTCCTTTCCTTCTAACTAGCTAATTAAAGCCACAGAATAAGAGAGAACAAATACACTTTTCAAAATGTATACATTAACAATAAAAACTAAACCATTACATGTTAAAATACTTAACATGGCTGCTTGCTTATGTTCATGCAAAAATATCATCTGGACTTATACAGCTTTATGCAGAAGGACTTAATTATAAAAAGGTGATATAGGATTACCATCTCTTTGGAAGTTGTCATCAACTTTTTTTTCTCACAGCAAAAAATGTCTATTAATTGTTCCCTGAGGCTCATCAAAATTCAGTTGACTTACATTATAGCTGATCAAGACTGCAAATATCCAGGAATTATACAGTTGGTGAAGAAAGTTCATTAATCATTCTTTTCATCAGAAAAGAAACAGGTAAGTTTGGTGGAACTGAAAAAATTATCATGTAAATATTTATTTTATAGTTGTTGGGTGTTGCAGAGATTGCTTTGAAATTTTAAAAGTTGCAAATACTAAGATTTCTATATAAAAAGATGCAAATTTTACAAATATTTGTCTATGTTATAAATTGTCATTTTTAAGGAATTCATTTTAAAATAAAAGTATATAGCCCACTGTTATTATCCTTGCATAAATTTATTCTCACTTCCCTAAAGCAATGCTTAATTCTACAGCTCCTTATTCAGAAAGTAATTACTTATATTTCTTCTTTAAGGTGTTGGGAATTCTTCATTGGTAAAGGAATCCATGTTTTACCTGTGAAAGATTCGGTTTAAATATATTAATAAAACCATAGAAAAGGTGGTAGTCACTACCTGATCATCCCAATGATAAAAAATGTGAGTCCTCACATTCTTCTATGTGAGCTTCATAGAATGCTGAAGATACTTTGGGTACTTCTTATAGTCTTACAAACTAGGACATCTCCAGTCAAAGGACCTAATAGAAGGTATATTCCAAAACTGTATTGTCTGAGTCTCTAAGCAAAGTAGGCAAATATTGGCTACCTGGACAAAGACTCCAACCTGCAATGGGGTGATGAACTCTATCCCACTTTACCAATTTTAATGAAATGGGTAATACAGAAGGGTTCTTTTAGTAATATTCTCTGATTCTTTGGGAGTAACCTGCCTTCATTAAATCTACAGCAGGCTGTTATCTGTCCTACAATGTGCCCTGCATAGCTGCAACTAGAAATGGAACAATTCTGGCAGAATTTACCAATGATTGCTCAATTCTTAATCTAAGAGGGTTTTTTGGGCCAAACCTCTGTCCTTGATTCCATAAAGAGAAAGGATTGTCATGGTGCAGCTTCTGAACACCTTTCTTCCGTCACTGAATATTTATAAAGCATCCCCATATGATCTATGGAGACAGGTGGTAATTCCCTTTATTGGTTCTGAACATGATAGCAAATGGATGTTTCTTTTTATAATTTTTAAACAAGATTGGAAGCTTTCCTCCTGTTCTTCCTGCAAAGGCCGCTCCCCTAAACTTAATGATGCCCCAAACTTAGCTTATGCTTATACTTATTGTCATCCATGTACTGTATATTAGATTGTAATCACCATCAATATAACCATTATACCCATTATACAGAGCCTTGATAGTACAGTGGTCTAAGCACCCTGTTATTAACACAGCTGCCTGCAATTTACTGCTGGTTCGAATCTCTCCAAGGCTCAAGGTTGACTCAGCCTTCCATCCTTTCTAAGGTAGGTGAAATGAGGACCAGTTTGTGGGGGCAATAAGCTGACTTTGTATAAATATACAAAAGTATGAAGGCTATGGCTTAATGCATTGTAAGCCGCCCTGAGTCTCCGGAGAAGGGCGGCATATAAATCAAATTAAATTAAAAAAAAATTAAATTAAAAAAAAATTAAATTAAAAAAAAATTAAATTAATACCCAATGCAGTCTGTGATGATCTGGCTATAGCCTTGCATATTTGGCTGAGGTGTGATGGTAAATGTTTAAGAACCAGTTCTTCCAGTTTTCTTGCTACCACTGCACCACACCACTAGCCACAGAACGGCTGACTGGCATGCTAAGTGGGGTGCTTCAGCTCTGCTCTCAGTCGGCTTACTAAATTAAAAAATAATAATAATTGACTCTTGTGAGCTGATGTGAGGTTTCAGCACACCACTGGTGTTTTGTACAATAAATTTAATATTCTGGATAAATGTTAATGTCAGCACTAGAGTAAATGCAGGTTGAAGTGCTGACATCCCTCGAAACTTGACAGTTAACTTTGAACAATCTTTAAATCTTTAGTGCTTTAAAGCTTATCCACACAGTATGAGAATAAATCTTCCAGATCTTTAGGATTACAGTTCCCATAAATTCAAAAGACAATCACTGGCCAGCAGCTACTTATCACTTTTACTTCCTTGGAACATCTCTGGGGTTATCAAGGGCAGAAGGCTGAAAATTAATATTTTGATTTGAAATGCTTTGAATCTGATTCTATTAGACTTAAAAGTGAAAAAAGTAAATCACAGGTAGATCAAAGGCAACGACAGGTAAGTACATGAATAAATATTTCTCGGGTTCAGGAGAGGATTCTAGCCCCCCAGCAGAGTGGAGATTTTAGTTTTTTTCATGAGGTGTCTACAAAACACAATTACTTAAATATATAATTACTTAAGAGTTTTTATATGTTTAAATGGCTACTACATTGGCAGCATGAACACATGCAAAGAATCCCTGGCATGGATGGTATACAAGGGTGGAGCTCTCTTGTTCACACACAATATATTTTTCAGTGCCACTTCAGTACATGGAGAGACCTTTAGAAGGTTTAGATAAGTGCTTTTGAACACCATAAGTGCTTTTGAACACCCTTCCTGAAACAGGATTTTCTTACAATACTATCAGGAACGTTATCATCTGTCAAGATTCAAACTTCCTTCATGTGATCACAGAACCATTCTATCCACTAGCAGTTCATTTAACTCCAAAGTCCATTAACAAGATTCAGCTTGAAAGATGTCTAATTTTGCTACCAATCAGTTACCAAAAATAGAAAAGCTGCAATTACCACTTCTGAAAATGGAAGATGTCACTCTGAACACATTTGCCTGGAATGCTAAGAGGACTTCCGACCTCACCTTTCCTTATCTCTGCAGTCAACTTGATGAGAGGCGGATACTGGCTTCTTATCTCTAATGAGTCATTATTTCCTCTGCTTCAATTGCAGTTTAATCTTTGGCCCTACCTTAGGGAGCCAAAATGAAGGAATGCCACTCAGTCAATCATCTGTTGTAGTTTTTTATTCTGAACATTGTCCAGCTAGGTGGTTGCTCCTAGCTGAGAAATCTCTAAAGAATTTTCGAAAGAATTTGCAATCCGATAGTGGTTTTGAGTTGGTTGGTAGGCAATGCTATTAACCTCAGTCAGATGTCAAGATTGAGAGTTGACATGACAGATATATCCAGACACATCTAATGCTATGCTGCTTTGGTGGCCACAAGGTCCCAAACTTAGCTTATATTTATTGTCTAAGCATACTGACCAGTGGTGAAATCCAAACTTTTGTACTACCGGTTCTGTGGGTGTGGCTTGGTGGGCATGGCAGGGGAAGGATACTGCAAAATCTCCATTCCCACCCCACTCCAGGGGAAGGATACTGCAAAATCTCCATTCTCATCCCACTCCAGGGGAAGGATACTGCAAAATCCCGATTCCCTCCCCACTCCTGGGGGAAGGATATTGCAAAATCTCCATTCCCACCCACCCCCCTCTGGGACCAGCCAGAGGTGGTATTTGCCAGTTCTCCAAACTGCTCAAAATTTCTGCTACCGGTTCTCCAGAACCTGTCAGAATCTGCTGGATTTCACCCCTGATACTGATTGAATGAGCCATTCCAGGCATACAGAAATGCATGAAAGCAAAATTGATTTCTTTTAAAAGTAGCTTAGCCACAAGTTTCAGCGTACAGTAATGAATTTAATTATTGTATAGAGGCCTGGCGGGGTAAAATGTTCCTTTTCTTCGCATTCAGTTCTACGTCAGTCTACTCCATGTTTTCCTTTTGTTGGGTTGGAAGAGGCCAGCAGCATCTGTGGAAAACTGCAATGATACCCAAATGGCAGGATATGTGAGATGACATAATCATGCCTGTGCTGTGATCCAAGTATGGAAGTTGTGTCAATTGAGTGTGATGGCAGGCGCATGTTAACCTTTGTCTCACCTTGTCCTTTGGGTGGCCAAAGGCAGATATTAAACTCAGCAACCTATGGGACAGCACAGAAAACCCAATATATTGGGATTAGATGTAATTTATTAATATCCTTGCTCTTGAATGAAAGGTTTTTCTAGTTATGGACCATGGCTTCTTCCATGTGGTGACTGGCTGAGATAATCCCCCCCTTGGTTGTGGTATTATCACCTATTTTTCAATAGGAGGGCAACTTTTTCAAGTGAAGGAGGTATTTGGTCTTCGAAGGAAGCACCAGGACAAAAAGAAGCTAGTGTGGCCACTTCATTAAATTTGAATACAATATTAGCACTAACTCACTGTATCACCCTCTGCATTATTTGATAATTCCAATTTACAGTTTGGTAGCAACTATTACACCAAATTGCAGAAGTTTTGATTGTCCACCTGCAAGTAAGGAGAGTATCAAAACTCTACTTGCAGAATTCCCAAACAAAAGCCAGAATATGCAGATCTCTCCACATGTCCCCATAGGATCAATCACATAACCCATTCTCAGCACCATTAAAGGAAAAGTTTGACTATTTTCAGCATAGCCCAGAATCCTGTTTTGCTGCAATGGAGAAGCAACATTCCCTGCCATGTCACAGTGTGTTGAATGACTCACTTCAATTTTACAGCAGACTTACTGCAATAATTCTTGAAACTGAGCTGTTAGTCATAAAGTCATCCCGTTAGTTCCCATCAGGAATTTACTTTCACAATCAAAGTCTTTGTGCTCTTAAAAAGGGCATAAATACGTTGCGAATCCAGACTGCAAAGCATTATTTATTGGCTTAGGCCATGCAGTTACTGAACTTATTTTCCTTCCCAGTTTTCCACTAACAGAAAATGTTGGATATTTCCTCAAACCATTTATTTATTTATTTACTTACTTACTTACTTACTTACTTATTTAGTCAAACATATACAGGTATAAGTATAAACATGGATATGAACACAGGAAATGGGTACGAATAAATGGGAACGGTAGGACAGGGATGGTAGACATGCTGGTGTACTTATTCATGCCCCTTAAAGACCTCTAAGGAATGGGGTGACGTCAACAATAGACAGTTTAAGGTTAAAGTTTTTGGGGTTTGAGCAGTGGTAGGTTGCTCCTGGTTCACACTGGTTCACAAGAACCGGTAGTAAAAATTTGTAGTAGTTCGGAGTACTGGTAATAACATTGGTTGGCCACGCTCCCGAACTGGTCCCCGGCCCAGTCACCGGTCGCTTACCCCACCAAACTCATCAGAGGCTTTTTTTTTTAACTTTTAAAAGCATTTTTTCTACAACCTCTTCGGCTGAAAAAATGCTTTTAAAAGTAAAAAAAAAGCCTCTGATGATCACGCAACTCAGCTGGGATCGTCAGAAGCTTTTAAAAGCATTTTTTTCTGCAACCTCTTAAGGTTGTAGAAAAAATGCTTTTAAAAGTGTAAAAAAAAAAAAAAGTTGGCCACGTCCACCCAGTCACATCACCCCCACCAAGCCACGCCCACAAAATAAGCCACTACCACAGAACTGGTAGTAAAAAAATTTAGAACCCACCCCTGGGTTTGAGGATGTAACAACAGAGTCAGATAGTGCATTCCAGGCATTGACCACTCTGTTGCTGAAGTTGTATTTTCTGCAGTCAAGTTTGGAGCGGTTTACCTTGAGTTTGTATCTATTGTGTGCTAGTGTATTATTGAGGTTGAAGCTGAAGTAGTCATTGACAGGTAGGATATTGTAGCAGGCAATTTTGTGTACTACACTTAGATCAGACTGTAGGCAGCATAGTTCTAGTTTGTCCAAGCCCAAAATTTCAAGCCTGGTAGCATGAGGTATTCTGTTGTGAGCAGAGGAGTGGAGTACTCTTCTTGTAAAATACTCCTGGATTCGTTCAATTGTATTAATGTCCAATATACAGTGTGGATTCCAGGCAGATGAGCTGAATATCCCCCAAAGTACTCTAAAGTACCCCAAAGTACTCCACAGTAAAGAGGATGCTGGATTTTAGTACTTTCTTGGCAGCCTGGCAATTCTCTATTTCTTATTTTTTAAAGGCATTTAAAAATACAGAATAGAATACAGAATAACAGAGTTGGAAAAGAACTTGGACATCTTGTAGTCCAACTCCCTGCTCAAGCAGTGGACGCTATACAATTTCAGATAAATTGCTGTCCAATCTCTTCTTAAAAACCTCCAGTGATGGAGCTTCTGAAGGCAAGCAGTTCCATTGGTTAATTGTTCTCACTGTTTGGAAATTTCTCCATATTTCTGTGTCCTTCTCTCCTGGATTAGTTTCCATCCATTGCTTCTTGTCCTGCCTTCAGGTGTTTTGGAGAATAGGTTGACCCCCTTAGATATTGGAATACTGCTATCATGTCACTTCTAGTCCTTCTTTTCATTAAAATGACATACCCAATTCCAGCAACCATTCTTTATACGTTTTAGCCTCCAGTCCCTAATCATCTTTGTTGCTCTTCTATGCACTCTTTCTAAAGTCTCAACATCTGCTGCTATGTACTATGCCAGTGATGGCTAACCTTTTCAGGACCGAGCGCCCAAAGTGTGCACGTGAATTCGTGTGTAGCCCCGTGCATGCGTGCGCGCCTCCCACATGTGCCCTGAGGATGTGTGCGCAGCCCCACCCCTGTGCTTCGCCCCCTCCCGCATGTGCGGCAGAGACCTGACGACCAGCTGGCTGGCAGGAAGTGCACGTACATGCTCAGCAGAGCTGAACTGGGACAACAGCTCGCGTGCCCACAGAGAGGGTGCTGCGTGCCACCTGTGGCACGTGTGCCATAGGTTCACCATCACGGTACTATGCGCTATGTACTACAACATCGATAACTATGTGGCATATAATTGTCCATACAATTAGAAAAAAATTTTTTTTTCTTTCAATGGCCTACCTTTATCTGCAAACTGTAGCGTACATTGCATATTTTTGTTATATTCATTGCCAGTTAAAATTATTATGACAGTAATTGTATTTCACTACCATGGAGGGAGAGATTGATGAGTCAAGACCTCCTTCAACCACTACCCCATTCTGTTCTCCTCTGTTTAAAATCACTGCCTCCCAGGCAGTGGTGGGATTCAAATAATTTAACAACCGGTTCTCTGCCCTAATGATTTCTTCCAACAACCAGTTCACCAAACTGCGCAGAAAGTTAACAACCAGTTCTCCCGAAGTGGTGCGAACTGGCTGAATCCCACTACTGCTCCCAGGGCATTCTTTAGCAAAAATTGCTACTTTACTAAATACACTACAAATAGTCCTCAACTTACAACAGTCACTTAGCAACTGTCCAAAGTCATGATGGATACCAAAAAAGCTATTTACAACCCTGCTTCAAAGGCCCAACATCTGTCCTCACCACCTCCCACAGTCATGTGATTGCATTTTGGGCACTCAGCAACTGGCCTGAAAATATGGTAGTTGACAGGTCTTATGGTCATGTGATTCTTTTTTTTCCCTAGAAACTAGAATTTCCTTCTGGCTTCTGGAAAAGTAACACCCCATAGCAAACAATGAGTTCTTACGATCAAAACTGTGGGTTCAATTACTGAATTACAATTGTGAAATTGGAGTATCTGTAATAGATAAGTTCTTCACCATATTTAATGTAATTCTAAGCAAACTTCACAGGAATCAGTGAGACTGATTTTGAATACAGTGGCTCAGTTGACAGATGCCTAAACCACAGTTTGACAAGGCCCCAGCTCTTTTGTTAATTGGCCACATACGTGACCACAGCTGCACAGCATTCTGGGAAGGCAGAGAGGGAAATCGCACAGCTGCTCTTGCCAGCCCACCCCAGTCTTAGCCTGGAGCTCCAAGCAAAGGCAACACCTGTTCCTGCTCTGTGGGTGCAGGTTGCAGTTCTTTCCTATTAATTTTTTTTTTCAAAAGCCATCAAAACTCAGCAACTGCCTCTTCATTATGATATATTGGAACTGGCCGGGCAAGGGAGGGAGCCACGATCGTCACAATTAAAAAGTGCTTTGCCCTTAATCCAGTTTCTTCATGAACGTAGTATTTTGGTTGTCTTTTTTTTTTTAACATTTAACACCCAGTTTAAACACAAGGAGATTCTGGTGGCTTCCCACGTCCCAAATCGACCGGCTGAGTCAGGCTGAGGAGGAAACAGTGACAAACGGACGCCCTTTTTCTCTTTCCAGAAAAAGAGAGGCTGTTTCCCTTGCTGTGGGAAAAAAACGGGTGGGTCTGCCTGCATGTCCAGGCTTGTGAAGCTCTGGACTCAGCTGTCGCTCCATTCACTCATCTGCCTCTCCCCACACCCCACCCCAATGCTGGTGACATGTCTGCTTCAACACCCTTGTCGCAGCTGCTGCCACCAAACACAACACATACCTTTGCCTTCCGAAAGATAGTTGACCCCTGTCCTGAGGGCATTACATTTTTAGGGGCAGAGCCAAGTGTTGTGTTCCAGATTCTGTGATCTCAATCTCCTGTGTGGTCTTGTGGACAAGGGGATTTCTCAATCATCAGTCTTTGTTTTCGTTTTGCCTCAAAAACAATGGCTGCTTTTAAAAACCACATGAAACCATTTCAAGCTGGCTACCCTCATATCTAGCAAAGACGTCCATTTCTTTGCTTTTCTAAAGGCAAGGAACGTTGTTCCCAACATCGTTTCAAATAATTTAACAACCGGTTCTCTGCCCTAATGATTGGCTGTGTGGCATGGCCATGGTGAGTGTGGCCAGGGGTGTGTGACAGGCAGCACTCGGCCTCCTGGGTGCAAAAACGGGCTACATTGCACTGCACCCACCATGCCCCATTTTGGGCCTAGTACGCCTCCCTGCACTTACCTGGGAGCCAAAATGGGGCACATGGGGACTCCTGGAAGGGGCGGGACAGGAAGGGAAGGGGCCAGTCAGCAATTTAACTACCGACTGAATCCCACCACTGACTATAGGTAGTCCTCGACTTACAAAAATTCATTTAGTGACCATCTGAAGTTACGACACTGAAAAAAGTGACTTATGACCTTTTTTCCCACACTTAAGACAATTGCAGCATCCACATGGTCATGTGATAAAAATTCACAATTGACTCATATTTATGCTGATTGCAGTGTCCCAGGTCACGTGATCACCTTTGGAAACCTTCTGGCAAGCAAAGTCAATGAAGAAGCCAGATTCACTTAACAACTGTGTTGCTAACTTAATAACTACAGTGATTCACTTAATAACTGTGGCAAGAAAGGTCATAAAATGGTGCCAAATTCACTTAACTACTGTCTCGCTTAGTAACAGCAATTTTGGGCTCAGTTGTGGTTGTAAGTCAAGGACTACCTGTATAAACAGAATTAAAATTTTCATAATGTTATGGGTATGGTCAAAATGTATTTTTAATGTATCTCATCTTTTTTCCAAAGATTTCACAGCAACATCAAAATCTTTTTTTATACCTTGCGAGTTACAGTTAAATAGAGGAAGAATTATTATTTGCCCAAGACAAATGTCCTCCACAACTAAGAAAAGATTTGATTTTTGCCCTGAATGCCATTTATTTTACCCATTCTAACACTCCATTAGACTGACAAAGGAAGAAGTGAGATCATGATATAAACATGTTTCTCAAAATTTGGACAATTGCAAAAGAATTATGCTTCAGGCATTCCTATTGTTTTGTGATATCAGTAGCATCACCAAAGTTTGAGGGATTACAATATGGGAGACACAGCCTGGTTGAAAAGCAAGTGTTAACATGTGTAAGATATTGTGCTCTAATTATGATTTATATCTTGGTTACGCCTGAATGAATACAGACTGTTATCTGCAGAGCAGGCAGTCTGTTTCCATTGAGTTCATACAACTTTGCAACAAACTCATCATCTGAACAGTTTGACCAAACAGAGAACTCCTACTAATTCATTTTGCTGAACATGCAGGTCGCTGAGAGGTCTAAGTTTATACTTTTTTTTTTTGCAAATGACAGCAAATTTAAAAACACAAGTCTATTGAAAAACGCTCCATACTAATCAAGTATTCCATTACCAAAGTAACAACCCAATCTCCCACAAAAGGAGCTGTTACACTATTCAGGCAAGCACAATGCACTGCAGCAACGCAGAACACACACACACACAAAAAGGAAACAGACTGCCTATACAACATCTTCCAAGAAAATGGATACCCATGCAGTTTTATCAAAATATGCCTGACCACTCAATCTACTACTGTACAACCAACATACAGTAAGATGTTGAAAGGCTAAGACTGTTGTACGTTAAAATATATATCAGAAACAACCAACAGACTATTGCAACCACATGGCATCACCATAGCACACAAACTAGCTAAAGCCTTCCAAAACTTCTTACCAAAAGCCCTAGTAGCTCAAGAAGAAAAAATAGGAGTCATCTACAACATACAGTCTAAGGACTGTAATGACTACTATCAGAGGCAGTGGTGGGTTTCAAATTTTTTTACTACCGGTTCTGTGGATGTGGCTTGGTGGGCCTGGCAGGGGAAGGATACTACAAAATCCCCATTTCCTCCCAATCAGCTGGGACTTGGGAGGCAGAGAATAGATGGGGGAGGGGCCAGTCAGAATTTTTACTACCGGTTCTCCAAACTACTCAAAATTTCTGGTACTGGTTCTCCAGGACCGGTCAGAACCTGCTGAAACCCACCTCTGATCAGAGGTGGTATTCAGCTGGTTCTGACCGGTTCTGGAGACCCGGTAGGGGAAATTTTTAGTAGTTCGGAGAACCACCAAACACCACCTCTGACTAGGCCTGCCCCCATCTGTTCATTGCCTCCCGAGTCTCAGCTGATCGAGTCCCAGCTGGGTCTTCATCGGCTGCACATGGCGCTGGAAAACAGGTTAGTGGGGTGGGGAGGGAATGGAGATTTTACAGTATCCTTCTCCCAGGAGTGGGATGGAAATGGAGATTTTATAGTATCCTTCCCCTGCCACGCCCACTAAGTCACGCCCATTAAGCCACACCATGACCACCAGGCCACACCCACAGAACCGGTAATAAAAAAATTTGAATCCCACCTCTGACCACTATGTAAAACAGGCAGCCAGAATGTTAGCAGAGCATAACCAACTAGCAATCAGAAGACACAATGAAAACTCTTTAATTTCTCAACACACGGACAGATCCAACCACAGTTTCAACTGGAAAACTGACCATCCTCAGTAAACCTCAAAATGCTACAGAATTCTTGGAAGCTTGGCACTCAGACAAACAAGCCATTAATAGACACCATAGAAATAAACCACATTTGTACACCATTGAAAAGAGACAATTAAAAAAAATGGGAAAAGGTAACAAAATACCCAGAACACATCGTCTCCAGAAGCCAACATCCAGTTAAACAGGGGTTAACACCAAACAATCAAGCAGAACACAATACACCAAGGAATTACCAAAGAAACAAATACTAAAGCTGAAAACAATATCTTAATCAAAGAACTGCTAAGGAGACAACCACACCCCCACCACACTCACTAGCATTGAGGATGCTATCTAGTCAGGTAATTGACTTTTGCAATCAAACAACCATGTTCCGAGAGCACTAAGGACTCCACAATTTGATTTAAACTAGCTTCTAGAAGGTAGAACTGATAGAGCTCAGCATTTTCTTCCAAGAGACACCTGGGACAGGTTTTTAACAAATTTTGTTAGAGGAGATAGTCTGTATATTTTGCATTTCCCAGTGATCTCTCATCCAAATACTAATCAAATCCAATCTTGTTTAGCTTTTTTGAGACCGACCAAGCTTCCTGATAGCAGTGGAATCTGAAAATTTTACTGTACTGGTGGTTTTACTTGGGTCATGTTCAGGGGTGGACTTCAAAAATTTTAGCAAGGGGTTCTCTGCCTGGTTGCTAAGTGGGTGTGGCCATGGTGGGCGTGGCCTAGTCAGCCTCCTGCACCATGGTGGAGAGGGTGTTTTTGCCCTCCCCAGGCTCCCAATGCTTTCCTTGAGCCTCCGGAAGGGCGAAAACATCCTCCCCAGGCTCTGGAGGCCCTCTGGAGGCTGGAAACAGGCCTATTTCCAGCCTTCCCGAACTTCCAGTAGGCCCATTTTTCACCCTCCCCAAGCCTCTGCACACACCCTGCACTTACCTGCATCCAAAATGGGCCGCATGAGGACTCCTGGGAGGGGCAGGGCAGGGTGGGAAGGGGCAGCCAGGAGTGGGATTTGGGGGTTCTCCAAACTGCACAGGATCTTAGCTAGAGGTTCTCTCGAACGCCTGCAAACCCACAGCAGCCCATCCCTGGTCATGTTCACCTATAAAGGAGCAAGATACACCAAAATTTATTTCAGCATATTTCCTAATGGGAAGAAGGGAGCAGCAGCAGTAGTGTGGCATTGAGTAACTTTATCAAATAATACATTCCTTTTTCAGCTGCTCCAAAATGCATGTATAGATTGTTCACATTCAAAAATTAAAGGGACTGCATGAATGCTATGTATTAGGTACTAATTGTAGTTGAGTCTATCTGGTGTAATTATCCACATCCTGCCCAGGGGTGGGTTCTAAATTTTTTTACTACCGGTTCTGTGGGTGTGGCTTATTTTGTGGGCATGGCTTGGGGTAATGTGACTGGGTGGGCATGGCCAACTTTTTTTTTTAACTTTTAAAAGCATTTTTTTCTACAACCTTAAGAGGTTGCAGAAAAAAATGCTTTTAAAAGCCTCTGACGATCCCAGCTGAGCCACGCAATCATCAGAGGCTTTTTTTTTTTAACTTTTAAAAGTACTTTTTCGGCCGAAGAGGTTGTAGAAAAAATGCTTTTAAAAGTAAAAAAAAAAGCCTCTGATGAGGTGGGCGGGGTAAGCGAGCGGTGACTGGGCCGGGGACCGGTTCGGGGACATGGCCAGCCAATGTTATTACCGGTTCTCCGAACTACTACAAATTTTTACTGCCGGTTCTTGCAAACCAGTGCGAACTGGGAGCAACCCACCACTGATCCTGCCTCTGCTTGACTACTTTTGCTATAGCCTTTTGAAATTTGGTTGGTAACTTTGCAGTACCAAGTATTGAATTAAATGAGTAGGAACAGCACTCTAATTTTCTGCAGCGGGATAAATGTAGGGTCTAATGTATTTAAAGAAACGATTAAAGCTTGAACCTATCAAAGGCAAAGTTAAATCTTTCTATTTTGATTTTTAATATAATATATTGGCTAATCTCCATTTGCAATAGAAAGCATTACCCAATAAGTTAAAGTAATGGAAGCAAAAAATTAACTTATTACTGTATAGTAATTTAAATTATTCTGAAAGATAATCCAAAATTATGCTAATAAGGATGATATTTCATCACAACTATTTAATGAATAAATGGAACTTCAGGTCTATGAAGGCTTAACAGATCAAAAGACACTTAGTAAACTGAACGGTCTAATATACTAAACATTAATGTATTAATATGCACAATATGTATTTATTAATAATTACAACTATTCACTGTAGTGATAACTATAATCACTAATTGTATTCTCAGAGTCATTGAAGATTTAACACAAAAATATCTTAAATTGAAAGCTATAAAACTATAGCTGGGTAAAATCATCAGCAACTATGTGAATTATTAATTAGGTTGTAAATAAATAAATAATATGAAATACCAGAAAAGACTTATTTCTTACCACCCTAAGATTTGTATTGTTTTGTAAGAATAATTGAGAAACATTTAACAATTGCTTAGAGGAAAGGAATGCCAATCAGATAAATATTAGTACACAGGATGACATTATTTAACAGTATTGGTTAATGCCTGCTTGACTGAAGTAAAGAGGTCCACAGTCTAAGACTCTAGGTAATTAAACTTTGACCACTTCCTTTGTGCAAATGCTACAAAAATCCTTTTTATTTTTCTTCATGAGGCCAAAGGAAATCAGTTTATGGATTTATCAAGCAAATATCCACTTTGTTTAATTTCAGGAGGCACTTGGGAAATGATGTCTGGATTACACAACAGAACGATTTCCTCATCACATATGACATCATTTTTTTGTTCTCTAATAAAATCATTCATGAAGAAAATCTATGTGGGAGCTAAAAGTTGACAATGACTTGACATACAGTCAATCAAATGAAATCATATTGATGTTCATCTGGAATGAACTGGTATGACCAGTAACTATCTATGGAGATTCTCAGTCATTCAAGTCCTGGTTTTCCCAAAGGTTCTTTTTCAAAAGGCAATTAGACTTAGTTTTTCCTTTGAGGACATTTTGCTTCTCATCCAAGAAGCTTCTTCAGTTGTGAGTCAGAACTGAAGAAGCTTCTTGGATGAGAAGTGAAACGTCTTCAAGGAAAAACTAAGTCTAATTGCCTTTTGAAAAAGCACCTTTGGTATGTAACTAGTTTTTGAATTTTTTATTAATAACAATTCAATAGTCATTGGCCATATTAGAAGTTCACTGGGCTTCCTCTTTATCTGTCATTTAATAGGGAGTAAAGGCTTTTTAATCCCAGACAGATTTTATTCTGTGGTTTTAGGAATGCACCAATAATTAATATTTTTAGTTTGGTTCTATAGCGACTTGCTATACTTTGCAGTCAGTTTCCAATATTTTGCTGATTATCACATTGTTGATGTGACATACCGCTTTAAACAAACTTTAAACTACTTCCATCTCAAGATGTGAAGGTGTTTGCATTTGTTTTTTATCTCATGAAACTAGATAAAGCTCTTCAAACTCAATTAGGAATTCAGAGAATGTGCTGCTGTTCTTAGTCTTACAAAAAGGGATGCTTTTAACTGCACCTGATGCAGCAGCTTTATTTGCACTGCTGATTAAATACTGGGGTTTTTTTTGTTTTTGGAATTGTATATTCAGAAAATATCAACAAAAAAATGACAGGCCTTATTACAGGAAAATCTTGGGAAAGGCCATTCCTGAATGTATGCATATATTGAGAAAATGGCTATGTTGAGTCTACAGTATACCCATATATAAATATATACACGTAAGGCATAGTATGTGCCAAAAATTGTTCCTGCAAATATAATATTTATTTACTCTCACTCTTGGCATTGCTCATGCAACCTCTTGTTTCTTTCCTTTGCCTGGAGCTGCTGGATTTGCCAAACAGGAAACAAACTCTTCCCTTTTGTTGCTTTCCCATAGCCACCCATCTAATGCCCAGGCTCCTAGGAGAGAACTAAAGTAACTAAAGTGATTGTCTCAAGAGCTTTTGGTATGTGTGTTCTCTGGGTAGTCCCAGTTACTGAAAGTTGCCAAATGTTTACTTTTTTTTTTTGCAAGTAATCTTTAATAACCTTTGTCGCTCTTCAAGCCACCAATAGTTTGAGACCCTGCCTTTAGATAAACACAGTCCAAATATGAAAGGGCACCAGGCCCCACTCAAGGCAACATATTTGAAATATTTAAACAAATGAATGGAATGCGGACACTGTCCAAAGTCATAAACCACAATTTACATTCTATGGATACATTCATATAACATACTAAGTCCAATTCAACAAATCACACTGGCTGGTTTCACCTATCATACTCAACCTCTGTACTTTGTATTTATAATTTATAATTTATAATTTAGTATATAATATGAACCAGGTCAATAATGTATTTTTCTTTTCAGTGAAACATGGGTAAGTAGCACCAGAATCAATAAGTGGCTGTACTTGGCCAACTTTGGCTGGTTTCAGAAGCTAAGCAAGACAAATTAGATCAGTCCTTGGAAGGGAAATCAGATCAGCCTGGTATTCCAGATTACTGGCAAGTTGGAAAATATTCCACATGGTGGCAAAGGTAAACCACTTCTCTAAGTCTGCCAAAGAAACATCTCTCTGAATAGAGTCTTTTGCCTTCTAAGCAATGCTTAGCATATTATGTGGATACAGCCATCGTGATTCAGCCCAAGGAGGAAGCCCAGATTACATTTTACCTAATATTTCTCACATTTGTATTTCATCAAGGTAACGTCTAGATCACGCTTTTGGGCAAATTCAAATTTGCATTTGGAGGGTGATATCATCTCCCTCACAGAATTGCCCCAACGTATCGTCAGAGGAAAAAAGAAGGTGTGATTTGGTTAACATTACTAAGCAACAAATTATAGGCACTTCAAGTTTCCTAGAAAAAAGAAATGGCTTCTATTCCAGGAACTCTGACACAAAAAGAAGTCTCCTTTGTGGAGTACCTGCAGTTGATTCACCAAATGGACCTTGGAAACAATCCTGAGACAGGCTGTTTTGCAAGACCTAAGTGAGTCAAAGAGGAGAGGAGAGGAGAGGAGAGGAGAGGAGAGGAGAGAAAGGAGAGGAGACAGAGCAGAGGTAGAGGAGAGGAGAGGAGAGGAGAGAGGAGAGGAGAGGAGAGAAAGGAGAGGAGAGGGGAGAAAAGAGGAGGGGAGAGAGGAGGAGAGGAGAGAAAGGAGAGAGAGAGGAGAGGATGGAGGAGAGGAGAGGGGAGGGGAGAGGAGAGGAGAGGAGGGAAGAGGAAAGGTGAGGATAGGGAGAGGAGAGGAGAGGAGAGAGGAGAGAGAGAGGAGAGGAGAGAGAAAAAAAAGGAGAGAAAGGAGAGGAGAGGGAGAAGAGAGAGAGAGGAGAGAGGAGGGGAGAGGAGAGAGGGGAGGAGACTTCTCCAGTATGATGATGTCTCCAGATTTGTAGGGCAGGGGTCCCATCACCTACAGCCAACATGAGCAATGAATGCAATAGGCCCAGAAAGTTTAAACCAGATGGAAATATTTCATCAAAAGACACAAAGGGACATGGAATTGAATTTTTGCATATTATAGCTTTGTTGGGATCAAGGGCCCCTCAAAATACAAAGGCTTATATTCCTGATTTGCTGCCCTCAGATCTTCAAACAGCCATTCCTCAATCTTAGAAGCTATTTTTAAAATTGAAATGAAGTACCGGTATATTCACAGATGATTCAAAAGTGATATTCTCATGTGAGTGACATGGAAGATGCTAATTTTAATATAGGATTCAAACAGAATGGAAATGATATTCACGAATTTCTGCTATTTTGTCATAATTTTGTAATCTGCTACTATTGCTTATCATTTCTAGGGCAACTGTTTTATTTATTTTGTTTCTTATTGTCTGCAACTAATGGAATCCCAAACACTGGGATGTTCATATCAATGTTAACATTTGTGTTTCTACATATATGTCTAAATGTATGTTTTATATTTTTGTGAATGAACAATGGATCCTTCCATGCACGGACAATAATGCCGTTTTTCCCTTGGTTGCTAGGGAGTGAGTTGGACTTCTGGATTAGGGTGTAATGTAAGGAGGAATTCTTCACTTGGGTTCACATCACCCTTGCCAAAAGCAGGCAACTGCAGCATCTCAGGCTTTTGTAGATCAAGTCCTGTCCCAGAATGCTCAGCTTGCTCAGCTCTCCAAGACCAGCTAAGTTCACTCTGTAACCACCATCCAAGAAGTATGTAGAAATCATTGGCTGAGTATTCCATGACAATCCGCTTTCCTTCCTGCATCCTAACCACCCACCTATGATGTGTTTGTCATACCTCTTCTTTACTTCCTCTTTTACCACTTTGAGTGTCGAGATGTTATGGAAGGAAGGAATTAAGAGACATCCCTTCGGGGCAGACAGAGTCAGTTTATTATTGCAATAAGGATCAGATAGGTATTGATACCTCAAGATCTGAACCACTTTATGATCCTGAGACCCCTGTTTTATACAGTTTCAAACAAAGGATTCTATTAACTCAGCAGTTTATATGGTCATATACATTTGTTATATTTAATTGACATTTCCTAATTACTAAGTTTTACATTATCTTTGCCAAACAGTCATAATTCTTCTTGTAAATCACCGAAGCATAAGATTCAAATTATCTCTTGTTGATATTTCATGTGGTCATACTTGGTCTCTTTAACCTTCAAACTGTATATCACCAAATGTCTCTATCTCTGACAACTGAGGGGTCCCTCTTATAGAATGTTTCTACTTCAAAGGAATTTGTCTGCCTTTGTACTGTTTCTACTGGATAAATTTGCTTTTCTCAAATAAGCACATTTTCTTTCTTACAATACTATGAATAAAGAGGGCCCTTCAGTGATCTAGCTGGACCCGCATTACCTACATTAGAGGGAAATACAAAGTTCTGTTTCTTTGTCTTCTGGCAGCCTGGACCATTGTTAAGTGATATTGTTGTAGTAGTCGTGTGTCTTTGATGTTGCCTCTTTGTTATACTTTACTAATAAAAAAAATAACATTAGAAAACTCTTCCCATCTTGCATTCTGAACTCCGAACCTCTGGCAATTGCGCACGATGGTTCCCTGCGCGCACGAATGCGGCGCCATGACTTCAGCGCCTACAAAAGTAACTTCATTCGCTTCGCCTCGAAAATAAGACTTTCGCGTAAATGTGGCTCGCGTATTCGGTTACCACAAGGTAGTGCAGTTTGTCCATAATATCCAAGTAAGGAAAAAATCGAAAATTTGCATTCCATCTTTCCTTCAAATTATCGTCCCCCCCCCCCAACTTTTAGCGCCGATCATGCAACCCTCACAGCATCCGCAGAAGCGCCTTTCCTTTCGATTTCTTTTTTTAACCCTCCGCCTCGCCTGACCAAGCCTCCCCCAGGGGGCGCGATCTGTAGCGTGGGTTAAAGGAGGCGGGCGGAGAACGGAGGGAGGAGCCCCGTCGTCTGGCACCAGGGAATGGGGCCACGGCGTGGGCGGAGAGGCTCACAGCAAGGTGGAGCCGCCCACCGAGACTCCGAGGCCATAAACGGAGCTCTTCGCGCAATATAGCAAGACGCGCAGCACCGGCAGCCGACAGAAGAGAGCAGGGCGAGCCGGCATCGTAGTCGCGTGGCGCGGCGGCAGTAGCGGGCGAGAATGAAAGGGCCGTCGGTGGCGCCGGCGTCGGAGGTGATCCGCGAGGGCGAGCTGGAGAAGCGCAGCGACAGCCTCTTCCAGCTGTGGAAGAAGAAGCAGGTGGTGCTGAGCAAGGAGAGCCTGAGCCTCTTCTCGCCCGAGGGCGGCGTCGGCAGCGGCGGCGTCGGCGGCAGCAGGGCCCGCGCCAAGGAGCTGCGCTTCGGCTCCATCCAGAAGGTGGACTGCGTGGAGCGCACCGGCAAGTACGTCTACTTCACCATCGTCACCACGGACCGCAAGGAGATCGACTTTCGGTGCCCGGGCGAGAGCTGCTGGAACGCCTCCATCACCATGGCGCTCATCGACTTCCAGAACAAGCGCGCCATCCAGGACTTCAAGAGCCGGCAGGAGGCCGTCGAGCAGGCGGCGGCGGGTAGTCGCGACCGGCGCTTGGCTCGGGCGCCCTGAACCCCGCGGAAAAGCCTAGCCGAGGTGAGAGGACGTAGATGGTTCCCAAGGGCTGCGGACGAGCGTCCGGGAAAGATTCAAGAGATTGGCGGTCTGATGATTGATTCCTCTTCAATGATGGTTCCTCGTTAGTTATGCAGGCACACACCCTCCCCGCCACCGCTCCTTTATTCTCTTGCCAGCCGTCGGCTTCTCTTGGAGACAGGAGATTGAGTGTTCCGGTTCCTTAAGTGGGCAGTGAAGGAACCTAAATGAAAGGCGCCTTTGCAAAAGGGGCTTCTCGTAGCTGGCTTCTTGCCTAGACGGAATGGACATTGTTACCAAAGTGAGCTGCAAGCCTAATGTGTTTGCTAATGAATTGGTCTATTCCCTTTACAGAGTGTAGAACAACATGCTAGTAAACCATGGTTAACAAATCGCAGTGGCTGTTTTTGCATAGGGCGTTAAGCCAGCTAAATCATTATGCCACTACTGGTATGGTTCACACATCAAACTGAGATACCCTGTAATTTATCTGTGAGCAAGATGACCCTGTAGTTATCTAGACTGTTAGCCTTCAAAGAGGAAATTTAAGAAAAAACATAATTTGCTTTTTTTCTGCAAATGTAAGAAGATGAAGCTATTTAAAAAGCTAATTATTGGAGGGCAGGGAGAGACAAAATTTTGGTTTGATTTAATATGTTTGATTTTTGCTTCACCGTTGACATTTGTAAATCCTGGTTTAGTGTGATGGCCAAAATTAGTTTAAGATTGAGAATCCAAGCTGCAGAATCACATAGATGTGGTTTTTTCATAGCGAACATGGGAGGAACTTCTTAACCTTTTTCCTGCTGATTTTTTTTAATAATGATCTTGCAGTGCAGCCTTATAGCCCACTATTGTAATCACTATCTTCTTCTCTTTTTAAGCTAGCATTTTTACCATGTGCAAGTCACGTTCTGACCAACATGTAAATGTGCAAATATAGGGTTATATACATGCACTTTCCAATTTTTCAAGATTACTGTGTCTAAAATTCCCAGTCATATTGAGGGCTCTTTAATTGCTTCAGGTTTAAAGACAAAATAAAATGATGCTTTGGAGTACATATTAGCAACTTTCTAAATCAAATACATCTTTTCCCAGATTTGCACTGTTCCTATCAAGCCCGCATGGTTGCAGGGAAAGATGCTGTTGCTTTAAGCAGTTGTTAATAGGTGCACAGCTTTAGTTTTTTAAAAAACACAATTAAGGGTCACCTGGAGAGGAAATACTTTGCTAATACAAGGAAAGCAGGATACAAACTGACCACAAGCATCCACTGAACTAGTACTGACTTCTTCAGGAAATGTGTTCCACTTTCTTTGTCTCTTGAGTAACTAGAGCTGTGGGCCATATACAGCTTCTAGTTCTAGAAATGCATATTGAACTGCAGGATGAAGTCACCAATGCTGTAACTAGCATTTTTGCTAGGAGGCAATGATCTGTAGAAGTAGCCAGAAATGCATCAGTTATACCAACCTTAAATCAACAACAGATCATCCTTTCCCCAACCAATCGTGCTAAAGGATTCATTGATATAAACTATCAGTAATTGTAACTGTAACCACTAAGGAAGAATGAGCTAGTATCATTGTTCTTGTAATAGGGGATACAGGATAATTTTAAAAATTCCATTAATGCTACTTATATATCTCTGGCTTATAAGCATTTTTATATAGCATTTTTCTTGGTTTTATTAAAACATAATTAAAATGGTGGTGCCCTAAGGCAGAAGGAGAGCTTCCAACTGCTAACATTTAAGCAACATTATACACTCTTTGAGCAAAAATTCTTAGGGGATACAAGTGACAAGGTTTCATAGTGAACATAGCACTTATTTCTAATAATTCATATATTCTAATAATTCATATATTCTAATAATTCATATATTCAGTTGCTTATTAAAGACTAGTGGGACATTGTGAAAGACATGTCTTAGCAATTATCCTTAGGGTTGAAAGTTCTTTTGGAGATGCCTGTTGGATATGCTTTGATCCTTTATCGCCAAAAGCTTGTTGTGTCTTTGTATCTCTCTGAATGTGGCTTGCCCTGTCATTTGAGAAGCCCGTGGAAGTTCAGGTGCTTCGTAGCAGGTGTGACACAGAGTTTCATCAATTCCAAGTACCACAGTGCCTTCTCCAGTCAGATGCCTTCCAAATGTCCTAAGGCCATAATCCTCCCCCTCCCAATTCCCAGCATGGTTTTTATGCATTGGTCAGTTTGAGTGCCAACACAAATAGAACACACCAGATTGGAGAAAAGTATCTCAAAATACTTCGCTAATGAAAAGTCACTCTAAGCTGCAGGCCAAATTTGACCAGTAAAAGTAAATTAGAATCTTACAGACCCAAACCTAAATACATTTCCACCACTTCATGATGTTGATAAAGTAGCTCTTATTCAACTGGGTAAGTGAGGCAAACATTTACCATTGTGCTAAGCCACTTTTGGTTTCTGATCCGAAAAGTAACTGGTGCTTTACTGGTACTATTTTTAAGAGATCATCTCATTTAAACCCTAAATAAATTAAAGAGGAACAACTTGTATACAACCTGTTCAGAAACTAAGGTAATAACAGTAGTGTGAGTTGCATGTATTGCATTTGGGTAGGGGAAAAATGATTTGTTTATTCTGTTGAGAAATATTTGCTATCTTTTATTCCATTGATTTTCTCCCCTTTTCTCCTGTTCTAGAGCATGACCATGGAACACAAACAAGATATAATAACTTGGATTGTGATTTGATTGTGCTGGTGCAGGAAATCAATGAAGAAAAGCAAAGAAGGATGATGGAAGTTGCTAGATTTCTTCAGATGCAATGAAGCTGCTGAATTGAATAGTTGAACTTTCACCGAAAAGCACTTACAAACCAAAGACCCTTTGAAAAAACCAAAGTCTGGTTAACCAAGCAAGAGATCCAGCTTGCAAACTGCTATTTTCTTTTCTATTTATATGATAGACAATTCTGCACCATTTGGTGGGGGAAAATACTTTTAAATTATTTGTAATAGCTGTGTTTTATATTTTTGATGAATGTTTTTAATATTGCTTTTTGTGTTCACGTGTCCATTCCAGATAAACTGTTCTTTTTATCTTCATATCCCAAATAAGCCTCGTGGACAGAAATTTTGTAATGCTCAAGAGTAGTCTGATTTTGGAGTAGTCTGATAAATGCAGTACTTTACAGGCATCTGACCTCTGAGAAATATTATGTCTGGTTGAAATTACTTTCAAATAGCAGCACAAAAATTATGTAATTGTGAACAACTAATTTTGACTCATTAATGGCTAAATAAAATTTCACCCTGGGTTCAAGGTATAGTACAGGGACTGAGAAGCCTTTAATCTATAGACCCTCTGGGTGCAGCCTTTCCCACCCTCTCCTGAACCTTCCACACACCATTCCCCCCCCCAATGTTAAAAAGGGGCTGGTAGGAAGACAAGATGATGTTCAATACCTAATTTACTTACAACTTTGAACCAGGGAGGAATTCTGACAAATTTAAAGCATCCCATACTCATTTCTGATATTTTAGCCACTTTTATGGAGTGTAGAAAATTATTCTACTTATAGAAACAGCCATTTCTCTGCTTGCATAAGGTTCTCGAGATTAAAATTCATGTACTGCCTATTGGAGAGAAATTTAAGACCTATTATTTTCAGTGGAACCTATTTCCAACTAGATGACCTCTTTGCTAGGCCACAGAATTCTATTGGTGGTAGCTTTTTATGAAAGCATCCTCAAACCCCCATAATGTTGGCATATTATGTGACGAACATTGTTTTCTTTTTTAAAAAAGTAATAATTTGGAACAGCAGTGAAAGCTTTCCCATTGTCATGCACTAATTCGCTTGGAGAAGACTGAATTCAAATTATCTCTAATTAGCAACACCTGGTCAGCATATTGCTCTGCAGTGTAATTTCCTCAGTGCATCACTCAGGCTTTTGAGATACTGCTAGAAGGGTGTCTGGCTAGCATCAGCAATCCTGATGAATTGCGTGATGCACAATTAAGAGTCCAAGAAAACCTCCAGGGCAGCTGTTCTCTCCCCACCCCACAGAGAAGGAGGTTCAGGTTTCCTTGATCAAAGCCCATTTGAGAGGAAGCTTTGATAAGTTCCAGATGCCATCACAATTGCCTTTCTCTCCGTCTCCATTTTGAAACTGCAGATCTAAGTCCCTGGTCCACAACTCAATAGCCTGGCTAACTTAACATTTTGACTATTTCACAAAGTAATTGTCTTCATCAGAATGTTCCTGGTGTGAGATTTAAAATTCCCAAAATTTTATACTCACAATTCCAAGACAAGTCTGGTTAACAAAATCAAAGATTTATTGGAGAAAAACATGAAAAAAAAGAAAGAAAAGCGGTTGCAAGCGCAACCTCTTAGACTCTTCCCAAATGGATTGAGTTCAAAGAGCACAAAAAGCAGTTTTCAAGCTATACATTTTATACACCTTCACAATGCACGCCAGGCCTAAGAAACCCTCCCAACTTCCCCTTATTCTCTTAGGTCATCCTTTAGGTTGTTTTACATTTTAAAGGGTCATCTTGACAATTTCCACCTTGGTCTGATGTTCCTGTCTCCTGATAGCGATTTTTGCCCAAGGCGTAAGTTCCTGTCTCCTGGGGAGCTCTTAGCAAGTCATAATACATTGTCTCCACTGATTACCATTTGTGGTCACTTTACATAGTCAGAAAACAGCAGACAGATAGTTTCACACTTTACTATTACATTTGTCACAATTTATAAAAGAATAACCTTTATTTATTTCCTTTACTGGGGAAGGCGGCAAGAAGGATGAAGAACTTTTCCATGAGTGTTATTTTTAAAAGCTCCAGAACACAGTGTTTTAATGAATCAGAAGAGATTTATTTGATGAAAATGTTAAAACAGATTACAAATGATTCTGATGAGTAGAAATTTGGGGGTAAGGTAATTGGTTAATATCATGTCAATTTTACCTGTCTGTTCAAGGTAAAGGTAAAATTATGGTGATTCCTCCAAGGTATTTGTCTTTCTTAGCAACATTATGGATCTATTTGCCTTTGCTGTTTTCCAGGAAGTCTTTTGACTTCTAGTCCAACATTAGTTTTCAAGACTATTTAGTCCAGGACTATCAAACTCTCGGCCCGCAGGCTGGATGTGTCACACACTGGCCATGCCCACGCCCAGTTTAGCAAAGGGGAAAAAAGTCGCGACACGTCATGTGATGCTGCCATGATGACGTGAAGTTTGACACTCATTTAGTCACATACTGTACTGTTACTTCCTGAACTGCTAATCTGTTTAGAGTACTGGAAGATTTATTAATGTGTTTCATTTTTTATTTTTTATTTGTAAATTACTTCAGAAGCTTAAAGCAGTGCACATACATAGCCTTCCCTCTTCCACTTTTTCTCATAACAATATCAAGATAGGTTAGACCTAGAGAGAATGATTAGTCCCAAAATCACAGTGTGACCTTCCATGGATTACCTGTTGTCCCTGCTTATGACCCAACACACTGGTTTCCTTTGGTTCAACTATCGTAACTTTTTCTATTCCCATAAAATAAATTGTTGAGCATCAGCATATCTCAGCGAAACTAATCTAGATTATCTAGCAGTTTTCATTATAACTATTAATGATCTGCTTGGAGGTTGGGGTAGGTTGCCTGTGTCAATGTTTCTTCCAAAAACAATTAAGTGGCACAGTAGAACCCAATGCAGCCAAAGTGGGCAATGTGCAGCTCTCCTGATACTGAATCCTGACTTACAGAATGAGGAGAATTTTAATTCAGCATATTTGGAGGAGTAGAAGATGCTCAGCCATGGAAAGACAAAAAGAAAAAAAAATTGCATCAGTTTAATTGCATCCAACCTCATTCTGCCAAGGTTAGACCTAAAGCATCATTTGGATGAAGCTGTGAACACCTGGGAATCGAAATACACTAGCACTAGCCACTTCCTGCAAAGTGGCTTCCTTATTTAGCATTGTAGAATTACAGGTTCAAGCAATGACTGTCTTTCTATGCTTGTTTACTATTTATTAACACACCTTTAAAATAATCTTTCAGTTATCAGGGTACTGTACAGATGAGGTAAGAATAAAGTAATTTAAACAGAAAAATCACACTATGATAAAAAGAGGAAAATTACAGAGTAAGCGTACAAAAATCAAATGACTAAAATACCTGGGTGAGTTTTGAATGAATAAAACTTGCTATGCTTCCATTTCCAGGGGGAAATTTTTCCATAGCTGGAGGCCCACAGCTGAGATGGCTTCTCTCTTTATGACATTAAAATTATCAAGTATTACTACTCTTGAGTACAAGGCAAAGGCCTTTACAGCCTTTGGGCCCCATACCATTTAGGACTTTAAAACATAACCCTGGTTGCACAAGATAACTGCAGCAAGACTATTAATATGCACAAAAGTGAAACATCCACAATGAAGGAATGGTTGGTAAAGATGGTAGAATTAACAGATATGCCAAATTGACTTGTTTGATTAGGGAAAGGACTATAAGCGCATTTATTAGTGATTGGGAACCCCTTATGGACTTTTTGCTGAAGAAAGAAAAAAAAATGAACTTGTAATCAGAAAAGAAGGAAACTTGTAAACTATGAAAAGAAGGAAATTATGGTGTAACCTTAGAGAAAGGGTAAAATATAAACCACTTATATTTGTACCAATCATTTATAACCACTTTAAACCAATCATTTATAACCACTTAATATTAGAAGGCAGTTCTTTATAATCCTTTTTCTTTATTTGTTCACTGTTTTTTATTTCTTCTCTAAAATTAGTTTATCTTGTTTAACATTCATTTAATAAAAATTACATCCACACAATTGCACACACTAGGATATCGGCGCAATTAGTCTTAATTATAACATGTATAGATAAGGAAAGATTTCAGTAAATATTCTTTGGTAAACAAGACAAGACCTTGGATCAGTCATAATGAGGTCTTTCAGGAACCAGCATAGCTTGAAACATGTTTACCCTTCTCCATAATTAAAAGGGAATGCAAGCACCATTGCACAGTGCCATGGTAATATTGGATCTCCTTAGATAGCTGTAACTCCTGCATTACAAACAAGTGTGTTCAGTGATGCTCTCGCATGGCAATGAAATATCACTGGGCCAATTACATAAAGACTTTGTTGTGTGTGTCTCTTCAATTTCTTTTCCTATTTTTTTAATGCATTTGGAATCTATTCAGCTTTTATTCCACATTGTCTTCTTGCAGCCTGGCCCTAAATTCTGCTTAGGGTAAGAAACCAAATCCAGGTAAACTCAATACATTTATTAAGCCAGCATAAATTGTGGGTTTTGTTTTTTCTTTGCACCCAAGGGCTATAAAATTCCTAAATGTCATAATGGAGATTTGGCTGATAATTACTACTGTATTGGATGCCAATCTGATTGTGAAAACTTTGAATCATATCAGATTGATTCATGTCACTAGCAGGTTTTTTTTTTCCTTTTAAGACTTTCATTTCCCCAAACTGGAAGTTATTATGCACATTATTTAGAGTTCATTTAATATCAAACGGTATCATCTTTTGTATGTCTATTCAAAGTGGCTCTCACTTCTAGGAAGAATGTCATAGGGTTGCAGGTTAAACTATTCAAAGCTTGCCAAGTCTACAACACAGGTTCACTGAAAGAGGCCTTGAGAAACAACAGAATAGAGTCCCTTGATAGTTCTATAATTAGTCTGGTGAGGAGTGTGGATCATTTGGTCCCTTTTAGGCATCTTTGTTGACACCATAGTATTCTTAATCTTAGATATTCATTGGGAGTCAGGTGACATATATGTATATATAATGAATTATTATGGTAGCTTGCAGAGTCAGTCAGATATTTAGTCTGCATTTGACATTTTTATCCACCTATTGAGGACCCGGGAGAGGCAGATTGTGGAAGAGCAGGCTGCAGAGAAAATTGCAATCATTTATGCTGTTCTCCCTTCCTATTTAAGCCTTCTCCCCAGCATCAAAGCATGGCAGAGTTGCTTATCAAAAGCTCAACCTTGAAATAGGTGGGTTGGAGGAGGAGATGTATTTTTAAAGCAGTGCAGCTGCTGCAGCAGCCAAATAAAAGAAGTGGTCTTCATAGAGGTGGAAGGATCCAGAAGAAAAAGAAGCCCAGCCCAATGTTGCAAATGTGTCAGTGTGTTATATGCTGCCCATTAATAAAGGAGAAAAAAAAGCAAAAGAAGAAAATCCTGGAAAGGTGGGGGGAGGGAGTTAAACACAGACCAGGGTCAATAAAAATACTGTTGTATACTAGTAATAGCAGCATAGTAGCTATGGTAATAGTATGCTGGTAGTAGAAATAATATAGCATAGAAGAACAAGTAATAGCACAGCATAGCATAGTGAACACTGTGCAATACCAACAGTAAGAGAAGTAGGATATAGTATGATAGACATTGAAGCAATTCACATATCTGTATATTTCACTTTTGTATCTTAGATATAGTTTTTTCAAAATAAAATATCTCCCTTGTAGAAAATCTAGGCCTAGGGTCCAATGCTTTTGTGGATCTTTTGAGTTTGAACTGGGTATAGTTTAAAAATAACCAGTGACACAGATATTGTTGTCTGGTGATGTTAAAGGGATCCTCGCAGGATGTAAGCTGTTCCAAGTAAAGCTGCCCTTTGCAATTGACTGATAGCAATTTTGTCAGTGCCGATGATGCTTCAGATGTTTGAGGATTGCATTCAAGGCACCTGTTACTATTGGTACTATCTTTGCTTTATTTTGCCAGTTGTTTTACTTCTATTTGCAGGTCTTTGTATATTGTTATTTTCTCCAGTTCTCTCTCTTCTCTTCTGCTGTCTCCAGGTACTGCAATATGCACTAACAAGGTTTTTTTTTTTTTTGCTTTTATTGACAAAACAATTGGAACAATCCTTCTGGGGAAGGTTATGTGGCAGGTGCTTGTCTGCTTGAATTCTGAAGACCCTGAACACTTCAGCTTCATTTCTATTACTTTATTGTGTGGTCCCATCAGTTCTTGTTTGCAGGCAAAAGATTTCTTGTGAGATATTCTAATGCGCCATTGTTGTCTTTTGTCCTGCATCAGTCTGTACGATCTTGCAGCAGTTAATAAGGTGATCCACTGTTTCTTCAGTTTCTTTGCAGAAAATGCAGATACTTCTTTTGCTGTTGTTGATCTTCATATGTGTCAAGTTCTTCCCAGGAACTATGATTGTTTCATTGTATTGGTATAGCATACAGTATGCGCAGATCCAAGTAGTGTGGTCTTTTGTCATTGACAGATGGAAATGTTATCAATGGGCAGCTTTTTGAAGTGTCATCCAAGGCCTTCTGGCTTGGCACCCAGTGTGCCGATAACCCCTGGCGCCACACGTATGCCATAATTTTTCAGCTTTGATTTTCAAAACTTTAGGATGTTCTCCAATCTTTTGTCTTCTCGTCTCCCTGCTATTGCCACAAAAACTATCTACACACTTTCTTTTAACCACAGTTAAATTTGGTGTGTTATACGACAATACTTTAATAGTTTGTATTCAGAATTATTATTCATTGCCTTGGCAGATATGAGAACCTTAGGTAGGTTTTACTTTGTTATTTTATGTAAGCTTTATTGCAATTTTGGAATGCAGTATTCTTCTTACGCATCACTCAGAGATTTTAAACTCTCTGAATCTACATGCCATCATTTACCATTTATTTTTTCCATGTTAAGTACACTTCCTTCAGCAACCATGGGAGAAGCCACTCCTTCATCCAGATTCCCTGGATGGTGACCCAGACTGTCTTGTATTTTGGCTCTGATATACAGGGAAATCATGATTCATGCTTCCAGCCCATCCCAACCTCTTTTTTTCATCATCTCTCTCTGCCCTGCCCATGTAGTGAAACTAACACAATGCCTTGTCAGTTTCACCAATGCTGTGTCCATTTATTACAGACATCAGGGAGCAAGTGGATAATTAGTACATTCCCTAAGGAACAAACAGAGCAAAAAAGCTGTAAAGTGTGTGTCCTGGAAAGAACATGCCTCTTTTAAGCTGAAAACTCAGACAGAAACAAAGTTAAATTCCACAGCATCCTATGTTTTTCACCAGTAATGATAAACTTATATGAAATTATCGAGCCTTGGATGGGAAGTTTCTGGAGAGAAGTGTCATTGCATATTTGCCTGATTTTAATTTAGGTCTAATTCTGCAGTACTAGCATGCATTCATTTGCATATGCACACAGGCACACACTTCATTATAGAAAAGTAACTTTGGTGGAGATTTACTATTAGCAGTGTGCGGGTGTGAGGAGAGAGGTTGGTCTTAATGTTTTTCCCACTGCCTATATTCCTCTACAAATCGGACACATATATCTTTATGGCATCTTTCATCACAAGGTTCAGTTCATGGGTAGATACATTTTTTGGCTGCTGCAGTAGACAGTCACAGAAGATAGGAAGTGTAAAATTTGGGTTACAGAAAAGATTGTTAAAGTATCTATTCCCTTCCCTGCTTCAGATTTCTTCTGTCTTTCTCAAATTGTTTCTAAATATTAGAGCTATTTTACTTTCACATCATATAGAAATGTATTGCCACAAAACACATTTTTTCCTCAACAAGGACCACAAACAAGAGATATAAATATGATTCCCAAATCAAAAATTGGTACTCTTTCATGTACTCTGGAGTGTTAAGAACAATATTATCCAGCAATGGGTTTTTATTTACCTCTCCTGCCCACCTCCCCCCCCCCCATGCCTTTCCCCAGGGACCAAAATGGCTGAATTTTTCTTCTAAGCAAATCAGGAAAATACATTTTTAAAGAAGTGAAACTCTGATTAGTCCCAGAGTGCAGGATTTGCTCAGAACATAAGATTAAGGATAAACTTTGAAATGTCTTGCAAGTATCATTGGTGCAGTAAGGAACCAGTGGAGCTGAAAATAAGGTATTTGGTGGAAGCATCTTGGAGAGAGAATTAGCTTTTGTTTTGTGTTTCTAGTGCTTCCCTGCCCCTTTTATTTCTTGAAGAACAGGTATGGGATTATAGATCAGTTTACAAACCAGTAAAAATACATTATTGTATAAACAGGACAATGGTTAGAGGAAAGGGGAAGTAATTTGATCGGTTGGAAGTCTCCTTGTGAGAACATACATAAATCACTTCATGCTGGCAGAGCCATTGCTGGCAGGCCTGGCTCAGCCTGAATCTCTCCTGATCTATAGCTCAAGCAACTTCAAGAAGACATTATTTGTCAAGATGCTCCAGCATGTAAAATTGGCCCTAAAGCATTTCCTGCTCCATCTCCTGCTTCCTCTTCTTTGCAGCAATTGAATAAAGGCCCTTTTTAAAACACACCCAAAAGAATGTGGTTGCTTTTCTCAAGGAAACAATTCTCTCATCCATTCTCAACTCTCTGATGCTGTAGAAATATTATTGGGCATCAAGATATTTGTAGCCTACCAAGATTTCATGAACTTTTAACCTATATGCTGAATATATATATTGAGAGAAGCTGGATTGCAAGAAGACAAATGTGGTTTTAAATTGATGGAAGTAATTTTCAGTAATCTGTGCTGTGCTTAGATCACTGCAACAGCTGAAAACGCAAATGATCTTTGAACTCTGGTAATGAAAGTCAAATAGTACAGTGGAAAATGAAATTAAACATAACGAAGAGCAAATTAATAATGTATATAGCAACCAACCTTAGAAATGACAATAAAGATACAGAAGTGTTATATAGCTTTCTCAGAATAATATGGGTCCCCATTCAAGCCAGTTGCACAAGAACAAATCAGAATGAAATCCAGACATGCTGTATGGAAAGGAAATGATTTATTAATCCCTAAAAGGACAGGTTTGCTTTAGGAGTAGCCACTTTAGGGATATACAAATAGGGTTTTATGACAAGAGACTTTGATGTTGATATGTAGATTGAGGCATTCCTGCTACGGGCTTAGATTTTGAGCTGTATATTAGATGTGTGTATCTGGATATTGTCCTGAGGACATGAAGTCCAAGAGGTAAGATCACCCTCAGATGTGTAGATGCCTTTCTAAGTGTGGATTTATTGTGAAGGGTCTGGTATTGTGATTTTATCTTGAGGGCATTCTGTTTCCTGATAGGTTGTAAATTGCTGGTGCATCAGAGGTAGTTTGGGAAATGTTTGACTTGGCCAGAGGGTGATTGAGACAGAACTAGGAATAAAGTTAAGAAGTATCTGATTTCTTATAATTTTCCCACAGCTTCTACTTTTTAGTACTGACAACAGTGAAAGAACTAGCAGTCAAGAAATATATTACACTTGCACTCAGCAGGAGAGCAAATTAAGTCTTTAAAAAAGGAATAGTATTTGGATGCTATGATGTGCCTTTACAAATTCAGAAATAATTTTCCCTATGACATGCTTTTGTTTTTGCTATGAAAGCAAAAGATTTTGAAGAAGTAGGACAGAAAGAATATTGATGTTTTTGAACTTTGGGGTTGGAGAAGACACCCAAGAATGTCATAGATAGCCAAGAAAACAAAACAAATGGATCCAAATCAATCCAGAATTCTCACTTGAGGCAGAAATGACTGATCTCAAAATATATCCTATACATATTACGTGAAGACCCTATTCACTTGAGAAATTTATAATGCAGTTAAAAAGTGGAAAGAATGACCAGCAACAAAGTGGATGTTCTTGATTAACTAAGGCACAATATCAGCAAATAGCCAGAGCCTGCAAAGATGACGATGAGGCTCACAATGAACAAAGACTTGTGACAAAAGTAAAAAATAACAAAAAAAGCTTCTTCCAACATGTTAAAAACAAGAAAAAAGTCAAGGAAACAATTGGTCCATTGCTGGGAAAAAGTGGCAAGATGGTGACAAGCAACAGGGAGAAAGCAGAACTATTTAAATTGTTTTTTGCAACTGTCTTTACACAAAGGGAAAAAAGCAGTCCAACCTATCAAGAACAGCCCCACAAAAAACAGATTAGGAACACAAGTTAAAATAGGGAAGAAAATGATAAGTGAACACCTGTCTATCCTAGACGAGTTAAAATCACCAGGACCAGATGGATTATATACCAAGGTTCTTAAGGAAGTGGCAGATGAGATCTCAGAACCACTGAACTATATCTTTCAAAGATCCTGGAGCACCAGGTAACTGCTAGAGGACTGGAAAAGAGCTGATGTAGTTCCCATCTTCAAAAAAGGGAGGAAAAAATAGATCCAGGAAACTACAGACCTATCAGCCTGACCAGGGAAGATTCTGGAAAAGATAATCAAGCAACGAATCAGCGAACACCTAGAAGCAAAGAAAGTAATAACCAAAAGCCAACATGGGTTTGTCAAAAATAGATCATGCCAGATTAATCTTATTGCATTCTTTGACAAAGTGACAAAATTAGTGGACCAGAGGAATGCTGTCAATATAATTTACTTGGGATTTCAGTAAGGCATTTGATAAAGTAGATCATAACCTACTACTAGATAAAATAGAAAAATGTGGGTTAGACAGCATCACCACCAGATGGATTCATAACTGGCTAACCAACTGCATTCAACGTGTAGTCCTCAATGGAACTGCATCTACATGGAGGGAAGTATGCAGTGGAGTATCCCAAGGCTCTGTTTTAGGCCCAGTACTCTTCAACATCTTCATCAATGATTTGGACAAGGGGATAGATGGGGAACTCATCAAATTTGCAGACAACATCAAGCTAGTAGGAATAGCGAACACTCCGGAAGATAGGCTTAAGATACAGAAGGATCTCGACAGACTTGAACATTGGGCGCTATCTAACAAAATGAAATTCAATGGTGAAAAAAGTAAGGTTCTACATTTAGGCAAGAAAAACAAAATGCACAGATACACTATATGTGGTACCTCGCTCAATAGTAGTAACTGTGAGAGGGATCTTGGAATCCTAGTGGGGAAACCATTTAAATATGAGCCGGCTGTGTGTGCAGAAGCTGCCAAAAAAGCCAACAAAGTTCTAGGCTGCATAAACAGAGGGATAGAATCAAGATCACATGAAGTATTAATACCACTTTATAATGCCTTGGTAAGGCCACACTTGGAATACTGCATCCAATTTTGGTCACCACAATGTAAAAAAAGATGTGGAGACTCTAGAAAGAGTGCAGAGAAGAGCAACAAAGATGATTAGGGGACTGGAGGCTAAAACATACGAAGAACTGCTGCAGGAACTGGGTATGTCTAGTTTAATAAAAAGGACTGGGGTGACATGATAGCAATATGTTCCAATATCACACGGGCTGTCACAAAGAAGAGGGAGTCAAGCTATTCTCCAAAGCACCTGAGGGCAGGACAAGAAGCAACTGGTGGAAACTAATCAAGGAGAGAAGCAACCTAGAACTAAGAAGAAATTTCCTGACAGTTAGAACAATTAATCAGTGGAACAACTTGCCTCCAGAAGTTGTGAATGCTCCAACACTGGAAGCTTTTAAGATGATATTGGATAACCAATTGTCTGAAGTGGTGTAGGGTTTCTTGCCTAAGCAGGGGGTTGGACTAGAAGACCTCCAAGGTCCCTTCCAACTGTTATTCTGTTTTCTGATTACAACAACAGGGGCAAGATTACAACAACTGGAAGATCTGAAAACTACATTGGGGAGAGACCATCTTGGAGGTCTGTTATCAGCTTGCTATATCAACTATAATTCACTACCCTAAGTCTGTCCACTTTACTTCCAAAAATGAAATTTTCATAGTGTTGTTTAGGAAAAGAAAGGCCGAATGTTTAAAATTCCACTCCCTTATTTGTTAGTGAATTAGCAACGAAGTAATCCTTGCATTCTGTCCCAAATGGACCTGATCTATGGAGAAGTACAGGAAAATCCCAGAGATTTTTTTTTTAAAAATCCAGTCACAACACTGGACTGTGTAGAAATAACACTTATCTTTCATTTTGCAAGAAACTAGCAAATAATTTTGAGAAAAATCACATCATGTATCTTCCATTAAGTTTAGTAAATGGTTGCAGCTCCCATAGAACTTATGAAAGTTTCCATGCCAAAATACATTTTCCAGTTAAAATACCTTGGCCGAAATAATTTTATGTTGTCTGGATCAATTTTTCCCTTGCTATCCAGTTCACTGTGTGCCATATTGTACTTCCACAGTAATGTAGTTAGTACAGCTTTCCCCTTATTTTTAAGTTCCAGAACTGTTAGACAGCTGAACTATTACTCTAGTGGTTGGGAATTCTGGAAGTTGTACACCAACACATTTGGGTTGGGGAAAACTGCGTAAATAACTCATGCTACTATTTCTTAGACTATTGATGTCTTGTTTCTATCCCTGCTTCCCCTCAGAGATATCAGCTTCTCAGACCTTCATAAAACTAATATTTCAACATTTTCTGGCAAACTTAAAATACTGATGCACTCCTAAACAGGAGCCGAGTTAGGTAATTACCACCCAGGTCATCCAGGGAAGAGAACCCTGACTTCAAGAGCTTCCTGAATCACTGTTCCCAGAATTACTCAATACTGAGTGATCAAAACTGCTAGGTTCTGTAATTCATTTAACTCTAGAAAGCTACAAGTAATCAGTGGTAAAAAATTTTTTACTACCGATTCTGTGGGTGGGGCTTGGTGGGCGTGGCAGGGGAAGGATACTGCAAAATCTCCATTCCCACTCCACTCCAGGATACTGCAAAATCTCCATTCCCACCCTACTCTGGGGCCAGCCAGAGGTGGTATTGCCGGTTCTCCGAACTACTCAAAATTTCCGCTACCGGTTCTCCAGAACCTGTCACAACCTGCTGAATACAGCACCCCTGTACAAGTTCCATATCCATGTTATGATAGTATATTCAATATTCAAATGTTCAAGATAATCTTTAAGGTATAGAGCAAACCTGATTCACAACAGGGTGCATTGGAAAGTCCAGTGTTTTCTAGGAAATTATTGGAAGGAATCCTGCATTATTTTGCAGAGGAGCAATCAAACTAATTAGAACAAAATTTCCTTTCCTGTTAGACCAGACTAAGCATAATATGTTCTCCACTGATGGATGGATGGATGGATGGATGTGATGGATGAATGAATATCTGTTTGGCATTATCTGAAGAATTGTTATTTCTCAGGGTAACTGAGAATAGTATGACTCTTCCTGTTTCACTGTCAGAATCAAAAGGAGCAATTTTTTGAAAAGCTTGGGCTTAATTACAGGAAGAGAAGCATATCCGTTATGTTTGAACACAAACCCAGCAGCATTCATCTGGAGAGCCAATTGTTATTGTATACACAGTGATGGACGAGAGTGCTGTTCTTGTTTGCCTAATTTATAGCTTCTCTAATTTTGCCAAATCTTTTTTTGAATGCCATCTGTACAGACATTTATGATTTTAGCACATTTAAATACAATAACCATTTATCAAAGTTTCCATTTTTTAATAAAAGGACTTTACCCCAACTTGACTTTATATGGAATTCAACTATTAGTTTCAGCCAGTTTTGAGACAAACCAATAGTAGAAAATACAGTCCAGCCTCTAAGAGACTTTGGATTCTTGACCACTGCTTTGAAACTTCAACAATTTTTGCTCTACTGGCCCATGTTTTCTAAAGTAAAGCATATGAAATCCCCCTCCCCATTTAGAATTATTTCAACTTGACTTTCCCAAAACAGCTTTAAAAAAAAAAAACTTAAATGAATGGGTTGCTTTTCAATTCTGAGTGTTAGTAGTAGAAAGATATTGCATCGATGGGGCTCCTGTAATTATGTGAAATGCATAGTTTATTATGGTTGGTAAACTCTTTGGGATGGGTAAGTAAGCAAAAAATAAGCTAGTTTGATTAAGTAACATGTCGACTAGGTTTAGAGTTTTTCCTAAGTGAATTGATGATAGAACCTTCTATCTACTTCCTGCTGTGTCTTATTAATATAATGGGAATCAACTCAAAATTTGAGTTTTATGTAAGTTACTTAATGTAAGTTACTTTTTATCAAGTTATATGGAGCATTTCCCAATAGATACATGGAACTCTTAAGATTTAACTTGTCAAGCTCAGTACTATATTTGGTTCAACTGGAAGTTTTCCTGTAATTTTAACAAACATATTTATTCAAGTCTTTGTAGACTGTTATATTGGATATGTCATAAACTCTACTAAAAATAACATGTCTGGAAAAGTATGAGGAGCTGGTTATTAATCTAGATACATCATTTATTAGGTATTTGTTATTACCTGATCCCCTCCTCCAATATTTTAGATTTTGGAAACTTTCTGTATTATTCCTCCTTATCTTGACAGCTCTTATAAAGGGTTCCATCTAACTCAATTTCATACACTAAATTCCTTTGCGAAAGTCTCATGAAGACATGAGTCTCTCCTGCTGTTGCAGGTATTTATATGGCCAATAAACCTGAAAGGAGAATGTAGCAGGTAACCACTGAAAAAGGAGTCCCCAAGTGCTATTTAATTTATTAAGAAATATTCAAACTGAGCAGCCAAACTATATTCTCATGATACTTAAGAGACCATTTTCATTGTTGCACTAAGATGCAGCCCAACTCACTCATGGCAAAAATACCAAGTTTAACCTTCACAAACCACAGAAAACTGCATACAGCTGTGTGTGGGGAAAAACCCTATAATCCAGCCACAAATACTTCAACCTGAAAATAAGAAAATTGTCATCAGTGAACAATGTAAATTAGCAGCCAAGCAATATTTAAACCACTTAATTATGAGATAATTAAAGCTAGGCCAAAATTGTACATTTGCATTTTTACCTCTACCTGAGTATTCTGGAACTTATTTACTATCTTGTTATTAATATAAAATTTGTTACTTACAGGTTTACTGAGAAAAAGGAATTAAAAAGGAATTTTTATTTGCTGTTATTTACACAATGAGAAAGAAGAAACTCAATTATTCTATTGATAAGATACAGAACATGTAAATAATTTACTCTGTTTCTCATCAAAATGCAACACATTAGTTGGATTATTTTCTTCCTGGAAGTTTACTTACATTTGTAAAGACAGTTTTGGCTTGTTAACTGACTACACTTTGAATAACTATTATCATTCTTACTTATGAAGATGGATAGAATCTCTTTTCTCATTAACTATCAATTGCCTTCCAAAGATTCCAACAGTACAAAAATGCACATTTATTTTCTTCTGATATATTTATCAAGGTTTCAGTTGAGGTGAACAAAGATACTCTATTCTGATCTACAGGTGTTAGAATCAGACAGCTATACAAGAATTTCTTCACAGCTGCAGATACTACACTAGAAGTGTTTTAAAAATTAGAGCTGCATCAAAATCTCCACCCCCACCCCCGTTTTTCCTATAATTTCCCTCCTTCTATTTTGCCAGTTCTCTTTTGCTTAATGTGTATGGAATTCCTAATGTGCTTTATTTTGTATTCCTAGTTTTTTTTAAAAAAGCATTATTCTTCTACTTCTGTTTTTTGTTTAAATTGCCCAGCATAGTCATAATTTCCGCTGAATTCTACCTTTCTTTTTTCAAATCTATTCCTTACAATAGTATTTCTTAATCCTGGCAACTTTAAGATTTGTGGACTTTAACTCCTAGAATAAAACTCACACATCTTAAAGTTGCCAAGGCTGAGAAATACCGCCCTAAAAATTAAATACTCAACTGAGTCCCACAACCAAAATAAGTTACCATATATACAGGGAAATTTACAATTGAAATCTCAGTAGGAATCCATGTGATTAGTTGCTAACTGTCACACACTGATGAATGCTACAAGAAAATGTCATGTATTGATAGAGAAACTATCAGGACAATATGCTTCATGTTTCACAACTTTAATAGAATATTCTAACTATTCTGTACAAATTGAAAACACCGTATTAAGTTACAAATGTATAAGATAAGGCTGGAGCACTCTCTACATGCCTGGTAACAGCATTCACACAATTGATAATGAGGTGTTGCCATAAGCTGGCATTGTTGGTGAACTGTATTCTGAATATTCTTCAGAAGTATTCTGGAGCTTTAAAAAACATGGAAATGTGAAACGGAGTGACTTGATATTGCAGATAAACATCAGAACTATGCACCCAGGATGCATTTATATTTTTCCAATTATATGATATAGCTTTCACAGGCCCAAATTGGATCATCTTCCAATTTATCCAGAATATTATTTTCCACGTTTGTGTGTAGTTTCACTTTATTTTTTATTTAATGGAAGCTATACTTTGCTATGTCCTCTGAATTCCAATGCTGTAATTTGCACTTGATGGCTAAACCGTCACCAAGACCATCTGCACTTGGTTTAAAGGTTGAGTACAAATTACAAAATGCTGGTTCAGCTATTACATCAAACTCTGGTCAATTCTTAAGGTTGAAGGAAGATTAAAAGTGAAGTTGCACCGAACAGTGGAGAACAAACATATAAAGTTGCAGCTTATGTCCAGGCTTCAAATCTTTGGATTTAAGAATGTCTGAACAGTGGCGAGCTTAACTAAGGCAAACCAGGGATATATACTTAAGTGCTGCAACCTTCTCAACCTAGGGAGCCCACATCAGGCTTGCTGTTTTGAAATGTCTGAGAAGCAATAATTTTCTTGAGTAAAGTATGAGTTTTCCACATACAAGTACCCATAGTTTATAAACAGGATTCTCTTCAAGTATTTTAAAACTATTAAAAGTACTAGTTCACCAAAGTACTTTAAAAAAAAAATGAATAAATAAGGTGAACAACTAAATGTCTCTCGACCACTCCTTTCTTCAAAGATAAAGGAAATGTTATTTTCCATCTTAAATTACTGGAAATGACAATGTTTTAAGGTACTCTGTAGCATTAATCTGTCTCAATGGTTACAGATTTATTTTAACGGGAAAAGATCTACCAGAAGGCATATTGCTTTATTTGTTTTTACTGTATTTTATTAATTTAATAGTCTAAATATTCCTATTCCATAGTATTTTGACAAAAACTTACCTTGTGTTGAGGGTAAGTTTTTCAAAAAGGCAAATTATTTTTTTAATTTAATGGAAAAGCTACAGAGACAGTTGAGCTAAATTGTACCAAAGGCTGTAGAGTGTGCTTTAATTAAACCTCATATTTCTCAAATGCATTAAGTTGCCACTGTACAAGTTAAGCAAAAATAAGAAAAGAGTTAGTGAAAATCATGCATTTGAAAACAATTTAGTTTAAGCATTGTTAATAAGATTGTGCTGCAGTAATGGAATTTCCTGAACTGCAGGCCAGGTATCCAAATATTGTTACAGGCTGTTCAAATATCACTCTGAAGTGGTATTTCCTTATTGTTGTTTGCATTCAGCAGGTTGACTGGCATCTTTCTGTTTAAAAATGAAAAGAAAAAAAGAAAGAGATTTATGTAAGAGATACTTCAATATAATACTGAATTTAATTCAACATTAAATTTAATTTTGTATTCATAACCAATACCAGAACTAAGATATGAAAATAGTAATTTGAAAAGTAATATTCAAGGTATTGTGCTTTGAGGGATGGAGATATTATTCTTTATCCTAAAGGTAAGACAACCAGTTATTAAATCTGCACAGTGTTTTGGACCTAAAGGTTAAAAGGTGCTTAAGAATCAATTGCAGTCCAAATGTCACATCTTTTTTTGCAAATTTCAAAGCATGTCTTTTCTCAAGATCACAATCAGAGAAGTGTTTTGCCTTCAAATCTGAAGCACTGCTTATTAGTTACCCCTATATTTTAGCCATTAAAATAATAATGGATTACAACAAAGCCGTATCATCCTATTTCTTGCAATGGCTAGGGGTTCACTTATTCTTTCCAGTAATTGGTACAACAATCTGTGTTTTTACATTTTTATATCATTCCTCAATAAGATTTGGAATAAATAAACGGATGAATGACATTCAGTACTGTTTGACCCAGACCAACAGTATCACACTTTCAGGTGTTTGTTCAGAGGAATCTTTTTTGGTACCCACATTCTAGCATTTTCCAAAATATCTAAAAGATGCATAGAGACACACTGAAGGTTAACCACATCTTGATAAAGGACTAGATTCTAAGATAATAGTCTCAATTTTTTTTTTCCAAATGCCACCAAAACACTACTGGAACATTTCTCAAAATAAAGAAATAAAAACATAACCCGTTTTAAGAAAAAAGCAAAATGCGGTAGGATCACATAAGAGTTTACTATCAGGGGCAATGCCTGCAGAAAATACTGAAGGAAGAAAAAAGGGAGGATAATGCAAAAAGCTAAAGACAATTACAAAGAATTCTTAGTAAATGTTCCATTGTTTATTTTTAAAATTGCTTTTTTTTTTTTTAAAAAAAAAAGATCATTATTCTAAAGGAAAACCCAAGATTTTTTTTATTAAAATACAAACAAGCTATTTAAAGTGTTTCTACACACCCCTGAATGAATAATGCAGAGGTTTAATAGTTATCATAGATAAACAGTTGTGTGCAAACATGTAGGCTTCTCTAAATCAAATTGAGAGTGCCAGTTTGGCTTACTGGTTAAGGCACTAGACTAGAAAGTGGGAGAACCAACATGAAACAAGCTAGATGACCTTGGGCCACTCACTATCAGCCCCAGGAAGAAGGAAATCAGCATGAATTGAGACTGACTTGAAGGCGTGCACCTTCTTAAAAAGATAAAATTGAACATTTCAATGAATCCTTAAGTGAACAGATACATTGTACAGCAATATACTGTTGGTATATTGTACAGCAATAAACACAAGTATCTTTCTGCAAATCTGAATGCATTCATGCGCATTCATCTTCATGTAAATTTAAGAATGCAAAATAAATATCAGGTACAGAAATTTGGAACCTTTCAACAGCTGATTCAGTGCTCTTTTTAAAAAAGTTTCAGCTATGAAGAATATTGTTAAGATATAGAAGTTAATAAAACTGTTGAAGTAAAGGTAAGTTATGGAAACCCCAGGGGAAAAAATACACTAGAACTGCCAAAAAGCTGGTCAGATCTGCAAAACAAAACCCAGAGATCATTCCAAATGGCCTTCTGAAAAGTTTAGCTGATAGTACAGTAATTATTCACGGGTCCACACTACAGCACTGCTTTGGTAACAATCATCTGCAATGGAAAGCTGGCAGAAAGTACCCTTTCGTCTGATCTCAACATTACTACTTAATCTATGCATGCACGCACACAAACATTCTGAAATAAAAATGGAACTGTTTAGCCATAACCACACAATATACATTTGTGGAAAAATGATAAAGCAAATGAAGAACATGCTGGCTATTTCAAAAGATGATAGTTTAAAATACACCTTCAAAGTATTCAAGAATACTTATAGGAAACATAGTTTTTAGAGTAGCCTTCACAGTTTAAACTTTGGTATTTCTACATGAAGATCTCAAATATATAATATATATAAAATAATGTAGAAACATTTCCAAGCAAGAAGAATTTTGCAAGGAAGAGTGGAAGAAAAATTCCAAAAGCAAAGAAAAAACTCCCTACAACTTGTGATACTTTCCTGATACTCATTTGATAATTAACTGTTAAAAGCTCAACTCACACCACCTGCATTTCTAATAAAAACTATTATTTTAATTTTGATGACTGCTTTAAGCGTCCTCTTATTTTGCATTCCGTTCACCAACAATATAGCAAATCTAAATCAAATAATTTTGACAGCACAGAAGTACAGTAAGTTTATGTAATTTTTCAGGTTAATATTAAAGTGAAGTTTACACAAATGTAATACAGCATACTTATGGTGAAACAGTGGAGCACTTTTAAAAAGGGATAATGAAAAGGGCAAGTACAGGTGGTCCCTGACTTACAACCATTGGTTTAGTAGCCGTTCAATGTTACAACAGCATTGAAAAAAGTGACTTTTCATATGTACAACCATTACAACTTAACCGTGATCATGTGATCAAAATTCAGATGCTTATAATTAGCCTGCATTTATGATAGTTGCAGTGCCCCTGGGTCAGATAATCATCTTCTGCAACCTTCTGACAAGCAAAGTTAATGAGGAAGCCAGATTCACTTTAAAACTATGTTACTAACTTAAAAACTGCAGTGATTCATTTAACAGCTGTGACAAGATTGTAAAATGGGGCAAAACCCACTTAGTAATTGCCTTGCTTAGCAATATAAATTTTGGGCTCAATTATGGTTGTACATCAAGGACTACCTGTAATATGTAATGCTGTTTTCCAAGTGACTGAATATTTTATTAAGAGAAGAATTACTAATTCCTATTTTCTCTTATATATCCTTGCTGTTGAGTGGTAAACAAAACCTTACGTTTCTACTATTAGAAATGTTTCCTATGTAGGTCATGGAACATTGATCAATCATATGTAGCAGCTTCTTAGAACCAAGATTTTTATTTAAAACATCCCCAAAAAGTGGAGACAGCAAAACTGTCTATAAAATTAATTCTACAGCACAATAATCCATATTAAGGCTATTTTGGGAACAAAAAAGCCTAAAAAGTAACAGTAAAATGATATTTTAGCCACTGGGATATACACTTTACTGAGGATAGACAGGGAATATCTGGTGTAAGAGTAAGGAAAGCAGTAATTGAATATTCATAATTCAGGAAATAAAAGAGTACTGAAGAAACATAGAGGAATATGATTATTAGTGTAGCTTCTAAATTAAATGAAGAGTTGTGAACAATGCTGAAACAAGACATTAGTCACTAATACCAGAAAATAGAACCCTAGGTTTTTCTACAGTAGTGCAGGGCAAGCTCAAGTGGGCATCTTATTCCAGAGGCAAGCACTGATGCTATTACCTAATTTGGGTAATGAAAAGTCTGCCAAAAAACAAACAAACAAACAAACAAACAAACAAACAAACAAACAAACAAACAAACAAGCAAGCTCAGAGAGCACCAAGGACCTTCATGTCAACCCTAAGCTACAAATATTCTCCTTTATTAGTACTCAGAAAACGATTTATGAGTTTCAGGACCAAAACAGTTGTTAATTGCACGGTGTGACCAGAAGGGTAGAAATATACTTGGGGGATAACAGGCTAGTAATTTTAGCATAGATGACACTCCTTTTAAATGTCATGCTAAATACACTGAATTTGGAACAATATCTTCTAATGAGTTGCAAATACTGAAAATATACCAAAATGTAGCTAGTAGTTTTAAGTCGCTAAAGCCTACACAAAGAACCAACACACACACACACACACACAAAATAACAAATAATTTCTAAAATTTACTTTTAAATGAAATAATGTTGACCTCCCCCCAATATCCCATTCCAAAGTTGTGATGTCACTGAAAGTATTTCAACACTGCAACAGGCCACCACAACCTTAATAGAAACAATCTGATCTTGAAACAGACTATTCCATCTGTAAGGGTAAACAGCTCAATATTTGAATATTAAGTGGTTAGGCTGGAATATTTCTTTTTTATATTATATCTGGACATTTGAGAACACATATATAAATAAATATTCATTTCCCTCAAAAACGGTAATTATAATTTAAGAGCTACATCTATTTTATGTATTTTTCTCAACATTTACCTTATGGACTTAATAATACACTATCTTGATAAAGTACCATTTTTTTCCTATAGAATAGGTGAATGAAACAAATTAGGTACTTAAATGAATGAAATTTGCATGGGTCCAAAAAAAAAGGGGGGGGGAGCCTTGGAAGTTAGGTATTAATGGAATTCAACCTTACCTATAAATGAATGAATGAATGATAAACAGACTTAAATTACACCTAAACGGGGAAAAATTGAAACGAACTGTCAGCATAAAAGAAAGATGAAATGGACCCAAATAAACAAAAGTAAAAAAGCAGTAACTAGTATTCCAGAAGGCACAAAAAACAATTTGTCACATACAATCACTCACAGAAATAAGCATATTTTCCATTTTTTCTAGCCAAAGATATTAACACTTGCCTGCAATGCATTTCATTTTCAATTCAGTAACTATCACATCATTACTGTAATAGTTATATAATAGTCATAAGAAACATTATCTCTAAGCCATGTATACAATTGTGCCAAGTGTACAGGTTATATGTTCAAGTCAACATGTACAATGTTCAAAATTCAAATCCAATTTTCACATGTAAATATTTGCATATTTTACTTTTAATGTAGATCTCTGGTCAATGTATTGCAGATAACCAGCTATCAGTGTAAGTAAAACTAGTTTGAGAACTGATGACAAGGATTCTTTCCATTCTATAATTTTAAAAATAAGTCTGGGGCGGGAAGTGAAAAGGGAGGAAAGGGAGAAACACTTCATGAATTATTTCATCTTATCTACATGACTAAAATTTTCATTCAAGAGAAAAAGATCACATAGAATACCACATAACAATTACATCACTATAAATCTCCCTGTAATTGTATATGTGGAATTTATCAAGTGTAATCTGCAAATTAAGAATTCCTTTTCTTAGGCAAGTAGGAAAAAATGAAATGAATAAAGTAGATTTTGGTATTTTAGAATGAAAAAGAATAGAAACACAAAAGCAAATGGGCATAAAATGGACAAATATATTTCAAATCTGCAAAGCTTTTAAATAAGCAGGCATATGCTCAGGGGTGAAATGCTCCTGGTTCGAACCGGATCACCTGATCCAGTAGCGATGGCGGCGGATGGTTCGGAGAACCAGTAGCAAAAATCCCTGCGCCCCCCCCATGCCCAGCTGAGCCGCGCGATCATCAGAGGCTGTTTTTTTACTTTTAAAAGCATTTTTTTCTACAACCTCTTCAGCCGAAAAAATGCTTTTAAAAGTAAAAAAAAAGCCTCTGATGATTGCGCGGCTCAGCTGGGATCATCAGAGGCTTTTAAAAGCATTTTTTCTACAACCTCTTCAGCCGAACAGGTTGTTTAAAAAAATGCTTTTAAAAGCCTGTGGCGATCCCAGCTGAGTTGCCTGATTGTCAGAGGCTTCTAAAAGCATTTTTTTCTGCAACGTCTTAAGGTTGTAGAAAAAATGCTTTAAAAAAAAAAAGTTGGCCATGCCCACCTAGTCACATTACTCCCCCCAAGCCATGCCCACAGAACCAGTAGTAACAAATTTTAGATTTCACCCCTGCATATGCTAAAATGTATTTCTAAGTTTATGTATATGTATACAAGACAAACAGAATTTGTTATTTATAATATATGCCATGTTATAAAATTATTAATTTGTCAGCTAAAGAAAATGAAATGAATTAGTATTAGTTTAGCAATAGCAAGGAAAAAGTGAGAATGTATTCATTTGAATGAATACATAATGAACAAAAAGAAAATTGGACCATTTTTTAAAATTAATGAATTATTAAATTTAGAATTAGCAGAATTTATGTGGCATGTGGTGCAATTTATAATTTTGGCTTAAGTACTTAAACAGAGCTTACCTTAGGTTCACTTTCTGCATCTTCCTCCTCTTCTCCTTCTTCTTCCCCTTCTAATTCCTAGATTTAAAAAGAAAGGACACGGATAAGTATGCTTTTTTTTTGACAACCAAGACTTTGACATCAATATGCACATTGTTTCATCCAATTTTTTTTATTGTTGACGCTTACTAATCACAAAGGCCAGAAACTTGAGTCCACTACTTTGTAATATTAAATGCATCTGTTATCAATTGGATCTTCCTGTCTTTTCAGAGAAAAGAATATTAGTCTGTATGATAAGTTAATGGCATCACTTAGGTGGAATGATGGTACTAGATTCTTCTGTTTACAAAGTTTACCAAGCAAGCTTGTTACCTTGAGGCAATTTGATTGCTAAAGATCTTTGTAACTTTTGAAAAGACTTGAGGGATCAAAGAGGGTTTTCAAGTAACAAAACTGGTAAATGCCATGAAATGTGAATGCTGTGTTTTGAAAAGATGTGATAAACACAAACCAATCTTTGCACTGAAACTAATGATATAGACTATTTAACATTTCCTTTAGTTATTCTGACAAGAAAAATTAGAAGATTTTTTTTTTTTAGCATTTCATTCTTTTTAAAAGTAGTCGAAATATCAATAAGAGGAGACTAAAACAGCATCTTTCTAAGAACGAATACATTTCAGGTAATTTTATCCTTCTTTTTTCCTGAATGATCATGAACATTTTTACTCTCTCAACTGTTATGGTATTAGTAATTCAAAGTAATTAGACTTTCAAAATGATCAGTAACCTGATGACACCCAGCTGTACATCTCCACCCCAGGCCACCCCAACGATGCCCTTGAAGTGATGTCCCGGTGCCTGGAGGCTGTGCGGATCTGGATGGGGAGAAACAGGCTCAAGCTCAACTCTTCCAAGACTGAGTGGCTATGGTTCCTGGCATCCCGATATAATCAGTTGATTCCATCCCTGACTATTGGGGGCGAGTCTTTGGCCCCGTCGGAGAGGGCTCGCAATCTGGGAGTCCTCCTGGATACGCAGCTGTCCTTGGAGGAACATCTGACAGCTGTAGCCAGGGGGACTTTTTGTCAGGTTCGCCTGATCTGCCAGTTGCGGCCCTTTCTTGATCGGGATTCCCTGTGCACAGTCACTCATGCCCTCGTCACCTCTCGCCTGGAATACTGCAATGCTCTCTACATGGGGCTCCCCTTGAAGGGCACCCGGAGGCTCCAACTGGTCCAGAATGCGGCCGCGCGGGTAGTTACGGGAGCTGCATGGCGCTCCCATACAACACCTCTCCTGCGTGAGCTGCACTGGCTCCCAGTGGTCTTCCGGGTGCACTTAAAGCTGTTGGTTATCACCTTTAAAGCGCTCCATGGCATAGGACCTAGATATCTTCGAGACCGCCTGCTGCTACTGACGGCCTCCCATTGACCTGTGCGCTCCCACAGAGAGGGCCTCCTCCGGGTGCCATCAACCAAACAATGTAGGCTGGTGACCCCCAGGGGGAGGGCCTTCTCTGGGGGGGGCACCTACCCTCTGGAACCAGCTGCCCCCAGAGATAAGGAGAATCCAAGGCCTCAGTGCCTTCCGCCGTGCCCTTAAAACTTTCTTTTTTCAGCAAGCCGGGCTGGCCTAACACTTTTTAAAATGTTTTTAATTGTTTTGTCATTGCTTTTAATTATGGGACCAAATAAATATATATATATATTTAATTGTATTTTAATGTTTGTAGTTTATGTTTTTACTTTGGCTGTACACCGCCCTGAGTCCTCAGGGAGAAGGGCGGTATATAAATTTGATATAAAATAAAAAAAATAAAAAACCTGTCTACAAAGAAAAGTGCTTTAAATGAGTGGACTGTTCCTTCAATGTTGCAGAAATAAAGTCAGCAAGTCTTATCTTTGGGAATTCTGCTACATCAAAGTTTGGCAGAGGAATAAATATTGCAGAAGCTTCTCATTGCTGAAGAAACTACAGAAGCTTACTTACAAACAAACTCACTTACACTTGCCTTCCAAACTCATATGGCTAGTGATAAACATCCATCACACCCTATACTGGAAGTCTCAGAAAGCAAAAGAAAGAACAACCAGAAGGGGAAAAAGCAGGATGGTTCCTTTTATCAATAAATTGTTTAAAAATGAAGAAAAAAAGGGTGGGGTATGGGAAATAGAAAAAATCATATAATATGGTTTCTGACTTTTGAGAAGCAGAAAACCAGATCCACAGAATATCTACCACTGAGCTAAGATCTAAGCTATTTGTAACTGGAAATTAATAAACATAGGATTCTTCTAACTTCAGCCTACTTTCTGCCTTCCTAACTAGCTTTCAGATACATTTGGGAGTAAAATTTTCAGAATGGCACTTAACTTCTTTTTAATGTAATTGTAAAATAAAAAATGTGCATTTTTCAAGAATTTTAGTTCTGTAGGTCCTCTAGCTTTCCTTTGAACTATACCAAGGGTCAGCAACCTTAAACACTCTTAGAGCCATTTGTATCTATTTCCCACAGAAAAGAAAACACTAGGAGCCACAAAACCTTTTTGACATCTAAAATGAAGATAACACTGCATATATCACTTTTTACCTTTATGCTATGTATAAAAAAATCTATAGTGTGTTGCATTTATGAAATCAATGACCTGCTACAGAGAAAACACTGCAACCCATGGCTCTGGAACCACATATGGTTCTTTGATCCCTTTGCTGCGGCTCCCTGTTGCTCATAATATGCGTCACAACCACCAATGTGCGACACCCGCCGGCACGCGATTTATTGAGCTTTTCGGCCCATCTTTTTTTTTTTTTTTTCCGGAGTTTAAAATGTTTTTGTTGCATGCAGAAATAAAAAGCCACATGCGACTCCAGAGCCGTGGGTTGCAGACCCCTGAACTAGACTGTCTTTTAAATATATACACAATAGCCATTTTGTTATTACTGACTTTTGATACTGAGGTATTCCAACTGGGTCAATAGATATACACATGTAAAACACAAAAATTAAGGTTAACGTAAAACCTCAGATTGCTAATCCCTGTTCTAAAATACATCTCCTTGATTATTCAGCCTACAGTATTTATTATGTATTCCACTGAAGGAAAAATATTAAACCATGATACTCACCTCCTCTTCTCCTTCCTCTCCTTCTTCAAACTAATTAAAAGAATGGAGTAGAATAGGGAGGGGGAGAGAGAAACTCATTTAGATATTACTTTACTCTCATTACAGGAGCATTTATATGAATATTTGAACCATAATTTTTTCCCAAATACACTTATATACATCTGACAGTTTAAAATGCATCAGACTAATACCTGCACACACATACTGAACAATTAAATATATCTTTCTACATTCCCATAATTATTTCAGAGAAGATAAATAGATCACTTATCCTAAATATAGCAAAGTACTTTCAATAGATGTGAATATTTTATTTCAGTATTCATCGTGAATTTCTATGAGGTTTTGGTAATCGTTCAATTGACTGGTTGTCTTAAGACTGCAATGCCAATCTTGACGGATGTACATCATTGGCCTTGACTATCTTGAAAAGCTAAGCAAGACTGGACCTAATATTTAAGAGACCATCAAGAATTATCAGGCTTGTATACCAGACAGGTGAGTTGGATAAAAACCATGGAAGAAGGTAATAGCAAATTATTTCCCTATTATTACCAAGAAAACCAGATGGTTAACCAGGACCTGGGCTTAATTCAACTCAAACGAGTCTCTTTTTACTTTACCATACTTAAATATAATATTAAAGATCTGAACAAACATTCCTGCTTGAGCAGAGGGTTGTTATTTTGTATTTTGCATAATTTAACTTTTATTTATTTTGTTTTTAAAGCTACAAAAAGGAACAACTGTCATACAAAAACAGCAAAACTGTGTGCAATATTTTCTTTAAGATAGGATAATACACTGAAAAAAAAGACTAGCTGGGAAGTTCTCAGTCCCATATCACCCCATAGTGGTAAATTCAGTGAACAGCACTATATAAGCTACTATCTTTTCAGACTCAGCATTTCTACACACATCTATTATGCTAATAACAACCTACTGGTAGAACTGTTATTAGGATTACTATTATACTGGACATTGAAACTTAAGTGCTATTTAAATATTACTGAAATTACTAGTCTTTATATAGTAAGAGTCCAATGGGGGAGGTACACACTGACTCAATTTCTTGTGTACAGGTCCTTGTCCTTGTCCACCTCAGGTACTGTTGAATGATTGCATGTTAATAGCAATTGTAGTAGTAATAAAATGCATCTTGCCAAATGCATGAATTAATCTATTTATAGCATGGACTTTCATAAGTCTAATATATCAGGAAAGACATGAAATAAAATACACCACAACTTTTTCTTATCCTATGAATATTCCTGTTTTATAGCAGCTCTATTTCATGTAGTATAACTAATAAAAAAGCAGAGTCTGTACAAACCTCAATTTTTGTTTCCAAATGATGTTTCATCATTCATTGTTACTAAGTAAACAAAATCCTTACTGGGAAATTTTTGAGGAGAGTATTGCCCATCTAGTTTGCAGGACTCACATATAGTGGAGAAATTACCAACTTTGAACTAATTGTTAATGTATTATTAATCTGGACTTTAAAGCTTTGAATTTTCTTTTCTAATCAGCAAAAACTATTATTAAAAGTACAATGCCTCTATGCAAAAACAAACAGACAAACAAACAAATCTGAAATAATTGGAAGGCACATACATTATCATCATCCTCTATAGCTTCTCCAGTGAAATAGAGTACAGCACGAGGCACTATTCTTTCACGGAAAAAGTGCCCGACTTCAAAATCTATGGCTAAAGTACACTCTGAATCTTCATCCTGTAAAATTTAAAGAAGAAATTATAACTACATCTGTATAACTACATCTATCTTATCATCAAGAAATCATTTAAAATAAGTTATAGAAATGAAATTGAAGTATTTTGTAGGCTATAAATATGCATTTCTACTAATTTATAACTGCTAAAAAAGAGAAATCTGATTTATAAAGTTTGTTCCCCAAACTTGCAATTTTCAAATAATATCAACATAATTTTATTAGAAACAGTAATTTTTATATACCAGTCAAAGCAAAAAAATATTGTAAACAATTATTGACCAGCTTTGGAGATCAAGTAGAGATTACATAATGCTTAGAGAACAAATATCAGAGAAAAAGAGAAAAAATAAATAAATAGAAAGTTATTAGTGAATTGATTAGACTTTATGCAATGTTGATAATAAAATGTCTGATATGAACAATCAAATGTAAAGCTGAATTCACTATTTTAAAAAAATGAAATAAATCTTACCAGTGATTCTCCATCTCCTGAAACTACAGGGGGAACAAAACAAATGTATTGTAAATTGTTTATAAAGCAATTTTTATGTTTCAAATGCTAACATGTATAGTATTTATATGAATAGGCAGATTTTTAAAAAGATACAAAGCATGTTCTAGTATAATGCCTTTGTGAAGGGGCAAATAGGAATTCAATGTAAAGTCTCTCCCTTTGTTTCCTAAACTAGCACTTTAAGCACAAAACACTGGAATCAGAAAAACTGTACAAAAGAAAACTGCAAAACATGTCTGATTCAACATGGAGGTGATTTGGGGTGATGGATAATTTTGTATGGCACGAATATTTACATAATTAAAAAGAAAGATTTATCTTAAAACTTATACTTCCATGTACAGGAGATTCAAAGGACATCTAATAATAAATAGCATTGTTCAAATGCAATACCAGTGCTCTGATAGTTATATCACTAATAGTAAATCATATCTTAAAGGATTTATTCAATGTTATTCATACCCCTATAGGGATGGTACTATGAAATCTTCTTTCTCATTTGCATTCCCTATGATGAGACTGATAAGAAGAAATTCACAACACTGTGGCAACTTTATTTTGGTTTCGCTTGGTTGGTAAATATAGCTCTCCTGACAAGAAAAATCTGTGATAACGAATATTCAAATTGTTTTTCCAAGTTTTGTTGTGTCTTCTCCTAGTTCAGAGTCAGGATCCACATAAATTAAATACCAATTTTGCATTGCAACTTACTAAGAAAAGATATCATGTGGAAAAACTAGAATCTAACAAGTAGGAACTATTATGCTGTTGATCCCAATTCTTCAATTTTTAGATTGTTGAAAGAAGACACAATATACACCAGGATTAATACATAGTTCAAAGTTGTGATTCATGGTATGTGCATGAAATACATCTAAGATATTGCACAACACTGTCTTATGGATTATGTGTGATAACCGGTAGAAGTATCCCTAATAACTTAATAATATTTAAGTTCTATCATCTCTTAGTACAAAAATACCTGACATATAAAAAAAGTTGTTCTCTTTTCAACATTATGGCCTATCAAGATAAGGAAGTATGTGTTCTAGTATTTGGTTAGCTTTTTCCTTGCAATCTACTCAAGGTTGGCTGGAAAGAGGCAAATGAGAGAAAGGGGGCATCTTTCAAAAAGGTAGCTACAAAGCTACCTTGAATGTGTATTGATAGAAGGAAACCCTTCTGATTAGCTATGCAAGAGAAAAATCTACCATGCATCCTTCTACATACATGCATGTATGTTATTCTACTTAATATTCTTTCTATTCACTGTTCTGAATAAACAACATTATACAAAGTTCATAAAAGAAGTAAAAGTCAAAGAAATTAAAGGCATAAGCCAGGACAGCCAAACTTGGCTTAAATTAACACCATTCACTGAGGTTCTCAATACTCCACAAATTATTTAAATCATCTTTGCTTTAACCACGCTATACAATGTTTCATATACTCCATTCCATTCTTTAAACTCCTTGCTTCTAAGAATCATCCCAAATTAGGATCTTACAAATTTGGTTCATTATCAACTTTCATACTCTTGTAAACATCATTTTACAATTAACAAAACTTGCTGTGGTATTTTACTGTTACAGCATCATGATTCTTTTTTATTTATTTATTTATTTTTATATGCCGCCCTTCTCCGGAGACTCAGGGCGGCTTACAATGCGTTAAGCAATAGCCTTCATACTTTTGTATGTTTTATACAAAGTCAGCTTATTGCCCCCACAAACCGGGTCCTAATTTTACCAACCTTAGAAAGGATGGAAGGCTGAGTTGACCTTGAGCCTGGTGAGAATTGAACTCGCAGTAATTGCAGGCAGCTGGATGTTAAATGCTGCCTAAATGCTCAGGCTCCCTATTAGATTCACTGCTAATAGTGAACATGGTTGACAGACTGCCTATCAGTTTGGAAACAAAATGTACTACTTAGAAATAAGGCAAGTTTCTAAATATGCCGATGCTTCTCCTAAGCATTTAAGCAAATTTCAGACTAAAGAACAAATACACAAAGCAGCTTTGTGATCTTTCAATGAGTAAAATAAGAATGGGACAGAAATTTAGCCTCAAATTTAAAACTGAATAGAATATATTTTAATTTTCCACTAGATTATATAGGCTAAAGTGTTATGATCAGAGGAGAGATATTCTTGTTTTTATTATTATTATTTAGAATATTTATATGGCCATCCACTATCAATGACTCTAGGCAGCTTACAAACTGCCTGTTAAGAGCTTCAGTGTCTCTCCTTTGCATGTTAAAGCTAATCGTGCTCAGGTTCAGTTTATGGCTTGCAACCATTCTCTGCTCTAAGCCTTTTAAACTACCATATTTTTTGTTCAAAAGGATAATTCCCTGCCCCCCAAAAATCTTAAAAGTGATTTTTATGTGCTCTACAAAACATTGCAAGTACTTCATCCAGGTTAACTAGATCATGGTCAAAATTAAGTACCCCTTCTGAGCTGGAGACTTATTTCTGCAACTATTAAACATTTTGCTAGTTCTAACTTGCTTTGACTCTCAATACTAAATCTTTACAAAATCTACACAAACCTGAAAATATTCCAACAAGAAATAAAATCCATTCTACTGCTTTGCTCATGTTTGTGACATGGAAAAAGTTCAGTATTATAAAATAAGGGCAGAATAAATTGAATCAATGTTACCTTTAATTGGACTGAAGAAATTAAAAAATGAGTCATTAGGTACTTGTTTTGTAATCGTTCTGACAGTGCCTCGACCCTTGTGTTTCTGTTTCTTCTTTATTGTTTTTACTGTAACATTTTTTCCTTTCTTCCAATCAATAGTGCATCTGGAGATGAATTAAAATTATATATCAGTGACATTAAAGAAATAGATTTATTGCTCAGGCTAGTATTAGCCATGATGATAATAGTACCCTTCCCTTGCACTTTAACAGTATTACCTACCTCCAACTATTTATGAAAGAATGTGAAAGGAGGTAACAATATAATACAGAAAGAGGCATTAAGAAATTTCAGATTTCTATATCATTAAACCACAATATTGAAAATAAAATGACAATATGAAAATGAAATACGCAGGCAGTAAAGAAACTTCAGAATGTTTCATAGGCAGTATGAAATAAAATTTCAGACAGGAAATTTTCCAGTCCTGCATGGAAATGCTAGAGATCAAACTTGAAATACTTTTTCATCAAAATCATGATCCTGCTACTGAGCTAAAATCCATAACTACATTTGAATTTCTTTACAATTCTTGAAACTTTGCTTGTAGCAAAAAGATCTCTTAAATACTACTTATTCCTGCTTTGTTGTGTGATTGCCATTGGCAACCTTTCTGCCAGCTTCCCATAAAGCAAAGTGAATGGGAAGGCCATGGCAAGGCCATGGGGTAACTCTTTTAAGTCACTCTCACCACTTTCTCCACTGAGAAGCACAGCCACAGCCGGATTACTCATACCTCCTAGACTGGATGTCTGCAACACCCACCCACTTTCAGTAGCAGCCACCACCTACTGCCCAGCCACACTTGCTCTGCCTATACATCTAGTAGCAGCTGCTTCCTACCTGGGCACACTGGTGCCACAGCAGTCACCTCAATGCCCTCCCACATTTGGGAGCAACCAACACCACCCAGCTGTGTCTGTGCTGTGCCACTTGTCGTTGGGAGCAGCTAACCCCTAGCTGGCTGCACTCAAGCCACAGAAATCACTGACCTACCCACTGGCCTGCCTGTGAGTTGCCCAGGTTTTACAACTTCCTGCCAGCTTCTCTATTGACTTGGCTTCTTGGAAGCCAGAAGGAAGTTGTGAGGAGGCCCTCCCTTAACAACTGCAATCCTTGCTTAATGACAACAACAGGGACTGCAGGGATTGCCATCACTAAGTGACGTAGTCATGTGACATCATGCTTTATGACTACACCACCCAATGATGGAAATTCCAGTCACAATTACTGTTATTAAGCAAGGAATGCCTTTTTAAAGCAGGTGCAATTGTTTGCCTAAAAATACACTACAGCACAATGTTGATAAGTTTTTAAAAACCTTTTATTGATTTTTAGATCCTACTTGTTTGAATAATAATTAAAAACAGCATTACATTTTTTTTTATTAAGCAGGGAGTAGCTACAATTCTGCATGTAAGAAAATGAAATTATCAATGAACAGACTGACAAACAGACCCAAATAATGTAAACATATACTACACAACTACGACTGAGAAATAGCTTTCACCTTTATAGAGGAAGCAACTCTAAGCCTTCAAGGGTAGACCAAGAGATATGATGGTGAATCCCTTAAAGGCAGAGAGGATGCAGTTTCAACTCTATAGAAAGGAAGAAAAAAACAGTCCTGTTATTGCTATAAAGACCCAAAGCAAGCGGATGTTCCAGTTCAATCCTTTTGATTGTTACGTTGCCATCTGCCAGGAGCAAGAATCATAAACACCAAAATTTCCAAAGTTGACCAAATCCACTGATAATTATTCCTGCTTACTAATCAACATGGGACAAATTATATTGCAAAGAACTACAATAAGACATCAAAAATTTAAGAAACAAATTCAATATTTGTGTGTGTGTGTGTGTGTGTGTGTGTGTGTGTGTGTGTGTTGGGTTAGTGATGTTGTCATCTTTCCTTCTAGTCCATAGAAAAATATTGGAAAAGGAAATACCAGACTGCTGACACAAGATGTGCTGTAACTCAGAAGGACTGATAAAACCATCTTCAGTAAAAGAATAGAGAATTTGATGAGGAGAGCTTTAAAGTGAAACTTGTAGGGGCTGAAAACAAAATCTTTAAAACACGAACTCAAATAAAAACTTGTCTAACATACAGGGAAGGTAGGAGGAGTCTTGCTTTAATGAAGCCTATTAAATTGCTCAAATAACAGGAGGATTGGTTCATAAAGTTAATGACCACTGTTTATAACAATGTATAACTACTATTATTTACAATATAAAAATTAAATAAAATGAGTCTGAATACCTACTATGGGAGGGCAAATATATCTAATGGATATAAGGGAAACCTGGCAGGATGACTTCCATGATTAGTATTTGGTAGTTAAGGATACAATTTCTTCAAAAGATTCAGCAGGGAATAGATTGAAATGAGGGGCAAAAAACTGAGGGCAAAAGCAGCCAATGTAACTGTACAAAAAAGCACAGTATGTGGTAGGGTTAATAAAGAATGCCTAAAAACAATCAAAACCAATTACTTTGGATATGTTCAAAATTAAAAAAAAAATCAGTGTATCAACCACTCAATAAAAATCACAAAATGTTAACAGGAAGAAGAGACAGAACTACTTAACTCCTATTTTGACTCATCTTCTGCAAAAAAAATATGTTTTCTAACAAGAGACTGTAAAGTGTAGGATGAAGGGACAGGATTGAAATTTGCTACTGATAAAAACGTATTTGGAAAGTATCTATTTATCTTTAAATACCCAAGATGAACTGAACTACTGATGAATGAACAGATTAGCTGACATTAATGTTTACATATCATCTCTGAGAAATCCTGACAAATTAAAGAAATGCCATAAGGCAAAATGGAAGAACCAGAGGACTATCAATTTGTCAGTCTGACCTCAATACCTGGGAGATCTTAGGACAGGTCATAAAAAGATTAGTAGGTAAGCATCTTGAAAACGATGTGAGAATTACTATAAAATCAGCATGAATGTGTTAAGAACAAATATCCAACTAATATCACACTTTTTTGATGCGATAACTCAATAGATTGCGGAATTCTAAAACATAGGTTGACTTTTGACAATCTCAAAGTATCCTATGACATACTGAAGTGTGAACATGACAAATAAGTGAATACATAACTGGCTCCAAAGTTATAGAGTATTCACCAATGATTTTTCATCAAATTGGAGAAACATATTGAGTGGGGTGCCATAAGGATCAGTCAAGTGTCCTATATTCTTCACTATTTATATTATTGACTTGGATGAACAGATTATTGACTTGCAGATGACACAAAATTGGATAAGACAGCTAAAAACCTATAAGATATTCAAAATGATCTTGATAGGCTAAATCAGAAGTGTCAAACTCAATTTCACTGAGGGCCGCATCAGGGCTGTGGTTGACCTGGTGGGGGAGACTGGGTGGGTGTGGCCAGCTTGACGCCACTCCCCAAACTGCTGGCATGTTTCCTCCTTGCATTGGGTAGACTAGGCCGAAGCCACGTTGGCCTGATCTTTCCTCTTCACACTGGGTAGACCAGGCTGAAGCCACGCTGGCCCATCTTTCCTCTTTGCATTGGGTAGACCAGGACGGCCCCATGAGCCGGATCCGACCACATCATGGGCCGGATCCAGGCCACGGGCCTTGAGTTTGACACCCCTGGGCCAGTGATCAGTTGCTACTGGTTCGCCCCAGATCGGGCAAACCGGTAGTGGTGGGAGGCTCCGCCCACCCACAGGGATGCTTCTGCGCATGCGCCCAAGCAAACGGTAGTGACGGGATTTGCAACCCACTATGGCCCTGGGCTAGATAAATAGTATGAAAGAATCAATAATAAATGCAATTTTTCGCTTTCAAAACAAAAATCAAATGCACAGGAATAGGATGGAAGAGACTTGTTATGGTATGGTACTGTGAAAAAGATCCTAAGCCTATATGTCAACAGCATAGTTTAGTCACAAAAGTTGATTCTTGCGATTGGTTGGTGTATATATCTGTACAATATATAAGTAAAAATGTATTTTTAACTGCATCAAAGGAGAATTGCCAAATAATAAACTATTCCATTTTAATTTGTTACCCCTTAAATATTGCTCAGTTTTAGACAACGTATTTTGAGAAGTATTTAAAGAAAAAAAATCAGATGAAGACAACAAATCCTGATCAGGGAACCAGAAATCCTATGAAGAGACACTGAAGGAGCTAGTGATATTTAACAATGAGAAGAAATTATAGGGGAATGAGGTCGGAATATAATTGTACTCTTCATTGGTTTTAAAGTCTGGACCATATGCTGTAGAAGCAGACTGAGAATCAAAAATATTATTTTTTAATTCTGTTTCTATGTCTTAAGAGCTATCCTATTAGAACTGATTGATGTAAATTCATTCCAAAATGCTTGCTTACCCAACCTTATTAGCAGTAACTATTATCATTTCCTTTTCTACCACTCATTCTGTCTGGCAGAATAATTTGCCCTATTTTATATTGTGACCACATTATGATACAATCTGATTAAAATCTAAAAAGTTCTTAAAACATTTCCTTACCCCTCACAATCAACAATTTCAGGACCTTCGAATGAAAATGGATCCGTCTTATCTGGTTCTGATTTCATCTTGTAGGTTTTTGTCAGAATTGAATTAGTAAAGTAGTCATTGGGTTCGAAGTGAAACTCTAATGTAAAAGACTAAAAGAAGTTCATTATTGTTCCAAAGATCACAATTTTCTGGCAGATAGTAAAGAAAACAATAAATTGTGAGTTCAAGGGAATGTCTGAATTGACAATCTGCAGATGGTCGATGAATAGGAACAGAACATTATCAAGTTACAAAATGGCATAATTCACATAGGCAAAAATACAAACATATGAAAATTTTATAAGCGGTGTGCAAACCTTCCAAACAGATTCTTTGGAACAGGCAATATCTATTATCAAAAATCAGTTTTTGAACTGCTAAACCATTATAATTCACATGGAATTTTAGAACATGTCCCTAGTTGTCTCTCCTAATGTGTGCATGCTTTGTGTAGCTATGACAAAAATGAAGTGTCTCTGCATGCACATACCCGCAGATACACCACATGGCAGATCCTAAAGTATATGTATAAACCTGAAAAAAGGTTTAGTATTTTGAGCAGAGATACTTGACCTTGCTACCTACCATTCCGAAACATTCCTACTAAAAAATTTGCAAAGTCCTATGAATTTATTATCTAGTAATTGCAACTGAACAAATGTTATAAAACAAGTCATGATTACTTCCACTGCTAATTCCCCAACTGTATTACATTGTAATATTCATCTACCTTTGTGGGACTTAAAAATGTGAAAGGAGAAAAAATGCTCCCTGTCTGAACCAAGTAAACCTTGCAGTTCAGGTGTTTATTCTGCTTTTCTATTCAATGAAAACTGTAAACTGCAATGCTGGTGCAAGACAAGATTCTAATGGAAAAGAATATAATTTTAATCACTTGTTTCTTCATTCCAGTATTCCTTGAGAAAAGCCTTCATCTATAGCCACCTGTTATTTTCATCTTAGAACTGATTATATGAAGACCCTTTTCCCTGCTTTCACTTTATTTTTCCCTTGCATGGTCCCTTAATGGTTCTGGAAAACTTTGAAGTTGCACATAATTTGTGAGGTCAAACTGATGTAATAGAGATATCACCCTAATACATTGGCCTGCTTGACAAGCAGGTAATAACCTAAGCCAGGACAACTTTCACACAAATGCATCTTGTGCACCAGTTACACCATTCTTGGACTGGGCGGCACTATTCATGGTCACACATGCCTTAATCACTTCCCATTTGACTACTGAAATACACTCTATGTGGGGCTGTCCTTGAAGAGCACTTGGAAGCTTTAGTTGATCCAGAACATAGTGACATATGCAGTTTTGGATACATAGTATGCCCATGTAACATCACTGCCTCCCAACAGGCTTCCGACTGTGACCTTTAAAGTGCTAGATGGCATGGTACCAGGTTGCATATGGGACCTGGTGGTATGTCTGTTCTAGTAGATATGGCAGAGTGGGCATGCTACTACTAGTTAAACAGTAACATCTGATGAATTCCCAGAAGCATGCCTTCTCTGTTATGCTGCCTGCCTTATGGAATAGACTCCCTATTGAAATATGCTCAGTTCCTTACTCTGTTGGCCTTTTTGCAAAGCTATGAAGATCTGGCACTTCATCCAGGCATTGGGGTCAGGGGCTCTGGCACAAGTGTATCTATCTAGTGATGCTGTGTTTCTGTTGAGTCTCAATGCAGTTTTATTTTTTGATCTGTTTGTTTGTTTTAATGAAATTGTTTTTGTTTACCCAGAGATTTTTGGATAGTCACATGGGAGGGGATATGCATAGTTAAATAGAATAAATAAATAAAAATACAACTAGAAAGATTAATGCCAAACATTTATAAAACAGGTAATAGTGAATTGCATTGTATATATGGGCAGGTTATTCTTCTAAGCAATCAATAATGAACCAGCCAATTATCAATTGTTTCTACCACTAAAGGCTACATTAACAAAAAGACCTTATGTACATTTCAATAGATCCCTGATGTTTTTAATTTTTAATTATTTAATATCTTTACTACTTCTAATTTGTTTGTAATGCAAAATATCGTGAAGCTTTGTTATAAAAACATAGCATGACTACACAGTAATTTTCTTGTTCCAAAACAAGATTATTTAATTACAGAATATTTATTTCAGCATAGGTGTTGTATACAGAATTATTAATAGGTCTACATCATTGAGATGTTTAGCTAGAGCAAGTAACACGGGGAATATGTTTATGAGGATACAGATAAAAGAAGTTTAAATGTTAGGTTGTGGGTTTTTAGGATGGTCTTCATTAAATAACAGTAGCAGTAGATGGTGTTATTGTGCACTATACTACTAATTAAGAATTATGCCAATATAGCAGGATCTTTGAAAATATGGCTGAGAAACTCATATTTTCTATGTGAAAACCTAATACAATAAGATAAAACATGAAAGCTCCCATATAAAATCATTAACTCCCAATTGATATTAATATTTAAAGTTAATCACTACTAACCATAGGCTGTCCTGGCTCAGAAAATTTCACTTTAATGTCTTGCAGGTGTTTTAGAATAGGTTCATCATATTCCTAAAAATTAATGGAAAATCTAAAATGAAATAAATGGGTTCCATTTCAATAGAATAATAAACTACATTTATGCAAATGTTCAGTTTTGATTTTTCCTTAACTCTTAAACTCTTTCTAAATAAAATGCAAAAGGCTGAAGAATTTGAGAGTTACCAACACTCACATAGTAAATAGACATTTACAAAATGTTTTGACCTAAGCTGTTCTATATTCTAAACACTTCAATTGCTAAATGCGTTGGAAGTGTTCTGAACATGAGAGCTGTTTTTGGTTCAGAGCACTTCCAAAATGCTCAAAACTGCCTGTTTGATGATGAAGTTATTTGAAATAAAATGTTCTACACAAAAGTACTGGGTGAATGTCACAAACAGAAGTTTTTAGCTGTACTGTCAGCAAAACAGTAGGTAAATTCTACCACATATTCATATGTATCTTAGATGTTGTACCCTTACTCAAATGCTGAGACTAAATATGACAGAATAGTCAGAGATGGAATCAAATAAAAAATTGGTCCCAGAAAGTATTAATAAAAAGTAATTTATATAAGCAGTGCTTATATTTGGGGAGATAAAACAATAACAGAAAAAGCTAACATTCAGTTTGCATTATCTCAAAAAATACCTATTTATTGTGGAAGAAAGGTCCCCACCCCCAGACTGGTACCAGTTTGTGGTCTGTTAGAAACCAGGTCACACAGCTGCAGATGAGTGGCAGGCGAATAAATGAAACTGAAAACACCCCCATCCCCAATCCATGGAAAAATTGTCTTCCACAAAACCAGCCCCTGGTGCCAAAAAGGTTGGGAACCGCTGCTCTAGAACATAGAACCATAATTATATTCCTTACTTCTAAGACGGAAAGGCTGCAACACTATATTTGGAAAAAACTTTTCCATAAAAATATTTGCCAGGGGATTTACTAAAAAATTTAAAAGCCTATTTCATATAATTATAATTGATAATATGCAGAAGTACAATATTGAACATTTTATTTTCATTCTCCTAAGTTTATAATAGGGAATTATCACTGTAAAATCGTCGCCAAATGCAAGTAAATTTGAAGAGTTCTTTGAATACTGAGGGAAATGTTGAAGTATTTTCAAAACTGAGCAGTGTTCGTTCTCATTCGCCATTAAAAGCAGACTGAAGGCACTTCCTATTCTTAGGAAAAATACAATCGGTAGGCTCAGCGTACAAGACGCAAAATTTTACAGGCAGTCCTCACTTAATGACTGTTCAAAGTTACAGTGTCCTTGGAAAGAGTGCTTTATGCCCTGTAAAGCATTTCCAACTGCCACAATATACTGCACACATTCCCCCTGGTCACATGATCACAATCTGTTTGCCCGGCAACCTGTTCACACTTAACAGCTACCTGTCATGTGATCATGATCGTCATTTGCAATTTTCTCTGCTGGCCTCTCTAGAAAGTCAATAGGGAAATCAGCAGACAAGGCTGCAAACCACTACCGCTTGTCAAGAGAATATCCTCTCATCTCTGAGGGCTGGCTGAAAAGAGCTCCTTGCTGATCCAGGTCTGTAGCCAAAATCCAAGTAGGAACAGAGCTTGAAATCCTTCTCTCCTCGACTCCACAGAACTCTCTGCAGAAGTAGAGACAGAAGGACCACAAGCTCCGTGCATCTAAGCTGCTGAAATTCAAGCAAACAGAGCTCAAAATCCCCTTCCCTCACCTCCACGCTCCTCCACTGTCCAGAGGCAGGAAGAGAAGGATCTAAAGCTCTATGCCCACCTGAATTTCAGCCACTGACAAATGACATTTCCAAACAAGTGAACCCAAGAAAAATGCTTAAGAAGATCAAAAATGTGGCAATTTCCAGACATCCATTTAATAATGCATCATTTACATTCTAATCAAAATAGCCACTGAATTTGTTACCTGTACTAATTCACTCAGCATATCTACATTTCTAAATATTGTGAACCAAAAATCTGGGATTCCTTTAGGATTTGTCTCTTCAGTTGCTCCTGCTTCTTTTTCTTCTATTACTACTTTATTTTTCAGGTCTCCCTAGAAGATACAGCAGGGTATTTATATGAGCGTGACAATATTATGCAGAAGCTCTTCCAAAATATTTTAAATTAGAAAAGAAAAATAGCTTATTTAGTCCTTCACATTTAATAAGAGAAGCAAACAGATTTAACAAATAACATAATTTTCTTTTAATATCACACTTAGGAAAATTCATGCTTATTGGTTTGTAAGATTAGTACATTCAGCAATTCGAAAATATACAGAAAACGAAGCTCTGTTCATTCCCCTATTTCTAAAAACTGTCTCACCTTTCATATCACACTTAAACAGAAATAAGTGTTTATTAAGAACAACACTTGGGATTATCATGTGGTGCTATTCTGAACACAAATGATGAACTTGATGAAGGTTAGCTCTATAGCATTAAATAGTCTTTGGTGTTCAGATATGATCTTTCTTGGTTTCTCTGAAATTTGTTCTTCTCCATGATCTATCAGCATACCTTCTCCATCCCCAAGTAGTTTAAATTTAATCCTTGTTGTCTTTGTCTATTTGGCTGAGTATGAGTTTTATCTCCTTGCTTAGCACTATGGAGGCATTGGGAGATTGGATGGAGGTCCCCTCTGAGATGGCTTTCTCTGCCTTGTGTTTTGCCCTTCCATATTGATTAGGCTCCTTTTTTATCTTTTGCCCTCTCTCCTGGGAATGGAGTCTGGAATTTCAAAGCAGATGAACACAAATAGGAATGAGACATCCTAGAACTTTTGTGGATGGTATCCTCAAGCCTTTTTAGGGTTCCGACCTTCTGATAGAAGCCATTTTAGGTGTTGTTTTACTTTCCCAACATCATCTGGTGTAAGGAGAAAATAGGAGATCTACTTATGTTTTGGAGCTCACACAAATAAAAAGGATCAGGCTGCTATCTGGCTTTATAATTAGAAAAGAAGGAGTCTCCAGGGTGAGCTACTACCACTGGTGCTGTCTAAATCTCAACCTGCACATCTCTGCAATTTTGCTACAGGCAAAGCGATAGCCTCTACTGATTACTGGGCTGTTCTTCCCAAAAGTCAGGAGACCAGGAACTGTTACTTATCTTATCATCATGTTTCTCTTTTCCCCTACAAACAGCTGATACCATGTTTTCCCAAAAATAAGTCCCTGTCTTATATTGTTTGAACCCTGAAATAAGCGCTTGGCCTTATTGGGCTTATTATCAGGGAATGTCTTATTTGGGGAGAAACAGGGTAGAAATTAGGCTATTGTTGCTGAATTTGGCTTTAGACTCAAGAGCTATGGCTTTGTCAAGTTCTTCCCACTGCTCTTCTAGTTCCTATACATGTTTGGGATCACCATACCAGTCTGCCTGTTTTTCCAATCCTGCACTTAAGATCTTTAGCAGTACGTATCTTGCATCCTTTGTTTGTCACCCTCAAAGCTATATTCAAATGTGGAAACAGAGTACCCCTCAAAAAGCAAAAAATGCCCCAAGTCTTGCCTTCTAACTAGAAGAGGCAGACTTAATCCTTTCCTACCATGCTGAGTGACTGGGAGTGGGAAATAAACCATATATGATGAGCATAATGTACTAACCAGTTAAAACATTTTGGTCACCCATTTTGTTGCAACTAACCATTTAGACATCTGGGTGAGAAAAATATTATGTCAAAAAGTCTTGCATTGAAGATGATATTGCTACTGGTTAAGAAACTTGCCTGAAGTGAGTAGCAGCATAAACATTTGGAGAAGAACAGAAACCAAGGTTGAGAGAGAAAAGGATTTGACAGTATTCTGAATCAGTAGATAATTGGTTGCAAAAAAAAAGTTACTTTTAGATGCTGGAATTTTACCCAGTTGGTTACTTTATTATTTTGTTTATTATACATCATCTAGAGTTGCATAACTTGAATTAGGTGGTCATGTAAATGCTACAAACAAATCTTTCTCTTCTGTTTAACCAACATGCTTAATGAGCTTTAATGCTCAACATGCATTAAGCCATAAACTGATTAATATGATGGGTGAACTTAGCCGTGTTGATTTGGAAAATGTAGGGAAATATTACATACAATCAAATTACTATGATTTGTACACAAAGGACAGCTAACAAGATGAAACTACTTGATGTAACCCGCAACAGAGATGACAAGCAGGCAAAATAGCCTGTTTATTCTCATATCAGGTTTTATTGTAGCACTGGAATGGAACCCATTAGCAGAAAAGGCTGTCACAACAGGTTACGAACAGTGCAAATGGTACTATATTGCAATAATAAAAATAAATTTAAAACATTGGTTAACAAACTTCTTGAACAAGAGAGTTGCAATTCTGAAATTACAGAAAGAAATCCCTCAAAAAACACTACCATGAAAGCTGACATAAGCTTCTAATATGCTCTGCAACACAAATTAATTGGATTGTTCAGTAGAAATGTTATTTTGACTACCTCAAAATATTTTAAAGTTTATTTATTTCCACTTACAGCTAGCTTCTCTTCATCTTCATTTTCACTGTGCCATTCTGCCTCTGCTTCAGTAGGTTCAGCATTACCAATGATGAAGTCCCTTCTCTGCACAAGTTACACAAATTGTAGATATATTATTCAACAGAGTAAGAATACTGCAGAAATCTGAAAACAATGATCTCTTAATTACATTTTAATGGGTTAGTAGAGGTGTGAAAACATTTCAAGGTTGAAACATTCTGACCTCACTGCTATAATCTCACCAGAATTGATTCAATCTTAAACAGGCTACAGGTAATCCTTGTGACCACAATTGGGACTGGAAGGTCTGTTCCTAAATGATGCAGTCATGAAGAGAGTCACACCTGTTTTATGACCTTTTTGCCATGGTTATTAAGCTATTCATTTGGTAAGTGAATCCCATTGACTTTATTTGTTGGAAGTCACTGAGAAGGTCGCAAATGGTGATTACATAACCACTGGAAACTGCAACAATTTTAGATACATGCTGGTGTCCAAGAGCCTGAATTTTGATCATGTGATTGCAGAGATACTGCAGTGGTTGTTAAGTGTAGGAACTAGTCATACATCAGTTTTTTTCAATGCCACTGTAAATTTGAGCTGTCATTAAATGATTCTTCGTTAAGATGAAGACTACCTGTATTCTATCATTCTTGGCAGCAGTAAAACTCATGTTTTGCAGTTGTACCAATTGTGGAAAGTTCAGATTACCTGTTCCAATATTGGAACAAAATTGGAAATGAGGCTGCAAAAAGTCCATTCCAAATTCAAAAATGATCATACTAAAATGTTTCAGCCACAAAACATCTTACATACTTCTATGAAGTAGTAAAAAGATTAACTACTTAACACACAAAATGTTTTACTACACCCCTATACTCCCAATTTATTTTAAACAAAGTAAGAAGTAGTTTGTTTAAAAGTGGTGTAGTGGTGTAGGGTTTCCTGCCTAAGCAGGGGATTTGACTAGAAGACCTCCAAGGTCCTTTCCAACTCTGTTATTGTTTTCTGTTTTGAACAAATTGTGGTTTATGAAGTACCACAAAAAAGTATTAAGAAGATAACACTATTGAACACTGTTACTTGTTATCTTTTTACTTATAGCTACATTAATGTATCTAACCTAAAACTGCTGTATTTTTTCTTTAAAAGTCAAATTAAAGAACTGAGGACTATTATTATGTATTAGTTGAAATCACAAGGTCCTTGTGTAATTCACAAGGTCCAGAAGATTCATGCATACCCATAATATGGTAAGACAATGCCAATGCTCTAAATGCATGGCAAACAATCAAACATAAATATCTCAGAAGATATAAAAGTGATATGCCCTTGAACACATAATTAAATTGGAAGGGCAAAAATTTGTCTAGCAGTGTCTAGTCTTTTCCCTCACCGGTATTTGTAATTTAGAGGCTTACAAGCAAATTTAACAGTTCAACTGATTCATTACCTTATCAAAAAGGGGTTGATAAAGAGCTGCATATTTTCTCTCTAAATCATGAACTTCTTCATAAAATTTAGCTTCTATATGTGCACATTTCACCTGAAGCTGTTTCAAGGCATCAATTCTTCTTTTTACCGCTTTTGGTAAGCTGGTAATAAAAACAATTCATTTAAAAATAGCATCAAATATTTTCATCCAATATAAATAATTTACTTTAAATTTAAAATTCAGAGGTAATTACTCCAGAAATCCTAAAGGAAACATATATTTTGTTGCCAAATGTGAAAAAATACACCGAAACAGAAGTTAAAATAAAAATCCAACATTTCTCTAAACATTTATGTCATCTTGTAAACTTAAGTACCTCTTCTAGTTCTTAAAAATACAAGGCATTGTTCTAAATTTCTCAGTTGTGCTTCTTTGGGAAGAACCAAAGCAAAATAAATCTATTCAACTTTCTACAAGAGTTTCATAGAATCAATATATGTGACCTTTCTCTTCCAACGTTAAAAGAAATTTAGATAATTTAATTTATAACACAGTAGGAATGCATTTCAGAATTCTAGCTAATTTGCAACAAAGAGTATTTCAGTATTCAGCATAGCCAATAGCAATGTTTAACACAGTTAATGTCAGTAAAAGGGACAAATTGCAGCAATAAGGAATCAAACTTAGAATACATGGAATTGTAACCTAGAAATACATTAAGAATAGTGTTCATATATCTGATCATATTACATTGCTATATTAAGAGAATCACTAACCATCTGGACTTCTTTTCAGGTCTGAGATGTTTTTCATACTTACGTTTCGATATAGCTGGAAGGAGTGTGAGGTGCATTATCAAGTCGATCTTGTAAAGCTGCCAAGACTTGTGGGTTCTGCATTACTTGGTCTGCTAACTTTTCTGTAAAAGCAGTACATTACCTAAATTATAAACCTTTAATGAATGTTTAAGGCCTAAGTGAACATAATATTGGAAGTTAAATAAATAAGTCCTGCTTTTAAGAAAACCTGGAAATCTAGTTATTCTCTTGTACTTTCTTCCGAATATTTTCTTATAGCTTTGTTCTATATGCTTCTAAACCAGGGGTCTGCAATCTTAAACACTCAAAGAACCATTCGGATCCATTTCCCACAAAAAACAAACAAACAAACAAAAAAAAAAAACACCAGGAGCCACAAAACCCTTCCTGTGCCTGACTATTTCTTGAGTGGCCACAAAACTAGCATATGTAGTTGAACTAATTGTTCTGTTTTCTTCTGAAACTTTTCTTTTCTTGGATTTATCCATGGTTGGTCTACTGGGGGTTGAAAAGCTCAATAAATTGTGTGCTGGCGGGTGTCGCACATTGGTGGTTGTGACGCATATTTTGAGTGACACAGAGCTGCAGCAGAGGGGTGAAAGAGCCACATGCGGCTTCAGAGCCACAGGTTACTGACCCCTGTTCTAAACCATATCTGTATCCTTTACACATGTAAAACTTCACAAATATTACTTTTTAAATTTTAAATAACAAAGGATTTCTTCTAAAAAGCAATAAAATATACACTTATTGTGTCTCCAACCTCCTCCTTCCAGAAGTCCCTTCATACCACCTCTCTGCAAACAGGATATATCCTACTACAGATGAATATGAGAATGTGGCAAATTCAGAAAGCTAGTATAGGCACATATCAATTATATAATTCCTCCCTGCATCAGAACTTGGATTAATATAACTTCTGGTAACCAAATAGTTATTCCCTTTCTTTCTATTGTCTGAAATAAGTCTGAGCCATTTACCTTTTTTATCACCTGTGCCTTTAGCACTTTCCACAGAATCTGAGGCAGCATCTTCTGCCCTACTGTGAAAAATATTTGAGACAAATAACAGATAAAATCCAAATAAAGTTGTTAACCTTTAAATTATAAAAAATCATGTTTATGCTTGATTTCCTTGAGATAGTAATAGACTGTACCAAACATTTAATTTTTATGTACCAATAGTAAGTACAGAAGTAACATTAGAACTGGGAACATAGTGTATAGATGTTTAAACCAAAAATTCACATTTCAAAGTTTCTTGACAAAATAAGCTTCCACCAGTAATATAACATTATTTCTAATTTTAAAAGTAGGCAAATATTTAAATTATGCAATTTAATAGCTGGCACAAATCCAATGAACAGAGAGTAAACAGACCACTACTAGAAAATATAAACAAGTAAACACCTTATGACTACTTGATATGATCTGGCAATTTCCTTCAGCAACAAGATTTGCTTTCTATCAGTGATTAGAAGTTTGAATGCCCAAATATATTCACAAAACTACAAAATAAAAAGCATATTTAAAAAACATTTTAAAACACTTTAGAAAAAACATGTGTCAAAATGCTACAGCTAAAAAAACTGCTAAAATATAGTAATTATTGGCAGTCACACTCCCAAGGAAATGACATTCCTCTCCCTTAGTGTTATAATTTTCAACTCTGTTGGGCTAGAAGCTGAACATAAACATCATCAAATAACCTTAAAGTAAAGCCAAGCTAGAATGATAGAAAGCATTTCTTTAAATACTTCAGTACCAAATAATTATAATTTTCAAAGATTAAGCTATTTGAATTGGGCTCAAAGAAACAAAGTACTGTTATACTAAAGCACTTTCTAGATTGGCAAGGCAGAACCAAAACAAGGATATTATAAAAATCATAACTATAGGACTTTAAGCAATATCACATATAACAAAAGCTGAAAAACTATTATAAATATGGCTAACTATCTTTTTCCAAGAGAAACCTGGCCTACCAATGATTGATTGATTTAATGGTTAAGGCATCAGGTTAGAAAGCAACAAACTCTTGAGTTCAAGTCCCATCTTCAGTCATGAAAACTAACTGGATGACTTTGGACCAGTCACTCAGTCTCATGCCAACCCTCCTCAGAGTTTTAATGGGGAAATTAGGAGGAGGAAGGTGTGTTGGATATGTTCATTGCTTTGAGTTATAAAGGTGGAATGCAAACAAACAAATATGGATGCAATTAGGAATCTACATTTGAAGTTTTAAGATATGTACAGTTGGACCTGAACTTGTTGAAAAACATTTTCAACATTGAGTCTAACAGAACTCTCATCTTGTCTTGATTAAGCTTCAGTTCATTAGTTCTTGAGACTATTACTGAATTTATGCCTTGGATTAGCACTTCCTTAGCCTCTAGTGACCCAAATAAGAAGCTTAGCTTCATTTCAAATTCCCAGATAATATGTCCCAATAGCTTCATAGATAACGTAATATGAAATGTTTTGGAAGACAATTACAAATGTTGAATTGAAATCTCCCCCTCAATCCTTGAAAGATACCTAGTAAATACCGCAAATACTACCCATCTCTACAAATAATCCCAATACGCCGGTCAATATAATCAAGGCTATTTCAATGTCAACTTAGTCCCAAGGCAAAAGTAAAATAAGCTAACCTATTGCTTCTCAGCAATTCTGAAATTGGACACCCACAATTTATTTTGTTTCTTTTATTAGGAAAGAATTTCAAATAGGCCAGGATGAAAATTTTTCTCAAATAGATATAGCCAGCCATAATAGCTAATAAAGGGTCTTTATCGCTAACAGCCAATACTTATATGAACAGGTTAATTGAACTCAGGAATTTATCACATCAACTGAGAGCAGATGATGCTTTAGATCCCCAAAAACTGATCTACTACAATGGATTTTATCCTTGAAAAGTTTAGCAAAGTGTATGATATAAAAAAAAATCAACATTCTTTGCAATTCTCCTATTAAAAGAAATTAAACACCACTCAGTGATTGGAAGATAACAAGACAGCAGTAAATGATCTAAAAATAGTTGTGGCCCATCTTCTTGGCAAATATAGTCGAAGTCATGTATTAAGTATGAGACAGTACTATTCTAATGCATACTACAATTAAACAAGTGCTTCAGCACATGTCCCCAATACAAGAGCAGAATAATCTAAGTGAAAAACGATACCACTAAAAAGATTCAGCAGCAGACAAGCGGTAAAAGCAATACTGAACTACATTAAAAATCCTTTGACAATCAATATTTTATCATATTTCATTACATTTTCAAACATATTTTCCATAAGAAAACCATTTCCTTATACATGAGTTTTTGAAACAGATGTTCAAGAGCTTACCTGTTTTCTGCCATCTGTAAGATCTTTTATCCACCTGTAACACAATGAATATAGTTTAAAATATAAAATATGCAGAATAATCAAATAAAAAGATTATGCATTATCAATGCAATCCATTTTCAGAAGCAGAGATCTTCTTAGAGCAGAGAATGTCAATCAGAAATTATTTTCACCAATTTTTCCAAGTGTGTAGCCTAATACAAACTTTCAGTGGACTGCTCAAAAGTCTATAATACCCCTTCAGAAAGCATAAGGGGAATCGACAAATCACCTAGACCAGGGATGGCTAACCTTTTTGCCATCACATGCCAAAAGCTGGGGGAGTGCGGGATGGTCACGCACGTGCGTGCCCACACCCATAATTCTATGCGCCCTGCCCCCCCACGCATGTGTGCGTGGCCCCCCCATGCTCCCCCTGCTTTTGGCATGTGATGGTATTGGTGGGCCCGGTAGGCCTGTTTTTTGCCCTCCCCAGGCTCCAGAGGCTTTCTAGAAGCCTGGGGAGGGCAAAAACAGCCTTCCCCACCTCCCTGGAGGCCCTCCGGAGGCCAGAAACAGCCCGTTTGCCGACTTCCATTGGGCCCAAAAGGCCCAAAAATCAGCTGGCCAGTGCGCACATGTGTGCTGGAGCTGAGCTAGGGCAACGCTCAGGTGCCCACCAATATGGCTCCACGTGCCACCTGTGGCACGCGTGCCATAGGTTCACCATCATGGACCTAGACCCTTAACTTTCATGCAAAGAATTTCCATTGAATAGGAAGAATATGCCAGGATCCAACTATGAAATGGTATCAAAACTCAAAGGACTTGAAAAACCTAGCTTTCCCAAGCCAACATTAATTAATATTAAGACCCAGCTAGATGAGATTAACAATGTTAAACTAGACCAATATTTGGATAAAATCCTCCCAAGAAATACCAGGATTGTAGACTATATTAGGAAGCCCCCCCACCCAAAAAAAATTATAGAAAATTCAGTGCTAAATCATTTCTGTACTGAAGTTATTAGCAGTTGAGTTCAGCTTGAAGATTTAACTTTTTTTTTTAGTAATGTGAATCTATTCAGAAATGATTTTAAGGAACATGCCTTGGTACAAAAGGAGATTTTATTATTATTGTACATTACAAACATTACAACATTACATTATGGCTCAGCACAATATTTTTATATTCCTTATTAATATAGAGTATATCTGTATCAAAGGAAATTACAATGCAAATCTGAGCATCTATTTTTAATTAAACATGGGGAAAAAATAAAAATATAAATTATTTAGAACAACAAAGAGAACCCAAGACTTGATGCCAGAATATACTATTGACCATAAACATTAAAAAATCCATGTCTGAAAATGTAATCAGAATTGGATTACAAAATGTACCTCAGAATTACATCTTAATTAAAATAAAACTAAAGCAACCTTATCCCAAATAGCACTTTGGAAAGCTACTGAAATACAAACTTATTATGAAATGTTTAAATATAAAATTATGAAGTATTATGAAATACTATTCATATTCAATTATTACTGCACAGGGTCCCCTTGAGGAAGCTGAGTGATTAGGAAGTATGAAATGTATATAAAATAACCATATTAATATTTAATCTTTTAACATTCAGGAATCTTTCTAACATTCTATTAACAATTATAAATTAAGTATCTTAAATCTTTTTTCATTGTAGGTACATCATTCTTTGCAAACAGCCACGTTTCACTTCATGTACATAAGTGCTATATTTTTTTATAGTATTGAACTCCATTAGCCATCCATTACAAATTTCTTCCAGTTCACAACAGATCCTGGCTCATTTCACAATTACTTTTAGGCTTTAGGATTGGGGTTTTAAACCAGAGGATTACTTGAATTAAGGCTTTTAATGGTCACGTGACCAATTTTAAAGTCAGAAAACATTCAACTATTGCTGAAGTGCTACCCTCAAAATTAATCATTTTCTTTCAGTTTGTCTACAAAGACTGCACTGAAAAGTTATACTGACTTCCATTTGATCTGTCTGTCTGCTACTAAAACCTTCTCTAAGTACTCCTTAACACTCCTAAGCAGCTTTAGAGAAGGAACCTACACTATTGTACTGGCAGATACCATACTGTATAGATAGTCCTGTGATGGTGAACCTATGGCATGTGTGCCAGAAGTGGCATGCAGAGCCATGTCTCCAGGCATGCCAGCCGTCGCCCATTGCTCTTCTGGATTCCAGTGCGTGCATGTGCGCCGGGCAGCTGGCCTTCATATGTGCATGCGTGCCAGAAACCAGAAGACCAGGTGACCGGTGCACTTGTGCATGCTGGAAACTGGAAGCTTAGCTTCCTGGTGTGTACATACGCGCTGGGGAACTGCTCTTCTGGCGCTCCCCCCCTGCGCGCGCACACACATGCTTCTGTTTCGGCACTTGGTGCCAAAAAGGTTCACCAACATACTTTCCCCTCGTTACAAAAGCACAATACTCTTCAAGTTTACTATGATGAAAGTCCAATTAAGTTTAAAATAATTTTAAATACAACAAAATTAATCTAGAATATTATGGTATCTTAAAAACTTATTTCATTATTGTATATGCTTTAATGGATTATCATATGCATTTATACCATCTATTTGAGTTGGTATTCGGAATTTCAGCTAGCAAGTGTCTATATTTTGGAAGTGTGGCAGTACAATGAAATATTTGGTATAACTACACCTAAATATCAGGATTTGCATACTGCCAAGTTTATTTTACGCCATTATTTCGGTTTACTGCTTACAGTGTCCAACTAGAAGTTTCTGGGATGCTCACAAGCAGGAGGGTAAGATATACCCTTCTCTTACCACTGTTTTCCTAACATTAGTATTGGATGCATGCTATTCCCAGCTGGGAGGTAATATGTTTTCAAGGCAGAGTCCTATTTGCCATACTCTTTTAAAGTCATCACATCTTGTGGTACTGTATTCCATAGTTCAATTATGCATTATACACATACAGGTAGTCTTACAATAATTGAGCCCAAATTTTGTTGCTAAATGAAACATTTAAATGAGTTTTGCCTCATTTTACAACTTATCTTGCCACAATTAAGTGAATTACTGCACATATTAAGTTAATAACAAGGTTAAGTGAATCAGGTTTCCCCATTGACTCTGCTTGTCAGAATGTGGCCAAAAGATGACATCACCCTGGGACATTGCAACTGTCATAAATATGAATCAATTGTCAGGCCTCTGAATTTTGATCAGGTGACCATGGGAATGCTGCAAAGGTTGTAAGTGTGAAAAATGATCATAAATCACTTTTTTTATTGCCGTTGCAACTTTGAACTGTCACTAAATGAACTGCTGTAAGTCAAGGACTACCTGTATTCCCTTAAAATTCTATGGAGCTTTCATTTTGAATAAAAATAGATATGATCAGGTTCAGATTAAATTTAAATTACTACACTTCCAAAAACAAGGCAGAGAAATGTTATACAGGAGTTCTTGTTCAGTTTGTATTCATGGTTATGATGATGAAAAAATAATTTTATGACCAATCCTTGCATTTATGATCCTCGCAGATCTATAAAGTAAAGGAAAGCTGAAGAAAAATCATAAGCACAGTTGAGGTTTCACTTAGTGAAGGCTTGGCTTAAAACTTTGTTGCAGAGTCCAATTATAATAACTAAACATGGACTACTTGTACAGCTCTGCAAACATATCACAAAAAGGAACAGATGTAAAGGTATTAACGGGAAGTTGGTGTTCCTAGGAATGTAACTCAACATGTCAAAAGAAAATAAAGTATCAAAGTTATAATCAGTTATTTCTGCATTAGAGAATTTCAGTTTGTATGACATTCAATAAAATTAAATTTTTGTACATTACACATTTAATTTTATGCAAGATTTTCCCCCACAGATGAATTTAATTTTAGCTAATTAGTTTTATGCCATTTTATTATCTTGAGCGAACTTCTTACATTTTTCTTTCACTGGTTCCTTTCAAACTTGAGGCAAGTAGGAGCAAATTAGCCGAGTTTACAAAATGTGCAGCTTTTACCGAAGACTCACATCATGATGTTAAACTACTGTAGAAAATTATGGCTTCCGTTAGGGAGCTCAGAGCTATAAATCCACAGGAAACAACACGACTGTGTGTTTTCAAGATCGGAGGAAGGAAAAAGAAAAAAAAAAAAACACGGGAGGAAAATCATCTCAGGTTAAATATTAAAGGGCCTATGTTTGGAAAAAAAACCTGGCGTATATTTTCAAGGGGGAAAAAAAAAACATTCGTCACATGTAGAAGGCATTATTAATTTAAAGGCAATTCCCGGGCTTGTATTTCTCCGCATAAATCTTCGACCACAGTATTTCAAACCAGGTGGCCTACCCAGCTGAGCAAGAAAGCACCAAACACATGGTCGAGATACGGTAGAACAGGAAGCGTAGACCAAAGGAAAAGGGACCGCCCCAAGAAGTGGAAACCAAGCCTCTCTCCTCCCACCCGCATGTGGCAACCTGGGCGAGAGTCAGGCTTCCCGTCTTCCCCGCTTCTACGGTCCGGAATGGACCCCACGGCCGCTCCTTTAAAATGGTGCCCGGAGTAGGACCGGACTGCCTCCACCCGCTCCTAGCCGGGCCTGGCACACGCACCGGGGGGGGGGGGGATGAGCAGCCGGCCTCCCTCCCACCGGTCGTCGTCGTTATCGTCTTCCCCTCCTCCTCCTCCTCCTCCTCCTCCAGCCGGCCAGCCTGACTACCTGCCGCTTTAGCAAAGAAAAAAAATAAAGGACCACCGCCAACCCAGTCCTGTCCCGACTCTTCTTCCTGCAGTCTCCCTCACTCTCTCACCTGGTCCGGCCTCCGCGTCTCCTCACGCCCGAAACACCAGCAAGCCAGGCGGATCCTCTCACAGACTCTCTCAGGGCTGCGCCGCCCCGAATAAGACCGCCTCCCATTGGCTAACGACGAGGCACCCCTCCCTCCGCAGTAAAAGCCACCTCGATTGGTGCAAGGTTAGCAGCGGTCGCTGCTCCACACGCGGGACATGTTGACTTTCCGGCAGACAGCGGATTAGCCAATTGCTGCGTCGGGAAAGTGGGAGGGAGGCAGGGAGGCAAGGGAGGGTGGGAGGAAGAAGCGGAGAGGCTAGTGGGGGGGGGGGGAATAACATGGGCTCGCGCAAAAGAGAGCGGTCGCTCAGGCGGGAGAGGGAAGCGCGCGCGCAACCGGCGCGGTACTTAGTTAAAGGTACAGCGTCTTTTTAAAAGCATCCGGGCGTGAGCCGTCTCTTTGGGAAAGCGAGGTTTTGTCGCTCTGAAGCTCAGCCGAGAACTTTTGTTTTGGGGCTTTTATTTGTGATGAGCATCCCGCATCTCAAAAGTTAGCCAGAAACACCCTACCACTACAGGAGTGTTAAATAGATAACGTCAAGCACCGTGTCTGAGGGGAGGGACAACTTGCTCCCGGTCTCTTTCCAAAGGGACCCAGTGGAAACGCCTATTATTGGGAAGAAGAAACCTTGTTTATATCCTAGGGTTTATAGCTGCCGTGGCAGAGGTCCCGCCTTTCCCTTCAGAGTGCTACCAAATAAAATAATAGCCAAGTCACCAGTCTGACGCTCTCCAAATCTAGACGGGTTGGGCGGCTGAAGATGGTGGTGATTATAAGGAAGGTACCAAGCTGGCAAAGTCTATTTTATAGAAACATCACTAGACGATGAAATGTGTGTCCATTCCAGCAGAGGGAAAAGTAATTCTGCTAAAACAAGTTTGAGTGGCCAGCGTTTGCATAAATGGAGGACGGGAAAGGGGATTGCTGTATTCTTTTTCCTGGATGAAAGGAAATATGCGGGAATTCTTATCACCAATTATACCATAAATGAAGCTGAAGCTGTCACTTTAGATTTCTGACAGTGGTATTGTTGTGCTATTTTTATTTAGGAAAAGAATGGCCTTTCCCAAATAATAAGGTCTAAGCCGCAACTGTGAGTGCATTAACTCTGAGGTAAACACTCTCAGGAGAGCCAGTTTGGTGTAGTAATTAAGGTATCAGGCTAGAAACCTGCGAGGAGGCCCTGAATTTTAGTCCTGCCTTAGGCACAAAGTCAGCAGTCTCTGTGTGTGTGAGAGAGAGAGACCTTGGGCTAGTCATCATTTCTCTGCCCCAAGAAGGAAGCAATGGCAAGCCACTCCTCAGGTATCCTATTTTTTTCCTCAGAAAGAAACAAATTTCTTGCTTTTCTCTGCTATAGAATAGGAAGTTGGACAAAGAATGATAAACATGACTAGAACTCCCAGTTTACACAGCAGTCGGTGCAGCATTTTTTGCACATGTTGTGGAAAAAAGGAGAAAACCAATCTCTTACGCCTCTGTGGGTTCCTGTCTACAAACATATAATTTGCCTAAAGTTAAAAACAAAACCCCCTCAACAATGCAATAGTATTCCTAATATTGAATGTGTTCAATCTGTTTTACCAGCCAACAAACCAGAGTTTAGGAAGTACACAAATTTTTAAAAGTAAAATATCCTCCAAATTGTCTTTGCTCACCTGTATGGTCCACATGCATTGTTGTTTTGTATTCATGAAACAGGGCAATCATGTATCCTTTCCTAGCTGCTTGAGATGTGCTGGCTTGCTTCTTCATAAGGCAAGCAGCTCTGTGACATAGTCAAAAATGAACAATACTATGGCTGCTGATGTCACAAAGCAGGTGCTGACTGGAGAATAAAAGTTATAATCATATCCATATATGTTGCAAGCAGAAGATTTAGGAAGAGTCTATCCTAAAGAGATGTGAGGAAGAGATGGGAGGGAAATCCAATTGCATTAAAAACAAAATTCCAAAATGACCCCCAATGCACAGGAAATACTCACTTCCTTAGTGCTATTGAATAGCGGATAAATTTAGTTCACTATTCAGAACTTTTTCCCTTTCATTTTAATAACACCTTCCTGTCTTCACATGTTGATTTCTCAACTATTTCCATTCTCTATAAACAATCTGCCTCTTCCTTCATCTCTTACAGGACTGCTGCATACTAATTCCTCAAACAAGTTCAACACTAATGGTAGATTACTTACCTATGCTATCAAAACATGGAGAACTGAATAAATTAACTGGTACATGGAAGTTATTTATACCTTAGAACAGGGGTGTCAAACTCACGTCGTCATGTGATATATCATGGCTTTTCCCCCTTCGTTAAACTGGGTGCGGGCATGGTCAGCGTGTGACGCATCCAGCCTGCAGCCCACAAGTTTGACAGCCCTGCCTTAGAAAGATTTATGCATTAATTTATTGAATTGGAGGCCCCTTTCCCCTTAAAAGAGATTCCCAAGAGTCTCAAAGCAGAAACAATTTCACGCACTATTTTAAAAAATGTAAAAAATTAGTTTCATAAACTAATTTAAATTGAACAAATACTAATAATTAAAAATGCTTGCTTAGATGTGGTATTTAACAGCATTTCAAAATATACAATATGCCTAGGACAGTGATGGCGAACCTTTTCGGCACCAAGTGCCCAAACCGGAACACACGTCCATGTGCATGTATCTTTGTGTGGACCCAATCGATCGGGTTACTTGGAACCCTGACAATGTGCATGTGTGTACGTGCACGCCTGTTTTTTGGCCCATTTTGAGGCTGTTTTCCAGCACTCCAGTGCCCCCGAAGACCAGCTGGCGGGCATGCATGTGCACGGTGGAAACCAGACCAGCTGGTGACGGCGCACGTGCCCACAGAGGGGCCTCTGCGTGCCACAGGTTTGCCATCATGGGCCTAGGCCCTAGGAGATCGTCCAATTTTAATGGATACAGGCCATTTCATTAATGAAGATACTTTCTATAGGAAAGATACTGATGGCCTTCATTGTTATAGGAAAACCATAGATGTATTTATTCAAGAATGGAATTTAGTTATTTATGACAATTTATTCGCTACCATATTCCAAGGTTATATCTGGTTTATAGGGACCTCAGCAAAGATTATTTCCTCCTGATTCAGCCAAGTAGACAAATACTGAATCAATTTAAGTACTTTATTTTTTTGCTCGAAACTTTCCATTAAGGAGTTCCTTAGATTCTGCATCAATTATTTTTCAGAACATCATGTTTCAGGCAATTTATTTCTCAAAATTTTAACAATGATTTTACATTGCCTGACACTAAAGGCACGCTCATGAACATGGTATTCTGATGGCCAATTCATGACTTTTATGTAGACATATATAAGCTATCAAGCCAAAATTGGACGCAATAAATAGTACTATTTTCATTGACCTGAAAGCATTTGTCAATTTAAAGCAGCCTACAATATTGTTTGGCCAGACCAATTTATACAGAAAAAAGAATCAGTAATATGCTTAGAGACAGCATGGCTGAAGGTGACATAGATCATTATATATGGGGAGAATTCAGCAGACAATCTCCTTAGACATTTTGACATTAAAAAGTCCAGCTAGGGTTTTGCCATTAGATATTCTAGGCCAGTGGTCCCCAACCTTTTTATCGCCGCGGCCCGCTGAGCGCGCGCAGGGGTGGGGCCGCGGCCCGCTGAGCGCGCGCAGGGGTGGGGCCGCGGCCCGCTGAGCGCGCGCAGGGGTGGGGCCGCGGCCCGCTGAGCGCGCGCAGGGGTGGGGCCACGGCCCAGGAGCCTTTGCGCAGGCCCATTGCGCACGGCCCAGGAGCCTGAGCCTTTGCGCAGGCCCATTGCGCACGGCCCAGGAGCCTTTGTGCTGAAGCGTTCCTGTCCCCCGGCCGCTGCGCGGCCCGGTGCCAGGTACTTCACGGCCCGGCACCGGTCCGCGGACCGGGGGTTGGGGACCACTGTTCTAGGCTGCTAAACTGATATCTAATTTGCAATTCTATTTGAAAGAGCCAGAAACCCAGGAATGTGTTTCTTGCACTTTTTCGGATTTAGAAACCTAAAACATAGGCTATATATGCATTGTACATTGAATGACTAACTAGTTAATGCAGTTTAGCTTAGTTCTGCAAATCTATCCAATATTAATTTAGGTTCAAAATATTGTGTAAGCCCTGCCATGAAAAGAAAACACAGTCTCATAAATGGTCCACTTGAATGTAGTGTATATCAGAGTTATCACTGAAAGCCAAGCTATTGTCATTTCAAAACAGATCTGATCATGGTCTGGGTGTCAAACTTTCCGCATCACGTTACATATCGTGATGTTTTTCCCTTCACGGAGCTGGGGTGGGTGTGGCTTGGTGTGTGACACAACTGGCTGGCGGGCTGCCAGTTTGAAACTCCTCTGGAATGACAGCGACTTGGCATATTCTAGGTGGCTACATTTTTAAAAACTTACTGCATCAATGGTCTCAAAATCAACGGTATTTTAAAAATAAGACAACATATTAAGCTTTAAATCACAACTAATGTCTGAATATTATTTTTTCCCATCCCAAAGATAAGAATTTTAGAATTGTATAGCATGCCTATAGCAAATTTACTGCAACTCTAAGATAATATTGAGTATTGTAGGGTATTTTTTGCTCATGAGAATATTAATGTATTTGTATTTATATTTAGGTTTTTTCTTTCTAGTATGTTTTGAAGAGCAAAGGCTAAGGATTAGAGATGATATAATATGAATGAAGTATCACATTATTTTTTGGCAGCAAAGGCCGCCAAAAAATAATGTGATACTTCATTCACATTGCAATATATTAGAAACTGCCAAGAGACTCAGCCTTGTGGAATATCTGTTATGGAAAATAAATAAAAATATCTTGTTTTTTAAAACACCTGTATTTACTAATATACACATTGTTTTGATTGATCATCTCTGAAGACAATGTAGGTTTTCATAGCATCTCAACAAACAATAAACATTGCCCCATTAAATAAAGGAGATGGCATTTATGAGTCTCTAGAGGGGAAAGGTGAACTGAGGTTGACATGTTCAGAGGCTTGCAATGCAGAACATAAATGTCAGCAGAAAGCACTGGGTTGTTAGTTATTTAGGAACAAGCAGTAGAGCTGAACCTACTGAGCACAGCTGAACACATATACCTACTGAACTACTGTTCTTTTAATACATGGAACTATTTTCGTAAGTACGGAAATTGTAGGTTTTGTAAGATAGTTTGGGTGACTTTTCACATATTCAGATCAAAAGTTTGAGCATTTTACATTTCACAATTAGATTCTGTATCAAAATTTTGCAATATGTTATGACACAATAGAATTCCTCAAAATCTATTCTTGGAGATTGTTTCTCTGAAAACAGTTGCTGAAGGTCTAAAATAATCTGCTGGAAGATATGATTCTGGGCAATATGGTCCATTTTCAGGTTAGAGGTGAAGTTTATACATTTGAAGATATTTAATTCCTTTAGGTTTGTTCTTTTGCTTTTCATTATACTGTACATTGGGTTTCCCCAGAAACAGTATATCCTCCTCTGAAGAAATATCAGGCCCCTTTATAGCATATCACGAAGACTTAAGTTTATAGATTTGCTATGATGTATTAAATACAGCAATAAGATATCAGCCATTTTTCTTAGTTAAAAGATTTACATGTTTAAAACACAACCCTGGGTAACTCTCAACAAAAAAACCAAGAACTATAAAACCATAAAATCTGAAACCATAAAATCGAAACAAAATTGGCAAGTCAATCATCCCCTTGGAAAGCTTCATATCAAACTCTAAATATTTTCATTGCCTGGGTAAAAAGCCAGGTCTTGATGGCCTTCTGAAAGACTAAAAATGTGGGGGCCTGGTGAATCATCAGGGGAAATAGCGTTCCATAAGGTATGGACAATAATTGAAAAGGAATGCTTCCAGGGTCCTAATAGGTGGCAAGATTTCAGGGAAGGAACCTGAAGTGTGCCTATCTTATCTGACCTGGCTGCGTTCTGGATGATTTGTAGCTTCTGAGAGGTCTTCAAAGCACATTGCAGTAATCCAAATGGGAAGTGACTAAGCATGAATGACTCAACAATTGGTGCACAAGGTGAAAATGCCATTTTCTGCACATTTGTTATTATTGCAAAGTATTTAAATTACCCTAATTTAATATTGTACTAGAAGAGTCCTAATAGGCAGGCAGCAAATCAGGTGGAACATTTCAAGAATAAATGTAAATTTTGTTGAAATGTTGACTTTAGTTTGTAAAAATCAGAGTGACCTGTGAGATTTTATTGAGTTATAAAGTAATTTCAATAGGACCAAAACAACCTTAACACTTGGTAGAGTTGGGTGGGAATTTATTCTAGGTTGGTCATAGGTTATAACAACAATCTGAAAATTATGTACAAATGCTATAATTACAGCAAAAAAATGGATCTATGCTTCTGAGTCTATGTTTTAAGAACAGTTTTTGCAATAATGTTTCAATTCCTTGCAACTTGCTCTTTAGCACTCTTGGTTTCTACTTAATGACTTGTTTTATTAATCTATTAATCTGCAAAAAGATGTGCAAATTGTTACAGTCTTGGAGTGAGTTACAGAAAATAAACTGGTACCTATTTCTGAAAAAAATATGAAATTAGATTTTGCACTAAACAATAATATTATTCAACTGATCATGTCATTCATTATTATTATTTCATTCCAGGGAAAGATTAATTTGTTTTATACATTGACTGAGTTTCTCATTTTTCTAATTTTGACATAATACCAGTCATTTATCAGTTTTCCTTTACAAAACAAGCCTACCTGAAAAGCACATCTTAATAACGTAATGTTTTCAGTATGTTTCCTAATATAATGCAGTTATTCTAGCACACATATTTTGTGCATGTTTTCCTAAAGATAAATTTTTAGACATTTTTCCTTCTGAGTGTGTTCTAATTCACAAATTAGTTTAGAAATAAGTGAATTTTCCGATTAAAACTAAATTAGGTTTTTGTTGGTTCTTAGTTATTCTTGATTGTGTTGCATAAACGTTACATGAATAATATTATTGTAACAAAAGTTTTATTGATATCTGCAACTAGATTATATATGTCAACACAGTATGGTACGTGCAGAAACAACTTGTTACTTCCACTGATGTTACCCAACTTTTGCATTTGTTTAGGAAAAATACTGTCCAAATTTTATTTTCAGTTTGCAACTCCATTTTGATTCATTTGAAGAAATTCCTTATACAGTTTTTCTTGTGCTTCATACATTTTCTTTAATTTCTTCATCTGTCCTTTGCTGAGTTCTTTGCCTTCCATATCATGGGTTGGGAGCCCCTAGAAAATATTAATTCAATGTAAATGAGTGAAGAGGTTCAGTTTCAAATAGTTATATGAATGAAATGATCATGGGGATGGCCTTGAACAAGCCACTTTTGGCCACTCTTGACATATGGTGAATAACATTGGTGCTTACAAAATTTTATCTTACAAAATTGCTGCATTATAAGGTTTATAACTAATTACATTTGTTAAGCACTTTAAACATTTGAAATAATCACAAGGTTTATTATATCATTCTTATTACAGCATTTTACCAGGTGTTTCCCTCATTCCTGAATCCTGAATCAAGTGTTTGTGGTTTTTTTAAAAAAGTTACAGTATTCTTACATTTTCATCAAATTTGGAATACTTGTCATGCTCAGATTTAAACATCTCTCCAGGTGGAACTTTCATTTTCGCAAGTTTTGCTGCCTGTAAAATAAAGATATTTTACAGATATTATAATTAAGATATTATAATTCAGGAATAAATTAATAACATAACAGTCCTTGAATTATAACAATTCTAAAGATCGTTCAAGATTACAATGGTATTGAAAAAACTAACTTATGACTAGTCCTCGCCTTTATGACCGCCACAGTGTCCCTGTGGTGACATGTTCAAAATTTGGGTGCTTGGCACATGTATTTAATGACACTTGCAATGTCCTGGGGTCACATGATCGCCATTTGCACCCTTCCTATGGGCTTCCGACAAGCAAAATCAACGGGGAAACTAGATTTACTTAACAACTATGATTTATTTAACAACTGTGGTGATTTGCTTAATGACTGAGGCAAAAAAAAGTTATAAAATTAGGTGTGCCTCACTTAACATCTGCATCAATTAGCAATGGAAGTTCTGGTCCTAATTGTGGGGGGAAATAGGAGTACCTGTACCATTGCCACATTTTTTGTTGCTCACATTGTAATAAACATACCCAACCTTTGGCTAAAAATAAACTTTGATCAACACTTCAGATAGAAATAGATGTTCATGTTAATATCACAAACATGCTATATGAAAGCACAAAAGTCTTTACACTGTAGAATGACTTGAACACTGGAAAGAAAATTATCTTCAAAGTCTGTAGTGACTCTGATATCACTGCCCACCATTCAGTTCACGATATAGGTTATTTACCTCTTGTTCTTGTTTCTTCTTAGCTGCTTCTTGTTTTTTCTTCTTTTTTTCTTCTTCAATCTAGGCGAAATCATAATAAAGAATGATTACTATTTTAAAAATAGTATTAAAATCACTGTACTGTATGCATATATTCCTCATCCTTCAAGTCTGATTATTCTGCATCATTACAGAATATAGAGGGTATATTCATGATCTACCTGCTCAATCTAAATAAACAGCTATACTGGGGTAGCAATGATGATATAGGAAGATACTGGAGGTGAATGATCACTCTAATGACAACAGCAAAAACATCATCTCACATGGGAGAAGGCAGCGGTCCCATGTTTTTCCAAGAAAAAGTGACTGATAATATACTTGTGGCAGAGGAAATGTTGAGGATCTTTTGGAGTACCAATGTCTCATCATAAAGGAAAAGCAAATTTGAAGTGGCAAAGATTGAATTACAGGGGAACATGAACTGGAAGAAGCATGAACATGAGAAAACACAGTAAAAGATTAAATTAGTTGACTGCACATTGTCATTTTAGAGATCAAAGGATTAAAATGGTTTGGAATTGGTGAGAATATCACATGGACGTAGCTTTTTGGAGAAGTCTATAAATGCTGGGAATGGTGGAAGGAAAAAGAAGAGGACAATCGGCTATAAGATAGATGAATTCAATTATAGTAGTAGCACATAAGGAATGAAATGGGGATAAAATTATGAGGGCATAGCCCTCATAATGTCATAAGTAGATTAAGGGGGCATTTTCTTGCTCTAGCAAATAGAATGTATGGATTAGACCACAAATCCCTAGTAAAATTTGTACTCATAGATAAACTTATTAAGAAGTATAGAGATACCGTCCTTGTTGTGGTCAGATCATTTCCTGTTGAGACTGGACTTTAAGATGCCACTCCTCCATCGCAGGGAGGCGGAGCCAATTAAGTGGTTCCGCCCCAGACGCCTAATGGACCCTGAAGGGTTTCAGAAGGAGTTTGGGGAGATACCTGACTCCCTTGACTATAGTCCGGCCGAAACCCTAGTGGCTGCCTGGCATAAGGCGGCATCTGGGGCATTGGATCGGATTGTGCCTTTTCGGCCTCTCAATGGCAGCGGATCCAGGAAAGCTCCCTGGTTTATTGAGGAGCTCCGGGAGATGAAGCGCCAGAAGAGACGTCTAGAGCGACGCTGGAGGACCAGTAAATCTGAATCCGACCGAACACTTTTAAAAGCCTTTGTTAGGACTGACTTAGTGGCGATACGGGCGGCAAAATGTTCATATTTTTCCGTTCTTATTGCATCTGCTGATTCTCGCCCAGCCGCCCTGTTTAGGGTAACTCGCTCCCTCCTTAATATTGGGGGAACGGAGGAGCCCTTGCAGGGTAGAGCTGAGGAATTTGTACAGTTTCTGTCAGATAAAATCGCCCAGATTCGGATGGACCTGAACTCTGATTGGGCAATACTGACCGAGATGACAGGGGCGGGTCTTAGTCCTATTGTGTGGGAGGAGTTTGAGCCAGTGACTCCTGAGGAAGTGGACAAGGCTGTAGGGGCAATGAGTTCCTCCACCTGTTTATTGGACCCGTGCCCCTCCTGGCTGGTTTCGGCCAGCAGGGAAATGACACGAGGCTGGATCCAGGCTTTAGTTAACGCGTCCTTGAGGGAGGGGTCCTTCCCGCAGCCCTTAAAGGAAGCGGTTGTAAGGCCCCCTCCTCAAGAAGCCTTCCCTGGATCCAGCAGAATTAAAGAACTTTCGTCCAGTCTCCAACCTACCCTTTGTGGGAAAGGTTGTAGAAAAAGTGGGTGGCATTCCTGCGGTCATTGGATGAAACAGATTATCTGGACCCTTTTGAGTCAGGCTTCAGGCCTGGCTACAGCACAGAAACTGCTTTGGTAACACTGATGAATGATCTCTGGCAAGCCCGAGATGGGGGTCATTCCCCCATCTTGGTGCTACTTGACCTCTCAGCGGCTTTCGATACCATTGACCATGGTATCCTTCTGGGACGACTAAGGGAGTTGGGAGTGGGAGGCACCGTGTTACGATGGTTCTCCTCCTATCTCTCTGGTCGGTCAGAGTCGGTGTTGGTGGGAGGACAGAGGTTGACCCCTAGGCCCCTCATTTGCGGGGTGCCTCAGGGCTCGGTCCTCTCTCCCCTATTTAACATCTACATGAAGCCGCTGGGTGAGATCATTCGACGATACAGGGTGAGATATCAGCAATATGCTGATGATACCCAGCTGTATATCTCTACCCCGTGTCAATTCAGTGATGCAGTGGATGTGATGTGCCGGTGTCTGGAGGCTGTGAGGGTCTGGATGGGAGTCAACAGGCTCAGACTTAACCCAGACCGAGTGGGTGTGGGTATTGCCTCCTAAAGACTATGTTGCTTGTCCATCCTTGGTTCTGGGGGGGGAGAAATTGTCCCCCTCAGAACGGGCTCGCAATTTGGGTGTCCTCCTAGACTCACAGCTAAGATTAGAGCAACATCTGACAGCTGTGGCTAGGGGGACCTTTGCACAGGTTCGCCTGGTGCACCAATTGTGACCCTATTTGGATCAGGAGGCGCTCCTCATAGTCACTCATGCCCTTGTCACCTCACAGTTAGATTATTGCAATGCGTTCTACATGGGGCTACCCTTGAAAAGTGTTCAGAGACTGCAGCTGGTCCAGAACGCAGCCACGCAAGCTGTTGTGGGTGCACCTAGATACACCCATATTACACCAATTCTCTGCGAGCTGCACTGGCTCCCTATTGGTCTCCGGGCACAATTCAAGGTGTTGGTTATTACCTTTAAAGCCCTACATGGCTCAGGGCCAGGTTATCTTCGAGACCGCCTTCTACCGCATAGCTCCCAGCGACCGGTAAGATCCCACAGAGTTGGTCTCCTCCGGGTCCTGTCAGCTAAACAATGCCGGCTGGCGGGCCCGCGGGAGAGGGCCTTCTCTGTGGCTGCCCCAGCTCTCTGGAACCAGTTACCTCCTGAGGTCCGGACCATCCCCACCCTACTGGCCTTCCAAAAAGCTGTGAAGACCTGGCTTTTCCGGCAGGCCTGGGGCCGTTGATCTCGCTTTGCGATCTGGCGAGATCCGGCCATAAATGGTGTGAATGCGTTCTAAGGTTTTTAATGTTTTTTAATCTTTTAAATATTTTTAGAATGGTTTTTTTTTTTAATGTATTGTGAGCCGCCCTGAGAGGGGCGGCATATAAATTTAATAAATAATGAATAATAAATAATAATAAACAAGTAGAGATACCTGATTACATTTCTGTTGCAAGCTCATGCATAAATGATGGATTATTCTAAATTAAATTACATGTATATAAAAATAATTCAAAGAATAAAATGTAGAACCTTTTCCTTTTCTTCTCTTTCTTTTAGCAAAGTGTCTCTGTCTACCAGCTTGACCACAGTTGGAAGTCCTAGGAGAAAATAAAAAAAGATATTTTAAATGCTTTTATGTATGTCATTACTACAGCCTATCCAGTCTATCATCCATATAAACTGTCAGGAATCAAGTTTGATTGCTACTGTAGTGTTTCGTATTAGCAACTGAAAAGAGAAGTCAAGACAAAGGTCAGGCAATTCTTTACCTTCATGATCTTCAAACCGAACTCCATGCTCTGGAAGGATATCATCTCGAAGTGAATCGCAAAGCTGCAGAACTTCAAACACTACAAGAACAATGAAAATGTTGAAATTTAAGTAAAATATTTTCTCTGGTCAGCTGGATATACATCAAAGTAAAGACCTTTTTTTAACGATTTAGTGGGTTTTCTTCATGATATGATCTTGCTAAATTTTTCTGTGTTTGTTTTAAAGGAACGAGCATTCGAGGAAACAATGTATACTACGCAATCTGAGAAATGGAATGACTGAAACTTTACAGGAGATGCCTCATTATATATATTAGTTGTTTGGGTTTTTTTTAGTTCTGTGCAGCATTTTCTCATTGGTAGCAATTTTTTCATATCTCAGCAAAGAATCATACTTAATCCTGCATTTCAAGAGCCAGAATTGACTGAATTTGGGAACATCCCTACAATTATACAACTTAACCCCCTGCATAAATAAACTTTAATTATTCCAGTGAAATTGACTAAAACTGCAATCTTAAGTAGATTTCCTTCCACTTAAATTCTCTCAATTCTTAACGACTAAATATGTTTAAAATTGCACCAAATAAACCACAAGAAAACATTATATGCTCTTTTAAAAATACATAATTGGAACTGCTTTTGTCCACAGAAGCAAAGGGTCAGGAGCCAATAGGTGAATTGAAGTTCCTTATCTCCAAACCATATCACACTGATATTTTGCAACAAGTGTTGTTTTTTGCTTTAAATGCTTCTAAATGTCCTGATATTATAATTTATTTGAGGCATTTTCTTCCATCTCAGTTATCAACTAAACATTCAAAAACCAAATAAAGTCTTTGCTAAGAACAGTCACTATACTCCCAAAGTTCCCAGTTTCTGCTGTTTTTGTTCAATAAATAAAAATGTTTTATTTACATATAATATCTTAGTTAAACTCTTCTGGATTAAAAACAAAAAATCAGTGGTGCATGAATCTTTGCTACAACACTAATGATCTCAAAATGAGATTTCCACATGTAAATTATTAAGCTCTACAGTGCCTAGAAGCAGGAGAAGGAAAAGTCATATTAGTTAAGATTCTTTGCCTTGATATTGTGTCTCAATCATAAAAATATGCTTTGTGCAGCAGGCTATAGAATCTGGACAACCCAAAGAAGTACAGCAGGGAGTGGGGAAACATGGTAAACCTTTTTTTTTCTTCACAAGTATGCTTTAAAATAATAAAATTTCATGCAGTCATCAGTAAACGCACCACCGTGCAATAAAAATGTAGAGTTATTTCTAAATAGCAAACTGAAATAAGCCTGAATATAAATGCAGAGTGTCACTTCGAAAACATGTCCACCTTGTGACTGAAAGGGCTCTTGTCTATTTGCACATTTTGCACAAGGGACTGAATTGTTAGTTGTATGTGGAAACAAAGAAAGGATTCCCTTTTGTAAGAGTGGCATACAATTTGTATAGATGTCTATTTATAACCAGAAAAATCTCACCTTTTTTTTCCCTGGCAATTTGCCTTACCCCTTCTCTGAACTCAGATAAAACATGAAGATACGGCATTACTGTAGATTCAAGCTGCAGCATAAAAAAAAAGGCACTTTAAATATTATTTCTTTCCTAAGCTACTTTTACCCATTTTCTTCCAAATTAGGTCGATTTGTAAAACCATTATCTGAATGAGGTGAATGAATGAAGCAAAGGAGCTCTTATACCTGAGTTTTATACAAGTAGTCCTCGACTTAATGACCACAACTGAGACCAAAATTTCTGTTTCTAAGCAGGACAGTGAGTTTTGCCTCATTTTACGACTTCTTTTGCCACAGTTAAGTGAATCACTGCAGTTATTAAGTTAGTAACAAGACTGTTAAGTGAATCTAGTTCCCCCATTGACTTTGTTAGAAGGGAGCAAAAAGTGATCACATGACCACAAGACACTGCAACCATCATAAATATGAACCAGTTGCCAAGCATCTGAATTTTGATCACATGACCACAGGAATGCTGCAATGGTCATAATTTTGGAAAATGGTCACAAGTAACTTTTTTCAGTGCCGTTGTAAGTTCAAATGGTCACTAAATGAACAATAGTACCATAGGTCAAGGACTACCTGTTCCATAGATAGACAACACAATGCAAGGCACTCAGGCATGTCAGAAGACTGGATCCCTTTTAAATATTAGTCTTTGTTTTGGAAAAGACAAAAAATATGTGACAGAGCACAGTCCAAAAGAAGAACTCCACCGTGCCCCTCCTCCCATTTCAAGCAATGGCTCTTATCTTTTGATAACATCTGATATCCTGTGATTGACTAATGCAGGTCTCTTGTGTCTGTAAGTACTTGGAATAAAATTGTTTATTTGAACAAGGCTGTTACATGAACAAAAGCAGCTTTCTCATGATCCCACTATTCACAATACCAGTATCAGTCGGATGTTACATTGATAAACAAAAGATAGTCGTACTGCCATGAATTGACAAATACCATTTTGGTATTCATTAATTTCTTCAGTGATAATTATATCCAGGCTACATTGGTTTACATTGGTCTTATTGTAGCACATACTCAGGAATTTCAATTTGTACAATTTGATTCCTTTCTGTTGCTAGATTTAGTGCCATTTTCTGCACACATCTGCCTTTTTTAAAAGGTTAATTCATATACTGTAATCAAATTAACTGGGCAAAATGGTGCACTGTAGGGCAACAATTTGTGAACCAAGGCACCACAAATGAGCTTACAGAATGCATCCAGAATCCATAATTTCCATGGAATTAAAATTTAGCAAATTTTATAAAACATTTTATGGCATAATACAAAGTGTTATAAAATATTTCCTGTCATCAACTCCTAATGTTTGACTGTGCTATATAGTTCAACATGGATTATTCTCAAGGCAGAAATCTCTGAAAGTATCCCAACTTTTCCAGTTAAGGCAGTATGTTAGAAACTCTGCCATTGTTGAAAGCATTGAGGAATCTGGAAAGGAAACTTCCCTGAAACAATGAGCCAATGGGCCACGGGTTGCTTAGTTGTTACCTAAAATGTTGAATGAAGTGTAACTAGTAAAAAGCACTGCGGCTTTAACAAAGTGCTTGGTCTTTTAAATAGAATACATCATCTTCCTAAACAAGTTAAAAAACATTTTCTGCCAACCTTAATCTAGAACAAAATTTGGTGATCTTCACATCTCTACCATTATATCTGATTTGTTTTCTTTTATCACTATGAATGCGCACACATTTAAAATATCTGATTAAACAATGGGAGGAGAAAAAATATAAATTTACCTAACGTTATATAATACAAGCACGCTATTTCAAAGAATAATATATGTGTGTTGATGTATGTGTACATGCTCTTCTATCAATTATGTCTTTAATATTCCTTTCTTTTAAAAATTCTGTGTCCATTGGTTGCTATTTCCTGTTAAATGGCAGGAAGAACTCCCAGTCCTATGTATGTGCGTGTGTAACAAAACAAAATCAAATAAAAGGGAGGATAAAAATACAGTATTACTCCAATTATTATTACCACCACCACTGCTATGTTTCTTAAAAGCTTGCTTCAATGTCTAGTCCAATCTTTAAAAATCATGAATAGCTACAAGATCAGCAAAATATGCTTTCCACTTACATTTAATGCTTGACCATTTCTTCCAACTGGGAAACCAATTCCCTCCTCATTTTCTATTGCACCAAAGACCTATGCAAAGGAAATGTATACAAATCTGAACATATAGATTCACACTTACTAGCAGGTAGCATTTAAATGTTAAACATTTCAATCAAAAATAATGTGAATACAATTTGAGTTAGCATGCCTGATTTCATATTCCACACATACAGTGGAACAATAATATAAATATGTATAAATATGTAATATAAATATCAACTATTTGGTATAGTGAGATGGTATTATCTTTATCTATTTCTTCTCTTCTCTATAGACTTTTCCCAAGAAAAGCTCCTGCAGAGGACTGGATATCCTTTCTCTGGGGGGAAGAAGGCTGTGTTCTGTAGCACCTTCGGGCATAATGCAAATTTTAATTACTCCTGAAATAGTATTGCCTGATGATTGTCAAGGTTAATACTTTAATTACTTATGTATTTAACCTTATTACTGATTTAATAAAGTATAGACTGAATCAGTTTTTGGTTACTGCATCATAAAATATTTGGTAGGTAAGTAAGTAAAAAAACAAGCAAGCAGTACTAATTAACCTTAAGGCATTTAATAGTTTTTAGAAAGCAGACTTTTTTAGTCATTCAAACCCCAAAACTCATATTTCATTTCATGTAAGTAATTTCCAATTGTATTCTAAATTACAACAAATCAAATCAGATCAAATCAAATCGAATTAAAAGTTCTAATCCAAATCATAAAAAAAAACAAACCACTAACATACATCCTTAATAAACAATACATGGCCAAATTTGAAAGCTTTGTTCAAATTCCCATACCGTGAATATGTGGGTAAGATAAATGCTTATATTTTCTAGCAACGTTCTATTTGGCTTCTGTCGGGCAGTCTTCTTTGCGGCAATGTAGGAATTACACTGACTGACCAATGATCGCAGCTCTTCCAAGACTGTACGCGTATCAATGTTATCACACAATGCTTCATGGACAGCTTCTTTCTTATCATAAAAACTAGGCAAGAAAAGAAATTAAGACAAAAATCTTTACATCACCCTTAAACCATTTGAATAGAAAGATTTTGGTACTAATTGAAGAAACTGGAAGCTTAGTCTAACATAATTTCTCTCAATTGGATGAATATATATTAAATTGGCAAATATTAAATGTTACACACTATGTTAAAAAAAAAAGCTAATTCCCTTTGTACATCAGTGGGATCTGATCAAGAAAGAGATCCTGTGATGGATAAATCAATAAAATCGACTTAGTCTGAAGCAACTGTGAAAAAGGTAAATTCCATGTAAAGGATCATTAGAAAAGGGAGATAAGTAAAGCTGACAATACTATTATGGCTTATTAAAGTGTATTTTATAATCATTTTTACAATATTGTGACTGACTGTATTGATTGCAAAAATCTCAAAAGGGACACTATAAAACTGGAGAATGCAGAAAGGAGAAACTAGTATCAAGAAGCTAAGCAGCTCCCCTATATGGAAATGTTAAAATATTTGAGCCTATTTACTTTAGAAAAAAATGTGATGATGTGAAATGGAGGCATGTAGAATTATGTATGGGTGGAGATAATTTACAGAAAGGAAATTATTTTATTTTCTCATACCTAGTACATAGAATAATCCAAATTAAAGAAATGGAAGATTCACTGAACAAACACAAAAACATTTCTTCAAATACATATCTTAAGTGTGGGATTAGCTTCCTTATATTATGCTGATTATTATCAACCTGGATTACGTGAAAGAATAATGAATTATATAATATTTGTATTCTGCCTTTTGGATCAAAGACAGCATTCAGTACTACTTGTATGAAATAGCATGGAGGAAGTTATTACACCCATGCCCTTCTGAAACATGAGATCCTCATAGATATCTAATTGGCTACCGAAAAAACTGGACTAGACAGGCCTTTATCTTCTCCAGCAATACTTTGTGGTTCTCAGTATTTGCTTGTTAGGGTCAAAGATAGTCAGTCTGGTGCAGTGTTTAAGGCATCAGGTTAGAAACCAGGAGACACAAAGGAGCTAGTGATCTTGGGCCACTCACTCTCAGCCTTAGGAAGGAGGCAATGGCAAGCCATTTCCATAAAATCTTGCCAAAAAACTGCAGGGAGTGGTCGCCAAGAGTCAATACTGACTTTAAGGTATTTTTTTTTAAAGGAGGAGGAGGGGATGAGAGAGAGAGAGAGAGAGAAAGAATCCAGAGAGCTAACATTGAGAACCCTATCACACATACCCAACTATGTTTAGAACTTAGATACATTAGGTTAGGCAAATCATTTCAGTTGTTCTGCAGCAAGTTTGAAAGATTCAGACTGAAGTACAACATTTCTATAAGATACTGAGTGAGCCAAAGTGATATAACGCAGTTGTGAACAAATTTCCTGGCTTGGAGGTTCCATGGGGCATGGCCAGTGATATTGGAACCATACCTTATAATACTAACTTTTATTTGTGATATATAGTTTTATCAGAATGTTACTTTTAGAATTTTGATACTCTACTGCAGTGATGGCTAACCTTTTTGCCATTGCGTGCCAGGAGAAGGGGGCGGGGGAGGGTCGCGTGCGCACATGCCCACGCGCAACCCCCCCCCTGCTCCTGGCACATGATGGCCTGGTAGGCTTGTTTTTCTTTCTTACCTGGTTCCAGATCCTCTCTATTTATCTGGGAAGGGCGAAAACAGCCTTTCTCACTCTCTCGGAGGCCCTCCAAAGGCCTGAAATGGTCCATTTCCCAATTCCCGGTGGAACAGGAAGTGACATTTTTTGCTGTCCCCAGCCTCCAGAGCCTCTCTAGGAGTCTCTAGGAGCCTCTCTAGGAGTCTCTGGAGGCTGGGGACAGCAAAAAATGTCACTTCCTGTCCCACCGGGAGTCGGGAAATGGGCCCTTTCAGCCTCCTAGGGCCTCCAAGGGAGTGGGAAAGGCTGTTTTCGCCCTTCCCAGATATACAGAGAGAATCTGGAGCCAGATAAGAAAGAAAAACAGGCCTCCCCCTCACCAGGCCCTCCAGAGGCAGGAAATAGCCTGTTTCCCTACTTCTGGTGGGCCTAGAAGGCCTGAAAATCAGCTGGCCGGCATGCGCATGCGCCCCAGAGCTGAGCTGGTGTGCCCACTAATATGGCTCCGCATGCCACCTGTGGCACGCGTGCCGTAGGTTCGCCATCACGGCTCTATTGTAAAAACCAAAACATGACTGAAGATTTGTGCAAAATAACACTTTTACTTTATTTAGATCTCCTCCTCCTGTGTTTACGTGAAAGGATATAAACCTTTTAGCAGCATCTAGAAATATCAGCCCATACCCTTGTAATTAAAATACTGAGTTTGTATCTACCTCGGTTTCTGCAAGGAATTATTTGGGGGAAGGGAGGCACAAACAGATTTATGAAGAATTCTAAGGTATAAATTAGGGGTAGAACAGGGAAATTACAATGAGGGCCCAGAATGGAAAAAAAGAAAAAGAAAAAAGCCTATTAAAAATAAAGCACTGAGATGACATATTACAACAGCGCGTGTAACTGTCCTACCTAACGAATGGCTACAGAAGGTCCTTGTTTAACAACCACCGGTTCAGCAACTGTTCAAACTTATGATGGTGCTGACTGAATCATAGTTATGACCAATCCTTGAATTTCAGCTGTTGCAGTGTCCTTCTTCCCCCACTGGTTCACAATCTGGGCGCTGATTATGATGTTGCAGTGATTCATGGTCACATGATTGCAATTTCTGATGTTCCCTGCTGGCTTTCCAAAAGCCAAGTCAATGGAGAAAAATATAGGAAGTTGGAAGTCGCAATCATACGAGATCCTCACTTAACGACCTGAATGGTCCTTGCTTAAAGACAACAACCAAGACTGCTGGAACTACCAATGCTATGTAGCATAGTCACATGACACTGCTCTTTATGACTGTTGTTTAGCCGTGGCAAGTCCACTCTGAATTGCTTTCATAACCTACGAATTACCTATATAGCATTCTTGACTCATAAGCCAAATGACAAAAACTTCTGAAAGGCAGCCATACTACACAACATTATCTAACACTAACCCATTATTTGTTCTGGCATGCTAGAATATTGTCTGAATTGTACATTTGAGATTGATCTTAAGTCTGGTAGATAAAAGCAAGCTGGCTTTAAATACTAGGTTTTGAAACTGGCTAGTCACCATTGGCTATATAAATTAGATCAAGGGTCCCTAACCCCTGATCCATGGACTGGCACCAGTCCGTGGCATGCCAGATACCGGACCACCAAACACGCAAATCCCCATCCATGAGATTCAGGCAGCATGCAAAACCACGCCCCCTCCGGTCTGGGGAAAAACTTCTCTACATAACCGGTCCTTGGTGCCCCAAAAGTTGGGGGCCTCTGGATTAGATTAGTCGCAGTTTTCCAGGTTTGAATGATACATCAGTTGGGTTAATCAAAAACAGGAGAAGCCTTCCGTCTTATCAGAGCATGGAAAAAGAAGGAAGAAGTTTACAAATCTGGAGAGCAAGACTATGATTGTTCCTATCATGGTAAACCAGGATTATTACATCCCAACACAATGAGGGGTTTCTGAACAAAAATGTTTCCATCTTGCAATGTACAATTCTACTTCAGATAGTTTATCTGATAAAGAATGAATGCCTCTTATGAATGCGTGCATCCAACTCTGGAGGCCAAACAAGTTTAATATCTTTATGACCAATATAAACAAAAATGCAATCTGGAAGCCAGCCAAGAGTGGAACAGAGTTCCAGGAATCCAAGGTGAGGCTTCAATGTACTTTGCTCTTCAGGGGGCTAAAATAACTATAAATTGTTATATAAAACTGTTTCACCTGCATAGTGAAAACTGCTGTCAAAATCAGTTTGGGGACTTTGCGGCATCTGAATTACTTTTAGCATTGGTTTTGTGCCTCTAGCAAACTATGGCAAATGGCCAATGGTTGTAATTTTCACCATGCTTGTGTGGGAGAAAGACACTGCTCTTGCTTTTGCAACAAACCCTAAAACAACTAATCATCGCCAAAGAATTCATTCTGAAAGAAGGGGAAAAGGAAGTCTGCTGTAGGTCCCTGAGTGCTGAGAGTACCCAGATGATAGCAAGGCTAATTTCTGCCCAGCTGAAAGAAAAGTGAGGCATGTGAATGAGTGGATCTTCTACCTGATTTTGGATGCTGCTGGTCTAGGACAAGGCCTCAAACTCAAATTGATACGAAGGCTGCACAAAGGCCTAGTTTGCTCACCTGAGGCTCGTCATACTGAAATCTTATAGGTTTATCCACCCACCTAGCTGTTAGCATTTTTGATTAACCTGAATAATATTTGGTTTTGTGACTTGATTGGTACGTACTATTTTAAGATCATGACTGGAATGACATAATTTAGGAAACAAATTAGCATAGGTCAAATGTTGCTTTTTCTCCCCGTTCTTTTCTCCCTCCTTGCTTAGAGAGATATTTGTGCGGTGGCGCAATGGTGAGAATGCAGTACTGCAGGCTACGTCTGCTGCCTGACAGCTGCCTGTAGTTCGGTATTTTGATTCTCACCGGCCCAAGGTTGACTCGGCTTTCCATCCTTCCGAGGTGGGTAAAATGAGGACCCAGATTATTGGGGGCAATATGCTGACTCTGTAAACCGCTTAGAGAAGGCTGTAAAGCACTGTGATCTTGCTTGCTTGCTTGTTTCTCCTATTCCTTGCCTGGCAGAGAGACCCCCATGGCAGAGTAGCCTCTCTATGCCTTTCCCTCTCCATGCCTTTCCCTGGCCAGCCTTCGCTGTCCAGACAACTTGACACTATCTTAGAAGCAGTTTCAGCCCAGAGCATCAGGGTGGGCAACGGTTCCCAGAGTGGCCCTGAAGGTATGAAAGGGCTCTGGGGCATCAAGTGCACAATCCAGCCAATCAGGCTCTGCTCGTGCTAAGAGTCAGCCAAGATAAACTACCACGCTGCCATGCCACTCTTCTCTCTGTAATGCTTCCTGTGGCTCAGCTTGTGCATCTGTGCAGCATTCAGCTACCGGACCTTGGTGGACCGTGATGATCTCAGCAACCACAAAGTGTTGAAAACTGCAGTCTCAAGAAAATGATCTGGATGATTGTGGCCAGTTGGCTGCATGTGTGAGATCCCTGATCTAGGCTTTTCTCCCACTTCTTTGGATGGCCTTCTCTTGTTTCTTTTAATTTTTTATCAAATCAAGGAAAGAATGGGCCAGAAGATGAAAAACAATGTTTAAATCTAAAGGTCATAACCAGTTTACTTTATCAGGAAAAACCAGCTCTCTTGAAAAGCGTATGAAAGGGGCATTGGTTCTTTTTCCTACTTATGAATTTTACGGTAGCATTTGTTTGACATTCTAGGCAATAATAAGTAATTAAATGGTAGCACACTTAACCAAAAGAACTGACTGGGAAATGCACTAACATAGACTGGCATGTAGGAATCTATGCCAAGCACTAAACAGAAGATGAAATCAGTTAAGAAGGTATGTGCAAGGACCTGGGATTGGTGCTATGAATGCCCTGGTTTGGTATGTGAATTAACAAGTAATTGAATTTCAAGGAGGAAGTCTTTAAGGAATGCACCCTGTCTGCTCTAAATGGAAATGCCAGTTTGAAAAACAGACATTGACACAGATATACAGAGGTCTATTCATAAAGAGAGAAAGAAAAATGGTTAGCTCACCTTTTATTCAGTTCAATTTCCTGGTTTTCCCATTTTTCATACTGGCTTGTCACATCAGCAGGAGCTCGAAGGATATCCTTTACATTTAAAAAGAACTCCTAAAAAGGGAAAGGAAAGAGCCTCCAATTTGTTACAAAGTATACTGTTCAGATATTTATTTCCATACTCATTTTTGGTTTAAAACAGGACTAACCCAGCAAGAAAAGCAAAATTTCATCGCCTGCTATCAAGCTCTCTCTCTCTCTCTCTCTCTCTCTCTCTCTCTCTCTCTCTCTCTCTCTCTCTCTCTCTCTCTCTCTGTGTGTGTGTGTGTGTGTGTGTGTGTCCTTAAAAATGTTTTTGCAGAACATGGTGGAACATACCCTACCAAAGAGGGAGATGATTTGAAAGTTTTACTTCTTTCCCTACCTTCATCATGCTTTGTATATTGATTTAAATTGTTTATTGGCATGCTAACAATGAACTAAGAAAACAGGCCTTTGCAAGTTTTTTATTTCTAATTAGCCTTTTAAGGAAACCCCTCTCCACTATAATACAGATCAATCTTGGAGGATATTGTCACTTGAATTAACCCAGAAAGTTAAGTGGCAACCATCAAGTTTTCAATCTATGCCAGGGCAAAGGAAGTTGGTAGGATTCTCCTTGGTTTCTTCCAATAATTAATCAGTCCTAGTTGCTTACAACGTATTGCTGTCATTACCTGTCATTCACGACACTGGCATGAGGGTGAGGTTAGGCAAGTGGTGACATGTAATGTCATTTTTTTTCATAATCATTGCAAGTAGTACAGGTAGTCCTTGGTTAACAATAGTAATTGGGTCCAGAATTTCCATTGCTAAGCAATGTGGTTGCAAAGCACAACATCATGCAACCGTGCCACTTAGCAGTGGCAATCCCAGCACTTCTGATTGCTTTCATTCAGTGCAATGTCAAGTGGTCGCTATGTGAAATTTCCTGTCAGCTTCCCCATTGACTTTACTTGTCAGAAGACGCTAGTGAAGGTCGCAAATGTGATTATGTGACTAGAGGACAGTGCAAGTTGTGATTGTAAACCAGTTGCCCGACACCCAGAGGACAATCACATGACTGTAGGGATATTCCATTGGCTGCAACTACAAGGACTTGTCATAAGTCCCCCTTGTTCAGCACCATCATAGTTGTTGTTTTTATTATTATTATTATTATTATTATTATTATTATTATTATTATTATTATTATTATTAATTGAATTTATATCCCGCCCTTCTCCCCGAAGGGACTCGGGGCATTGAACAGCCGAAAATTAAAATAACATACAATATAAAAGTTAAGATAACTAAAAATAAATTAAATTAATCGGCCTCCCAATTTAAAACCCCAAGCTATACAATTAAAAAACTAACCCATAAAACCTATTCAGGCCAGGCCAGCTTGCTGAAATAAAAACGTTTTCAGAGCCTTACGGAAAGTGCGGAGATCTGGGATCAGCCGTATTCCGGGAGGTAGCTCATTTGAGTTTGAATGGTCACTGAACAAATGGTTGTTACGTAAGGATTACCTATAGATGCTTATGCTACCTTGTGAACTGGGCCCACTCCATTTGTGATTTACGAGCCTGTATAACATCCTCTGAAATTCTGACCCCCAACCTCACTACTCCCTTTTTGTTGTTTTTGACAGACAACAAAACTATTGAACCCATGAATGACTACCACATATGAATAGTGGCCTGATTTTGGTTTGGTGGATCAGGGCGTGTAGGCCTACCTCATGATTTTGTGCCACAATCTTGCATATGAAGAAAGGAACAAAAGAACACCTGGAATTTTTCAGGAGTATGTTCCAACATCTGCACAACAGAACAATGAGAAAAAAGGAAAATAACTTACATTTATGAATTTCTCATATTGGATAGCGGACTCCATGGTGTTCTTTGAATAGTCTAGAGTATCCTTCCACGAATGCATCAGAAAAATCAGCCTTAATTGCCGTGCTGTTGAGAGTTTTAAAGAAACAAATGAAAAAATGCTGCACAGCAGGGAACCATAGCTGACAGAGGCCATTTAGGCTATCCATACATAGCTACTTAAAAAACAACAACCCCAAAATACTAATTACAGAATAAAAGAAATAATCTTAAATGCCAATTAGACCGTTTTTAGCCAAAGACAATGGAGATAAGCTCAGCAAGGGTTAGCGCCATTGTACCCACCAAAAATGAAATGTTTTTCAATTAATAGATCTTACCTGTATACTGTTTCAATGCATCTTTTATTGTAATAAAGTTTTTCAAAGATTTGGACATTTTACAGCCAGCAATTGTCAAATGCCCAGTGTGTAGAAAATAGCGCACCCAGTGATCATTGTCGAAGTATGCCTACAAAATCAATGAGACCAAAGAAGTATATTATAATATGAACCCTCATTAGATTGCAGCAACATTAAAAAAAGAGCGATCTACATTGTAAGAATAAAAAATAAAGATATCTATAATAAGATAGGAAGCAATAAAAGAATATTTTAATGATAACTAATGAGGATTAGTTAATAACATTTATTTAGGAAAATTATGAATGCCCATCTTATATACCATGATTCTATGTAGCTAATAATAATCGAAACATAAGAAACATAAAAAAAAAATCAGCCAGCACTTAGCAACCATTCAGAGTTACAACTGATCCAAAAAGTGGAATTTATGACCCAGATTCAAACTTCTGACGGTTGGGCCCTCTCTACTGTCACATGATGAACTTTGGGCCTTTGGAAATAGAGCAGCATTTAAGGCCATTTGCAGTAACTTGTGGCCACATGATCATGTTTTATGATGGTTTTGCTGAAAACTGAGAGTTACTCCCATGTTCAGAAAAATTGTGTCCATAGCAATAGGGTTGGTGACATGACTGACTCATTTTATAACCATTGTGGTATACAAGTGTTCTTTATACATATAATTGTACTAGGGAAAAACTATTTTTGTTCCCATCTTGGTCAGGCCCAGCTTTTTTTTTTTACAGAGATATACAGGATATAGGGAGGGAGTGGCTCAGTGGCTAAGACGCTGAGCTTGTCAATCGAAAGGTCGGCAATTCAGCGGTTCGAATCCCTAGTGCCATGTAATGGAGTGAGCTCCTGTTATTTGTCCCAGCTTCTGCCAACCTAGCAGTTCGAAAGCACGTAAAAAATGCAAGTAGAAAAGTAGGGATCACCTTTGGTGGGAAGGTAACAGCGTTCTGTGCGCCTTTGGCATTTAACCATGCTGGCCACATGACCATGGAGACGTCTTGGGACAATGCTGGCTCTTCAGCTTTGAAACGGAGATGAGTACCGCCCCCTAGAGTCGGGGTGAGGGGAACCTTTACCTTTACAGGATTTGGGGGGGGGGGAAGAAAGGTTGAGAACTACTGGTTTAGTGCCTCACACCACTTACCTCAGATTGTGCCAACTCATTGTCATGGTGGGGGAAACGAAGATCAAAACCTCCTCCGTGAATGTCCATAGAGTCTCCTAAAATGGATCCAGCCATTGCAGAACATTCAATATGCCATCCTGGACGTCCCTATTAATACAGGGTGGTAACTAATTAACCCTCACCACCTTGATGATTTAATACTAAAGGCTAACATGCACTATATTCATTAAATGATTTAGCTCAGTCAGTGAATTCTGGAGAAGTACAGAATGACGATGGGCTCATAACTTGTTTAAGGTGATATCTTTCAAACTGCAGGATATATTTGCCTTTTGTTTAGGAATTAAAGACATTAGCAGAGAAATATCTCTAAAGCAGGGGTGAAATGCTACCGGTTCGCACCGGTTTGGGAGAACCGGTAGTGGTGGCAGCGCGTGGTTCAGAGAATCGGTAGTGGCAGCAGCGTGAGGCTCCGCCCACCCACCCGGACGTCATTCTTCCTGGTTTTAACCTGTTTTTGACCCTCTGCACATGCGCAGGCTTTGCACAGAGAATCCAAAATTGCACATGACGCATGCGCACGCATTTCCGAACCGGTAGGGAAGGTAAGTAGATTTCACCCCTGCTCTAAAGCCTCCAATCAGCTGGTGGCTTAGAAAAAGATTAGGATGAACGGAATATATACTTGCAACCTAAAACTGCAAAAACTGAAGAAGTCTGCTAAGATAGCTGTAAAGCCAAAAATAACAAGATTCAAGGTTCAGGTTATAACCAGTTCAGATGGGAATGCTGTTTAAAAAAAGTAAGCAAATAAACCTCATCTATAAAATTATTGGGTCACAGAGGCTAAATATTCCAAATTGTATCTTTCTAGGGTCATTATTTCACAGCAATACTAGATAATTTTAATCTGAGAACCTGATTTGTGCTGATTAGGTAAACATCGCAGCTGAAAAACCAAAAGGTTGTTTAAATGCTTTATGAACTAGCACCTTATACAGCTGTACAGGTAGTCCTTGACTTACAAAAGTTAATTTAGTGACCATTCGAAGTTACATCATCACTGGAAAAAAGTTACTTAAGACCGTTTTTCACATTTACAACCGTTGCAGCATCCCCATGTTAAGGTGATCAAAATTGAGATACTTGGCAACTGGTTCATATTTATAAAGTTGCAGTGTCCTAGAGTCATGAGATCACCTTTCGTGACCTTCTGACAAGCAAAGCCAATGGGGGAAGCCAGATTCACTTAACAAGGTTTTGGTTACCATCTTTAGAGCGCTCCATGGCTTAGGACCTGGCTACTTACGGGACCGCCTACTACCACAAACAGCCTCCCACCGGCCGGTACGCTCCCATAGAGAGGGGCTCCTCCAGGTGCTGTCAGCCAAACAATGTCGACTGGCGGCCCCTAGGGGGAGGGCCTTCTCTGTGGGGGCACCTACTATCTGGAACGAGCTCCCCCCGGAGATACGGAGGATCCTGGATCTGCGCACTTTCTGCCGTGCTTTGAAGACACTCCTATTCCAGCAGGCTGGCCTGGCCTAATTTTCTCCCCTTCTTTTAAATTTTTAAATTGAAATTTTAATTTCGTTTTAAATTATTGGGAGTTTTAAATTGTCTCGGGCAAAAATTATTTAATTGGGTTTTAATCATGTTTTAACTTTTATATTTATGTCTTTTATTTTGTGCCTGTTCACCGCCCTGAGTCCTTCGGGAATAGGGCGGTATACAAATTTAATAATATATATATATAAAAAAAAACAACTATGTTACTAATTTAACAGCTGCAGTGATTCACTTAACAACTGTGGCAAGAAGTCATAAAATGAGGCAAAATTCACTTAACAAATATCTCACTTAGCAACATCAATTTTGGGCTCAATTGTGGTCATAAGTTGAGGACTACCTGTGTTTCCTGAATTTATAAAATTAATAATGGGTGTAATTGTTAGGCACTGTTATTTATTACAAATTTATTTAGTGGTACCTCGATATTCATTGTTAGTTGGTTCTGAGAGGAGTGATAAGTACCCAAAACGATGAGTACCAAACAAATTTTTCCCATAAATAAGAAGATACTGAGTCACAAGGCAGCTGATACTGACAAATTCTAGCTTGTGCATTGAGTATCAAACAAAATGATGAGTACCAGGACAAACTTTTTGTGTCAAAATGCATTGAGTACCAAATTCAATGAGTTTCAAAGCAGTTGAGTACCAAGATACCACTATATAAGGATTAAAATGCATATGCGTAATATTTTATTTGGCCACCTAATGAGAAGGAAGGACTCACTGGAGAAGAATCTAATGCTGGGAAAGATTGAGGGCAAAAGAAGAGGATGACAGAGAACGAGGTGGCTGGATGGAGTCACTGAAGCAGTAGGCGTGAGCCTAAATGAACTCCGGGGGATGGTAGAGGACAGAAGGCCTGGAGGAATATTGTCCATGGGGTCACGATTGATCGGACATGACTTCACAACTAACAACAATATTTTATTTATTTATTTATTAAATTTAAATGCCATCCATCTCACTGTCTCAAGTGGGTGGCATAGGCAATAATAGTGCTCTAAATCCAAGGATTTTGCTGTATACTGGTAAGTGAAAATCATGTACAAGGAGGGGCACACAGTAAATTTCCCTGCTTTGCCTGGTTACAGAAATTGCATTGTAGAAATATTAAAAAAAAAAAAAAGCTTTCTCCTCTCCCAAGGGAGTAGCTGTGCCTCCTGATCACACAAATAATTGCTCAATCTCAGCTATCCTTACTTTGCCCCAAGGAGAATCCCATGAAGGCTCTCCTGGCTTGGAGGACTTCCACAAAGCAAAATCATTTGGCGATCGCTTTTCATTTAAACGATCCACAGAGATACTCAGGTCACCTAGGAGAAGCAGAAGAAGGAATGGTAAGAATCAGTAACTTTATCATTGTCTCCAAATATTCTCTGGAAACGTATTTAATGAAGTTAAATTACCTTCGCCCTCCTGTAATGCTTTTTGATCTCCTACAGCTTCAGGGACCAATTTTGCATAGGTGTGTTTCTCAGATGCATCGAATTTTAGTGTATCAAAATAAACAGATCCATTGGATACATAACTAGAAGGCAAAACGATAGTTTCAGTAAACAGGAATGTTGATCCTGTTTAATGTAAACAACATTCTTCAGCACTTTTGCATGGCTGATTTTAATATAGAATTCAAGAAAGTTGGCTATGCTGGGGGTTGATGTTTGAAATTGTAGCTCAGCTCATCTGGAAGTCCCAAAGGTGCTTTTCAAAATGCAACTGGACTTTCTTGGTTTTTATTTTTCCTTGAAAAACATTTTGCTTTTCATCCAAGAAGAATCAGAGTACAAATGGGTGTAGACTCAGGCCTTTCAGCAGTCTCAAGAAGGTTCCACACCCATTTGCACTCTGATTCAGGTGACCCTGAGAGTACAGATAAACGACTCTCAGAGAACTAAACACCGACCTTCAGAGTACTAACTACCAGATGACTGCAAAGAATATAAATACTTCCATTCCTCACTATTCAGTCAGAACTGAAGCAGCTTCTTGAAGGAGAAGCAAAATGTTTTTCAAGGAAAAGAACCATGAAAATCCAGTTGCCTTTTGAAAAGCACTTGTGGGACAATCATGACCTGGATGATTGAGAATCTCTGTAGACAACTCATCTGAAAACATCAAGCTGGGAAAACCGGATAAAATTAATTCATGAGCACTTGATAAAATAGCTGGGAAAAAAATCTTTATTGTAATTCTTTGTTATATAATGTAGAGAAATGTTAGCCTATCTTAGATAAAAAGGACATTGGAAATATTCCGTTATAGGGAACCCAGTGAATTACTTATCAGATACTCAAACTATTACTCTCAGCACTTTCGTTATATTACAGAGATGAGTATAAAATGTCACGTTATACTCACCCATATCCATTATCTACAATCTTCTGAACAAAGTCTACAATTTCTGGTACATATTCACTTACACGAGTTAAAACATCTGGAGGTAATACCTGGGGGGGGAAAACCAAACTTTTTCTCTTTCCAAAATCTCAAAATATATTCTGCTTTACAATTAAAATGATATAGTAGCATAATAATAAAACTTGGTAGGAAAATCTTAATTAAACCCAATTTAAAAACAGATAGGAACTGATCTCAACAGACCTACTGTTCTTGGGCTATTATTCTGCTTAGTGAAATCAAGAAATATCTAACTGCCAAAAGCTAAACCTGAAAAATATCCTTCAAACTAAAATAGAAACTAACATTGCTCCAACTGTTGATGAAACACAAATGATTCTTGATGTGAATCTAATTATAATTTTGATTTTCTAGATGGGAACAAATGGAACATAGTACTACAAACAAACTTTTTGAGGATTTTGCCTGAAGATCTCAGTTTATCATTTTAATATTTGAAATTGTTTCTAAATTGAAGCTTTTAACATATACATATATGTATATGACACATTTTCTTTCTAGTCTTGAAAAGAAGAGGAAATTTGGGACTTCCTGTTTGCTGCTGGCCGCCGCCAGACGTTCCTTTGGGATCGTCAGCTTCCATAGCCTGTCAGAGCCGCCTTCACAACGGAACGGCGGCTCGAAAAAACTCCGTTCCCATGAGGAAACGGAGATAGAGCCGGCAGGGGTGGGTAGAACTCTCTGCAGAATCCCAAAAGTTTTTCTTTTACTTTTGGGATGGAGCGGATGAGATGCCCCATATCCCCAGCCGCTGCTCCGGGCTTTGGGAGACCTCTGCTAATGCAGAGCTAGGCGTCAAAAGCAAGCCTGCGAATTTGACAGATTACTCAAAGAAAATGTGAGCTGGACCTGTAATACTGAAGCGCAAGTATTTTACTTATCTTTTAAAAATTACTTAAGAGAATAGAGGAAGAGAAAGAGGAAAAAAGGTTTTTTTTAAAATGGCGTCTGCCGCGGCTGGAGAAGAGTTTGAGAGGGAAAGTTCTTCCGTTTTTTATTATTACAATGTAGCGGAATAAATACCACTGGCTACATTTGTAGACAAAACTCCGCTCCTGTTTTTGTTTTTCTCTTTTTCCCCTGGAGGCCTGATTGTTGCTGGCTGGAAGTCTTTTGTCTTGTTTTTTTTTTTCTTCTAACAAAGCCTGCTTAGGCGGAAACATGGCACTGAGGCTTGTGAAGTCAGACAAAAAAATAGGTGGGGGGGATTCCCCCACTAAGAATTTAAAGGAACAAGTTTTAACTCTTCAGTCCCAGAAACCTGATTTTAATATAATAGAATTTCTCTTAGAGGAGATTGAAAGAAGGGATGAGATTGTGAATCAGCAACTTGAAAAATTTAAGCAGGAAACTAAGGAATTGGTGAAATCCAAGTTTGACTTTTTGCAGCAAAAAATTTTAAAAATGTCAGAATTCATGATTCGGTTGGAAATAAATGCTAATTTACTAGAGTCAAAAATGGATGAAATTCAAGACAAATTGGACAATAGAATTCAAAAAATTGAAAATGATTTGTTAAATATTCAGGATTATAGTTCAGAAGAAAAATTTAAAATGGATGCTGATCAAAAGTCTGGTAATGTAGAAACTCTGCAACAGAGGATTGAAAAAGAGGTTCTAAAGATACAATATAATTTTACAGAATATGCAATAAGACTTAGAGGTTTGCAGGAAAATAACAGAGATGACTTAAGGAAAATATCTTCTGAATTTCTAGCTGGGATTTTAAAGATTCAACCTGAGGAAGTGTTTTGTAGGATTGACAGAGCTTATCGAATAAACTCCTGGACTGCCAAGCAAAGGCAATTGCCTAGAGATGTGGTAATCTATTTTTCAGATAAAGAAATTAGGAATAAAATTGTGCAAAATTCCTTCAATTCTAATTTGCAATTGTATGGAAGAAAGATTTGGATTTACAAGGAACTCCCACCTAAGATATTAATGGAAAGGAAGAAATTTGGCTTTCTGGTGTCTGAGTTAAAAAGGAGAAATATTCAATTCCGGTGGGACGTCCCAGTTGGTATTATATTGAGATATCAAGGAGAAAGATACCAGTTAAATACTGTTGAAAGAGCGGAAGAATTTTATCAAAATAGGTTGAAAATGAATTTAACGTCTTCAGATATAATACAGGATAAGCAGAAGGAGCTGGAACTAAAGACAGAGACTGTACCAGATAAATTGCCTTTGGATTTATCGGATACCCCAGCTGGATTATCTACAAATTCGAGAGAAGTGCCATCTGATTTTAATGTGATGACTTATCAAGGCAAGGACAAGCATGGAAACCAATTAGAGGATATACAAGGGATAAAAAAGAAACGCGAGACACAAAAAATTAGGATGGAAGTCAAACCCACAAAAAGAAAACAAAAAAGAAATAGGTTGTGCAAAAATAGAAATTTCTAATCCAAGCAACAGTGAAGCCAGTGATTTTAAAATATGAATGATTATGTGAAAACATAGAGGAGGCGACACATTGGTCAATATCATCCTGAGGATAGTGGCAGATCTCTGCATTGCCGTAATTTTGGGACATGGAAAGAGCCTCAAATTGATGGTTTTGAATTATCTACTTTGAAACTTCTTTTTGTGTTGATAAATATATTATAATTATTTTGAATTATAAGGCAAGAGAATCACATTGGGACATGCAGAAGATCGGGTTGTTACCCAATACGATGATGGAAATTAATAATCCTGATGAAACCCACAATTATTATTATATGGAATATAATTATAATGTCACTCGGGTGGTTGTTTTTACTTTTATATATATAAGAAGATGTTTACTACTGATGGGGGCAGATATGATTGGAGACCTTGAATAAACTGTTGCATCAGCAAGCTATGTTACCCCATTATGGATGATGGTTCTAACAATCCAGTGGAAAGACTTCAAGAAGATATTATATGGACTATAAATTTAAAGTTATTGTCTTTTCTTTTTTTATTTAGATATAATGGAATATATATATATATATATTTTTAAGTAGTGTGGGCAGTGAATTAAAGATATCAAGAATTGTTGTGTATGGTAAATTTGTAAGACAGTGGGTGAATAAGCTAGCTACAGATTGATTAGTTTAAGAAAAGGGATTTTTAAGTGATACATTTAGGGGAGTGGAGGAAATGGATAGAGTGGAATAAATGTTAAATTAGATTTTATGGTGAGCCCGCTTTGAAATGTTATTAAAGTAGGACTTATCGTATAGTTTTAAAGTGGAAGGTGGTTTTGAATTGTTGCAATAATGTATAGATATAAAACACTATTATGCTAAATTAGAAGTTATTTTATAATAGTTATAGTATAATGTGTTTGTTTTTTGTTTTGTTTTTTTCTCTTCTTCTTTTCTGAGATGTATGGATAAAGGGGGATTTATAATACTTTTAGTAAGTAAAGGTCAGTATTTTGAGGAGGGAGCAAGTAATCTGTTATGAATTAGGGTTTTTTTTTTGTTACGAAGAAGTCACAGGGGGGGAAGGGTGGGGAGGGGGGGTTAGGGAGGGGGGGGGAGGGGGGGGAAAAAGGGGGAAAAAATTTGTATTTGAAAACTTTTTCAATAAAAAAAAAAAAAAAGAAAAGAAGAGGAAATTTGAAACAATAAAGCATGAGCAATACCATTCAGAAGTGTCCTTTTAAGTTTTGTTGAATAAGCACGTCTACTTACATTGAGAGCTGCCATATCTTTATGATGTTCTTCTTCCCAAAATTTGGGAAGTTTGGAAAATATAGAGTTGTCAGTCACTTGGCTACCCAACTTGGTGTCCAGCCACTCAGAAATTGTATCTTTTGCTTCTTGCAACAAAGTCTGAAAAATAAATTTTATTTAACACAAACTGTTCATCATGACGCACAATTTCCACAATTCTTACAAATTCCCCAGAGGCCCACGCTCAAATTCTCTTCAAGATTCATGGGAAAGACACTTCAGGGGAACCTTGCTTTGGAAAATGAATGAGTGACTGAGAATGTGTGTATGTGTGTATATGAATAATGTGTGTACGTGTGCTTTGTGTGTGGTAATGTATCAGAAGGCAATGACTGAAATGACTCTCAACCTGTTTCAAAAAAGTGTACCAACCTCAGCATATTTATTGATTTCTCCCTCAGAGAGCTTCTTCTGAAGGCCATTCTCTAGTGGCTCCAGAGCAGCTCTCACTGAATTTTGCATCCTTTCCAGCATCTGTTTCTTATCAGGATCAGAAGTTTCTTCCAACTTTGCTGAAAAAAGCTGAATAAAAAACATAGGTGGAAAACATAAACAAAACCAGGTGAATATTTCTATCGGAGCACAAATAATCATGAGCACGGGAAAAAAAGAGAGATTTAAAAGTAGCTATTAAAAGCCTCCTTACATTCTTTCTCTCTCTCCCACTCCCTGTTTGTTTGTGTGTATGTGCGTGAATGCAAACAAGGAACATGGATGTGTAAAGTGAAGAAGAGAAGGTCCTGCTCCCTTTCGGTTGTGATCTTTCGCACTGTTCTTGTGCAGCATTCAACCTCTCTCCTCCAAGAGGCCGTGACTATCTATCTCCCTAACCCTATCCATTAGTTATAGGGATAAAATGCTAAAAATAAAACTATTATGTAAGCAATCGTGCTTTAAGTAAGAAAGTCATTAGAATTTTAGAAGAAAGTGAAATTTCTCATTAACATCATATTATAGTAATAATCACAGCCAGGCTGGCCAATGCAGGAAAAAAAATATATATAAAAATTATTAATTGGGTCATCCCTACGTAAGGACGAAGTAAATGTTTTTTCCCAGTGAGACTGGTCTGTCAGGGTAACCTGGTCTACCCGAATATGGGACGGGATCATCAGAGGCTTTTTAAAAAAACTTTAAAAGCATTTTTTCTACAACCTCGTCCGACGAAAAAATGTAAAAAAAAAAGTAAAAAAAGTAAAGAAAAAAAGCCTCTGATGATCGCGCGGCTCAGCTGGGATCATCAGAGGCTTTTCAAAGCATTTTTTTCTGCAACCTCTTGGCCGAAGAGGTGGTAAAAAAAATGCTTTGAAAAGTCTCTGACGATCCCAGCTGAGTTGCCTGATCGGCAGAGGCTTTTCAAAGCATTAGAAAAAATGCTTTGAAAAGTTAAAAAAAAAAAAAGTTGACCACGCCCACCATCACATTACCCCACCACCACCAAGCCACGCCCACAGAACCGGTAGTAACTAATTTTGCATTTCACCCCTGACTACCTATATAACTGTCTAGGGTTTTCCCTTCTAATCCAAAAACTGCAACTCTTAATAGGTCATGTTAGCAAGGAGAGGTGGTGATGACGGAAGCACTGAACAGCAAAGCCTTGGCACTTCTCAACGTCAGGGCTAAGTATTTTGCAGGCTCTGAAGGATCAGTTACAGCAGAAAAGGATGAAATCCTCAAAGAATTAAAGGGTGTGAAAGGGAAGAGCAGGGAAAGAAAAAGTAGGAATAAAATGGAATAAGCAACTATCTGAATAGGTGTTCTAAGACAGGGGTCTCCAACCTTGGCAACTTTAAGACTTGTGGACTTCAACTCACAGAGTCCCTCAGCCAGCAAGCTCAGCAAGCTGGCTGAGGGACTCTGGGAGTTGAAGTCCACAAGTCTTAAAGTTGCCAAGGTTGGAGACCCCTGTTCTAAGAGATCCCTCCTATGAGACACTCTCATTGCTTTCCCATGACACCGGAGTCTAACATCTGGGCTTTATCCTCGGTCACTGATGCTAGTCCTTGCAAGGCAGAATGGAAACCAACCACTTTGTCCTGTTAGAATACCAGGTGGAGAACAACAGGCTGATTCTCTGTTTTCCCCATCTTGCTTGTTTCTTTAATTGCCGGCTAAACAGTCAGTCTTTACAATGGATAAATGACTTTTCAAATCAAATCACACAAAGTAAGTTTAAATTTCATGGCAAATTATTATTTCTTTTTAAAATAACCGTAATAACTTCCCCCCACCCACTATAAGAACTAATTGACAGTTTATTGGACTGAACTGAATTTCAACCAAGAAAAGAAAGCAATTTGAATGTTTTATAATGATTTGACACTAGCTAGGAGAAAATTTCTGTTTGAGATGAGCAAACATAAGCCCAATGCAGCTGATTACCTCATCCTAAATCACTTATTTTTCTTGTTCTCAGCAAAATTAGCTGGCTTGTCATTCTGGCAGAGAAAAGCCAGTCGCTTCAATCTGCTCCTTTGTTTAACTCTCACCCTAGTTGGAACAAGCCCAAATTCAGGTCACTAGTTTGGTCAAACTCTACATTGCTTTATAACTCACACTAAGCTCTTCTCAGCTAATCATTGGCCCAATTTACTCCAGCAACAGCTCCTAGGAATTTACTCTTTGGATGAAGGTTCTCACTCACCCATTGTCCCATTCTTTCTTGCACTAGGGAAAGTGGGGAGAGAAGACAGACCATGAGCTTACCATAGAAGCTAGTTTAACATTTTCAAGCAGCTGCGTTGGTGTTGGCCTCTGCTCCAAGTATTGCTCAAAGAGGTAGTTCTGCCTTGCTCTTTTTATGATCTAAAAGAAAAAACGAAGTATGGCTAAGAAGCAAACTTATACATGAAGACGGAACCGTCACAGGTGAACATACACATTTTCATCATCTTTCCATCTTATGCCACTCCCACTGTCATCTTTTGATGATCAAACAGAAAACTACTTCAGGTAGACTTTTGTTTATATTACCTCTTTAAAGCTACTGTATGTATTCTTGGTGCTGTCTATCGTAAGAATAAACTTTCAATTAGTGAGAAATATCGTTAAAATGCAATTAGGTAAAGGTAAAGGTTCCCCTTGCACATATGTGCTAGTCGTTCCCGACTCTAGGGAGTGGTGTTCATCTCCGTTTTAAAGCTGAAGAGCCAGCATTGTCCGAAGACTTCTCCGTGGTCATGTGGCCGGCATGACTAAACGGCAAAGGCGCACGGAATACTGTTACCTTCCCACCAAAGGTCGTCCCTATTTTTCTATTTGTATTTTTTATGTGCTTTCGAACTGCTAGGTTGGCAGAAGCTGGGACAAATAACAGTAGCTCACTCTGTTACGTGGCACTAGGGATTTGAACTGCTGAACTGCATCCCTTTTGATCGACAAGCTCAGCGTCTTAGCCACTGCATCCCTTTTAAAATGCAATTAACCATCCCCTTAGCCTTAGCAAGAAGTCTCATTTCAGAAATCAACTGAATTAAGGGATTTTCATTTACCTTATCATCTATATCTGTAACATTCATACAATAGAAGACATCATATTTGAAGTAGTCTTTTAAAACTCTTCTCAGGATATCGAATGAAATGTATGATCTAAATAATTAAAAGAATAAGTTAATTCTGTATATGTGCTATTTCCAAACAAGTATGCAGAAATGTATATCTTACTGAGAATAATATATAAAACAGCTTTCTTATAATAATCATATGTTAGGAAATGTGCAAACAAAAAGGACTGATTTTTTTTCATGTGTTTCTTAATCAACAGATAACGAAATAGGGCAGATTGAAAGGCTACAAAATGAACAATGTCATATATAACATATTTGTTCAGCTGTAAAAAAAAACAAAACCCTACTTTACCTTGCGTGCCCCATATGGGAAGCATCATACACTGTCGGGCCGCAGCAATACCATTTGACCCTGTTGCCATTTTGGGGTTGAAACACATCCTACAACGAAATAGCACATGTGGCAATGAATGAAAGCGGCTGAATTTATTAAGCTTGAAAATAACAACTTTGAATCAAAGTAACACTATTGATTCCACAGCAATGTCAGGGTATTGCTGTTTCAACAATGATTTACAAGCCTAGAAAACTACTACACCTCAAAATGATGTGAGGAATATGTTATCCAGAGATGAAAGAAAAGAAAGAAAAATAAGTTCACCTTATTACGAGTGAGACTGTTGTATAGGCAGAGTTTGGGTTGAGCTGTCCCTTGGGGTGGCGCCCAGTGAGGTTGAGTACGTTTGTTTTTACCTGCAAAGGAATATATAATTTCATATGAATGATCAAGCAACAGTGTTATCAGAAAATAGTGTTACAAGAAAACTTTCAAGGAAGTCTTATTCTGTCATTAGACATTTCAAAAGGGATGCTGAAAAGACCCAGTTTACGTTAAAACCCCCATAATGGATTCCTGTTTTTAAAAATGTTAAGATAATATCTACAAAACTGACATTATTTTATTATTATTTATTATTATTATTATTTTATTAGTCTATAAAATAGACTAGTCTATTTTAGACTAAAATAGTCTATTAGTTTTATTATTTCTATGCCGCCCACTCTCCGAGGACTCTGGGCGGCTTACACCAAAGACAGTATACTAAATAGCATATTGCCCCCTAACAATCTGGGTCCTCATTTTACCCACCTCGGAAGGATGGAAGGCTGAGTCAACCTTGAGCCAGTGAGATTTGATCCGCTGAACTAGCAGTCAGCTGAAGTAGCTGCAGTACTGCACCCTAACCACTGCGCCATCTCAGCTCTTAAGGTTGGTTCATAAAAAAAAAAAATATGCATGTCGGTGTATTGGGCTCCCCAAAGAATGTATTTGAAAGGATGGACATCCGATTTTTCTTCTATGCTGGAGATATAAAACATTTCAGGGCTCAGCAACCTACATGACAGGGTCATGTGATCATTTTGTATGTTTGGGGAAAGTGTATTAATGGATGCTAGCAGGTTTATGAGAAAATCTTTATATGTTAAAGATGCTAATGTAATGTTGAATTGTGCACTAAAGCTTTTGGGATTTAACTGTTTATCAGGAATTATGGTTTATGAAGCGTGATGGTACCTGCAAAAAGAATTATACTAAGAAATTAGAAGAGTGATATTATTCTACATGTCAGAGAACAATTATAATTTACGCACATTTTTCTTTTTCAGTTAACATACAGTCTTTCTTTAAAATGAAAGGCAAAAATGAAATGAATAAAAGAAAAAGAATTATATCCCACCTTTCCTGCAAGAGCATAGGGCAGTAAACATGGCACTGTCTCTACCAACTTTTTCACCTCACCACAAAGACCCAAAGTTGTCCAGTTTTTGAGGATGAAGCTGGACATGAAACTAAATCTCCCTCAGTAATTAAATTGTATTGATGTATTCAAACCTCATTTAGATTTAAATCATATTGAAATACAGTAATCAATACCAGAGACCCGCTTAAAGAGCTGAACGAATAAAAAGAGATAAATCTAGAAATACAAAGCTTTAAAATGCTACTCTCCCAAAACCAAAATAAAGCAATACTATACTATAAATTCCCGCACTGTATCCACCAATAGGTGAAACTTATTTTAAGACTGATAGTAGAAATAAGCAACACTTTTCATGCTATTTATATTAAACTCCTTCTAAATAAACAACTCTAATCCTAACCATTTCAGAATTAATGGGTTGATTGATTTTAATTTTCTACCTGAAATTTTAACAGCTGAGAAATGAGAGAAAAGTATTTAGGAGAAAAACAAGGGATAAAATATATCCTCATTAACTTCCGCAGACAGTGTAACAGAAAAGGAAGGCAAATACTGAAAAGTCCTTGAGTGATCCAAAGAAGAAATAATTCAACAGAAAAATACAAAAAAGTGAATCTGTACCCCACATTTATGAGTCACAAAGTGCCAGGTGATCCTCAGTTAAGAAATAGAAACAGACCAATATGAAATCCAAACCCATCCTATCTAGAGACAGATGCTTTTTCTTTTTTTTTTTTTTAATTTTTTTAATTGAGTTTTAAACAGAGATATAAAGACAATACAAAAAATACAAAGACATTACAAAGACAAACGAATTCCCACCACCAACCTACCCACACCATACTTTACATATATGTTTTGATCATCATCAGAATATATATTGCTTTATAAGTTAATATATACATAATACATTGTCAATTCAGATGTTTTAGATTAGAAATAATCTTGAGACAGATGCTTTTTCATATGTCTGCCTCAATCTCTATGATCACATTACAGCAAAAATGCATATCTGCTGATCTCAACTCTTAATCTCTTACACGGAGACACAGATGGGCTTGGTGGATACCTGCTTGTTTCTGTTTTTATTTTCCATAGGTCAGATTTCCTCCTTCCACACATCTCACTATAAGCAATCACAAAGGAAGCTACATTACAAAACATCATTTGCTGGTGATGTTCATGGGATTATGACAAAGTTTTTTTCTGTCTCCAAAAATGTAATTAAGGAACATCTGAATTGATTTTGGGACAGACTTCCAATTTTATTTTATTTATAAGAATTTCCCCCTAAATATTTTTTTTTAAAAAAAACATTCTGCCTATGTTGGCCCTATTCCCTATATATTCTTTGTACAAGCCACAGAACAAAGGCTTCACATTTCACAACCCACAATCAATTCATTTTCTGCAGATATGACACCATGACATCACTTGCCTCTTGAGCTGCCCCACCCAAAAGGACGTCCGAAATGTGCTTTTTCAAGAGGCAACTGGACTTTCTGGTTTTTCTTCTAAGACGTTTTGCTTCTCATCCAATAAGCTTCTTCATCTTCTTCATGAGCTGAAGAAGCTTCTTGAATGAGAAGCAAAATGTTTTCAAAGAAAAACTGCAAAGTCCCATTGCCTCTTGAAAAAGCACCTTTGGGGCAACGATAACCTGGATGACTGAGAATCTCCATAGCCACCCAAAAGGAATTTCCCATTCATTAGGACAGTGGAATTGAATTCACACAAGCATCTCTGAAAGCTGTACAGAGCTTCCACCACTCTACCAGAGATCTATGTTCCTTTCAGGATTTTGTTACACTGAATTCTGCAGGACAAAAAGCAGAATTGTAATTTGAAACATCTATGAATTTATAAATGCATAATGGAGCTCTCAAATTATACTACTTTTTAAAACAGCTTCTTTATTTAATGAAGCCTTGTATAAAACTGTTCGCCTACTTCTCATATAATTATTTTTCTATCTTGATTATTTGTATCTCCTAAGTTACAGTTTTTGGTTAAGGAATTTTACACTTTCCTTAAGCTGAAAAACAGCAGATACATGTTTAATTCATTAGAAATCAAACTGGAGGTTCACTTGCGTTTTCCCTACAGCCACTTTATAATGAATTCAAATAAAAAAAAAATACATACAATTTTTTTCTCACTTAACAAAGTGCTTTGTTTTTAACAGGGCTGCGCAAGCTTTAGTTTAAAGGTTTGTGGCAATACTGAAGTCGATGTATTGAATTGAAACTACTAACTCTGAATCAATGTGAAGGTTTAATGGGCTGTAACACATCATTAATTCTAATCAAATTGACTCTTCAAATCATACAGCAAATCTGAGCTGGATGTGGATGATTTACACACTCTAAATGTTGAACAAGATAACTGATCCATCTAGCACAATATGTTGGTAATGATCATGGCTCTCCATAGTTACAAACTTAAATTGTTCCTAGCATTACTCCTCAGTGTTTAAAGTATGCTCTGCCATTCAGATAGATTCCTCCCTTAATAAAATTTCTAGTCTTAAAGGCAAAAAGTGGATGCAATAAAGCAGGGGTCTCCAATCTTGGCAACTTTAAATCTGGCGGCCTTCAACTCCCAGAATTCCCCAGCTAGCCAGGGAATTCTGGGAGTTGAAGGCCGCCAGGCTTAAAGTTGCCAAGGTTGGAGACCCCTGCAATAAAGCACATGAGTATAAAAAGAGAGACAGATAGAACAAAGGCAATGCAAAATAAATCTAAAATGGTAATCCAGATCCAGCCAAGGATTTAGGAATGTTCTGAGGCCGGATGCTTCATTTTGTTTTCTTAGTACTTCTTTAAACAGCACCTCTCCATCCTATATCAAATTGTTCTGACCTAGGCTTCCCCAAAAAGCACGAAGCAGAATCCTGGTCCCGACAAATCCCCTTTTATTAAACAAACAGTGAATTCCTCTCATTCACCTTCAGCAAGGTCTTTCAAGGGAGAATTTACAGTCACAGACCTTATCTGACTTGGAGAGTTGTCAGGCCGATATCTTCAAAACTTGGCAAGGAGCCTCGGAGAGTCACAAACCAATTAGGCAAACTAATTCTCTCCTGCAAACTCCACTCCCCTTTCGCTCCTTTAATATTCCCTCTGGGAGGGGCCATTCATCGTCTACCTGTGGCCTTACTCCCAAGTCGACCCTTGTTCTTTAGCTGTTCTCTTCGTCTGGCAACTCTGCACATGCGCACACTGGAAACAGGCTCTAGCTGTTTGTCTGCCTCACTGATGTTTGACTCTGAAGGCAGTTGATAACTGGCATCCGGCCCTGGCCCCTTCTCTGCTTCCGATGCAGAGCCCTCATCAGAGCCTTCCCCAGATTCCAGGATTGGCCCATGTTCCTCCCCAACCACCTCACTGTCTGAATCTGCTGCCAGCTCTGCTGGCTGCTGGCGAGCCACAACACAAATTTCTTTCAAAACTCCCATATCCCGAAGTGCGTCAATAGATGGCAGAGATGGTTATTACACCATCTTGGGAGAAACAAGCGAAAGGCCTCCTTTGCCCTGCCAAGGTGGCCATGTTGCTACATAGATCTCAGCTACAGAGAACAGATGTTTAACAAACATTCCTGATACAATTAATCTCTGCATGGACTTCTGTGTTTTGAAATGTCTGTCTTGTCCTATGTACCTCCAGACCGGATAAAGAAAAAAAAATCACAGCACTGAAACTGTTTCAGGATGCTTATGTCAAGGACATACCCAGTGATGAAGTACAAATTCTTGATCAACATAATCAGCAGAAATATCAATGTTTTATAGTCATGCCAGCTTGCCTTTGGCTTGCATTCTAAAATTGGACATTTTTGAAACTCATGGAACATTTCTTGAGTAAGTATATTCTAATGCAATCATAATTAGGCCTTGGCCTGCAGCTTCTTGAGAGAAACAGGAACATTAATTACAGACATCTAATAAAATCCTTACACATTTATCCTAAGAAAAATCTCTAACATAATCAGAGATTATGACAAACTCTTTCCTTTCTTGTGCACATAACCTCTGAATCCGAAGAGCCCTAAGAATCTGTTTGGATGATGTTACTCTGGAACAACCTTAGCAGCATCTACCAGTATAAAAGGAATTTTGATCAGGCAAGACCCTAAATGTGAAAAAGTCAGGGAATATACTGGGGCCCACATCACATTTTAAGATTTCATCTAGTTTTATAACAAAGGTCGGTAAAAAAGAAAAATTACTGAGTTCTACAATGACATTACCTGATAAATCAATTAATACATCTCACTACCCTTTTTAGCAAATACAGTTGCAGACTTGGATAAAATTTGTCATGATTACACAATCCAGTTTTTAGAAAAAAATGTTACGTATAGGAAGCAGTTATGGTTTGAGCTCATCTGGCTTTGAGAGAAAATAAATAACTGCAGTAGCAAACCGAAGGACAGCCTTGGAAACTCCCAGAGACAGATGTATATATCCAAATCAGTGTTTCTCAGCCTTGGCACCTTTAAGATGTGTAGACTTCAACTCCCAGAATTCCATAGCCAGCATGCTAAAAATACCTGGTTGTGGAATTCTGGGAGTTGAAGTCCACACATCTTAAAGGCGCCAAGGCTGAGAAACACTGGTTTAGATGACTAATTATTTTTTTTTTGCTTTAATTTATATGCCGCCTTTCTCCGGAGAGTCAGGGCGGCTTACTTAATATGGTTGTATTCACAAACAATCTAACTATAAACTACAGAAATCACAGAATGGAGCTTGTAGCACAGGAAGATCTTGACTGTCTTACACTTGTGCCATGTCAGTTATTACATCTAAACTAGTAGTTTTGACATTTGCTCTATACAGATCAAAACTTCCTATTAATATAATAGAAACACTAATCAATATTATTCTGTTTGGTCAGGCTTTAGAGCTGTGTTTAAAATAGTTGTATGTTTTTGTGTGTTTATCTCATAGGATTGATGTTTTGGGGGAAATAGGAAGGAGCATTGAATGAAAGCAAGATATGAATACAATCCATATTTTTAAACTGTAGTTTAATAAGCTTTTGTGTTTTCGTTTTTTGTTCATTTTGATTATTTTTCTTTTCCCTTCTTTCTTTATAAATGAAATCAAGTGTGTGTGTATGTATCTCCATTCCCAGTTCTATTTGAAAAGCTTAAATCTGCTGTTGATGGTATATTTTGCTGATCCCAACAGTAATACTTTTGAGTGGTCCTTGGTGCTCTCTGAGCTTGCTTGTTTTCTTACCCTAACCAGGTAACATCATCAGTGCTAGACTAGTTAAGGTAATGAAATGTCTGCAAGAAAACAAGCAAGCTCAGGAAGTACCAAGGACCCCTCATTTCAACCCTGAGCTACAAATAGTCTCCTTTATTAGTAATAGTTTGGCAATGTCAAGGATAAACATCAGCACATATCATGGGCCTTCCTATGTGTTTCTCCTTCCTGTCTTCTTCTAAGAGTAAACAACCATGAAACCGTCCTATATTAATAGATCCGAAGTGTTTTCTTTCCTTTAAAATATGAGGAAGCAAGTCATGGAAAACAATTAATTTAATCGACTGACTTTCTTTGTGTCAGATGATGATTTAAAAAGTGAGGAGGACTGAGCCCATATCCAGATTCAGCCAAAGTTAATCAGGCAAACTCTGTCCATGGCTGTTCTAGAGAAAATGAGAGGATATACATACATATACACACATACATGCACATTCCTACACATTTGTGCTGGTTAACATGCTGCAGCTGCCTCTGGCTACTAAATGCAAGACCTCATATAAATCAAAGTGACCAAATGATTCTTGACAGATGCTTTAAACAAAAGTGATAAGCAAACAGCAAGTCATTAACTCCCTATGGTTACTTACTTGTCTGGAGTTTACAGGAGGTATGTTTTTCAAAGCTGCCATCATAGATTGCTTCTATGTGCCTGAACCAACGAACAACATGGAAATGTTGATCCACAGGTGGGCCCGAAAACTGCCTGAACACTTCCACATCTGCATGTGAAAATGTGAAGCCCTGGATATAACTACGGGTGCTGAGATACTCATTCAGAGCCTTCAGCCTGTGTTCCTCTTCACTAATGCTCAGAATATCAGTGTAGTCAGAAGCTGCAAAGATAGAGGCAAACAGCAAGCGGTCAGATCTCACTGCTTGAAAGTATCCAGAAATAAAGCATTACTCTACATGAATTTTGCAGCACACCCTGGGGAAATGATGCAAAAATGAAAAGAAAGAAGAAAAAAAGAAGCAGGAAATGGGAAAAAGGGCTGGAGATCTTTAGCTTTGGAAGTAACTGTTAATAGCAATTGCAGTTAGACTTATATACCGCTTTACAGCATTCTCTCAGTGGTTTACAGAGTCAGCATATTGGCCCCCAACAATCTGGGTCCTCATTTTACCAACTTCGGAAGGATGAAAGACTGAGTCAATCAGTCAGGATCGAACTCCTGGCAGTGGGAATGCAGCCTGCAATACTGCATTCTAGCCACTGTGCCACCGTGCCTCTTTAAGCTAGTTATTTGAAGAAGTGGGTCACCTCCAGGCATCCAAGAAGGAAAACTAGATGAAATCAAATTAATCTCTCCTTTCAGGAAGCAGTGTGTGTGGATAAATAAGCTAGTAACTTCAGATTTCTAGTACAGTATGCATCAATTGAATTGTGTGTGAATAATTATGATTTTGCATGAAGATGTGTTTCAAAGAAACGATATACAAAATAAGGATATGTCTTCTACTATATATTAATAGATTAGGGGGAAATTATGGATTTGATTTAATTTAATTGGACTCATCTAAAGGCTTGAAAGAAAACACCTGAAGAAATTTTACTACCTTTATAAAAATATTGGACATGAATACCTAATCATCATGCAATTCTTAGAATAAGCAACATTATGCAAAGCACAGAAAAGGAGTAAGAAATACTAGGCGTGGGAAACTGAGGAATGGGGTTGTTTTTGTTTTTTTTAAAAAAAGAAAATTAGCTAAATTCAATACCATTCACATACTTTCTATTTTTGCAAACCATCCTTGCTTCCATGATATCCATCCTCCACATCACACATGGCCTTTTGTTCTTCAAACTTTTCACCTCTTTTTCAGAATCTCATCACCCAACCACATTTTTGATCTGCCCCTTCCACTTGACCTGTCCAATCTTCCTTCATATCGTTCTTCTGCAATGTGTTCCTCAGTCAATCTCTTTATATGATCAAACCATTTCAGTGTACTTCTTTCATACCTGTTGCTCAGTTCTAAATTCAGTTTAGTCACTCAGCAGGCATTTATTCTTGTCCCTCTTTTCTAATTGCACTCTTTTCCCACTGCTTCCATCTTACATTTATGTTTTAACATATCCAATTCTCATTTCCATATAAGTGTGCCATTTTTGCTTCTTTTGACATTCATTCTTTTGAATAGACATTTGTTGTTGTTGTTGTTAGTTGCGAAGTCATGTCCGACCCATCGCAACCCCATGGACAACGTTCCTCCAGGCCTTCCCGTCCTCTACCATCCTCTGGAGTCCATGTAATCTCACGCCAACTGCTTCAGTGACTCCATCCAGCCACCTTGTTCTCTGTCGTCCCCTTCTTCTTTTGCCCTCAATCTTTCCCAGCATTAGGTTCTTCTCCAATGAGTCCTTCCTTCTCATTAGGTGGCCAAAGTATTTGAGTTTCAATAGACATACTACCCACTATCTATCTACCAGCATTAACTCTTAAAATTTCTTCATCCATTCTCCCTTTTGTAGTAAACATTCTACCAAAATATACAGATTCAGCTACTTGCTTTAGTTTTTCACTACTTTGTGTAATTTGCAATGTTTTATTTCAGTTTTTTCTGTCACATACAGTATCTTTGTTTTTTAATGCATTTATTTTCAGATCCATGCCTCTCATTGTATCATGCAATCTATGTAATTGCATAGTCATTTACATCTTCGAGTCATTTACATTCACAGCCAAAGAGGCAGTATCACTGCATACACAAATATCACACCTATTCATATTAAACTAAAGGAACATGACATACTGTTTTCTTATTCCTTGCTCAGAGCTGAATTATTTACTAAATATTCCATTTATTCTCACTCACATTTACCTCCGATTCTTTACTATCCAGTTAAATGTGCTCAGGCTGATTTTTGACCCGAAATAATTACATCTTCAAATGTCTTTAGAGAGGCTACATACAAGTACTCCTCGGGTTACAAGTACCTGTTTAGAGACTGTTCAAAGTTACAACAGCACTGAATGAGATTTACAACCGGGTCTTCAAAGTTGTGGTCATCACATTGTCCCTGCAGTCATGTTATCACAATTTGGGTACTTGGCAATCAGTTCACAATTATAATGATTGCAGTGTACCACAGTTAAAGGATTACCCTTTGTAACTTTCCCTGTTGGCTTCCAACAAGCAAAGTCAATGGGGAAGCCAGCGAGATCACAATTCGTTCCTGCTCCCCACTGCTTTTTCTTCCAAAGAGCCCCCAAAGGGCATGGGGACCTTGTACTCCATAGCACCTGCCACAGCACCTGCTTGTCTGCCTAAAAGCTCTCACCCATCAGACTCTTTGCTCAGGATGCAGTTTTAGTGCCTCTTCCCTTATTCTCATGAATCCTCCCCCAGGCACTTCTCCAGCTGCAAGTTCAGAGGAGGAGGGTGAGTTTGAATCTGCAGAGGAAAGTGGAGCAGAGTATTGGTAAGGATCGGGGCTCAGAGAATGCTAGCCTGATGGAGCAGCCTCAGCTGGGTCAAACGGAGGAGCCATAGGATGAGGATGAGGCTGAAGGAGGCAAGCCACAGCTGCAGCAAGTTGGCCAGGGGGCTCCAGGCAAAGACAGGCAGCATCTGCCAATGAGGAGGAGGTGAAGTGCACATCTCCTCCTGATCCAAGGATACGTATTGCAGAGGAGACCGGCACAATGCCTGTCAGCTAGACCAGGGGTCTCCAACCTTGGAAACTTTACGACTTGTGGACTTCAACTCCCAGAATTCCTCAGCCAGCAAAGCTGCTTTCCTGGATTTCATGTGTGCCCATTGGACTCAGTTACCCAGTGACTCTTGCTGTGCTGAGCTTGGAATCAGGACCTGTGCAATAGAGGTGCTTTCTGAGGACCTGTTTTTTTTGGGGGGGGGTGAGTAAACACCTGTAAAAGTCTTGCCGTGTGTGGGTGGGGGAGGAGCATAATACTCTACAGCATCCTCACTTGGATCAAAACCTGGGAACTGCTGGGATTGTCATTACTAAGCAATGCAGTCAGGTGACATCATGCCTTATGACTGCAATGCCTAATGATGGAAATTGATTACAGCTGCCATCAAAACCAAGGAGTGCACATACCTCTACAGAATTTTAACCCTCATACTGTATATACAGTCAAATGGGGCTTTAAAATACCAGGTATCACTCAGCGCAAGATCATTCGGTAGCATGGAATATCTGTACCGCAAAATCTAGAAAAACGAGATTATATCTATAATTAAATGGAGTGGGTGGTTCCAAAAAAGGATTTTGCAGAGTAATTACTGTAGGTGACCCATAGGGCAGATGTTAGATAATGTTCATCTTCTTAATAACCAAAAGTCTTCTGGGTGATACCTGTTCATCCTGTTATCATAGTTTCAAATTAATTTAATTAAAGCCGGGAAAGTTTATAAGTACAAATATTTAAAGTTTATCTAAGGAGGGTGAGTGGAGTTTATGCTAACACAGACCTATTACAGAACAATTTCAGATTTTGAACTTACCTTTCTTCCAAATCTTCTAAATGCAGCTAAAAAAGTACCTGAGATCTAGTTAGACATCCAGATACATTGAACAAATCTGTTTGAAATTCTATAGAAGTTACAAAGAATTTCAACAGTGCTTGCCATCAACTGGAGCAGCATAATGGCTAGAAGTGAAAACACTCACCCCCACACTTGGAAGGTTGAGAGTTCAATCCTAGGCAGCAGCAGATGTTTCTCTATCAGGATGCAAAGAGAAAATATCTGCTGCAAACTCTAAGTAGGAGTCAAGAAGGGCACTCCCAGCCAGTAAATGCTCAGTTCCATTCAGTTGCCCCAATTCCACCCCAAATAAAAGGATTAACAGGATGGGAAAAAGGAGGGGAAAAGTGCTGCCATCAGCTAATCAATGCTCATTTATCATCCAAGAAACTGACTCAGCCTCTCGGATTTATGTCTAAACACACATCCCTCTTCCCACCTCACAAATATACAAGACTAAATTGCTAATGTTCCCCTACATTTTCATCCTCTCCATGTTGGCTAACACTTATTAATTTAAAAGGCCCAAGGCTTGCATGCTGGCAGTTCTGCATTTGGCCTCATTACCCAATCAACCCAGCAAAACCACACTACAATTGGTTTCCAGGTGGTGCAATGCATACAAGTTGAATTGCTTGCATTCTTTCTCAAATGCATCTCTAAAGGCAAATGGATAGCAGATGCATGCTGAATACTGCAAAAGAAAAGAAAAAAAGAGAAAAGAACAAAGTGTGTGTAAAGACAAGAAACTAATTAGTCTTTTCAAACCTAGAATTCAGCAGCTACTGTCATGGGACTGGCAATTTGTGGTTACACCTATCTTTTTCTTTCTACAGAAAGAAATCTACAGAAATATCCTATTTGCCCTCCAGATTTGTTTGACTCTTATCTCCCCCAGGCAGGGGTGAAATGTAAAATTTGTTACTACCGGTTCTGTGGGCGTGGCTTGGGGGGGTAATGTGACTGGGTGGGCGTGGTCAACTTTTTTTTTTTTTAACTTTTCAAAGCATTTTTCTAATGCTTTGAAAAGCCTCTGCAGATCAGGCAACTCAGCTGGGATCGTCAAGAGAGGCTTTTAAAAAAATACATCTCTGCCAATCAGGCAACACAGCTGGGATCATCAGAGACTTTTCAAAGCATTTTTTTACCACCTCTTCAACCAAGAGGTTGCAGAAAAAAATGCTTTGAAAAGCTTCTGATGATCCCAGCTGAGCCGTGCGATCATCAGAGACTTTTTTTTTTTTTACTTTTAAAAGCATTTTTTTGTCGGAAGAGGTGGTAGAAAAAATGCTTTTAAAAGTAAAAAAAAAAAAAAAAAGCCTCTAATGATCGTGCGGCTCAGCTGGGCATGGAGGGTGGGGGGTTCAGAGATTTTTGCTACCGGTTCTCCGAACCACCCGCTGCCATCGCTACCGGATTGGGTGATCCGGTCCGAACCGGGAGCATTTCACCCCTGCCCCCAGGGCTATATTAGTAACAAACCTACCAAAGAAGTGTCTATCAGTTCAACTTTTCTCCCACCTCTTCAAATAAATAAATAAACAATGAGTGTAGAATGGATGGTTTGCAACAACCAAAGAAACCAGTAAAATCAATAAGCTATAAAAGGTAAAGAAATAATTTCTACACAAGTATTAAAATTATACAAATCCCCCTTTCCCTTTGCATCTAGTGTACCTCATTTATGGTGTAAGAATTGTTGAAAGCATTATCAGAGCAAATTTAGTGCTTGAAGGCAAAAATGACAAGATTGTTCTAAAATCCCCCTTTACTGGATTTATACTGTGTCATTCATCAATAAAATTGGCCCAAAAAGTAATGAGAGAAATGCTAACTGTTTATTTAATTTATATGCCGCCTGATTTCCAACAACCCTGAGTGCCTCAGAAGTATAAACATTACAAGCAAGGGAAAAAAAAAGACCGGTAAGAGAGACAAATACAAGAATAAAGGAGGATAAAACCCAAAAAGAAATGAAAGAAACCCATACAATCCAAACGGGGCTTCACTCAACCTCACCAAAGGCCTGGCAAAGCACCCCATCAGCAAGATGGGGGCCACCAGAACTCGGGGAGGGGGAACCTCATCCTAGAGGAAAGGTGCTGCTACAGAAAAGCTATGCTTCTGGCATTAAAATGGCTGTTTTAATTGAAGGGATCCAGAGTGCATCAATCTTGCTAGACTGAATTGACCAGGGAGGTCAATGTGACTATGGGAGATAGGAGGTCACTTAAGTAACCAAGCCCTATCCCATGAAGGGCTTTATAGGTGACAACCAACACTTTGAATTGCACCTGAAGCAAACAGGCAAGCAGCTCACAAAGCAGAGGTTTTATATGGGCATAGGATTGCCCACGTTGTATTCTGTAGCACCTGAAACTTCTGGGTAGTCTTCAAGGGCAGCTCCATACAGCATGCAGTAGTCAACCCATGAGATGACCAGGGCATGAATGACTGTCTGGAATGCCTCTCAGTCTACAAAAGGATATAACTGAGCCTTCTCAGCCTCCACTTCCACCTGTCCATGATCAGGGCCTATGAGTCCAGGAAGACTCCCAGAGTGTGCACCCCTTTTGAATGGGAAAATGCAAACAATAAGACTTAGTAGGATTGAGTCAGAGATGGTTCCTCCCCATCCAAACCCATATGACCTGATCCAATGTTTTCAGGTAAATGTTGAAAAGGTGAGAAGAGAGTAAAACCCTGTGGAATGCCACAAAGGATGGGACAAAGGAGTGATTTCCCCTTGCAACCAAGACTTCCTGGAACTGGCCCCAAAGAAAGGAAAAGAACCACCACAGATCAGTGCCTCTGATCCCCAGCCCATGGATACTATAGCTGATGGTATTAAAAGTTGGTAAGAGATCAAGGAGCGCAAGGATGGAAGCACCATTCCATCATAGCTCTGCCACAGGTCATCTATAAACGCAACCAAAGCTATCCCAATACTAAATCTGGGCTGAAACCTTACTGAAACATACAGTATCTAGAAAATCAGTTTACTCCAGCAAAGGAAATGGACTTCACCCAGCAAAGAGAACTAGATCTATTTGCAGCTTTAAAGAGGTCCTGTTTTCTGCTCCGAAGTTTAAGTTATATCTTCAAAGATATCTAAGTTGTGTCTTCCAAACAATGTACACACAGCTTTTTAAGACAGTCTAATGATGTTATAGAATTTTGTTGCAATGCTACAATACACTATGTCTCCAATAAGTACATTAAGCTCTTTTGCCCCAATAGTGAAAGGATTATTATTATGGCTGGGCAGATTATTCCAAAAGGTGCTTCAGTTGCAGCATTGTTCTTTGAGGTCACTTGGCAATCAAGATGAAGTGGCTGCCATTTCATTTACATGCAATCATAACAGGAGCATTTTCTGTGTATGCAACAGTCATTCTTCCTTCACAAGGAGGAAAAATAATAGTTCCCTTCTTTTAAAATTAATGTTCTACATTATTTTCCTTACGTCTTAATAATATATTCAAAAGTACCACTTCAGATTGTTTTCACAGCCCTTGTTTTCACAGCCCTGCTAGGTTATTACAATAGGAACAACCTGTCAAGGCGGAAACAACCAAATCTACTCGTAAAAGATTCAAGTCAGCTACTTTAATATATTTTATCTATATTACAAGAATTTCTTGACCCAAAGGACTTAGTTGCGCAAGGACTCAAGGCTAGTTACTCGGTTGACCCCTCCTCCCCGCCTAGCTGGTATTTCCCAACACAACCACAATACGAAATGCTATGTCCTTTTGTTTTTACCCAAACTAGCTGCCCTTCTCTCTTTTATGCACATATGAAGGGGTTCATAAATGGATCCTTATGTGATTAAATTAATTTATTAATAAAGCAAAAGTATTCAGCATGAACCCTTGATATTAGGAATGGGATCTATATACAGCCAGAAACAATCCTGTATAATATTTGGCACATTAGATTCTTTCACAGCTCTTTGTGAGTTATTTAAATCTAGTTTTATATCTATTCTAGTGTAACACTATCATGCACAAAATAGAGACATTGCTATTTCTAGAACAAGGGATCATTCTAAATGAAGTCATGCAAAAAGGGCACATTTCTAACTAAGAGGGAAGTCAGGCAACTGCTTGAAGTATAAATGATCTAGGATATCAACAATACTTGCATTTCTCAATTTGCTATCTAATAGTTCACTTACATATATTTTATGGAATGCAACTGATAACTCCTTTCATTTTTAATTAATGCCCTGTAGATTTTCTCTAAGGCTTAATTATATGTTTACAAAGAAATGGTTAGGTTTAAATTTAAGGGCATTAACTGTATGTTTACTTGATTATAAAATAGAAATGCAAAGGGAAAACATTAGTTATTTAAACAAAACACCTGTAAATAGAGTTTCAAATGTATATCAGATCCTTAGGAATCAGTCCTGAGCACGTGTATTTATACAGAAAGACATTTTGATAGGAGTGAGTGGCCCTGATTTTAAGTAATTTTACTTAACATTTCAGGCTTTCAATGGGTTGGGTTTTCTTGTGTGTCTGCTAAAGTCCTTATTATTTTATTAATTGGCAATTGTTTAGTTGAGACATTTCTCACCAATCACATGGTGAAACCTATGATGTACAATATTACTATCACTGCTTGTAACAAGGTGTATGGTAATCCTTCATCACTATAGGATCTGAATGATACTAACATTGGTTTTAAGAATATTGTAAATTCTGTTTGGCGCATAATCTCAATAGTTAAATAGTTACATCTAACCAACAAACATACATGTCAGCTTAACATTAAATGTAGCCTATATCTGTTTAATAAATGTCTATGTCAGAAAAGTATACTGAAGCAATTTCATAATCTTAAGTATTTGTATAAACAATTGAGCAAGCTCTAGTTTGTAATATATCAAGCTGACCCTGTGACCTATTCTTAAAATTAAAGAATAGAAAATAATCTCCTGAGATTTTTTTTTTAAATTTAGGGCACAGTGTTTTTATAAGTACATTCATCACCAAGGTGATATGAAAATGCATTTAGAATAATATATACAAATTTGATCTTCATTAAAAAAAAACAAACCAAATACTCCTATCAAAAACATTAAAAGATTTGGACTGTATAGCCACAGAACATGACTGCTCCTTGGATTTGTAAAACTTACACATTTTATAGCTATGAAGAGCTATGACTTGGCTTCACCTTGTAAGAGACTTCCATCGCTCTTTCAAGATATCAACAACTGAGTCCTTTGGGAGTAGGGCGTTATAGAAATTCAATAAAATAAATAAAATAAATAAATAAATAAATGGATAAGGTTCGTTGTCGAGAAGCCAAGCCATAAAATAATGCCTATATATATATATATCAATTTTGTAACTGGAGCTACAAAAAAAACCTTGGCTACGTAAGGAAAACCTGGCTAGAAGAAAAACATATATATATATATATGCCCTGCTTTTATAGGGTTCCCAAAGGCAATCTCGTCGGCTACTGACTTTCGATTTACTCAACGGGAGGATTTTTATGCATTTACTACGACTTCGCCGCGAAGAAAATGAAAACAAAAGTGAAAGAGATCCACCACCACCACCCGCCCCAAAAAATCTTGCTTAAAATCAGTGACGGTACAATTGCTATTCTGCAATGGCAATCCACTACAACATCCTTCAACCTTATAAATTCACTTTTGTGGGCGCGGGGGGGGGGCACGCAAAAAAAAAAAAGCTATCTTTAAAACAGGATATTACCGAGCCTATCGATTAAGTTTCCGTCTCTGAAATCAATAGAGACGTAGCCCCTTACTCGCTGCCCGGTCGCAGCACACATTACCTGCAGCCCATATGCCTCTAATGATGCGGTAGCACAAACTGTAGCGCCAAAGCACCTGAGCCGGGCAGTCAAGCAAGAGCTCTCAGCCCAGCTTCAGTCTTAATGGCCTCGCGACGCCTTTTCCATATGGCTTGAGAATGGAACTCCGGGGCATTTCTTGATTCTCAGCCCCGTTTTATTTAGAAAGGGGAACCCAAAGGTGGAAGCTTACCGGCTGCTGCCATTCTTCCTCCTCCTCCTCCGTCTCTTGTCAGACGCTGCCCTGCCTGACAAGATGATGCAACCGAGACCGTTTCCGGAAGCATAGCTCCACCTCTGATCGTCACTTCTGGTGGGCGCAAGGTAACCTGACAATGCAATCTTGAAAAGGCAAAAGGATAATGCTTGCAATAATACGCGCGGAGGGGGCACACACAAAAAAAGGGCATCAGTACACAGTAGTCACGCTTGTTGCAAGCCAGGAGTTTTTCGAGGATAATAAATAAATGCTGTAAATATAAAAATAAAATGTAAAAAAAAAATAAAGGCTGTAAATAAATAGATCCACCATTACAGGCGCAAATTGGCTTGGTTTGTTAGCTTTTATAGGATCTCGTTTGTCTGTTTTTATTGGTTAATTGTTCAATATTCCACTATTCTTTTAGAGAGAACTTAAAACCTACAGCAGCCTAGGTTTTAAAGACGTTTGCTTTGTATTTTGGGGTATTCAAGCTCAATTGAGCTTGAATACCCCAAGAGCCTGGTGGCTCAGCAGACTAAAAAAGCATTGTGATTAACACCAGCTGCCTGCAATTACTGTAAGTTCGAATCTCACCAGGCTCAAGGTTGACTCAGCCTTCCATCCTTTCTAAGGTAGGTAAATTGAGGACCCAGTTTGTGGGGGCAATAAGCTGACTTTGTATAAATATACAAAAGTATGAAGGCTATTGCTTAACGCATTGTAAGCCGCCCTGAGTCTCCGGAGAAGGGCGGCATATAAATCAAGTTAAAAAAAAATTGATATTCCTTTATGCTCTCTACTTAGTTTTTTTAAAAATATTATTATGATTAGGTCATACAGTTAGCCAAATGTTTTTCTCCATCTGAGTCCTTCGGAAGGACTAAGATAAGCAGATGTTGTTTAATAATATTACAGGTATCATCTTAGGATGTAAGCTGTTCCAAGTAAGGCTGCCTTTAGCAATTGACTGGTGGTGATTTTATCAATGCTGATGGTGTTCAAGTGGAGAACCAGATGTTTGGAACTGCATCCATAGTGCCTTTTGCTGTTGGTGTTATCTTTGTTTTCATTATTATTATTATTATTATTATTGGTCATAGTCAGCCAGATGTTTAGACAATTTGTTATCCCAAGGACTGGGGATAGACAGATGTTGTTTGATGCTGTTGATGTTAAAGGTATCATCACAGAATATAAACTGTTTGGAGTAAAGTTGCTTTTTGCAATTAACTAATGGTGATTTGTTATATTATTAAAATTCGTTCAGATGCCTAGTAACTGAGCAAATCAAGTCTGCAGATTTCCATCCCAAAGATGAAGCTTTTTTCCAATAAATAGATTTTCCTTTTCTTAAAGAACTTTTTATAATGATATACCTTAATTTACCAGAGTTTTATAAATAAAGACAGCCTGGATTTCTGTTTATCAGTATTTACAATTTTTTTTTGACTGATTGAACCATCATCCAACTTCAATCTGTCTCTAGGCAGCTCACAATACAAGCAATATAAAAATAACAATTTATATGATAAATAGATGGCAAATCTCATCAGTAATGATGAGATCAGTAGGGAGCCTGGATAGCTCAACAGACAGAGCTCTGTAATTTAACACCAGCTGTCTGCAATTAAAGTAAGATCGAATCTCGCCAGGCTCAAGGTTGACTCAGCCTTCCATCCTTTCTAAGGTAGCTAAATTGAGGACCCAGTTTGTGGGGGCAATAAGCTGACTTTGTATAAATATACAAAAGTATGAAGGCTATTGCTTAACGCATTGTAAGCCGCCCTGAGTCTCCGGAGAAGGGCGGCATATAAATCAAATTAAAAATAAAATAAAAAAATAAAAGTAATACACCACCTGGGGCTACAAGCACATAGCCCAAAACATAGAAAAAAAAAACCTACTTTTAGGCACAAAGAATTTGTTTATTATTTTATGCTTTTCTGTGTAACACTTTAAATTTTCTTTCGCATAATTTTTACATTTGCAATTTATTACAAGTTTAAGTTTACCCCGGCATTCTGTTCTGACTTTAAAGGGAATTGTTGGGATTCAGCTATATTTTACAGGAACCTTCTCAACCACAGCAAAGATTAAAATAGCACCTCTGCTTACCTAGACCACATGTTTGTTATTAAGATATAATCTGAAACCTGCAAAATATTAAGTTTGTGTTTGCTCAACATATTTATCCATTCTTAATATAATTGTGATCCAGAATAAAATTGGTGGCATAAACATTTCATTAAAAAAACATTCATTAATCCAGTATTATAGGCTTGGATGACACACTGAACCATAAACTAGCCATACAAGCTGTGTTTACATAATATACTAGACTAGAAGGTGGCTGGCTAGTTTGTTTCCATGTGTTGTGTGAACATAGTCCTGGTCGAATCAAAGCCATTTAAGTCTGCAACCAGTTTTACCACACCTGGAACTCCATGTTATTATTCTCCAACTTTTGAAATCCATACTGCTGTATCACACTTTCATTTTGTTATGATGAGTAAGAAAAGAGCGAGAAATATTAAGCCTGAAAAATTGAAGGTGTGAGATTAGTAGAAGAATGTTAAGACTAATTTACTGCAGAACCATTTATTGTACTTCTCCTATCCTTAGAAACCATCCTTACTCCTTTCCCAGCTTTGTTTCAGGATCTCATCAGCTCCATCCAAGCTCAGCTTTCTTCATCATCCCCTTTATGATCTATATGTTCATACATCTCAGTATATTTCTTTTAAAATATTGGTCATTCACCTTTGTATTCAGCCTATAGTCATTCAGCACCTATTCATTTTCGACTCCCATTGTTTTACAGACACACATAAATTGCTTAGCGCATTGTAAGCCACCCTGAGTCCCGGAGAAGGGCGGCATATAAATCAAATAAAAAAATAAAAATAAAATAAACATGCCATTCCATAGTAATCATGTTTTTTGCTTCTCCTGATGTATCCAGCTTTGATTTGCATATAGGAAATAAACAGAAACACTCTTACATAATTTTTTCCTCATTCAAATATGTTTGTTTATTGCCTAAAATATAAAGAGCAATACAAAAGAAAATACAAACAAAGAAAATATTAACAAATATCTAATACTAACAACAAAAAGAAAAACCATGTATATAAAGCCCCCCCATATGAATTACATCTAACATTAAATATATAAAAAAATCCACCCTTGCTGAATGCTGAAAGATACATCAAAAATCTAATATATTCCCTTCCCTTTCATAATGGGGCTGCCCTTGGGATGCACCTGAAGGCTACAGTTAGTCCAGAATGCGGCCGCGCGGGTTGTTACAGGGGCTTCTCGATACTCCAGTGTGACACCTCTCCTGCGTGAGCTGCACTGACTACGGGTGGTTCTTCGGGTTCATTTCAAGATGCTGGTGCTCACCTATAAAGCCCTACAAGGCTTAGGCCCGGGGTATCTGCAGGATCATCTCCTGCCATCCTCCCATTGTCCTGTGTGCTCTCACAGAGCGGGCCTCCTCAGGGTGCCGTCAGCCAGACAATGTCGGCCGGCGGCCCCCAGGGGGAGAGCGTTCTCTGTGGGAGCGCCGACCCTCTGGAATGGGCTGCCCACCGGCCTCAGGACAGTCTCTGACCTCCTCTCCTTCCGCTGCGAATTGAAGACGTGGCTTTTTCACCAAATGGGCTGAATCCGTCGGGGTGATTTTTTAATAATTTTAATTAATTTTTTAATTAATTTTAACTAATTTTAAATTGATTTGTTGTTTATGTAATTTTTCTTCCTTCTTGTAAGCATCCTGAGTCCTTCGGGAGAAGGGCAGCATATAAATTGCATAAATAAATGAATAAATAATGGGCTCTACAAATAGTTATAAACTTTTCCATCTGTATTTAACAAAAATCTAATTATATAAACAAATATCCCTGATGTGGAAATCTATACACAGAGAGAGAGAGAGATGTGTGTTAAGACTGTGTGTGTGTGTGTGTGTGTGTGTATAAACAGTCAATAGGTTACCCCAAAATTAAAACTAATCTTCAAATCTCTGTTAACCATTTGTCATTGTATTTAACAGGTAGAAAATCCACAAACGATTTCCAGTGTCTTATAAATTTATCTAAACTATTGTTTCTAATCAGAGCAGTTAATTTTGCCATCTCTGCTACTTCAGTCAATTTTAAAATCCACTCTTTGACTGTCAGCATCTCCCTTTCCTTCCAATGCTTATCATATACAATCCTCGCAGTGGTCACCAAGTAAAGATATAATGTCCCAAACTGTTTTTTGATTGGTTTGTCCGTAATATTTAGACGTTAAGCTTCAGGTTTCATTAATATTTATGTTTTAAATATTTTCTGCATTGTCAATATATTTGTCCAATATGATTTAACATATTTAAAAGATCACCACATATGATTGAATGTATTTGGAATTTGGTTGCATTTCCAACACTTCTTCGAAATCCCAGTCTATCTAGAGCAGTGATGGCTAACCTTTTTGCCGTCGCGTGCCAAAAGCGGGGGAGCGCAGCGAGGTCGTCCACGTGTGTGCCTACACCCATAATTCAATGCGCCCTGCCCCTGCGCGTGTGCGCCCTCCCGCTTTTAGCACGTGATGGCACAGTGGGCCCAGTAGGCCCGTTTTTCACCCTCCCCAGGCTCCAGAGGCTTTCTAGGAGCCTGGGGAGGGCGGAAACAGCCTTCCCCACACCCCTGGAGGCCCTCCTGAGGCCGGAAACAGCCCATTTCCCAAATTCCGATGGGACTGAAAGGCCCAAAAATCAGCTGGCCGGTGCACACATGCGCGCTGGAGCTGATCTACAGCAACGCTCGCGTGCCCACTGATACGGCTCTGTGTGCCACCTGTGGCACCCGTGCCATAGGTTCGCCATCACGGATCTAGAGTCAAATACCAACAGTACACATTTTATAAACATTTTCTTTCAAACTCTTATATTATATATTCATTTACTTATATCCCATCTTTATAATTTTCAGAAATAATTCAAGACAGCGAACATACCCAACACACCTTCCTCTCCCTATTTTCCTCAGAACAAGAATCCTGATACTGAAATTGGGTTGAGAGAGTGACTGGCCCTAAATCACTCAGTTGGCTTTCATTGCTAAGGCAGGACTTGAATTCACAGAAGCTTACTTTCTAGCCTGGTATCTTAACTGCTTGTTTCTTTGGACAAACATTTCTTGTAACACTTAGCTCTACTATTTTCTACCAGAATTTGTGCACCTTAAAATATTTTCCTTCCATTCTCCCATCTTTAGTAATATTATTTTTCAATATTCTCATAGCATTTATGATATATGTCATTTATGATTGTTTTGAGCCTGGAAAGCCTCCTGCACCAACCTGTAAGCCAAAACGGGGCAACGGGGGCAGGGTGCATGCAAGAGGGATGTGTGTGCATGTGCAAGGGGTGCTCGCATTGCATTTTGGGGGTTTGCCACCCCACATGCATGCGCGCATGCGTGCACTTTGAGTACTCAGCACCAAAAGATTAACCATCACTGGGTCTAGTAGGTAGCTTTAAGCAAGCATATTTCTTATACAGGTAGTCCTTGACTTACAACCATAATTGAACCCAAAAATTCTGTCACTAAGCAAGCTGATTGTTAAATGAATTTTTCCCCATTTTACAGTCTTTCTTGCCAGAATCACTGCAATTGTTAAGTCAGTAACAAGGTTGCTAAGTGAATCTGGCTTCTCTATTGATTTTGCTTATTAGGTGGTTGCAAAAGGTGATCACATGACTCCAGGTCACTGCAACCATCATAAATATGAATCAGTTGCCAAGCATCTGAATTTTCATCACGTGACCAAGGGATGCTGCAAGTGAAAAACGGTCATAAATACCTTTTTTCAATGCCATTGTATCTTTGAATGGTCACTAATTGAATTGTTGTAAGTCAAGAATTACCTGTATTCAGTGCAAGTTTTAGGGTTTTTTTCTATCACCTCTCAATTCTGATTCAGGGGTTTCACCCAAGCATTCAGGATAGTTTTAGTAGGCATAATAATTTATTCTGCTGGCAGAACATCTGTCAGTGTTATGATACAATTGGACCCAAATAATATCCCATATATGGTATAATATTCTAAAACTTTTCATTTTTTTTTGTAATTGGTATAATTGTCTTCCAAAATTAAGAGTAATTATAAAAACTAACAAATGTATGGTGCTTAGTGTATAAGAATGAAATTGTGTCCTAGTAATAAATTTAATAGATGACAAGATTTACACTAAGCAATAATCTGGTTTGTTTTCATAGTAGCATAAGATGGGAAGCCAATGGTGACTATGCAGATCACTACAGTTTATTCAACAAACCAGAGTTTCATGTGCTATCCATACTATTTTAAATTATTCCTTGCTCCACTCAAATTTCATTTCATTCCCTGGCCTATTTCCCATTGACATACACAATAAAGGAATCAGAACTAATTTTTTTATTAGAAAATAGGTACAAAAAGTTACAGAGTATGACACTGCACACATTCGGTATCTCTTTGTATATAAGATCATAAATGAAATATTACAATCCATCAGTCATTTCATACTATAGTAGCAAATGCGAACACAGTTCCAGCCTGATTCCAGTGGATTATATTTCAAGAAGTTTTATATAGTCAAATTCCACTTATCCAACAGGTTACATGATCTTGATTCTGTAGAAAACTATCATATCCAGCTTCAGCCTGCTGTATGTTAGCAGTTCACGTAATATTGAATACTGAATTTTGGTCACAATAGCATTTTTATAAAGGACAGTACAGAATCACACAAAAACCTGTAATTTCCAAACACTGACCAAGCTCTTACTGGTTCCTGCATTATCCATTGTGAAGTTTATATGTTGCACAAAGTTTATCCACTTGGATATGCAGCATTTCATTTCCCAAATGGGATCCATATTTTTTTTCAACAACTGTGTTGTCAGTTTACACATCCTCAGCCAAGGGAACATGCACTAAAATAAATTGATGCATAAAAAGACAGATTCTTTTCTGTCCGGTTTTTGCATAGTCAAAAATAAAGAAAGAAAAGCTAAATTAGTCTTCAGTCTCCTTTATTATTAAATCTTTGCTTTTTAGTTCATTTATTAGATTTTCATAAATACCATTAAGGTCCATTTCTTGCAGGCCGGCAAATATTTTATCAAAAGCAACAACAACTCCATTCCTGTCTCGCAAAGTTCTTAACATCTGATACCGCTGTTCATCAAAATGTTGAGCATAATCATGTTTTATGGTCTGTATGTCATTGTGTGATAAGCCGCATTTCCTCATAAATGTATTCCAGTAATCTGATCCCACTATGTCCTTTGTTTGAAAATAAACCTTCTCCAATGCTGCAATGCAATAAAAATATATGTTAGATTAAAAACAAAGAATTTTACACGATTCATATGCTTATATACTTATATTGCAATTCAAATGACCTTCAGTACAAACGTCACATTTTTCTTCAATGTATATATTTGGCTTTCGGCTGCATTGGCTGAGCTTCCTAATTTTCAAAAGCATGCATTCCTTCTTTAAAAAAAAAAAAAAAAAAAAGTACAAGTAGTCCTTGAGATATGACCACAATTGAACCCAAATTTTATGTTGCTAAGTGAAACATTTGTTAAGTGAGTTTATCCCAAACTCATTTTAAAAATGCACTAACGGGATATTAGCTCGCTAGAATAAAAGTATCTTTCTTAGCAAGAGAGAAGACAAATGCTATTCAAATATCAAAACCCTTTTCAGAACTTACAAAATTAACAAGAACAATTTTTCTTCCCATTCTTAAAGTAATGTTCCAGCACCAAATATTAATTTTCACATTGAGTTATTTGGAATTATATATTTCAGGTCAAATAGCTTTATCAAAATAAACTACATGATTATTAAGGTGAATTCTCACCCTAAATTGCAATTATAATTTGCAATTAATAGATGCTACAAATTACCGTAACTCTATTATAGTTAGGAATGTGCAGCCATAAATTTGGCTGAGATTATTGAACAAGAGCAGCAGCTGCAGCGCACACACAGATCCACAGAACATTCCACTACACAGCAAAAAGCAGAAAAGGCACTATGTGAGTGTCCTGCTTTATCTCTACATACACAAGGCAGGATGCTAATTGAGGCTAGTATTCCATCTCAGTGAAAAGCCTCCTTGCCTCTCATTGCTTCTATGTGTAGAATTCTCAGCATTCAGCCCTTATGTCAATTTCTACACTACAAGTATCATCATCATCATCATGATCTGTTCTCTAAAAAGAGGCAAACTGAATACAAATTTCAACTTCCTCATTTAGTTCCCAACAACAATCTCCACTATTCTGGAAGATCCTCAGGCTTCTAAAACAGCTTTTTATGGGGAAATATAGGAGAAGTAAAAAATAATAATAATGCAACAGTGAGGACATCCTATGAGCAGAGTTGTACAGATGGCACAGTTCCTCAACCTTTCTGGCTTTGCGGACCAGCAGCGAGAGGGGGAGAGTGGATGGTTCTGCGTGAGACACTAGCAAGTGCACGCATCTACATTGCGTGAGCGGCAGACATGTTTGCCACTTGTGCAAATGGAGAGCATGCACACACATGTGCAATCACCCACCACTTCTGCAGCCCAGCTCCAAACAGCTCACGGCCCAGTAGTGGGCCACAATCCGGGGACTGGAGACTCATGATTTATAGGAACTAAGAATCCAATTAGTAGCATGAACAGTTTAAAAAATATTGGATGGAATTAATACTTCAAGAATATTTCAAGAAGATGATTGAGACATTAAGTATCCTCTTGCACTCAGAACAGAATCATTATGTCACTCTTAATATGATGTCCAATAAGTACATCATTTACATACTTGCTCAAGAGGCTTCTTTTGCTGTTTATTTGATTTAGGAGATTTTATCAACAATTGAAAATGTAATTTAATTGTCAATGTTAACATATATTTTTGCACTTGGGTTACAAATGTTCAATATGATTTATTGGACGATAGTCTGTAAAACAGTTACTTGAACTACTCACTTTCCTTACGAGAAGTTTTAATCCTTACTGCAGGTTTGTTAGAGCTCTGTACCTGAAAATGTTTTAAAAAGAATGATCTGTTGTAATTCGAAGTATTAAAAAAACATAAAATTTGACTCAACACAGCAAATTGGTTTTTTTTTACAGATTAAACAGATAATCAGAGAAACATAGTGAAATTTATTCAATGGATTCCAAAGTGCACCTGACAAATTTTAAGCAACCTTTTCTGTTTCTCAGATTCTACTTAAACCTTAAACTTCAATGTAAGATGATTCCATTCTGTTTTTGACACTACTAGAAAAAAGAGAGAGAAAAAGTACAAATCATGTATCACATGCTAAGTTGAAAGCAAACAAATCACATCATAGCAATGAACATCCAGGATAACAGGCTGTGGTCTAATTATCTGATATCCTGACATTTTGCCAGCAACTGTGACTAGCATCTTCAGAAGTAAAGTGAGCGCATTCAATTCCTGCGCAGCTGCCTGTGACTTGACAAGAAGTACACCATACATCAGATTACTTTGCCTCTGAAAATGCCAGACACAGTTGCTGGCAAAACATCAGGATATCAATTAGATCACAGCCTGTTAGCCTGGGAGCTCATTGCCACTACACTGACACAGCCGTAAAAGCCGGTATGAAAAACCCACATGATAGTTTAGTGTTACTTGTTGACCAGATCTGTAAGTGAGAAACTACTGATAAACTTGTTAACTTAAAAGTCACCTTCTTTGCTTAATAGAAATTTTAATTATGACTATCTCCCTGGCACCCAGTAAGAAAGTTTGTGCAATATGTTTCTTTATGCAGCTAATCCAAAATAGCATGCAAATCGTATGTTGTGAAAATAGATGCGTCTTTCCAGGTAACCATGGAGGGGAAGAGAGTGAAGCAAGAACGTTCTTCTGAAATGTTGGTATTTTTTTTTTGTGAAATAATTGATGGTGTGGAATTAGTTTGCAGTCTGCTGGATAATTCTGAAGCAATCCTTAATGGGAGTTGCAGAAGATGCTGGGGCCAGGGCAATGCAACACAAAATAGTAGTTTTAAAATAATAACTGTGTATGAAGGATGCAAATGTTGCTACTAATATCACAGTTCTCCTAAAGAGAAACATGGAAATTGACTTTGAGGTTTGGTGGCCATTTTGAGGCTAGAATACCTCAGGAAGTATCTCTTCCCATAAAGTTGCTCAGGAACTGACAAAACTGATCTTAGTCATGATATTGGCACATGCTATAAAAACTGTTTAGGTTTGGATTTCCTTTCTGAACCTTTTTAGCTAGGAGTCAACATAGCAGATCAAGGCAAGCAGTTAGCGTTTTTTTACTGCTTAATGTCTGCCTGTATCCAGTTATTTCCAGCCACGGAAACACAGCAAATTCCTAGTGTGGCAAATGGCTTTGCAAGACAAAAGCATCTAAATCCTTCAACATCTATTGTTAGAACCCTATTATTTAAGCAGGTCCTTTTACTATATGTTACTATATTCCGCCCTCTGCTGCTATTTCAAAGTACTGCAAGTTTCACTTTGTATTTTTAGATGAAACTCTCTACCTGTTATATTATAATGATCTTCCTCTAACCTATTTTACATGTTTTTATGGTTGTACAAAACTTCAAGGGTTGCTTTCCTTCAGTGAATATCTGTGTGAACCATCTTTTTAAATCTGCTTTAAATTTCCACTAAATTTCCATCTAATTCTACTAATTTCCATCTAAAATTGGAAGTAACTAATGATGCTACTTTGCCTCATTTCTAAGACTTCATCCAGCAGTTTCAATAGTTTAAAGAGATTTGTCCACATATGCTGCTTATGCAGAGAAGCTTCTTCAGGCCATCCACCGGAAGAGACCACAAAAACAGCACAAACCACTTTGTGGAGAACTGTGTTGTTTCTGTGGCACCTAATGTTTTCTCAAAACAAAGCAGAGTTGTCTCACACAGGCCTAATATATTCATAAAAGGCCGCACTGTAAGTGAACACATACTATTTCAAACTGTTCTGCTATGGAAGAACCCACACAGCAGTAGTAACTACTAATTATTTAGCAATTTTCTACTGAAAAATACCTACATCATTCCTTCCACTGGACTGCCCATTTGAACAAGCAACCTCAAGTGATGATGACACAGATGGCGTATTTGGGAGGACATAGTCTTGTTCCCTTCTGCCCATCTCCAAATTCTCTCTCTCCGCAGTTTCAGGCAGTCTGTCCTGAGAAGCAGCAGTGGCTTCAGTTGTAGAGTTTACATTCTCATTGTTATCAGGTATCTGCAAAATAAAAAAATAACCCTTTTGGTAGGAAATAGTAATTGTATTTTTTAAAAAAACTCTCTGAATTTCTAGAAATGTTCAAAGGGAGATGAATGTTAATACTACAATGTTACACATCAAAAATGCCTCTCCGTTTAATTTACTGTATTTTTCGGACTATAAGGTGCAATTTTTGTCTTCCAAAAGGGGGTGAAAATATCTCTGCATCCTATAGACCGAATATTGCCAAAGCCCCGCCCATCCACCAGCCATTTTTTTGGCCTCCGCATGCCCCATTTTCAGCTCTTTTGTGGGGGTTTTTTCCGGCACGAAAAACCGGGCCAAAAAAAGCCTCGAAAACAGGCCAAAAAAAGTCTTGAAAACGGGCTGAAAAAAGGCTGGAAAAGCCCCAAAAATGAGGTGAGGGGAGGCCAAAAACCTTTTTTTGTTGTTTTCCTCTTCTAAATTTAGGTGTGTTTTATAGTCAGGGGCTTCTTATAGTCCACAAAATACAATAGTTAAATTCTGTTCCACCTATTTATTTATTTTATTTTATTAGATTTTTATACCGCCCTTCTCCCACTGGACTCAGGGTGGTGAACAGCCAAAAATAAAAACATCACATACAAAATTTAAATTTTTTAAAAAAGAATTAAACAAATTTTGGCCCAATAAATGTAAAACACCCCAACTAAAATCAATTAACAATTAAAAATGTCTAAAGGGGGGGGGTTAAGCCAGCCCGGCTTGATGAAATAAAAAAGTTTTAAGGGCACAGCGAAAAGCACGAAGATCTGGGATCCTATGTATCTCCAGGGGCAGGTCGTTCCAGAGGACAGGTGCTGCCACAGAGAAGGCCCTCCCCCTGGGGGTCGCCAGCCGACATTGTCTGGCCGATGGCACCCTGAGGAGTCCCTCTCTGTGGGAGCATACTGGCCGGTGGGAGGCTATCGGTGGCAGAAGGCGGTCCCGTAAGTACCCAGGCCCTAAGCCATGGAGCGCTTTAAAGGTGGTAACTAACACCTTGAAGCGCACTTGGAAGACCACTGGGAACCAGTGCAGCTCGCGCAGGAGGGGTGTCACATGGGAGCGCCCCGTCACTCCCATAATCCCCCGCGCGGCCATATTCTGTACCAGTTGGAGCCTCCGGGTGCTCCTCAAGGGGAGCCCCATGTAGAGAGCATTACAGTAGTCCAGGCGGGAGGTGACGAGTGCCTGAGTGACCGTGCGTAAGGAGTCCCGATCCAGAAAGGGATACAACTGGCGAATCAGGCGAACCTGATAAAAAGCCCCCCTGGCCACGGCCATCATATGCTCTTCTAAAGACAGCCATGCGTCCACGAGGACGCCCAAGTTGCAAGCCCTCTCCGTGGGGGCCAGTAACTCACCCCCAATAGCCAGCGATGGCACCAGCTGGCTATATCAGGATGGCTGTGGCTTTTGGCGTAATCTAGGGAGTACTCATAATTTTTGACCTTAGGGGCACAATGGGGACTTCATTACTGACCTGGATTACAATGTTCCAAAATAGAGGGACAACTCCAGAGAAGTCTTGCCTACATATCCTTTTTCCTTTACTCTTTGCAGAGGTGGGTTCCTAAGCAACTGCTTCCTACCCAAATGCATAGGCTAGGCAGATTTCACCTGGAGCAGATGGATCCTAAAATAATATGGAGCTAAGCCATACAGGATTTTATCAATGGCAAAACAATACTTATTTGGGGGTCTAATTGGTATTATGACAGTAGAAGCATTTGAGTGCTAATGTTCTGGTTATCCCCATGTGACATTAAAAATTAACCTGGAGGGAGAGTACACTGGTGGGGCACAAAGAAAGCTAGAGGTTCATGTGGTATTAGAACCTGTTGAAGATGCAGCTTGCAATGAAGATGAAAAATAAGAGTGTTTTTCTCAAGTGCATCACTAATTGCCCTTGATTGTTGCACAGGAAAATAAAATTTTGATGTCTTCTCAGTAACTATTCAGTTTTATGAAACTAACAACTGAGAAGAAAGCTGGTTATGTTGGTTCTTGTGAACTTCTCATCATTTTGGCTGGACAGAAGCAAGCTAAGAACACTAGTCATATTCCCTTAAAAATTAAGTACACGAATACTTACCAAATGGTCTCTGGATTCTTCATTTTCTGGGGAGAAAGGTATAGAAAAAAATATATATGTTAGTATGCAGGTAGTCCTCACTTAACATTCAGTCATTCAGGAACTGTTTGGTTACAATGGTGCTGAACGAGGGGGATTTATGACAGGTCCTCATAGCTGCAATCATCACAGCATTCCTCCGATCATGCGATTGCCATTTGTGAACTTCACTGCACGTTTCCAACAAGTAAAGTCAGTGGGGAAGCTGGCAGGATGTTGCAAATAGTGATCACATGACTGTTGAATACTGCAGCCTGATGGGATTCACCTAATAAAGGTCACTAGGACTACACTCATAAGTTGGGGTCAGCCCCTGATGTTGTGCCTTATGACTGTGTTGCTTAGCGATGGAATTCCTAGTAGAAATTACAGGTAGTCCTCAACTTACAACAGTTCGTTTAGTGACCGTCCAAAGTTACAACAGCATTGAAATGACTTATGATTATTTTTCACACTTATGGCCACTGCAGCATCCCCATGGTCATAGATTTTATACTCGGATGCTGGATAACTGGTTCATATTTATGGCAGTTGCAGTGTCCTGGGGTCAGGTGATCCTCTTTTGTGACCTTCTGGCAAGCAAAGCCAATGGGGAAGCCAGATTCACTTAACAACTGTGTTACTAATTTAACAGCTGCAGTGATTCACTTAACAACTGTGGCAACTGTAAAGTGGGGCAAAACTCACTTAACTTAGCAACATAAATTTTGGGCTCAACTGTGGTTGTAAATTGAAGATTTCTGATCCTGCATTCTGCAGGAACTTTGGACAGGATTGCAACGTTATGCAACGGACCATGGGTTAGCACAAAGGAAGGTAATGGGTAAGAGCCGGGGTGTCAAACTCGATTTTATTGAGGGCCACATCAGGATTGTGTTTGACCTCATGGGGCTGGGGTGGACATGGCCGGGGTGGTATGGCCAGCTCGACGTCACTTGTGTGGGGAGTGCCTGTGATGTCTCGAGTGCTCTGCCAACGAAAATGGGCTCCCAAGCTCTGTTTTCAGTTGTGACAGCCTCCTGCAACCCTCTGCCAGTGAAAATGGAGCTCGGAAGGGCCGCCGTTTTGCCTGCAGAGGCACCATGTGCTGGTCCTTCGCTGCTTCTAGGGTGGCCCAGATCTAAGCACCCTGTGGGCTGGATCCGTCCCCTGGGCCTTGAGTTTGACACCCTTGGGTAAGAGGAAATAAGCAATCTTTGTCCCATGGGTGAGGAGTCTTTAAAAGAAAGATTTACTTCATGTTAATATATCCATTCTAATAATCAAGGTTTGAAACAAGCATTTTTAGCTTCCAGTTTGTAATTTACATGAAAATGCTTCAACCTCATATATCCATAGACCTCCAGCAAATATGCACATTTCTCCAATTGGCTTAGCATGTTGTGTGAATCCAGCTATTATGTTTTATATGCTATGATTTATATTTTAGTGCAATCTGAACATCCAATTGATATTTATTCAACCAACCTTTGTTAAGCAAACTACAATGTGCAAATCCAATTCACAAATTAGCACTGTTTCCTGCTTTGGGTCTCCCAATTTTTCTGTACTTTGGTTCATTTAATATTAGCTAGCAAATTATTTCATATTCACTGATACATCAGGAAATTACCTTTCTTCATTGCAGAATTGGATTTTCTCCGTTTATATATGATGCAACATATCAACATAAAGAACGCCAACAAAACCAGTGCAATTAAACCACCAATCACGATGTAAACAAATGAGGAATCTGAAGCTTCTAAAAGAAAAAAAAATAGGAAACCTTTAAACAAATTAAAGATAACAAGACTCTTCTACATATGCACTCACAACATGCCAAGAATGGAGGTTAGATTTATAGATAATGGTACAGCTATATGAACCCTGCCCTTAGTTTGAAAACTGTTTATTTTATTTATTTTTATTTTATTTCGAATTTATATACCGCACTTTCTCCCGAGGCACTCAGGGCGGTGTACAGCCAGCTAAAAACATACAATACAAACATTAAAAACAATTAAAAGGATATATATTAATTTGGCCCCAATTTAAAATGACAAACCAGTTAAAAATGTTTTTTAAAAAATGTTATGTTAAGCCAGCTCGGCTTGCTGGAAAAAGAAAGTTTTAAGGGCACGGCGGAAGGCACCAAGGTCTTGAATTCTCCTTATCTCTGGGGGCAGCTGATTCCAGAGGGTAGGTGCCCCCACAGAGAAGTCACCCCCCGGGGGTCACCAGCCTACATTGTTTGGCTGATGGCACCCCGAGGAGGCCCTTTCTGTGGGAGCGCACAGGTCGGTGGGAGGTCATTGGTAGCAGCAGGCAGTCTCGAAGATAACTAGGTCCTATGCCATGGAGCGCTTTAAAGGTGGTGACTAAACATGTTGCAAATACCCAGTATATTCTTGTTTATTCAGGGAAACATAATATTGCAAATCATGATTTAGCATAAAAAGCGAATCCAGGCAACTGCTTTGGGGAACAAAATTAGCCAGAGCTTTACAGAAACTTACAAAATATCCTCCAATATTGAGTTTCATTTCTGGAGTGAGAATGCATGCCCACATCCATACAGGAGATAATCTGGTGTCCTCCAAATCATTTGACTTGTATCTCCCATAACCTTTTGCCACTGATCATACTAAGGCTTATTGGGGTTTAGGGTTAGGGTATCAGCTTCCTTACTCCCAACAGAGACAAAACAGTACTAATGTACTAATTCTGGGAAGGAAAAATATCCTAGCCATACTCTTTTCATGTACCAGATTAACCTCTCAGCCTGGTATTTTTCCAAAATAGACTGCAACTAGTGTTTGGGTTATGACCCTAATTGGGGCTGGAATTTTCATTGATAAACAAAGAAGTCCTTAAGTGAAACATTGACCATATTGTTTAATGTCAACAGTCCCAGCTGTCCAGTCATTAGGTGGGGACCTCACACTTCTGTCCTGCATGAAGTCCCTCTCCTTCAACATGGACAACTGCAAAATAAAATCACTTGATACTGGTTTTGCAGCCTTCCCATTGTTTGAATTACAATATAATGCTAAACTGTCATTAAATAAAAATAAAGGTAGTCCTTGACTTACGACAATTTGGTCTATGATTGTTTGAAGTTATAATATTAACCTGGATATGGTGGTCCGCATTTCATATCTGTTGTGGCACTGCAGTTTTCCATAATCACCTGTCCTTCAGGACACCTAGAATTTTTTTAAAAAAGGTAGATTGTTTATTTAAGAAGTCATATCTATCTACTATATGAAAAATAACAGAGCTGCCTGGGACTTTTGAAAAATCTCAATGAGCTCTGGAGTAAGAGTACATCAAGTTGTTTTTCTTCTACAATCTAGCATGCAAAAAATATAAATACTTATACAATTTAGTTTTCTTTAACAAAATGGGATAAATTTTGCAGGCAACCTTGAGAACCGAAGGGTTGAAATATGCCAAATTTTACAGAAACTGATATAGTTCTAATTTTATTATTTGTTGTTTACAAAAACTTAATTTAACTTATTTTAGGATAAAACTGTATGAAATGATTATGCCCATTCTAAATCACAGTGAGACTAACTGCTGGAGGTCGAAGAGGAAGAGGAATTTTCCACAGAATAATTCAAAAGGCCCTGCCAGCAAACCTTACCCAACTCGGGATGGGACATTGGTAAAAATTAGGTATGTTCATTAAACAAATTCCTCCCTCCCCAAAATTGCCTCCAATGGCAAATATACCATAAATGAAATGATGAAAAGTCACACTGGTCTAACAGGCAGATCAGCTGATTATAGTACTGTTATTTTGCCTATTACAGCTTTTTATACAAATCAAGAATGGTAATGTTTGAGATCTGGAACTACAATTCAGTACCAATATTTTCCAGAAATCTAGAAAATTCATACAAGATGTGGGCCCAAATTTTTGAAGTCTATTTTTAAGGATAGGGATAGGGGGGAAAAAAGACTCAACGACAAGTACCGCCACCTCCATCAATTGTGGGCCCCAAATAAATTTTCAGTCTATTTTTAGAACTTGGGGAGGGTAATTTTGTTAAACACCACCCAAATTTGGCCATTTTAACTAAATTTCAGCCACATATTTTCAGAGGGGCCTCCTGCAGCTGAGATTGCCCACCCTGCAATCTAGGGATCACCTGATTTAGATTTATAAAATATATATTTTATAAATATCCAATCGAAAATATATAAGATCTAGAAATGAAAGGGACAGTCTCAGGAATCTTTATTAACTTTCCAAAACATATGAGTTAAAATATTTCAGAATCCCAGTTCTGAGCTCTGAATATGACTTATTCAATTAAACATTGAGAATTTGAATTTTTCTAAGATTTTATTTCAGTTTCTTTGACAAGTTGAGGAGCGGATACAAAACACAGGAAGAAAACATTTTTGTGTGGGGAAGCTATAGTCTGAACTAATGACAATTAGTTGTCATTTTATTGATAATAATCAGGAGTCTGGTAGCACCTCTTTTATCGAAGACATTTTTATTAGATGGAAAAGATGCCACCAAACTCCTGTTATTTTTTGCCATTATAATTTACTAAGGTTCTTCTCTTACAATATTGGGAAATACATGTAAACTATCTGAAACAGTTAAGTTTCAGTTCCTCATGAAAATCAGTAGTGCCCAATGTGGCATCCAAAAGAGCCAATGTGTCTACAGTCACCTCCTTTGATCCCTGTCAAGTTTTTAAATGTTTAATTTTAATTTCAATTTTGTTAAAAACAAGGAAAGCTGACCTGCTTTAAAGAAAAATGTCACTCCATCATCATCATCATCATCATCATCATCATCATCATCATCATCATCATCTCCAAAAATATCTCTGGTCTCCAAAGGAATGCCTTAAGCTTTCTTAGAAAATAAAAATGGTATCTGCAGGAGTTAAGTGTTTTGTCTGGAAGTGCGCCTAACTTATTCTCCACTCTCATTCTTGTAGCAGGAAATTATCACTTCTGGTAAAACTTGAATTAGACTGCTAACTTAAAGACTGTTTTAAGTCTTTAGCAAGCAAAACAAACTGCAACCCTCTCAATTCCTTTTTTGAGATGTTGTGGAGGTGGCATTCCATATATGATAAAGACAAGTATCATACTCAATACCAGGACGTTTCCAGATAAAATATTTTTGTTGCTTGGTGTTTTGCTATTTGTTTAGTTTCAAAAAAAAATTACCAAATGACTTCAGTAAATGAATAAGATCGTTTATCAAATACATTGCCCAATTTCCCTACTAATCCTTATTTTTACTGTCTTCTGAACTTCTATTTGTCCCTTAAACATACACGTGCAAAGATTTGTGACCAAATGATGTAGACTGCAGCAATTTGGTGTGGTGATTAAGCAAGGCAGGAAAGAACAACACTATTAAAAACGAAACAAAACCAACAAGCAAGTAGAAGTAAAACAGAATGCAGGAAATTCATGGCAAAAGAATGCAACCCTACTGCGCTGGCACTATGAATTCCAAAATGTTGGGCCCTGATGACTAGGAATTATCTGGACTGTAGTCCTTGCACATCTAAAGGCGACACTCTCAGAGTGCTACATTAAATCAAGAGTCCCCAACTATTGTTAAATCTGCAGCAAAAGAAGATTTTGTGGAATGTGACAGAACCACATGTGCAAAAGTGAATACTGCAAATAAGATAGCCAATAATTTTTAAATATGCCATTCCTGCCATGTTATCTAGTTCTAACATCACTGGGGCCAATTTTAGCACACTTATCCAAAAGTTAATAGGCTGAGCTACACAAAATTAATAGATTGAGCTATACAAAAGCTTTAGGAAATAGCATACGTTGTACATTTATGAATTAAATATACAACTTGATATTCCAAAGCAAAGTAGCCTGAGGTACAACTTTAGAGTTTTTACAGATGCAGCTACTGAAGGGTTTTTTTTAATGTAGCAGAAGTAGAAATTAAACATGGAGAGTAATCCCACAGTATAAATCAATTAAACCAACATTTAATTCTGGAATTCTTGGCATACAGCTCAAAGGCAGTGGGTTTTGCCCAGAAAAGATTATATACCAATTCCTGCTATATTGCATCATTAAAAAGATATTGGATTTTGCTTAAAAAAAAAACAACTACCTATGTTTGAACGTAAATTTTACATATTATTTTTCATAAACTATTGGATCAACTGTTTATATTGTTTATGCTGTTCTTTTAAATCTGAGTTACAAAGATGGGAGTTGTAAATTGCTCAGAGTTGGTTTCAATTGGAGGGGCTTATTAGCCCAGCAAAATGGATGAATGGATATGACATATAAATATCAACTTACCTTAAATTCAATCAATCTATTGCAAGTGTTTATATGTGTGAAACATACTCTCTATCACAAAAGGGAACTGCACTATAAGTATATTACTGTACATACCGTATCTTGCATTTCACACACTCCTCACAGCCTTGAGGGCAGAAATAGCCATCATTGCACTGACATTCAGTATTCTTCTCCCTGGTGCAAGGTGCTATCATTTTGTAACCTGAAACAGAATTTCCTAACCTTATCAACATGGACAATTTTTTCTTTCTAAAGAAACAGAAATATACACACTATTCTTTATCAAACTCTACAGGAGATACTAAAAATGAAACAAAATAGAAAAGGACGAAGATTATGAACGAATTGCAGGAGTAGCTTTGGGGCAAGGAAAAATGAAGTTTGAGACAATGGGAAACTAAGCCGTCAGGTTCAGGGGTGGGTTCTAAAAATTTTTACTATCAGTTCTGTGGGCGTGGCTTATTTTGTGGGCATGGCTTGGTAGGGGGGTAATGTAACTGGGTAGGCGTGGCCAACTTTTTTTTCCCCCTTACTTTTAAAAGCATTTTTTCTACAACTTTAAGAGGTTGCAGAAAAAAATGCTTTTAAAAGCCTCTGATGATTAGGCAACTCAGCTGGGATCGCCAGAGGCTTTTTTTTTTTGTAAATATTTTTTTTTATTTTTTTTCAAACTTAAACATAAAATATGACTTTCAGGAGCAGGGTCTCGATCCAGTCCATAGATAGTTACCACGCTTACATTTCTTTAACAAGCTCCATTCACAATTTCCCATTATATCTTTTACAAATGAAAATTCAAAACATAAAAAAGCAAGTTTTAACATAAATTCTAACATCTTCATCTAAGCAATTCCATTATATCAATACAATTTTAATTTCAAATTAACTTTCACTCATTTTTATATCTATATATCAATCTTAATTATATCTTGTTCTTCTTCACCTTATATCTTTTACCATCAGCAGCAAAAAAATTTTTTTAACAATATTCTAACCTCTTATTCTAATTATTTACCCTACAATTTTATCACCATAAATCTTAATTTCAAATTCCATACCACTCCATTTTATTACACTTTATAAGATAAAATTCCATCTAATTCTTAATATCTTGACTCTTTCCTTGATTCTTAATATCTTAAACTTTATCAATTTATCTTTGATTTTATCCAACTTATCATCTATTACACTTTTCATGTTACACAGATTTATCACACCATACCTCCCTCTATTATTTGGCTATTATCCAACGTACTCTGTTTGGCTGATTCCCAGCATATTCTTCTCCAGAGCACCAACTATTTTTGGCTAATTTCAATATAATCTCCTCCAAGCCTACCACCGTTATTGGCTGATTTCCAGCATATTTTGTTTGGCTGATTTCCAGCATAGTCTCCTCCAACTCTCCTCCTGTTTGTCTGGCTGATTTCCAGCATTTTATTGGCTGATTTCCAGCATATTATGTTTGGCTGATTTCCAGCATAGTCCCCTCCAGGGCTCCTACTCTTGTTTGGCTGATTTCCAGCATAGTCTCCTCCAACTCTCCTGTAAGTGGCTGATTTCCAGCGTTTGAACTAGTTTCCAACATATTTCCTCCGAGTCTCAAACTCTTATCTAGTTGGTATCCATCCCTCTTATTTTAACTTCCCCTTAACATATAATTATCTATTTTATGTCAGTTTCCAGCGCAGTCTTTCAAATTAGTTCTCAATATATTTCATAATCATCATCATTTCCATCATATATTAAATTAAATCACAATTTGTCGCTAATATCTGTGTGTCTGATAGTTCGTTCAATAAAACCTTAATCCAGCATAGTCATCAATCTAACTTTTTTTGCAAATTAAAATTAAAACATGTTACATCAAGCAATAAATTTTTCTTAAAGTTGTCTCACAGTAATATATACTCTTTATTGTTTTAACCACCTATATATCATCCTCTATTTTAATTGCTAACTCTTATTTTCTATTTTTATTACTCCAGAAGCCTTTCTGTTTTTATCCAAAAAACATGTATACCTTTAGGCTTTTAATCTTTACATTTCAATTTAGTTACATTTAAAATTTATTACTTTATTTCCTCCTTTTCTTCCTTTTTCTGTCTGTCCATAAATGTTCCATTTCAAAGTTAATCTGTTCAAATTAAAAAATTCTGTATGTTCCTTTAATGCTTTTATAATGTCTGTTCCATGTGTGATGCATCAACTTCCTGTCTTTTTTTCCTGCGCCACACCTAATTTTTTTTGCTAAGCTTGTTCCAGTCACGGAATGGGCCAGAGGCTTTTAAAGACATTTTTTTTTTACAACCTCTTCGGTTGTAAAAAGCATTTAAAAAGCATTTTAAAAATGCTTTTAAAAGCCTCTAACGATTCTAGCTGAACCGCGCGATCATCAGAGCCTTTTTTTTTTTTTTACTTTTAAAAGCATTTTTTTGGCCGAAGAGGTTGTAGAAAAAATGCTTTTAAAAGTTAAAAAAAAGAGCCTCTGATGAGGTGGGCGGGGTAAGCGAGCAGTGACCGGGCCAGGGACCAGTTCGGGGGCGTGGCCAGCCAATGTTATTACCGGTTCTCCGAACTACTACAAATTTTTACTACCGGTTCTTGTGAACCGGTGCAAACTGGGACCAACCCACCACTGGTCAGGTTCCTAAACACAGTCTTTAGCTTAGAATCAGAGATGGAAGAGGTCATTTAGATTAGTAGTCCCTCAACCTTTTGGGCACCAGGAACTGGTTCTGTCGAGAGAGGCTTTTCCATGAATCAGGGAGGGCATGGTTTCACATTCTGCCTGTATCCCACAGATGGGGCTTCGCTTGTTTACAGGGCCTGGTTGCTTGCATGCTGTGGACTGATGCCAGTCCTTTGACTGGGGGTTGGGGACTCCAATTTACTTCACCAATTCAGCGCAGGAATTCAAACTAATGTCTAACTTCTGCTTGAATAAATCCAAGTAAAGGCAACTGGCTACCTTTCTGGGTGATTGGCTTAATTACAGCTTAATTTCAGAAGCCCTGTGCAAATAGATGAATTCAGACCTCAGGCAGATGCTATACAACTGCCCACCAGGCAAGGAAGAAAGGGGCGGGGAAGAGAAGCCTATGAAAAATAAAGTTTACTGCCAAGATCAGGTGACTTTGGACAACAAAAAAGTACTCAAAGTAACCCTTACTCAGTTTAAACAAAGTAGGAATGGGGAGGTAATGTGGTAAAAGACTAGCAAAATTCTACGATATATACAGTAGTGGCCAAAATTATGGCCTTTTGGGAAAACTATATTTTTGAGGTTTGATGGCTAATAACACCACTTTTTTTTTTTTTTTTGGAGTTTCAAGATAATCATATTCTACTGCTGGAATGGCCTGGGAATAGCCCAGATCTTAAACCAATTGAAAATCTATGGAGCCAACTAAAGAAACTTGTTAGTCAGAAGCGATCCAGCAGTAAAACCCAGTTAAATAGAAGCAATCATTCAATCAATCTTGGTTTCATATTGTAACAGCTGCAGAATTAAAAAACTTGGTTCTCTCCATGGGAAGACGTTGTAAGGCCATAATTCATGCTAAAGGTTATCCAATTAAGTATTAGCTGACATGATAATTTTTGTATATCTCATTTTTTCTACGTGTCTCACTTTTCTTCTTTATACTGTAACTGCTATTCTAATAGCAAATTCTTCATAAAAGTTATTGCATTACATTCTTGATTAAATTATCTTTCCATTGATATATAATTTTATGGTACTACTCCAAAAAAAGTGGCGTTATTAGCTAGTTTTAGAAAATACACTTTCCACAATTTTGGCCATTACTGTAATACACTATAAGATTGTGGCAGAATCTTATAAAATCTGATGCTGAAAAGTAGCGCAATTCAGGAATAGTGTCCAAAATGTACTTACCAGGTTTGCAGTCAATACACGGTAAGCAGTGCTCTAAACCATTGTCATGTTCAGTATAATTTTCTCCGTCTATACAGTGTTTACATTTTCCTTGTGTATGTGGACTAGTACAGAATTCTTCAACACGGCTGCCTATGATATGGGATAGCAAATGAAAGTTAGTATTTGAATATATGTAGCTATACACTTTTGGCTTGTGCATGTCATATGCTTATACCACCAACTGTTTTCCAACTGCATGTTACAAGACTGCCAACTAATGAAGAACTTTCACACTGGAATCATGGGACTTATATCTGAACTAATATGGATTAATTACTGATTGATAAATTACTTCACATTTAAACTCTGCATTGTTCTGCTGTTTAAGTCTTGTGTAATTAAGCCGCCAAGCAGAGCTAACAAAATCATTTACATTTGTGGTCAAAATCATCCAACAATTATCACCTGAAGTACAAAGGATATAAAATACAGGTTTCTTTCTGTTTCCTATTAGAGATGATCACAACTGAACACAGCAAATGACTTTTCATCCCCCAAATAATATTTTGCTTGAATCAGGATATTCCCAAAGTTTCTTACAACAATTATACTGCCACTGTTGGCAGAGGAAGTAGGGCATGATGACAATAGCCCTAAATAGTAAAAATGAGCACTCCAAATTAAGTTCTATAAACACGTATTAAAAATGAATTAATAAAATCCATTTTATTACCCTTGCATGAGATGTGTGAGATTTTCACCCAGGGACATCAAAATCTCACTAGATTTGCTTTTTAAGAAATCTTTAACTGCTATGCCATTGCTGATTCTGGTCTCTGATTCTGGGACACATTGGAATTCCTCCATACAAGCGATCAGAAGCAAACTGTATATATCTTAATGCCTTCACTAACAGGACATCACAAAGTCTTACTGGAAGCCCAATGATGACTATTATCCACCCCCTATAAAAGAGATGGGCTGGCCAGGTACACATACTAAGCTTTGGGCATGTATTTTTGCTAGATGCTGTTGCACAATCAAGCTTGCAAAATCACTCAGAGGAAGCAAAGAATTAATCATCCTGTCAGTCAGCAAAGACGTTTTTGCAAATTGGAATACATTTGATTGGTACTAGGATTTTTTAAAGCCAGTATTCTATAGCAGCCCTAAACTTTCTCAATCTTTTTGGCTACATGGACTGGTAGTGGAGGGACGGAGGGGGAAAGATTTCACATGCACAACCTAGATCCTGCACATGTACAAATAAAGCTTTGCACTCGCCTGATGCTTGCATGGCCCAGTTCCCAACACCCCTGTTCTGCCTAAAATGATTTGGTGGACTATCCATAAAGCCTTTGAGATTTTAGGTTATGAAACATTGATAAGATGTAAGAAATTGCCTTACAGGACTTAAAAGGCTAAGGGGTGGGAAGATAGACTCTCTTCTTTGGAGAAAAAGTGGGATAAAATGAAATAGTTGGAAAAAAATGCAGAAGTCTATGTGACTTCCAGTACCTTCTATCTCTTTTAAAATGTATCAAGTTTTGTCAAAGGAACTACTTCTGGCAAACTGCCACCCTAGTTATTTTATTGAGGAAGCACACCCATTTCAGATTACACAACAGGAAAAAGGATACTGTAAATAGCAAGATCATGGTGGAGAGAACATTTTTCAAGACATGGTATATGGACTTTGTTAAGAGAAAAAAATTCCATTCAAATTTCATAGTTGTCGTACCTCAAGAAATTGGGGGCATAAATGGTCAAAAAGCGAATAAAAATGGCCAGGTCAGGCTGTGTATATTTTAATTAACTGTGCAAGGACTAGATTTCATAGTTTGAAAATAAAATCAATTGTAGAAGGGATGTAAATAAAATTTACACCCTCCATTGTTTGACACAATTTTCCTTCAGTTTGCTTTTCATTCCAGAATTAATTTAATTGATTCAAGAATTAATTCTAGGCTTCAGACCAGAGTACAAGGATGCCCATCTCTCCCTATTCTTTATTTGCTCCTTAAAATGATTACCCATTTTTATTTTTTAAATAGGTGACAACACTTAGTGACCTTGGACAATCTTTAAAGCAAAAAAAGAGAGAAAAGTAGCAGTAGCTAAACAGGATCAGACCAAGTTAGAACTTGAATGAGAATACACCAGAACCTCACGACTAAATGCTAGGCTTGAAAGTCAAAGAACATTTCAGGAAGTGATAATGGCAAATGATTTCCATATTATTGCAAAGAAAACATTAATACATCCATGTAATACCCATCCAGAATGTTCTATTCAGGGGACCCTCTTTCTTTAGTATGTCACATGCCCGGCAAAATAGAACTACAATTATCAGAATTCATAGCTGGCTGGCAATATTGGACACTGCAAACCAACAAATACAGGTAGTCCTCGACTTACAACAGTTCATTTAGTGACCGTTCAAAGTTACAATGGCACTGAAAAAAAGTGACTTACACCATTTTTCACACTTACGACCTTTGTAGCATCCCCATGATCATGTGATCAAAATTCAGATACTTGGCAACTAGTTCATATTTATGATCACTGCCATGTCCCAGGGTCATGTGATCCCCTTTTGTGACCCTCTGACAAGCAAAGTCAATGGGGAAGCCAGATTCACTTAACAACCGAGTTACTAACTTATCAACTGCAGTGATTCATTTAACAACTGAGGCAAGAAAAAATTTAGCTGAGGCATAAAATGGGGCAAAGCTCACTTAACAACAGAAATTTTGGGCTCAATTATGATCATATGTCGAGGACTAACTGTATAGAATAGCCTAAAATGAGAAAGGTTTTTTTAGATTCAAAGACACCACCTACTGACACTAATTGTTTTACAGTAGCTTCTGTGTTCTTTCAAAAAAGACAGCCCCAATTTCTTTCACCGGAATATAAAATCGTACTATCATCTTATTATGAGAACTTACCTGCAGGACAGCGTTTGCAACAAATCCCAGAATATGGGAATTCTCCAGAATTGCAGTCAGCCCACAGTGGTGGAGATTCGACCTAGGGGGTTTGGAAAGGGAGAGGTTTCTTCTATTCATTGCACTTTTCCAGCAATATTATCTTGTCTTAATCATGCACGAACCTGCACAGTCAAACCAAACTGCAAAGCTGTCAAGATAAACTAAATTCAAATTCTATCATCAAAAGAAAATAAAATTTGATCTTTGTGTGTGTTTGTGTGTGTGGCAGGGGGAGAATCAATATTATATAGTCCTTCTCATGGAATGAGTAATAACATGCCAGGATGGATAAAAATTTTTTTAAAAAAAATCTGATTTTTAAAATTTAAATCCGACTTTTTTGATCTTTATCAAATTTACTTTAATAAAATGCTTTTGGAGTAAAAATCTATCTAAAGATACTTTTCTATTTAAGATACATAAATTAATTTAGTTTCTTCAGCATGAAATGGAGCTTAGTTATGTAGCATGAGGCTGTATATTCTGCAACATTGGGACTGTCGATAAGTCAACAGCGGGTCAGAGGAGTAGCACAGATGACAGTTGCTCTTTAAAAATTATGATTTAAATCGAGTTGATTTAAATCAAGCCTTTTTACTAGTAATTTAAATCATGATGAATCCAACCTGTAACATGCTATGAGTAACTTGTCCATGTCACAGGCTCAGAATAAAATACAATTTCCTTCACTTTCCTCCTGACCTATCTCTGTTAAGGTCTTCTTCCTCACTCTCTACAATTCTCTGCCCCACAGTGGCCAACTAGATGTTTTGGGGAATTTCATGAACATGAACTGGAGTACAAATAACCATCTTCCACTACTGCTTCGTGGCATTTAATATTTAAGGAATACTGCCTGTGGAGTCTTATGCCATAAGACTCCAAAAGCCATTCTACTTGAAGAGTAGAACGTCTACAATTCAAGCAACTTTTGAGACATCAGGAGTTTTTCATAGCTTTTAAGATGAAACAAAAGGAACTCCAAAAACCATTTCACAAATCAGAATTCTTTCGAAGCTTGAAAAATAACTTTTAAAAACCACAATGGTTATATTACTTGATGAGGAAAAAAATTTTCCCCGGAACTCAGGTGCCAGATATTTTTGTCTCTGAACACTAGGATAATCTGACACCAATACCTACAATTCGATAAAACACCAAAGAACAATATTCATCTTGAAACTGGTCCTAATGTAGGCCCTACGGTTGGGGGGGAAAAACTAGCCTAATATTTGGACTTTCTTCTCTCTTCCTATCTCCTGCTTTCTATAGCATTTTGTCTGACAAATAGTGCAAAACTTAAAATCTTGCTTGAATATCTGTGGGATTTTAATTGGCCCCTAATAAAGATGTTACTCCAATTCAACCAGTAATGATTCAGCCAAGATCTGGGGAATTATCTATCTATATACTACTAAAATTCTCCTATCTTTTTGTCTGTTGGTAACCTTCAATTAGGCCAAGCATTATTAGGTGCATCATTGTGCAAAGTGTTTTGAATCAAGGTACCTCAATTCTGTTAAATTAAGGCAGGGGTCCCCAAACTTGGCAGCTTTAAGACTTGTCGACTTCAGTTTCCAGAATGCTGGCTGAAGAATTCTGGGAGTTGAAGGTCACAAGTCTTAAAGCTGCCAAGTTTGAAGACCTCTGAGTTAAACAATGTGTATAAAATCTGGGACTAATTACTTCTGTGTAATTGAAATTTCAAGGCTCTTCACACCAGTTGTATTCACAAAATTATACTTACTACAGCATCACCTCAGTCATGTGATTGAAACTTCCAACACTCTCTCCCAGTTTCCCAAAAACAAAGTCAATGGGGAAGCTGGAAGGAAGTTGGAAGTTGCTCATGCTCCTACTGCTTTCTTGCCTGTTCATGGGCATTCTGTTTCTCTGTTTAAGTAAGGAAATATCTCTGAAAGGATGATCCAACACGTCATGGTTCTAGTTAGCAATATAAAATTGGAACTCTCAAATTGCTTACACAGGAAAGGATCCGGATAACTTTTAAAGTACAACACCTAACTTTTAAATATATGGCAACAGATGGAAACTGGAATGAATCATAGCATCAAGTAAAATAGGTCTGGCAGTTCAAATCTAGTGAATAAAGAGATGCAGTCAATTTGTATTTGTAAAGGAACATTACATGGTGTTAGAATAATGCCAGTCAAAGCAGACATTACTGAAATAAGTCAGTGGAGCATATTTCCCTATAATGCATCAGAACTTGAAATGTATAAAAATCATAAAGTAGTTGGAGATCATTATTTTAATCAAGAAAAGCTGAGATAGAAAATAAAACCTTATATTTCCTTCATAAGTAATAGAATGCGTGGTGGAACGACTAGATTCACTGAATACTTTGAAAGAAAAAGGTTCTTGTATGGTTATTCTCCACATAAGGTCTCTTCAAATCAAAATAAAATGGTGCAGTATGTCAGAGAGTAAAGGTTCTAATAGCTTGCTGAATCACTTTTCTATTCTTTAGAATTTTTTTCCTTTGGCTAAAAATGCAACTACTGTATCTGCTAATTTAAATTTTAATCCTGCTATCTCCTACTTGTACATGAAGCTTCATCAAACTTCAGTTGGGCATACGGTATGAATAGCCTTTGATCTATCATGAGTAGCACACAGATAAACAATAAGCATTAATTTATATTTGCCAAGTGTAACATATTTTAAAACAATTGCATAAATAAATCAAAACAATATAAAAGAAATTTAACTTTGTTTTAAAACTCTGAGACTTAATCAGAACCAATAAAATAAGCTAACAACAATCATAAAGGGCAAAACTTCCTCAAACTCTAAGTTACTTGCTGTTGTACATCAATAGTGAGAAGACAGACACTATTTCAAAAGACTGAAGACATGAAGTCGCTGCAGTGGTAACAACTCTTATTCAGAAATAACTCCCAATATAGTCATAGAATTGCACTCTAAATCTTAATTGGTTCACATCAAGATAATTATTTTCTGTCACTATACAAAGAAAGCAAACCGTTGCATTCACTTGGGTTAGTCATAATGTTAAACAACAGAATTAAATTACATAACTGAATTGCATATTCAAGACACCCTTTTCTCTTTCTTCCTTGGTGTTGACAGTTTATGAATTTTTTCATAAAGCACAAAATTAGGAATCTATTATTTATTTATTGCATTTATATGCAGGTCCTCTCACTGAGAAGGATCTAAGTACTTAAAAACTGAAGAGTAGCAGGACAACTGCTGTGGAACAATTCAACAATTTAATTATTATAAAATAATAATTTTAAAATTATTTTAATATTTGTCATTCATGTTTCATTTTGTCCCCCCTTTTGTATCCTTTCTGTAATGATTCTATTCCACCATTTCTTTGATATTAGTGTAACTTTTGTCCCGTGGCGAGTAGATTTCATATTTTAAGTGTTGTCTATTTCACTTTATTGCTTTGTCATATCAAGTTTATGGATCCTTTGTATACATTTAATAAATGAAAAGCTTTGCATTCCTGCATTAACCTTCCATGATAAGCAAATATAGCCAGTGAGTCTGATTTTCAATCTCAGCTTTTTCAAACAGAAATTATTTACTGTGTGTTTATGTGTGTAGGTTCATTTTCTTCTTGTGCCAAGTTTTCTGTCTCTGCCATCTCAAGCTATAGGCCTTTCCTCAGCTTGTGCATCAGGCAAGTTAATGAACTTGTAGGAAACCAATAGAAAATTTTACAGCCTTTCTTTCCCAGATAACATCACCACAGGTAGTCCTCGACTTACAATAGTTCGATCAGTGACTGTTCAAAGTTACAACGGCGTTGAAAAAAGTGACTTATGACCATTGCAGCATCTCCATGGTCATGTGATTTACATTTGTATGCTTGACAATTGGTTCATATTTATGACGGTTGCAGTGTCCCGAGGTCATGTGATCACCTTTTTGCAACCTTCTGACCAGCAAAGTCAATGGGGATTCACTTAACAACCGTGTTACTAATTTAAGAACTGCAGTGATTCACTTAACAAATGTGGCAAAAAAGTCATAAAATGGAACAAAACTCACTTAACAAATTTCTCACTTAGCGACATAAATTATGGGCTCAATTGTGGTCGTAAGTTGAGGATTACCTGTACTGCTATTCTAGCTCCCTAAATTCTTTGAGTTCCGAGTCTTTGAGATCTCTTCAAATGAGGGATGGCACCTCTCTGCCTTATCTACTACCGGATCTGTCTCTTAGCCATGAAACCCATATCAAAGAAGCATCTCATATTTGGAAAACTGCAAATAATAAACAAGCATTCAATTACACTGGTTTTGTTCATAAGGCAAAAATCACTATATTGGAAAATACGAAGTTTAGCTAATAATTAATATGAATGGCCTATAACCCCACCTTAATTCTATGGTGGTAGTGGTGGTGGGTTTTTTTGGAAACAAAAGTTAGGTATTTGTATTATTTAGTTCATATTTGTCACAGGAATTTAACATGATCCAGGCTGAATCAAAGATTCAGACAAAGGTGATTTCAGGCCTCAGATTAATGTGTTTATGGAGCTTGTGTGTGTGTGTGTGTGTGTGTGTGTGTGTGTTATTCCTACAGTTGTTCTAGCCTGGGCTATATCTGTGTTGTATGTTTTTTACTGTTTTTATTGACCTTGGATTGTGGATACCACCAGAATTTACTGTATAATAACAACAACACCTGCCTAACCTGGGTCTTTGGGAAGGACTAAAAAAAAAATGGACAAAAATGCCAAATCCAGTCTGAACATCTGGCTAACTCTGTGACCAATCATAATCCTTAATACAAACAGATAAATCCTTGGCACATGACACATTAGATTTAATTGTAATTAGAAAGAAGAAAGTGTGGAGAATCGATGTGGCAATACCAGGGGATAGTAGAATAGATGACAAAAGAAGTGGGGAACATCACAAAGGATCAAGGTCCAAAAATCAAAATTGAAAGGTTATGGCAAAAACTGGAAGTGGTGGTTATTGACACACTGCCATGCCCCAAAGCCTTGAATGGCACTTAGAAAATCTGCATATTGAAAATGTTTCTGTCAATTACAAAAGGCCACACTACTTGGGTCTGCACATATACCACACCTATACATTATACATTCTATGGGAAGAAATAATGTGAATGAAGGCCAACACTAACTATAAAGAACCAGTAGCTATGATTTCACAGATTGTGTATATAATTATTTGTAATATGCATGTTGGCAAGGATTTCTAACTATCAATTAGTTAATACTAGTTGTAATGGAGTGGTGGTACACTACATAAATGCTTCCTATTGAACTTAAGTATAGAACTTTTACATTTCATGCATATACAGAAATTCTCCCTCTCCTGATCATGGTCTCTGTCATTCTCCTCTTTAAAAAAAAAACAAAAAATCTTTGCAGAGTAGCCTCTGACTTCCATCATCTTGAATTAGCTCACAGAATTAGCAAAATATAAAACATAGAACTATATTCGTACTTGGTAGGACTGTGAGCACAGTTAAGTAAACATTCCAGTAGAATAGCAGAACCTGTCTTTGAATTCTGAAACTAGTAGAGGAAACATATACATGCTATTTAAACTCAGCTGTGTTTAACTGTGCTAAAAATTCAAACTTGATGAGGAGCTCTTAGAAAAATGAAATTTTGATTTGCATTAATAAAATTCCCAATTTTTTCATCTGTGCAATGTTTTCAGAATTTAGAGTTTCCCTTTTTCCCATATGAAAGTATAGTTTGCTTTTTTAGAAGCATGCCCCTCAAATTGGAAGATTAATTTTATTATAGCACGAGAAGATGTGAATCTGTTGAGAAAAGTCTTCTTAACCACAGGAATGCAAATGGTAGTTTTTATCTAGTGGTAGTTTTTATCTAGTGCAAAAAATGAAGATTTCAGCACTGTTGATATAAAACTTGTTTGTGCTTTTTGCCTATCAAACAACTGCATCATTCTATGTAATTATTGTATTTCCCCCCAGGAGAACAGCCTTTATGCATTCTCAGAAGTCCAAGGCAGAATCTTATCAGAATTGAGCCTAATCCAAAAAAGTCCACTGCATTCTACTTTAAACTTACACTCAATTTTGATTGTTCTTTAACATCAAAATATTTTTCCTGGTTCTTTTTTTTTAAATCCTAAATCCTTTCTAATTTTTATTGAATTTTTTTTACAGAATAAAAACAATACAAGTTTAAAGAAAAAACCAAAGTGATAAATAAGAAAGAAAGAAAGAACAAGGACAGAAAAGAAGAAAAAAGAAAAGGGGAATAAAAGATATAAAGGAGCAACTTCCAATCTTTTTTACAGCAGTTAAAAATGTATTTTATGCTTTATCCCCTCAGGATCATGGCTCCCTTCTTTCCATAATGCAGCTTTTCTAATAATCAAAGTCATAAATCAAAAATCAAATGATTTGTTTTCAGCAAAAAGTTCAAAAAGGATCAAAATTCAAAATTCTGAAGAGAAGTCAACATTTTGTCTAAACTTTTTGAGTACATTTTGTTAAAAGTATTGCCTGGTTATAAACACTCTTGATTTACAAGAAACGTGAATCACCTCGCTCATTTATTTCCTTATTACTTCCATGGGTGTTCCTTCACTCCCCACATGCACAATGCCAGTTTTACCTTCGTGCTTTAGATATGGTCTGACAACTGTAGTGCTAAAATATTTGGAAGGCACCATGTTGGGGAAACTAAAGGGCCAGATTAGAAGCACAGCACTTTCCATTATATTTTTAATCGAACTTTTATTACCATGGAATAGACACTCTGAATTAAAATGCAGGAGTTCACACTACATGCTATCCATCAAAAAGCGGTTTGCTTTGTGTGTTGCATAAACTCAGCCAACTGGAGTTCATTCAATAAATCAGTTACATAAATCAGATCATATCTCTGGGGAGCATCTCTTTGGAGTGAATAATCTGTGGAATGGACTGAACTGCCTTAAACCCAAGATGTCCTTTTACCTCACAAGTCATGGATAACAGTAAATATTTTCAGTACAGGTAGTCCTCAATTTACAACAGTTCATGTAGTGAAGATTCAAAGTTAAAACTGACACCATTTTTCACACTTATGACCTTTGTAGCATCCCCATGATGTGATCAAAATTCAGATTGCTTGGCAACTGGTTCCTACTTATAACTGTTGCTGTGTCCCAAGGGACATACAAATCACCTTTTGCAACCTTTGGACAAGGAAAGTCAATGGGGAAAGCCAATCCACTTAACAATCAGGTTACTAATTTACGAATTGCAGCAATTCACTTAACGACAACAAAGGAAGGTCGTAAAACAGGGCAAAACTCACACCAAAAATGTTTCACTTAACAGAAATGATGGGCTCCCTTGTGGTCGTAAGTCGAGGACTACCTGTACAGATGTAAACCACTTTAAAAAAAAAAACATGGCTGGAGGAAACCTTGTGAGTTTCAGAAGGGAAACCAGTTGGGAAAAGGCTAAAATCGGCTTCATCCCACCGCAGCCATCCTGAGAGGAGCACCAAAAGAAAAACCTGCAAAACCTGTTAGAACCAGAAACGGGGCTAGGCCACGCCCCTCGAGCTCCCTCTCAATTTTTTTTTTTTTATCTAGCTGTTTTAATCTCGTCCCTCTTGCGATCTGCGAAGTGACACAATGTAATCGGCAGCTAAACTGTTACCTATGGAAGAGCAAAACAACAAAAAAAAAAAGTTGCGGGAGTGGCAAAATCCGACTGGCCTGCCGATTTCACAACTCCTTGAACTTCCTTTCTAACTGCGACCTCAAAAGAGAGAGAGAGAGAGAGAAAGAAAAACCAAGCAAAAAACCCTGCAAAATTGACACCCCGACGTGCCAAAGGTCGCAATCCAGGAGAGAGAGAGAGAAGCCTCTGGCCGCCCTTTTCCCTGGCAGCCCTTCTCTACCCTGGGGATCTTCAGGAATTTTTTTGGGGGGGGGGGGGAATGAGGTTGTGTGTGTGTGTAGGATTGCAACTTTGGGCGAACTTTCCTCTTCTCCTTTCCCTTCCTTCCACGGCACAACTCGGCCGCTTCTGCCAGCGCCGGCGGAATCAATGAAACCGGCTGGTCCCGCGCGGCCCCTTCCTTAGGCATTTCCCCCCCCCCTTCTCCTCTTCGCTCCCCGACGCGGCCGAGGAGGCGCTCCACAAAGCAACCCGGAGCTTTTCCCGCCTTTTATTTTGCACCTTCGGCTTACCTTCCGCAGCAAAGTCAAGGCGGCCAACCACGCCATCATCACCACCACCATCATCGCCTCCGCCATTTCAATGGTCGCGGCTATCACAGCCCAGCTCTTCTTTTCACGCGGAAGGTGGTGTGTGTGTGTCTTGTGTCTTGTGACGGGATAGGTTAAACTCTCCACTCCCTACCAGGCGTCACCGGGAATCCCCGCTCGTGAAAAGCGACTGAATAGTCCTGAAGTTCACCCTCTGCTCCCAACAAAAGCAAACGCACGCGCAGCCCTCCCCAATTTCGCAGCTTCCGCGAGACGCAAAAGACCGGGGTGGGGAGGAGGAGGTGTTGGGGGTAAAACTTTTTTGACTCCGCCCACTAAAGAAATCAGAGGCTCTTCTCCTCCGAGGCCCGCTGAAGAAGCCACGCCTCCTGCTGTTAGATTTAAGACGTGCCATAGATTGATTTACGGAAAGTTACTGGAGCTCCTTTACTTCAAGAAAGGCGGAAACGGTTTTTCACCGCCTTCTTTCGTTTGTTTTTTCCTTCTTCGACTGTCCCGTTTAGCCTAGTATCCTGTGAGGATCTCTCTTATCCAGATTCTGAGTCTACATCTGCTAACTTTTTGACTTTCTGATAAGACTGACCGCTAAAAGTCGATGCAGATTGGGTGGCCCAGCATCCCCATCATTTTATTTATCCCCCTTTGCCCCTTTCTGTTCGAAGTCTAATCCAGGGGTCTGCAACCCACAGCTCTGGAGCCACATGTGGCTCTTTTATCCCTCTGCTGTGGCTCCCTGTCATTCAAAATATGTCACAACCGCCAATGTACAACACCCGCTGGCACATGATTTATTGAGCTTTTCAATCCATCTTTTTTTTTTCCGGAGTTCAAAATGTTTTTGTTGCACACAGAAATAAAAAATTGTTTTCTCTGTAGCAATTTATTGATTTCATAAATGCAACACACTATAGTTTTTTTATACATAGCATAAAGGTAAAAAATGATATATGCAGTGTTATCTTCATTTTAGATGTCAAAAGGGTTTTGTGGCTCCCGGTGTTTTCTTTTCTGTGGGAAACTGGTCCAAATGGCTCTTTGAGTGTTTAAGGCTGCAGACTCCTGGTCTAATCCAGGGGTCCAATTTCTCTTGGCCCATTACCTTTAGACTTAGAATTCTTTGTGTCCCCAGTCTTCAAGTCATTGTTGATTTCTGATAAACTACCTAGACAAGTCCAGACAAGTCTCTACGGTGGTTTGCCATTGCCTGCTTTTTAGGGCTGAAAGAAAGTGACTGGCCCAAGGTCACTCAGCTGGCTTTGTGTCTAAGGCTGGGTTTCCTGGTTTTTAGCCTGATGCTTTAAGCTTAACACTTAACTGACTCTTTTAGGCTCAATCTAAGGGCAGAAAAACATTACTTCCATTTGGACTAAGCTGGTGGAGAATAAGCGTTCAAAGAACACCAGCTCCCCTTCAGATGATCAGCAGCTCTCAGGAACTGTGAATCACCTCACATCTGTACAACTGTTGTAGCAGGAAGTTAAAATGTTTGTAGGACAAAATTCCCCACACCTTCATTTTCTGAATACACACAGCACATCCATAAGCACATCATAGTGACTGAGTTTGGGCAACTTGCTAACCATGATTGTTTTAACCCTGGTTGACTGAACTACACTAACATACGTAAACAAAAACCATTCATATTTTAGTTTAGCATGTTGTTCAAATTCACCCGCTCTGTTCATACAACTTAAGCCACCAACCAAGCTTTATGCAACATGCTAAACATACGGATCATACGCATCTTACAGAAGGATTTCATGATTTTTCCAGATTTGGCTCAAACACAAGTCCATTAGCTATGATTTATGGTTTAGTGAATTGTGCAAAAACTGAGCTCTCACAATGTACTGAACCATAAACTAGTCTATCGCATTTTAGTGTAGCAGATTACATACATCCAGGCAGAGTGACTCAACTGTTTATGGTTGACTTATGAACCATAGTTAATGTCAAACCATGGTAAACTTGAATAACCACACTATGCAAACATAGCCAGTTGATGGCTTCACTCTTCTCCAACTGAATATAAACAGGACTCTTACTTGAAGAGTCCACTCTCCAATACGGTCTGCCATTCAGGGATCATCCTGATCATTATGGCCCACTGTCCACCCTCACAATCACAACACCCTTTCTCAGCTACAGTATGGTAGAAGGAAAGTTTCCAGGATTTCTGCTGAGTGTGGCCAGCAGGAACATGGACAAAAACATGGAGTATTGTACAAACAATTATCAACACTATTGTCTGCAGCACCATAGAAGGCACAATTTTAAGTATTCATGAGCAGCTACCTTTGTTTTAAATCACGGGTGTCAAACTCACAGCATCACGTTGCCGTATCGTGACATTTTTCCCTACATGGAGCTGCGCTTCGTGGATGCGCATGACACATCCAGCCCACGGTCCATCAGTTTGACACCCCTGTAAATCTACAGCTCTATAGCTGGTCACTATATCTGATCATACCTGAACACATGAAGCTTAATTCAGGTGGTGGCTTCTGGGAAATCCTGAGGCTTCAAATGCCAATGTTAGTATGGATTGCCCTATTTGAGCATTGTGGTCCTGTAGGTGCAGCATCTGTACCCACTTATGCCTGGATATCCAATTAATGTATTTTTCTGGATTCACACAATGCATTACTTAGAATCTGGTTGCTACCATCCCACAAACAGGCAAGGCAAGGACTCTCTAAAAGAGGTACCTCACCTTCCCTCGGCTGCCATTTTGAAAGGCTAAAATCCAGTATGCATTTTTTAGCATTGTGATGGTTGCATTATTTAAACGTTTCAGTATTTCTACATATACTTTCAACCACAGAAAAATGGACAATAAACGTATTCAAGTTACCTCCTCAGTCCTGAAGTTTTCCCAAATTCTTTCTATTCTACTCTTCTAAACTATATTGGGAAGGTGAATGGAATAATACAGGTAGTCCTCGGCTTACAACAGTGCATTTAGTAACCGAAGTTACAACAGTACTGATAAAAAGTGACTTATGACCATTTTTTACATTTATGACCGTTGAAGCATCCCTATGGTCACGTGATTTACATAGGAATGCTTGAAAACTGACTCACATTTATGAGAGTTGGAATATCCCAGGATCATGTGATCCCCTTTTGCGACCTTCTGACAAGCAAAGTCAATGGGGAAATCAGATTCACTTAACAACCGTGTTATTAACTGCAGTGTCCAATAATGACAGTTTTTAGTAGAATCACCTTGCAGGCTTTATACCCATTGTAGTGGATTAAACACCTGTTTGCGAAGAGTGTGTTATTATTATCAGCTAAATGTTGCAGTTTAACTTTTTTAAGTGGAGATTTTTAAGTGGAGATTTGTATTAAAAAAGTCGCTGTCAAGCTCAACAAAACCTATGTAATATAACTGCTCTTTGTGTGAACATATACACTGTAATTACGACCCCTGCAAAATTAGTATTTTCAGATACATCATTTCTCTTTCCACCAATCCCGAGAATTCTTTTTCCAAAACCCTACCCCTTTTGTTCAAGCTTCCTTAATGTGTTTCTGACTCAATCATCTAACACCATCTGCTTTCTCATATTCATGCTGTTTCTACTGTGTGCATTTTTCCCTCTCACCATGCTTGAGTAGTTACCACTGATTTTAAGAAACTGTTCTGCCCCCTTTGCTTTTTTCCCTCAAATCTATCACAATTGTTGCAGCAATATGTCTAGTGGTAACAGTGTTGTAACTTGTGGATAGGAAACAAAATACATAAAATATCCTTAAGAAAATATATATATTCTTCCACTTGTGTAAAATAAAAAGATCATATTTTAATTTTTTAAATCAGTCTAACCTTCCCCCAAATGACCAGTGATACAAAAAATAGTGCATGCCACACTTATGAAGAGCCCTGTGTTCCAAAGTAGCTGTGTTCCAAAGTAGCTGCAGTTTACAAATACAGAATCTTAGTCAAATATTGAAGGATCACAAGTCATTTTTAAGTGTAGATGTTATGAATGTCATTAGGTGTCACCAATTTTGTCAATATTTCTGTGCTTCTTGAAATATCCTGGGAAAAACAAGATAAAAATAAAGTTAGAGCAACATCTGAAGGGGTTTCACTATATAATTGTTGGGGGAAAAGTATACACCTACATATAAAACAAACCATATGTAAGTGAAGCATTTGTGAAATGCAGCACATAAAACTCTACAATCAACTGTTTTTGTTTCATCTTTTTATAATTTACTGAATAAAGACAGCAGCAGCAGAAGAAAACAATTTAACTGAACATACAATTGAATGTTCTTAAATCTACTATAAACATTAACATTTTAATTGGGCATTCTTGTATATATCTAGTCCAGAGTTTTTCAAACTTGAAGGCTGAGGGATTCTGGGAGTTCACATTTCTTAAAGTTGCCAATTTTGAAAAACATTGATCTAGTCAGATGCAAAAATCTGCACTACATTTCTGTCAAATAAGGATAGGCACAATTGCAGCAGGGGTTTGTTTATCTGCAGTCCAACCTCTCCAAAAACCACACAACTCTCCCACAAAATGTTTTTTAAAATTATTTCCAAAGTTGGCAAATAACATTCTTAGGCACTTGTGTGAGCATGTTAACGCTCCCATGCATATAACGAGAAGATTGTTTGGTGCAAGTAGGAAATATAATTTTCTTTCATGGCCAGTTATTTGAGTGTTAGCAACCTTATTCACTTGCTATGAGCATCTCCAGAGAATCTAAGATTACATGTTGATTTAATAAAGTAAAATTTAATCTAACAGCATTCAGATAACCATAATGCACTTAATTATTGTCACAGCAGATAGCAGCCTCTTAACTGATCTTGGTCAGAAAAACTAACCTTGTTGGGCCTGGGGCAAACTGCCCAGTGAAAGGATGGGTCACTAACCATTTCTGCCTGTAATCCAATATCCTCCCGTAGCTAAAAAAACTTTTGAGGATGACTTATTGCTATGCTCTGCAATGTGTGTTTTCCCTCACAACCTGCCTCAGGATGCTGTGTGTGGGCAGTGGAGGATGTCCTGAGGTGTACTGGGAAGGTGACCAAGAATTACATTTTTCAGGCTGGAAATCTTATGTCTCTAGCTGATTCTGCCACTTTCCCATGGGACCACTCACTTCAGTGTGATCTCTGATCTTTTTATTCAGTTTCACTCTTCTTGCAGAATTCTGGCTTCTGCACCCACACTCTTTCCCTTTTTTAAAATAAGTAGGTCCACCACTGGATTAAAGAATGCACATGTTTGAAATTTACTAGCATGTATCTGTTTAAAAATCAGGGACGCAGTGGCTCAGTGGCTAAGAAGCTGAGCTTGTCGATCAAAAGGTCGGTAGTTCAGCGGTTTGAATCCTTGGTGCCACGTAACGAGGTGAGCTCCCGTTACTTGTCCCAGCTTCTGCCAACCTAGCAGTTTGAAAGCACGTAAAAAATGCAAGTAGAAAAATAGGGACCACCTTTGGTGGGAAGGTAACAATGTTCCGTGCGCCTTTGGCATTTAGTCATGCCGGCCACATGACCTTGGAGGCGTCTTCGGACAGCGCTGACTCTCCGGCTTTGAAACAGAGATGAGCACTGCCCCCTAGAGTCGGGAACGACTAGCACATATGTGTGAGGGGAACCTTTACCTTTATCTGTTTAAATTCATGTAAACGCAAATGTAATTGAAAAGACTTGGTGTTATTTATTAATCAAATGTATATAGCTGCCCATCTCCCCAAAGGCAAGGTTCTAAGCAGAACACAACAATTCACCCATTTCTTTGCTATTCAATGTTATAATTAAATCTTACCTCCACTAAACTTTTTAGAATTTTGGATGATAAGACAGGTTTGAAGGTTTCAATAGTTACTAAGTCCAGTTGGAGTATATCAGTGTAACATAGATAAAATATTGCTGGAATTTGCCACACTTGGCAGTAACTAAGAACTAAATGGAAAAGAGAGGAAAACAATTGATACGTTCTTTGAATAACAGCAAACTACCAATTTATTAGACTGTAGCATGTATCTTCCATTTTACCCTAGAAAGGGTAAATAATCAGCTCAATGATTATTTTACTTTAATACACAAATTGTTACTTTTAACTTGGAATGCTAATATCTAACACATGTTTGAGAACCAAAGAAAGGATCAGTTCTATTGTTAAAATGAACTGTATCTCACCCATTACAAGCTGGGGATGAAGCTAATAAAATTTAGTGAGCTAAATCACTAAGTTTTGAACTAAGATACCTCAAAGGGACTAATTTACACAATACATCCAAAATCTAGGACCCATGGAATTGAAATTTGGCAAATTTTATAAATCATTTTATGACATAAAAACTACCATAAAACATTTTATGATGTGACCCAAAACATCATAAAACATTTTCAGTGGTTAACTCCTGATGTTTGACTGTGCTAGACAGTTCAACATGGGCAACGTTTAAGGCAGAGACCTGTCTGAATACTCACTGAATTTTTTAAGAACTTTTCAAGTACATTAGAAGCTCTGCCATTGGCATTGAAAAAACTGATAAGGAAATCTCTGAAACAATAATCCAAGGGAGTCACCAGCATTTTTGTAAGTAAAAGTAAATAAATAAATACCTATAAGAATTAAAAGTCCAGTGATTCAGTAAGACTTCCTAGGGTAAATTATAATACCTTTATTTATAATTTGCATTGCTTGGGGAAAAAAAAGCTAGACATTCTGTTAGCACAGGAAATGCACAAGCTAAAATATGAAAGGATCTGACATTATTGTTACCCCATCAAATTTTATACCACTAAAAATTAACTAATTAACTAGATATAATGTGCATAAATATGGTATGAAATACCTGCTGCTGGGAGATCCCGTATAATGTTTGGTTGTTCTAGAAGAGAGCAATAAACTTTATCTTTGAACTCTCTTGTCTTCAATGCTTTCAGGAAAGGTGAAGGGAGAGTCAGAGTAGACTCAGTGGTTTTATAATCTGTTACAGGACACGCTGAAAGAACCAGGACTTGCAAATCAATCTGCTGCAGGCATCCGAAAACCTAAAAGGAAGATTAAAAACACCAACACTGCTGAATAATCCCTCCAGAGATGAGCTAGGGCACACCTATTCTTGCCAGACCAAGATACTGGGAGCTGCTAATGATTCTGCCTCTGCCCCCTAATGATTTGAATCTGATTTTTAATGTTAATAGTTATATGTGATGAAGTGGGGCTGTGCATGGTTCAAATTTTAAGGAAAAAAGGGGGCTATGGAGCACACACCATTGCACAGGCAATAATACTTCTCCCCAACTGTAATTTAAACCAAGCATGACTATTCCCAGGATCCCTGAATAGCCGTCGAGCCTTGCAATGCCAGGAAGAGAGATAGCTGCACATATGTGCTTTCTGAAAATACAGTACATATGCACTCCGAAAGTCTATGGAAAATCTCAGCCATCCAGGTCATGGTTGTCCCAAAGGTGCTTTTTTCATGAAGCAACTGGACTTTTTTTTCTTTTGAAGACGTTTCGCTTCTCATCCAAGAAGCTTCTTCGGCTCTGACTGGATGGTGGGGAATGGAAGGATTTATATTCCTTGCATTTATATTTGAAACGTCTTCAAAAGAAAGAACAAAAAAGTCTAATTGCCTCTGAAAAAAGCACCTTTGGGATATGCACTCCAAAGCATCTTTTTGCTTTCAAATCTGAATCGCTATACAATCCCCAAATAATGCCTCTTTCCTTTCTTTTAAGGTTGATAGAATGTATGTTAAATGAAGTCAGCTAGATAAATGCAGCCTCCAATTCATGATCTGCTTTATCCAAAACATAATCAAATATGCATTCAGAAAGGGAAAGGGCTTGGTGTTCTGCCCCAGCTCCAGATTTTGACGCACACCAATGGTCCTTATCAAATTTATGAAGTAGCAAGAATAAACAAGATCGGCAAAGGTTGGCAACCAGCCCAGAAAACAAGATATGATAAACCGAAATACTCTGTTCATAAATACGAGTTGTTTCCAGCAAGAAAGCACTAGCTGCCTGCGACTTAAATAGGCTAAGGGAGTGGCCAATTATCCTCAAGCCCTACTCTTGAGTAGACCTCCTCCTCCTGAATAGCCACTCCTGCCTTTTGGCAGCCCTGCGTGCTCGAGCATTGAGGAGGCTCCTCCACTTCGCTCTCTCCACTTGAAGGAGCCTCTGGAGGTTCTGAAGGCCCTGGCTGAGTCTTTGCCTCTGGCACCACATCCTCTTCAGCCTCCTCGCTGTCCGCCGCGAGCGCTGGCTGCGCAGGCTGCTGGCACGACACCACACCAGCCTCCTCTTCGTTGGGATCAGCCACGATCTGCACAGGCTGCTGGCGGGCCACAACACTTGGTGAGTTGACCCTGGCTGTGTCTATGTTATTTCCCCCCTATTACCTTTTCAAGCCATTGAAACTGTTGGTCTTCAGCCACATAACAATTGCACTGGCACAGTAAAATCTGAAAAGGATGAGAAATATATAAATTTTAGTGAAAGAGTCATGAATGTCTAATGCAGGGGTCAACAACCTGCGGCTCTGGAGCCGCATGTGGCTTTTTCATTCCTCTGCTGTGGCTCCCTGTCGCTCAAAATATGCATCACAACCGCCAATGTGTGACATCCGCTGGCACACAATTTATTGAGCTTTTCAACCCCCAGTAGGCCAACCATGGATAAACCCAAGACTGTAGGACAGACTGGGAAATTAAAAAAATAAATAAATAGCAACCCTCTTCCAGACGTCAAAAAAATCTACACAGATGTGTTAAGAAATCACCAGGAATTGAGCATGACTTGCTTTAATTTTACTTTTTAAAATAATTTTGAAAGTTTTGATTGAACTTCTCTGCCTCCACCCCCAAATAGTAAAAGATACTACTTACTGTGGGATCTGAAACTGACCGATAAAAGCAACAGTATGAATCTTTTGGAAGAAGATTTGTTACTTTTGATGTTCTGCACCACTCATTCCATAACTGGGCAGATCCAACCAGCTCCCAGCTTCCAGAATTCAAAATAAATGAAGACAAGAATGCTGTGGACCAAATGAGATTTATTAGATGAATCACTAGACTGTTCTGATTCTACATTAGCAATCATTAGCAGCAAAACTAAGCACTGCATTTAAATTTGCACAGAGACCACAAACCACAAATTATTTCAGTTGATAGAAACCATCCAACAAGATCCCACAAGCTACAGGTAGTCCTCAATTTATGACCACAATTGAGCCCAAAATTTCTATTACTAAGTGAAACATGTGTTAAAATGAATTTTGCCCCATTTTACAACCTTTCCTGCCACAGTTGTTAAGTGAATCACTGCAGTTGTTCAGTTAGTAATACGGTTGTTAAATGAATCCGGTTTCCCCACTGACTTTGCTGGTCAGGTTGCAAAAGATGACCACATGACCCCGGGACACTGCCACCGTCATAAATATGAGTCAGTTGCCAAGCATCTGAATTTTGATCACATGATCTTGGGGATGCTGCAATGTTCGTAAAAACGGTCAAGTCACTTTTTCCAGTGTCGTCGTAACTTCGAACAATCACTAAATGAACTCTTGTAAGTTGAGGATTACCTGTACTTTAGTGCTGAAAGAAAGAACGGCCATCTTGCACTACTCACCTACTGCATTGCCTCCAACACCCAAGATAAACTTTGAGCAGGGAAACTTTTCTTCTGCTGATATATTTGAGGTGTTCCAAGTGATACAAACGTCTCTAAGTATCAGAAAAAGGACACGATTAAAAAGACCTGAACAAAAGGCTACAGAAAAGAAAACTTGAGTTACTATAAAAGCAATTTGTAGTGTGGAATCTTTGGTGCTCTGAGCTTAGTTGTTTTCTTGCAGACGTTTCTACAACACTGAAGATGTTATCTAATTGGGTAATGAAACATCTGCAAACTACCAAATTGCTACTTTCTACTGTTTTCAATTTGCACATCACACAATCACAATGGACTAAATCAGTGGTGGGTTTCAAAAAATTTTACTACCAGTTCTGTGGGTGTGGCTTGGTGGGCGTGGCAGGGGAAGGATACTGTAAAATCTCCATTCCCACCCCACTCCAGGAGAAGGACACTGTAAAATTTCTATTCCGTCGCCAATCCAGGGGAAGGTTACTGCAAAATCCCCATTTCCTCCCAATCAGCTGGGATTTGGGAGGCAGAGAATAGATGGGGGCAGGGCCAGTCAGAATTTTTACTACCGGTTCTCCGAACTACTCAAAATTTCCGTTACCGGTTCTCCAGAACTGGTCAGAACCTGCTGAAACCCATCTCTGGACTAAATACAAAGAAAACCTCTAAGCGTCCATAACAGTACTACTGACTAAAAATGCTTTCACTCTCCACTCATTGATACAAAGAGCAGCTTTTAGGTTGCTTTCCCAATAAATGATTCCTGGGAAGTAATTTCTTGGGGAAAATGATTTTGCCCAAGGAAATAAAAAAAATACTAACCACTGAAAACAATACAGCTGCATTCTCATGAGATCATGAATACAGACTAGGTAAACTACAGGTAAGCTTAATGTGTTGCATGAATCCAGAATGCATACTGAATGGTTCAATATGTTGTAAAAGCGAAGAAGGCTGGATTAAAAATAAACTACAATAAAGAAATAAGCATATAATGAAAACGAAACCTACATGCAGCTCTATGAAGCCTCAGGTTTTTTGTTTGTTAGGGTTTTTGGTGTCTTTTCTGCTACACAATGTGGTTACTGTAATAGTAACTGTGTTTTAAAAATACCTATGGAACACCCCACAGGAAACAGAAACAAGAGAAAGGAAAAATCTGTCACATCTGTTTCTCTACTGCAAATCACTTCACCTAATGAAGCAGCTTTTACTTCTATTAGAGACGGGAGCTTTTTTGTGCTTAATTTTTAGTATTGAAATAAGAGGATCATTTTTTTAAAAAAAGCAATGTTGACATTTCTCCCACACTTCTAATGACCACAAGTGCCCTTCCAGAGTTAATGAGAATGCATAAAAGCTCATTTTAATTGAATCAGGCCAGGCACTAAGGATATCCAGGCGAGATGGGTTTTTCTTTGCAAAAAAAAAAAAAAAGGAATAATGTAAGTATTGTGCTAAAAAACTATTTCACTGCCCACTCCATCGTACATTTACATGTTATATTACAAAGTTTATAACTCATATATTTATTGAACCAATCAAATATCATACTCAAAACTTAGTCTGAGAGGCACTTCAGCCACGTTTGCCCTACAAATTATTATTACTACATTCACATCCCGTGCTAAACTTGGGTGAACGATAATGCTGGCTGCTTTTTTGAAGCTTAGCATATTGCACAAACCCCGTTTACCCAGCTCCTGACTATCACATTTTGCAATCTCCACCCATCAAGTTACTAGACTGAAACTTCTTAAACTTTTTTGCTCCCAGGTCCCCTTCCCATATTTTTAAGTAAAATATGGGGGAACCCCAAAAGAACGATCGTTTGCATGGATTGTAGTCGATGCTTACCGTAATAAAAATGAAAACGGGCGCATTTGCTGATGCTACCCCGCTTCTCACGACGATTTGACGGGATTGTAATATCAGTATTTATCAGAGGTGGGCTTCAGCAGGTTCTGACCAGTTCTGGAGAACTGGTAGCGGAAATTTTGAGTAGTTTGGAGAACCGGTAGTAAAAATTCTGACTGGCCCCGCCCACATCTATTCTCTGCCTCCCAAGTCCCAGCTGATAAGGAGGAAATGGGAATTTTGCAGTAACCTTCCCCTAGAGTGGGATGGGAATGAAGATTTTATAGTATCCTTCCCCTGGAGTGGGGTGGGAACAGAGATTTTACAGTATCCTTCCTCTGCGCTCACCAAGCCATGCCACACCCACAGAACCGGTAGTAAAAAATGTTGAAACCCACCACTGGTATTTACTATTGTATTATTTAAATATTTCATTTCCCACCATAGACTGCCAAATAATTTTGATCTCGCGGACCCCTGAAAGGCTCTTGAGGGAAATCCCGCTTTAAGAAACACTGGTCTAAATCAACTAACAGTGATTCCAGATCCACGTGAGCTATTGCATCCCTTTCGGCTACAGTGTTTGCGTTTTGCGGGAGCGGCACCCCTTCCCTCCGCGCCAACCTTTAAAAAAAAGAAATGCCATATTCCGAACGTGCTCGGAAGCGAAGGGTCCGTCCCCACCACTCCCTTCCCCCAATTTTTTCTCGCTCGCGGGTCCCTCCTGCTCGCCACCTTTTCTTCTCCAGCGCCAGCCGAATCTCACGATCCTCCTGAGCCTCTTCGCGCCCTTCTGCGAGCTCCTCTTCGTCATCCAGGCCGGCGCGCGACGGCGGTGCGACCACCTCCCCAAAAAACGTAGCCATCTCCAGCGCAAGGCAGCCGACTCACCGAGCAGCCGCCGGAGAGCTACCGAAAAGCGCGTCTCCTTCCGGGTTAACAGCTAAAAAAGCGCCTTGATCGCCGAGGATCGTCGTCTGGAGCTCAAGCGAGCATGCTCGCCTTCAGATCGGAGAATCGCTTTTCATTTGTGGCAGCTCTGGGCTCTTTGCAGCGCCCTCGGGTGGCCCAGAGCCGGATTGTTTACCCTTAGAGCGCGGGGCTTGGTCTTTTAAATGCCTTGCGGTTCTGTGTGGTTGAGTTGGGGTGAAGGTAGGGGAAGGGAATGGAATGATCTCTCGCCGGCTTAACAAAGGGGTACGCACTGGGGAGAAAAGCTTATCCAATCTGGGAGGGCTTTGGAATAAACGCCGTGGTGGTTGGAGAGGCCGTTTTGGTAACCTTCAGGCCAGTGGTGCAATCCAAATTTTTTTTACTACCGGTTTTGTGGGTGTAATACTGCAGGATACTGCAAAATCTCCATTTCCACCCCACTCCAGAAGGATACTGCAAAATCTCCATTCCCACCCCCAGGAAAGGATATTGCAAAATCTCCATTCCCACCCCATTCTGGGGCCAGCCAGAGTTGGTATTTTCCAGTTCTCCGAACAACTCAAAATTTCCACTACTGTTTCTTCAGAACCTGCTGGATTTCACCCCTGCTTCAGGCAGATAAAAGCTTACTGTCAGATCGGACTAGGAAAGAAGGAATAAAATATGCTACTGCTGCTGCTACTGTGCAGAGAAGAGCAACCAAGATGATTAGGGGACTGGAGGCCAAAACATATAAAAAACAGTTGCTGGAATCGGGTATGTCTAGTTTCATGAAAAGAAGGACTAGGGGTGACATGATAGCAGTGTTCCGATATCTCAGGGGCTGCCACAAAGAAGAGGGAATCGAGCTATTTTCCAAAGCACCTGAGGGTAGGACAAGAAGCAATGGGTGGGAACTAATCAAGGAGAGAAGCAACTTAGAAATAAGGCGAAATTTCCTGACAGTCAGAACAAGTAATCAGTGGAACAGCTTGCCTCCAGAAGTTGTGAATGCTCCCAACACTGGAAGCTTTAAAGAAGAGATTAGATAACCATTTGTCTGAAATGGTATACGGCAGTGATGGCAAACCTTTTCGGCACCAAGTGCCCAAATTGGAATGCACGCACCAGAGTGCCAGAAACCCGAAGACCAGCTGGCTGGTGCACATGCCCACACAGGCCACCTGGTCTTTGGGTTTTTGGCACGTGCATGCGCGCTGCCCAAGTGTCTTCGGATTTCCGACGCTCTGGCACACACATGTGCCGGAAACCTGAAGAGCAGCTGGCAACAGCACGCATGCCCACAGAGGGCTCTGCATGCCACCTCTGGCACACATGCCATAGGTTTGCCATCATGGGTATAGGGTATCCTGCCTAAGCAGGGGGTTGGACTAGAAGACTTCCAAGGTCCCTTCCAACTCTGTTATTCTGTTCTATTCCTATTCCTGCTACTATTCATACTACTACTACAACCACCAACAACAATAACATTGGAAACTTTGCCAAAAGTTTGGGTTCCAATGCAGCAAAAATTACTGAGAACTGGTTGTAACACTGGTTGAAACCCACCACTGATACATTTGTGCAAACCTCTCCTGGTCATGGCTGCTACCAGCTTCTCAGGTAGGAGCAGGAATCCAAGAGAACCCCCAGATTGGGCACCAACTCTGAATGGGACGGTGTAACTCAAGGTTAATGATGGAAAGTCACTGGATCCATGGGGCTATAAAACCCACAACCACTCAGTCTTCTTAGTGTTAAGCACAGCCTCTAAGAGCTGGAAAATCACTCTTACATCATCACAAGGTAAAGATTTACCACTATGTATCATCATCATACCGATGATACTTAAGCTGGATAGCTTCACCCAGTATTGATAAGTAGAATGAACAAAATAGACATATAAGAATAGAATAATTTTATTTCTATACCGCCCTTCTCCCGAAGGACTCAGGGCGGTGTACAGCCTATTAAAAACACAAGACAACATCAGTTAAAATAGTTTAAAATTATTAAATGAATTCGGCTTAATTTAAAAACCCCAGGAATTTAAAACCCAATTTAAGATTGTTATGTTGATAGCCCAGCCTGGCGGAACAACAGGGTCTTGAGTGCACAACGAAATACCCGGAGGTCGGAGATCTTACGCATTTCCAGGGGCAGTTCATTCCACAGGGCAGGGGCTCCCACAGAGAAGGCCCTCCCCCTGGGTGTCGCCAGCCGACATAACTTGGCCAATGGCACCCTGAGGAGACCCTCTCTGTGGGAGCGAACTGGCCGGTGGGAGGCTATTGGTGGCAGAAGTCGGTCTCGAAGGTACCCGGGTCCCATGCCATGGAGCGCTTTAAAGGAGTTGACCAACACCTTGAATCGCACCCGGAAGACCACAAAAGATGATACAACACAAAAGATGGAAGCAAATTTGGATCTGATACTTAGCAGCATTCATTTTTTTAAAAATGTACATAGATCTGAACAATTGTCCCAACCAATAACTAGTTATTATCTGTTATAAACTTTCTTCAATAAAGTTTTAACTCAGACCATCACATTCTATTTGCAGCTCTCTTTTCAAAAGAGAAATCAACCTTTTCAAACACTATCCATTTCTGAAGGGGTTTATTTGGTTTTACAGATAATCCTCAATTTACAACCATTGATTTAGTGCCATTCAGTTACGGTGACATTGAAAAAAGTGATTCTGTCCTCACGCTTACAATCCCATCCTTACACTGGTGATGAAAATTCAGGCATTTGGTAACCAGCATGTCTTTACAATGGTTGCAACATTCCGGGACCATGTGATTCCCATTTCTGATCCTCCCAGATGGCTTCTGACAAGTAAAGTCAATGGGGTAAGCCGGATTTCCTTAATGTCCATGTGATTCATTTAAAAGGTGCAGTGATTTGCTTAACAACCATAGCAAAAGTGTCTCAGAAAATAATGGAAATTCTGGTTCCAACTGTGGTTGTAAGTTGAATCTTACCTGTACAACATTCAATGAATCTAGCCTTTGTGGCTCATTCACAAAACCATAATTCAGCAGACTAGGAGTTAGTTCAGTGGATGACTCTTGCTTCGTACATTGCAGCCTACAGGGTGCGATTGCATCATGCAGTGCTGCCAAACTTGATGTCATTCTGATAGAACGGAATGCAAAGTTTCTGTCTGGGGTGGATAGTTTGGCCACAGTAGCATGTGACCCCTAATTCTATTACTTGGAATAAAGCAGCCAAAAGTCACACAAACTTTAAAACTAATGGTAGGTTTCATTTTTTTTAACCTGGACGCACTCTGTATACGGTAACACAGCTGCTAGAAAATGAAACTCTTCAGAATGAGGAGTTGCATTCGTTGCTTAATTCTGCCGGTAGCAGACAGCATCCGTATGATGTGCCCAGGATTTTCCATTCGATTTTAAAGTGTCTCAAATAAGGTGTTGAGTAGAAGAACATAACGACATGATCCATGTACAATGATTCAGCCATACAAAGCTATAATGAAAATTATGTAATTTATTTAAATGTGTCAAGCACAAATTGTCCCCTAACACGGGAACATCACAAAGAACATAGTTAAAAATCTGGAAACATTTACATTGAAAGTTAGCCCAGACTGGCAACACCACTAAATATTTTAAGGCTGTATACATACATACATACAGATATATATATATATATATATATACTGCTATATATATATATAGCAGTACTTACCACTTGGAATTACTTCAGGCCAGAAAAGAAAAGCTTAGTACTGGCTGCATTTCTACATAAAATATTGCAAATCTTTTAAAAATGGTGTAAAAATAGGAAGACTATCAACAGATTCGGAGGATGCAGTGGCAAACCCTTACTATAAATGTACCTAAGTGCACACAAGATTTGAAGATGCCTTCAATCAGTCAGTCAGCCCTATGCAGGATAGTGGGATATTATGTAATACTGTACTAGCCATCTTCTTTGATAGAAAATACAGGGAAGCCGAACAAATTGATTGCAAGTAATCACTTTAGAAATATGTAGAAGCAGTGATTTGCAAGTGTTCGGGTATCTGTCTTGTGTGCTTCAATAGATTTTTAAAATGTCTCTGGGTGGCAAAAGGGAATCCTGGTGAATCCCAGTACCTTAGGGATTTTGTGACATACAAAATTACCTATAGACACAGTGCTTACATGCTCATCTCAAAATAATAATACAGTTCAGAGGCATTCTTTTCTATTACACTTATTATGTCTCAATCAGTGTGTGTGTGTGTGTGTGTGTGTGTGTGTGTGTGCGCGCGCATGTGTGTGTGACAGCTATCTTATGTAGGCTGCAAAATCCAGATGAATAGAGGTTTTCTGTATTTTGGCTGCTTTTCAGAAAAACATCTGGATTTTTTGCAGCCCAAATTTTAAAAAACAAAACAAAAATCGGACACAGGCCTATTTGGCTCACTGACATAATTTAGGGCATCAGCTAATTGCACCTCGAAGGCCTCCAATTTTCTAAAAGTGGCAGGCTATAAGAAATTGCACATATTTGTGGAATGTGATGTGCTATTCGTAGGGATTTTAGATGTGACAGCACACACCAGAAGAAACTGTGCCGTCTATACCCATTGGCTGAATTTTCACACGGTTGCTTAATGTATGCAAATTAACTGATTCCAGAAGACATTTTAAAGGATGCTAAAATGTACTCCCTCAACAAGAGAAGAGATATAAAACAAGTCAGTGGGAACCATTTTACAAAAGAAGTAGATGCATACAATGCTTCAAAGGATGTACCAATACTGGCTGGTAACGCTTAACTGCGTCAGAAAAATGACAAGACATAGAAAACAAAATTGCACAATTAAAGCTACATTTGGCTTTAGCATTAAGGCCCATACAGGTAAAGAGGTCCTTGTGAATGTACATGGAAAAAGGCAATGACATTGATCGTAAGAACAAAACTATGCAGGTTCCCTGCCAAAACTCTCTCTCTCTCTCTCTCTTCTCTCTCCTCTCTCTCTTCCTTCCACTCCTGGTTGTGTATTAAAGTGCTTGGTGTCTCAAAGGGCCCCTTGTAATTAAGTTTCCCCTTTTCTACAGCTCCTCACTTTTATTGCTGCCCAATGCAGTGTTTTATTTGAAGACATAATTAATGAAGAGCTGACAGGTTAGAAAGATGCAGAGAAGAAACCAACAGCGAGAGTCCACAAGATTTGGGGGTGAGCCCCTCCTGTAGAGAGATGCCTTGCTTAGCGCAGTGAGGTTTCTGGAAGAGAAAAGAAAAATCAAGCCATTACTATTCAAATCACCAATGGTCACTGACAGATACAGATCCTACACAAAAAGCAAAGCATCCATACAGAATTAAAGCCTAGACACATACTTTCCCCCCCTCTTTTTAGAAAAAGGACCTAAAATAATGTCATACCTTCAATGGTTTGCTCTATTCAACAACTCTAATCTTTGCAGCAGTTAAATAGGCTGCCCCCTCCCCAAAGTGCTTCTAAAAGCACTTCCATTTGACTGGGGTTCATATAACATGCTCAGGCAATCTATGCTTTGTTTATGGTTCACAGGTTGTATGAACCCTTGCCAGTGTGAATTACCGTATTTTTCGGAGTATAAGACACACCGGAGTATAAGACATACCTTAGTTTTTGGGGAGGAACATAGGGAAAAAAAGATTCTGCCTACCAGGTATCCATCTAGCTAGTCCTAGCACATTAGTTTGCTTGCTGGTTTTGAGGTTGGTGCTGGTTGCGGCTGTGCTTTTAAAGCACAGCTGACTGTCGGAGGGAGCAGCAATTAGAAAAGCGGGCAAAGCGCTTCACTCATGTTGGGGCTGAAAAACAGCTTCAAAAACACAGCTGATCCTCGGAGAGAGCTCCAGTGACTAAAGCAAGCAAAGCGCGGAAGGGGTAAGAGAAGGCAGCAGCTGTTCCGAGTAGCTATTTTGGGCACCGCGCGGGGTTACATTCGGAATATAAGACACACCCAAATTTTCAGCCTCTTTTAGGAGGGAAAAAAGTGTGTCTTATATACTCCGAAAAATACGGTATAAACCACAGTTTAGGATTTTGTGCCAACTATTTTCATTCCTTGGGCACATAATGGAGCACCCGCTGTGAACATTTCTTTTGATATCTGCCAGGCTCTCTCTGCCTCACACAGTTTTTTTTCACTTGAATTATTTTTTTAAAATCCATAGATGGGCCATGGTGGGTAGCTGTTACCAGGGCTTTGCTTGAAATTGTCCAAAATACTCAAGGTAAAATGGTTTGTCCTTGCTAAATCTATCTCGGCAGCCATTTTGCAAGTGAATGAGAATCTCCACAACTGATTTTTTTTTTTTTTAACACATACAAAGCATTGCATTCCTAATGAAATATCATACTTATGTATGTCCTGCTGGGCTCTCTGGAGTGATAAGACAGCAGTGTGAATTTCCTTCAAGTTGCTGGTTTCCTTCCCACATTGAGTACATGGGCTTCCAAGGCCTGCGTGAAATGATGAATTAAGTGATAGGATTTCACAATGTGATTCGGAAAAAAGAAAGGAATCCGATACATTTTTCCTTTTTAAAAAAAAAAAAAAAAATTCCCTTCTCTGTAGGGAATATCAAACTTGTCAGGTTTTTGTCACATGACGTAACATGATTTTTTCCCCCCTTTGCTAAAACAGGGGTGGGCATGTGGCCTGCGGCCCGCAAGTTTGAAGATAAATCGGCAATATTATAAACTGCAAAATACAATACTTGCCTTCATCATCTGAGAGTTCCTGCACAGACTCAGGCGTTGAACAGCTGCTTTCGGTATTCTGGCTGTTGTTGGAGGGTTGATCACTGGCTTTGCGGTGTCGACTCTGTAAAGAAATACCGAGCAGCTCATAAGATACAAGCCACAGTAGAGACTTTAGGTATGCTATAGAATTTAAGAATTAGTGCACATTTGGACTGACCTGCTACTGGAGATTGCTTGTCAAATTATGAGCTGAAATAAAAGTTTTCTTGATGGGCTGTTGAGAATTGCTACATTATGGCACTAGAAATCTACACTTGGACAATGGAAGCATTATAAGAGGAAGCTTGCAACAACAAGCTTGCAACAACGGGTAGTTTTATTTTAATTAGATATGGGCCAAACTATTTAATATTTCTTAAATTGTTTTTTAAATTTTACATCTGTGTGTTTTATTCTGGCTGTACACCGCCCTGAGTCCTTCTGGGAGAAGGGTGGTATATAAATTAAATTAATAAAATAAATAAATAAATAAATAAACATGTTACCGCACAGCCTGATTAAATGTCTAATATTTTAAAAAGGATTATAGTTAACCTTCCCTGCAGGATACCCAGTTTCATTTTTCTTTCTTCCATTTTTGTTTTTCTAAGGTATCAATATTTGCAGATTTTGAAATATTTTCTCTTTAAATTTTCTTTGTATTTCAAGTTTTGTACCCACTCACCACCTTAAACTGTACAAATCTTTTCCCAATTTATTCTGGTGAAGCTTCAAAGGTGTGGAGAGAATTTTTTCCCCCAATAAGCCACGTAAATATATCAGTTTTAAACTCCTGCATATCAACTACTTATTGGTATTATACTAACTGCCATTCTTCTTGTATTTATGTTGCGACTATGTTATTCCACAGTATTCCACTTTTGCTTCAGAATGGACTCATGGTGAATTGGTTGTGGAATGACAATCTTATCTGGCTTTTCGCCATTCTGGAAGCAGACTGGAGAAAAGTACCGTATTTTTCACACTAAAAGACGCACCTGACCGTAAGACACACTTAGGTTTAGAGGAGGAAAACAGGCAATGACAAAGACAGAAGAGGTGGGGTTCAGCACTGTAAAAGGACCCCGCCGCTGCAGCCCATATTTTTCGCTCCATAAGATGCACAGACATTTCCACCCCCTTTGGGGTGGGGGAGTGTGTCTTATGGAATGAAAAATATGGTACTTTAATTTTCCAAACATTGTGGAAAATGCACACTGCACACTGCCAGCAGAGCTAGTTACTAATTACCTTGTGTCGTGCAACTTGGTTACTGATGCACATGTTCTTGTGAGTTGACATTCTGTTGGGTAAGTGCCTCTGCATGGTTTGAAGTACGCCGTCCTTCTCATACTGGGCAATATCATTCAAAGGATCCCAAGGCCTTAAACTTTAACAAAAAGGAAGCTTTAAAAAATTCATCAGATTACAATCAGTAATACATGTGCTCATTACTGAACTCATTAATGAAGATCACTTTAAACCAGATGAGTGATCTTTAGGGCATAAGACCATATAAAGAAATGAGTAACAATGTTACTCAAAAAAGGCATCATTAAATACATGATTAATTGTAACTCAATAAGCAACAGCATAATATTAATTCAAAGTTGTGGCGATCAAGTCATATCAATGTTATATAAATTAGGCACTTACAACAGAGGAAATGGTAAAAGCCACTGATCAATTATAAAGTATTATTGCAAGAGATGATAAATGCAGTATCTAAAAAGAACAAAATACTAATGGTTTACTGGATTGCAAAACTGAAGAAATAGTGGAATCTGTGATTACACAAAAATTTGGATTGGATAAACATAATGATGCAGGAGATGGGTTAAAAATAGAATTTCTCATTTCTTTGCCAACTCCAGCTTCAAACAATATAAATTCAGACTCTACAACTTGGTATTCTTAGATAAACAATATTGGAATTAAACTGACTACAGGTAGTCCTCAATTTACAACCACAATTGAGCCCCAAATTCATGTTGCTAAGTGATACATTTGTTAAGCAAGTTTTGCCCCATGTTATCACTTTTCTTGCCATATTTGTTAAGTGAATCACTGCAGCTGTTAAATTAATAACCCGGTTGTTAAGTGATTCTGGTCTCCTCATTGAATTTGTTTGTCAGACGGTCACAAAAGGAGATCATCACATGACTCCGGGACACTGCAACCGTCATAAATATAAGTCAGTTGTCAAGCATCCAAAAGTAATTCACGTGATGATGGGAATGCTACAATTGTCGTAGTAAGTGTGAAAAACGGTCATAAATCACTTTTTTCATTGATGTTGTAACTTCAAATGGTCACAAAATGAACTGTTATAGGTCGAGAACTCCCTATACGTCATTAGGAAATTATGATGGCAAAGTGCCATCTAGTTATTAAGGATACTTCCAGGAATAGACTATGGAATAAACCATGAATTATTTGTGTTATAAATTTAGAGAATATGTTTCAAAGCAGGGGTGAAATGTAAAATTTGTTACTACCGGTTCTGTGGGCGTGGCTTGGTGGGGGGGGTGAAATGTGACTGGTGGGGTGTGGCCAACTTTTTTTTTTAAAAAAAAACTTTTCAAAGCATTTTTTCTAATGCTTTGAAAAGCCTCTGCCGATCAGGCAACTCAGCTGGGATCGTCAGAGACTTTTCAAAGCATTTTTTTTTACCACCTCTTCGGCTAAGAAGTTGCAGAAAAAAATGCTTTGAAAAGCCTCTGACGATCCCAGCTGAGTCGTGCGATCATCAGAGGCTTTTTTTTTTTTACTTTTAAAAGCATTTTTTCGTCGGAAGAGGTTGTAGAAAAAATGCTTTTAAAAGTAAGTAAAAAAAAAAAAGCCTCTGATGATCGTGCGGCTCAGCTGGGTATATAGGGGGCCCCCCCCCTGCAGGGATTTTTGCTACTGGTTCTCCGAACCACCTGCCGCCATCGCTACCGGATCAGGCGATCCAGTCCGAACCGGGAGTATTTCACCCCTGCTTCAAAGAGAAGATTTAATCTGAATGTAAGTTACATGCAAGGAACAGATTCAAGTTAAAGACAACTGGAGAATCAATGGGATGATGTAACAGTCTTATGAAAATTTAAGAAGACAGTTTCCCAAAGCGAGGCACAAATATCTCAATCAAGAATATCAACACATAAAGGAAAGAACAAGAAGAAAAGAGAGTTGTTTAAGAAAATCAGCAAAATCCTAAACAAGTTCACAGGTAGGACTACTCAAGATTAACGGCTATAAATCATTTTATAGTAATTTAATTGTTATAGTTGGAGATTATAGTGTGATGAGGATTCCACCTTTTTTTGCCTTTCCTCACTATTCATAGAATGCCTCTGGCTTAGATATGTATATAAAATATACCTAGACAGGCAACTTTTAATCATCACATGCTCTAACTCATGGCTTTTTAATATTTTTCAGATGTGAAACTTGATTTAACAAAAAAAAAAAGGCACTTTGATCAAGAGACAAGGCGCTTTGATCAAGGGGTTGAAAACTGGCTGCATTCAAGTGAACCTTTTTGGTTGTTGAAAGACTACCACAAAAGTCCATCAAATTCTTGAACATGGAACACAATTTGAAAATTAGAAGTCACTCACTCTTCATATTTGTAGTGCCATTCATTTGTGGTAGCATTGTGCCAGAAAAGTAAGGGCTTCCACTCTGTTCCGTTTTCCTTCCGTTCTCGTGCTACGTGTCTCTGTTCCTCTTCCAACACAAACTTTTCTTGAGTGGCCTTGTGCTGGTCTTCTTTGCTGATTGCACTGGTTACATGCTGCCAGAGTCTGAAAACAGTCAACCATTAAGTTAGTCAGAAGGTCAGCATAGCCATACAGTTCAGTGGAAACGAAAGAGATCTGGAAACTTGGTTAAGTAATGTTATTGAACCTTCTGAAATGCCAGAGGATGCATAGAGGAAGTCTTCAGTTAACAACTAATCATTCTGCAACTATACAAAGATACAACAGGATTGAATGCATGGTATTTACAACTGGTTCCTATAGTTCCAGCCCAGCTACAGATTATAAAGAGCTATCTTTATTTCTCTTTAGTTCTAGGTTGCTTCTCTCCTTGGTTAGTTTTCATCCACTGTTTCTTGTCCTGCCTTCAGGTGCTTTGGAGAATAACTCGACTCCCTCTTCTTTGTGGCAACCCCTGAGATATCTGTTGTGGCTCTGTTACCTGAGCCTGTGTCATCGGCAGGAGAGGACTCCGAGAGTGAAGGAGAGGAGTTGGCAAGGCCTCCCTCTCCAGGACCCTCCTCTCTGGCAATGCCTTCGGTGTCCGCCGAAGGTCAAGAGATAGGCCTGGGTCCATGCAGCCACAGGTGGGTAGTAATGAGGGAGATGAGTCTTGGCTGGATCCTCGGCAGCGTCGCAGAGATAAGCACGCGCAACAGAAGAAGAGGCATGCCAGAGATTAAGCTGAGTCACTGGACCACACCCCACAGGGTATAAAAGGGGGTGAGGTGGCCATTCAGACTCTGTGATGGACAAAACTAACTACTATCGATTCACATTGCATCTTTGGAAACAACATTATCTGCCTTGGATTTAATTACAGACTGGACTTGACAATTCTTGAACTGTGTGTATTTTGTTTATGAGTAAAGTCTTGGCAAGCAGCTACTGGGTTGCTGCCAATCCTCTTATCGAAAGAATTTGGTTGTCTGCCAGTTTATTTAACCCCCGGCTGTCTGTTTGTGTGTGTGTGTGAGACGGGGACAGAACAATATCGGAACACTACTATCATGTCATCCCTAGTCCTTCTTTCCATTAAACTAGACACACCCAATTCCAGCAACCATTCTTTATAAGTTTTAGCCTCCAGTCCCCTAATCATCTTTGTTGCTCTTCTCTGCCCTCTTTTTCTAGAATCTCAATATCTTTTTTACATCATAGCGATCAAAACTGGATGCAGCATTCCAAGTAATACTTGGTGAACACCCGTAAATTATATAAGTATTTCTATGGTATTGAAAATTGTTACCTAAAGGACCATCTGTCTTCTATAGTTTCTGACCAACCTATACAATCAAGAGTTATGTTCCAGATCCTTTCCAGTGAACTTTGATGGGACTCAGGAAGTGTACCTTCTTTATCACAGCATCTGCTCCTTGGTACACAATCTTCCTCTAGAGACACTGGCCTTCACCTTGACCCCACTTGAAAGAGCTATGAAATCTTGGCTCTTCGCCTAGGCCTTGGGTTAGAGTGATAGGTCGGCTCTGTATGTTTTATTTGTTTTGAATGTGTTTTTCCTCCAGGTGTTTGGATGTTTAAGAAGTATTTTAGGGTTGATTTTACTGTGTGCTGTCCAGAGTCACTATAATCTTAGGCAATCTTATACAATTAATAAAATAAATAATAAACATAACCCTATTGATAAATGAAGGAATAATTCCATTTGTAATAAACCTAGCAGAAGGATTATGGACATATTAGTCCAATAAAAAAGGAAGAAATCTGTATCTATATGTGGCCAAGGTTCAAAACATTTCCACTGCAACAGGAGTAGAGAAACCACCATAAGTTTAATTTTTTCTGAATCATGTTCAAAATACCAATTCATAATCTACCGGTAATATAATTAGACACAAATCAATTTTTATAAAACTACATTGCCCAAAATGCAATCAAGGGTAGTCATATTCTTTCCTGTCACCCTCTGACATCAGGCTGCCTATCTTACCTCTCAGATTCAAATTCTGTCTGTTCTTCAAACAAGACAATGTGACGTTTCAGTCTTTGTTTTCGGACTTCACTGGTCGGATTCCAAAAAACATCTGTACTGCCATTTTTCAGATCATTTATATATACTTCACCATCCTGAAAAAGACAAAAACAATTTAGTGCCAGTTTCAAACAAGCAGGAGATATCTTGGGACAGGATTAAGAACTAAGGAAAAGAATTCCATTCTTCTCTACTGACAGAGAATTTTTTCCCTTATTTTTTCCTACATCATTATTTCCTCCACTGATGAATTATAAATGATTACATATTTGGGACAAGAGCCTATCTTATATTATTTTGATAAATCCCAGATACTTGGTGTCACATATCTGGGTTATTCATTACAAAAAACCCCAATGTGGTAGTTCTCGAGTTATGACTGCAGTTGGAGCTGGGAATGCTTTGCTAAGCAATGTAGGTTATGAAGTGTGATGTTACATCACTGCATCGCTTAGCAACAGCAATTCAGGGAGTCCCAGTAACCCATCCAAAAGCTGCAATTGGTCCAGAATCCAGCAGCTTGAACTATTATAGGCATACCTTGGGATGCTCCAATTACACCTTTGCTTCATAAGTGGCATGGCTCCCAATAGGTTTCTTGGTGCAATTGAAAGTATGGTTACAGGTAGTCCTCGACTTACAATGGTTCACTTAGTGACCATTCAAAGTTACAATGGCACTAAAAAAAGTGACTTATGATAGCTTTTTATATTTATGACCGTTGCAGCATCCCCATGGCCATGTGATTTAAATTCAGATGCTTGATAACTGGTTCATATTTATGACAGTTGCAGTATCCCATATCATGTGATCTCCTTTTGTGACCATCTGACAAGCAAAGTCAACAAGGAAACCAGATTCACTTAACAACCAAGTTACTTGGGAAGCTGAAGTGTTCAAGATCTGTGCTGACCTTCCAGGAAGCGTGTGAATTATTACAACTCACTCCCACGCTGGATTTTGGTTGATGTTCATTTATCACATTGAAACCGAAGTTAAGATTTCAGAATTCGGGCTAGCAAAGACAACTAGCAGATATATCTACACCTATAAAGCTGTTTGATGCAATTTTATTCCACTTATTTTACTTTTAACTTGAGTTCTCTTGGAAGCATCATGGAACACAGCATTCCAATGGCAGCTCTTCAATTCATATATGCATTTTAAAACTGTCATTAAAGAATATTATGATTTCTTACCCAGTGTCCATCAAGATTTGCCAGCACTTCTTCTCCTGATTTAATCTTCCCTGAAATTTGATTAATGCTTGTGCTGCCACCAAAAAATGGCTAAGGAATGTAAAGGGAAGAAAAAACTATTTCAGTCCAGAAAGAGTGATAAATTGGCCGAGAACACAAATGTGTCTAGATAGGTAACTAAAATATAATTTCTCTAGAATTCCAGGGAAAATTAAGTCTATATTGCTCCTGATACCAAAACATAGATCAAACAGACAAACATTTCGGCTAGTGACATGAAGTACTAAAGGATGCATACTAAAATATGCATTTCAAAGACCAGTCAAATTTTATCTGCCTACTGGTTGGAGAACACCAAACGTGCACCAACCATGGGAAACTGTTGTGTGAGTGCGTATTCATATTCTATAATGAATTTAAGGCCCATTACTGGTAGACAAAGAGACTCTTGGGGGTCATAGTAATTATTAGTAGGCTATACAAAGGCATAAAAATGAAAACATCCATAAAATTACAATAAAACAATAAATAAAAACCAAAATCAACATTATAATTGAGAAAGTATGAGAAATTCACAAAGGAGATAAAATTGGAACTGGAATGTTGGAGACTAGCTGAAAATGGAAGTGTCCAATACCTTTAATTTGAATTCCAGTTCTGCCCGATAATTGCTTTTTTCACAATCAATAGTAACTTTTCCTCCAAGCTCCATTGTCATGGTACCATACAGAATTCCTAGAAACAGGAAAAAAAAAATTACAACTATTAACAGAGTATCAATTATGCAGAGACTACATATATCAATCTATAAAGGCAGCCCTGTTCATTCATTATGACTTACACCAAAGGAAAATGTAAAAATCCTGATTTAATAAAAAAAAAGGGGGGTTGCAGTAAAATGAAACTTGGTCCTGTTGTTCAGCACATTCAAGCAAAGCATAAACAAGAACTGCTACCATTCATATAGCAGCAACAGGCAGAAAGTTTATCTCCTTCAGTCTGTAGAATGCAGGATAATTTCAGATCCCTGAACCCATCACTGCTACACTCCCAGGGAGGGGTTTTCCTGATATCACAAAGCAAGAAATATTCAATGCAAATTCAATCCTTGCTGCCTCTATAGCTCAATATGTATTTTTTGATGGCAGCATGGCATTGTCATAAACAAACTTTCAGTATCTTAATTTGTATACTGTAACCAATTCTTTGGAAATAGCATATTTACAACTTGATGTTAAATTTCCCAATTTGCACAAACTCAATTGCACTGCATTTGGACATGTATAAGTAAATCCCCAAACTACTGTGTTTTTAAAATAATTTTGTAGAATACATTTCAACAGATGTAATTTCCATCCTAGATGAATATTAAGGCACGGAAGCCTTAATATTTTTTGCACAGTCTTGATGAGTGCATCACATTATTCCAAAGAATTCAGATTTCTTTTTACCATTTTTGCAATTAAGCATAGTTGGTAGGCGCCAAGGCTTTGCATTTTATAGTTGTTGTTTTTTTTTATAAAAAAAACAAGACTCCTATCTCTTCCTAATTTCCTATGCACTATAGCTAGAAAATCTTAATGGGGATCTTTTTAAGGAAGAAATGGAATCCAAGACAGGAAAGGACACAGCACATACAATCCCCCCCGCCAAATCCCAGCAATATCCCACCTTTACAGTGTGCATATGGCATTGTAATGACATACTCTTCCCCAGAACTTAGAAATGTGAGTTTAGCTTCACCGTCCAATAATGCCGAAAGTGAATTACCTGTAGAAAGAGATGAATACAAATGGCATGACTGTCCGTCTTAAAATTCGACAAGGGAAATAAGAGATGCAACTTATCTAGGTTCAGGAAAAACAACTTTTTATGATACAATATACCCATTTTTTATTTTTGTTTAAGGGATGTGTGAAAAGTAACTCTCAATATTTTTCCTCTAAGAACAAATTGCAATATGTCTATGCATACAAAAGAACCTCTACATGTTAAAATTTAGCAATATGCTTCATTTCTACATACACTGGCATCAAAGTTGATTTTGGCTTTGAAAAAAGGCAAACCGTGGTTATGCCTATCATAATTCTTCTCCACTGCATTCACATTTAATGCTAGCCAGGATTTCTCTTCAATTATGATTTGAGGAACAACTTGAAATGGCCTAGTTGCCCTAAGAGGTTGGTTATATGTCACATTAAGTCAAAATCAAGCAAACCACATGGTGGTTTACCAACATGCATGAACTAGATCTGTCTGTCTGATGTCTTACCATAAAATTTTGATTTGGCTAGAATGCTGCCAGTAATACAAAACCCATCCTTCCTATTACTGACATGAAAGGCCGATACTGGAGGATGATGAGAAACCTGCAATGGAAGGCAATAAAGAAAAAAAGCATGTATAAAGTTTTTGCTCTATAGCTAAAGAGTGCTGGTATAGAAGGAAGCCTCAGATTTACCTGTTCTGCTATGTAAAATGTGTGACTGTTTGTCTGTGGATGAAACCAACAGCAACGGAAAGTCTCTCCCAAAATGGGATTGTATGGCTTTTTTATTCCCTGAAAGACAGGAATTTAATAACATTAGACCAGAGTTTATTTTCCCAAATGAATGTACTGAAATGGGTTTCTGAACGTGCGACTGAAAATCATTCATACAGTTTCATAATAAAAGTTCATGAGGTAAATTGGTCCAAGAGAGAGCATGAGGAATCAAATACTAAGTGGAGATAAGAATTGAGTGTCACTGGTCTTGGCTATCACTGGGCAATTTAACCGCAGATCTATACAGATTCTGCATTCTAATCCCCTTGGAAGCATCTTTTTAATTCAGATAGCAGTGCAGATCGTCCTTCTAGGAAGATAAGAAGTTGTTTTCTACCCAGTCTCTCCAAGACAAAACTGATAGCAGCTCTGTCTCAAGGTTTTCCAACACATATTTTCCAAATTCATGTAAGGATAAACCACATATAATTATTTATCTTCTATATAAAAGGCATGTGCTCCAACTCTGAGCTAGCCTTTCACCTTACCATCTAAGGTCACTTATTCTAATACAAGATTTGTTGCTTATGGCCAAAATGGATTTAGGTCTATGAGATAAGATGCAGCCTGAGAGCACCATGCACATTCAAGGACACTTCACACATTTAGTATACCCTTCTATTTTTACTTAGTTGTGATTTAAATATTCCAATGTCATTTTATAGGCCTAAACCCATCCCAAGATAGCTCTTGAATAAGTAGACATTTTTTAAAAGGATAACCCTACAAGAATAAAACTCTAAAATGTTTAAATCCAGTTGAATTCCAGATGTAAATTGGATAGGGAATAAAATTTATTCAGGGGAATTCTTAAGCAAAGAAATGGTGTTTAAGGACTTCCTTTAAAATGGTGGTAGTGATACCTTGAAAATTCCATGGCTGATCCCTAATAACATTCTTGAACATTTGTAAATCTTTAATACAGTTCACAATTCTTTTGATCCAGCATAAAGAAAGGAACACTGTACTACACTGTCATACCTTTGGCTTTTTATAAAAGCCTGATAGGTACCATCTCAAGACTTGCTTGATTCGACAGTATGGATCTTCTTCAAGAGCAGCTCTGCAGGAAGAATTAAAATGACCATTTCAGTTGTTATTTCTTCATATGGGTGATATGAGCTGCAGGCTTTATTGGCACAAAAGGTATTATTATTTTCATTTTTAAAAAAATTATTAAATTTATAGAGTTGCTTGATTATGAGATGGATGGCATATAAATGTAATAGATAAATCAAAATTATCATGAAGTAAGATTGGACACAAAACTGCAGAACAAAATAGAACAAAAAAAATGAAAAGAGCAAAATATGGCAAATTTCAACTGCCTCTTTCAAATATTCGTAGTGACAAGTTAAGAGATGTGAGCAATCACATTTTCAATGCACAACTACAGAATTCACAGAGGAGTTCTTAGATAGTAAATGTTTAAATGTCCGGATACCTCTGAATTTCTGAGATTTGATTAGTTCCACCATTAGATAAGAGAGACCGTGGATCAAACCATAACCCACCTATCCCGGTATTCTGGAACTAATCCATTTTTCTTTTTTTGCAGAATTCTTTTTGAGTTCTACAAAAAAGAACATGTATAAATGTTGTCTCTGACATTTGTAAGAGATTCGATCACAGGAATATTTAGATACTTTATTCATTTGCCTCTTAAAATAACTAAGTATTTTTAAAAATCTAGAAACAGAAAATGTGAATGCTCACTCTGTTTCTTATAAGCCTGTCCGCTTACCTTGCACATTAAACTATTATTTTAGATGATGCTTCATTTTATACAAGAAAATTTGCTCCATAATTTGTTCATATACTGATTCTTTATATCCTATACAATAACCATGTTAATAACATTAAATAACAACATTGAATATTTTTATTATTTGATGAAGATCTTTCCAGATTGCCAAATCTTGAAAGATTTTGCATTTTCATATGAGATTTTGAAAGATTTCATGGAAATCTCAGGAGATGTAATGATCTCATGAATTATTATCAGTTTATTTTTTAAGAAATTATTCTTTGGAATGTGTCGAAGATTCCATGACACCACTATATAAAAGGGTTGCTATGTTGGTTGAGAAAGAACTTGGCTATGGGATTTGTGATAAATGCATATTTGGAGCTAAAATAAGGTTACATCTATTATTTTCATTATTTTATTTATTATACATGCATTTTCTATTTACTAACCAACTTGGCATTTTGGTCTTGAATAGAAGTCTTTGATAGGTTTACTGTATTTTTAACTGATAACTTTTGATACTGTATTTACAAGACTGAATAGTTATTTACTTGTTAATGTTTCCTTTTAAAACAAGAAATAGAATACAAATAGTTGATCTTGTGTTTTACTGAAGGAAAGAATCACTATGCCTAAAATATTTCAGAATTTATATTTCTCCATGCTATTTTTAATGTGTCATAAATCTGAATATATTTCACTGTAGCAATGGACATGCAATTAAGTGCTGATTTATCAATCAATAACACTGAAGATATTTTCCCCTTTTCCCATTACATTTCCCATTGTTCTCATAATAAACCATTTTTGTCTAAAGATCACCAGGACACATAGCTGGCATGGTTTCTTTTAAATATACAAATACCCCAGTTATAACCATTTCTTGTTCAGTCGCTGAATCATGTCCAACTCTTTGCAAACCCCATGGACCACAGCATGCTAGGCTCCCCTCTCCTCCACTGTATCCAGGAGGCTGCCCAAATCCATGGTCAGTGAGTTGATGACACTATCTAACCATCTCATCTACTGTGACCCCATTCTCCTTTTGCCTTCAATCTTTCCCAACATCAGTCTTTTCCAATGAGTCCGCCCTTCTCAATTGGTGACCAAACTATGTGAGCTTCAGCTTCAGTATCTGTCCTTCCAAAGAACAGTCAGGATTTATTTCCTTTAGGAATTCTAGCCACATGGGTACTCCTACACATCATTTCATAGATACATATTTTCCAGCTATAAAGCTGCTACTTACTGGGAAAGTAGATCAGCATGGTAGTAATAATCAGAGAGTTTGTTGAGGAAGGAGCGTGGCTCTAGGATAAAAGTGGGCAAAACCACACGGGATAAATCCATGCCTGGACGTAGCTGCTTCAGAAGAATCCACATCAAACTCTTATTTTCGTCAGACACCGTTTCTGTTTGAGAGCATTCACCTGTCTGATGAGGAAAATCTTTAGTTAAGATTGAAGCTTTGTTAAAGGGAAAGCAAGAAATTAAAAGGGACAATTTAGCATCAGTCGAATATGTTCCCTTCCTGCTCTCATATCACTACTGAATAAGAATTCCTCAAAGTGGAAGAGTTAGCATCCTTGAAAGATGCCTTCTGTATTATGACATCAGCTCATAATACAATGTTATCCTTTGTTTATGTGAATTCTTAAATATTCTGCTAACATTTCGATTCATAGATCAGCAATCTTGTCTGGACAGGTTTGCTGTGAGAATCCAGAAATTGATTCTAAGTGGCTGAACATATAGCGGTAGTCCTTGACCTATGACCACAATGCACCCGGAATTTTGGTCATAAATTGTTGCAATTGAGGCATGTGATCAAGCTTAATTTTATGACTATTTTTATGAATCATCACAGTCAAGTGAAATATTTAGATGTTAAGCGAACCACAGTATAATTAAGTGAATCCAGGATATCCAATGGGAATTTTTTTGCTGTTTTCTGCCACAAACTGACAAAAAACATTGCAAATTGTGATCACATGACCAGGAATGGTGTAACCAGTTATAAATGGCAGTTGGCTGCCAAATGCCCAAAATGCAATCATGTGATGGGGGTGGCAGTAGCAGTTGTAACTTCAAGGATGGGTCCTAGGTAGCTTTTTTGAAATCCATCATAACTATGAACGTTTGTTAAGTGAATGATCTTCAGTTGAGAACTACCTATAACCTAGAATAAGTTATGCAAATCCAGGCATCCTTCAAGTAGGATGCTTTTTTTTATCACCAGCCATAAAACTCAACAGAAACATACATTATTGAAGAAAGAGTCCAACATTAGTAATAAAAGTGAGTTTTTAGAGCAAGAAGATTTGCTAGAAACTGTAAGTGAGCAATTTGTTTTATTCACACAAAGTGCTACAACCTTAGCCGTAACAACAGGGCAGTTCCAAGACATCTGTCCCAGTCTTCCCTAATCTGGTGCCTTCCATAGAGTTGGACTTCAGCCAGTTGTTCTTAAGAACTGCTAGACCATTGCTGGGCTACAGATTATGGGATCTAAAATCCAGTATATCTAAAGGGATGACATTGTTGAAGAAGGCTCTTCTTGTTCTACTTTTTTTTTTGTTGTTGTTGCAAAAGAAGGTGAAGTTTGGATCCAAGCCTGCTTCTAGGAATCATACAGCTTCAAGCAGCCAGCCTGACTGAAACAAGCCTGCACATCTCTTGCACCAATATTGATCTGCAAAGTGCCGCTCCCTGAGCAAATTCACTGCAGGTATTTAAGCAGTGTGCCACGCGCCAAACAGCAGAGCTTAGTTTGATAAAAGGAAACATGTCTGCAGTGAGGAATGAAATCTTTCTTTCTCTTATTGATTTTGATTATCCATCTCGATCAGCCAAAGATAATGGAAATTTCAGACACAGATGCCCATAATATTGCTGTAAGGTATGGTGTAAACTGATAACTGCCAGAACTTACACCAGCTGCATTTGCGTTTTTATTGAGCCATACATCTTAGTATTCCATACCAACACACACATGCACATCTAAATGGAGCGTAAAATCAAGTCCTTTTTGTACAAAAGGAGACTTTTAAGATAAATATGTGCCTATTTTCTCACCACTCTTAATATGTCACTACTCCATCAATTTAACAGAATAGTTACACCTAGGGTAATCTGTATATGAATGATAAGGAAGTCAACTACCTAATTTAAATACCAGAAGCTTAAACCTGTAGAGGAAGGCATACATATTTATATATTTCAATATTCTTTAATGAATTCTTCTTAAAACTTTATTCAGGATAGGTATGATTGCCATGGATACATATCTAAAAAGTTAGATTTTTAAGAAAACTGGGATTATATTTTCTCAAAGGGGTTGAAAGAGTACAAGTAGTCCTCAATTTACAACCATTTGTTTAGTGACCATTCAAAAGTTACAACTGCACTGAAAAAAAGTGACTTATGACCATTGCAGTATCTCCATGGTCATGTGATCAAAATTTGTATGCTTGGCAACTGGCATGCATTTATGATGGTTGCGGTTTCCCATATCACCTTTTGCAGTCCTCTGACTAGCAGTCAATGAGGAAGCCAGATTCACTTAACAACCATTACTAACTTAACAACTGCAGTGATTCACTTAACAACTGTAGCAAGAAAGTCATAAAATGGGGCAAAACTCACTTAACACCTGTCTTGCTTAGCAACAGAAACCTCAATTGTGGTTGTAAGTCAAGGACTACCTGTAGTTTCTCTGCTCTTTTTCATCTGTGTCTGGGGAAATAAGTTGATGCTAATCTTTAAATTAGTCTATGCTCCCTGAAGACCTTCATTGCTTCGTGCTGTTCTCCAAGTTCCACATCCCATTTCTTCTCCAAGTGAAGTCCCATTCTCTCTCCAAACCAGCGTTTAAATCATGCTATTTGGAGAAGGAGTGGTGTCTGCTGTTCTGTAAGCCACTGTTCTATTCCTTGGTTGAGCGAGAGTGTGCAGATTGCTGATGAGGCATGGTATGAGTGAAGACGCGCTGAGTGAAAGTGCACTGGTGGGGGAGACTTATTCCCATTGACTTTGCTTGTTTGAAATCAGCAGGAAAGGTTGGAAATCATAACCTGCAAGGGTGCAAGGGTGCTGGCATGACCAGAACTTTGAGAAATGGTCATAACCACTACTCATTCAGCACCGTCATAACTTTGAACAATAGTTGAATGAGAGGTCAGAAACTCAGGACTACCTGTAATATAGAACAATTTTCTGTAGCAAGAGAATGCATTAATGACAAACACAAGGCAAACAATGTGAGTAGATGAATTAAATGAGTAATTACCTCTCCAAATTCTTCATAGTTCTGTTCTAGGTAGGTCGTCCCTTTCTTTTCCTGAGACAACTCCCCATGGATTTCAGATTGATCACTCTCACTCTCATTTGTCTTCCGACTATTCTCATGCAATTCATTTTCAGACTCTTCTAGGTTATCTCGTTCAGATTTGTCTGAAAAAGCATCGTTCTCCAAGTGATGGTTTTCCAGAGCTGAATCATTAAGACTGAAATAAATAGATGGTTAAAATGAAGTTTTAATTTCAAAACATTTGTAACCTCTGAAAAATAGAAGGTTTATTCCGGAGAGAAGTGGGATTGAGCATTACAGCAAATATTCCCTGGAGAAAATTCCTTGAGAAAAATCTGGCTAAGGATATCTTATATTTTGGTTAATACAACAAAGTCATTCCCCCATCCTACCCCTCTTGGGCATTAGTCCTTAACCAAAATTAGGAGCAGAACTAAGCAAGATGGATGTGAATCATGCCCAATATTATGAACTTTTTTTTGCTGTGGTTGTTAAATTGAATCACTACAGTTGTTGAGCAAATCTGGCTCCTCCCTTGACTTTGCCTGTTGGAAGTTGGCTGGGAACACCACAAATGGTGGTCACTTGAGCCTAAGATCCTGCAACCATTATAAATACATCATCTACTCAAAAGATCAGTAGCCAAAGCCACTCTCATTTGAGAATCTGGGCCATAAATGAAATTTAGTAAATTCTGGCACATGGAAATAAATAAAGCACCATAAAACAAAACAGAACAAGGACCATTTGTGAATGTGAAGCTAAATATAAACCTTTCTTTTAGTAACCATCTATATCTGACCATTCTTTTCCTCATTGCCATCCTCCTTCTTGCTGGACTAGCCCTGCTTTGTATTCAAGCTTGATCAGACCATTCGATACCAACATCCAAGCATAAAGAACAGAAAATTGTGAGTGCTGGTTACCCCATTATTTAACTCCACTGTTTGCTAAGCCAAAGCCAAAAATGGAAAAAGATTAATCACTCCTGAAAACATGCAATTGGTAAGATTGCTTTCATAAAAGCCACCCCAGAGTCTGAAAGGCTTTGCTATGAAAGTTTACAGTCACACACTGATCAAATATAGTGACTTCTGACTTTAAGCCAAGCTATATATTTACAGTAGTTCAATGGACCTATTTCTATTTATATTAGCTGAGTTGGCCTTTACTTTTGATGCATCTCAGAAAAGAATTACAGTGGATAATGGCTTTGTGTATTTATAGATGGGCACTCCTAACATTTTCCAGCCAAAAATTATTGCATCTTTCTTAATGGATTCTCTCTAGTCAGAAAAAGAAATAATGGTGGGAAACTTCGTATCTTGACCTAACATAAAATCTCATGAATAAACACAGAATATATGCACATGAAAACATTGACTAGGAGCAATTTAAAATTTATTCTTTTTTTAAAAAAAATAGCAATGTATTTCAATAATAAAAATCAAGTGTAGTAAGATTATCTCTCTTTCAAGACCACACAAACTACAGTTTAAGGAAAAGTGAAATATTTATGGGCATGTTGGTCCAGGTCATAGACTGATTTACTGCTTTCTGGACATGCAATCAAGATTTTTAAAAATTCCTACATTTTTAACTTTTTTAGAGAACATATTTTTCATGATAATACTGTGCAAAGTAACAATATATGGAGAAAATAATAGAGAAGGAATATGCATTCCAATATGCAGGATATGGTAAACTTGATTTTCTTTTTTTAATTTTTATTTTCCATTTTTCCAATTTACATAACAATAAGCATTTTTTAACAGTACTGTGTCATGTGTCTCTTATAGTTATCTACATTTATTTCTATACATTTTTGTTTCTCTGTTCTAACCACTTATACCACTTATCCCAAACCTTGTAAAATTCTGTTTCTTCCTTGCCTTTTATTTCTAAGGTGAGCTTATACATCTCGCCACATTCTTATATCTTATGAATAATCCTCTCGTTGGCTGGTATATTTTCAAGTTTCCAACATTGGACATAAACAATTCGTGCTGATGTTACTATAAGTAAAATGATATGTTGGAGTTGCTTCTTTATCTTTTGATTAATTATTCCTAATAAAAATAATTCAGGTTTAAATTCAATTTATTCCCCTGTTATCTCCTGTAACCATCTCCTTATCTGTTCCCAATATTTCTTTGCTTTGAGGCATTGCCACCACATGTGATATAATGTTCTGTCCTTATATTTACACTTCTAGCAGTCCGGTTTCATATTTGTGTACATTTTAGCCAATCTCGCCAGTGACAAATACCACCTATAAAACATTTTGTACTGATTTTCTTTATATGCGATCGACAATGTTAATTTAGTTTTTGTTCCATAATTTTTTCCATTCCTCTAAATTTATATTACGGCCTACATTTTGTGCCCATGCTATCATTGGACCCTTCACTATTTCTTTTTCCATTTCTACCTCTAATAGATATTTATATGCTTTTGTTATAGATTTTTCTTCCTTGCCTATCAATATTCTATCCAATTGTTGTGGTACCCCTTGAATTCCATATTCTTCTGTATCTTTTCTATATCTCGACTGTGTTTGTAGATATGGCCACCAGTCTATAATTATACCCTGTTCTTTTAATTCTTCATTTGATTTAAGCTTCCCCTGGCTGTCTAATAATTCTTTATATCTTGTCATTATTTTTTTTTTTATCTAATGTATTCGGATAAATCGTTGCCTCCATTGGTGAAACCCTGTTTGGCAATTTCATATAATGTTTCCTCATATCCATATCAATGCTTCTCTTATTTGATGTCGGTAAAAATATGAGTGTGCCTTATTACGTTTATCCCATAGGAAGGCATGCCAACCTGCCTGTAGGTCATGTCCTTCAATCGTTAAAACCCTTTTATTGTCTAAATTTAAGCTTGATTTTCTTAATCATACAGTATGCATCTCATTTAAGTTAATATGTCAAATCATCGTCTCTCAGCTTTTCCTAAGATGTAAGAAGATAACACCTGAGTTTCTCAACTTCTAGATGGAGTTGATTCCAATATGAGTTACATGAAAATCCATGGTAAATCTGCATGCTATGCTGAGTAGCAAATTTACATAAGACACAGAGGTCGTATTTCAAGTCTGCTTTCATAAGCTGGCAGAACAACTTCTGAAATCCAATCCTACTTTATTTGTCTCTAGGACTATTGACAGGTTTCATAACCAATATTAAGAGTGGAACTGCGTACTTCTTAGCTCTTAACTCAAGCTATTAATCATTAGACGGAAAAGTGCTTGCCATTTCCTTCAACGTATTTACATTTCTTTCATCTGCAAAAGATGGTTGATGACTGATTCTTTAGGCTCAGAGAAATCTTTGCATTTCACAATAAAGAAAAATTGCTATAATTGGAATAGAACGACAGAGAAAAAAATAAAATCTTTATCCAGATCCTCCTTAATTATTATAGCTATACAACATGTTGCCAGAATTTGAAGGAAGCATCTCTCAGAATATGAACACAACACAGAATATATAGGCACACCCCCTATTTCAGAAGACTGTCTCCATGGCAATCTATTGACCAAACATCCTTATTTTAGAACTTCCACCTGCTTGTTGTGGTCTGCCGGCAGCCTGCAGAGCTGGCAGCAGAATCGGACAATGAGTAGGCTGGGGAGGGACATGGGCCAGTCCTGGAGTCTGGAGAAGGCTCGGACAAGGGCTCTGCGTCAGAGGCAAAGATGGGGCCAGTGCCAACTGGAAGTTATGTGCTGACTCCCAAGCCTCCAGAGTCTGACGTCAGCGAGGCAGAGGAACAGGGGGAGCCTATTCCCAGTGCGCGCATGCGTAGAGCTGCCAGAAGGCAAGAACAGTTAAGACAAAAGGAGCAACTTGGGAGTAAGGCTTGGAAATGACTGGCCCCTCCCATAAGACATAAAGGTGGAGGGACATGAGTCCTTGCAGGAAGCAACTTTGTTTGTTCTGGTCGGTTTAAATTCTGACGCTCCATTTTGACTCTGTGCTCCGTGTGGCCTTGCAAAGCTAATTGCCAATTAAGTCTTTGACAGCGTGTCAACATGTAGCAGAGATGGTACGCAGAGCCCTCTCTGTGGGCACACGCACCGGCCAGCTCTTCTCTTCCAGGTTCCATTGTGTGCATGTGCGCCGGACAGCTGGTCTGGTGTGTATGCGCACTGGCCAGCTGCTCTCTTCCGGGTTCCCGTGCTCTGGCACAGTCCAGTTTTGGCACTCACTGCCAAAAAGATTAACCATAACTGATCTAGCACTTTATGATAAGATTATGAAATAAGGTAATTTAGAATCATAAAATAGATGTAGTAAGACATAATCCAAACTATGAAATCAAAATGCTGTGGAAAGTATCCCTTTATTAGCTGGCAGCAGGATTCATCAATAGGAAACTTTCATTATTAGGGAAATTTTTAAACCATTTGGACTGGACACTATATGTATGCAATAATAACAATTAGAGATGGGGTGCATTAATCTCCATTTCTCAATCAAAACAGTCTTAACTGAGAAAAAGTAATCAGCCAGCACAGAAGTGCAATAAACACTGAGGAGCAAAATGATTCAACAATGAACGACTGATTCTTTAAATCATCATGTCTGCAATTCTTCTCTTCAAGACTAGTTTAAATAATCTGAAAAAGCATTAAGTGTAATTAAGTGACCTAATAATGAGATCATGTCAGCTTAATTAGCTTACTTTCTTAAGGAGACGTTATTTAACTGGAGGATTTATCCCAGCACGATACCTTAATTGATACATCTAGAATGGTTAGATATTCTGGAAGATCAGATGTCTGAACATTCACTTTCTGGATTATATTGAGAAGGTTTATTTGAATGCTGCAGATGCATAACTACATCAGACCAAAGAGGTCGGCGTCCAAAGTGGCCAAGCAAGTTACTTCAGAGAATCCAGAAAAAGGAGACAAAAGCAAAAGTAATTCTCTACTGTCATTCCTCAATCACTAAGATTCGGAAGAAAGATGCTTTTGAATGTGGTGCTATTTTAGATTGAAAGCCTTAGCCTCTCCTAATTTATTCCTGAAATGTTTTTATAGCCATTTAAAGTGTTGTACCTTATGATTCTTGATGAATGTATCTTTTCTTTTATGTACACCGAAGACGTATGAACCAAGACAAATTCCTTGTGTGTCCAATCGCACTTGGCCAATAAAGAATTCTATTCTGTTCTGTTCTGTTCTGTTCTGTTCTGTTCTGTTCTACCCTACCCTACCCTACCCTACCCTACATGAGATCTGGGCATTCTATGGCCCACGAACCACATCCGTCCCTTGGCTATTTGTGCGGCCTGCGGCAATGGCCACGGTGGTGGTGGCAGCAGTAGCCCTATTTGTTTGGTCCTCCACAACAGTCCCAGTTTTCTGTGGGGCCATGGGGGAAAATTAATTGCCTGATCTAAACAAATGGCCATTATCAATTCTTGCTAGCATGGGCAATGCAGACCTGGGAAATGGGGGATGAATACACAATCCAGAACTGATTCCAAAGCAGCAAGTGGATGGTATGTTCTAAGATTATTACAGACAATACAAAAAATATAACAAAGCATATTGAAATGATCATACATTTCGTTCACGTTCTAGTGCCAGAAGCAATTTTATTAGTGGAAGAAACTAAATGGATTCTATCTAAGGTGACAAATATATGAATTCTTTGCTAGAAGCTTCACTTTTGATTATACATGCATATATTTTGGTGCAACTTGCGAAAAATTTCCCAATAGAAAATTCTGGAAATTTATAATATGGAGAAGCAGCAATGCAGCTGACTTCCCTGCCCCAAGTCTATCCTATGTATCCTTTCATTTTTCTTTTTAACAGTGGATTGATGAGAGAGAAAAATATCACTTCCATGTAGGAAGCATTTCCAACTTCAGAATATATACAGTTGAAAGAAGCTCATTCTTACTGGAAAAGTTCCTGATCTGAGACTGTCGCTGTGTGGAGCAAGTTGTACAGCCCAGCGTGTGAAGAATCATTTGAGCAATTCAGATCTCCATCTTTCGCTTGCTTAGAAGCACTTAGCCTAAAGAGGCTGGAGCACCGCAAGGCCAATTCCAGGGCATCTAACCAGCATCGACCTATGAAACAGAAGCAAAGCAGTCAAAGTAGGCAATGCACAACAATGACTGTTTCCAATTTCACACTGGCAACACCAAACTAATGAAAATTTAGCCTACTTTTTTTTCCTTTGAAGAAAATGTGATGAATAACACTCTATCAACAAAGAATAAAAATGAAGGTCAAACATAATTCTCTACCAGTGAACACTGAGAGCAAATATTCAATTCACACCATTAAAAAATTAAGCTAAACTTTACCAAAACCAAAAAGAAGGGTATGGGCAGGGAGAAAAAGATGTGAAATCAGCTCTGTTAAATAAAAATGCTGCCATTAGGCTTCGTTTAATCTCCATCAAAATTCCTAAACTTGTTGTGTGTCATAAAAGAAGCCTTTTAAAAAAATCTACCAATTAATGGCAAAAGTAGAATAAGGATAATGATATGGAGCACACTTAGCCTTGCAGAAAGTTTAAGAAATTCTAGATTTACCTACAGAAAAATAGAGTAGATGCTTTTTAAAGAAATGTAACCAAAATGAAAAATTGCTGGGATAGGTACATATGATGTGAATAAAAATATATTAAATAGAAAGCTGGCATTTAAACTATTCTATTTCCAAACTGGCACATTTTGCATATGTGTAAAATTTGGAAATACCCAGAATTAGTACTTAAATTATATAGGAGATATCCATCAGACTTAATGTTGCTGGTGCATCATAAAGAAAATTTGACACTTTCTCCTGATAATGGATTCTTACCACAGCTCTGGTTTCATGATATATCTAATACTTTAGAAGCACATTCAAGGTTTGGATAGAATCAAAAGCCTAAAAAATGAAGCTCCCAGTCAAAATTTCTTAGTAAGAAAGACCGAGAAAAAAAGTCTTCAATGCAGCTGCTGGATAAAAGAAGGTACACATATTGTCAATTATCTGGCTCAGTGACATAAATTAGGCCAAAACGGGGGGGGGGGGGGGGGGGGAACCACCACAAAAAGAGCGTTGGTTTTACCTAATTAACTTACAATTAATTAATTAATTAAATGTAATTAAATTGATTAATTACAATTAGCTAAACTACTTCTCTAATAGCTCAACAAAAAGAAACTCTCACTCTTTGGATTCTCAAGGCAGTACATCGGAAGAAAGCAGAGGCTGAGATAATCAGTGATCAGTCTCAATCTCATGAGGATTAAGCAGCATGGAGGACAGAACAGGAAAGGATATTTAAATTCAAGTCTCTCAAGACAAGATAAAGCTGCCTATCTTGTCCTTCTGTTGTTACCTGTCCAGTCTTGCCACAGATAGCTCCTTATTTGAAGGCCTCCCTGATCTCTGCGGCAAATTGGGAGGAGGATTGCTCAAACTCTCCCTGTAGGAGTGTTCTTTCTGTTTTCATATGTTGGTGTCCCAGCTCTGATTCAAAGCAGGATTGAGTTGAGAAAAGGTAGCTTATATGCAGTAGTACCATCTTGTCTCCTATAGATGGAGCTGTATCTCTAGTATAACAATACCTGTAGTACTGCAAGATTATTTATTGATTTGATCTCATTTGGTTATAATTTCTATTGTCCAAAAACAACAGCACCTTTCAACCTGTTCATGATCATTATTCTGGTATAAACTTACACTGACAATAGTCCAATGTTCACTAAATATTGCTAGCTTTTAAATACCATTTGAGATTCCTTGGTAGGAAATCACTGCTCAGTATTTGGATCTATTATTAAAAGAATCAATATTTCAATTTTAGAAATGAGATTTCCTGCAATTGAATAAGATGAATAAGGCGAGTTCATGTTTTAACAGGACACTGTTTTCATTATCCTTACTGAAGAATTGTATCCTGCTTAATTTATGTGTACACATTTGTGTATATTTTGAAACATTGTACATAAAGATATTAATATTTAAATAGGCTAATTGAATAGTTGGCCTTTGAGAACATTGGGTAAATGTCTCTGTGTGTATCTATGCAGACACATGTACTCTGTATCAGAATAATGCATAGTAATGGCATCAGTAACATCAGTAACAAATAGTAGAGATTCACAACCCAATGAATGTTGAAAATCTTGTATAGAATTTAATGGCTGAAGATAATACAGTTTTAGATCCACAATTTCGGCCTCACAGTTCTTTCTCCAATACAGTTTTCACAGTGATTTAAGAGACCCAAGGCAACTGGATCCAAAACTTTGCTGAATCATAACAGCAAACTGAGGCTGCAAGCATATGCCCATGACTACTTTCTTGAGAGCAATTTCTACCGAGAATCAATTTGAAATAAAATGAAGAAGCTTATGCTATAAGTTGATCTTAACCTATTCTCTTTTACCCATTTAACACATCTCACATCTGAATGGACAATGTCATTTATGTATTGTTGGATTGTAGTTCCATAATGCCTCATCTATTGAGAAATGCAGTAACAACAAGCCATAGGAGACATGACATAAAATGCTCATGGGATAAAGAGATTGGTGGCTTAGAGAAAGGAAGCAAACCTTTGGCAACTCTGTGGTTTTTAAAAAGTGAATTGTTAGGCTGGAGGAAAGACAAGACAGAAATGTGAAAACAGTTGTATATCACTCAATCTGCCACTTCATAGAAAAATTCAGTTTCTATTAGGGAGGGGAAGTTTCAAGGACATGGAGGTCCAAGTAGGGAGATAAATAAAAACAGCTGCTTCTTGATTTCATAAGGTTTATTACATCCAACTCCTAACAATGAAGATGAAGCCTTTAGGCTACTGGCAATAAAACAGGTCAATCTAATCACCTTAGTCAAAAAAGAATTATATGACTAATTATTTCAGTTTTTTTCCCAAGGTGGCATTAGGATGAAAGTCCTTAGGAAAAAAAACTTGCATCTAGTCTCTGGCAGAATTACCAAGAATTATGAAGTACTTTGATTTGTAATTCAAAATAAAACAGAAGGACTGTTAAAGTGAACCTGAAGGAGATAATAGCTTTTAAGATTTAGATTGATAGGCAGCCATGGAGCTACTCAATTGCCTCAAAAGCCTGAGGGACTGGTTGGTTTTCATTTCTTTTCCATGGGCAGACTTGGGAGCAATATTTGAAATACCTTGTCATTCTGTGCACTACTATCTTTCCAAAATTAATTATATCTTGTAGTTGTCTTGGGAAGAGAAACAAAACAGAATTTAAAGCACCAGAAGAAAAGTATTCAGTAAGGATTTCCTCACAAAATTTAGGGTAGTAATTAAAAAAACAAGAAGTCTGAAAACCTTGTTTATCCCCACAAATTTTGTATTCATTTTTGCTAAACTGAAAAGGCAATTTTCATCTCTAATTAAATCAATCAAGGTCTTAGAAAATCCTCTAGGAGTTCAGGATTTCCAAAGGATAGGAACTCAGTGTCCCAATTCAGAAGAATTTTGGAAATTGACTTAAATAGTGACTAAGGGTAGAATCCTTTAATTCACAGCAAACCAGCTGATCTTGTCCGGTTGGAGAAAGAGAGTTTATATCAAGGAAGAAAAATAAACTATCAAAAAGAGAAGGAACAGATGATCCTGCCTGCTTCTGTCTACATCTACCAATAGGGCTCCCACTCCTATTGACTTTTTGGAGAAGCTGGCAGACATGATTGCAAATGGCAATCATATAATTGTGGGGCACTTGCCAACCAGTTGTAAGTGCAAACAGGTTACCAATCACCCAGATCATATGGGGTTGACAGCATGACATTTTACAAAGGTTGGAAATACTTTACAAGTTGTAAAGCACTCTTTCAGAGGACACTGTCATTTCAAATGGTTGTTAAATGAGCAGTCATAACTCAAGGACTACCAGTATCCTGTGACCTCACATTTAGTTCAATAAGACGTTTTGGTATCAGCATGCAGGGAGCTATGCTGTTAACTGGCAACAGAAATGTAGCCCAACCTATCATTTGTAACAAAATAAAAATCTGATTTCAGGTCAATACATATGTAGTTCAGTTGACATTCTGATTATAAAATTAAAAGCCAATAAAACAAAAATAATATTATTTCACTTAATGTGAGTGATCTAAAATACAATTGATTTGTTAGAATGGAAGGAAAGCATTTTGGTTTTTTTCTGAAATGTGAATTATTATAGGAAATGAAGATCGCTTCCCTATGAAAAAAAGCACTGCCTGAGAAAGTTATAAACATTAGAGATTAAATGGATGATCACAGAAGAAACACTGCTTGATTCAAAGCATTGATGAAAAAATTAGCAGAAGCCTTTTAATTATATAACAGCTTCTTTGCAAATATGTTACCATTCCACATTTATGGTTTCTAGTTTACAGAAAAATACACTTGTAAATGTACTTATTAGACACATAGCTGAATATGAAATTATATTTCAACAAGAGCAATTAAGTTTACTTATAGATAATATTTCATATGTTAAACAATTCAAACAGAATATAGTACTGTAATATATTTTGATTCAACTCATAATGTAAACTACCGGTATTTTTAAAAATGTAACAAAAAAGGTTGTAGACTAAAGCAGGTTCTACAATGGAATCTCCCTTCATGTGAATCACAGCAAAGATTCAAAGATGAATCACAGTACAGTATTTTTTTAAAAACACAGTTCATGCTCAATAGCATCCAAACTAGAGTAAATTGAGGAAACCACTGTATTTAATGCATGAACGGAAATCAAACACTAAAATAAAATGTGTTAATTGTACAAGACATAGAAGCTGTTTGCGGCCATCTGATACCCCTGTGGCTGTCTGCTCCAAATTCAGCCTTTTTAAATGTTTGTGGTTGTATATAATAATCAAGTTTAAAACCAAAACAATTAGCGCATGCTTTCATATGCTTGAACTTCCATTCCTTTCCATTTTGAAACACCTGTTGTTTAGCAGTACAATGAAACCATGATCTCTCTGAATAACAATTGTAAAAAGAGGCAGAGAGGAAGAATGTATATTGCAGGGAATTAGTGCCACTTCAGCACTGACTAGCTAAAAGCGTATCAAAAATCAAAATAAATGTCACAACACTGGGAAAAAACACTTGGGTAGATCCATGTTCTCACTCAAAAGTTGCTTTTGCAACAACTTATACAGGCAAAGAAAGGAATCATGGTTTGCATATGATGCACAAAGATAATATGTTGTCGGTTAGCAAAATCTCCCTTTGTAATAAGGAATCATAAAATCTGATATTTATGGTAACAGCAAACACTAGCATTTTCTGTTCTCTATGATGGGCAGTAAGTGAAGAGGAATGAAGGATGGGAAATGGTACCAGAATGTGGCTGGTTCTTTTCCCTATTTTAGATTAACTTTACAGTGAAAATGCACTTCAGCTGCTTTCACCCATCTTCCAATTTAGACAACACAAAGCTTGTGTCTGTTGCAACCTAGAAGATGAAAACAAATCCTTTGCATCCCAGTGTAACCTACTTATATAACAAGATTTTAATTTATTCATCTTTCAAAATTACAACTGCTTGAATATATTGGAGATTTCAATGTAATTGAATGTAATTGCAAAAACTTTCCTGGGTTGTGGGAAGGTGATAAATTATGTCAGCCAACGAAGAAAGAACAAAACTCACCGTCTGATTCAGAAGCTGCCCTGAAGATCAAGTAGCTGCTTGGAAGAGGTTGAGTGATTGACCCTACATTCTCTCCCTTTGGACCCTGGAACAATTTGTGAAATGAAAAGAAATTTTCTTTAGCACGAAATGTGTATTTCAATGTTATCTTCTTTACTTGGCATTTTCAATGTTATTCTTTTTAGGTTTCAAATAAGTGAAAGTTAAACAATCATCCTTTGTCTGTAAGCTGGAACAGCAAGTTAAAATGAATGAAAAAGACATAGTCCAACATTTGGGAAACATGATTGCTATTTTTTAAAATTGATAATTAGTACATAGTATCATCAGATATGCCTATATTTAAAATGGAGCAGTGACTAACACCTTATTGGGAAATGATCAGGCAATCATAAAATCGAATTAAAATTATCAGCAAAATATGTTTGGTAGGAGGAGTAGATCCTTGGTGAGCTCGCTGCGTGGCTTGTAGCCTAGGCCGTTTGAGTCCGGTCTCGAGAGACTCAAGGGCAGCGGGGGGTGGCGTTCTCAGCTGAAGCTGAGTTGACCAGCACACCAAGGTTGATCCTGTAAGGCAATCGGAGGGAAAAACCTGAAGCAGATGGAATGATCCAGGAATGGATGTATCGGAGCAACTGCCAAATGCGTCTGTCAGTAGACTGAGTCGAAAAACTGGGGATGACGGAGGTACATGGAGGCGTGGCAAAGAAAATTATGACTCACTCTCCAGGCAGACCCAACTGTATCAACCCATTCTTGGACCATTCCACAGCCTATTGGGAGAACATGGCAATATACCAAAATTTAATTATTTCAATATAATAGAATATGGAATCAATTGCTCATGTTTCTATACAAATATAAAAATAGTTTTAAGTGTAAAATGCCCATTCCCTTTTACAAAACACACAAACTTATAGCAGCAGATATTCATAAAGGCTCTTCAGTCACATATCTTGTATAAACATTAATTTTATATGATAGTGATCTGGGCGGCTTAGCACCTGACTTATGATTGCAACCTTGGAGAATGCCCTAGACCAGGGGTCCCCAACTCCTGGCCAAGGATCATAAAAACAAGTGTACATTACATGAATAAACATGCAAGAAAGAGGCAGGTAGGAGGCTGTGTTCTCAGCATCTTTGTGTAAACACCACTCATCATAAGTGTTTTCTATCTTTTATACTGATGATTTTTCAAGATGGATTAGCATGTGGCAATCAACTGTCCAACAGCAGAGAACAATTCTACACCTCTCATGTCACTAAACCCATTTCTCACCTAAAATAAATCAGGAATCTTTGAAAATAAACTTTCAATTACTGCACATAATGTAAGCAAAACAGCTAATGAACAATGAAAGTATTCAGTTGAAGATAATGAAAACTATATGATGAGGTCAGAAAAACTGTGCAACAAAGAAAGGTGTCCAATTATTTTTGTAGTATTTCCTCTTGAAAACTGGAAATCTATCAGTTTCTGAAGAATACTCAACATAAGAGCTCTGATTCTGAAGACTAGAAAGGACTGTATAACCATTAACTCTACAGTAGTTTGAAGGATCCTTAATGTTTTTATTTGATCATACCTTGAACTCATAAAAACTGCTGCACTGGTTATTTCTAGTTAATGCATAATGTAAAAGACACTGAGTAGTTATCATGGTAACCCTTTAGGATCCAGACTTTCCTCATTCTTCTGCCATTTCATGGATAGATTAATTGAAATCAGCCTTACAGGATACACAATGTGAGAGAATATAGTTAGGTTGGAAGCAATCTTAAATCCATGCTAATGTTGGAGATGGAATGTAGTTTCCTATTTTGAAACTAGGAAGTCCTCACGTTATGACCACAACTGAGCCTAAAATTTATGTTGCTAAGTGAAACATTTGTTAAGTGAGTTTGCCCCATTATACGATTGTTCTTGCCACAGTTGTTAAGTGAAACATTGCATTTGTTAAATTAGTAACATGGTTGTTAAGTGAATCTGGCTTCCCCATTGACTTTGCTTGTCAGAAGGTCGCAAAAGGTGATCTCATGATCCCGGGACATTCCAACTGTCATAAATGTGAGTCAATTGTCAACCATTCGAATATAAATCACATGACCATGGGGATGTTGTAATAGTCATAAGTGTGAAAAATGGTCATAAGTCTCTCTTTTCAGTGCCGTTGTAATTTTGAATGGTCACTAAATGAATTGTTGTAAGTCAAAGACTACCTGTATATGCCAGTTTTGAATTCCACCTTCTTTTGTTCTGTTTCAGAATAATAATAGATATTTTAATGAATGGTTTCATTTTCAGCCTAACTGTCCATCAAAATATGTTTCAAGTTGTTCCGAGTACATCCAAATGTTATTTATGTTTCTTGTTTTAAATGCAATACAAGACTGTATTATAAATACCATGTTTCCACGAAAATAAGACCTTGTCTTATATTTTTTTGAACCCTGAAATAAGCGCTTGGCCTTATTTTCGGGGAGGTCTTATTATTTTGGGGTGCGTGGAGCAAGACGGGGCTCCTCTTGCCATCTTACCTGATTTCCAGCTCTGTCTCCCTAACCCTAACCAGAGGAAATGGCGGGGACCGGCTGCGCATGCATTTAAATATTTTTGGGGAAGGCTTATTTTCGGGAAAACACAGTAGGAGTTTGTATGGCAGCATTATTCTAAGCCCCACAAAATCTAAGAGGGGTAGATGAGCCTATTCAACCACTGTTCACTAGGTACAGATCAGGGGTGGGTTCTACAATTTTTACTACTGGTTCTGTGGGCGTGGCTTATTTTATGGGCATGGCTTGATGATCATATGACAATTCTTTAGGATTTAGCAGAGGTACTGGTCTACCAGGCTTTTAACTGCTTGCAGAACTGTACCGACCTACCCATTTATTTTTCAGGCACTGGTCTACTCATTTGTTTTCTTTTAACACTGATCAGCTGTAGGGCGGCCCTTTGAAGCCCCCCAGCAAGAGTTTAAACAGTTTTTTTTCCTCTAGCCATCAGCTGGGACTCAGGAGGCAGCAATAGATTGGGGGGTGGGGCCAAATAAAAGGTAAGAATAACGCGGGGGGTGGGGGGGCAGAACCGTTTTGGTGACATCATATCGTCACCACAACCGGCTCGGCAGAACTGGGCCGAACAGGGAGGAACCCACCACTGGTACAGATGCACCTCCACAGAGCAATTATGCTGGCCTAGTTCAGACCTGGGCATTTTACAGTCCCCCACCCCACCCGGGCGCCACATCCAGCCCTTTGGCAGTCCCTGTCCAGGCAGCCTGAGGTCAGCTGGAAATTATTAATCAAAGTAAGTAAGTAAGTGTCTGCCATGCATGCAATACAACTACATTGCTTTTATTTTGAAGGTTACTATTTTGTTTTTAATTTACGTGGGTGTGTTGCATGCCTGCATACCTTTACAACCTATAGGTTCAACCATCCACAATCTTTTCTCTTCTCTTCCCTAGAAATTTATTTATTCCCTTCATTTTCCTCTTGCTGATGAGAGTCCCAATATAATTGAAAAACCATATAATAGAAAAACATGCCTATCATTCACTCCAAAGGGCAAAGCCCACCAAGCAGTAAATATATAGTCAATGTTTCATTATGGCAACATTTGGATTCCCACACAATCCCATTAATATGGTTTGAAAAATTTTTGCTCACCCAGTGGCTAGGAAGAAAAAAGCCAGATAAGCATCAGGCTTCATTTCAACACTGTGTAAGTTCCTGTCTTATAAAACTGTATTTTACAGACAATTGCAATAAATTTAAACCAGACAGATTTATATCTCACCTCTATTTCCTATGATTCAAGGCAGCATAATATGTTCCCTCCTTCTATTTTCCCTAAAACAATGTGAAGTAGGTTGGCTGATAAAGTGTCACTCAAAGTCACCCAGTTGCACTAGAGTTCACGGTCTCCCACTTCTAATCCAGCTGACCAAACCAGTTCTTTGATTGCACTGAGGTTTATTGTGATATACTGTATGAATGTAGCAAATCTATGTTTTAATCCCAAAGATTATTTGCAGCAATGGCTCTTAGTATTTTCTTTAAAGCAAGGATTAATACACGTGCCCTTCCAAAGGTGGCTGAACTCAAGACAAGCAGCCAATATGACCAAGGGTAACAAAAGACAATGAGAACTGTCATTCATCATGTGGACCATCCCTGGTTTAATGCAGGGTGATAATCTATGGATCTTATCTAAAAAGACTCCTCCTTGCTGTTATGCATAACATTGTATCTGAGTTTAAAATTGTCAACTCACTGTCTTTTTAATGTTAACACTAGATTTACTTGAAATTTATTTATTTATTTTTATTTATTTAGGGAATTTATATTGCTGCCTATTCGTAAATGGCGACTCTCTCTCTCTAGCTTCCAGGTACTCTCTCATTCACTTTTGAATGCAAAGTGAATGCTGTACTCTCTCATTCACTTTTATGGAAAGCAACATCATGTATTTATGGCACACGACAGAAATGCAATTCTACTATTTGTCTATGTGCAGCAAGCCAGCAATTTTAACTTGGGGAAGCCAATATTCCATTTTACTCCTTGCCTTTTAACCATTCTTCAAGGCAAATTTTCTTAATTTCATAAATCATTATACTTGGCATTTCTCCTGGTGAGAGATTGTGGAGAAGCTGGGAAAGAAATGGAAGAGAGAGTAGACAGCAACAATCAAAAGACAGAGGGTGAGTCAGCCATTGGCTGCCAACTTAGTCCAGGTGCCAAGAAATCTGGAGAAAAGTGTTCAAATCACTCACTGAGCTTCTCCCTTATTAACTCACTATAAAGCAAGGTGGGAAATTCCTCTTACAGTTTCCAAAATTCTGTATTTACCTCAAATAAGCATTAAAACTTCCTTACTAGAATCTGTTCTTGCCTCCCCTCTTCTTTGGTCTTGGCCACTTGCATTGGACTTGACATTCCTGCCTTTACAATACGAAAAAATAACTCACATACAGTACATTAGCCAAATCCTTACTCTATTACTACAGCTGGAATGCTAATAGCAATTTCATGGTGGAACTGGGATATGATAGTGTGAACTGGGTAATCTAGTGTTCTCCAGATGTATTAGACACCAAATCAATCATCACCAGTCACCATCAAAAATAAGGAATGAAAGAACTGTTCTCTATAACATCAGGGACACTTGAGATTACTCATTTTTAATTCCAAGCAAATTCCACTGAGTTCAATAGTACTTATACTTAGGTTCTTCAAGGAGCTGAATAGGTTAGAAATCTACAATAGCTTATTGTACTTGATTGTTCATGCATTTAACAGATAAATTCATTCTAACTATTGCCTACACAGAAGTGACTTCAAGCCCTTATTTATCTCATTTTTAAAATGTCAGCATCATTCTTCCCTGCCACATTCCTTAAAAAAAAATCATATCAAGAAATCACTGAATGTTTCCTACACTCAGCTCCTACATTATAACTAAGGAAAGAGGAAAATCACAAGGCAAGTTGTCAGATCTTATTAAGTCAGCAATAGCATTACAAGCCACTATACTGTTGAGGGATGAACTTTGCAACTCTTGTTCAAATTATCTCTTATGTTACCATAGAGATAGCTTTAGTTTCTTTCACAAAACTATCCAGTAAAAGACAGCGCGCGCGCACACACACACACACACACACACACACACACACCCCTGCCTGGCCTTTGCTGGGAAGGGCAAATACATAATGCACTCATTCTCTGCCAGAAATGTCATTAAGTCATTAAAAAGTAGGTCAGAAAATATACAGCTTCAACAATTCAGATCATTTCCCCATCAACTCTTCTTTATTACCATATTTGGTGCCTCATCATTCCATCCACAAACTGCAAAATCAAGATCTTCATTTGATTGGGTTTTATGGAGTATGGCAAACAACAAACCCTTGGATTTGGGCTAATAAGGCCTGGCTCAAACTACCCCACCTCCATACAGCTTTATGTAACTCACAAGCTATATGTACACAATGTGCTTTGCTTATGTAAACTTTGCCAATGTGGTTTGCAAACTACAATTCGTAGTTTAGCATGCGGAAGTCCAAAAACTCTGGTTTAATCAATATTGATAGCGCAATTTGCAAGTTCAGTCACTATCTCTCCAATTTAACCCACCACTGGAACAGAGGCATTTTAGAATTTAATACTCCTACATGAACAGTAACAGTATGATTTTCATTTTAATCTAAGAGTTTAAATTTACCAATGAAGTTTATTTCCTAACAATGTTTTTGACATAAAAGATACTATTTGGGAGGGGCGGGAGGGGGGCAGGTCAGTCAGAAGAATTTCATTCCATTCTGACAGATTTCCAGTGAGAAAAACTGCACAATGCTATGAAGCCAAAGATCTCCTGCTCACAGAAAGTCTCTGGAGCCTGAATGAGCAGCGACACATTAATCTAAAGTGAAAATCCTCCTCACAGGGTCTCTGCTGCCAGCCTGTTGATTTGTTACTTTTATCGATGTGCCCCATACAAGTGCGCGTACTTCAGGGACACTCCTCTGGAAGACTAAGGCACGTATTAATTTCCACACCTTCCCAGAGTTGGCAAGGCCACTCTCATTAATCACACCCTGGACGCAAATCATATTTACTAGCATCCTAGTAAATGCCTATATATAAATAGAAGTAACACAGGCCATTGGGCCTGCATAATGTCAAAGGTATTATTGTAACAGAGATGGCTTTCTATTAGACAAGACTGACTGAATCGGGGGGGGGGGGGGGAAATGTCATGTTAAATTCTGATAAAAACGAGAGACTATCTAAAATGCTCAAGTTATGGATCAGGGGTGAAATCCAATGTGGCATTTCTGCTGAAGAAACTGTTTCAGAGAATCACAAGGGACTGGGAATATTTCCACAGCCTTCAGAAAGCTACTATTGGATTGCTTAACGTGGGATTTTACCCTATAAAACCTGACTGCATTCATATAAATGGTACTATTGTGGTGAAACGTTTAGTTCCATACAGAACTTCAATTGTTGGTTTTCTGCTGACAAATATCCATGGTTTTTCTCTACGTTTCAGATATAGACTGCGTTGGCCTACATCTACATACTACGTTAATCATAATTTGCTTAATGATGGTTTGTTCCATAAGCCGCAATTGATTGGGAATACACATTATACTTTGTCATTAGCTGCATCTACCAATCACAATATCTGTATATGAATATCAACCAAAATCTATTATAATTTAGTGTGAAGCAGGGGTGGGTTTTACTTACCTTTACTACCGGTTTGTAATGTGGCTGCACGCAGATCATCATTTATGATTTCGGGGCAGGTGGGCGGAGCCTTCCACTGATTTTACTACTGGTTCCATAGAACCGGGCAGAACTGGGAGCAACCCACCACTGGTGTGAAATCACCCAATGCTACCTGCCCTGTCTTCCCTATCTTTTTACAAGGAATTTGAGAAACTCCCCACTCCAGTCACAGGGCATTTTTCTACAGCCAGTTGTCAAATCCCTTGTAGCTTCTCTTGAACTTTTGTGCCACTACAAGTGCTCTCATGGCTGTCTCCTGTGATTTCAATGAACAAGGAAGGGAGAAGAGGAAGGGACATCTAGCTGATCAGCAGGAGAACCCTGACCCCATTTTCCTTATTTCTTCACTTTATCTTCTTTTGTGACGGAATTCCTGTGACTGTGAATGAGCAGAGATTGAGGTCTGTAACCAAGGTGCACAGTGTTCTGATTCTAGAACAAGGGTGTCAAACTCAAGGCTGTGGGCCGGATCAGGGCACTTAGATCTGGCCCATGGGGCCGCCCTGGAAACAGTGAAGGACCGGCCTGCAGTGCCTCTGCCAGTGAAAATAGAGCTGGGGGGGGGCACACGCAGTCCCCAAGCTCTGTTTTCAGCCATGATGGCATCCTGCAGCGAAAACAGAGCTCCTGAGCTCCGTTTTCGCTGGCAGAGGGCTGCAGGTCATCACAACCCAACTGACGTTGAGCTGGCCACGCCCAAACTGATCATGCCCACCTGGCCCCCTGAGGTCACACACAACTCTGATGCAGCCCTCAAATCGAGTTTGACACTGCTGTTCTAGAGGCAGGAGTAAGGAAGTCCAGAAGTCAATTCATCATTTCCTCTGAATCAGAAGCTAAATCAAATCTTAATCAGTTCTGTTTTTGAAGCCCCACAATATCATATGAATGGACAAGACAGATTTTATGTGGAGCAGGGACCATTCCACTATTTTGTATTTGATAGTACATAACTTCCTTATTAAATTAATCAGATTTTTATACACTAGTTGTTAAGCTACTTGATACACTAGTTTCTTTCTATATTTCTCTAGTTTTTTGGTTCCAACACTAAAAGAGGTCATACACACCCAAACCCAACACATTTATATATCTTTATGTGTTCTTTTTATGTCTCATCTTTCACATGTCTCACTCAGAGATATCCATTATTTTATACATTTTACAATTAATTTAATATCAGATATGGTCAGGACCTATCCTTGGTCCCAGCAGCCAGTAGGTTTGATGAGGCAAGAGCCCTGTGTAAGTAGGCAAATGGATCACACAAAAATTCCACAGAATCACAATGGAAAAAAATACCACATTTACTATGCTTTCAAATATACTGAGGCAGATGCAATTTGACTACTTTGGTATCCCAGAGGGCCAGAACTGTTTTCAAACTTATAATTCTTGTGTGGAAATCCTCTAAAAGAAGTAATGCTGAGCTGAAAACTGCTTTGGAAGATTCCCAAAGTTTTCCACTGTGAAAGAGGTTTTAGTTTTTCTGTGTTCTTCTGAGTAATTGTACAATATTCCACTGATATTTTTTGTCTTTGTTATTGAAGAAAACTACTGCTGGCATTATTGTTTTCTGGTACACATTGTTCTATCACCCTGGAGCTGGATGTTTACACTTTTATAATTGTAAACACCTAATGTGAGAAGTTACCACATGACTTATTTCCTTGGATTTAAGTCAAATCTGGGAGGTTGCAAACTGCTGAAAGGAGAATCATGCAATGAAGGACATTTGCATGCCCGTTGGCCGTGTCACAACAAAGTAAGTGTAAGAACATAATATTCTACCTAGTAAATGTCACTGAAAGTCTCACCCTTGAAAAAAATTGAAAGAAAATAGTATTTGACTAAACTAAATAAGGACTGGAAAGAAATATATTTAGAGAGGCAATTTTGTTCAAATATTGAATGTATTCAGCTTTTCTACCACCTACCCAAAATTTAAAACCCCAAGCTATTCCTTTAAAAATTTAGTTAGCTGCTAAATTCTCAATAATAAAATTGCAATATATAGGATATTGAATTACATTAGGCACAAATAGACTGATGACGAAAACTCACAACAAAGTCACAAATGGATTACATGAAGCTAGAGTTAATAACAAACTGTTACAGAGAAACTGCTGTGTCATCATTGCAGTGGAAACCTGGTTAAAGCATTTCATCCCAGATAGTGCTTTTAACTTGGATGGACTTTCAACATCTCATCTTATTTTCTTTTGAGAGCTGGAAATCCGAATTTCATTTCTTAACATGTGCTAGTGTGATCATAGAAAAAAAATGACAATAAAGCTTATCTTACCTTATATTATTAATGGGGCACACATATACTACACCTTGTAGGACTGGCTCACTAAACAAGCTGGTTGCTGTACCCAAAGATGATTGAAACCTCAATAGCCCTCAGTAATTTTTGTGCATGTTGGTGGGGCCCTTCTGGTTTCCTGCAAGGAAGCCTGATACAATCTGTTCAGATGAGCATTCTTCTTACCTTCACAGCCCAAATGGACTGGTCCAAAGGATGGAAAAGTTTGAAACAGAAGCCATCCTTTTTGGAGGGTCTCTCGATGAGTTCACAGGAATGAAGCAAAATGGTGCCCACCCACTGTCCAGTCTTTGGAGTTTTATAGATTAGGAGTACTCCAGGTTTCAGTACACACCACAATTTAGTCCAGCTCTTCAGAGTGCCACGTATCTGGAAAACAAGAATAAGAAGAAATACTCTAAACCAATAAAACAAGTTTTTAATGGTGCAGAACAAAACTTTCATTCTACATTCAGTTATTCCAAGTATCTTATTTAGTTTAACTGCATTAAATATTTTTGAGGTTTAAACCAAACTTCCAGTTAAACTTTCTGAGAAGAAATTGGAGAGGTTATCTCTTAAAAAGCTAATAAAGAAATTTTCCCTTTGCTCTTAGATTCAAGTGTTTATCCTCAACCCCAAATCACAGTCATATTTAAACAACAAGTGCTCCCTTGAATTCCTACAGTCTCTCACCACTGGCCTAAATGAATGTATGTATCTGTGCCTTTGAGTTATTCTTGGCTCCTGGGGATTGCCTGGCCAAATCCATGCAATTTTCTTGGCAAGCTTTTTCAGAAGTGATTTGCCACTGTTTGCTTCCTAGGGCTGAGAGACAAGAAGTGGCCCAAGGTCACCCAGCTGGGATTGTGCCTGGGATGGGACTAGAATTCAGTCTCCCAAGTTTCTAACTTGTTGCCTTAATACTATACCAAATTGACTCTCAGGTAGATATTACTGTTAGCTATTTTTGTTATTTATGGTGTGTGTGTAGGGTAGAACTGTAAACTGCTCAGAGTTGATTAATGATTGGAATGGCATATAGGCACAACCAACCAAATAAATTGTTTGGTGTTTTTTGTTTTTTTTAAAAAGGAAAAGATGGGAATAAGCCATACAAAAGCAAAGATGATCTTTGTTAAACAATTCAAAGATGCTACCAGTCCCTCTGATGCAGTGTTGAAATCCAAAATTTTTTACTACTGGTTCTGTGGGCATGGCTTGGTGGGCGTGGTGTGGCTTGGTGGGTGTGGCAGGGGAAGGATATTGCAAAATCTCCATTCCCACCCCACTCCAGGGGAAGGATACTGCAAAATCCCCATTCCCTCCCCACTCCTGGGGGAAGGATATTGCAAAATTTCCATTCCCACCCCACTCTGGGGCCAGTCAGAGGTGGTATTTGCCGGTTCTCCAAACTACTCAAAATTTCCGCTACCAGTTCTCCAGAATCTGTCAGAAACTGCTGGATTTCACCCCTGCACTGATGATATTCTTCCTTCTTTTAAACTGTGCTTCAACTCCTGTTTTGCCATAAAAAAAACTTGGACATGACCTCTATCTTGGCTATGACTTTAAATATACTGCTTGTTTCCCAAGAGGGCTGTTTTAAAGCAGTAAATAAATTCTGGGTAGAAAGCAGTGGGTGAATTATAATGTACAATTCTAAAAACTGTTCAACTCCTTAGCTACATATTCTTAAAATGACATTTTGCATCAAATTACCTTCAACCAATCTGCCATAATGACCACACGGGGATCTTTCAAAGCACTAAAGAGCTGCTTGGTGGCTTTTTTCTTTTCCTGTCTGTAGTTTTTTTTCTGGACCTATTATATCATAGAGATAAAATATCAGTCAGGAACATTTTTCTTCTCTTTCTACTCCTCGCAAAAAGGAAAAAAAAAACCAAGGCTATGTCCCACATTTAAATGGCATTCCTCTGCCCCCAGAAACAACTTCCCCCAGAAACAACTTGCTGGAAATTTTTTTGCGTTAAATACAACAGCAACTGGGTTCCATCATTCTCCTCTTTGTCTGTAAAATGTTTTTATTTTTGTATTCGACTCATTACAGTTTTATAGCTACTCCAACCAAGAACAACTGACCTGTTACTCATTCATACAACCTAACAAATCCTCATAGAAATTGGAGAAAGGTAAACAGGAGTACATATGCTAGCCTGTGTCTTCAGGAGAAGAGTGTGATAAATTTTCATTATTAAGAAATAATTTTGAAAATAAATGTTTTAAATTTGAAGAATCTACCAGAAATCTGGAAGTTGAATTATGTAAATATTGGATCCATCAGTCAAAATTAATCTTTAGACAATAGCTATAACTGTCATCATGGCATGCACACACACACACACACACACACACACACAGTATCAAACAAGGTTCATGACCCTGCAAATAACTTTATTGTGTATATTATGCAAATAGTTTTAGTAACAAAAACAGCTGCTCCCATATTGATATTCTGAAGGAGTTCTGAAGAGCCATATACAGTAGTGTGTGCACATGGCTGCAACAACATTAAAAAATTAAGGGACTATGGTTTGGTGGTGACAGGAAATACTGGCCTTCCAGATATTGTGAAACTACAAGTCCCAGTAACCTAGCAGTGGGGCCAAAGATTACGGATGCTAGAAGGGATGCTAGAAGTTATAGCTTAACACTTACAAGAGATTTTAAGTTCAATTCCTGAAATTTCCCAGTCAGATAATACGGATAGAAAAAGCACCTTCTTAAAATCCTGTAAAGACTGGAAAAACTTGATTCATTAATCTAGTGAACAAGGCAATTTGCTATGCAAAACTATTTTAACTCATTTTGGGGATATATAGCAAAGTCTAGAACATGCAGAATCAAAACTTGAATCAAATAAATAATCAAATCACAATTATGAAAATTTGGGAATAATAAACGCAAGGCTATTTTAGACATTAGGGGACATTAGCTGACAAGGCTATGTTGCATACAGTTTTCAGCATGATGTATATAGTAGAATGATGTATATTTGTTTGCCTATTGCAGGGGTGTTCAAACTTGGCTCCTTAAAGAGTGGTGGACTTCAACTCCCAGAATTCCCCGGTCAGCAACTTGCTCATATTTATAGCACATGCTGGCTGGGGAATTCTGGGGTTGAAGTCCACCACTCTTCAAGGAGCCAAGTTTGGGCACCCCTGGCCTATGACATCTTAAGAGTGGTCCGTTTGTCTGTCTGCCTGTCTATCTATCTATCCATCCATCTATCTATCATCTGCCAATCAACGTGGAACAAAAGATGCAGCTTAATCTTCTCCCATCTACCTTTAATGTTTCCTTCTTGTTATTTCTTCCAGTAGGAGATACACACTCCTTATCAGACCCATTGCAAAATTTGTGCTCAGTCTATCAAAAGAAGAAAAAAGAAAAGACAGGAATTAGATAAATATGAAATCGTTTTAGAAAAGAGCTTTTTTATGATGATGAACTAAGTGGGTTGGAAGGAACATTTGTAATATTGAAACACTGAGAGAATATGGGCACTCTGAAATGGCTACCATGGGAAAGAGCTTCTTATTTAGAAAATATTCACAACAGATGTCACAAAAACCTCATTTACCAGATGTTAAACTGGTAAGTTTATTCCCTGCCACAACTGCCACCCTGTCTCTAAATGCATGATGACGACGATGATGATGATGATGATTACTGATGATTTAATATATCAACTTATAACTGATCTCTTAGTGACCAGTCAAAATTATAACTGAGCCCCCAAAAGCTACTTATGACCCAGTTCTGAAGTTACGATGCCACCCCTAAAGTCATGTGATCATATCTACGACTGTTATTCTTATGACTATAATTGCCAGCTCAATTGCAGTTGTAACTCAAGGATTACCTATCCATGTAAATGTTCTCCCTCCTCCCCTCATCTTTCCACCATGGGGAGAGGACGGAGCACTACTACAACAAAAAACATATTTTTAGAAATGTCAGGAGAAAAAATTCAAAGCACAATTTGTGTGTGTGTGTGTGTGTGTGTGTGTGTGTGTGTGTGTGTGTATGTGTATGTATATGTATATGTATATGTATATGTATATGTATGTATGCATCTATCAACACATACAAATTATTACAATATAGTTTTTAAGGAACAAATTGTAACCACATGAAATTATATTGTCCACTCTTTCTATTGCACTGATCGAGACTGTGTATATTTTCATCAAGTCTATCTTTGGTATCAGGAACACAAGTCTTTTTCCAAAAACACATAACAATCTCTTTTGCAATGCTCAAGGAGTGACGTAGCCACACTTTTTATAAATAGATTCCAATTTGTTAACAACACATTAATATTTTTAGGTCTTATTACTAAAAACTGATTCACAGTATGAAGAATATTAAACCAACCAATACCAAAAACACCACAAATATAACCAAAGTATGTGTGTTAGCATGCCATAACAGTACATATCTCCACTATAGTAGGACAGACATCTAATTATTTTTTGGACAATTGTCCTCAAGTTTTCAATAAATATCCAAAATATTACAGGTAGTCCTTGACCTATAATCATAATTGAACCCAAAATTTATATTTGTAATTGAGATATTTGTTAGCTGAGTTTTGCCCCATTTTATGACCTTGCTTGTCATAGTTGTTAAGTGAATCACTACAATTGATAAATTAGTAACATGGTTAAGTAAATCTTCCCCATTGATTTTGCTTGTCAAAAGATCATCACATGACCTTGGGACACAGTAGTGGTCGTAAGTATGAACCAGTTGCCAGGCATCTTAATTTTGTTCACATGATCATGGGGCTGCTACATATGTCATAATTGTGAAAAATTGTTATAAGTCACTTTCTTCCAGTGCCGCTGTAACTTTGAATGTTCATTAAGTGAACTGTTGTAAGTTGAGGACTACCTATATTTTGATGAATAACATCATTTTAAGGTTATAACAATTCTGCTTAACATCCCTTCTCAATAGTATCTCATTTTTATCTTTGACGTGGGGGTGGGGGAGGAAACACATTTCCAAACAAAACATTGGACTATAGCCATCTACTATTTTTTATTTTCTAATAATGCCTCTGAAATCTGCAAGTGACCTGGCCTGCTTAAAGCTATTGTGGATTGACATTACATTTGAAAGTCATCTTTAGAAATAAATGGAGATAAAAACAAGGCAATAAAAACATTTACTTTTAGATAGAAGCAGTTCTATGGACAGAAAATCCAGGCCAAAGATTTACACATACAATATTTGTGCAGCACACACATAACAAAGATAATCATGCTTTGATAACCTCAAATGTTCCTATAATGTTTGGCCTCTAAAAACCAGGACTCAGGGAGAGATGATAAACATTTTGTTCTTAAAATCATACTTGCCTAGATTCTCTATTAACAGAATAAGTTGCCAACAACATCTGACTTGGCTTGATAGCAGATATTGGGGCAAATGCAGTGCACAGACAGACATTGTTAACTTATAAATATAAACAAATATCAATATTCATGCTGAGCTGCAGTTGTTGTTATTTGCATTCTGTTCCCACAATTTACTGAGGAAAGAGGCACAACTGCAAGGTCATTTTGTTCCCGTTTGTCTAGCTTTGCTCTCCTTTCCAACAATGCTGGCAAAGAAGGTGAACAACTACAATAATCAATATATTCTGACTCTCATTTTTAGGGTAAGGCCAAACCACTCACTTGGCAGTCTAAGTGAAAATGCTGGTTGTGAAGACATTTTAGATTGAATAGAATTGTCTTTGGAAGTCAGAAATCAGCTTTCTGGGGCAGAACTGTCCCTTCCATTCAACTATTAGCCACTGCAAGTTTTGTTATGGTGAACAGGGACTAGACACTTCAGTGGCACAGTCAATTATTGTTATTTCTCCTTGTTCCATCATGGAAATATCAACCTAGTGGAATGTGGACTGCAGACTTACCAAGTTATTATTACATCAGTACAACTTGCTGTCATAATCCATCCATCCATCCATCCACCTACCGACCCACCCACCCACTAACCATTTGAATGCCTAAAGGCGCTTTTTGCAAACAAACCAGTCCTCCGACACCCAGATCCAGCAAAACCTTTCGTGGTGCCGGCTGACGCTAGTGACGTTGCCGTAGCTGCAGTCCTGTTACAAAAGAACGAGGACAGAGTGCTGCAGCCATGCATATATACGTCCCGGAAATTAACAGAGACAGAACGTAACTGGCTGATCTGGAAGGAGGAGGCCTTTGCGGTTCGATGGGCATTGATGACTTGGCAGCATCTCTTGGAGGATGGGGTTGTGCCACTTGAAGTGTGGTCAGACCGCAAGAATTTGGAGGCCCTGCAACAACCTCGACGGCTGTCGCCAAAACAGGTGGGGTGGGCCTTGTATTTCAGGCGTTTTCATTTCACCCTGAAATATATACCTGGGGGGAAAAACTTCTTGGCTGATGCCCTGTCCAGGAAGCCATAATATGAAAGTGCCCGTGAGGAGGTGCAAACAATAAACACCCACCATTCGCAGACTGTAACCTACCAAACACCCGGAGGCCCCATCCCTCAGGCCATCCAGTCTGCATTACCAGGGGACCACTGGTACCAGGAAAACCATTCCCTATTAACTCAGAGGGATGGTTTTGCTTGGAAGGGGTCAAAACTGTATGTGCCCCGGGAGGTGCGGTTGGAGGTGTTAAAACGTTGTCATGATGCACGCACTGCCGGACATTTCAGGTACTTAAAGACTTTGCACCTCACCAACTGCCAGTTCTGGTGGCCTCAAATGAAAAGGGACATTAAGGACTACATACAGAGCTGTGTGGTGTGTGCTACCACGAAACCCCAACCAGGCAAGCCACCAGGCCTGTTGCAGACAGTGGCAAGTCCAGCACAACCGTGGGAGCAGATAGCTATGGAATACAGTCATCTGGATCATAATAGATTTATTTTCAAAACAGGCTGATTTCGTAGCTTGTCCCGATCTCCCCTCTGCAAAAAAGTTGGCCAAGTTATTCATAGTCCATATCTATTGTTTCCACGGTGCCCCCCAGAGGGTGATTTAGGATAGGGGAGTGCAATTTACTGCCGGATTCTGGCAAGATTTCCTGACAGGAATCGGGTCATCCCAGGGGCTAAGCTCGGCGTTTCACTCTGCAACCAATGGGGCTGCAGAGAGGACTAATGCCATGGTGGCGCGGTATCTATGATGTTATATCAAACATCAACAGACCGATTGGGCGGATTTACTCCCCTTTGCTGAGGTAGCGTACAATAACGCTATCCATAGCAGTACGGCAACCTGAAACCCCGTTCCAGGTTGCAATGGGACGAGAATTTGTCCCAATACCAGAATGCCCTATAACTGCCCCAGTGGGTGGCGGAGTAAAGGAATGGACAGACCGAAGGGCGTGTGCAAAGTTAAAGAGGCATTAAATCATGCGGTGGCAAGGTACAAATGGCAGGCGGACAAAAAACAAAGGCCACAGCCTATGTTCAAAGTGGGTCAAATGGTGTACCTGTCCAGCAAGTACCTGAGGCTAAACCTCCCTGGTAAGAAATTTGTACCTAAATACATAGGGCCCTTGCCTGTCGTCTGGGTGATAAATCCAGTGACGGTACAGTTTCGCCTGCCCCGGCTGCTAGGGAAGACCCATCCTGTGTTCCACAGCAGCCTACTCAAGCCAGTCCGCATCTCTGCATTAAGGGGACCACCACCGCCTGTTATGGAGGGGGGGGACTGCAATTTGAGGTGGAAGATGTCTTAGAAACAAGATGGCACAGAGGAAGACTCCAATATATGGTAGTATGGAAAGGGTATTCACTCTCAGAAGCCTCCTGGATACCCAGTGAAGACATGAACACCCCCAGACTAACCATAGCAATCCATCGATGAAATCCAGAAAAACCAGGGGAGCGGATAGCCCGGGCTTGAGCTCACTCTGCTGTTTGTGTTCCAGGTCCTGACTTCCTGGTAGGGGGGCCGCATGTCAGCCCCAACGCACAGTTGCATGTCGGGGCTGCCATTCCGGTGTGTGTGGAGATTCTGGCAGAGCAGCAGCTCCCATGGCATCCTGGCTCCTCAGCTTACCTCCTGGCCACAATGTGAAGATCCCTCCTTGCCTGCCCCTTCGTCATCTCCCGGCCTGGCAGCAAGCTTTCTGAATGGACTGGACAGCGAGTGCAGCTGGGAGCTGCTGACTGAGCAGCTGTTGGGGGAGGCTGAGAGACTGAGATTCACGGAGAGGCTTGGAAACAGTTGTAATGATGGCTAATCTGGAGGAGTAGCCAGCAAGCTGGAAGCGCGCAGGAGTAATGCCTAATTGCAGTATCTAAGGGAACAATGATTAATGAGTGGGGAGGAGCCTGGTTAAGGGTCATCTGGGTTATAAAGCTTTATAAGGTGGTGGGGAGCACAAAGCATTAGCTCCAACAAAATCTTTCTGTATTGATTTATGGATGTTAGTTCGTGCTGGTAAAGGATTCAAACCATCATTTGTGTGTGTGGAGTTTTCTTTATACACCGGAACCTGACACAACCAACCAATCAATCACCCACCCAGGACTTATATGAATTCTCACCTCTAAAAAAAATATTCCTCTGGAGTTTGTCAGGCATCAATTTTCAGAAAAGCTATATAAGCAGTTGCCATTTCTTTAGTGAGATGACAACATGCTATAGCCATTTGCTTCAGCCTTTGATTTCCATAATGGAAATTCCATTCATTGGGTGTACAGGAAGTTTGGGCTGATCCATACTTTGCCCTAGCATGGAGATAAATCATCTATTGTTTCAGAAGAACAGGATTGAATGACATAATTCTCAGCCCAGCTAGCCTGCCAAGAAGGCAGACAACTTCCAATTCTTCTGCCTTTGTGTCAGAAATAGTGCTTTTCCACCTCTGCTGCCACAAGCAGAGCAATCCAGCCCACGAGGCACTTAATTGCATCTCACAGAAATGTCCCCTTTCCAATTGGTTGGTTTATGCTGTGGCAGGAACGTTTCCTCTGTTCTTTGCCTTTGATTGTCATTTCATGCTGGATGGTGAGTCTGCCTGATGATGAAACTTTTCTTTTCAAGGTTCAGAAGCAGAGCAGTCAAATATTACGTACATTCTACACCTTGAGTTACTTATAAAAATAATAAAGGTAGGATATAAATAAAATATATAAAAATAAAATAAAATGCTGGTTATCTTTTTGGGGGGTTATTTGTTTAAGATATTCGGGTTGGAAGAGTTCTGTCTTGTTTGCTTTTTGGCTTAAGTGACAGAAGAATGGTAAAACTGTTTCTTTCTTTTTTTTTTCTCATTTTCACCTTTAGTAAAAATATATGCTTACAGAAAAGAAAGCAATTGCTGCTTAATTTCCTGACTGAATGGAGAAAAGAAATGGGAATCTACCAACCAGGGACTGTGTTAATTTTAGTCTGGATCAAAGTTTTGGCCTCTGTGTGTCTAAAGTAGAGGAAGGTTTTAGGTCCTTACTATGGCTTTAGTAGTTGTTTGATATGCAGAAAAACAACAAGCAGAGATTTTAATAATGGAATGATACAGAATGCCACCTGCTGGTTTCTGCAGATGAAGCTTCTATGAAAGCTACTAGAGAAGGAGGTAAGAGAGTGGTGAAATGTAAAATTTGTTACTACCAGTTCTGTGGGTCTGGCTTGGGGGGGGGGGGGGGTGTAATGTGACTGTGTAGGTGTGGCCAACTTTTTTTTTTTTTTACTTTTAAAACCATTTTTTCTACAACCTCTTTGGCCGAAAAAAATGCTTTTAAAAGCCTCTGCCGATCAGGCAAGGGATCGTCAGAGGCTTTTAAAAGAAAAAAAAACTCTGCTGACTGCCAGGAGTTCAATCTTCACCGGCTCAGGGTTGACTCAGTCTTCCATCCTTCCGAGATGGGTAAAATGAGGAGCCAGATTGTCGGGGGCAATATGCTGACTCTGTAAGTCGCTTAGAGAGGGCTGTAAAGCACTATGAAGCAGTATATAAATCTAAGTGCTACTGCTATTGTTAAATCGCATATATTTGACTAAATTTAGTTTACATTTAATTTAACATAATTCAAATCTCTTATATTCTCCATTTTATTACTTTCTCTTTTCTCCCTAAACTTATTTTCCTTTCTTCTACCTGAAAATTACAGTTTAGTTTAAACTTGGAGAGATTCAAAGGTGGAGCTGAATTCAAAGCTTTTGGGGAATGGAGACTATGTGCCCCTAATGCAGATAATTTCCATTATGCAAAATTAAAGTTTGTTTAAGCTTTTTTAGGTATGTAGGAGAAATTTTCTTGTGGTATTTTAAAAAGCAGAGCAACTTCCTCAAAAGATCAGAGCATGATTTAGTGGAAATATTACACATACAAACAACACATGCGTCTGTCTTCTTTGTGTGTGAAACTAGTGCAAACCCAACCAATACCAGGGCAGGTTGGTTTCTAGCTTATATATCAAGAATAGCCACAATCAATTTGTCCTTTAAACAAAGATCCAGGAAATAGTGACAAAACACTGCAGCTAGGCGTGGGGAGTAACTGGCTGTAAGATTATCCCCTCATAGCAACAGTAATAATCAGGAAATCGGTGCTGAACACCCAACACTGAATTGTAACCAGCAAAAAAGCCATTTATAGTGTAGAATTTGAACACACAAACAATTATACTATGGTTACAGAAACTTCCAAATCATGAACATGAAATAATGATTTGAAGTTAAGGTAGTATATGAATATGGAGAGAGATGTTCTCTCTACCTGTGTCAGGTGTGCAAGTGAAATTTAATTCAGAATGACTTTCTGAACAGGACTTAATTTAAGTTGGACTGATTTGGACATTAAACTGCAAGTGCAGAATGTGTACGAATTGTCCTATTTCAATCCTTTGTGTATTTGATTTGATGAATGAAGCTCATCCAAACTGGTTCACCACAATGAATACCTGCATAGGCTTAGTAGCTTTTCCCCAATTGTCTGGGCAATTCTAATAACCAGGGTCAAACTAAATCAAGTATTTCAAATTAAAATGATCCCCAAGGAGATGCTTTTGAAGCTCACTATTGCAAACATTTTTTCCTGCTCTAGAGAGCATGACAAACCTGTATAGCTGGGAAAATAGATGCACTTCTATAGGTAGTCCTTGACTTATGACTATAATTGAGCCTGGAATTACAGTCATAGGTCTTGCTGGTCATTAAATTGGTCACCATATAACCACATCTGATTTTATGACATTTTTTACAGCAGTTGTTATGCAATTATTAAGTGAATCCATTGTCCATAATGCACGGTTTTTGTCCAAAACTGGAAGCAAATGCAGATTTCCGGGGGGGCGGGGGGAGGAACGGGACGACACCCCATTACAAGTTGTGATCACGTGACCGTGGGACACTGCAAATGGCTGCAAATACAGGCCATGTTAGGCTAGAACAACCAGACCCACCTGTGAAGAGTTTAAACTAGCTACTTTATTGTTCTATTGCCTAGTTCAAGGCATCGTCATACACATGTTACTGCATGGGGTGTCTGTGTGTGTCAGAGCTTTGAATCTGGGTCATAAGTAGCCCTGGGGATCTCCCTTGTAACTTCAAACAGTCACTAAGTGGCCAGTTCTAAGCCAAGGACTGACTACCTGTACTGTGTTTTGAATTGATGATCAGATACCCTTGAATGTCAGAGTAAATAATCATACCCAAGAATTGTACAAATTAGTGAATCTTTTACTTGTCTCTAGTATACAACAAGAATTTAGTTACAAACATAGGAAATTCTCTGTATAGTATCAGACATTTTATCCATTCACAGGTCATCTTAATCCAAGGTTAAAAAGCAAGAATTCTCTGTATCATTACCTTATTAGCAGAGTTTGGTGTCTGAGGAATCTCATCCTTCAGCATGGGCAAACTATTTCCTTCCATGTCTTTTCCTGAAACACAACATTCATAAAAAAAACTTTGAGAACTGCTCAAGTATATACTGTGTTTTTAAAGAAATCAAAATCAGATATAACTACACCTTAGGGTTATATAATACAGAAAAGGAAGCAGATATTTTTTTCCAACCATATTTCTTCCAAAAATATTGGATTTTGATTTCTGGAATTCTCCCACCACTATAAGCTTTGTTCATATTAGGTAGGAGGCTATTATAAAAGGTGATATTCAACAGGTATACAGAGCAACAATTTAGGGAATACAAATACTACTTTTGTATTAATATTTGTTTTTAAATGTTTTTAGTAACTGTAAACTGCTCAGAATAGCTGGGAGTCTGGTAGCATATAAATTTAACTTCTTAGAATGACTGGGACTAGAAATCTCAAACCTCCTTTCCCAGCCATCCTCTTGATCTTTTCAAGCTGCTTTCCCTTCTGCTTTAGATTAGCAACTTGGTAGTTCTTACTGTCATTATTTATTTTCCAGAGAAGTACTGCTTAACATCTTTCTGTTAAACCCAATGTTTCAGAGAGAAAATGGTCTCACAATGCATATTGTGTCTGTAGTGAGTAAAAGCTAAAAGCAGAAAAACAAAATAATTTTTACAATGCAGTTTCGTGGCCATGTATCTCAGTGACATTTGTCAAGAGGTTTCAGATCTTTCTCCTCTTGGGAGATTAACTTCATAAGAGATAAACAAAATCCAACTTTAATTTAAAAAGAGAAATAAAAGGTAAACTGTAATAAATATCACATTTAGTTATTAAAATATAAAGTTTTACTATTGAAGTATATAAATATTGAGTTGTCTTGACCAAAGACAACAACTAAACACAAAATCCTAAAGACAATGCAAAATGAATACTAAAAGGAGACCACAACATAGTAAGGGTGTGCTACAAATTAAATTCTTTAAGGAGATTTGAGTACAATCCAACTAGTTACATAAGATTACAAGATCTACAGAAAAATGATGACTTCACGAATATGCAGTTCCTACCTTTATACAGAAAAATAAAAATCAAGAGACAATAAGGCTTAACTAGCATCACACAAATAAATACAAATCAAAATTCTAATATAGTTTTCTGGCTATACATGTGATTCATTTTTAACAGATAAATTAATTCCTGAAGCAAAAATCATCTGCTTTCTTTCCTTGCTTTATCCAGCTTCTTTTGTAGATTCCAATTTTTAATGATAGCTCAGAAGAAGAACATATAGAATAGAGTAGAGTAGAGTAGAGTAGAGTAGAGTAGAGTAGAGTAGAGTAGAGTAGAGTAGAATAGAATAGAATAGAATAGAATAGAATAGAATAGAATAGAATAGAATTCTTTATTGGCCAAGTGTGATTGGACACAGAAGGAATTTGTCTTGGTACATACGCTCTCAGTGTACATAAAAGAAAATGTTCCCCTTTTCCTAGGTCTAATGCTCTGCTTCTTCCATACCTCTTCCAATTCTTTATTCCAAGTCCTCCCTTTCTTTTAATAAGGACTCAAATTTAACCATTATTTTTAAAGAACACACATTAATTTCCCCAGTTGCTTTGGGTCACGATGAGCAAAAACCCCAGCTCAGGGGTGAAATGCTCCCGGTTCGACCAGATCGCCTGATCCGGTAGTGATGACGGCGGATGGTTTGGAGAACCGGTAGCAAAAATCCCTGCCACCCCCCATGCCCAGCTGAGCCACGCGATCAGAGACTTTTTTTTTTACTTTTAAAAGCATTTTTTATTCAGATGAAAAAATGCTTTTAAAAGTAAAAAAAAAAAGCCTCTGATGATCACACGGCTCAGCTGGGATCATCATAGCCTTTTAAAAGCATTTTTTTACAACCTCTTTTACTTTTAAAAGTAAAAAAAAAAAAAAAAGTTGGCCACGCCCACCCAGTCACATTACCCCCCACCAAGCCATGCCCACAGAACAAATTTTACATTTCACCACTGCCTCAGCTGTTTTATAGTATAGTTCTGGTTACTGTTTTACTCTTTTAGGTGGTTTTAATGGTATGTTATTTTCCCTATAGTTTTGCTTTACTATTTCTTTTATGCCCAAAATCTAATTGTTTGTGTTTGGTAGATATATAAATGTTCTAAATAGATACACAAACAAACTTCTGTTCCTATAAACCTGCCCAGTATAATTAATGGATCAAGGATGACAGGAGCCCAAACTACACATATCTGGATGGTCATAGGATATCCAAGCCTGAGTTAAGCACTTCTGATTTTGCAAGAGTGTATACTGACACAATTCTTAACAATAATCAACAGGATGGATATGCAAAGGTTAGACTTCTCAGGTCTACTGAGTTTCTCACTTGCATTCCAAAGTTCACCAAACAGAAGTATGTATAAAAACCGTGGCTCAAGAGGATAGATCAAAAAACACAGCAGTAAGTTCCTGAAAACATGGTCAGGCCTATCTCGTCCATATCAGAAGCTGGAGCTTATGCACAAATCCTTCCAAATACAAAACTAGTCTTATTTCTCGCCAATATTTTTTGAGCAAGTTAGGAAAGAAAATGTGTTTTATTGGTGCCAGCAGGAGTTGGAAACTCTTCCAGAACTACTATTGCAAATTACAATAACTGCTCAAAGGTCTTGATTTCTCATTTCCTCATCTCCATTGTATTTTAACACATTTTAAAATCTACTGGAACATACTCACCTGGGCTAATGGGATAGATCTCATTATCAGCCCCAAAAAACAAGTTCCGGGTCATCTTGCGAGGATCAATTTTCTGAGGAGTAGATGCAGCAGGACAGAGTGAGAACCTTCGCCGAAAAAAGTTTTCTTCCTTCATGGCATGTGCTGTAGGGGTTTTCTGAAATTAAGAGACAAAAACAATAACATGTAGCCTAAATATCATATTGGGGATTTTGCTGTTTATTTATTTTTTCTTGCTTAAATCAATCTGTTCTTAAATTAAAACAACTGCATTTTTAAATACAGAACAAATAAGTATGACAAATATGCCAATGATGGAGTTTAATATTTTTATTTATTTTAATAAGCCAGTATTACATCTCAACTAAAAGTCTATATAGATTCTCAGTCACCCAGATTATCGTTGTCCCAAAGGTGCTTTTTCAGGAGGCAGCTGGACTTTGTTTTTTTCTTTGAAGGCATTTCGCTTCTCATCTAAGAAGCTTTGACTGGATGGTGGGGACATTCAGTCAGAGCTGAAGAAGCTTCTTGGATGAGAAGCAAAACATCTTCAAAGAAAAAACAAGTTGCCTCAAAAAAACCCAAAACATCTCAACTATTCAACCAAATGCAGCCTAAAATTAATTTTGGTCAGGCAGGTTTAATTTAAAGTACACTATTTGATCCATGCCTGCTACCCACATAAGGAGCAATGAAGATACTTTTCTTGTATTTGCTTTTTTCCTTCTAATATTTTAATTTTTTTCTGTGTATGGGTGTGGGTGTTTCTATTGCTGCTATTACCATCTTAGAGACCCTGGAAGGCCAGTCCAGCTAGATTTAATCAGAACCAATTAACCAAATAATTATCGGTTAATATCTAATTTATAAGACTATACATTAAGGATTATTTATGCTTGTTTTCCTGTCTTAATACAAAGAAACAAAACAAAAAAGTCTGGGAAATATATTTTCCTTCTCACAATTTTTGCTGCAGTGTATTTACCATTAACAATATAGCAGATAGTCAGCAATACATAAATGTAATACTGAATGTATAGGATGTTGGGAATGGTTAAAAATCATGAACTATAGAATAATACTCTTCTTACAGGTGCAATTTTTGCAAAGGAATATATATTGCTAAATTACACTAGAGATAAAAATGAATTTCTTTAAAAAAAACAGGCTTATCTTCAAAATACAAATCAGAAGAATTAATGTGCTTTCAAGTAAACACTAACAAAATGTTTCATAAAATCAATTAATCTTTAAAGGTGGAGATCTAACAATATCAGTACTCATAGTTTTACCAACAGAAATACAAAAGAGCAACCAAACGTTTCACAGTCTTTTATTATTGTGTACACAACAGAGAGACTCTTAAAAGTGTAAAGGCAGGAAACAGGAGATAATTCAAACCGCCTTTTGCTAAGCTGTTCCAAAAAACTGACAATAAACCTAATGTGTTCCAGACATTTCAGTTCTTATTTTTTTATCATGGGATTTATAAAAATGACATTGCCGAGCTAAGCTAACTTTCCGTTTTAAAAGTAACAGATTATCCTTCCATATGCTCCTTTTTTTATCATAACTATTTGGGGGCAATGTGTTTGCTGTTTCATATGTGTATCAACCACGATGCTCTCATGTGATAAAATGCAGAAATCATACAGAAAAGGTAGGATTATGTAGGATCAATTACTGAAAGATTGACTGGGTGGTAATGTCAATGGAATAATAATTTTCTTCTCTTCCTTGATGCTCCCACGGTTTCTCTTAGGTTCTAGAATGGGAGATGGGCCAAAAATCGCAAACTTCCTTTATTAAACTACTGCTCTCTCATTCAATCATTTTATTAAATTTTGTAAAAATTCACAGACCTTTCATATGTCTTTTGAGTGGCTCTTAAAAGGCAAATGGGAAAGGTTAATCTGAAGGGGCACAACAAGATTATATTACCGGTATGTAACCACCAGCTAATCACTTCAGTTACAATTATCATTAATTTCTTCTCTGAAATACAATCTTCTATCGTAATTCAGAATTCCCAATGAAAGGATCTTAAAGATTCCAAAAACTGTGAACTGCTGTGTATGATGGTGGGGAACTTCTTTTTATCTCCATAGACTGAAAGAAAGCATAACTGGGTTACAGTCCTGCCCAGAGCCTTAATGTGGTTTGTTTACTATTATTTTATTTATTCTATTTCATATGTATAGCCTCCCATCTCACAGCTGTCACTGAGCAGCTCACAACTATTAAAAACAACAAGAAGACTAAATATAGTAAAACATAGAATTGTATATACTATTAAAACTCAAACAAAAAACATAAACATGGCAGATGAATGCAAGTCAAACATCCCATTCATTATAACCACTGAAAAGGCTCATCAGTCCTACCAAACTCCCAAGCATGATGGCACTCTCCCTAAAGGCCAGAATAGTAGAAGCCACTTTAAGTTCCAGGTAGAATAATGTTCATTAAGAATTTTCATTTTATAAAATACAGATAAAAAGGAAAGAAAAAAGTACAACCCCCCCCAAAAAACTAAAGTTAATAAATATATAAATGACTTTCTACTTTCTTAACAGATAACTACAAGCTTATTGCTACAATCTTAATTTATTTGCTAACTGAGAAATTTGTTAAATGAGTTTTGTCCCATTTTACGACCTTTCTTGCCACATTTGTTAAGGGAATCGTTGAAGTTGTTAAAAATTTATTTATTTATTTATTTATTTATTATTTATCTATTATTTGGACTTATATGCCGCCCTATCTCCGAAAGGACTCAGGGCGGCTCACAACAATAAAAGTTCAATTTTTTTTAAAAAAAATACCCAATAAAACTATAAAAACCATTAAAATCTCCTCTAAAACCCCTTCAGTCTAAGCCGCCAGGCGAAATAGCCATGTTTTAAGGCCACGGCGGAAAAAGCGAAGGTCAGAGGCCACCAGGAGCCCCAAGGGGAGCTGATTCCCCAGGGTAGGTGCGCCCACAGAGAAGGCCCACATCCTAGGGGTCGCCAGCCGACATTGTCTGGCCGACGGCACCCCAAAGAGGCCCTCCCTGTGGGAACACACCGGGCGATGGGGAGCTGTCACTGGCCGCAGATGGTCCGCCAAATACTCCGGGCCTACGCCATGTAGGGCTTTATAGGTGATTACCAGCACCTTGAATCTCACCCGGAGGGCAACTGGTAGCCATTGCAGGTCCCGCAGGAGGGGTGTAACATGAGAGTGCCGGGACACTCCCATCACTACCCGCGCGGCCGCATTCTGCACCAGCTGAAACCTCCGAGTGGTCTTCAGGGGCAGCCCCATGTAGAGAGCATTGCAGTAGTCGATCCGGGAGGTGACGAGCGCATGAGTGACTGTGTATAGGGCATCACGGTCCAGTAGGGGCATAACTGGCACACCAGACAAATCTGGGCAAATGCCCCCCTGGTCACAGTCGTAACATGCTCTTCCAGAGTCAGCCATGAATCCAGGAGGATGCCTAAGTTGCACGCCCTATCAACATGGGGCAACACCTCACCCCCTATAACCAGCGATGGAATATTCCCTTGGAAAATTAGTAATACGATTGTTAAGTAAATCTGGTTTCCCTATTGACTGCTTGTCAGAAGGTTGCAAAAGGTGATCACATGATTCTGGGACACGGCAACCATCATAAATGTGAGTCAGCTGACAAGCATCCAAGTGTAAATCGTGTGACCATGGGGATGCTGCAATGGTCAAAAGTGTGAAAAATGGTCATAAGTCAGTTTTTTCAGTGCTATTGTAACTTTGAATGGTCACTAAGTGAACTGATGTAAGTCGAGAAGTACCTGTAATCTTGCTGCAGGTACTACAATATATATACAATATCAATCTATCATGAGTTTTTCACTGACCAGGAATGATATTCCAAAGGTCGGATTATCCAGGCAGAAAAGAGACTCTTCTTGGGTCCCCATCAGGCAGGGCCGGATTTAGATGAAAAGAGGCCCTAGGCTATTCCACTTATGAGGCCCTTTCACCTATAGTGAAAGTGTAATTTTAATTTTGCTAACAATTTGAATGTAGGCCCCTCTTGATCTTGAGGCCCTAGGCTGAAGCCTAGTTAGCCTATAGGAAAATCCGGCCCTGCCATCAGGTTACATTCTTTAGTGAATAGGACTTGTAAAACACCTTTCCTGTCAGATCTGATGGGATATGGGTAGATCCAACCTGGGAAAGGAAGTCACTCAAATATCCCAGCGCTATGCCATTATGAATGGTAAATCCATTCTCCAGAAAAACCCCTTTTGTACTGCCAATTCTGGAACCAAGTATACAGTAAACTGCAAAGTGTGGGTTCCTAACCTCTGCACTCACATAACCCCGACAGACCTTTTCAGCCACCACATTTGCTCTGAGTAATTTAGTGGGTTGGCACTCAGCAGTCAAAAACACAAGAACAGGAAGCTCTGGCAACACAGAAGAGAGCCAGGTGACTCTGGTCTTTTTGTATAAGAACCATATTACAGGGATGGGGGGTGGGGAGACCTTAAACCATTTAATTTTACAGAACATTACTGCTGTGTGGATGTAAGGATTAAGGAGTCTTCTCAACAAGTCAGAAGTTCCCTCATGGGCAAAGTCAGATTCCAGGAGGCAAGAGCACCCCGTTTTGCTGCCCTTTTTATGGAGTCTGGAAAAGCTAGGATCTAAAATGACCCATTCTTCATAGTGCTCATTTCACAAAATACTCAATATATTCTATTAATTATATAAAGATGAAGGCTCCCTTCATTAAGAAGAGCTCATTGTTCAGCCTCTGATTGTTTAATGGGGAAAGAACTCAGCTTGTCTTACAATCAAAATGTCATACTAGCAAAACAAAGAGTATTTAGACATTAGTCTCACTCTTCAATCTCCTCCTCATGTTCCAGATTTAAAGTTTAGGCAAAATGTCTTAGGATTCTTTTTATTATTACAGTATTCAATGTCTATTTGTAACCAGATTGGTTTAGATACACTCAAACAAGATAGAAAAGGAAAAAAAGAACAAAATGCAAAGCAAACAAGAATATATTCAAAACTATATTCAGTACAGAGAGTAAGAAGGAACAAGCAACCATATTAACATACAACCTGAAATCTAAGCTAATTTCATTATAGCTTAGTGCTGAACACAACTATGGTTCTTCAGAAATAATTTTCCCCTTGATTAGTTAATTGCTGGTTTCACAAATTACATTGTGATATAATGCCTTTCATTTGATTTTGACTTGTGAAATGAGTGAACTCACTGTTGTAGTTTGAAAATTATGTTTTGTTTCTGAGAGTTGAAAAAAACCATTCAATTGCAGCTTGATGAACAATAGTTAAGCAAATGGTAGAATAACATACCCCCTAATGTATCCAGGTTAAAAAAACTAATTCTATAAAGAAAGAAGTCCTACTGAGTTAACAAGGCTACGACAGTTCAATTTCATTCTTAATTATTTGGAGATACAACTCCTAAAATTAAATGGGGTTTTCTTGTATAACATGAATAGGATTTCCCTGTTAAAAAAAATCATACCACTTTCTTTCAACACCTCTAATGTTGTATTTCATTTTTGCATCTTAAAATTTATTTAATAAAACGTACATATGTTTTATTCAATAAGACCATTTCTGGGTACTCTATTTGAGTATTTCATAAAAGTAGGGCTAATAATGTGGTTTGCATGCAGACCAAGCATTTCTCAAAATAATGGCTGCTTTCTGCATTATTATTAATATACTTCACTTCTTCTGTAATAAGCAGTAATCATATTTATTTCATTTTATAGTGTATAGTTAATAACAGGATTACAGTTTCAAGCTATCTGGACATGATATGATGGTAGAATATACACACAACTCTAAGTCTGGCTGACAACACTGAATTCACTGGCAGGAATCACCGGTTTCTAAATAGTTCTTAAGAATCCATTTCTAGACCCAGAAAATGCCCCCATCACCCAGATATGTGGCTGCAGGTTTCAGGTGTTTGAACAGGTGATTGCAGTTCTGTTCCCGCAGTTTGGGGTAAAAAGAAATGGAGTCATTTGGTTTTAGCTTTGGATCTTGCTTTAAAATTGATACAACTTGCTAGACTTTTACACTGCCACGGTTTCCAATTTCCAAAAGCCGTTTGAAGATGATAGGTCAGATAACTGAAGCCTGAGATGTGGGAGGAAGAATGAAGCAAGAGTTCCTAAAAATGGCCAAACCACTTAGCCTCAAATTTGGAACTATTTCCAGAGAAAAACAGAAGTCTCCTGCTCTTCTGCCGCCTAGTGGCTCTCTAAATTTCTGAAATCCTAGATCTGGTAATCTTAATACAAATGCATCACTGAAAAGAAAATACCAGCTTTGGTGCGATTTCAAATAAATCTTCAGTAGAATCAGAAAAACAGCACTACATTTATCAAAACTGAGATGACATGTGACTGTACAGTTCAATGCTGAATCTGATTGGGTTGCAAACTCTTATTGCAAGTATCCTCAGCAATTGCGTAGCAAAAAGACACTATTCTACCAATAAAGAATATGTGTAGCCCAGAGTTGAAATGAGGGGTCCTTGATGCTCTCTGAGCTTGTTTTTTTGCAGATGTTTCATTACCCAAGCTAGTTAACATCATCAGTGCTGATGATATTAACTAGTTTGGATAGGTAACACTATTCTGCAAAAACAGACCTAGGCAGCTACCATTTCAGCTTCAACTTCTCTCATAAATGTTCTGTTATAGAAAGCCAATCTCAAACTAAATTTAACACCCAGGCTTCTGTTCATATCAACAGCAGGAATAATTGGCTGGCTTTTATTTATAGTTTACTTGACTTAACCCATTTACATGCTTTAAAGCACCAAGCCACAAAATGGTTTTTAAAATGCACTAAAAAGCTACAATCTAGACAAATCACATTTTAGTCTAGCAAACCTATGAGATATAGTTCCTCCATCCTACTCCTGATAAAGCTATTTAGTTAAAATAAATAAATGGGATAATTGTATTCTTTTACTCTTTCAGAGCATACAAAAAGCAAGTTAATGGATGGATAAGATTTCATAAACAAATTCACTTCTCCATTTTATATTTTGCTAATCTAACTATCAGATGGAAAAATATTGACCTTGTTTGCAACATGAATGAGGCTGATTATATATGCAGACTATTGCTAGTTTCATGTGTTCTCTGCATTTGTTGTAACACCCAGTATTTATCAAGGAGATCTTGACCTTCTCTTGGGAGGGATTTATTTAGCAAATCTGGTGTAGATTTAGCAAATCTGGTAGAGGCCTAGAGGCTAAGATACTGTGAGTTCAAGGCCTCCCTTAGGCTTGAAAGCTGTCTGTGTGACTTAGGGCCAGTTACTCTCTCTTAGCCCAACTCACTTCACAGAGTTGCTGTTGAGGTGAAAATAAGAAGCAGGAGTGTATGTGATATAAAAAGTAAAATGATATGATAGAAAAACCCTCATCTTCCTCCTTTCTTGAGATAATTTGATGCAAATGGAGGCCAACACCAGCTACAAAACTGGCAGCTGTGACATCTCATTGCTGTGTACAATAATAAAAATAATAATAAGCAGCAATGTTATATTGGAATATCTGCAAGAAATACCATTTGCCCGCATGCAAGAATTGATGGTTCACAAAACAGAAAAAATAACAGAAAACGAAGAAATTAAAGTGCTGTAGAACCTAAGAATTCAAACAGAGAAGCACCTGACATATAACACTCCAGACTTGACCAGTGTCGATAAGAAAGACAATGTTTGGATAAGGGAGTACCTGGAGACAGCAGAAAAGTAGAGGAAGAATTGGAGAAGATAAAAAAACACCTGCAAATAGAAGTAGAATGACTGCGGCAAAAGAAAGCAAAAATGGTACCAATAATACTAGGTACCTTGGGTGCAACCTCAAAACAACCAAAGCACCATCGGAACTGACAAAATCATGATCTGTCAATTGCAAAGGGCAGCTTTACTTGGAAGAGCTGACATCCTGTGACAACATTTTTAACACTATCAAACAACATCCGTTAACCCAGGCCATTGGAAAAGACTCGACAGATGGCTAAAATTTCCAAATCCTGACTAAAGATCAGACTGACTGTGCACCAAAGCATAATCATAATAATGACTCAGTGAATGAAACTGTAATGGCAGTTATAGCAAGAAGTGGAAAACTCACACCTCTGCATAAGATCTCTAGATTGCAACACTAAGAATTAGCAATATGATTTTCCAGCATCCCACCTAAAGCTGGCATCATGAAAATTACCATAGTGACATATCATCCTAAAAGCTGAATGCAAAATGGTAAAGCAAAGAAAATGGCTATCCGGCCAATCCTGGACACGCTCTTATCCACATGCATGAGGTCCTATCTATTGCAGACCTTTGTACCCCAATTAATAAAAGAAAAAATATGCCACCCCTTTGCCCAAAATGCTTAAAATTAATCCCAGTTTTTTTTTTTATTTGATTTATACGCCGCCCTTCTCCGGAGACTCAGGGCGGCTTACGATGTGTTAAGCAATAGCCTTCATACTTTTGTATATTTATACAAAGTCAGCTTATTGCCCCCACAAACTGGATCCTCAATTTACCTACCTTAGAAGGGATGGAAGGCTGAGTCAACCTTGAGCCTGGTGAGATTTGAACTTACAGTAATTGCAGACAGCTGGTGTTAATCACAATGCTTTTTTTTAGTCTGCTGAGCCACCAGGCCTAGTTTATTGGGCATTAACTGTTTTGGTTCTGTAACACGGAAGCAGAAGCTTTCACTCTTTACTTTGTTTGTCTGTGACAAAAGAATGGAAGGATGAGCAAATGCAGAAGTCTCTGTTCATCTTATTAGTCATGATTTACTACTATTACTAGTATGAACTAGTATTTAGTAGCATTACTAGTATGAAGCATTACTAATATGTACATGGCCACATACAGGCCAAACTTCCTTCATCTGCTTTAAAATGACAACATTACCTTTCAGTAATCAGAGGTGAGAGAGTTCTGAATCCTTTTGGGAACTACTCTTATTTGGGTGAGATGCTCAATGGAAGGAGATAGCATATGCATGTGGCTGAATCATAAACCCCACTCCCTTTTTTCTTCTTCTGTTCAATTCTGTCTGATTCTCAAAGATGGCCTGGACAAGTCTCTGCAGTTTTTTAAGCAAAACACTTTCATAAGTGGTTTGCCATTGCCTCCTCATTAGGGCTGTGACAAATTGACTGGCCCATTGACTGGCTTTGTGCTTAAGGAAGAACTAGAACAAGGCTGTCAAACGCGTGGCCTGCGGGCTGGATGCACCACATGCTGGCCACGCCCATACCTGGTTTAGCAAAGGGGAAAAAAGTCCCGATATGTCACGCAATGCCACCGTGACGACGCAAGTTTGACACCCCTGAACTAGAACTCACAGTCTCCCAGGTTCTAGCTTGATGCTTCCCTTTCCCTCTATTTCTTGCTTTCTTTCAGTGAGAGGTTCAATGGAAGGAGATAACATATACAGGCTGCTACGTATACAGGTTGCTAAATCATAAAACCCTCAGAATCATGTAATATATCTGGAACCTGCTGAATCATCTCACTCCATTTAATGGTGAAAAACCAGAAGCAGATCACAATGAAAGCAATCAAGTAATACTCTGAATAATTTGATTTTAAACTGTATTTTCACAATGATATTTAAAAATTACTCTTAATGCTGTGAGGAATTTTCTTTTTTTAAGTAGCTCAGAGTCCACCCAACATGCATCTTTTAATCACTTGAAAAAGCTATGTGAATGTATTTATTTTTTTGAAAAGATTTATATAGTTGCCCATCTTTTACAAAATAACCTGGGCATCTCATGACAATATACAATTAAAAAATAAAATAAAAATAAAATCACTTTACAGAACGAAGGTGGCATAACATTGTCACCCCAGATATACTTGTGTTAAGCTCAACCCCCATCTTGGTGGAATGGCTGAACAGTATTAATTAACTCTGGTTAATTTAATACTGTTTTTAAAATTAATTTTCTTCTATATCCCCATGCTATCATCTCTCCTATCGTATTAAACTGCAGTGCAATTCCTGCATACAAGTAGTCATTCAGTTACAACCACAATTGGGACCGGAACTTCCACTGCTAAGTGGTGTGGTTAAGTGAATCGTGCTCAATTGTACAACTTTTTCTGCAGTGGTTGTTAAGCAAAACATAGGGTTAAGTGAATCCAGCTTTCACCATCGACTCTGCTTGTCAGAAGCCCCTGGGAAGGTTGTAAATGGTGACCACATGACTTGGGATGCTGCAACCACCATAAATAAATGCCAGTTGCCAAACACCTGCATTTTTTATAATCTTACTGCAGGAGATGCTGCAATAGTCATCAGGATCAGTAATAAGCCACTTTTTTTCCAGCAGTCTGTCATTAAACAAATGACTATAAATCAAGGACTACCTGTAGTACACAAAGCCTCCCCAACCACATGAATCAATTCTTGTAAACCCTGAGTTAGTATGCTGACAACGTTTACAAACCCAGATTAATAGGCATACCGAGTTTATTTATTTTTGAAAATACCCATAATTATATTTCTCCCTTTGCGGGTGGGGGAAAGAATTATATAGCTAAAGCCAATTAACTGAAAGAATGCAGTCGAAGTTAATTTCCTTCCCCCATTAGCAAGCAAAAATGCTTACTTCCATCATTCATTTATACCTGACCACCCTGTTAGCAAGATTGTAATCACTATATGGGATTTTTAAAATTAGGGCTCATAAATAAAGAAGTACTGCTTGCACACAGTTGGGATTTGAAAGCGTTATGGAAAGCATAACGCAGGAAGGGATGAAAGCAGAACTAGGGGTGCATCTTTTTTTTTTTAAACTGGCAATTGAAGAGAGAAAGACTGACTAAAATCATAGAAGGCAGCCTGATTAATAGGGGAAAAAATGCCTTTCAAAAGAGTTTCGAGTGAAAATGCATCACTTAGCCATGACCTTGTCATGTACACAGTGTCCATGAACTTGGCTGTACTAAAAAAAATGCTGTAAAATCAACTTGTTAATTTATAGCTAGAACCACCTGACTCTGTAAATATTATTTTTGCAAGTCTTTGAACGCCTATCTCTTAGTTTGCCTGTTGGTACCAAGAGAATAACTAATCTAAGCAATGGAGCATCACTTGTAAAGTTTTCATCTTCAGGTACTGGATAAATAATATAGAAACCCATAAAGAGTAAGCCAGACTCCCCAATAAAATCGTTACATCAGCCTCATATTGTTTAGGTTTCCTTCCTTCCTTGTTTGTTTCCTTCCTTCCTTCCCTTCCTTTTCTCCAACCCTCCCTCCCTGTCTACTCCTGGCTTTCAAGATTATTGCCACACATTTAAAAGCAGAGATGCTCTAGCCTTCTTTCAAAAATATGAGCGTTAAAGCAGCACATTTTTTAAAAAAAACTATAAATACTTCTTGCTTGGCTTTCTTTCATCCTTTTTGTAATGCAATCATTTAAATGGGCCTAGGATCTGTTTCTTGCAACCATGTTCTCCAACTTGTTCTTCCAGTTATGTTCCTGGGTTATTTGTTCTAATTATGTCAGATTTCCACAGAATAATTATTCATTACGCAATCAGACATAAACGTGGCTACTCCTCCTTGTGCATAGCAACACTCCCTGGAATCAACTTATTAATATTTTGCAGTACTTAACAGTAAGGTTCTAGTTTCACACATGAACCAAAGGTAATGTTCCTTGTTATTAGGATGGATGGGAATAGATGGTAGTTTTTTCCTACTGTTTTTAACAAAGATCCTTTACTGAAATATAAGTTTACCCAATGTGTGAACACAGCCATTGTAATCTGAAAGCCACAATATGGTTCAGTGTTATGTACAATTCATGGTTTAAAATACTGTGTTTCCCCGAAAATAAGACCCTGTCTTATATTTAAGCGGTTGGCCTTATTTGCCATGCACTCAAAAGCCCGATTGGGCTTATTATGAGGGGATGTCTTATTTTGGGGAAAACAGGGTACAGTTGTTTATTGATTTCTGAATACAGAAATTACTAGGACTTTAGAGACGATTTTTTACCTGAAACAGTGTGTTTGCATATGTAGTTAGTTAGTTAGTGATGGGCAATTTGTGATCCTACTGTATTACCAGCATACCTCATCACTTGTAATGATGGCTGGGATTATTGAGAGTTGAAGTAAAATATTTTTGTGATCAAGGTACTCAGCCCTAGGGAATGAGTAAGTATCAGTAAAGTTTTTATCTGTTTCAAAGGCTCTTAATCAAAAAGAATCCCAGAACCATAGCAAGGCGTATTCTTGCAAAGATGTTAGATTATGCTGAAAACAAAACATATGTTTTCTATCTGAACTAGGAGCCCTCTTATTCACATTTCTTTTTGGTTTTGGGAAAAGGCAAATGGATTCACCAACTATTTAAAGAAACATAAACACAACTGCAAATAACAGCAGAACCCAACACTGCCTTCACTTGACAGTATCTGTCTGACAAAACGCTAAATACCTGTTAGGGCTTGAAGTACCTTCATTGCAACAGATTTCAACTCCCATAATTAAGATGCTTGCCTGAAGGAGGCTACTGAAATTCACTTGGGTGAGAGATAATTTAGTCACATTGCTCTCTCCAGCCTCCCAGAACTACTAATCTAGCAATTCCCCCCAAATTAACATTTTTGGTTGAACTTACATACTTGCTATGTTAATTTAAAGATATTGCCAGTGTTCAGTTACTCAACCTGAACTCTTCCCACAGTTCAAAGTGTTGACTCAGAGATTCAGTTCAAACATAATGATAAACCCTAAAATAATTTGATTTTATTTCAGTGTATGGTATGAACCCAGCCCACTATGGAATTTTACCCATGGAGTGTGTCCAGTTTATTCAATAAAACATGCTTAGGCAAACATGGCTTAATGCACTATATGAACCCAATTATGGTGCAATGACACATAGAAGGCAATACATGAATAATAAGTGAATATAAAGTACAGCTTGAATGAATACAGATGACCTCTCTGCCTCTCCAGTACATAATAAAAAGTTTTAATTAATTATTTTGACACCACAAGGGTATATATTTGCGTATTATTTTTCATACGTAAGACTGAGATACAGAAGCTGCATCTCCTGGCAACTAAGTCATTATGATAAAAAAAGAGACAATTAGTATTATCTGTCAAAATGATACTCAATTAGGAAACTGGTATTAACTTGTTCTCCTGTCAGTTCCAAGCTTCTGTATGGTAATGCATTTACTTTTCTATTTTGTTATACATATTTCTTGTTTCTGAGGCAGAAACAATATTTTGTCCAAATAAAGTGGTAGTGTTGCAGCAAAAATTAATAAAGTATACTATTGTTTATAAGCAAGCCAAAATATAGCAATTAGTGAAAGAAGTGCCACTGTTTAATTATCTTTTTTTAAAATTTAGGAAGTAAGTGTAACTGAGCAGGCATGAAAAATGTAGGAATATACAGCATTCAAGGTTTTTGTTTTACAAAGGTGCAGCTTCATAAATATGTTGTTCCTTCCAAAAATCATTGCTTTTGTACCTACAAATTATTTATCAAAGAATTAGAGAGGATGGCCTATCTTCTCAGCAATTCTCAATCTCCTTTCTTATAAATTAACCTTTCATTAGTCCTGATGCTATAATAAAGAGGTTGTATTCCTTTAGTTTTCTTGTTCTGTTATTGCTCTTGCAGAAGCTCTGACATTCAATTTTATGGCAGTAATTCTATCATTTTTATTCTTTTTATGACAGTTATAAAAAGACATAAAAGACTCAGAAAAAATATATAGAGTAAAATAGTGCCTGAAGGGAAAAACTGAGCAATATATATTGATCAGAGCTGGAATAAAACAGACTTCGTTTATAGGTTGTGCTAAGCAAGTTCTCGAACAATTGCTCCTTTTTTGCAAAGTAATGCACAAATGACATTCTGAAATTTTCCATCAAATTTTTAGGCAGTAAAATTCAGATTTTTTCTTTTTTAAAAAAGGGAGACATTCTTGAACAAGAACAGAATCCCCCCCATCCAACTCCCCCCCCCGAAATGACAAAAATCCGCCTGCAATGCATTCGCTCACAAATGCAAAAAGCTATTTTTGATGAAATCTGTTTACTGAAAGAGAAAAACTTGTATTGCTATAGATGTCTCAAAATGACCCTATCCTATCCACCTTCTCTCCCTAAGCCTTGCCCCACAGAAGTCTCCCCTATCCTATCCCCTGCTTGCTGCTGTGAAAGTAAGACAGAAAGTGAAACTCTTCTCAGCTTGTGTTTTGCATTTGGAACATATTTCTTTTGAGGTGGGGAGGGGAAGTAGAACTCCTTAGCATCAGAGGGCTGTTTGGAAAGTGAAACAGTATTTGCTGTGAGCAAGGAGACAGGAAGGAGCCTGGCTGTGGCTTAGCTCAAGTGTTCTGTATTAAAGCTGCTTCCTGCTGTGAAAGAAAAACTAAAAGTGAAACTCCTCTCCTCTGCTTGTGTTTTGCATTTGGAACAGATTTCTTTTCAGGTGGGGAGGGGGAGTAGAACTCCTTAGCATCAGAGCATGTTAATAATAATTTAGGAAATACTAATGCTCTGATGGTCATTTCGAAAAATTCTTTCTTACTGAGCACCTAGAAGCCAAGAGGAACATATGTGGCAAATTTCAAGTTTGTAGGCTTTACAGTTCTGGAGATTTCGTGATTACAGTGTGAGTGGTTTTCGCTTTTATATATATATAGATTCCTATCCCCAAATACAGGTAGTCCTAACTTTCTGATTGCTCATCCAGTAACTATGTGAAGTTACAATATTACTGAAAAAGGAGACTTATGACCAGTCTTCAAAGTTGCAGCGGTCTAAACCTCATGGTCATGTGATTACAATTTGGGCACTTGGTAACCAGCACACATTTACAATGGTTGCAGTGTCGTATAGTCATGTAATCATCTTTTGTGACCTTCAGAGCTGGCTTCTGACAAGCAAAGACAATGAGGAAGCCAGCAGGAATTCGCAAATTGAACTCATGTGACACTCATGTGCTCAATGACCGCAGATGGATCTGACATCCTAAGTCAGTGTACACATTTCACTTTATTACTATATCGCTTATCTACACAGTAGTTCACAATGCTCTTTGCCTTCTAGGAGTGAGTCTATATTACATTTCCACAATGTGCTGTTCTAAGAACTGTACGGGGTGGGGTGGGGGGCAGTGAAGGGTTTTGACTTGAGGCTCTTATAAGAAGTTTATTTATCAAGGAATAAAATCTTTAAGTCTTCTAAAGAGACACCCATGTTATGAAGACTAAATGGCAGCTCTTTGCTATACGTTATTCCATTTCAAACCTCAGCAAGTAAACTAAGAAAGCCAACTTGTCTGTTTACTATAGACATACACACCCCATACACACCCACATACTTTCATAATGAAACAAAGAAGAGCAAGTAGGGGGAGAAAGAGAATCTGGCCCCAAAGATTTATTATTGAAAAAAAATGGGCAAGACTATGCATTCATGCTTTTCATCAGAATGGCAATGCACATATATATAGACAATTGTCTAGAAATATCCAGCTAGAACAGGTTCTTTGTCTCTTCCTGCCCTGGTTCTTCTCACTAGTGCTACTAGATTTGACACACGAAGATCTTCAAAGTAAGAAAGACATTTTAAGTTTATGAGATGTCACGTAATATGTGACTGAACACAAAATTATATATTCTTCATTGTATTTCATTAATACATATATTGTCTTTTCAGGAAAGTTTATAAATTGATGAGTAGAGTTCAAATTAAGTTGATATAACCAAACCCTGTTGAAATAAAGTGACACTCTGGTCCACACGCCAGCTGCGCAAGCGCACATCGTTTATTTAATTCAGCGGCAGGTTGGGTGTGCACTTGCGCAGCGTGGACCAGAGCGGCTCATTCAAGGAGAGTGAGTGAGTGAGTGAGTGAATGACTCCGCTACCTTTCAGGCGCTTGCCTTCCCTGACAGCCAGCCGTGGGAGAAAGGTGAGTAGTAGGAGTCCGGGAATGGTGCATTCCCCGAGTCCGGGGAATGGGGCGGGTAGGCGGGTGGGCGGAGCCTCCAGCTGCCATTGCTACCGGTTCTCCGAACCACCGGCCATCATCGCTATCTACTCGCCCGAGCCGGTCCGAACCGGGAGCATTTCACCCCTGGTTGTACCTTGATTCTTGATGAACGTATCTTTTATTTTATGTACAGTGAGAGCGTACGCACCAAGACAAATTTCAATCACACTTGGCCAATAAAAATTCTATTCTATTCTATTCAGAGAAAGTAAGGAAGGTAACCTAAAATTACAGGTAGTCCTCAATCTATGACCACAACTGAGCTCAAAATTTGTTAAACCGTTGTTAAGTGACAGTCAAGGACTACCTCTATGTAGGAACTATTACCTAGGCAAAAGGGTTTGAGATGTTTTATGTGTCTGTCTGTAATATTATATAATATTACTATAATCTTGATAAAAGCAGTTTCAGATTTCCTGTGGAGTTGATTTCCTGGTCTGGTCCATTTAGTAGGGCTGACAGTATGCCATCCAATATAACAAAGAAAATAATGCAACATTAAAAGAAAATAGGAATGGATAAGAATAACATCTGGTAAGTTGAAATAAAGATGTGTTTGCATTATTTTCTCTATCTCCCAAAGTCAAAAAAGGAACAAACCACAGTCTTTATTAACTTGCAACCTTTGAAAAGGATGACATAGAGTATTATTATAGATTTTGATTGAGAATTAAATTTTTCTGCCATTACTAACCATCTAGGCTGCCTATGTAATTGACCAGTTTGGGAGACGACTATTGAATAAGTGAGTCATGATCAAAGAATTCAACTTTCAGGAATCTTAATATGTATCTAAATTAGTATCATTCACTACAAATTTTAGGTCAACATAAGCCTAATGTCCCATGGGCTGCCATTCTATTCCTAGTTCAATAGTTTTTTAATTAAGATCCCATTTATTTGGTGTCCATCTGAATTAAAGCAGGTACTTCTGCCTAGATTCCTGATCTAATCACACAGGGTTGGTATAAGGATAATATTCAAGTCCCTACTGCTCCATGAATTTCACATGATGATTTTGGACCAGTCACTCTTTCAGTGCAATCGACTCACAGAGTTGTTACCGAGGGAATAAAAGGATAGGGAGAAAGACCTGTGTAATTTACCTTGAGCTTTCAAATAGTTAAATTTACATGTTGCAATTATATTATATGATATTACATTGGATTGTAATGTCACATATAACCAAGGAACATATTCCTGCTTATATATTATTATCTTCGATATCCCTCTAATATATAATATCCAAAAGCCTAGAAAAAATCTGGCTGCAAGGCATTTCATCAGGATAATGGCTAATTTATAGCAGTGATGTGTTGACTAGGGGAGGGGAGCTAGCAAAGGGATGACAGATATCGGCTCAATAGATTATGCTTCACTGCCCCATTTCTCAAAAATGTCAAATGACAAGCTACTGAATACCACCCTGCATTAATAAAAGGATAGGATCTATTTTAATCTCTTGTAGCATCCTTTCCATTACAGAATTAGACAGATACAATTCAAAATACAAAAATGCTAAAGGAAATTCCAGAGTTGACTCTAAAGGAATGAGTTTAAATATTTATTTGTCCTAGTACTGGCACAGTTACAGTATTTCATGCTGGAGTTCAGAAGTATTGAAGACAGAGGTGGCAGAGAAAGATTGTGTTATGCCTAGTTCCTAGATAAGCCATGAGTTTATCAGTCCTGGGTTGTCAAGTAAGCAGAGATACATGGAAAACTGAGCTGGGCTTTGGGAAAGATTTACTCAAGGAGGAGTTTGTAGGTTGGTTATTCAGCAGGAGTTCAAATCTTCATTCAACCTAAATGAAAATACTCAAGTAAATCTTTGATGAAGATTATCCCAGGAAGCTTGGAAGAAGTAGTAAAGATGAAAGGAGAGAACCCAAGTATTACATATGCAATTTTTGGTTTCTTGTCATTGAGTAGTTTTTATGTACCCCAGAGTGACGTCCAACCTGGAGCCAATGCTCACATCTAAATCCCATTGAAAGGAGGGTGGCAAATGTAGTTACCACCATCACCCAAGGATACTTTTCTGGTTTGTTTCTTTGTTTGCTGAAGCAGTCCCTTGAATCGAGGCCTTGTTCTATAGCTTTCACCATCTGACCAACAGATGCCAAGTAGTAAGCTGGACAAAAATTGGTTTTCTGGCACAAATCTGTTTTGTTTCTTTTAGAATTATTTATAGCAATAATTAATGCCTGTCTCCTCTTGCTACAGTTCACAAGTGGCTCTGCTAGCCTTCAGCAACAAGAAAAAATGCTCTTTTGCACTGTGATGCCAGATGAATTGGTGTTTAAGTAGCCCTGGAATGTTGCTAATAATGAATCACAGATCATCTTTTCTTGTCTCTTACCTGGCAAAGGACTATTTTACATGTCTATCCTTTAAAATAAACACCATTTATCCTTACAAGTGACACTATGCAGAAGGCCAGAAAAGAGAAGTTTAACTCTTAAGCAAAGCCTATGAGTTTGGTTTAAAAGGTTTTTCAATTTGCTACAAAGAAAACGGGAAATTTTGGAAATAGTATTCAGCTGTAAGGATTCTGATATCTGTAGTACTAATCTGCAAGCATTTTGTTGGTACTATCACGATCCTATTAAAATTAAACGTTGTGATTTTCAGGGGGTGGGGAAATAAACTTGAAAAAGGGCATAGAATATAAAAAGATGGAGGAGTTGTTTCAATGGATCTGCCTACTTTCTAATTTTTTCCTGAGGCCTTCCACTTTTTTTTGATGCCATGCAGATCTACAAGTTCCATGTGGAACTCTCAGCCCTCCAAATCTAGGCATCTGTAACTTCTTTGGTCATGATCTGCAGTTGTCAGACTTAAAACTCATTCAATTTTGTTTCATACTTTCCAAAGCAACTCAAGTGGCTGCTGCACACTTTGTGCTGTGAAATCCCGGGAACAATACATGATGACAAAGCACTGCTCTTAGGAACACTGTGTAGAAAAACAACCCACCTTCCTTTTTAACATATCAAATGTCACTTCAATTCTGCCTTGAGGAAAAAGTCTAGCAATATATTTTTGGAAGGGAGCCATGACTCTTCCGTCTCTAGTAATGTTTTTTTACTGGAGATTTTGGTCCCTGGCAACTTGATTGCCACAAAGAACTGTGAAGCCTTATCACATTGGTATACGGATAGTCTTTGTTTAAATAATAGCCTTGTTCAGCAACTGTTCAGTCACAACAGTAATGAGAAAGTAACTTGGTAACCAATCCTCCCCTTTATGACCTTCATAGGTTTATAAAACCTATGGTATATATAAACCCGTGGTTCCCGGCATCCCGATATAGTCAGTTGACTCCATCACTGACTATTGGGGGCGAGTCTTTGGCCCCCACAGAGAGGGCTCGCAATCTGGGAGTCCTCCTGGATACGCAGCTGTCCTTGGAGGAACATCTGACGGCTGTAACCAGGGGGACCTTTTGTCAGGTTCGCCTGATCCGCCAGTTGCGGCCCTTTCTTGATCGGGATTCCCTGTGCACAGTCACTCATGCCCTCGTAACCTCTCGCCTTGATTACTGCAACGCTCTCTACATGGGGCTCCCCTTGAAGAGCACCTGGAGGCTCCAACTGGTCCAGAACGCAGCAGCGCGGGTAGTGATGGGAGCAGCATGGCGCTCCCATGTAACATCGCTCCTGCGTGAACTGCACTGGCTCCTGGTGGTCTTCCGGGTGCGCTTCAAGGTGTTGGTTATCACCTTTAAAGCGCTCCATGGCATAGGGCCTAGCTATCTTCGAGACCGCCTGCTGCCACCGACGACCTCCCATCAACCCGTGCGCTCCCACAGAGAGGGCCTCCTCGGGGTGCCATCAGCCAAACAATGCAGGCTGGTGACCCCCAGGGGGAGGGCCTTCTCTGTGGGGGCACCTACCCTCTGGAATCAGTTGCCCCCAGAGATAAGGAGAATCCATGACCTCAGTGCCTTCCGCCGTGCCCTTAAAACCTTCTTTTTCCAACAAGCTGGGCTGGCCTAATTCTTTTTAAGTGTTTTTTAATTGTTTTGTTTATCGTTTTAATTAATGGGGCCAAATTTATACATATTTTTTAACTGTATTTTAATATTTGTATTTGATGTTTTTATTTGGCTGTTCACCATCCTGAGTCCTCAGGGAGAAGGGCGGTATACAAATTCAAAATAAAATAAAATAAAATAGAATAAATAAAAATAAAAGGAAATTGAAGTGACATTGTAAGCACAGTTGTGATTTCACTTAATGCAATTTCATTTTAAAACCAAATTGCCAGCCCCAACTGTGGTTGCTAAGCAAGGACTACCTGTATAGAGAAGAGTGATGTAGGTGTATGCAGGGGTTTGTGAGAGTTCCACTTCTTGGAGGGGAGGGATTTCTCTACTTTTACAGTGTGTATTCTGTGGTATTTTCATTAATCACCAGCAAGCACACTGTCAACATCTGAAGTTGTGTGAAAAGTTGTGAAGTAAAATTTGAAGCTTGATGGCTATTTAACACACTACTATTCAAATCCTTGCTTTCCTCCAGACTGGGAACTTTTTTCAGAAACTCTATTAAGACACTGAAAGAGACATGTACAAAATGTAATAAAATTTATCCTTTGTCAATCATGTAAACAATAAAATAAATAATATATAAGTAAGCTACCAACTCTAGAAATATAATTGAATTTATCTCCCCCCCCCGCCTTATAAGCTACACATATACTACCAAGGATTTATACTAATTTTTATTTATTTTGAAAGGGAAGATGGGACAGTCAAGTTCTTGAAGCATTTTCTGTACACTTGTACAGAAGCTTTCTTCTTTTTACTAGAGAACATATGTGTTATTATATTTTGAAATTTAAAAATCAGATAATGTGAACATCCCCTTCAGAAAGCCAGGGGATGTTCTCACTGACAGAAGCATCTACAGAACATTAATTGAACATTTTTAAATACCGACCAAAGTGGAAATTCACCGAGAATGTTCACAGCTAATCTGCACAGAAAGGATATCCTGAAACCGTAACTGGCTTTCTATGGAAAGAGGCTAAGTTGTTGTTTTTAAAGAAATCAGAAAGGTCAGCTAGCCTCTCCCAGAAAAGACAATGGGAGTTTTAGGGAGCAGCTAGATATTCCTGCTCTTTATTATATTAATCCTGAATGTCAGTCCATGCCCATGAGGGAAGCCATCTGCTCAGTGCTTTTTAGGACCTAAATTAATGCACCCCTAGGAGATGGCTCTTGTTGAACAGAGTGAAGTATAGTACCTCTCACACGGAAACTGGTTTCCATGATCAAACAGTAACATTTTTCTTACTGTTTAATCAGTCTGTGCCTTTTATGTAAATTAAAATCTTTATTCTGTATGCTGTGCTTTGAAGTGACAAAGAACAGATCCTTACGTTCTTCAATGTGGTATCCCTTAAGGCAAGTATTTTTTCTGAAATTTCCACCATTCATTCCCACTCTTTTCTTTGCATCTATCCCAGTTTGTCTGTAATTCTATAAGTGTAATTAAACAACCCAGAATTTGCCCAGAATTTTACAATATATTTGGGTGAAGTATGAATATTATGTAAGAACCAAACTGACTACAATACATTAAAAAAAACAAGAAACTAGGCATTCAACCAAGTGTCAAAACAAAACTGAAACCAAAATAATAAATGCCTACTCCAACAATAAACTGTATTTCATCTAATAATTACCGTGTTTCCCTGAAAATAAGACCCTGTCTTATATTTTTTTAAATCCCAAAATAAGCGCTTGGCCTTATTTTCGGGGAGGTCTTATTATTTTGGGGTGCGTGGTGCAAGATGGGACTCCTCTTGCCGTCTTACGTGATTTTCAGTTCTGGGTTTAAATATTTTCAGGGAGGCCTTATTTTAGCGCATGCGCTCAAAAGCCCGATTGGGCTTATTATCAGGGGATGTCTTATTTTCAGAAAAGCAGGGTATAAATCAGCTACTATTTGCCCACCATCCTGAATCTTTCTAAAATGTGACATTATATTTGTATGGTCATTTATTATTCATTAGTTCAGAATGTTTTAAATGGGTCAACTGGAAAATCAAAAGCTTATGAGACAATAATTGCAAAGCCACATCCTTCCAAACTCTCTTGCAGTCTTCCCTAGCTAGGACATTTCAGGCATTTGGAGGCCACCATTCCTTAAGTCCCAGTCAATGGCCACAATGGCTAAGAATTTAAAGATGTAATCCCAACATATTTAGAAAGCAGCAGATTGTGAAAGTCCACACAAACATATTCCTAGTTCCCCAAAACATTTTAATGACTACTTGCTAAATCATGTAGTATATATCATACCATTTCATTTCAACTTGTAACTTATGTGTTGTTGTTTAGGGTCGGCAATAAAAATTCATATGGGCTGAATGCTGATTTTAAAATATTTAAATTTTTCACATTTTAAAATTTTGTGTTTCCTTGAATGCGTTCTATTTTTGCAATTACATCATTATGTGCACATGTGTACAAAAATGCATGCATGCATAAACTGAAAGAGAAGTCTGCATAAATACTGTACTGATCAGGCTAGACACAGCTTGAGAAACATTTTTACAAAAATATAAGCAAAGAATGAATAATGAATACCAATACAAACGGATTGGTAGTTATAAATGATACTCACGTTTTTGTTTTTTTCTAATGGACTTTTCTAATGGACAAAGAGCAGATCCAACAGTAACATTAACAATTACAGCAATCTCAGTTTAAGGATTTCTGAAGCACAGGAAGCATCATGTTGTTTTGTTCTGAGCTCACTGCAGCACTTCAAGCATCCTTGTAGTAGCATCCTTTAAGACTAACGTATTTCAAAATAAAATATGTTAAGCCTTAAAATGTGCTACCATTCTCGTTATAATTGGGTTTGACAGATAAACAGAGCCGACTGGAGTCCCAAAACAAATTAAGACAGAGTATAACTAGCTAGTGATAATGCCTAATTACAGCCTATATTTTTAGAGCCCTAATTTGTACAAGCTCAGATTTCTGGGCTATATTCAAATGTAATCATGACATAGCACCAGTCCACGATGCAGACTGCCATCCTTGCTACTTCTATGGGTTAAGAATGTATATGGCATAAAGGCTTAAGAAGGTTAACAGGCACTTCCTAGCAAATGAAGACACATCTACTTCTGAGCAAACCTTAAAGCTCTTCATCTATAATTTATTTATATTATTTATTGGGTCTTCTTTAGTTACCTGGTTCTGTTATGCATAGTTTGCAGAATTAACCAATCTGTGATAAAAATACAGTCTGGTTTTTGTGTAGCATATGACGTTTTGGCTTTTCTGAACCACGTGTTAAAATGTGGGGAATAGAAATAACTTTATAGAACTAACAGTGAATGTAAACATCGGGCCAAACAAAGAAAAAGAACATGCTAACTCTAAGCAACATCATTTAGTTGAACTAAGTACTATAACTATGAAGCTATATAGACATTATTTATATTATCACAATGTAACAAAAATGCAGTCATATATTTTCAATAAAGTACTACAATTACTTAATGAAATAAGTAATGTGATATTCATGTTCAGAAATGTCTCCTTGGTATACAGGCAGAAGAGTGTTCTATTTATGTGTCCTATTGAACTAGGTACTTTTACATCGGCATTTACCCAAAGACTTTGGCTCAAAAGTCTTCGTTTTGTTCCAGGGAAAGCAGCCAAATCAGGAAGTTCGCAGAATTGCCAGGAACAAAAGCAGTATTAGAGTTATTGTTTTAAATGTCCCAATCACTGACTGAATTAAGGAAAAGTCACACTTTCCCCTGATAATTATATGGAAATTCCTAGAGAAAAATTCAATTACCTGATAATGTATATCTGGCTATACCCACCGTATTATTAATGTTCACATAACAGAACCACTGAAGTGCCTAATCGAGAGAACTGAAAAGAAAAAAAAAAAGGCCAATCTTGAAAATGACTCAGTCTCTAGGCCAGTGGTTCTCAACCTGTGGGTCGCGACCCCTTTGGGGGTTGAACGATCCTTTCACAGGGGTCGCCTAAGACCATCGGAAAACTCATATTTTCAATGGTTTTAGGAATAATTTTATGGTTGGAGGTCACCACAACATGAGGAACTGTATTAAAGGGTCGCGGCATTAGGAAGGTTGAGAACCACTGCTCTAGGCAGATCCAACTGTAGCAACCCATGTCTGGACGATGCCACAGCCTCACTGGAGAACAAGATGTTCACAGTGAACCCAAAGTCATCTGGGAGATATTTAATGAATGTTGAGGCCTAGGAAAAAAGACCTGCAAAAAGTAAGGTTTATATGATAGTGATAGAAAAAATAATTTCTGTCTTTCTGGATTGGTTCTTCTACCTCATATCCTGTATCATGTTTATATAATCTCCTAAAGATTGTCTCAGGAATTCTGGGAGTTGAAGTCCACAGGTTGTAAAAGGGCCACATTTGCCCACCCCTGTCCTAAGGGATGTTGCTGCCTTCATTCTACTGCAGTTAAGTAGAAAGTTTTCCAGAAGCATTCTCTAATCTGCTCCTTTTCTCACTAACTATCACTGTCATCCAGAAGAAGCCAGAGACAATACAAAAGGGCATTAATTTTCAGAAAGACTTTGCTGGCAAGCCAACAATATATTGTCAATTCCATCAGGTCAGTCTTTTGTATTTCAGCTGAAGGTCTGCTCTCCACAGTACTGAAACCCAGCCTTGGCCACTTTCAACAATACTAGCCATGGTTCTGAACCTGCTTTGTCCTGTTGCAGGTCTTGCAAAGGAGAGCCATGAGCAAAGCAGCAATTCCCTTTTATCTCTCTCACCTTTCCTCTTGGCAGAAGACTCAAGTAATTCCAAACTTCCTGAAGTCCCTTCTTTTTCCTGCTCAGGATATACCTATTATATTCTTTGTTTTTAATATAATCTGAGAGACTGTTTGTAGGCTTTGCAAAAAGCTCTTTCTTCAGCTTGTCTATCTAACTTGTAATTATGAAACACTCTTTTTCTCTTTGTTCTTAGCAACTGATCATGTGTTTTTCGTAGAGCCATCTTTCCCTCCAACTTTAACAGCATGTTCTTAGCCCATCTCTTCATCTTCTCTATCTTTAAGGTTAAAATTAGTGCATTGTTTCTTTGGATACAGTGAAATATATTGAAACACGTATTTCAAGCTACGATTCCTACATATAGTAAACATACCGTATTTTTCGGAGTATAAGACTCTCCGGACTATAACACACCTACCTTTTTTGGGGAGGAAAACAAGATATACACTAGTGCATGGATATGGGAAATAATATGAAATTTTACCAGTTTGTAACTGTTCTAAGTTTTTTTCTTTGCACAGATTGGTATTGTAATCAGAATCAGTAAGTTATTCAGCATGCAATCTGTAAGATGTAAAGCTTTTTTCTCCTCTCTTTATTTTCTTTCAGGTAACAGTTTAATTAAGTTAATGAGATGCTTTTTAAATTCCAGCTAATTGTTGATTCTAGACAGAAATTTTACAGCAAAAGGACACAAGAAAATAAGACTCATAAAACACTCACAATAACTCTGCCTCTGCTTCCCAGCAATTTGCCTTGCAGCAAACAGCAAACAGCCTGCTTTAGTTTCGTTTTCAGCCTGATTAGCACAAGGAAAAAAAAAATCTGCCTCCCAGCAATTTGCCTGCTTGAAGGAGGCCCGCGCAGCGATAGGCAATGGCAATCCCTGCAGCCTAAAACAGCTGAGGCTGATCCAACCAACAATCAACTGCTTGTACTAATCAGGCTGTGCTGAAGCTGAAACTGTTTGCTGCTTGCTGCAAGGAGGTAAATTGCTGGGAGGCAGAAGCCAAAGATTGGAGGCTAGCAGGTGGGCAGGGCTACATTCGGATTATAAAATGCACCCAGATTTTCACCCTCTTTTTGGGGAGGAAAAAAGTGTCCGAAAAATACGGTAATTTAAATTTGAACAAATAGAACAGAATAATAGAACAAACAGAATGTATTAATAATAGGTATCAATAATAGGACAATAGGGAAGATTTCTAATCTTCACAACTATGGATTAAGAGACAGTGAATCTGTCATCTCTAATATATTCTAGAATTTAGGGCTGTAAAACCTTTGACACATCTTATTGCAATTTACAAAAGTGATTAATTTCAGTGTTGCTGCTAATGAATGTACTATTCTAAACAAAATCTCTGTTTAGATAGGTTATTTCCACTGACATATTCACACTACTGACACTAAGCCTCATATGCATTCTTTCAAAATGGACAGAGCCATCAGAACTATTAAGTCTTTATGGCATGACCCTCTAATCATTTGTCTTTCTTCCCATTATAGAGTAGAAAACTAACTTTTGTGGAGAACAAACATTAATAAATACAAATGCTTAGAATATGTAAATTGGCTGGAGAACAAACAAGGGGAAAGTCATAAATTAAGCTTTTATATTGTTTTATGGATTTTTCTACTTTTCCCCTTTTCTTCCCTTTTTAATCATTATAAACAATAATATAGTGGAGGTTTTGCTATTAAATTCAAAAAGTCACATTTTTTAAATAACATGAAATCAATGCAATGTAAATGCATGTCTTATTAATGTTATATTGAACATTAATTGTATAACGTAATTTATACAATCTGCCCATCTACACATATTATCTCTTCTGAAATATATATCTCTGTTCTAAATAAAAACATTAAAAAGAGAACAAACCGTATAATTTACTTAAAGATAGGACTATACCTAGGAATGTGAGTGATAGTTTCTGAGTAAGACAAGAATACCCAAGTAAACTAATGGAGATTTCATGTATTATTCTTTTATTGTAAGGTTCCTCAGAATTTTAGCTTATAACTATTTTCTGGTCATAAATTTAGTAATTTTACAAGCTTTTGAATCATTTTAGATATCTTCCAAATAAATTTATTTTTTCCCCTCCAGCAACTACATTATTCTATTTGGCATCTATGTAAGTAATTCCTTTACACTCTTTTCAACCTTATACTATAAGAAAACTTGCACGATACCATTAAATAAATCCTTGACAATTACAATATAAAATCCTGTTTAGCAAAATCTTTTAATTATCGTAAGATTTGCATTTATTATATTAAGATATGAATATCGGGTCTTTTTATAACATCAACATATATAACCTGTTGCCACATTTTCCTTTTAACAAAAGTTCCTATTACAGAAAGCAATCTAACAAAAATTTGCTCAGAGAAAGTAATTTCTTACCTCTTCTTTTTATTTATATTCGAAAACTAATATAGTAGCAATCCGTCCCACAGTAATAACAGGATCTCTCTACTTTTTGTTTACTGTAACTTTAACCTAAAATAAGACTTTCAATAGTTTTCTTTGATGAATTATTAACTTGCAGATATTCCTGAAGTTAACTTCGATTTTAAAGTACTAAAGGCTACAATGTCAGTTATTTAGACCTGATGAACTTATTTAGAAATTAACTGTTGTAAGTAAATTTATTTCTATTTTCTTCTGGGTGACTGAACTATTAAACAAATGTGGTGATCTAAAAGATAGAGAACACTAAAAAAAAATCTGAAACAAATTACTTGAAATATATAATAGCACAAACTAAATTTTCTCAGAATAGAAATTAATCAAGGCCATCTTCATAAAAAACTTAAATGAGCCTTTACAACAACATAGTTCTTAATATTTTAGTCAAACTTTTTGCATCCAGACAAGGACTACCATTTCCTCTTCCCTTGAATGGAAGACTGTTTTGATGTCATCTGGAAATTTCCAGGATACCTTTCAAAACTAAACTGAACAAAGTAACTATGATTTCTCCATAAACCAAAGTTACAACTTGGCAATTCTTTGCATCGTTTGTGTTTATGTCTACAGCAATGTTTCTCAACCTTGGCAAGTTTAAGAGGTATGGACTTCAACTCCCAGAATTCCACAGCCAGAGAATACCAGGCCTGTTATTTCATGAGGAATTATGTCAAAAGAAGTATGTGTGTCGGGCAGATAGGTCTTGCTCTGTAGGTTTTTTTCTTGGGTTTGAGCATTTTCTTGGTGAAATAAGGTTAATTGTTTTACTGTATTAATAATTAAAGGTTCTGCTTTAGCAGCTGCTATGTCATGTATTTCCAAAATGATTTTATGGTTTGTTAGTTCACACTGTGCTTTTAAGATAAATATTTCAAAGCCCCCAATCTGTTCTACAAAGAGCTGTGGTCCAAGTAAGTTGAAAGGTATCTCCTATAGCACGAGTAAAACATGGGTTGAAGCAGTGTTACATAAAATTTAGCACTCAGACCTGCCCATATTCTCTTGGTTGCAGATGCTTTTAGTGCTGTTAGGGCAATGCTCACTTTTTCCTGTACCACTTAAATGTACAGTGCAAAAGTCACTGTACTAGTTCTTGACACAGGAAAGAAAAATTGCCTTCTGCAGTCTCTTAATATAGGTTGTAGACAAGTGTTTCTAGACATATGGGGTTGCTATATTTGATGCAAAGCAATGAGAAGGCTGGGACTCTTTCTAGCAGTTTAAAAGTCAGCTTCATCATGAATTCCACTGAGATTCTTAAAACTCTTTATGGGAACTTTGGAATTTAAGGAAGACAGAGAAAGATAAAAACTAATGGGGAAAAAAAAATACAACGCTTTGGTTCCTCCCATTTTTCTCCATAAATCATTTTGTGTTTTATGTACTAAGGATATAAATATTGAAAAATGATTATTAATTTTTTTATCCCATCTTTATTACTTTTATAAATAACTCAAGGTGGCAAACATATATAATACCACTTCTTCCTCCTATTTTCCCAAAAACAATCCTGTGAGATAGGTTGGGCTGAGAGAGTGTGACTAGCCTAATCACAAAGCTGGCTTTCATGAAGAAGGCGGGACTAGAATTCTCAGACTCCAGTTTTTAAATTAAGCAGACCTTGTACCATGACATGTGCAACTGCATTCATAATGCATAGGCTTTCATCATATTTGGTTTCCCAGTTACTTCCACTTTCATCACAGCTTCCAAACTGTACAGAATTCCACAATTCTTCAAACTATTACAGCATAGGCTGTGTTCAGATGGTTCCATTGTTAGGGTGACTATTTCTATCCTCCCTCCCCTGTGTATTGTATTTTCATGATAATAAAGTTTTTACTTTGTACGTTTTTTGTTTTTATTTATTTACTGTTCTTACTGATTCTTTGGTCACCTCTGGTAAGATGATGGCTATAAATTTGATTAAAAAACTTAAATCCAATCTATTAGAGGTCCTTGTTTGGAGAAAGCAGTTCCATCAAACAGATATTATAAAATATACATTTCAATTCAACTTCTACATTTTGATAAGTTTCCTTTCTTTTTAGAAATTAAAATATGTACAAAAGAAAATTCTCTATATATGTAACATTAAAAATAATGGTTGTATCCTTGAAGGTAGCTGTGAATTGGAGAAACATCAAATATAATAACAGTTTATGTCTACATAGTAGGTCTTTTTTTAAAAAGAATGAACTTTAAGTTTAAGTTTAAGTTTAATGCAATTTATATGCCGCCCTATCTCCAATGGACTCAGGGCGGCTCACAACAATAAAATGCACAATTGCACATTAAAACAATATGAAATTAAAAGTCCAAATTAAAACAGTTTAAAATCAATTTAAAACTATTAAGAACCCCCCCATCAACTTAATATGAAGTTATTATTGTTATAGAAAGTGAGGAATCAAGCAACACAAACTTCACTTAACATTATATCTTACTCCACATATATTTTGGGATTGTTTCTACATGTGTTTGTCTTTCCAGGAGAGGTCTACTATATCCACTTTACAAAATATCACTAAATGACAGCAAAGAGTTGTATTTTCCCATATCATCTTTGTTGCTATATGATGGTTGTCCAAATTTCTAAAAATCCCAAATATAACAATTAATTCTAAGATGGAAGAATATTTTGATTATCACTATTTTAGGACTTCAGAAGGTGACATTCTGTGATTTTTATATGAAAACTAAGGAACTGAATGAAAACAGTGCTGTTTTACTACTTCTTCACTTAGTATTCCACTGAAGTAGAGTTTATTTACCCAGATTTTGGCCTCTTTCATTAACTCTGTTTATCAGCATTCTCTCATTGTGATTTTGGTTCCTTTTTGAATTTGTTCCAGTTAAGCTACTTATGCTTATGCCATAAACTTACATATTAATACAGTAGTGATCCAAAGTCTATTGAAGACTGCTTAATGATTTCTGAAGAATTCTAATCATTATCCTGACTAGTGAAAAAGAGCATTGCCAAATTTAGTTTAGCACTTAATTTTTTCTTAAAGTATGCAAACTTTCCATTACTTTTTAAGCCAAATCCCAATGCCTAAATACAGATGATAGATGTAATTTATCATTAGGATGCTTTGGGCCAAGTAAAATATATTACCCTAATTCCTACCTCATAGGTTGTTGTAAAATAAAATGAGAGGAGAGCCTCATCTAAAAGAAATGATAAAATAAAATGCCAATCAATTAAATAAACAAAGGGCTCACCAAAAGTCAGAGTAGCAATGACCAACCACCTCTTTTCCAGGTACTCTGATCATCTAATTTGGAGTAGAGAGTTTCAGGCAGAGTATCTGAGCTCAACATTGTGGTAAGTTACGAAGTGATTGGTTTAGCTTTGGGTTAATATAATGTATAAATCTATATGACAGCGGAGTTGATAAGAGAAAATACAATTACAAATGCAATCCAATGATTTGGTATCTATGACTTATGCATTAAAGTTTTGTGAGGTAGCTAATCATTTATTCATCCATGGGTGGGTGGGTTCTACTTACCTTTACTACCGGTTCGCAGAGGGGCAGCGCACACGCTCTTCTGCACAAGCGCAGAAGTGTTTTGATGATGTTGGGATCGGTGGGCGGAGCCTCCCGCCAGGTTTTACTACCGGTTCTATAGAAATTCTATAGAGAAATTTGGAATTCACTTCTTTACATATGTTTTCTTATTTTACTTTCTTTTTCTTTCCTTAAACTTTTTATTCTTTATTTTTTCTGACTTTAGTTTGTATTTCTTTTACTACTATAATAAAATCTTTAATACAAATTATGAAAAAAACATACCTCTTTCAAACATGTTTCATAAATAACTACTAACTCATCAGAACTTTGAAGAGAATTGTGAAATTAAATAATCTGCAGGGGAGAAAAAGCACTGAGCAGAAATTAGATCTCAATTTGCTGGCAAATCACTCTATGATACATAGTAGAATGAAAAGGATTTTTTTCCCATCAGTTCCTGGAGAATGCATTTCAAGATTTCAGTTAAAAAAAACACAGGGTCCTATCTTACTTCCACTTATGTCTGTGTCCCAAAATATAACTCTGGGTACTAGACAGCACAAGGAAGATCACCATTCTTTCCTCATCTCTATATTTAAGTGCCTTTGAGGTTAGATAGTCTCAATGCAGCCTAGTAACAATTACAATGTAAACCACTCATTAAAATTTGAGGCATTTTTTTAATCTGCTACTGGAAACTGGCATAGAAAACAAATACGTAACTAAAACCTCTGGCTAATAAGGAACAAAAGAGTTACCACAAATACATCTGAGTGATGCATATGGCACTTCTATTGCTCAATATGCACCACTGAAGAAAAAACAGAGAATGTAAAAACAGAAAGTCTGTGTTTTTTAAAGCTACAACTTTGCCATTGTTTAATGATTTCTGATTTGCATATTATGTTTAGGAAGACTGAATACGTATTCAAATCTTCCTGAACTTAATATATAAATTTTAAAAATCCCTAAAACTATTTGCATAATTGAGGACAAAAAGAACGATGCATCTGCTTAAAATACATAAAAGATTTGCTCCAAGTTATGTTTTTCTTATTGTTGTTAATGACAATCTTAATTTATTTCATTTTGATTTAAAGAATTATCATTCTGCCCAACTCATAAATTGTGACCTTAGGCAGTGTACATCAATAAAAAAAATTTTAAAAACCACACACAAGAAAAATGAAAGTGAGTGTCTAATTCTCAGAGAATGTCTGGATAAGATGCTGCAGTTTTCCTGGCAAGGTTTTTCAGAAGTAATTTCAGAAATGACCTTTCTTAGAGCTGGGAGAAAGTGACTGGCCCTAAGTCAGATGGCTTTGTGCCTAAGGTAGGACTGGAACTCATGATCTCCCGGTTTAGAAAGACCTGCATCGGATTAGAAAGGTCTGCATCGCTTAGTGATTGTAAGGTTTAATTGTTTATTTTTGAACAGTCTGTTCTAGCAAGAATCAGGTGTAAGAATCACAGGTTCTGCACAATGCAGAAAACATTGCAGACAACTTATGCTCAAATTACTGCCAATTGTGATTTATCTGGGCACTGAACCCATCATTCTTCCCTAAATGGCAGCCATTTAAGCTGTTTAAGAAGTCTTCATATTAAAAGGCCCCACGGTGAGTTCAAGCATCATTCGCAGGATAGATGTTTTTCTTTCAGCACAGAACTAAAGTGCTGGATATTGGAAAAGATAATAGACCCAGCTCAAATGTTACACAGTGTCTAGGTTACTCACATAAAGATTGAAAGGATAATTGGTATTGTGGAATAGAAATGAGTCAGTAAAATGCTGGGCTGTTTACAAAAAAAGAGAGTACTCTGTGTTCCATTCTGAATTGAGCAAAGATTTTCAATCTCTGTTCTGGAATTTAAAGATGTTTGGTACTTTTCCATGCTTTATCTTGGAAAATAAATATACAAATTTGATTTAAAATGGTATAAAATCTCCCCAACTTTAAATTAAATTTAGTTATGCTCGATGCTCTGTAGGAAACAATAAAACTTAACTGGAGACCGAAGTAAAGAAGCATACACCATCAATAAATCTTCCGAGAAAGAAGAGAATACTGCCACATGCATGCAAAAACACAGTTTCCTGCCTTTTTTTTTTTAAAGTCCAAAGTTTCAAACTGGTTTCACACTTCATTTCCTCCAAGAAATACCTCACAGCCCTTTAGACAACCTTCCTTATTTCCTTTAAATGTGTTTTTCCTATGAGACCATGCTCCTGTCTCCTGAGAAACAGCAGCAGTGGTGGCTGTGGTACAAGGCAACTCGAAAAGGGACATAGAAAAAAAGGCAAAAAATGCAGAAAATAGGAACAGCAGTTTATTTCTCAGAAAATTAAACAGGTGGCCAGTTGCAAGAAAATAAAAAAAAAGCTGATTGGTGGGTGGATCGGCCTCCAGAATACCCCCAATCAGCTGGTTGTGAGCTCTGTGCCTTGCTTTTTTCTGCCTCTGAAAGCCTCCGAAACAGAGCTTCAGAAAAAGGCTTTTTTTCTGAAGCTCTGTTTGGAAGCTTTTTTTCTGAAGCTTCTTTCAGAGGCTTTTATTCTGAAGGACTATCTGTACTCTGTACAATCTCCTTTCTTTGGTATTGGTATATAGATTAACCTCTTCTGATCTGTTGGTTACTGTGTCATTCTTCAGATTTGTTAGTATAGTTTGGTTAGAACCTTTACTGATTCTTCTTTTGTTGCTTGCCATATTATTTTAGATATCTTTATCTTTTATCTTTATCTTTTATTAGATTTGTATACCGCCCTTCTCCTTTCGGACTCAGGGCGGTGAACAGCCAAAATAAAAACATTTGTGCACAAAACTTAAAATAATTTTAAAAATAATTAAAGGAAATTTGGCCCATAATTTAAAACATTTCAATTAAAAATCAGTATCAAATGTTAAAACCAACATGGAATCAGGCCAGCCCGGCTAACTGAAAAAAGTAAGTTTTTAGGGCCCGACGAAAAGTCCGGAGGTATGGGATCACTCGTATCTCTGGGGATAGATCGTTCCAGAGGGTAGGTGCCATCACAGAGAAGGCTCTCTCCCTGGGGGTCGCCAGCCGACATTGTCTGGCTGACAGCACCCTGAGGAGGCCCTCTCTGTGGGAGCGAACCGGCCGGTGGGAGGCAATTGGTGGCAGAAGGCGGTCCCGTAAGTACCCCGGCCCTAAGCCATGGAGCGCTTTAAAGGTGGTCACCAACACCTTGAAGCGCACCCAGAAGTCCACCGGAAGCCAATGCAGCTCGCGCAGGAGAGGTGTCACATGGGAGTACCCCGTCGCTCCTATAATTCCCCGCGCGACCGCATTTTGCACCAGTTGGTGCCTCCGGGTGCACCCCAAAGAGAACCCCATTTGAGAGCGTTACAATAGTCCAGACGAGAAGTGACAAATGCTTGAGTGACCGTGCGTAAGGAGTCCTGATCTAGAAAGGGGCACAACTGGCATATCAGGCGAACCTGATAGAAAGCCCCCCTGACCACAGCCGTCGTATGCTCTTCTAAAGACAACCGTGCGTCCAGGAGGACGCCCAAGTTGCGAGCCCGTTCCATGGGGGCCAGTGATTCGCCCCCAATAACCAGCGATGGCACCAGCTGGCTATACCGGGACGCCGGCAGCCACAGCCACTTGGTCTTGGAAGGGTTGAGTCGAAGCCTATTTCTCCCCATCCAGACCCGCACGGCCTCCAGGCACTGGGACATCACTTCCAAGGCATCGTTGGGATGGTCTGGGGTGGAGATGTACAGCTGAGTGTCATCAGCATACTGATGGAACTCCACCCCAAAATCACGGATGATCTCACCCAGCGGCTTCACAAAAATGTTGAACAGGAGGGGCGAGAGGACCGACCCTTGTGGCACCCCACAAACAAGGCGCCTCGGTGTCGACCGCTGCCCCGTCAACACAGATTGCGACCGGTCGGAGAGATAGGAGAACCACCGCAAAACGGTGCCCCCCACCCCCTCCAACCAGCGCAACATGATACCATGGTTGATGGTATCAAAAGCCGCTGAGAGATCTAACAGGACCAGGGTAGAGGAATAACCCCTACCCCGAGTCCTCCAGAGATCATCCACCAACGCGACCAATGCCGTTTCCGTGCTGTACCCAGGCCTGAAACTGGACTGGAGCGGGTCGAAATAGACAGCTATCATCCAGATACTGGGGAAGCTGCCGCGCCACCACACTCTCAACAACCTTCGCAATAAAACGAAGGTTGAAGACTGGACGATAGTTAGCCAAAACAGCCGGATCCAGAGAGGGCTTCTTGAAGAGGGGCCTCACCACTGCCTCTTTCAAGGTGGCCGGCAGGACACCCACACTCAAAGAAGCGTTAATAATCCCCTGGAGCCAGCCTCGTGTAACCTCCCGGGAAGCCAGCACCAACCAGAAGGGACACGGGTCCAATAAACATGTGGTCACGTTCAGCCATCCCAAGATCCTGTCCATGTCCTCGGGAGCCACAGGATCGAACTCCTCCCAGATAACAGCTTTTCAGAGGCTTTTTTTCTGAAGCTTCGTTTCTAAGGCTTTTTTTCTGAAGCTTCTTTCAGCCTCTGAAATCTCCGTTTGTGAGGCTGGGCAGGGCTACATTTGGAGTATAAGACGCATCCAGATTTTCAGCCTCTTTTTTGGGGGAAAGGGTGCGTCTTATACTCTGAAAAATATGGTACCTACCCTTTCCCCCTACAACTAATATAAAAACCACAATGAGAACCATTCAACAGTTAACTATGTCCAGGGCAATACATATATAAGAAAACTGATATTTAGTGAAGTTTAATAAGAAAAGCCAACCCAGCCCAAATCTTTTGCAGTATAATTTATGCCTTTTCTTTTCATTGTTAGAATGAGATTGGGGTAAGGAAGAAAAATGTGAGAAGCAATAGGAGAAAAAGATAATGATTCGACTCCAGACAAAACTGAGGTCAGAGGGACAAGTCCCATTACTGTAACTTGTCTTCCATCAAAGCATTTATATGATCCCAAAATATTGGAACTTAAATTCTGTAGCTTTTGAAACAGACACACAGAAAGTATATTTCCTGCAAACCTTATCCAAACAGTAAATCAAAATAATTATGCAAACACTAAATCAAAATAATTCCTACCTAAATGAAGAGATCAACTATTCTGTCTAATGTCAATATAGCATCCTGCTGTCTCAGGAGTATATTTCAGGGTCTCTACTCTCTACACTACTCTCCAGGGGGATATGATCACAGTATACCATCAAATGTACATGGCTACCCATCCGTTCAATGAAACTGAATTTCAATATGTGATGGCCAAAATTACAGATTTGGCTGCCCAGAATGAATGAATGTGTGTATGTTAAGAGTCCTAAAACAAGATAGATCGATGACATCAGCAAGCACTGCAAACCCAATTAGCAAAAGAAAGGACCGTATTGGTTGAAGCATCCGGAAAAGGCCTTCATCCTGCAGTAGATAGACAATGGCTAAAATGAGAGAGATCAGAGACAGAGACAGAGACAGAGACAGATGAGAGAGAGAGAGAGAGATGACAGACAGACAGCAGACTCACTCATTCCAGAATTTTGGAATGCAAGCAATTGGGTATTTGTTAGTTTGAATACTGTATAAATATACTGACACAAGGAGATTACATTTCAGAGAAACCCTGAAGAATGTTGGTTGTTAACTGACATTGCTACTTGTCTGCCCTCATTAATATCAGTTACTGGATACATTCCTGAGCACCTAGCAACTGAATTTATGTAACTAATGCAGGTGCTCAAAATCAGTTTCTTTCAACAAGAAACTTTGCCCCACATGCTGTTTAGATTATCCCAGTCTGGCTGTAAGCAACTTTTTTAAAACTCATTCTCACTTTCATATAATCAATTAAACAGAAATAGACTACAATTATTTTCACTTCTTTTGACAAAATTTAATTATATCTATTGTTCCCTCTATTTAACTACATTTTCAGTTATCTTTTTCTCACAATTCACATTATAAAACATGTATTTTTGCAGCAGTAATTTTTAAATTATCGTTTACATTTTTTTCCTCATCCATAGTCTCTTTCATTTCATCATTGCTCCAAGCATCCTTTTTCATATTTTACCTTACTGTAACTCCACATACATGTATGTGACCCTGTTCTAGTTACCTTCTACATACCACAAAATAAAATCCTCCCCTGGGTTCAAGGCATATAACCCAAATAGCTTTTAAAGTAGCTGTTACTTTGGAAAGTATTTTATCATAGCAGTGTTGCAGATGGATGATTCTTATTCTGTAAAACAGCTCACTGGAGGAAGACTAAGTCCCAACTCATAGAACAGGGGTGTCAAACTCAATTTCATTGAGGACCGCACCAGAGTTGTGTTTGACCTTGGGGGGCCAAGATGGGTGTGGCCAGGGTGTCAGCCCTGGAGGCCATCTTTTCTTTTGGATTTTCAGGACTGCCATATACAGTCTGTGGGAAACTGGGAGGAGGTTTGCATGGAGTTGGTAGAAATATTTAGCCATAACATTCTTTTCTCTGAGTCAAGGACGTTCAGCCTGCACCTGGAATGGCGTGATTGGGAGGCATCTCCAGTTGGGATGGTGGATTGATTGGACCATGTGATGGACGTGTGGGTGCAGGGGAAGGGACTTCGACTTTCCTTTGGGTGTGGAAAACCCGGGAGCTTTCAGATTCGGGTTTTCCCAGATGTGCCAATATGACATATCTAATAAAATGGAACTTTGAGGAACTGTTGGTCTTGGAGTCTTCATTGGTGGGAACCCTGACACAGGGTGGGCGTGGCCAGCTCGATGTCACTCCTGTCGAGGTGCCTGTGGTGGTTCAAACTCTCTGCCAGTGAAAAGAGGCTCCCAAGCTCCGTTTTTGGCTGTAATGGCCTCCTGCAACCCTCTGCCAGCAAAAACGGAGCTTGGGAGTGCCGCCCATGGCCCTCATGAACTCGGTTTCCAGTTGCAATGGCCTCCTGCAACCCTCTGCTAGTGAAAACGGAGCTCGGGACGGCTGCACGCAGCCCTCTCAAGCTCCATTTTCACTAGAAGAGACATTGTGGGCCAGTCCTTTGCTGTTTCCAGGGCAGCCCTGAAGGTCAGATCTAAACACCCCGTGGGCTGGATCCGGCCCCCAGGCCTTGAATTTGACACCCCTGCCATAAAATAACCCTCCCCAAGTCTTCATTTGAAATGGCCCAGACAATAATTTACATAGTAGCCAATTAGTAGATTTAAGCAAAACCTTTTGATAGGGGATCTCTTTTGAAACAACTGCTATGCAAGAACTATATTTCCCATAGTTCCCAACCTTCATTCTAATGGGAAATTATTGGAGCTGCAGTCCCCACACATCAAAAGGATACCAAATGTGGAAACGTCTGCCATAAGCACAATACTGCTGTGAAAATCGGAACAGAAAAGGAAAAATAAAAACTCTTGTTACATCTTAAATGACATGACTTCATTATTTTGAACCTTGAAATCATGTGAAATAAAATTTTGTACAAATGAAGTATAAAGGAGAGCTTTTGACTCACTTTGCAAGACATCTATCCAGGGTTTTGATGTTATTTCCTTAAATCCTCTCATAATCCTACAACTACTCCTTTTCAGCAACCTAAGAGGCAGAAAGAATGTTTCCTGCTGTTAAGGTTGTTCAGTTTCAGTTTCCTACTAATCTGCTGAAAATGTACCAGAGGATCCTAAATTAGTTTCTGCCCACTCCTGATAGCAAGGTTTCTATGGTGAAGCCTCCAACGAATTAGATATCTTATCTCTCCTAATGGGAAGGTATAATAAGAGTAGGACAAGAAATACAGGTAGCCCTCAACTTACAACAATTCACTTAGTGACCGTTCAAAGTTACAACATTGAAAAAAGTGACTTATGAGTTTTTCACACTTACGACTACTGCAGAAACCCCAATGATCATGTGATCAAAATTTGGATGCTAGGCAACTGGTTCATATTTTTGACAGTTGCTGTGTCCCAGGGTCATATTATCACCTTTTGCGACCTTTTGACAAGCAAAGTCAATGGGGAAGCCAGGTTCACTTAATAACCATGTTATTAACAACTGCAATGGTTCATTTAACTGTGGCAAGGTTGGTTGTAAAATGGAGAAAAACTCACTTATCAAATGGCTCCTTTAGCCACATAAATTTTGGGCTCAATTATGGTCATAAGTCGAGAACTAGCTGGACTCACTTTTTGGAAGAGGAAAGTCTTGTATCTTCCCACTACTCCATTAATTTTGTCTAGTTATAAAATGTTGGCTTTGTTTTTATTTTTTAAAATATTTCATTGATAATAACTTTATATTGCTATAGAAATAAAAGCACATTTTTGTTGTCATTACTTAGTAATCAAATCTATAGGCCCCACCCTAGTTGCTTTCCTTGATAAAAGTACTGAATATAACATAAAAGAAACATCTGATGCCTTTTCAGCTGCCAGAAACGTTATAATAATAATAATAATAATAATAATAATAATAATAATAATAATAATAATAATAATAATAATAATAATAATAATATTTCTATGCCGCCGACTCTCTGAGGACTCTGGGCGGCTTACACCAAAGACAGTATACTAAATATCATATTGCCCCCAATAATCTGGGTCCTCATTTTACCCACCTCGGAAGGATGGAAGGCTGAGTCAACCTTGAGCTGGTGAGATTTGATCCGCTGATCTGCTGAACTAGCAGTCAGCTGAAGTAGCTGCAGTACTGCACCCTAACCACTGCGCCACCTCGGCTCTGTTAAAGCAAGCAAGCAGATAAATGTACCTTGTAATTTAGTTTCTTACCATAGGGTAATGCATTTTATTGCACAACATAAATAAATAAATAAATAAATAAATAAATAAATAAATAAATAAATAAATAAATAAATAAATTTATTTATTTATTTATTTTATTTCTATACCGCCCTTCTCCTGAAGGACTCAGGGCACTGTACAGCCTATTAAAAGCACAAAGACAGACATCAGTTAAAAATAATTAAAATTATTAAATAATTTCAGCTCAAATTTAAGACCTCAAAATTTAAAACACCCAATTTAAAAATCATTACATTGATAGCCCGGCCTGGCGGAACAACAGGGTCTTGAGGGCACAGCAAAATACACGGAGGTTGGAGATCTTACGCATTTCCGGGGGCAGTTCATTCCACAGGGCAGGGGCTCCCACAGAGAAGGCCCTCCCCCTGGGTGTCGCCAGCCGACATAACTTGGCTGATGGCACCCTGAGGAGACCCTCTCTGTGGGAGCGAACCGGCCGGTGGGAGGCAATTGGTGGCAGAAGGCGGTCCCGTAAGTACCCCGGCCCTAAGCCATGGAGCGTTTGAAGGTGGTAACCAACACCTTGAATCGCACCTGGAAGACCACTGGGAGCCAGTGCAGCTCACGCAGGAGGTGCATAATTTGGCTTTGCAGATGATGTAAGTTTCAGGCCTCAAATTCATATTAAGATTTCCCAGGTGTTCCATTCCCCAGACAATTTTGTATTTTATGACTACAGTGAACTAGGAAGGTATGCAAAATATATTTTTATATAGGGGTCACGCTTGTTGAGATCTGCTGTGCCAATTCCTAATTAAATTGAGCATCGTTTTGGGTCAACCATTAATATGTACTGGTTAAAAAAAGGAAAAGAATGCTGTTGTAAACAATAATAAAGAGCTTCTTACAATCACGCAGCATGAAATGTTCTTGATTTTATTTTATGCTGACAGAGCCTTGATCCTCAAGGGTCAAAGTATCAATTACAAATAGATTATGCTTGAGAAGCTACATTTGCTGTTTTTAGAAACCTGGATTATTATTTTTTAACCTCATTTCCAAGAACCTGCTTTTAAAATGGAGAGCTTCAGCATACATAAAACATTTTCGCTTCATCCTCACACCAACCACCTGCTTAAGATACATCAACTCTTATTTTCCCTTTTCATTGTTCAAATGTTATAGCCTACATCAGATCCTAATTTACGTATCTCTGTAAAAAAAAAAGTGTCATACTAAAAATAATTTATTTATTTATTTATTTTCTTAGATTTCTATGCCGCCCTTCTCCCGTAGGACTCGGGGCGGCTCACAGTATAAAAAACATGTAACAATAAACAGAACTAAAAACATCCAAATGTAAAAACCCCAACAACTAAAATCTCATAACAGATCAGGGAATTTGCTGAAAAAGCCATGTCTTCAGTTCAGCACAGAAAGCGCGGAGGGCGGGGGCCGTCCGAAGCCCGGTGGGTTAATTCATTCCAGAGGGTCAGTGCGGCCACCAAGAACGCCCTCATCCTGGGGGCCACCAGCCGACATTGTCTGACCGATGGCACCCGGAGGAGGGCAGTCCTATGTGACCGCACTGGGCGGTGGGAGGCCGGTAGAAGGTGGTCCTGCAAGTACCGTAGGGCTTTATAGGTCAAGACCAGCACCTTGAAGCGGATCCGAAGGGCCACCGGTAACCAGTGCAGCTCGCGTAGGAGAGGTGTTACATGGGAGTAACGGGAGGCTCCCGTAACAATCCACGCGGCCGCATTCTGGACCAGTTGAAGTCTCTGGGTGCACCCCAAGGGCAGCCCCATGTAGAGGGCATTGCAGTAATCCAGCCGAGAAAATAATGAATTGTGTTCATTGCAGACACTTGCTACATCACACACACACACACACACACACACACACACCATTCAGCATGATAACGCAAGGCACGAAGAATGGAACTGCAAATTCCATTTACATTTTGTAACCTTAATATATGATTAACAACTAAGAGTCTATGGTATATAAATTAAAAATGGATTGCTGAGGACATAAGTGAATCAAGCTCTTTGGTATCAAAGTTTATCAGAACCTTTTCTGGGTTTTCAAATATTTAATAAAGAATCATTCTTCATTTATACCACCAGAGTCTGGCTTTTCATACAAGACTAAGAACAAAATTGCTTGCTATCATGGTATTTAAATTCTAATTTTGCAATTAATGCCCTGGGCATATATCTTAATAGGAAGAGGGCAAGTCTAGGAAGAACAATTCACACAGAGATGCAAAACGTAATTCTGCTGTCCCTCTACATCCAACATATTTAACATATTGTATGATAGTTCTTCTGGTAAATGAATAGATCCATTTAATTCAAACTGAAAGATACCAAAACACATTGGTGGCGATATAAAAAACAATGCCACCCTCAGCTTCTGGTGATCACATGGCTCATCCATGTTGCTTTCTTAGCAACAATATGGAAGCAATTTGTCATTACATTCTTCTAAAATGCATTTTTTTCCAGACTGTTCTATAGATTTTGTGATAGCCTTCCATGTAAGTACTAACCAAGTCCAATCCCAATCAGTTTTGTGTAAGATCAGCTGAAGCTGGTTAATGCTACCATCTGCAAGGTCCTCTAGAGCATGGGTGTCAAACTCGATTTCATTGAGGGCTGCATCAGGGTTGTGTTTGACCTCGGGGGGCTGGGGTGGGGGTGGCAAACTTGATGTCAGTCGTGTTGTGGTGGCTCGAGCACTGTGCCAGCGAAAACGGGTTTCTGAACTCAGTTTCTGGCTGTGACAGCCTCCTGCAACCGTCTGCCAGTGAAAACGAAGCTCGGCAGGGCCGCACGCTGCCCTCCCAACCTCCGTTTTTGCTGGCAGAGGCACCACGGGCCGGTCCTTCACTGTTTCCAGGGCAGCCCCATGGGCCAGATCTAAGCACCCTGTGGGCTGGACCCAGCCCGTGGGCCTTGAGTTTGACACCCCTGCTCTAGAGTATCTTTTAAACTGTGTGAGAACCAGATTGCACAGCAGCTTCTCCAGTATTCTTAAAGCTTTCTTTGTTCAGAGCAGGAGAAGAATCAGCTTTCATCCATCCCTTCAACATGAACCACTTTGTTCTCTGGTTAGCCAACTCTCTGTGGCACCATGCACAATGAATTACACTGTAAAAACAAAAGCGTTTGCAGTATTTATCAAAAAGATGACAAAAAGCCTATTTTAGTCATAGTATGCCTGACATTTCAAAGTGACAGACAATTGTCTTTTGTGCAGACAGTTCTTACCCACATAATACAAAAATGTGTGGTTTTTCATCCAAAATCTCTAAACATAGTATTGTATCTGTGGGACTGACAGTTATGGAGTGTTCCAAAATTCCATGAGATTGCTGACCAGCATATTCTAAAATTGAGGAAAAATTCAGAAGGTGATAATTTGTAATACAGTCCAGAAAAGACAGGAAACACTCATTCAGACCTCTGTGAAATTCAACCAGTTCTGAGAACAGAATGTTAAGAGAAATAATATTATAGTTTGTTCAAAGTTTTTCTAAGTAGTTTTTCCTCACAGAATTCTACCCACAAAGCAAAGAAAAAAACCACGGTCTGGTATTTATAAAGTATTTGACATTTTCACAATGCTTTTTTGCTCATTAAAACACAAAGGCCATCTTGTCTGAAGGGATAGGCTCTTTCAATTTGTCCTGCCCTTTCTAAAAAAAAATTGGTGAATTGACATTCTCAAAAATTTACCATATATATTAATAGATATGCATAAGGCATCTTAAAATTGTTGATTTTTTTCTGAAATGTCTACTGGTTGCCCAGTTTGTTCACTCACTGCCACAGATGCTAAATCAAGAAGACAAGGTCGTCAAGCTAGAGAAAAGTGCTCTAGTTGACTTTAACGTTATATTCAAACAACATTCATCCACTCTTTGTGGCTTAAAGATGGAAGAAAATAGCAAAGCAATGGGCTATTCCCAAACAGTATGAGAATTCCAAGTATGACTATCTGAAGTTAAAAGTCTTTGTAATAAAAATGCATGGAATACAATATTGGCATCATGTGAAAGGAAGGATCCAGAGACTGTATTCAGCCGGTTCTATCTGGTTCGCGCGAACTGGTAGGGGCGACTGCGGGATGCCCCGCCCACCCGCGTGGACGTCATGCTGTCCCATTTTTTGACATTTTTGAGGCTTGCGCATGTGCGGAAGATGCAAACTGGTAGAGAAGGTAAGTGAATACCACCCCTGGAAGGATTCTATCTGTATTTACTGATCAAAGAAATTCTGCATAGAGCCCATCTGCATCTAGGAATGCTAGAGAGAAGGCTCCAACGTCCTAGTTTACAACAAATTCTAGACACATGGAATCAGCTTTTTTTCTACAGTGATCCCCTACAAAATATGGATGATAATGGAAGAACCAGTGGCAGCTCAATGATAGACTTTGCTCTTTCCTTCCATGCTATGGCATATTGTTGTTAGTTGCGAAATCGTGTCCGACCCATTGCGACCCCATGGACAATGTTCCTTCAGGCCTTCCTGTCCTCTACCATCCTCTGGAGTCCATTTAAGCTCATGCCGACTGCTTCAGTGACTCCATCCAGCCACTTTGTTCTCTGTCGTCTCCTTCTTCTAAAGCCAGGACATTGGTAAAAAGCTACTTAAAAAGACTTTCAAGAAACAGACAAGGTCAAGGAACAGGTATGACAAAGGATCCAGGAATACAGTTAATTGGTACAAGACAAAATAATGAAATCTTGACGACCTATCAGAGCTCTTCCCTGTCCTATCTTATACCAGACAAATCAAGGTCGGGTTATGTTGAGTTTCTTCCTTAGAAAGAACTTTCTCCTCTTTGCCAGAACCAAGTAATCTTTTCTAAAAAGTTCCCCTTGATGGTTAACTCATTTCTTTCTCATTCCCAAAGTCACATCTATACTTCTTCACAGAAAGGACTCAAATGTTACCAATTTCTGTAATAGCTCTTCTCTGGGGAATACCCTACCACCAGAATTATAATTTGCATCCTCTTAAGGATGCTTTTAAGGACCTGACTTTTTCGGAGTAGTAGTTTGATACCCTGGGAAGAATGACGGAGAAGGTAAACTATTACCTATAGTTACCTATAGGTAAACTATTATCTACTGTACTTTTGAGTGTAAGATGCACTTTTCCCCCTGTAAAAGAGGGTGGAAATGTTGGTGCGTCTTATACACAGAATACAGCCATTTTTGGCCTCCTGAAGCCTCACCCTGCGTGTCCCGTTTTTGCGAAAAACGGGCTCATTTTTCACAAAAACAGGATGCGCAGAAGCTTTGGGGGGCTTACAGAGTGCTCCTGTGGGCTGGGGAGGGTAAAAATGCCATTTTTGCAAAAAATGGGCAAAAAATGGACCCGTTTTTCACAAAAACGGGACGCACAGAGGCTTTGGAAGGCCTGCAGAGTATCCTGGGGGCCAGAAAGGGGAAAAACTTTTTTTTTCTTGCTTACCTCTTCGAAATCTTGGTGCATCTTATTAACCGGTGCGTCTTACTAGTCCCAAAAATATGATATATTTTTTATATGAGAATAATACACAACTGTGATACATACTTTGTTTGGGGTATTTTCCTTGTAAGTCACTTAGAGGCATAAGAGTCATAATAAAGGGTAAATAAAGGATCATTTCACTTAAAAGAATGTTGGATCTATAGATAAAATGTTCTTAAACACTATGAGGGAAGTTTAACAACTTTTAAAGAATCGAGATGTTCTGCATACTAACAGAGGAAAATTTGGTGTGTTTGTGTGTGTGTTTGTACAAAATTCAATGGAAAGATCAGTGTTATCCCTAATTTTCAGGGAAGCAACAGATGCAAAACTGCATTAAAAATCATTTTTAATGGCTAAGCATACCAAACATTGTGGATTTAGGTATGGTAGTTCTATCTACCCTATTTTATATGGGATTTTGTTAACATGTCATTTCTTAGACAAATCCTCCCTCTATTCCTATGTTATAAATGGACAACCTGTTAGCCACAACTACAGGTAGTCCTTGACTTACAACAGTTCATTTTGTGACCATTCAAACTTACAACAGCATTGAAAAAAGTGACTTATGACCATTTTTCACTTATGACCATTGCAGCATCCCCATGGTCATGTGATCAAAATTTGGATGCTTGGCAATGGGTTCATATTTATGACAGTTGTAGTGTCCTGGGGTCACCTTTGGCAGCCTTCTGACAAGCAAAGTCAATGGGGAAGCTAGATTCACTTAACAACAGTGTTATTAACTTAACTGCAGGGATTCATCTAACAACTGTGGCAAGACATGTTGTAAAATGGAGCAAAATTAACTTAACAACTATCTCGTTTAGCAACAGAAATTTTGGGCTCAATTGTGGTCATAAGTCGAGGGTTATCTGTATTCCAATTTCTCATCCTTCTGGGGCAGGAAGCACAAAATCTGGAATGCATCCCTGCACAATAGGCTGAACAGAGTTAAAAGTCATTAAACCTCTCTCCACCAAACCCAGAAAGACAACAATAAATCCTGTCATGTTCTCAATGCATGACATGGCTCTACCCATGTTACATCATCACTCCACCCATTTAAAGCTCACCTTCCCAAACTTCATTCCTTCTTGCCAATAACTTCATCTCTTTAGTTGAAGTGGACTCAGCAAAAGTTAATGTTGGGCTCAGATCCTATGCACCTCTGAGATAAGCCAAATTTGCTCACAAGTGAATTGTGTGTGCAGGTACTTATTCCAGTTTCTGAAAACTGACTTTGTAATTACTTACAAATGATTGACTGATATACTTATTGTACATAGGAATTCTCCAATTTGCCAACATCCATGCCACCCTATAATTACCCTTCTTTCTCCCTCCCTCCCTCTGCATGTGTATATATCCCACAGTCTCTGCATGTGTATATATTCCACATACAGTATCTTCCACTCTCAATCTGTACACAAGATCAGAATATTCTGATGATATTTTCAGTAGGAGGAACAGTTCTAACTTAAGTCCTGGCCCCACGTTTAGTAGCCATATATGTATGAAGTATTCCATCCATACTCAGAATTTTTTTTCCTTTATATGTGTGTGTGGCCATGTATGTATGCATGTTTGGAATATAAACTCAACAATAATAGAAACACACAAATGAGGAGCCCACCAGGCTAGATTTGATTTAAATCAATTCAATTTAAATCATAATTTTTAAAGAGCAACTGTCATCTCTGTCCCGCAGCAGCTCCTGACCCGCTATTGACTTAACAACAGTCCCAATATTGCAGAATATACAGTCTTATGCTACATAACTAAACTCCATTTCATGCTGAATAAATTAAATTATTAATGTATCTTAAATAGAAAACTATATTTAGATAGATTTTTAGTCCAAAAGCATTTTATTAAAATAAATTTGATAAAAATAAAAAAAAATCCGATTTAATTAAAAATGGGATTTTTTTAAAAAAATCAATTTTTATCCACCCTAGAGCCCACTATTTGCAAAGGTGCCAGATAATAACTCACTGATTCCTCAAAGCATATGAATTCTGAAACTCCTTACTCTAGGCAGTAATCAAGGCTAGGATAAATGTTTGGTGATAAACCTAGAAGTAAAATATTAAATCCTCCTCTCTCAACTGCTAACTGTAATGTACACCAGTATTTCTCAACCTGGGCAACTTTAAGTTATGCGGACCTCCAAGGTTGAGAAACATTGATTAGCACAATGAAAAACCCACAGAATGGGCATTGGTCCTACCTGGATGCCCTTTCTCTGCATGGTGGGACCGGCAGCCAGGCATGGGTTTACTCTGTCTGATAGCCAATGGGACTGAGTCTGCAAGTTGACAAGCACCTCCTCTTCCTGTTGCTTCCAGCTTTCCGACGAAGATGATGCGGCAGACCGACGTGCAAAGCTGCAAAGACAAAGGTACGCCCCTCACACCAGAATGAGAGGTCGTCCCCGTGAGCCCCCGCCCAACGTGCCCAGAAGGCCAAGGGTGGGGCTGGCTACCGGTCCTACCATGCAGAGAAAGGGCATCCAGGTAGAACCAATGCCCATTCTCCTGAACAGTGGGACCAGCAGCCAGGCATGGGACATACCAAAGCAGATGTCTGTCAGGGAGGGAGCCTACTGGGCCGATGTATCCTGGCCAGCGTGAACCCTCTGGAGCACCCTGCACCTGAAGGCAGCATCCGCTGATGCATAGACATCCAATTTATAATAGCGGACAAAGGGGAAGGTGAAATCCAGGTGGCCGCTTGACTAATCTCCTCCAAGGGGGCCTGGGTAGCCCAAGCCGCCAAGGTGGCCGCGCTCCGAGTGGAATGGGCGGTGATACACAGAGGCGCCTGGGCCTCGTAGGCTTTAGCGATACAAGAGCGGATCCAGAGACCGAGAGTAGAGGAAGAAATCTTATGACTCATGGTGGCAGGCTGGAAGGATATGAAGAGCGCCTCCGTCCTCCGAATGGAGGAGGTCCGTTTAATGTAAATACGGAGGGCCCTCCAGATGTCCAAAGTATGCCACAAATGTTCCAACTAGTGTACCGGCTCTGGGCAGAAGTTGGGGAGGACCAACTCATGAGTCCTGTGGAACGTGGTGTTAACCTTCGGAATGAAGGTAGGGTCCAGTTGCAGAACGGCCCTGTCTGAATAGAAGACGCAGAGGTCAACCCGAACTGAGCCACCACGAGCCCCGCATGGCAGAAACGGAGGAACTTTCTGTGGGCAGGATGGACCGGAACATGGAGATAAGCCTCCATCAGGTCTACTGACGTGAGGTAATCCCCCTCCCTGACGCTCTCCAAGATGGTCTGGAGCGATTGCATCTTGAACTGCCAGTAAAGAATATGGCGGTTCAAGGATTTTAGGTCTAAAATTGCCCTCCAGCCTCCCGAGGCTTTGTGAATGAGAAACAAACAGGAGTAGAACCCCTGTCTATGCTGCTCCCGTGGGACCAGCTGCACAGCCTGAATGTTACCAGATGCTGTATAGCTGATTCCACCAGGAGCTGCCTCACCCAGACGCGAGAAAGAGAATGGATGAAAAGACTCAGAGGGGTGGAGCGGAACTCCAGGGAGACCCCTTCCCTGACTGTCTCCTGGACCCAGGCGTCCGTGGTGGTGTTGTGGCCCATCAGCGGCCTGTGCAGCTAGTAGCTGATTCAGACAGCGAGGAGGCTGGTGTGGTGCTGCTCCAGCAGCCTGGGCAGCTGGCACTCGAGTCAGACAATGAGGAGGCAGGAGAAGATGTGGTGCCAGAGGCGGGGATTCATCCAGGGCCTTCAGAACCTCCAGAAGCTCCCTTAAATGAAGAGGATGAAGAGGAGGAGCCTCTTCTCGATGCATGGGCGTGCAGAGCTGCCAAAAGGCAGGAGTGGCTCCTCAGGAGGAGGCCTCCTCGAGAGTAAGGCTTGGGGCTAATTGGCCAGTCCCTTAGCCTATTTAAGGAGGAACGCCAACTGAAGCAATTTGCAGGGAACAACTTCATTCACATACCTTTATGTCTTGTCTTGCTTATTTTATCAGCTTCCTACAAATTGCTTCTGGGCATTCTGCCAACCATAGTAAGCTTTCAGTTATTATTCTTTGAATTCTTGGCAGCTGTTAATGCAGTTAATTAACAGCCAATGTTGTAAAAGACTGGTTTATTTAGTAAACTAAGGTTTGAACGGACTGTGTGTGTGCTGCGTTCTTTGGGATCCTGTTCTGCCCCAGCTACGGACCCCAAAGAATACAGCACACACAAAATCTATACAAAGCTTATTTTACTCAAATAACTCAGTCTTTTTCAACCAAAGGGTGTTAATAAACTGTCTTAACAGTCTACAAGAATTCTAAGATAAGGTAATCACAGTCTTACTAGGGTTGGCAGAAAGCCCAGAAGCAATTTTGCAGAGAATCCAGACACGAAGGAGAGTGAACTAAAGTTGTTCCCTAGAGCTTGCTGCAATCGGCGTTCCTCCTTAAATAGGCTAAGGGAGTGGCCAATTAGCCCCAAGCCTTATTCTCGAAACCTCCTCCTGAGGAGCCACTCCTGCCTTTTGGCAGCTCTGCGCGCCCGTGCATTGAGAAGAGGCTCCTCCTCTTCGTCCTCTTCACTTAAAGGAACTTCTGGAGGTTCTGAAGGCCCTGGCTGAATCTCTGCCTCTGGCACATCTTCCCCAGCCTCCTCACTGTCCGACTCGAGTGCCAGCTGCACAGGCTGCTGGCGCAGCACACCAGCCTCCTCATTGTCGGAATCAGCTACAATCTGCAAAGTCCGCTGACAGGCCACAACAGATCCATAGCTGGGGCAGAACAGGTGGTGACCTCCCATTGGCTGGCGAAAAGTGCCAGTCTGCCAACAATGGGAGGGATGGACGAGCGTCTGAAGGGGCGACCCCTCCCGCCCCAAAAGGGCCACTTGGAGGGCCCCTCTGGCCAAGGTTTTCTTGCCTGTCCTGAGCTCTACCCTGTCTGGGGAGAAAAGGCTGCTGAGGCCTCTGTGGCATAAAGCCAGTGTCAGATCCCCGAAAGGGGCGAAAATAGGGGCGAGGTCTGGAATCAGACCTGGGGAAACATTCGGTAAAACCTTGCGTTTGTCCCTGGACTCCACTAGCAGGGGATTCAGGGAGGAACCAAAAAGCGTGGTACCCGAATAAGGGGCTGACGCCAGGCAGCATTTACTTTTGGCATCAGCATGCCAGTGGCGCAGCCAAAGTAACCAGTGGGACAAGATAGTTGATAAACCGCCGACAAACCGGGAAGCATTGAGGGTTGCATCCACAGAGAACTCAAGAGCCGCAACAATTTTATTTAGGTCTTGTTGCGACCTGGTGTCTGAGGGGGGAAGGCGGTCCTACAATTGCTTCAGCCATAACAGGGAAGCCCTGTTAAAAAAGGAAGCGGCCGAAGATGCCTTAATGGCCCAGGCCACCGATTGGTGCACTTTAACCAGTGCCTGCTCCACTCTCCTGTCCTCTGGATGGAGGATTTCCTCCGGAGGCCCTGTCAGAACAGGGGGAGCTGATAGGGCCACCACTGGAGAATCCATGGTGGGAACCTGGAGCAGCTTGTCGAAATCTGTGCTCAAATTATAAAGGCGACGGTCCAGTGCCGATAGATTGGGCCCTGTAATGGGAGCTGACCATCGCCTATTCACTACTTCGGAGATGTACCTGATGTACCTGGTACCTCCTCCGATTCTACTGTGGGCTCGGAGAAAAGGGGGATGGAGGGATCTGACCTTTCCTGAGCAGGGTCAGGGGTAGCAGGAGCCACACCCAGCCAGGTAGTGGCCTTGGCCTAAATAATTATGGGCGGAAAAGGCCTAAATAATTGTGGGCGGAAAGGCCAAGAAAGGACAGCTGGTCAGGAACCAGGTCCTCATCATTCCATAAATCTGGATCCCTCAAAACTTCCTCATAAGCTACAGAACCCTGGCCCTGAGATCCAGTCACGTATTCCAAATCTTGGGCCTGGTCCCCTGCCCTCTCTAGGTCCTGGCTGACCTGGGAACTAGGACACTCAGAAACCCAGGATCGGATCCATTGTTGCAGGGAAGCACTGATAGCGTGCTGAACAGCCATAGCGATAATGTCGACCATCTGCTGGCGACTGGGCTTCTTCTTGCTTTTCCTGCCTGAGGCCTGTAACCGTGGTCATAAACGTGGCCTCTGTGGAGGACTTCTGTTGGCCCACCGGGTATACCTCTTGAGTGGCCATGGATCCCTGGCCCTGGAGAGGGCCAAAAAGGCAATTGGTCGTGCCCTGAAGATGCTGGTCTGGGCCTGATGAAACATCTGGGGACCATGTTCGATGTTCCTATGGATTCCAGCTGAGGGGCAACTGGTGGATCTCCCTGATGGGAGGGAGAAACAGGTAGCTCCGGCTGGGCCACTAACTGCAGGCCACTGGATCATTTGGAAGCCTCCTTAATGGCCCGATCCATTGCCTTATGGTGTTTGGAAGCCTCTCTCTGCTTTGGAGGCCTGTCTAGGGGCTTTGGGCTATGGAGGGTGGGTTGCCCCGCCCTGATCAGGGCCCTTGGAGCCTGAGGGGCCTGTCTCTGCCAGAGCGCTTGGTTCCATAACGGGAACTACCTGCTGGCCTCATTTGGCAGGCAGCTTGGATGGAACGGCGGCCATATTGAAAGAGACGAGGTTGACACTAGGCCTCTAAAAGCCACCAGGTCGAAGTGGGAAGGCCTGGAGCAGGCAAAAGCCTATGGGACCGTTAGAAGAGGCTGGCTTAGACTGAAGCCTCTCAAACCTCAAGAAAGGGGAGGCGTTCCGGCGGTGGTAGACCGGGGCTTGCTGAATGTGGCCATTATCTATGGAGCGATCTTACCGGCTCCGAGGCGTTCAGGCTGTCAGCGCTCGCTAGCGCACGCAATCCGAATGGGAAGCAAGATCTTGTCCGCTCTGATCCCAAGGCAAGACGATCAGGTCGAGCCTGGGAGCGCCCAATAGATGCCCTGCCAATCGCAGGGGCATCGCCAAGCAGCCTTCAGCGGGCTCCGACCAAAGCCATTCATGCTGGGGAAGAAGGGAGCGATCCAGGCCAGCTCCTTTCCAAATGCACACGCCCAATGGATGGTCTTTGGCGGGGTCGGGCTGGATTGCCCCTCACGCTGGACAGGATGCTCAACCAGCAGCTGGGAGCCTCCTCGATGGTAATGCTGCGAGGCAGCCTTCAGGGGTGTCAGACTGAAAAGCCCTTCTCGCTGGAGTGCTAGATTGTCAGCACAACTTGCTAGTAAAGGAGCAGCTCGAAAACGCACATCTGTCACCAATCAGACTGAGTTTGAAAAGCTGGGAGCAACAGGAAGAGGGGCTTGTCAACTTGCAGACTTGGTCCCATTGGCTATCAAACAGAGTAACCCATGCCTGGCTGCTGATCCCACCGTTCAGGAGAATGTCCCTATTAGAGGTGTATTTCACACCATGTACATTTAAAACAATGATGGAATAAATATGAAAAGGCTTTTCAAAATGTAAATCAACCTTGAAAACACATTTATCTTTCATCAAATACTTATAGGAATTCTAGGTTATCTGCCCAGAGCTCCTTTCATTTACATGAAACTAGAGGTAAGGTTAAATTTACTAACTTGGAAAGCTCCCTGGGAATTCTTATACCAAGATAAACAAAGGAGTCAGATCATAATCTAAGCCTCCATTCCTTAGACTTTCCTAGATTGTTACCGTAATCCAATGGTATCAAGTAGGATTTCCTCCAGTTTAGAAAACAACCAAACAAGATTCTAAATTCATGTATTATGAAACATTGGGCAAGCTTAATTTGTATTCATAGATTATTCTACTTCCCGAGGTCTATAGTTACCTATGTGCCATTTCTGTAATTTGCTGGTCACCGGCCTTAGGACAGCCCCTGACCTCCTCTCCTTTCGCCGCAGATTGAAGACGTGGCTCTTTCATCAAATGGGCTGATCCGCAGGGGTGATTTTTAAATAATTTTAATCAATTTTAATTGGATTTTTAATGTTTATGTAATTTTTGTTCTTCTTTTGTAAGCCGCCCTGAGTCCTTCGGAGAAGGGCGGCATATAAATTACATAAATAAATAAATAAACAAACAAATAAATAAATAAATAAGTCACCATATAAAATGTTCCTCCTTTCTTTGTGCCATAATCAGTCCTCTCTCACACAATGCTTACAAGTCCACACCTAATAAGTATTCAATTCTCCTCCAGCACACCCGGCCTCTCTGAAGAGCAAAGCAAGGTTAGTTAATGGTGGGGAGGGAGAAACAGGCCCAAAGGATATCAAGTTTAGAATTTTCTAATTACTTACATGGTTAAGCAATCCAAAAGTTAAGCAGCTTTACATAAGACACAGTTCCCTTGATACCAATACTGTTGGTCTCCCCGTAGTTTCCTATTTTGATCAGAATTGTATGGTGGCATATAAACTGGACTTACCCTCACATTCCTTGGACTACCACTATGGGCTCAAATCCTAACAAACTCCAGTATATGAAGCTGATCTGATTCTGGGGAAGTCATGCAGACAAGGATTTATGAAACATGCTGATATTGTAATGAAAATTGTAATTGAAAACTCCAGTATGTTTTATTAAAACACAGAGGAAAGTAGTGTCTGGGCTGCATTCTATAGATAAACCACACCCTGTGATCAAAAAACCCTGAAAAGTGTTAGTGGGAGGTTCTATGATGGTAACATTTTTCAAATGTTTTGTTTTGTATCTGCCCTCAGAGCACTAAAACTGCTTGTGGAGCCAGGTCTCAGCTCAAATTAAGGCTACATTAGATTTTTATCACCCACACACAAATAACTCAAAGTAGCAAACATACCTAATTTTCCTGCCTCCTATTTTCCCCAGAACAGTCATCCTGTGAGATGAGTTCAGCTGAGCTGCTTTTATCTCTAAAGGAGGGGGGGGGGTTAAATTTACAGCCTCCTGGTTTCTAAGCCAGCACTGCACCAAACTGGCTCTGTAAGTCAATCATCTTTAGTGATTAAAACAGAATTTCTCAACTTTGTTTTGTGTATTATAAGTATGGGCATTTATATTATGTGGATATATTAAAGAGGTTTATGCAAATTATACTTGTTTTGTGTTAAACCATGGATGAAGATTGCAACTCTAACCAGGGATAAACAATGAATCAAACCTCCTTAAAATTAACTGTTACCAGCTCTATTTATAATTACTGGTGGCAGCAATAAATCTTCTGTTTTACATTATACAACTAATGATAACCATTCTCTATTATTAGAATTTGGCTGAGTACTGAATGAGAAGTTGTTTGTGCGTACAAATTACCTAACCAGGCATGGCTTTCTAAAAAAAAAAAAAAACTCATCTCCATGAAGGCATACGATAAACAGTTCTGTATCAGTTTTGTCTGCTGCTACATTTTATGTTCTTTAAGCAACCTGTTAAAGGTTCCTGTCAATACTATGTTAATTTTAAATCCACAATCTAATCGGAGTATTATTTTTTTTTCACTCAGAAACACAAGAACTAATCGGGGTATGTTTTACATTTGTAGTGCCCTGGAAGGCAGGCAGATATGGAGTATCTGAGAATACCTTAAATCAGTGGTTCTCAACCTTCCTAATGCTGCGACCCTTTAATACAGTTCCTCATGTTATGGTGACCCCCAACAATAAAATTATTCCTAAAACCATTGAAAATATGTGTTTTCCGATGGTCTTAGGCGACCCCTGTGAAAGGGTCATTCGACCCCCAAAGGGGTCCCGACCCACAGGTTGAGAACCACTGCCTTAAATAATGATGGGTAGTCTAACAGCTTTTCTAGTAGCTTCTTACCCCATATGGAATTCATTTTTGCATAAATACACAACACATTAAGCCCAGGTTTTCTGAAGATCACCCAATTTGCTTTGATTGAGATTTACATATCCATCTTAATAGGGCTTGAAGAGAGCTCAGCAACAAGTCATCAGATAGAAAGAGCTCTGGAGCCAGCTGATCATCCCCAAAAAGCTATAACTGGAATTTACTGCTAATATCTAATATATTCTTGCAGAGCCTCCCATAGACATAAACACAGGCTTCATGGGCGAGCAGCTCCCTATGAAATGAGTTTCTACTAGCAGTCAACTGTGCTGCATTCCAGCCTCTGTAAATAACTCTCTAGAGTTGCTTAGCATTATGTCAAATAAATGTGCAATCTATAAAACAGATTGTATAAATAAATTGCAGAGTTTGGAAGAACAAAGTTCTAATCCAAAAACTGTCAATGGAAAATTTTGACAAGGAGGGCAAGTGGCACAAACGACTATCGGTACTATGTTCTCACAGATAAATCAGAATGAAGTTCTGCTCATAAAGAAAGTCTTCCCTTTTAATTAAAAGAACAGGAACAAGTCATCTGACTAGTTGCTAAGTTTGTATGATAGTTTCCTTTTTAGGCCATAGGAGAACCTTTAGCAGATGCTCTCTTATTTCACTGATTTAAATAGATCTTGACCAGTAACAGCAACACTAAAGGCCCAATGTACAATATAAATGTAATGTCACGGATAATAGCTAAAGTCTTTACACACACACGCCCCCCAAAAAAGTGTAGAACCGGTGTTTTATCAACTCATTTGGCCCCAGGCTACAGTCCCCAATAACAACTCCAAACAACAGATACCAATCCTTTAATATGAATTGTTTCAGTTAAGTAGCCTAAAAGGGGCTTTGAAAATAATTTAAAAACAGATGAGTTATTTCTTTTAAATTCATACTTTTCTGAAAGTTAGATGAAATTAGTAGTGTCATGTTTGCAGAGAACCATGAAAGCAATCAGGAATGTTTCAAATGGAAGTAATGTAAATTCAACGTTTATTTTTATACAAACTTCTGACATTGCTTCAATCCTCATTTTGATAGTATGTTTGTTTTTTGTTTTTTTTTAATTTTGATTTATATGCCGCCCTTCTCCGGAGACTCAGGGCGGCTTACAATGTGCTCAGCAATAGCCTTCATCCTTTTGTATATTTTATACAAAGTCAGCTTATTGCCCCCACAACTGGGTCCTCAATTTACCTACCTTAGAAAGGATGGAAGGCTGAGTCAACATTGAGCCTTGGCGAGATTCGAACCTGCAGTAATTGCAGACAGCTGGTCTTAATAACCAGCTTAATAACAGGATGCCTTAGACCACTGTACTACCACTGTACTACCAAGGCTCAAGAAGTTTTTGCTACTTCTGTTTTTAGTTTCCTGAAGATAAGGCATCATCATCATATATGTGGCTATAAACCACTGTGAACAACTCCATTTAAGATAAAAATTCTTGAATAATTATGATAATCTGGGTAATCAAAGCCAATATTCATAAATAATAAAAATAGAATATTGGTAATATTAGTATATTTTGTTTATTTTATTTGTCAACCCAAAATTATAAATTTGAATAAAGTAAGTAAGAAAATCAAAATGTGACAGGGATGATAGGCATGCCAGTGCACTTACATATGCCCTTGCGGACCTTTTAATTATGGACCGAGATCCCCAGAAGTTAAGTTAGAATTAAAACTATGAAAGTTAATGGCTGAGACAACTGAATCATATTAAGATATTCCAGACTTTGATAACTGTGTTACAAAAATTGATTTTTTTTTACAATCGAGTTTAGAGCAGTTTACATTAAGTTTAAAGGGGTTATTTGCATGTTACATTACGATAAAAGCTAAAAAAAGGTCATTTACAGGTAAAGTTTTACTATGTACAATTTTGTATACAATACCTAGATCTGACCACAAGCGTCACAGTTCTAAAATATCCAAATCAAGAACTTCCAAGCCTTATGGACAGAAGAATGCAAGAGTTTTCTCATAAAGTACTTTTGAATTTGCTCGATTGTATTAATGTCCAATATGCAATAATTTTATCAGTGTAATATTTGATATTCTATAACGTACCACATACGTTATTCTATATACGTACCACAATTAGAATGGTTGAATCCAGGATTCCTTTTAGTTGGGTCTTGTTACTCCATTCTCTCCTCCCTTATACTAAAATTCTTCAACTTCTTCCCACTCAATAGAGCTGTTTGAGCTACTGATGTTTCCTTTCATATATGGATAGTACTATTATGAATAACACTTACACTTACAACAGCACTTTCAATTTACAGAATATAGTAAGTTCAACAGCACTTTCCTGCACATCAGAAATAGAGGGAATATTGTGTGGGTGTCTTTCACATGTACTCTCGCTGCTGATTCTTTCTTTGTTGTCCTTTTTATTCCCTCTTTGATACCTTTCACAGTTGAGGTCGAAAAGATCTAAGTAAATATATTTTTGTGCCTTCTTTGCTAATTGGAACCAATCATTTAATAGATTTTATGCTTCATTGGCCCATGAGAATGATGTCAATTATAAGTCTCCAATAGATTATTTAAAGGAGTGTCAAGGACACTCACCAAAAGTAAGCAATTGTTATTAATTTCCAAGTCAATAAACTTATATTTTAAAGCCAATCTTTTGTTACAAGGTTTTGAGCATACAAACCTTTCCCATAAATTTAAGTGAACAACATAATTCAACCATTTTTGTTTTGGAATTGCTTGAATCACAATTACATGAGTAGTTTATGTAGCAGGTACAAAGATAAATTAGACGTTTCACGTTTATATCATTTGAGGAGGCTGAGAAAACTCTTCTAGAATTTGACTCTCAATCCTTTTGAGAAGAAATGAGTTTTGGACTGCATTTTCAAACTGGCCGCAGATGGCAGACTGCCTCAGGTACAGTATATGCCACTATTTAATAACTCAGAAAATTGTTGCTCAATGCAATCCCAGCACACTTGATGTTGAAATGAGGAAAAAGCCAATCAAAATGGATAGGACTATGTAAAAAAATATTTCTGGTTTACAGTTTCATGTAGCAGGAGTCAGTCAGTGATTCATTTTTATAATTCTCAACTGACAAAAATGTAATTATACTCATTCATATTCAGTTCACAAGAGCGTGACTTGAGTTTTCAGGGGTTTTCTCAATCTTTTCTGATCTCACAAAGGAAAAATGGGGCAGTTTTGCAATGCCATGTTTACGTGAATGGGAAAGCTGGGGCTGTGAGTGAATCACGTTATTGTGACAATAAACATAATAATATCAAAACATTTTTTCACCATTAAAGGCCACATGGCCTAAGGGAAAAAACCCACTGTTTAGTGATAGACTTCAGCACTGATATCTGCCAAGATTTCTTTATCTGAAAGAGATTTTCTATTTGGATGTGCAAGAAAACATTAAGTAAATGGCTCAAACAGAAAATAATAGACCATTCTCACTGTCCCCTTCTCTCCAGTCCTTTCAAACAGAAGGGAAACGTTTGCACTGGGACATTGCAGCATTGACAAGTTTCTATATAAACCACAACTCTGAAAAACCAAGGTTCTAATTTGTTAGTGTTTCTGATTTTGCTTATGTTACTGATTTGTAAACAGCTTCATTCATACTACCATGGAGCACCACAAATATCCATCATGCAGAATCAGGTAGAAAGTGATTGCAAAAGGACTGTGGTCTTGTAGAATTCCTACCTGCACAATTCTTTTTGTAAGTAACATTAGGCCTTCTAGAGATACATCAACCATTCATTCATCAAGGGCAGCTCTACAAATATCTGAGAGAAGTTACTGAATTGCAGCCTGTCTGGATGCATCCCTTATTAATCTTGGGCTGGACTGAAAAAACAAGAGATATATATGCATACCTGTGATAACAAAGGACAACTTCTTGAGGCATTGACAACGTCATATGCTCCTAAAGTTTGGTGCAGCTACTTCACAGACTTTCCTAGTCAACAGTGGAGTGGATACAAATATACAGAGAAGACATTTCTGCCAAACTTATACTTCTGTCCTCCATGCTCACCCTTTTTGTAGGGCACTATTTACTGTATTCTGATACCCTTTATATTAAATTTATCAAATATATTTACAGGTTTCAGCATTAGCACAAGATAAGTAACATCCTTCCTTGTTATCATGTATTGTGTGCAACAGAAGCAGTTATGTGTCGGTTTTGTTTAAGATCAACTTGCCAGAGATCAAAAAGGGATTAGTCTTATAAACAAGCAATTTATTCTGTGCCATGTTTGTGCCAACAGCTTATCAAAATGAACCTGCTGGTCCACTATTAAATCCAAGAGTGCTATCACATCATCCTTTAAGGCTTTAGCATCTGACACAGCAGCTTTTTCCATCTCAGTGATTTACTGAATATTTGATAACATGTTAAAATGCTTCTCCGAAGGGTCTCATCCTACTTCCTTCCTAGTGATTAAAAATGAACAAAGTAAGCATACAAGATCTCAAGATCAGGGAATCTGGGAAACATTTCTGGAGAGATCTTGTTGGTTTAATTCTCCCACATCACTTACTCTGAATAAAAAGCTTTTGCACCGAGTAGCTTCGAAAATCTATTGAATGAAATGTGCAAACTGTTTCCTTAATTCCTCACAATCAAAAGTCCCAGCATGACATTCAGAAGAAAAAGCAGTTCATTGGCATCAATCTAATATTAATATTGTTTATTTAATATATAGGCCACTCAACTGCCAAATGATTCTGGATAAGCTTACAATCAGTAACCTTTCTACTTATCATAAAAATACAACTGACCAGAAGAGCATAATATTCAAAACAAACAAAAGGAATAAAAGGGGCTCCATAATCACCCTGCCTCAAGGCACAGGAGAACCACCAGGTCTTCAATCGTTTCCTAAACAGCAATAAGGATAAAAGCCACAAGAACCTCAGTAGAGAGATGATGATTCCAAAGGGCAGGAATGGCAATAAGACCTATACATTCTTTCCTATAATAACTGCAATAAGACCTATACATTCCTGTCTTCCATAGAATGCCAAAGCCCCTTTTGTTACAGCAATCAATGAAGCAATAACCTGGTTGTAAATGAATAAAACATTAGAGGGCTTTTTATTAGTCTCAAGAGATGTAAATAACTAAAAGGCATCTTTCACATAACTACAAAATCATTTTGCAGTCAGTGGGGGAGACAAAGTAAGATGATTCATGCCCCCTTGATAATTAGATAGTCTTTCTCTTTTCCACTAGCTCCAACAATACTTGTATTTTTTTCATCTTTACTCTGGTCATTTTTATTTCCTTACAACTAGGTAGGACAAAAGTAAATGATCATAACTGATCAAAGCCTATGCAAATATTCATGTTTCCAGGAATATTTCAAAGGAGACCAGCTCATAGTATTTATGCAACACAACTAGAAGACAGCAAGAAAGGAACACAGAAATTTTGTTTTACTTAAAGCAAGAGTTTGCTGTACAGAAAATTAAACACATCTTTGTCTTAATTTAATTTGGTAGTTTCCTGATTAATAAGATTCTGGGCGTCTTATCATTTTTAAAGTGAGAAACAATAAAAGAATACAGAGAATAGTCCATCAATTCATTCAATGTCTCTAAATCAATTCATCTGAAAATAATTTGTTTTATCAAAAAAAAGTTGAAATGTTATGATGAATTTAATTGTTCATATACAACAAAAGAAAACTGCAGAATAAAGTTAATCTTCTTTACATCAATTCATGTACCACTCATCTTGAGGTAATAAATTATTTTACTTTAAAATTTTATTTGATGCCCTGCATCAGTAAAGTGGAAATTAATAAAGATACTAAATATACGAGAAGAAGAAAAAAATAAAATCCAGAACTATTTTAACAGGTTAGAGAAATGACTGAAAATAAAAGAATGAAATTTAAGCAGAGACAGATTTAAGTGCTTTGCTTAGGAAACAGAAACCCAACGTGCAGGTAAAGGATAGGGTGTGGTCCAACAATTGGTAACCACATGGACCCAACCATGCAATCTTCTTGAAAACACTGTAATGCAGATTTGCCACTGCCTTCTTCCATGATGTTCTTTTTACATTCCAGCCTGGTTTACAGACCTGGTGGTCTATCAAAGTACTGATCTGGTCTCGCCCTGCATGTCTTACAAGCTACGATCAGCAAAGTGCTGCCATCTGCTGAGATCTTGGAATAATAGTTGATTAAAAATTGAATATGAGGCAGTAGTGTGATGAAGAAGAAAAAAAATATTTTGGAGTTCTGGGAACCACACTTTGGTTTGAAGAAACTGAAAAAAGATTCAAGGTCATTAGGGTTAATCAAAAAATTAGAACCAAATCCTAGAAAGAGACATTAAAGGAATTGTATATGTTTAGTTATGAGACAGAACAGACAGAATTACACTCTTTAAATATTTAAAAGAATGTCACACAGATGATGATCAAGAACTGCTCTTTCTTGTTCCAAAATGCAGGGCATGTAATAATGGATTAAAGTTACAGTAAACCAGCTTTGAACTGAAAGTTAAAGGAAAAAAGCCCTAACACTAATAGCGATTACTTTAATAATAATAATAATAATAATAATAATAATAATAATAATAATAATAATAATTTTATTTCTATACCGCCAATAATAATAATAATAATAATAATAATAATAATAATAATAATTTTATTTCTATACCGCCCTTCTCCCGAGGACTCAGGGCAGTGTACAGCCAATTTAAAAACACAGGACACAACAATGATTAAAAATTAAAATAATTAAATAAATTTGGCCGATTTAAAACCCCAAAAATTAAAATACCCCAATTTAAAATTATTATATTGATAGCCCTGCCTGGCGGAACAACAGGGTCTTCAGTGCGCAGCGAAACACCCGGAGGTCAGAGATCTTACATATTTCCGGGGGCAGTTCATTCCACAGGGCTGGGGCTCCCACAGAGAAGGCCTTCCCCCTGGGTGTCGCCAGCCGACATAACTTGGCTGATGGCACCCTGAGGAGACCCTCTCTGTGGGAACGGACTGGTCGGTGGGAGGCTATTGGTGGCAGAAGACGGTCTCGAAGGTACCTGGGTCCTATGCCATGGAGCGCTTTAAAGGTGGTAACCAACACCTTGAATCGCACCCGGAAGACCACTGGGAGCCAGTGCAGCTCGCGCAGGAGGGGTGTCACACGGGCACAACGAGTTGCGCCCTTAACCACCCGCGCGGCCGCATTCTGGACCAGTTGGAGCCTCTGGGTGCTCTTCAAGGGGAGCCCCATGTAGAGAGCATTACAATAGTCCAGCCGGGACATCAACAGTCAACTTGCTGGAGAGATGGTATGCTCCTCTTCACTGATACATTCAAGAAGTTGGACAACCATCTGTCTCTGGATGCTTTTAGATTTTTGTACTTAACAGGACTTGGACCTAAATAGCCCCTTCTACCTTTGTAATTCTATGATATAGATTTGCAATTACTATCACTTCAGCACAAATTTGGATTTGTAAATATTACTATACCAATTTTTGTGACTGTAATTTTTTACCAAGGAAAAGTGTGGGAGACCACGTTACAAAACATCTGCAACCCTATTTTAAGACCCATGATTATAGGCATCTGCAAGGCTGTTGCCATTTTGGCATGAATAGCTCAGAGACCTTTAGTTAACAACTTATATATAGTGGTTAAACTTCTACGAAATGTATACGTTCCCATAATCAGATACTGTGGACTAGCCAAGAAACCCCAACAACTTTGCCATCTCTCTAATTCTTCATGAAATTCAAGACTATCTAATTTCTTTGACAGTCTCTCATTATGGTATGCATAATTTCAATGCATACTATTTGGCAGTACAATAAACCTAGATGCCTTTTTTGCCTTCTCTTTAATCTTTTTTTAAAATAATGGAAGAATTTTGTTAAGACCTGTTTAATAACTGATGACACTACTCCAATACAGTAGCTGAAAATGCAAATGATCTGAAAATTACAATTGTACAGTCAAAGAGCAAAGTGGGCTAGAATTAACTGTAAAGAAAACCAAACGAAGGACAGCCATAGAATCCAGTGAAGATATTGATATAGTTAGATCAGGGGTGTCAAACTCGGTTTCATTGAGGGCCGCAACAGGACTGTTTGACCTTGCGGGGGTGGGGGGCATGGCCAGCTCGACATCACTCATGTAGCGAGGTAACCCAAGCGCTCTGCCAGCAAAAATGGTCTCCCGAGCTCTGTTTTAGTCAGCGACAGCCTCCTGCAACCCCCTGCCAGCGAAAATGGAGCTTTCACTGACAGAGGCACCTCGGGCCTGTCCTTCGCTGTTTCCAGGGCAGCCCCGTGGGCCAGATCTAAGCACCCTGTGGGCTGAATCCGACCCCCAGGACTTGAGTTTGACACCCCTGTAGTAGATAGTGTCTGCTTTTTAAGATTGATAATCAACAGTAAAAAAACTAGCAAAAATATTTTGCAGAATAGCACTTGGTGTAATAGTAACAAAAGCCTTGTGAAAAATATTCAAATTCTGCAAAGAATAAAATAATGCAGTTAATGGTACTCCCTGGGACACTCTACGGCCGTGATGGTGAACCTATGGCATGCATGTAACAGGTAGTACACGGCACCCTCTCTGTGGGCACATGAGCCCTCATCCCAGTTCAGCTCCGTCGCGAATGCGGGGGGGGGGGCGCACATGCATGCATGGGGGCAGGACGCATGTGCAGGGGCCACACACACATTGCATTTTGGGGGTTTGGGCGCGCACACTTTGGGCACTCGGTCTGGAAAAGGTTAGCCATCACTGCTCTAGGGTAGTGAAAGCTGGACCTTGAAGAAGAAGACTGGAATGATTCCATTTAGAATGACACTTCTGAAATTTGGTACTGGAGAAAATTCCTAACCTGTCCAGAAATAGACAATAAAACAAAACAAATGGCTCATAGAACAAACCAGTCCAATCAAGGCACAAATGACTGGACTCAAATGATTGCATTTTTGGACATATTTTAAAAAGAGTTAGATCCCTGGAAAAATCCATAACAGTAAACAGAAGAGGACAACAACCAACAACCAACCAACTCAATTATAATAGTGATGGATGCATGCCTGAAAGTCTTAAATAGCAAGGTTCGGAACAGATCATCATGAAGAAAATCTATGTTGTTAGTTGACACTGATTAGATGGCACATAATCAATCAGTGGACTAACTACAAGAATAGAGGGGATATTCATTTGCTGTGTCCTTCCAAATCAATGGTGTTAATTCTGATGTAGTACTATCCCTTTGCCTAGGGATAGGCAATTAAATTTAGGTCAGATCAAAATGGATGATTTCAAATTCCATCCATCCCCTTGTAATGATAACAACTAATTTTCACATCAGATATCTAGGCTTATGTTGTCAGTGACTATACCTACTCATACCTACAGGCAGGATAGATAAAAATCAATGATTTTTTTTAAAAAATCAAAAAAATCGGATTTTTTTATTTAAATTGGATTTTTTTTTATTTAAATCAGATTTTTTTGATTTTTATCAAATTTATTTTAATAAAAAACTTTTGGGGTAAAAATCTATCATAAGATAGTTTTCTATTTAAGATGCATAAATAATTTAGTTTATTCAGCATGAAATGGAGCTTAGTTATGTAGCATGAGGCTGTATATTCTGCAACACTGGGACTATCGATGAGTCAACAGTGGGTCAAAGGAGTAGCAGAGATGACAGTTGCTCTTTAAAAATTATGATTTAAATCGAGTTGATTTAAATCAAGCCTTTTTACTAGTGATTTAAATCATGATTTAAATTGTGATTTAAATCAACTCCATTTAAATCAAATCCACCCTGCCTACAGGCTTCTAAAAAGCCGTAACTTACAGTAACTATTGTATTATATATTCTATGTCTGAATGATTCTATCCTATGTCTCCAAAATAAATTTATTGGTAAAGTATTTTTTTGATAGTAGAAACTATGAATCAGTGGAACAGATTACAATGTTTTTTTTCCCTTTTTCACTGGTGATTTTCAAACAAAAGGCTGAATAGTCATGGAGACTGTAAATCCTGCAATCTGCAAGGGATTGTACTTGATGACCTTTGGTACCTGCCAATTCTATAACTCTTTAAGAGGAGAAAAGATATAAGCAGACACATTCAGTGCTGAACATTAGAACAGATAAGCATCACAAGATAAAGAGAAATGAAAATTAAACCAAAATCACCTAGAACTTCTTCTACTGATATAGCCAAGATAATCATGTTGGCCATGAGCATTTCTACATTAACATTTTAAGCATTATTCAGCTTTGCTAAGATGACACAATATTGTTCTTCACTAATATGGTGGAAGTAGATAGAAGACAGCTAGAAATAAATCCAACCAGGCATGGGTACGTATCCATGTCTGGCCTGACATTATGGTAACAAGTAAGGCGAATCATGCTTACTTAGGTGGCTTTGTCTAGGGTAATGAACTATCTGCAGGATAAAAAAAACAATTTTATGATTTGCTACCTTGCTGCTGTGTTTAGTTTGCACATTTTGCAAATTAAGTCATTAGAATTTGCTATAGCTTTGATTCCTTATGGACAGTCTCTAGTGATAACTGGAGCATCATTTCTCTAACAGGACTCCATCCTGAAGATTCCATCCCAGATCCAGTAGCACAGCAGCCCCCAACCTTTGGGGCACCAGGGACCAGTTCCATGGAGTTTTTCCACGGACCAGAGGGGGTGTGATTTCATGTGCTGCCTGCATGCTGCAGATGGGGCTTCGCTTGTTTGCACAGTCTGGTTTCTGGCATGCCGTGTCCCGGTGCCAGTCCATGAACCAGGGGTTGGGGACCCCTGCAGTAGCATTTGCCAACTATCAACCAGCGCCAACATTCCCTGTTGGGGGAAGGTTACTGAAATGATGGCAGTGGATCAACATTGCTGCCCTTTAAAGGAAACAGATTGAATGGACCTTTTTCAATTAGGTCCAAGGCCAGTTTTGAGATAGAGATGGCCTCAGTTACTCTCCTGGATGACCTGTGTTAGGACCTGGATAGGGGAATGTGTGCTTTTCCTAGTCTTGTTTGATATTTTGGTGACTTTTAATACCAGCAGGAAACTGAGACAAGGAAGTACTGCTTTTTTGTTTCAGCACCAATGTTATGGAACAGCCTCAATTTGGAATAGTCTCAATTTGGCTGGCCCTCTTTGTAGGTTTTCCTCAAGCCCCTATAGCCGTGATGGTGAACCTATGGCACGTGTGCCAGTAGTGGCATGCAGAGCCATCTCTCTGGGCACACCAGCTGTCGCCTGTTGCTCTTCTGGGTTCTGGCGCTTGGCCAGCTGCCCTTCGCATGCACATGCGAGAAACTGGAAGACCATGTGACCACACGCATGCACACACTGGAAACCGGAATTTCAGCTTCCCAGCGCACACATGAGCGCCGGGGAGCTGCTCTTCTGGTTTCCAGAGCTTCCCCCCCCCCGTGCACGTACTCCCATTTCAGCACTCGGTCCCGAAAAGGTTCACCAATACTGCCCTATAGTGTTGCTCTCCAAGCCTGAGTAAAGGTGATTTGTATTTGGGTAGTGTGCCTTCCCCTGATTTGAGCTGTTGTTGTCATCTTTTATTCTCTATTTTTGTAATGTTGTTTCATTTTTAATTTTTATGTAGGGTATGTTTTACATTGTATTTTTATATGAGTCACTGAAAGTCCTTTTTGATTGTGATGATATACAAGTGTTTAATAAATAATGCTGCTATAATTTGCTATTGCATAAAGGCTTGTTGAGAAACATTCCAAATATAATAGGCAGTGCCTTTATTAGGCTAACACAAAGGTCATTTAAACCATATGACTTTTTAAATAAGTACATACACACATACATATAAATATCCACTCCTCTCTCTCACAGAGGAACTCTAAGCATCTTTTTTTAAACAGATGGAGACAAAAATGGCTGATGTTGAAGTAGTGGAGACTGTATTTGGACATAGTCTGAAGAAGAAATGTGTGTGGGGGAAACCACAAACATTCAAGTTAAGTTATGTCAAGAGTGATGGTTTTAGGCTGCCTTGAAACTCTGTCTTCTGAGATGAAAAAAGAAAAACACTAATTACATTTTTAAAATAGTTATTCAGAACTACCTCCAGAAACCCACAAAACACCTCAGTAGACAGAAGCTGAAAGAAACTAAACTGTTTTTGTATTTTATATTATTTTAGATAGTGTTTTGGCCAAAATAAAGAAAACCAGAGGCAAAGGGAAGAACAAGTACAGAGGATATACCTATCAAGAACAGAAGCCTCAGATTCAAATAATAGAAGATTATTTATTTCCAAGGGAAAATCCTCCTCGAGCTATTAAATTCAGCTTTCTATCAGATCAAAGCCAAGAGTACCATGATAGTCATAAGAAATATTCCAAATGTTATATTAGGAATATCTTTATCAGGCCAACACAAAGTTTGCAATATAATAAACAATATCCAAATATGAAAAATAAATATTTTTTATTCTCTATGTGTGGTCACATTTAAAAATTAATAGCAAATCACCAACTACTAGAAACACAGGTTCTCAAAGGCAGGCTATGGAAGTCTATTCCACAATAGTAGAATTTTGTCTTTCTAGTTCTTGAACCTGTCAGTTACTGCTATTTTCTGTTTCCTTTGCTGAAGGTGCCATGCTTTTTAATTCTACTGAATTAACAGTGATTAAAGGTAGATCACAGAGTTGATTTAAATTCCCAGATGCCGTATTGTAATGCTACAACCCATCTGGCCCTGATGACATCAGACTTCCAACATGAATTTATGTGCAGTTCCGAAACTTTGCTCTTGCCCTTCTGAGTTATTCTATAGGAATCCAATCTAAGCATGTATTGTACTTTTGGTTGTTGTTGCCTTCAATTCAGAGTTGACTCCTGGTGACTGCCTGGACAAGAATTTTTGGCAAATGATTTGCCTGCTTTCTAGGGCTAAGAAAAACTTTCTGGCTCAAAGTCACCCAACTTGCTTTGTGCCGAAGCGAGACTTGAACTCTGTGTCGCCCAGTTTTTAATCTGATGCCTTAATTACTACCATGTTTCCCCGAAAATAAGACAGGGTCTTATTTTCTTTTGAACCCCGAAATAAGGACTTGGCCTTATTATCGGGGGTCTTATTATTTCAGGGGTGCAGGAGGCCCCAGGCGGCCTGCACACTCACAGCTGGGAGTCCGGTAGAGAGACATTCCCTTCGTGCACCGCCATCAAGCCCCTCCCCTCCCGTGGAGTGTATGTAGAACGCGAGCAGCCCGAAGGCACCAAGCACCAAATGCCTGTCCCCACCCCCACTCGCGCGCCTCCCAGGCCTTACCATGTCGATGTGGTCAAAGCCAGTGAGCACCAATTCCTTAGGGAGCTCGTAGCCAATGCCACCGGCGCCCGCCACCAGCACCCTTTTCTTAGGTATGATTCAATTTTACTCATTATGGCACTATACCAACAATAAGTGTTCTCCTTTTTTCCGTTTGAAACTTCATTAGTCTCAGCCATCCACTTAATATTTGGTTTTGTTCTATAAATCAAACAATGAACCGAATTCCTTTTAAAAATCTATTTAGTAGATGATTTCATAACATGGCATTATTTTGACAAAGGGTCATTGGCCAGGACATTTTCAACCCATCTGAGAAACTGATCTTCTTCAAAATAGCCTTGATAATTTCATAAAAGAAAAAATAGATTTAAGTACAAAGCAGCGACTATCCTCGAAAGTTCCTTCAGCTAAAAATCATCTAATAGCGTTCATGAGTTCATAAACCATCATTAAATTACTGATTATAGTTTTGGGAACTATGAAAGCTATCAGTCAACAGCATGTCGGATTTTAGACATTGTCCCTTCTCCTATAAGACCCACTGGTGGGCTTCTGCAGGAGGTTGCTGCTTTTATCAGAATGACAAAGGCAGCAGTACATTTGTTGTACAAGGGCCACCTGTTTTGTATGTGCATACAATGTCATTTCACAATGCACATGAAAAAAGGCAGGTCTTGTGTCGCAATGCCACCAGGCTGCTTTTGTCATTCTGTCCCTTTGTGGCTATGTGCTTCCAGTTGTTATAAGTGGAGGTGAGGCTTCAAACACATAAGTAAGAAAAAAGGTGCAATTGTTTTCAGATTTTGTCTTCTTCAGTCGATCAGCATTGCAAGATTATACCATATCACAACAAAGCTCAGAAATCTAAACCTCTGGTCCCGGTCACTGACCCAGATTGGATCCTGCATTACATCATATCATGTGGTACTTAGAGCTTATGCTGGGCCATCATAATTATAAGCAAAGAGCAAATGTTTTGGAGGACTCAAAACTGCCATTCACAAAAAGAGCAGCATCTTATAAATCATCAAGTATTTCCAAGGAAATAGACGAACAGAAAAACCCATCTGTAATTCATTTTTCTTTGTTAGCCTCTCCTGTAGAAGCATCTCAAGACATCAGAGGAAAGTATAACTTAAATTTAAATAGACCATCCATCATACCCTTGAGCCCCTCTCAGCCAGTATCACCACAAGTGACTGAAAGGAAGATCACCCACCAGATTGTTCATGTCATGCTCTACAGAAGAGCTCTGCTTGCCAAGAACAATTAGGTCTGACTAAATCTACCTTTCACTTCATTAGGAATTTTAATTGCTCAGTTGCTAGGTGAAAAACTAACTTCTCCTGACATGCCATCAGTCCTACTAATAAAACCTAAAATGTAGCAAAAATAGTAATGTTCTCAGACCATCCAAGTCTAGCCCAGGCTGTGTACAAAAATATTAGCTACATTGGCCCTCAGATCTAAAACACTTATTTCCTATTTTCCAAGGATTGCATTCCAAGACCCTCTGATTTATTTTCAAATATATTGTAGTGCGCAAGGAAGATTTATTTTTAATGTGCTGTGGCATTCAAATCACAGGAAAAACTATTTGCATTTTAAAATAACCTGTAAAATCACCTAATTTCATCAAAATGATCTAGAGGATACATTGCATGTATGCTGTTTTAATGCAAAAGTCATAAGCAAGCCTTAATGATTTCTTTCATATTATCTGCCATTGATAAAAGAAAACTAAAATTGTTAGGACACACTATAGAAGACAAAAGAAAGGCAAGCAACCATGCAATTATGTAAAAAAAAAAATACATTATGCCATGTTTGTTTTCACAAAAAACAACCACCCCAAAATGGGAAATTCTTATTGTTAACCCTTTTTTCCTGTAGGCCTTATGAATTCAAGCACTTTTGACTATATTACAAACTCTTAATTCTGTAAGGAAACTCATTGCTTCCATTATCAATATGCTATTTAACAACCCCCCCCCTTTTTTTTTTAAGTCAAAGTCGGACAGAGGTAGTAATTCTTATTAGGATGGGGTGCGCGCTTAGTTTTTTTTTTTTTTATCATGTATTTTAAAATTGTGGCCTTGTTTTATTCCAGAAAGTACTATAGGCCTGGTTTTAATGCCTTGAAAACCGAACACGTGTTGGCTGCAGCAAAGTGCAGGTCTGGCCTTTATTACGATGAGTGAGATTTTTTGTGAATCGCGCTTCTCCCCCCCCCCCCACCTCTCTCTCCGTGCTCCAATTCCCGGGCAGGTAACATTCACATCTCGGAAACAAACCTTTCCGATTCTTCCCCCTTCCTCCATTTTCGCTAACTAATGAGGAACAGCGTTAATATTTCCGTGGCTGGGAGAAACGGCTTTTTCACAAAAAAAAAAAAAAAAAAGCCCTAATCCTTATTGCGGTATTAAATATCGGTTTGAGGCCCTGGAGCTTAATTAAGGTTGCTATTGTTACTGTGTCCTACGCACTTCATTTCTCACGAAGCTCGACGTTTTCTTTCCCACCAGCTTCCTCTTTCCCCAAAAGCGAGACTGGGAACAAGCCTCGGCTTTGGGGTTGGTTGGGGTTTTTTTTGTTTTTTTTTAAACCCGCGAAGGAAGCCCATAGAAATGGAATCCTTTCTTGGCGCATCGCAAGACCCGCGCAGGCACCCAGCAGCTGTGCTCTTGCAAACAAAAAGGGTAAAGAAAAAAGGCGCCCTTTGCTGCTGCTGCTGCTGCTGCGGCCGATCCTTACCTCCTCGGCGCGCAGGCAGAGGCAGCCCAGGATCCCCCGCGTCCCAATTCCTGCCGGCGACCAAAACACCCGCTCCCTTCTGCTCCGCGGCGCCTCACCATAGTCCCAAATTCGTCGGCCAGCAGCATCTCCTCGTAGAGCCACTCATGGTCGGTTGGTCGGTCAACAGCGCCCGTTTTTCTCGGGCTGGCGACTTCCCAGTTTACCCGCTCCGGAGAGAGAAACCCTTGCTTCGGACTTCCCACTCCCACCCTGCAAATTGTCACTCACTTTCTCACCCACCCGCCACCACGCGCTGCTGCGCTGGACGGGCGGGGGAGGTAAACTGCAACTCAGCACGCGCAACAGCAGCCCGGGCTTTTTTTTTTTTCTTTCTTTCTCTCTCTCTCTCTTTTTTTTTTTTTTTTATCTTTTCTCGCAGTCTCCCGCCCGCCAAAGGCGAGGTCCGGAGCTCCTCGTCTGTCCTGGGAGCTCTACTTCAAGCAGCAACAGATTGGGAAGGGTGGGGAGCCCAGCGTTGTCAGTCGAAAAAAAAAAAAGCAGAGCAGCTGTTTCGAGGAGTCTCGGGAGCAGGAAATGCCACAAGACTTAAATCCAACCACGTCAGGAAGACCGCGCGCGCCCGTGTATGTGTGTGTGTTGTGTGTATGTTTGAGAGAAAGAGAGAGAGCGAGAGAGAGAGAGAGGTGGTAAATAAAATCCGGGAGGGATCATTATGTTCTGGAATGGATCTTTTTTTTTTTTTTTTTTTTTAAAGCCGAGGCGGCTTTAATCGCGTTAACTGTGAAAGAAGGCAGGACTTAGCCGAAAGGAATATAAACGTTAGTCATTCAGTGTCTAAAAGGAAGATAAACATGAATCAAGGGAAAAAATGCCTTTCCTCTGTTGGGAAAGCGGTTTCCTACAGCCGGTTGGTGGGGGGGGGGGGGAGTGGAAGGAGCTTTCGGCTGGGCTGCCTTTCCTCAGAGCCTCCCTCTGTTCTGCTTCCAGGGCTTGAAAGCCCGCAGAATAGAAAATAGCAGAATCGAGCAAATAAAGGACTTGCTACCCTCTACCGGACAAACAAGGTCGAAAAGCTGGTCCCGGTTAAGAATAACACATGAATGGAAAATGTATATAGAAACAGAAGATTCTGGCCAGGAACCACGCGGAAGTCTCTCTCGGCAACGCTGGCTTCGCAGCGTCTTTCGAGAGGCACCGAAAGCCCGTGCAGGCGAAATGCCCCACGCGTGTTAGTGAATTGTGGGCGAAGGAAGTGCCATTGGAAAGCCCCAAGAGTGCTTTATCAAGGGTATTTCTCCGATGATTTTTGGAATTCAGCCTCTTCCTAGGGAGCCTTCTAGACAGAATTCCGACAATTACCGGAGAAAAAAAATGCATTGTGCAGTGCAAATTTCTTTCTCGTGCTTATTTGGAAATATCAGCTTACAGTATAGCATTGCAAATGCAGGGTAAGCAGTAGGTAAGTTTGCAATTTCAAGATCGGTTATGATTTTTTTTTTTTCCTGTTCCATAATTGCATTTACAACTTCGCAGGGATTTTGGAATGCAGAGGTGGGCCTATGTGTTGCATGATGCTTTCAAGTTGCAACATCAGTTTCTTTGGTGGAGTCTTCTAGGAGAAGCTGTATGCTACTTATATAACTAAGCAAGAAAATCAAGGTGGTTAGCATTTTGAAATCTGAGGAGAATGGAATACAAAATCGGTTAGATTTTGTGCTCAAGTAAATTCATCTTGGGAAACTATGAAACTATGAACATGGTCCCCCAGTATTGCATGAAGCCCCAAATCCCCTCATGGGTCTCCCAACACTGAACAGTTATATGTGGCATATTTTTTTGTTGTTTTGAAGTAGGCAAATACTATTCTGCTTTAAAATAGGCTTAGGTATAAGACAAAAATCCTAACAACCACAAAAAAGCAGAAAATCCCAGTTCAACTTGCATCAGCATCCCAACATCACTGCTCCCTTCTCTTGGCGATTATAGAGGGAAAAGGACTGGCTTCTTTCATTTTAATCACATGAAATATGCAGGAGCCTCTTTTTCACTGCAAAAAAGCTACTTAAGGAAAGTGTTGCATCTAAGTAAGCCATCGCAATACCAATTCCTGGTATAGCTATAGTTAGAACAATTAACAATGGAATGACTTGCCTCCAAAAGTTGTGGTTCTCCAACACTGGAAGTTTTTAAGAAGAGATTGGATAACTGTTTGTCTGAAATGGTACAGTACAGGGTTTCCTGCTTGAGCAGGAAGTTGGACTAGAAGACCTTCAAGGTCCCTCCCAACTCTCTTATTCTGTTACATAGCTTGGCCCTTGCACATAATTTAAATGTAATTTTGAAAAATAATCCAATCTAGGAGCACTACTTGAAAGATAGAATCATGGCCCAACAATTTGCTTGGAAATCCTACATGGAAATCATTCTGCATGGAGTAGAAATATATTTACAAGTAATTGCCTAGATTAGCTATGACCTTCTCACACCCTCCACCAGATGGACAGATAACAATAGAACCAATTTAAGATCATTCTTAAAACAGAAAAGCTCATGCGCTATGGTGTTCTTACTAATGAACATTATAACATGAGGATGAGAAGGAAACTGGAAATATTGATTGCCGACTGCACATTTATCCATGATTAACAGATGAAGCTGCCAACGGAAAGGGGGAAACCTTAATCCAGTGGTTTTCAAACTTCCCACAGAACCCCTTTAAATACCTTTTGTTGCTACAGACCATTGCCATGGACCAACAAGACTTCATTCAAATTTAAATCATAACATTTCTTCAAGACTTCACAGATCCCCTGTGACCCCATCGTGACCCGCAGGAGTCTGTGGACCACAGGTCAAGAACCACTGCCTTAATCTATTTGCACAATCTGCAGAGAGTAGCCACATACTTTTCTTCTGGATCCAATATAAATATTTGCAACAAAGCTTCCTTCCTGCATGAAAAGTTTTACTTCTGAAGAGTACACTTTTTTTATTTCCATTTCCTTATCTTTCTGGCCATTCAGGAGTGTATCAGGTACATATATTAATTCTACAGGAGAGTATGATGTCCTTCAAAGTTCTGAGTTCCTGGGACAAAAATATAAATTTTTCTGTACAGCTTGAAAGCCAAAGGACTGGTCTACATTCTGCAGCTAAAATGCGTGCAGAAAATAACTAGTAATTGAACTAAACAACTGAAAGTGAAATATGTTATTAATCCAATAAAAGAAGAAAAGTAATTTTGCTTAGACCCCTCAAAGCAAGATGGCTGTCTGTCATGGATTTTAAAATGTCAAGAAGACAGCATAAAACCTTTGCCCATTTTATATGCCTTTCAGCTGCCATCTTGACTTTATTTTTACCTCCTGTGGACCCTTGACCACAAGACAAAAGGGTATCAGGCAGTAAGGCTAAGAATCACATTTTCTGAAGAATTTTCTTAAACGAAAATTAAATCTGATTGCATTTCAGTTTCAAATGTATTAAAAGCACTGGAAATTATCAGTAAAAAGAAGTTGACCATCAGGTTTACAAATGTTCATATATAAAATATGGTTTAAATTATTCTGTTTGATTTGAAATGGCTTTACATAAAATACTAACTTTTAGAAAAAGACTCTTATATTCTATACCTATATACTAATCTTATATAGAAGTCTCCTGCATAATCTACTCTTGTTTTATTGACCCCTTACTATTTTTAATCTTACGTACAAAAATTAATGGGAAATTAAAGAGACCTATAAATTAATGGAATATATTGCTGTAATTTTCCCCCTCTGTACTGAGATAACACACTCACATGAAAAAGCGAACAAGCCATCTAGGACTGCATAAATGAATGAGACACTGCAACGCTAAATCAAACTTAAACTTACTTAACTTGTCTCATGGTAACTGACACAATGAGACCTCTGCAATCAAACTTATATTGATTAAACAATAAAAGGATACTCTCCGATAACTAAAATAATTTATTCTCATTTGCACGACTGAAAAGAACAGTCATTTATTTAATAAAGCAGGTGATGAATACAACAGCTTCTCATCTCTAGCCCACCCATCCATGCGTAATTCACCCCTGAATGAAATACGAATCTTGTGTTTCTACCTTTAAATGCTTTCGGATGAAGCTATTGGCTAAAATGCTTAAAGGCATCATTCAGCGAAGTGAACTCTGTAAAAGGTGTCTGAAGTTGTGTCTCTTCTGATGGCACAAGTGAAATGAAATCCTGTCCTGGGTAGCTAAGAGGTTTATTTTACAGTTCAGAAAACAGACAGTGGCACAATTATATTGGTTTTTCTAATTGCAAAGTTGCCATAAGTCTCTCAAGTAATTAAAGGAACAAAGAAAAAAAAGTCACAAACAACTTTCAGTATCCCAAAAGAGAAGAGAATTCTCTCTGGAGAATTACACAAACCAGTCCTTTTCCAAGACCTTAGGAAAATTTTAATACTACAATAAAAAAGTAGCATCAGATTAAGTACTCTTATTTGTTAGTATTCAATAAATTCTATCAAGCTTAGCCACACAGAATTTTACAAAAGTGCAAGCAGCTTGCCTGTAAATTCTGCCTACAGGTTAATAGAATAAAAGACTTCAGCTAGGATATTTTTTTCATTTGCAATGGATATTATTTAGAGACTAGGCTCACATATGGCATTAAAATTAGTATTTTGTATTATATTACACTCCAGTAAGATTTGTTTACATTTGGCAGTATAAATTGATTTTGTTCTGCCTAATTTCCATTTTCTTTCCAAATTAAAAGCACTTTCCCCCAGATATACTTGGTAATTTCAATTTATCACACCAATTAATTTTTTTTATTTCTAGACATAGAATTACTGCAAATAAAACAGTCATGTGAGATGTAAAACTGAGAAGTACATATACTGACCTTGAGAAAACTAACTGTCCCTTACTTTGTAATCCGGTACAGCCTCAGGCCCAAATATAGATGTAGAGAGAGTATTATAAATAAATATATAAAGAACAGCTGACAATACTTCTAATCATTATTTGTTAATTATTCATATACATTATAACTTCCCTTGTCCTTTAAATATATAATCAGTTGATTTCTCCTATATTATTACATGTTCCATACTTTTTATTCTTATGCAAAGCAACTTTTCCTTTTCTCCTAGGATCAGTTTAAGTATTTTCCTCACTGCCATTATTAATATTCATGCCATCCTATCACAGTTTCTGTGTAGAAATAGAAGCATCACAACTGATGTTAATTACAATATAGAAAATCCCAAGGACAAGAAACTTTACACTAGGTCCAGAGTCACCTTACTGGGGAGATGGACAGCAAATAAATTTAATAAATAGTAATAATAATAATTGTACCCACCTAAAAGGGGTATTATTTTTGTTTTGTTTTGTGCAATAAATGGTTTTGGCATATGGCTGAATAAAATCATTGCTGCAAATAATATTAGTACTACTAATACCAATAATATCCATTACAGAGCCTCCAGTTGTGTCTCTTGATGAGGTGGCACTGCCCTTGAAAGACCAGGTTCTTGTAGAGAATCGGGGAGATGATTCTGAAGGTAAAACGTAATAACTCTTACATAAGCAAAGATGCCTGAAATAGTCCTTAATCCTTGGGAAGCAAGATAATATGAAAAGGCTCAGGTGGGCTGTATAAGAGGGAAAGGAGGTAAAGCACAAATAAGGCTACATGGAACTTTTGAAAATTACCCTAAAGCTTCAATTAGTCCAGAATGTTGCAGCCTAATTATTTGTGTATACATAGTAACATGAGCACATGACACAGTGCTGTGGATTCATGCCCTGGCAGTGCTTTCACATTAGTACAATTCAAAATGCTGGTTTTGCTCTACATCATGGTATCTCCAGAAGATCTCCTGTACCTAGTTTTGACCTGCCCATTGTGAAGTTCTTGTGAGTACCCATTGGCAGTGTTTTACATTGGTGACAGAAGGTGAATGAAGGCTCCCAGACATTGTTTTGCTGTTGTGACATTGACACTTTGATATATTCTCTTATGAAATTCAAGTAGCTCCTAACTTCCTAGGTTTTAGGTAACTATTAAAACCTGAATTGTTCAATGAGGCTGAATGTGACAATATAATCCAATGTAATCCCAGCAGATTGAGCTAGCAGGAACAGTGGGAATCGCTACTGGAAAATGTAGTTCAACAACAATACTGTGAGACGGCCATACAGTTCCCTTTCCCCCCAGTTACTTCACAAATCTCTCCACTTTTAATCTGAAATAGCAATAGCACTTAGATTTATATACCGCTCCATAGTGTTTTGCAGCACTCTCAGAGCAGTTTACAAATGTCAGCATATTGCCCCCCCAACAATCTGGGTCCTCATTTTATCGACCTTGGAAGGATGGAAGGCTGAGTCAACCTTGAGCCGATAAGGATCAAACTCCATGCTACGGTCAGAGTTAGCCTGCAAATACTGTATTCTAACCGCTATGCCAGCATGGCTCTAAGAAAGCAACTCTTACTCACTTCATTAGGAGTTACAGGCATAACTTTGTGGCTATAATTACTAGCTGTCTTTTCTTAGAAACTTAAGTTGCTGCTGGCAGAGATGGGGAGCAAATTGCAGGGCACCGAAAAAGCAAATGAATATAGACATTCACTGGTTCACTGAATTTTAAATTATTTCTATATATGCAATACTGTCTGGGGCTATCAAGAAGAGTCATTCCTATCTCAGGTTGTTGGATGCCAGCACTACCATCCAAATTCTACTCATCCTGGTTTCAGGTGTTACATTCTTATTAGTTTCCTCTCTGCTGGGTATTCAAGGTGTATATTTTCTTTTGTTGTCATTGGTTCTGTACTAGTACAAATCCAAATCTGTAACATTAGAAAGACAGTGGAATATATAAAGTTTCTTGGAAGAGAGCAGTTAGGTTATTTTTGGAATGCATGACTAATAAGAGAAAAAAGGATCAGGTTGCTGCTCTCTTGGGAACTAAAATGACCAGTGTAAAATTCTGTAAACACTTTTGCCATCCCGCGGTAAACAGAATTAATAAAGTCCCAACTGCTTAGCCTCTGTTGACCTCCATTTTAGCCGAGCAGCTCTTTATTAGCAGAATATCTCTGAAAAACCAGTGAATACAAAACTTGGCAACATTTCCAAGATTCCACATTATAGGACGAACAATTTAAACTAACACTGTAATAATATTAAAGCAGTCTAATATAAAAATTCTAGTGGTTCAAAATCAGGATAAGCTTATTGCAGAAGGAAGATAGGGTGCCAAAAAGAAAAAAGAAAAACTTTTACACTAATTTTCTTGATTCCACCTAGTTGCTAGGCAATATGAATGTATAGCTAGATTAAGAGTGCACTATGGATGAATATGACAGAATTAAGAGAGAAATTAGAATATACCATAGCAGTTTGCATACTAAGATGCATCATCTTTTTCACTGTTTTTTGACTTCGTTTAGATAGAAACTGTCTTTGTTTACCTAATTTGACTTTGAAATCCGAACCGGGAGAAGTAAGCACAAGGCAAGATGGGTTAAAAGTATTTTTCTCCTGCCTCCAGGCCATGGTTTCTTAGAAATCCTACATCATGACAATTTCATTTCTCTTTTTGCTTTCCCAATAGAAAGCAATTTAGAAGAGTACATGATATACTAAGGGCCATAGAGCCATAACTGAGTGGCTATTTGATTGCTCTGAACTCAAGCACATATCTTCACCTGGCATATATTGCCACTTTAAGCTGAGGAATAAAAAATGAGTCCTACAGTCAGAACTTCCAACTCCTGGTTAGAGAAAGCTCTGAAACATGGTCATGCTCCGAATAAAATGTGAATTCGAATCCTTTCTCTCCCACGTGTTTCCATTTCACACACCATTTGTAATGATTAAGTGCTTGCATTCTTGGGAAGGAAAACTGAAACGTGTTAAACAGCAACAATGCAATCTTGCTAACTCAGAGTTAAAAGCAGAAGTTTATGGCATATCAGTGGCTGAAGTCAAAATAAGAATAAATCAAAATGAGTAGACAAGCTGCTTTGTTTTTATTTCCGTGAATAACAACATGGGAAGATGGAGGTAGGTGGTACAATCTGATAGAGAAAGGCTAAATAGTAGCTTTCCGGTAGCCAGGCCTTAGAAAATTCCCTCTTATGTACTAGAGGTCTTTGAGCAATAGATTTCTTTACATATGCACAAAGTGTCCAAATATGAATCCGAAAGGATTATTATGGCTTGAATCCAAATTCCTACCCTACATTTTTTGCACGAGTCATATTGCTACAGTTAGAAATTTGTTTTCTTTTTCTCAAATTAATGTTTATTAACCAACTAAACCTGTATAGGTTTACTTGTACAGTTGACAAACCTGTATAAAATACCGATATGAATATTTAAAATAAGCAAACAAAAATCAGTATCTTCTGTACTCCTACATCTTCCTTTTGCTGGCCTCTCACTATTTTGCAATTTTTTTGTTTACAAACATTATTGACATACTGCATATTTTCAAATATATTTACAAATACGTCTTAGTTTGTATCTGTGTATGCATGCACATCAGAGGTGCATTTCAACAGGTTCTGACCAGTTCTGGAGAACCGATAGTGGAAATTTTGAGTAGTTCGGAGAACCGGTAAATACCACCTCTGACTGGCCCCGCCCCCATTTATTCTCTGCCTCCCGAGTCCCAGCTGATTGGGAGGAAATGGAGATTTTGCAGTAACCTCCCCTGGAGTGGGGAGGGAATGGAGATTTTACAGTATCCTTCCCCTGGAGTGGGAACGCAATGGAGATTTTACAGTATCCTTCCCCTGCCATGCCCGCCAAGCCAAACCACGCCCACCAAACTATGGCATGCGCACCAAGCCATGCCCACAGTACTGGTAGTAAAAAAATTTGAAACCCACCACTAATGCAAATATGAATGTGTTGGAAAAAGAATTGGAACTGCATCTCAATGAGCATGACAAATTGTGGTTATCTCAGGAACACTGGCAGTCAAATCTTTTTGCTATATGTGTTGTAATTTGTTGATTTATACTTCGGTTCTATGTTATATATGTAGCTTTGCAGCTCAAATAGACATGATTATATATTGGAATGTACATCTTTAAAATGTTTAGAATTGCTGGACTAAACATATATCTTATAATGCTTGAAATAATGAAATGTATAATTTTGGACTTTGTTACACATGAAACCTATTTGTAGCCTCTTTATTATAAAAATTTTTCATTAAGGATTCAGACTGGTAACATTTGGAAAAGAAATGAAATTTTGAAAAAATGGACATTTTAACTAACTTTTGGTTAGCTTGGACTGCTTTGTTTGGACCTGTTATTAGGACAGTCAGATATTTTAGGTCCAATTATTATAAAAATAAATTCTTGATATGTTTTGCTTCTCTAATAAGTGTTATTTCCAAATATCACTTCCCAGACCGGTCAAATTAGGGCAATTTAAATGCTATTAAATACATTTTATGTAAGCTGAGCTTCAACCCTATAGATACAACTCAATAGCTTGAGAAACTAAAGGCTGAAACATAAATCCAGCCCTGAAAAATCACAATATTTTGGTGGCAAAATCACTACAGATGTGGGGTCTCTGGGTGGAAAATTCTTCTTCTTTCTAACCTTATATCCCTCCTCCATCCTACTTCCCAAAATTACTTTGCTATTTCTACAGGAGCCCAATTTGAGCCTATGAGAGGGAAATTGGAAAACTTGAGGGCACAATTGCTTCTCAGAAGTCTGTTGCTCCTACTTTTCCCTCGTCTGATTTTCTTTGGTGTACTGTGTTTGCTCCTTCCAAATGTGTGTGATATTTTTGTTCAGTTTTATAGTTTCTTACTCTTTAAGATGAAGCTACCAAGAATCATCTAGAGTTGGACAGCTTCTAAATTTAATAAAACACATTCCTACAAGGTGAAAAAAATGCCAAAGATGATCAGAGAAACTTTGGAAGGCTGAGTTACAAAGCAATTCTTAGTGAGAGCCAGTGTGACTTGATAATTAAGGTGTTAGTTTGGGTCAGGAAGATCCAGGTTCATCTTCATCCATGTAAATTTACTGGGTGAGTCCTCATTCATCCAACCTACTTGTGGGACTCACTGTTACAAGTATAAAAATGAAGTTGTGCATGTAAGCTACCTTTATCTCCCAGATGAAGAGTGGAATAGAAATCTAACAAACACATGAATAAAAGTTGTTTACTTTGCCATAAACCATGGATTACAAACTACAATACTTGGGTTTACAAAATTGTAAACAATAATAGGTTATTATTGAGTGAGTTGGACAAGCATTATGTGAGCCACTGTTTAGACCTATTACAGGATTTTGTAGTAACCTTCATTGCTTGCCAGGAACTGCCAAGTAATGAAAGGTCCTGCATTTATATCATATTGATTTAATTATATAATAGAACAATAGCTGTCCAAAAACAAACACGGTGATCAATTGCAATGGAATTTTGCTGCAGTTGTCAATAACTCAAGTTAATGCCATATATGAATGTTGGGCAATCTTCCAGGTCCAGCTATAGCTGGGGACATTCACCCAATATATAGAAGACTTTTTGACTTTTTTCATACTTTTGCCATATGCCATACCTGTAGCTTATACAGAAGCAGCTACAATATCTGTTCTACATTTTATTTTTCTTTAGGCTGGTTTCTGTATTGCCAACCAGCTGTGTGCCTCTGTGTGTGTGTTTGCGTGTGAAGATAGTATCTTTTAACAACATATGTCATGTTCATGACCTAGATTTCTTGGGAAAGAGGATTTGTTGATTTTCCCACAGAAACTAAAATGCCAAAGCACCATTCAGAAGTTACAATCACAGAGTGGACTTTTAACCACAGAGTGGACTCACATGGTTAAACGTGTAGTGAAGAAGTATTGCTGGCCGTATTCCAAGGCCATATAGTTTCATCTGCTATCTATTCAGGATGAATTTATATTGAATATGTAGTAGGGTGCTTAACTGAATAGATCCATTAAGGAATCTATTATGGGGAAAAAATATAATATAAAAGATCAAGGTCTCTTCAAGTACATGGTCATATCTGCCATCTTGACTTTATAACATGCACATCCTTCCCCTTCAGATACCTCTGAATGGAATATGGAAGTGTTAAGCCTCTCCAGTCTGTACATAGTGATCTCAAACCTTATCATAGCTCTACATGTTTCACACACAAAAAAAACCCAAAACCCCTGCATTCTATGTGTATCCATGTAAGGAAAGTATACTGTTTAGACATGTATACTCTTATCAACATGAAAATCTCTTATCAACATAGCCTTCCATGAAAATTGGAACCCCATCACTCAGGAAGATTGGTAAAATTCTGTACTTGTGATACAAGCTTTTGTTCAAATAAGAATAAGAAAAATACAGGCAGGTTCACTCTATAAATGCCATAGATAAAATCAGAGCCAAGTCTTTTCAGTTGCAAAAAAAAAAAAGTAATTAAAGTAAGGGCAAGATATTTTTCATCCATAAATGCCACAGCTAGAATGAAAGCCAAATCTTTTCAGTTACAGAAAATGCAGATGTACTTAATTTTGCAGCTAGAATGCCTGGAAACATTGCACCATAGTTCATTCATATCCATTGAGAAAACGCACAAAAATTTTAGAAACTTGTTACTGTCAATTAAACAAAATTATGTTGAGATCTTTGAGAATACAGGGTCATTTACGTTGAAATTCTGATGATACTGCTTATTCTGATTCATGAACAACAACTGAACTTGATGAATTCTGAAAAAAAACATGTTTGGCTATCTCTATCCAAAGCTTTATTTAAAAAAAATACTATCCAAAGCTTTATTTAAAAAATGACTGCCTCATTTAGTATCTGTTCTCAGTTACAATGGTGATGAAAAAGTAAATTTGTGACTGATCCTTGCATCTACAGCTTTCACAGGGCACTAAAGCAAAGGAAAGCTGAAGTAAGATTGTAAGCACAGTTGTAGTCTCACTTAGTACTTATAAAGACTTCGTATTGATATTTATTATGTTCCACATTATTTTTAAAACTTCAATCACACTGAAATCTTATTGTTTCATTGTCACTGATTGAATATATGAGCAAACCTGCACTTTGTGTGAGATGAGCAGCTACATAAATTGTATAAATAAATAAATATTGCAGAACACCACAGGGAGAGATTTGCCACTGGCACTGCTATGCGAATTATTACAGCTTTGGCAGTCTACTATACTAACCAGCCAGGAATTGGATGTGAAAAATACATTTCTCCCCAAAGCACAAAATTAAATAAAAATACACTCCATAGTGGCATCACTAGAGACTGCAAAACCATTGTGATGGCATGAAGACAACTATGACAAAACTGCAGAGTTGATGAAGCGGATGAATAAATAGTAATACTTGAGCTTATACACTGCCCTGATGACTGGTAAATGCAATGTAGTACTGATGTTATAGATGCAGTTTGGTCTAGTGGTTAAGGTACCAGGCCAGAAACTATGAGTCTGAGTTCTAGTCCCACCTTAGGCATGAAAGCCGCATGAATGGCTTTCAGTCTATCACTCACTCATCCCAACTCACCTCACAGGCTTGTTATTATGGGGAAAATAGGAGGAGGAAGGAGTATTAGGTATTAGTATTAGGTAATCAGTGGAATGACTTGCCCCCAGAAGCTGTGGGTGCTCCAACACTGAAGGTTTTTACGAAGGATTGGACAATATGAAATAGTATAGGGGCTTCTGCTTGAGCACGGGGTTGGACTAGAAGACCTCCAAGGTCCCTTCTGATTCTGTTATTCTGTATGTTCACCGCCTTCAGTTATCTATAAAAATAATAAAGGGGGGATTAAAAAATCTAAAAATAGGAAGTTGCTAAGAAGTTTCCCAACCCAGGAAATCTTTTCAGGAAGATTCTCTTATAATGTTCTCCTATCCCAACTACCCATCATCTCCCATATATAAAGATACTCCCCACTATACAGGTCATGGCATAGAAGAAACCAGCCTCCAAAATCCTCAAGCATTCTTGCAGATAGCAGTTCAACCTCCAGTCGGCACCATTATTCAGTCACCGGTTATCAGCCGGCATGATGCCAGCTTGATTTTATTTTATTGATTGGTTTTATTAGATAAATGGCTTCTTACTCTCACTAAGTGAGAAGTTTACAACTATTAAAATATTTACAGTTGAAACATTGCAAGGCTACTGCATCTCCGCTATAAAAATTTCAATGGCCATTAGATAGCCCTAAAGAAATAGAATATTCCTCATGCAGTTCCTGCCATCTAGTAAATGGCTAAATTTTTGTGGTCCAAATCTAAAAGCCCAACTTGGGTCTTTGAATGACATGTGGATGGGTACATTAAAAGATATGCAGGTCTGGGAGAAAAAGATGAGTGAGCAAAAGTGACATTTAATTAAGTCGAATTAAAATTAAATCCAGTTTATATTAATGCTTGCAATTTAATTAAAGAATTTCCCTTATGTCACAATAAAAAAGTACATATTATTAGGTCTTAAAGGATGAACCAAAGTTTTCAAGTCAATATATGCATCTTGGACTCAAATTTATGAATCCATAACTTTAATTCATATCGACATAATCTGGATCTCCCTAGCAATTAATTAGCACAATTTATTGTGGTTATTTCAAAGTATAACAGCCATTTCAGTCTGGAATTTTATGAGAAGTTACAGAATATTTCCACAAGACACTGTATTTCAGTCTTACAGAACATGGTAGCATCAAAATTGACATATGGAGGAATCGGGGATGAGAAACATAAGATGTATATGTTTAAGAAGTTCTCTATGTCTATTTTTGTATTCTTGCTCTGAAAATGATAACTTGGTTTTGGTTGCAATGAAAACTCTTATTTTGCTTAAGCCATTTTAGTAAGAGTTGCTGTAAATTACACAACAAATGGCAGGGTCCTTGCTGAATTGGAAGGCTTGCTAACTATTTGGCACATTTTGGGGCCAAAACCCCAGCAAAGCTTTGACTTGTAAAGAATGCAGATCACCAGGGCACAACTGTGTCCAGAATATGAAGCCAAAAATAGACAGATATAACATCACATAAATTATAATTTGTCATTTTAAAATTACCACCACTACAAAACAATAGTGTTCCTTCCAAGTTCAGAATTCGTGTAAGCCAAAATTGTTTTGATGCTATATATACTCTCAAGACAGCGATGTCACCAGTGCATTCTGTAGAATAAGCAAGAAATGTCACAGCCTGCCAACAGATACTCTGTGAATAAATTGCTGCCAAGCATAATAGTTGCTAGCAAGGCTTCCCAAAATGCATCAGTCAACAGTACATGACACCCCAACAGGATGTCACAGAAGCATACGCAATGCACAACTTTAAGCTACATCGCCTTTCCTCTCTGGTCATTGGCAGGAACTGACCTTGGCAGCCGCCCCTCTCCAGGTCTTTGTCTCTGAACCTCATTTGACTCCAAACACTGGTGTCAAGGGTAAGAAAGCAACCTTTCTGCCAGGATAAAATAAGATCTAGTGAGGGAGGAAACAGCTGCCCTTTTTTACTGGATTCACCAGTCAATTTTGAAGCTCCAGGCAATCTTTTCCAGCTTCTTGATATTCTGGGCATATAGGTTGAATAAACGAAAAGAAAGTATACAGCTTTGTCTCATTTCTTTGCTGAACTGGGACCAATGTGTTTTGCCATGTACCATCCAGATCTGGTTTTGCATCAGGACAATGAGATGTTCTGAGATCCCCATTTCTCTAAGCACATTCTACAACTTGACAGGACCAACACAATCAAAGGCCTTTCAATAATCAATGAAGCTTAAGTTGACCTCTTTTTACTATCGGCTTTCTCAATTATCCAAAATACATCAGCAATAACATAACTTGCCCTTCAGCTTTTTCTAAGGCCAAACGAACACCTTGCATTTCTTTTTTCTATGTAGAACTCTAAAATGTATTGAGTGATTCTAAACATTATTTTGATAGCATGTAACATTAAGAAAATAATTTGGACACTTTCTGAATTTGCTGAATCTCCTTTCTTTGGTATTGATATTTAGACTGACTTCATCCAATCTGTCAACCACTGCGTCATTCTAGAGATTTGTTGGCAAACCTTAATTATAGTCTTTACATATTCTTATTTTTCTTGTGTAGATATTTCAACAACTCCTGAAGACTTCAAAAAAAAATAATAATTATTATATGTATATGAAATCTTAATCTGTTCACCGCCCTGAGTCCTTCGGGAGAAGGGCGGTATAGAAATTAATTAATTAATTAATTAATTAAATAAATAAATAAATAAATAAATAAATAAATATGGTAATATTCCTATATTGCTTTAGCGGAGCAGCTAGGATGGCCTTCACACCTTATGTGACCCTGCTAGGATTAAATATCCTTGGCATACACTCCTGGCATTCTTTAATCATACCCTATTGCCCTGGCATGATGAGGCAGCACAGCCGGACCTTTGGAGAGAGGGGGTTAAATGTCATATCCCTAAATATTTCATCAAGAGGGATGGATCACTTTCTGTTTTTTTTTCTTTGCCAGTTGAAATTATGCCCAGGAAAATGTCTTCCCTGGACATAGAAGTTTATATGACCTTGGACCCTTCCTTGGCCCTGGCAAGCAGCACATGTAGAAGATTTGTATATTGCAAGAACTATGTTGTAGGTAATGTAGGTATGAGCCTGGGGACAACATCAATCATAAAACTGAACACAGTGTCCTAGTCAAAACAATACCTCTTTCAGATGAGGGGAGTCATGAGTCTGCTTGGGTAAGCAGAGCCCTTACACTAACTGTAAACCTTTCATTATAAAAATAATTGCTCCAAACAATAGTTCCGGTACCTCACTACATAGTGCAGCCATGCGTAATAAAGTTCTTAAGATTTTAAGAACAGCCTTTAAGAACAACAACTTGGAACAAAGGTTATGGTAGACGTCCTGCCCAAATTATTGTTGTTGTTGTTGTTGTTGTTGTTGTTGTTGTTGTTGTTGTTATTATTATTATTATTATTATTATTATTATTATTATTATTATTATTATTATTATTTATTGAATTTGTATACTGCCCTACTCCTGAAGGATTCAGGGTGGTGAACAGCCAAAAGATAAAATACATATAATACAAATGTTAAAAAACCATTAAAATACAATTAAATAATTTGGCCCAGAAAACAAAATTTAAAACACCCCAAATTTATAAGACAAATATAAAATTAAAAAAAATTAAAACAGTTTAAAAGAGAGGTTAGGCCAGGCCGGCCTGCTGGAATAGGAATGTTTTGAGGGCACGGCAGAAAGCGCGCAGATCCGGGATCCTCCGTATCTCCAAGGGGAGCTCGTTCCAGATGGCGGGTGCCCCCACAGATAAGGCTCTCCCCCGGGGGACGCCAGTCGACACTGTTTGATGTTTATAAAATGGACACTTAGACACATGTAGATGTCCTTTTTGAGATGTGCAAATATAAGTCACCATATTTTTCCTTTGTGTTTTGGAAATAATTACACTTCCACATTAGCGGGATAATGCATTTTGTGAAACCTGTGGCCATTTTTCAAACTTGCTCCTTCAGCTAGGCAAATAAGAGCAGCTGCCACATGGGCATAAATGGAGCAATGGCACATGGATTATAAACCACAAAATTAAGCTTTCCTGTTGAATAAGGGAGTTTCTCAATGGATTTAGTGCTTCCTTGGTGGGAAATGATGTATTTTCTTCTAGAGAGCCAGGAAGATGATCTTGACAGGAATACACAGAACTATTACTTAGGCAAAGAATCTAAAATATTCTTTAAGCCCCATAATATTTAGAAGGCATTTGGGCAAATAACTTATTCACTTATTCAACATACAAGAGGGAGGGGACGTAAAGCACAATCAGACTTGCAAGATTCTGTTATTATAGCCTATCTTAATAAGATATGGTTCTAGTCTGCTGGGGAATTAATATTCTGGTCTCATCTACCTGGTAGGCCCAACATTACCACATAATTATGTCCTGTATCACTTAAAAGCAGAGACGCTTGAATGGTGGACAAAGCGGCACAGTTCTGTTTCACAAATTTTAATGGCATGATTAAGTCAAGACAGAAAATGACCTGCCTGTAATTCTAAAATGAAGGCTAGTGTTTTCTAACAGTCACATACTGTAAGCACTAGTGCGCCTTACTTCATCTTCATGCTAATATGTTCTTACAGCAAGCCTAGAACAAAGTAGACGCAGGCTGTTATACGTCTCAATACGTGTTCATACTTATTCACTACACATCATCTATCAGTGTCCACTTTACATGCATATTAAATCGGGTGATTTTTTTTTTTCTGCTTTACCCTGATCAGTGTAACTAATTGCAAAATTAAAATAGCAACAGAACAAGACTTAGTCACCATGATTATCAGTTTTAGGGAAACATTTTTCTCACAGTGCTATAGTTAATGAGTGGGGAAAAAACAATATCCTGAATAGTGACTTCTTTGAAGTCAGAACTATTTGGCTCTATAGTCAAAACCGTTTTTGATTAAACAATGCATTTTTTTAAAAAAATTGATTTATATGCCGCCCTTCTCCGGAGACTCAGGGCGGCTTACAATGCGTTAAGCAATAGCCTTCATACTTTTGTATATTCATACAAAGTCAGCTTATTGCCCCCACAAACTGGGTCCTCAATTTACCTACTTTAGAAAGGATGGAAGGCTGAGTCAACCTTGAGCCTGGGGAGATTCGAACTTGCAGTAATTGCAGACAGCTGAATGTTAATAACAGGCTATTAGTCTGCTGCGCCACCATTTTGATTCTAAACTTGACACGGGACTTTGTGTCTTCCATTTTATAATTTATAACTCCTTACTATAATCCTAATCTAATTAATCTAATCTAATCTCAATAAAATTCTAAACTTCTTACTTTACTGCAGCAGGAAAGATGGAAAAACATTCTTCCATTTTCATTAAAGTTTGATAGGCCTTAATCTAGAACTGGAAACTGCTTTGTGGGAATGTTTCCATACATGCAACTGATGCATATGTAAACCTTCATCTGGAAGTATTTACATAGCCATCATAATGCTTATCACTGTACAATATAACTGAAGTTATTACAATAGAGAGGTAATTTTTCCTAAAACAAATACTCTGTTTCCCCAAAATAAGACATCCCCTGATAATAAGCCCAATTGGGCTTTTGAGTGCATGGCAGTAAGGCCAAGCGCTTATTTCAGGGTTCAAAAAAATATAAGACAGGGTCTTATTTTCAGGGAAACACGGTAAGATGTCTTTGGCATGTGCTCTTTGTCTATCAGAACAGCACAGCATCCTGGCCATAGGGAATATGAGCAAATGGTTCATTGGGTAAAAACATCCAAGCGTTTGTCTGCCATATTCTGCAAGATACCAGTGGTGGTGTGAACTATTATGCATGACAAACTCCACAGAGGTGGTATTCAGCAGGTTCTTACCAGTTCTGGAGAACCGGTAGCAGAAATTTTGAGTAGTTCAGAGACCGGTAAATGCCACCTCTGACTGACCCCGCCCCCATCTATTCTCTGCCTCCCGAGTCCCAGCTGATTGGGAGGAAATGGGGATTTTGCAGTAACCTTCCCCTGGAGTGGGGAGGGAATGGAGATTTTACAGTATCCTTCCCCTGCTATGCCCACCAAGCCACGCCCATAGAACTTGTAATAAAAATTTTTGAATCCCACCACTGAAACTCCAATAGCTGACTAAACCAAAGAATAAGGAAAAAAAAAACAGAACTCAATTTGAAGAGGGGGAAATGGCACTAGTAGGAAGAGATAATTCATTTTATACTTCACTAAATCTGATCTTCCTCACCTTGTTCTATATAGGTAATCCTCAATTTATGACTGTCATTGAACCTGGAAATTATGTAATTGATTGAGGGTACTGATTACTTAAGTTGTGACAGTCATAAAGTGGGTCATTGTGTACACCGGACTTGTTTTCACAACCTTTTTTGCAGCAGTTAAGCGAATGTTGGGGTTATTAAACTAATGCAGCAGTTGTTAAGCAAACGCCACAGTTTTTAAAGTGAACCCATTGTTCGCTGGGGTGTGTTTTTTCCCGGAAACTGAAATGGCGGTTTTTAGAAAAAAAAAACATTGAAAATCCAAGTCACGTGGCCACAGGATGCTGCAGATGGCCGTAAATGCAGGCCAGTTCTCAAATGCCAAAAATACAGTTATGTGACCATACGGGGTGGGGCTTATAAGCATAACCGAATCTGCCAATTATGTAATTAATTGAGCCTGCTAATTCTAGTCATGGTCCTTGTAACTTCAGAACTGGTTCACGGGAAGCTTTTGGGGGGGTGTATGGGGGGGTGTTGTCTGTCATAATTCTGAACAGTCACCGAGATATTGGTCGTAAATCAAAGACTACCTTTATTGTAGCTGGATAGTTCTTAACCCAGACAAAGGATTTGGCTGTCTTTTAAAAGTTATAAGGCTTGAAAATTTCTTTTATTTTCTTGCTAAACTAACCTTCCATCTTAGGAAAAGGGAGCATTGAGCCTATAGGCTTAACCTGGTCTGTAGAACCACATGTGAAACTCCTTCTCATCCTACCATTTAGATTGGAAGTGCTAATCTGGCTGTGCCCGGATTATATATTTGCAGATCTACCTTCCTTTGAATGAAATGTAGACGAAGTGGTGGGGAAGGCATAGAGCGTCTCATGCAGTGGTGAAATCCAATTTTTTTTTAATACCGGTTCTGTGGGTGTGGCTTAGTAGGCGTAGTGTGGCTTAGTGGGCGTGGCTTGTGGACATGGCAGGGGAAGGATACTGTAAAATCTCCATTCCCACCCCACTCCAGGGAAAAAATACTGCAAAATCCCCATTCCCTCCCCACTACTGGGGGAAGGATATTGCAAAATCTCCATTCCCACCCCACTCTGGGGCCAGCCAGAGGTGGTATTTCCCAGTTCTCCAAACTACTCAAAATTTCCGCTACCGGTTCTCTGAACTGCTCAAAATCTCCGCTACCGGAGATTCCAAGAATTCTGATTTTCCAGTTTGAAACCTTTTCTTTTGCATTCAAAATGAACAATTTTGATGATTTATGTATAGATGTTTTTATCTTGGCTGTTCACCGCCCTGAGTCCGAAAGGAGAAGGGCGGTATAGAAATTTGAATAATAAATAAATAATAAATAAATAAATTTAGAAATGGTTCATGTTTCAAACGCAGAACATTTCCAACAAGTTTGAAATTGCATGTCTTGAACATGAAACAGCTGTTTCAACCTTTTTCCACATTCCCCCTAGGATCCATCGCGTGCATTTCAGGAAAGAGAGCCCTTTGGAGCCATGGCATTGTCAGTAACCATAAGATAGTGCTCTGTGGTTTTCAGCCCCTCTCCAGTCATTTGTAGCCATCGACCCTGTCACAACAAAGCTGACCTGTCAGCTATCCTTACATTTCAACAGCAACATATTGAACCTGGTTCAATAGATGCTTGGCAATGTCATTACTACAACAAAGGACTTACGTGCAAATGCAATACAAGGGCAGACTCAAATAGAACATATTTTAATAATCTAAATGGAAAAGTTACCAATAGATAATCTGCTACAGCCAGACTTTCCCTGGATGAAAAAAGATATGGTTAGTTAGAATGCAGAGAAGAGCAACTAAAATGATTAAGGGCCTGGAGATTAAAACATATGAAGAACAGTTGCAGGAACTGGGTATGACCAGTCTAGTGAAAAGAAGGACTAGGGGTGACATGACAGCAGCATTCCAATATTTGAGGGGCTGCCATAACGAAGAGGGAGTCTGGTGGTTTTCCAAACCACAAGAAGGCAAGACAAGAAACAATGGATAGAAACTAATCAAGGAGAGAAGCAACCTGGAATTAAGAGAAATTTCCTAACTGTGAGAACAATTAACCAGTGAAACGTCTTGCCTTCAGAAGTTCAGGGTGCTCCATCACTGGAGGCTTTTAAGAAGAGATCAGACAGCCACTTGTCTGAAATGGTAAAGGGTCTCCTGCTTGAGCAGGGACTGGACTAGAAGACTACCAAGGTCCCTTCCAACTCTATTATTTTGTATTCCGTATTCTATGTACCAACAGAAATTGTTAGGAAATATTCTTGATCTTCAGTGACAGAGTTGACTATGAGCCACATTGAGCCAGCATGAGAGAAGTGATTGGTCCACAGTTACTAAGTGCACTTTTAGGCTGATATAGAATGAACATTTCTGAATACCCCACTATCCTTGAACACACTTATGTTCTCCACTTCCTAGTTCACACAACCTGATCATCAAAGTGCAGGTATTCCTTTAAAATGCTCCGATCATGGGAAACAATTCAGGTAAATGGCTATATGAGTGGAGTTCCCCTCATGTAGTTTCCAAAAGTCATAGTTAATGACATTGCCCACTTCATAAGGACTGTGTGGTTTCTCATAAGAAGATAAATATTTTCAACGTGTGCACACAGTGTTGGGTAAAGCACATTTAGATCAGGACAGAAATAATTCATTTTTCTTCAGTCTCCAAAACTGTTTACAAAATGGATGAGATCCGGATCCTCAAATTAGAGCAGCGGTTGTCAGTTGCTCCAAAATTGCATTTATTTATTTATTTAATTTATACGCTACCTATCTCACTCTGCAAAGCAACTCTGGGTGGTTTATAATAAACACTGTTAATATTAACAACACTAAATTAAAAAAAGGCAAGGATACTGCAGTGGTGCCATTTTCCTAGTCATCCAACAGCACAGAGCGTCCCCATCAGGATCCCAAATCAATGGCAAAGCAGGTTTTAAAATCCTTCCGAAGAGCAAAAGGGTGGGGGCAGATGCAGACCTTACCTCAGGTGGCAAGATGTTCCAAAGAGCTGGGAGCCACAGTAGAAAAGGGTCTTTCCCTGTTCCTCATGAGCCAAAACTCTTTGACAATGGGGTCTGCAATATGCCCCTTCTGTTAGATTGAGTGGGAGAGGCCAATTTGCCTTCTCCTAGCTAAAAGTTAATTTATAGTTCTTCTTTGCATGCCTTGACAATGGTAGAGCAAAGTTTTCCTGGGCGCATCAATTGGATGAAGCTACAGAGGGATTTCTGGCTATGCATTTGCTCTTGGATCAAAGTGTCTGCTTGGTGGAAGCCACGGGAGGCTGACAAAGCTGAGGCCCAAGTCAATTGACAGATTATTCTGTACATAGCAATTCAACCCAGATGGGGAGACATCTGATAAAAAGCACTTCAAACTGACTTCTCCTTAATTAACTCAGGAGTAAGAGAGGCTGGGAAATTCCTCTTACAGTTTTCAAGGCTCTGGATTTTCCCCACAAAACATACCTTTCTGCAAACCATGTCATTCTTGCTTCCTTGTTTTTGACAGCTTGGCCCCAAGCCTACGTAAATCAAACAAAATAGTACCATGGAGAACAATGACAACAGGCAATTATTAGACCATCCAGGCTCTCTCCAAGGCAAGGGACGTAATACACAGTACACTTTTTTTTTTGCAACGTACTTGAGTTGGGTCTTGCTGGGACGACGTGGGGCAAAAAGGAAAGTTAAAGTCTGGCTGTGGGGCTTAGGGATAAGGACACCTTTTCTCTGGGTGTGCACAACTCCCAGGGAGAGCTGCAGGCATCAGTTGGTCAACAGCCATCAGGAACTGCAGACTCAGTAGATCCTTCCAACAGAGAGAACCACCTGAAAATCAAAACCCTGCCAAGTAGCATGCAAAAAACAAGGCTGTGAAGGATAACTCTGATGCATCATCAGGAGTGTCAGGAGTGAACAAGAAGCAACTGAAGCCGGTACACACACCTCCCCTTCATCAATTTCTTATTGCTTAGGCAAGTCTGCTGCTTCTCCTACCATCCATTCCTCAATACTGCATCTGTCAAGTGCAATGTTCATTTTTAATGAAAAGCTTGGTCCAAATCCTGGCACGTCCGTCTGCCGGTTATAGCCGAGCACGCGTTTGCTTGCAACATTCAACAGCACTTTGAAAGTGTGGGTGGGAGGCCCTCTCAGGTTCAGCTGCGGCTTTCACTCCTCAGTCCCTGCAGCCCAAGAGAGCTGCCCTGCCATCTTTCCCAAAGATTTGGAGGAGAGAATCCACCCTTTCTTTAAGCAGCCGGACTTTTGGAAATCACTTCTAGTGTGGAGAACTGTTGCTGAGTAATTTCGGTGCAATGCAGCATCATGTCTCTTTAAGCTCAGGACACTTGCGGGCTGGTCAAAGTGAAATTTCTCTCACTCTCCCTCCCTCCTCTTTTAAAATGCCCTAGTTTTACTCATCTGGAAACCCAGCCCTTGCTGTACAACCCTCATCTGAAATACACCCACCTACAACTCCCTTCCAACTTCAAAATCAGTAAACCCCAAATGAAACCACATTAATCAGCAAAGGTTTCCCTTCCTCTTTTCTTTTTATAACTCTGGTGATCTAAGTATTTTTTTTTTTCCCGTTATAGGCAAAAGGCTAAGGCTGGGAGGTAATATTTTAAAATAGGCATCTTGCAGAAAAAGCCTCTGGCACAGAAAGGATCTTTTTATACCGAAAGAGTTAATCAGAGGCAGAGCCCAATGCAGTAGTTCACGCTCGATCCATTACAAGAATGACTGAATCTCAGAAACAAGCGGGGACATTTCCACACAGTTAAACAGTGTCTGCTGATGCTGTAGGTCTAATTCAGTGTGTCAGTAAATCATCCACAGACACAGAACAACATGCAGAGTGAGAGCCTTTGAATCTACTCACTGTGCAGCAAGGCATGAGTGTGGTGTCGTTCTCCAAGCAGTCCTTCCACAGCCTTCAGCAGAGCAATGTGCTTTTCACTCCCATCTCAAGCAATCCAAGCATTTGGGGAAAAGGAGCTGGAAAAGAAGTGATGCTTCAGCCAATTAAATCTTCTAAAACTGCCATCCACTCCACAGGAGACCATTCCTCTCTCGTGCCTTGGCTGCAGACGCAGGCATCAACCAATAAGGAAGACCAGCATCTGAAAGTGCAGAAAGGAGCATTGCATGCCAACTGCATGCAAGGCTGCCTGTGACTAACCATCCTAGAGGAAACTCTTAGCTTCTGGGGTGTATGGAAGAGGGAATGTGACAATGGGAGGCATGGATTCACTCCCAGGTAGTAAGCAGATCTGGAAGAGTTTAGAGGGACACAGAAACAAAGAAGATAGTTGGATTTTCACTCTATACGGAGCCACACATTCTGTAATCATAAAAGTATGTTATGCCCAAGGGAATGTGATTCCTGCTGCCTGCTCCCTTTACGTTTCCAACAGTGGAAAGACAGTGAGTGGCTGTGTTCTTCTTTCATTCAGCTTATAAACTACCGTACTTTCCACCACTTACTCTAAGCAGTGTACACTCTGTCCACAACAACAATTAAAGCACTACACGGCTCCCATTCCACTGAGGAAACATTTCCCAGCATGGATAATCACAGTTGCTGCTTTTCACAGCCCTTTCTTGAATGCATCCCCATGAGCATCTCTTAAGCGAAGGCCGTGGAGAGATTCATAAAGAATACTGCAGTTTGCCATTGCGTTAAGCCAAGACTAAACACACTTAGCACAATATGTGGATCCTGTTTGTGTCATGCTGTAGAATGTGCTTTAACCATGGAGTATGCATGCAAATGGTAGGCTGGGCCAGAGTAGCTTTACACAACATATTTTCTTTCAACAGTCCTCGAACAGAAAGGAAGGCAAGAAGAAAAGAGGGGAAATGCAAGGAGATGGACGACATGAAATAAATACCTCCCCCTTAATTTTTAAAATTTGAATAATATGTGCTTTCATACAAACCGGCTCTAATCTCTGTCTCTTTCTTTTCTCCCCTAAATAATACAATCTCCTCTGTCCCAGTTTTCCTAAACCTTGGCAACTTGATGACGTGTGGACTTCAACGCCCAGAATTCTGGCTGGAGAATTCTGAAAGTTGAATGTGGAAGAACTCTGTTCTATCTTAATTGGCATTTACTGATAGAATGGAGGAGGTGCAAGGGGATGCAAGGAAAGCAGGAGAGATTAAAAAGGAAGTTCATCAGGAGAAAATTTAGTTTGTTAAGCTTTCACGGCAAGACCTAGCTTCAAATCCCCAGTCTGCAATAAAGCTTACTGGATAATGTCAACATTCAACGTTCCTTCTTTTCAAAGTTATTGTGCAACTAAAATAGGAGGGTTGAAATTAAGCACCTTGTATACCATTGTGTTAATGTTTTAAAACTTCTCACTTGATTCTCTTGAGGACCACTTGGCATTCAATTGTTAAAATCAGAATTTACAAGCAAATCCTAAAACCATGATGGCGAACCTCTGGCAAACGTGCCAGAGGTGGCACACAGAGCCCTTTCTGTGGGCACGCGTGCCATCGCCAGCTGCTCTTCTGGTTTCCGGTGCTCCGGTACGTGTGAAGACCAGCTGGCTGGCGCATATGCATGTTCTGGAAACTCAAAGACCAGGTGGCATGCACACATGCACGCCAGAGTGCTAGAAACCCGAAGATGAGGTGGCCACCTGTCTTCAGGTTTCCGGCGCATGCATGCACGCCGGCCAACTGGTCTTTGCATGCACCAGAGCACCGGAAACCCGAAGACCAGGTAGCTAGCACTCCGGCGTGCATGAAGACCAGCTGGCCGGCACGCATGTGCGTGCCAGAAATCCGAAGACCAGGTGGCCGGCGCGTGCATGCACACCGGCCACCTGGTCTGTGGGTTTCCAGCGCTCCAGCGTGTGTGTTTACATGCATGTGTTCCAGTTTGGGCGCTCGGTGCCAATAAGGTTCACTATCACTGCCCTAAACACTCAACACTTAAAAGGCTTATTATACAGGTAGCTTTGGCAGTTTGGGAGTCTTGCTCTGGAGAAATCTGACTGATCATGTTCTGGGAGATCATTTTCAGTTTCTTAGGACTGTGGATAGGACAAAATGATTGTTTTTCTTTGGGTTATGACAGGAGGCCCCAGCCCCTGGGCCACAGCTTGGTACTGGGCTGTGACCCATTGGGAACTGGGCCATGCAAGCAGTGGGCAAGTGTGCAAGCTCCATTTGTGCAAGCATTGTGTGCACGCAGAAAACCATTCCCTCTCTCGCTCCCTGCTGCCACAGCTACAGGTCCACAGAGCCAGAAATGTTGGAGACCACTGGCCTATGATATGTACTGCAGTGATCCCCAACTGGTGGTCCATGGACTACTGGTTGTCTGTGAGAAAATTTTGGTGGTCCGCAGAAAATTATTTGCATTTTTAATATTGCACTAAATCAAGGGTCCTCAAACTACAGCCCCTGGGACGGATACATGCAATGAACGTTTGTGTTGCTGCAGAAAGTCTCCCGCTTAGAGGTCTTTTTGTATGGGTTGGAGGGGGGCATAAATTCCAACTTGGGTTCTGCTTCGGCCTCCTGGTGCAAGGCTTTGGGCGAAGGCTGGAGGGAAGTGCCGCTGGTGGCGAAGAGCCAAAGGACCTTGTTCCAGTGGGACTGCATCATGGCCTGGAACTGGCTGACCATCTCAGCCCTCTGAGCCACCACAGGTCTTCCCTCTGCTTGGAAAGCCTATGCTTGTAGTCCTCAGTGAGGTGCTTCTACTGAGCCTCCTTCTCGGTTAGATCCAATTTGAACTGAGCTGTTTTGCCAACTCTTTCTTGTGGTGGCTGCTTAGCTCCAACAACTGCTTCCTGTTGGGGCCCTAAGGAGCCCAGGCAAGGTGGTGAGTTGGCCACGCCCACCCAGTCACATGACCACCTAGCCATGCCCACTCAGCCGATCATTAGACAGATCATATTAGTGGTCCACGGGATTTAAAATTATGAATTTAGTGGTCCCTGAGGTCCAAAAAGTTGGTGACTCCTGCTTTAGATCCTTGTTGATCTAGATTGTTAAAATCTAGCAGAGGAAGACAAACAGGGTGAGCTCCAAGAAGTAGTTAATGTCTCATTAAACCTTGAAAGAAATGGTTCAGCCTCTCCTAAAGAAGACATCCCTTAACCTGGAGTTAGTTGAGAACAAATATCCTATCACACATATCCTTTCAGAGGTTGGTGGCTGATCATCTTTATAATTTTTGGAAGATACAGTTTACCTGGATCCATTCCAGTTGGCTTTTGAACCTGATTTTTTTGCATCAAAAGCATTTTGGATACTGTGCCAGAAAGTTCTATGTGAAAGATTGGAAGAATACAGTTCTGATCGTCCTCCTGAGTATTTCTGAACCCTTGGTAGTATTCACTAAAATTATCCACGGAATAGTTATATGAGTTGGAACAGGAAATGCTGTAGTTTCATGGTTCTAATTTACCCCCAGGATGAGTCTTCAACATCTTTATAAATGATTTAGATGAGCGAATAGGAGTCAAGGGATATCATTTTCAGATAGTATAAAACTGGGTAATATCTCAGAAACTAGGCTCAAGGTTCAAAAGGATCTTGTAGACTTGAGCATTGGACCAGGAGTGGGTTCTACTTACCTTTACTACCAGTTTGCAGTGGGGCCGCACACTTGCTTCACTCGCGTGTGCGTGCACTCTTCTACACAAGCGCAGAAGCGTTTTGATGATGTCGGAGTCTGTGGGCGGAGCCTCCTGCCAGTTTTACTACCAGTTCTATAGAACTGGTGCGAACTGGGGGCAACCCACCACTGCATTGGACTCTATCTAGCAAAATCAGTGGAGAGAAAGGGATATGAAGATGAAGGGATATCACAAAGCAGAGGGGGTGGATTTATTCTACTTAGCACCTGAGGATAAGAACCAGTGGTGGGATTCAGCCAGTTCGCACCACTTCGGGAGACCCGGTTGTTAACTTTGTGAGCAGTTTGGCAAACTGGTTGTTGGAAGAAATCATTAGGGCAGAGAACCGGTTGTTAAATTACTTGAATCCCACCACTAAGAACCAATGAGCAGAAACTTCAACGGGATTGTTCTATGACGTTGTTCTTGGGCTGGGCCTTTGGTTTTATGCTGGGAAGTAAAGGCATGGTTTAATAATCAGTTAATGATTTAATAATAGTTCAATATCAATTTAATAATCTAACTAGCTATTGAGCTAGTAGACATGCCAGAAAGTATGAACTAGTTCTTTTATTGTGGGTGTGGAAATAGGGCTGCACAGATTGACAATAGTTGGATGTTACATTCCTACAAATAATGAGAATAGTGGATTAAGGGGAAAGTTTTGGGGAGAAAATATATGCCCCATTAAATGATATGGCTAGATAAGTGAATCAGACAAAATAGTATAGAAAAACTTAAACTGGATAACTGGGAACCCCAAGAATCAATAAGAACCAATATAAAGGGGATGAGAAGTTCTGAATGCTGGATAGACCAGGTTTTGATAGTGTCAAAAGTAGATCTTGGAGAGAAATAGACATGGAGAATAACCTAGAATTAAAGCAGAACAACTAAAGGAACAAAAAATACAAATTCTGTATGGAAAAATATTAGAAGATGGATACAAACTTTCAGCAGAGTGAAAATGGACATAAAAATTAGGATTTGAAAGCTGCTTGGAATACAGTGAAAAGAATTAAATGACAGATAAGCAGTATTTTTGAAATAGCAAAAAATCAATCTAATGCTGGAATGCAGATGCTCCTTGCTTGCAACAGATCACACAATAGCTTTGGTAACAAATACTGGTAAGCATGTGGCTGCAATTTTTTTCTGGTGATGAAAAATATTTTAGTGCATTTTAATATTGTAACTTATTAACTTTGGAAAACTAATATCCAAAAATATGGACCTAAAGATAGCTGTGTTTGAATTCCCTTTAGTAGAAAACCTGGACTGAAATCCAATGTTAGGTATTCACTGTTGAACATCTTTTAAAAACCTTTTATAGGAGTCATCACTCACTGCTGCCATAGTAAGACAGTGTAAGTAGATGGCTCAAAAGAAAAAAACAATACAGAAATCTGGCACAATTTATCACCTGCCATGGAGAAGCAGAGACCAATGACCCTGCTTAGCTTCTGACAGTGACATCATCCATCTCTTTCAGTGATGGAATTGATAGGCTGCTGAGCCTTCTGTAATAGAATTGCACGGCCTTTTCCACTATCTTCTAGATCTTTCTTTACCTTCCTTCTCCCTGTTTTAAGGGATCAGGTGGCTCACCTTTGTTACCGTTTCCCCAAAAATAAGACATCCCCTGATAGTAAGCCCAATTGGGCTTTTGAGCGCATGCGCTAAAATAAGCCTCCCCCGAAAATAAGCCCTCCCTGAAAATATTTAAACACAAAGCTGGAAATTAGGTAAGATGGCAAGAGGAGCCCCATCTTGATCCACGTGCCCCAAAATAATAAGACCTCCCTGAAAATAAGGTCAAGAGCTTATTTGGGGGTTCAAAAAATATAAGACAGGGTCTTATTTTCAGGGAAACACGGTATTAAAGGATAGCAGCTTTCCTACATCCAAGCCCAGACAAAATCAAGTTCACTTATGACGTTTAAACAGACTCTTACCTTGTATAGGTAGCCTTCACTTTCCAACCGCCTCAGTTAGCAGCTGTTCAAAATTACAACAGTGATGAAAAAGTAGGTCCTCAAACTTGCGGCTGTTGTTCCTGCAATGCAATTCGGGTGTCTCTGGGGCAATGTAATTCGGGTGTCTCACAATGGGTATACATTTAGGATGGTTGCAGTATCCCAGTCACATGATCGCTATTTGCCCGGTTTCTGATCAGCAGTCAATGGGAAAGCCAGCAGGAAGTAGCAAGTTGTGGTCATCTGACAGTACATAACCTGAGGGGATTCACTTAATGACTGTGTTGCTTAGCAACAGAGTTGCCTGTTCCAATTGTGTTTAGTAAGTGAAGACTATCTCTAAATGTAAAATCTTCATGGTTTATTGAATAAACTACAACTGGCTGAGCTCTCACAGCAAACCATTTTTTTGCTTTTCCTCCCTTAGAATAAGACTTATGAAATCCCCAGCAAAATACCTTGCAGTGATTCATCTATATGCTCTATTTCAAGCTTATAAACACGAATATAAGGATGGGATTTAAAAATCTTAACTTGTCATAGAATAAGATGACCTGACAAGTTTACATTATAATGAATCACACAGGAAAGATGCCAACTGAAACCTTGATGTCAATATTTTATTGAGTTACTTTTTATATCACTAAAAAGAATTCATTAAAATAAGACAATATATATATACTGCAAACAACTGTACAATGGAGGAAACACTGAAATTTCACTGTTATCAGAACACACAGTCATAACAGCAACACTTAATGCACAAAGAACATTCCCTTTTTAAAATTAGGCTTTGGGTAGGGGAAAAAAATCTGGTTTAAACCATTGGCAAGCATTCAAAGAAAGTAGATAGATGGGCTTTTGTGTGATGTTGCCCTTCTCCTAAGACAGGGGTCGGCAACCTTAAACACTCTTAAGAGCCACAAAGTTCCTAACTGGAAGCCCCCCATTCAATTCTGGAGCTGACCAGAAGTCCAGTTCCCCTACCAGAGTCTCTTCCTAGCGCAGCATCCTTTTTCCTCTATCTGCCCTAACCGAAAACCCTATCAATTGTGGAGCCGACCAGCAACAGGGAGCCGCAACAGAGGGGTGAAAGAGCCACATGTGGCTCCAGAGCCCCAGGTTGCTGACCCCTGTCCTAAGAGATCAGCCATGAAGTAGGCACAGCAGGGCATCTCTCTTTGGCAGGTACTGGGGCAGACACAGCCAACAAGAGTCCCAGCAATCTTCTTCCTTTGAATTGGGAAAATCGGGTGCTTCCCATGAGCTTTAAGGCAAAAAGAGAGCAGATGGTTTGTACACTCCGAGGTGCTCCAGATCATTTCAAAGCCTATATCGAAAGGAAGTGCTTAACAAGAGAACCAGTGAAAAACTATGCCTATTCAAGCCACTTTGATTAGATTTCTAATACCATCAGGTATCAGTAAACTGAGGCAGGAGATAATCAGGTTTGGTGCCTGAGAAGATGCTACCGCCTTACTGGGATGCAGCAGTCGCACAAATAAATGTTCTTATAATTTTCTTTTATGCCCCTTCGATCATTAAACTTTAAGCGGCTTTGGCAATTAGATGTCCTTTATTGCTGCATCATTATCAGGCCAGGCCTGTTTGAGACAAAAGTACTTTAATATCTTAGTCCATTCTGTTTAATCAAGGTAGGGATAAATACCTGTGGCTATTTGAAACTGGGCAGCTATAGAACACATATTTGGAACTGAAACACATTTTGGAGATGGACTATGAAAATAGTCCACAGTTAGAGAAATGTGACATTATTCAGGGTGCCCTCTTTTGATCCACCTAATCCCAGTTCAGCCATGCCACTTGCCTCGGCATATCACTTGTTGCAACCTAGAACACACTTGCTGCAATCTTGATGCAACTGCTACCATCACCCTGATACGCTGAGAAGAGGAAATGATTAATACGAAGAAAGCAGAGAAAGAAATTAGGAAATAACAGTATTCTTTTTGCAACCCCCTAACATCTTTATTCACCTCCTAGTTTCTGTTAACTATTTGAATTTATATATGAAATTTAGATTTCCTGGCTGAGAATGCCAAAGTAAGATAGGTTAAACTTCTTCCTCTGAGGTCTAAGAGCTGAAAGTTTGGGAATACAATTCCCAGGGTCTCTGTTCTGTCCTGCCACCAACTTCTATCTAGACTCAAAAGGTTTCAGTAGAAGCTGAACAATTGCAAACACCAGTTATAGAAGAAAAAACAGAGTTGATCTCCTTTCTTCCCTCTGCCTTGTCTTGATTTTAGAGTTTTTTACAACACAGGTTTAGATTGCTCACTGCTCATTGCTGATTCTCGGGCCTTTCAAATTTTATTAAGAAACATTTTTGCCAGTGTATTTATCAGCATAAATGGTAAACACATTTTTCTACTATTGTTTTCCTATAAAAAGATACCATATCTTCTAGTACGAAAGAGGCATAAATTCTGGTCTTTCTGACCCAGCAGTTGTTTATTCACGGCTGGACAATCACTTTGGTTCAGTTGTTTGGTGTTGTAAGGGAAGCATGTGTAGCTACTAGACCTGGGTTGCAGATAGCTAGATAGCAGTGAAGACAATTTTTGGCATCTTTTCACTGCCTTCTAATGGTCATCCTAGATTTTGCAGCCTAGATCTAAAGTCCTTTTTCTATGGTAACTATGATTATCTCAAAACCCATGAAGGCTGCTCTAGCAATAGCAATAGCAGTAGCACTTAAACTTATATACCACTTCACAGTGCTTTACAGCCCTTTCTAAGTGGTTTACAGAGTGAGCATATTTCCCCCAATAATCTGGCTTCTCATTTTACCCACCTCGGAAGGATGGCAGGCTGAGTCAACCTTGAGCCGGTGAGAATTGAACTGCTTAATTGCAGGCAGCCTGCCAGCAGCAGATGTAGTCTGCAATATTTCATTCAAACCACTGTGCCACCCTGGTTCAGCCTTTATGTGATTAGCATTTTGTTATCCTCCAGCAGTTTCTTTTTTCAGTTAAATTGTGTGCAAAGCTTTTTTTTCCCTATGCATCAGTTTTCACCAAAAGGAATTTTGTTTTTATAATCTGTATGGGCTCTCTGTACGGGATCTCACCAACTTGCAAAGGCAAAGTTACATTAAGAGGTGGACTGCTTCCTATTTAACATCCCCACACAGGTAAATGATACACATTGTATACGTAGCAATGAGAAAGACAGAAGGACAAAATTATTAAAACCAAAGAAGGCAAGTAGAATGCATTTGGACAAGCATACCAAAATCCAGTGCTATTTTACTGAAGGAGCAGAGTATAAAAAAGCCACTCAAAACAAACTTCTGTTATTGTAGAAGCAGAATATACATTTCTATACAACAATCTGTATCCAAACTTTTTAACACTGGAATATCTCCGAATCTTAAACTTGAACAAGGCGAGCAGTTTTGCTCACAGGCTTAATGCAATGGTGGGTTGTGTTGAAGAAAGCTGAGTGAAATCTACAATACTAAAATACAACATAGCAATATAATACACTCAAATATCATACCAGTTTTTAATGCTGCCAGCGCATTGACTAAAAGAAATATATGAATCCCCTTCCCTTTTACAAACCACGTCCTTCATTAAAAATGCCTTCATAATTTTAAGATCAGTGTACCAACAAAAGTAATTCAATGCAGAACCCTTCGTTTTTCATTAATCGTATCCATTACAAACTTCAGCAGCATAATAAAACAAAACCAGAGCCATATACATATACATATATATATATATGTCTACAGCAACATATGCATGAGTGTGTATGTATTTCACTGCATAAAAAATCTGCAGCTGTGAGTTTCAGTAGATCTTTGTATTTTTTTAGTCAAAAGAAATAGAGCAAATATGATTATTCTAACTACAGGAGTTCTTCAGGCTTTTGAAAACTATTTGCACAAGAATATAAACCACAGAACAAACAGGAATGATAATGAACCTGAGTAAACTCTATTCAAATAGAGGCAATCATTCATTCAATAAATCAAATATTGCACTTTTAAATAAATCTTCATCACAGAAAAGAACACAAAAATACAACCAGGACAGGAGGGGTACCCACCCCGCCAATGCCACACGCCATTACAACAATTGTATGCAAACCACAGTTAAAGCTACATAGCTTTTCTTCTCCCTTAAGAATGCCACTTGTGGTCAGTCCTCAAGATCAACTGAAGTGACAGCTTTCAAGTGATAATCTTATTAACTTAGATAAACCGTTCGCTCTGAAATGGGCACAGAAAATGACCAATGTTGTTTTATTTTGCATGTGGTGAACCAATCATTACTATTCTTCTGTAAGTATCTGGAAACCTGAGAATGCATGGAGGGTGTATGTGCGATAAAGCTCGATTTAATGGGAAATCACACGTGAGTTTATTGCTACAGTATTCAGTTTGCAACACAATAACAAGTTAGCTAGTTAATTAGATTTAATTTGGGCTCTGATTCAGAAAAAGGCAAATCCAATCCTTGGTTTGACTTTGAGATCTGAATATGAAACTTAATTATGCAAATTTCAATGTCTCCACTGAGTGCAACTGGAAACCAAGTTCTGTTTATGTCTTTTGCCTTTCTAAAGTAACTTCATGAAAATCGAAAGAATGGTAGGTTGTTGGTTTTTTTGCCTTAGGGGCAGCAAGGGAAGGATGCAACTCAAATTTGGCCTCTTTGAGAAGCATAGAAACCTCTGAGGGGCTAACAATACTTTCCCTGTCATTGGAAACTTTTCAAATTCTCCTCTAAATCATGCTAATGAAACCTGAGAGCAAAGGGTCAAATTACAGATCATTTGCAAACATGTCAGGAGATGAAATGGGAGAAGGCTATCTCCCAGAGACCTCCTGTTTATACTTCCACTCGTTTCAACAAGTTATGGTGAAAATTCATCATTTTGTTACTGAATGTAAGCAGTGTAATGGTGAAGAGATGGGGACCAAGTATAAAATCTGAATGTAGACTATCCCCTCCATGATAAAGGAACAAAGCCTCCTAAATTTAAGTCAGGTAGGTAAAAGGGGGTTGTGGTAGGCATATTGAAAAACTACTTTTTAAAATAGAAAAATTGCTGTTACAAGTCTTTTGGAAGATCTGAGCAATATGCCATGATTGAGATACTTGAACTATCATGGTCAAGCAGGAAGCTGTTGATGTGGTATTTTCAAGTCCCATAAGCTCCACTTTTGATATTCCTGCTTTGCATGGAAAGGACTACTATAGGTAGTCCTCGACTTATGACCACAATTGAGCTGAAAATTACAGTCCGAAGTTGCAGCAGGTCATCACCTGACTGGACCTAATTTTATTACTTTTTTTTTTTGCGGCAGTTAAGTGAATGCCACGATCTTTAAGAAAATCTATTTTACCCAATGGTTGTAAGGGAAGGAGTGAAAGAACCTGGGGGCAGAGTCAAAAGAGGAATCAGCCCAGAGTCTCTACATAGCCACAAATGGACTAAATCCAACCCCTCTTGAATTTCATTCCCTCCTACCTAACACCAAGATAGTGCTAACCGTTAGTTGAGTAGCTTCCTATGCATAGGTATGATTAGTAATCAGTTTAACTGGAACTTTATGTGCGGTCTTAATCTTTTCTGCCTGACAATGGGCGTCTTTTGCTGGAAATCAGAAGCAAACACCAGAAACTGACAAAAAATGTTGAAAATCGGGGCAAAAGCAATAAAGGTGAATGTGTTGCCAAGTGTCCAAAATACAGTCATGTGACCGTAGCAGTGGAGGATGGTGGTAGTGATTTATGGCTGATAACTTTGAAATCAAAATTATTAGCTTTTGGAAGGTCAGCGGTAACTTTGAATGGTCACTAAGCATCCAGTCATAAATCCATTACGACCATTTGTTTAATGACTGTGCAAAACAAAGAGAGCACTGAAAAAAGTGACTGTCCTTGCACTTATGACCATTGCGATGCCCCTATGGCCATGATTAAAATTCGGGCACTTGACAACAAATATGTATTTAAAGGGATACAGGCTTACGCAATTGGAATTTGAAAACTTCCCAGGGGACTTCTAATAAGTAAAATCAATAGGAGAACCTGGATGAGGCCAAAATGTCGCAAAATCAGGCAAAACTCAATACTGCATTATTTACCAATAGAAGTTCTGGTTCAATTGTGGTTATTAAGTCAAGAACATCCTGTAAAGCATTGATCACTGGAGAAATGTACTACTTAAAACTCTTACCCTGAAGAACTATGAATTGAAAAAACTTGATAAAACCATTAAATTGATAAGAAATTAAAGTTGCCAATCCATTTACAAAACCTCTCCATCTTTGCATTATTAGTTGCATACCCCTAATAGGTAACCTGAGGTCACAAGTATCAATGGCTACTTGGACATCCCTTATTTTTTTACTTAGAAATTAGCAAATTTTCACAAAGTAAGAGCTTAACTTCCTTTTGTTTCATAAATAACTGCTATTTCTCGATACCATTTTCTTTTGCGGTGTCCATACTATTGTCAAATGTGATCAACAACAGCTATTCATAAGTTTTGCTAAGCATACAAAATATGACAATAGAGGAAATCTCTAATCATTATACATATTGCAGTGAAAAGTATTAAGGACACATAAGACTGAGGTCAAAGAAGAAAATGGTACAGAGAAACAGAACAACCAGGATCTTCAAAGGGCACGGAAAGACTACTTTCATCAAAAGTGGGAAATATTTTCAATGCATGAAAATAAAATTGGATAAATTTTAATTTACCCATATAAGAAAGCCTTGTCCTTCTTATAAAACCAAAATATGATACGATAGTGATTGTGCTCACAAGATCAAGCAAATGAATTCTGCAATAAACCTTCTGCAGACTAAAGTATCATATAAATGAATGGTTGCTATTTCCAGAAGGAAGAAATAAGCATAGGTATTCCAGGTAAAAAAAAATTGAAAATAATCATATTCAAATGTTAGACATCATCTGAGAATTTCAATACAAAAATATAGATCTCTGATTATTTTGTCTTTAGCAAAATAGAAAGGCACAATTACATAATAAAATATCCTATTTATAAAAGGTTTACGTGTTCTCATTTTAAATAAAATGAATTTGAGAAGTCACTGTGGAATTTAAGTGTTAAAGTGACCAATATACATCATTAATTTCTGGAACACGAACAATAGAATCAGTATCCTATGAAGTCTGAACATCAACATGTTTAAAAAATAATTTAAAAGTGTCTGTATTTTTCATTCTTATTATTCAGCCAACATTCATTTCACCAATAATATTTTGTTTTATCAACCCTCAATGCAAAAATTCTCTGCAAAATACAGTATAGATTTTTTTTTCTTTTAACACTATATTGAATCCACAGTTTCCACTGGCAATTTAACACGTGCATCTTCAAAACAGGTGCTGAAGTCTTTGTATATAAAGTCATACAAAAGCAGTGCATATTTTTCCTCTCCTCTGCAAAGGGCCCAAATGGGAAGCAGGTCATTCCTTTGTAGTTATACATGGTAGCCATTTGCCCTCCCAATATATGGTGATGATGGTGTGAAGTTCTCATAGATTGCCATGGCATCTGTGTTCTGATAGATGAGATCCATTTTCTTCTCTTTCTTAGATTTAATAATATCCATAACACAGTGGTTTAGAAAGACATATTGGTCCTAAGAGGGGCAAAAAAACAATGCAATTTTTATCATAGGTTTTAGATGATGCATCCATCAGTTTAAAGAGAAAACTGCACATGTCTAAAACCAATCATGATGAGGGCTGTGTAACATTTTGGACTCAGTCTCCAAAAACTGCTACTTACTTGGAGGCACTATGGAGATTGGATCCAAAGCACTGTATAAACCTAATAATAATGACATACCGGTAGTCCTCGCTTTGTGACTGTTCCAGGTTATCTGTCCAGACCTGGCCCATTTTTGAAGTTCCAATGGCTGCACACATGCCTCTTCACGTGGGTGCTTGCAACCAGCTTGCATTTACAGCCATTTGCAGTGCCCTGCACAGTCACACGACCATGAATTTTGACATTTTACAACCAAATTAAGGCCGTAAAATTGGGTGCTATCATGTGATGGCCCACTTAATGACCACCATGTCTTATAACCCTAATTCTCAGCTGTTACCCTTAGAAGTCGAGGACTACCTGTATCCCATGCTTGTTCTGCATGCTTAGAATAACAGACTGCCCATACCTCTGTTTGTACCATTAAAGACCGATGCATTCGTAGATCATAAACACTGCCATACACATCAACTGTGTTCTCCATCTCCATCTGTTGTATCAAATGGTCAATTGCAATGAAAGTTCCTGTCCTCCCAACACCAGCGCTGTTAAAAAAAAAACCGGCACAGAGTTGAATACCTTCATCTCACTCTTTTACTATCTTTTTCAAGCATTACATTTACAATCTAATCTAAAAATAGTACCGCCTAACTTTTCTCTCTTCTCCCTAAGGAAAAAAAGAAAGGATACTAATGCCCTAGTTGTCCAGCTGCCCTGTTTATGGGACTAGAATACAATATAATTATAAATATAATGTCCTGTATGTAAACAGAAACATCATCATCGTCTGGATTACATGGATGGGAGATTGTTAGGAATCATATGGCTCCAGGCTAGACTGGGAAATTGGGAAGAAAAAAAACCTTATACTAGAAGGTGGCAGTGGCAAAGCATTTCTGTATTATTATTAAGAAAGCTTCATGATTGAGAGCCTGACCTTAACTCTCCATCTAATTTGTTTTGGACTCCCAAAAAATTCTGCCACTTCAGGGAGCTAACACTATTTCTTAATGACTGAAGACAATCACGAGGGACAGTTTGTTTCACCCCAACTTATCAAAGTGGCACCCCCTCCCACACACTAATGCAGTCTCTCTCTGATACATGCCTAGCATGATAGCACATGCTATCATACTTGGAAATATACACACAGCTCTCCTCTCAGTCCATGCTAACCCATGGAGTCATCCCATGGCAGCAGGACTCTTTACCAGCCAACTGATCATAGCTCAAATTTGGTTTCTTTTAAACCAACTAGTTAAGATGCCATCAAGTCAAAAACTGCAGTTGATTGTTCTATTTCATTAACATGCCCCAATTACAAATACAAAAGTTCCACATGCCCCCTTCTGGCCATGGAGAAGAAAAATGCAGAAATCCAAGGGTCAAAAAATATAATCAATATAAAATAGCTTCTCTTGTTCAGACAAGGTAAAAGCCAAAAGATTGTGTGTACCTTGTGTACTGCGTACCTTGTGTTTATGTGTTAGACTGATAGCATGCATTTCACAAGTGAATTCCAATTGTCACTGTTACTTCCTAGCTCATTGCGTGATTTTATAATTTTAAAAGCAGCTGTTTCCATGAATAGCCTTGCAAGACAGCCACTCATTGTACCCCAAGCACAACTACACAGAATCATACTTAAATGTCAATAAAGGTATTATATTTGCACCTGCAGTGTACTAAGGTTGGAGAAGATGATGGCTTCTGCTTCATGAATTCGTGCACCAAGTGCCTGAAGCTGATGAGGAGGTCAGTGGTTTCTGGAACTCCATGATCAGGCCAGGCAGTGAAGTGAAACTGACGCACAGGATGACTTTCTGGTGAATCACTCTTGTCAAAATACAGAAGAGAAGTTAGAATTCACAAAGAAATTATTTCTGCGGATGCCTCCTGGCAACTTGCTTTATTTATTTTTTTTTAAAAAAAGCTTTATTCAGACAAGCTATCAAAGGAATCGATTGTGACTCCTCTTTACTCTGGATCCTGTGATAGCAAACTCGGGAAATGCACATTGGGAGACAAGAAAAAAGAGGCAGATCCAATCTATCTTGGCACATGTACATTTTTCCTCAACCTAGTGACCCCCCCACCAGCTGTGTTGGAACTCTATTTGCCAGAATTATCAGGCAGCATTGCCGAAAACAAAGCTCACTGGGAATTCTGGGAATAGCGTTTTGCACAATTGGGGGCACCAGGTTGGCAGAAATCAACATAACTGGAAACAAAAAAAAAAAGCAAAAATGAAATTAGATCCAAGGGTAGCTGTAGTAAGAGACAAACTGGCCAGGATAAATACATCAGGAAAACAAACTAAAACACCCACCTACCCTTAAGTTTATGAGGACACATAAGAACCAAATAAATTTCCTGATCTACATTTTCTATTCAACTTTTTTTATTTATTTTTTTGGAAATGCTAAAAGATGGTTAACTGGAATTAAATATAGTTAATGCAGGTGCAGGCAAACAGGCATTTATATATAGCTTTATTATGATCTTTAAGAAAAAGATTTATCCTCTGAATTTGGGGTGTGGAAAAATTTATTTCCCCCCTTTTGAAACCTGTATAGGAGTACTATATTGCTTCTATCTGGAATAAGTTAAAAATAAGAGTAATCTCTGCATTATGGCACAATGAACTGTGGTGGCCCAATGGTTAGAATGCAGTGCTGCAGGCTAATTCTATTGACTGCTGTCTGTCTGCAGTTTGGTAATTTGATTCTCACCAGACTCAAGGTTGACTCAGCCTTCCATCTTTCCGAGGTGGATAAAATGAGGACCCAAACTTCCGGGGGGGAGGGCAATATGCTGACTGTGTAAACTGCTTAGAGAGAGCTATAAAGCACTATAAAGCGGTATATTAGTCTAAGTGCTATTGCCATTGTATTTACTCTTAATAAAAACTGGTAGCTAAAATACAAGAAATTGATATTGGAATAAATTTATGGGCAGACCACAATCCAATAATAATGACATGGAATGGAAAAAAAGAAAAAGAAAAATGAGATGGACATTCTATCAAAAATTACTAAATGAAAAAAAATTCCAACAATATATGGAAAAGGAATTGACTTTCTTTTTTAAAGAGAATAAGAAAGAAGATACATCTTTACAAAACATGTGGAATACCAGTAAAGCATACATTAGAGGATTGGCAATGACATATTTAGGAAAATGAAATAAACAAAACAGGCAAATGCAAAAGAACTTAGAGGAAGAATATAAGAGATTAGAGATGGAATTGGCTCTTCGGCTTTGAAACAGAGATGAGCACCGCCCCCTAGAGTCGGGAATGACTAGCACATATATGCGAGGGAAACCTTTACCTTTACCTAATGCCACCCACTCCTGACTCTTCTAAGAAGCCCAGAAAGAGATTGTGCCTCACAATACTGAAAGCAGCCCAGCTGTCTAATAAGACAAGAATGGTTGCGATTCCACTTTCCATGCTTTGCCACAAGTCATCTACGCAGTTTCTGTCTCCAGGGTCCAAACCCTGATTGCCAAAACCCAGATAATTTCCTTCTATCAAGAGAAAGCTCTGTAATATATGATCATAACTCACTTGCTGTACGGAGAAATCTCTTATTGTCCACTCGGGTAGGAAAATTTCTGAAGTCATGGCCACCATTATATCCCCATAGTTCTTGGACTGTTTGTTTGGCCAATACTCTTCACATTTTGTCTAAAAATATAAATGACCCATAGGTTATACTGTAAAATAATTTTATTGTCAAATCCTTTCTTGGACTGGAGATACCACAGCTGCAAGATACTATAATAAATCAACTTCCCATAACATTGTGCCAGACAGACATTATGTAATGACAATTTTTACAGAATTCTTAGCCAACACAGTTAGAGAACTGAAGAAACCATGAAAATCAGCTTTGCTCTTTCTTTTTTCTTATGTTCAATCATGTTCAATTCTTGAAGACTGCCTGGAGAACTCCCTGCAGTTTTCTTGACAAGATTTTTCAGAAGTGGTTTGTCCTTGACTGCTTCCTACCCACTGAGAGAAAGTGACAAGTTCAAGGTCACTCAATTGACTTTCTGCCTAATTTGGGACTAGAATTCACAGACTCCCATTACTGGGCTGATGCCTTAACCACTGCACCAAACTGGTTCTCGTTTTCTTATACCTTGAAACTAACATGATTCCAATCACCATCTAGGGAACAGTTACAAGAAATCTCCTTGTTCTTGCCACAGAACACTATTTTAATTATCTGCTGCTCTGTGTCAATAGACATGGAGGATCAGCTTCTCCTTAGTAGCAGCATTATAAGAGCTGTGGTGGAGCAGTGGTTAGAATGCAGTACCGCAGGCTACTTCTGCTGCCTGCCGGCTGTCTGCAATTTAGCAGTTCAGATCTCACCAGGTTGACTCAGCCTTCCATCCTTCCGAGGTCAATAAAATGAGGACCCAGATTGTTGGGGGCAATATGCTGACTCTGTAAACCGCTCAAAGAGGGCTGTAAAAGCACTGTGATGCGGTATATAAGTTAAGTGCTATTGCTATTATCTCTAAAAACATAAATTAAATCTAAATGGAAATACGTATCTGTTAATAATTGACTTTTAATTTTTGCCCATGTCAAACTTGACCTCATTCTTCTACCTTTCCTCTAAACTCAATTTGGAATATTTAGTTCTCAATTTAGAATATTCGCGTTCCTTGTATAGTTACCACAGAGTAACTCTTGCATAGTTACCCTGTGGTAAGATGGGCAGCCAATACATTTAATAAATAAATAAACAACTCTCTTTGCCAGCAATACATATTGTATCTGTATTTATTTAGAAACTGGTTTGTGTTGGTAAGGAGCAAGGAACAATAGTTTTAAATAAATTATAATGCCACTCATGTATATGCTAGATAGTTGTGATGTTTTGTAACTGGTCCTAGAAGTTTAAAAAACACTTACCCGGCCTTGTTCAACGCATTTAGTCAACATAACAACTGTGTAAATCTTTTTCTCCCAGATCATGCGCCAGAAATCTTGCACAGTGTTAGGCAAAGGACCTTGTGCTGCAATGAACTCTTTCTTGGAGTTATACCCCTGTGATAAAAATACAGTCTCAGTATCATTTTTCAACAAACTCGCCACTCTAAATAATGTGTTTTAAACACACCAGGAAGACTTACTGGCATATAATTTGCATTAATGTAATCATCAGTTGGATTATTTTGAATGGAAAGTTTAACACGAGAAATATCATCTGCAAGAAGAAAAAAAAGGATATGTCAGCTCTTGCTTTTTATATGTAATCTAGAAAAATTCATTAAATAAATAAAATGCATTTATTATGAAAAGTCATATGCAAAGTGAAAAAATATAGGAAGTGAGGCGACGAGTAAGTTTAATTATGTGAGGTCCTTGGTGCTCTGTGAGCTGGGTGGTTTTCTTGCAGACATTGCATTACCAAACTATGTAACATTATCAGTAAAATTTAATTATTCAAGTCAAGTATTAAAACTTAAGGAAGTGCTAATAAATTAGCATTTCATTAATATGCTTCAAACAATCATATCCCAGTAATTTCATTAAAGAAAGGAGCTAAAGAAACTTTCAATTTTCAAATGCAATTTTCAAAATGGTCAATGTATAGCTTTTTATCTGGTACACATAAGAATTTGATGCAGCTCAGTAGAGAAGCATGGTTACTGAGAGAGCTTTTGAGCACTAAATACCTATTTTCCACTTTATTCATTTTTTTTTTTTTGAATGACTTAGATCAGGAGTGTCAAACTCAAGGCCTGCGGGCCGGATCCGACTTGCGGGGTGCTTAGACCTGGCCTGTGGGGCCTCCCTGGAAACAGCAAAGGACTGGCCCGTGGTGCCTCTGCCAGTGAAAACAGAGCTTGAGAGGGCCGCACACGGCCCCCAAGCTCCGTTTCCGCTGGCAGAGGGTTGCAGGAGGATGTCACAGCAAAAAAAGGGCCCCCAAAATATGGAGAATTTAAAATCAAAATCAAAGTTCCATTTTGTATTACAATTAAACAGAAAAGCAGAAAACATAGCAGGAACTGTTTTGGCCAAATGGAAGTTCTGATCACATTTTATAAAGTTACAGCTAAAATATTTTAGGTAATAGTAAGAGTAAATAAAGAAATAGAATGGGGAACTTACAAGGCAAAACATTATTGTATCTATTTTTTCCTTTGTTTTCTGACAATTCAGCAGCAAATTTAGGCTGATTAGCACCAACTGGCCTGAGATCCTACAACAGAGAAAGATATAATTTATTACTTTTTTGTCTCAAAACACAAGAAACAGTTTTTGAATATTTAGCATTGTTGTACTTTAGCAACAGTGGATGCCAGGAAGAGGTAATTATTATTTCTGCTTGTTAATTTGTTTTCACAATTGAGTTTTGGTTCCTTACTGAATGAAATGCACTCAAATATGTAACTCTTGAAAATTGCAAGAATTCACTTAATAATGGAAGTGACCATATACGCAAGGAAAATAATCCTGTGTGAATAAGCATTGTTAAAAAGCATACCTCATACTCTTCAGCAAACCCACAGTTTGAGTCAGCTTTCTGTTTCTTAAAATAAGATTCATAATTTTCAACTTTAAGTAACTTTGATCTGCAAAAAACAAAAACAGCAGCTACTGTTTAGTGTACAGTTTTGTTCAAACCACAAAAAAGTACTGAGTCACTTTGGGACTTAACTCCTTAATTATGCAAAAAATGTCCCTGCATATGAGTCAAGTGTCCATTGAGAAGTGGTGAAACATATCAAGATATGAATGAGAGTCAATAGCAATTTAGAAATTCCAAAAGTCAAAAGCAAAGTGAAGCAAAGAAACACTTGACAAGTGAAGCGTTTAACATGTAAAATAAAACAAAAAATTCACTCAAAAATCATGTATATATCTTGGAAAATAAACAGAAATCAGAATGTATAAGTATTTGGAAAGAAAGGTAGAAACAATAATTCTATTTATTCAGGATAGAAAGATTTACTTACTTTTTAGGTCTGGAAAGGAAAAAAGAAAGAAAAAGAAAAATATAAATTAGTTATTGTCTTTATTAACTGAGCAAAACAATTTTTATATATAATATTTGGGATTCAGCAAAGGTTGTAATGAATTCTCTAAAATAATTCCCTGTTGTGATATTAATGGTTCTAATTAAGTTTTGAAAACAATGCATCAGTTTAAAAATTTATCTTATCCATGTTTAAGCTATGTTAATGCTGTTTCCAATTATTTGTTCCTTTTTTCCCTGCTTCTTATAGACGTTACTTCATTTGGAACTTTAACATTGTTATTATTAAGATAAAACTAGACATGATACCATTTGCAGAATTAGCAACTGCGTGAATTGTTTCCTTAAAGATTAAATGGCTTATTAAAACAAACCTTAATTGTTTGTAAAGCTTTGGAAATGCTATGGAATTTATTTATTTATTTAAATGTATTGGCGGCTGCCCAAATCCAGCAGATTCTTTATATAATCATTCTCTCCCATCTATTTTCAAACCAAGGTCAGAAAAAAAAATTCAAACAGATTTCTGAACACTAGGCAAAGAAAAAAAAATTCAACTCACTCAATTTGAGTAAATGGCACTTCGTTATTTCTACCTTTCCTATAAAAGTGAAGATTGAAAACAAGTTACTTGGGATTTTCATTCCTTAATATTTACATCAAACTAGTTGCGCAGCTTTCATCTATCTAGTTAAGGCATTTACATTATACCATAAATTATGTTTTTCTGTAGGCAACAAATATGTTTTCAGAAATTAGTAAATGGTGGTGTATTCAATTTTCTGTGACAAGACAGTTTTGAGTAACTACCATGTTTCTCCAAAAAGATGACTCATCTTGAAAAGAAGCCCTATCACGTTTTTGAATGCATGCAATCATATTAAGCCCCACCCATAAGATTAGCCCTAATTAAGATCCTGCTCACCCGGGGAGCAGGGGGTAGTTAAAAAGTAGGTAAAAAATAAGCTAGCATGGGGATGGTGGGTGGAGCTGCCCTACTTACCAGGCCTTGCATACCCTGATACCTGTCTCACCTTCTTCTGCGGCTGCTTTTTCTGCGGCCGCTTTCCGCCACTCACACACATCGCCCTGGCCTCTGTTTTGTTTTTAGATGCCTGCCGGAAGGCATCTGCAGCCAATAACAGAGCTCCAGATGCGTGCGAGTGGCGGCAAGTGGCCGCAGAAGAAGTAGGCCAACAGCGGGCTCCTGCAGGGTGGGGCTGTCGGTGCCACCGCTGCAAGGTGAGTCAATAATTAGAACCCTCCAAAAAGAAGGCCTAGCTGTTTTTTCGGGGGTCAAAAGAAAATAAGACCCGGCCTTCTCTTTGGAGAAACACGGTAGCAGTCCTGCCTCACCATTCCAGTATACTTAATACAAGCTTATCACCAAGAAAAAGATCTGTGTAGCATCAGATCTAAAGCAAGAACAAATTAGAAACAAACTGTCTGTGTTTTGAATTACAACTCCCATAATCCATTAATAGCTATGCTGACTGGATGTTTTGGCTGAAGATTTCTAAAAAAAACCCACACAAACAATAATCTAGCTGGGAATGCTGGGAGTCCAGGCTTAATCAATTTGGAGAATCTTGATGGACTCTGCAGTAGAGATGGCCACTATAGGTCGTGGAATTCAAAATAGCTGCATTATGAAGTTGTTTTTATACCTTTTCTTTTTCCAGAAGATGAATCCAACAATTGTAAGAATAACTAACAGAACCAAAATGCTTCCAACAACACCTCCTGTGATGACAGCTGGAAAATAGAAAAGCGATATACAGTTTTCTTCATACTTTTATGCTCCTTTACACCCATCTAATTCTTCAACCTGCTCTTAGTCTCTCTCTCTCTGTGTCTTTTATATCTTCTAATTTTTATCATTCTTTTTAGATCTTCATTTTTCTTCGATGTATATTTTTAGATCCTTTATGCCTCTTTTTAATGATTGTATCCACCCACTTTTGCTGCTCTGATTTTGCTATTATTATTTTTTTGCTTTTATTGCCACAATTTAGTCCTTAATAAAGTCAGCCAGCTAAATTGGATAAGCTTCAAAACTTCAAAACTGAATTGATATAGAGCATGCTGGCTGGGGAAATCTGGAATTCGAACTCCATACATCTTAAACCTGCCAAGCTTCAGAAACCCTGATATAGAATGATGTACTACATCAAAGCAAAATGAATTGCCAATTCACACATCCCTTATATTTGTTACTGCTAACAACAGCAAAGCAGCCCCTGTTCCTGAATCTTAAGAACACCAAGTAAAATTTATAGCGTATGAATTCTCATATATGCTAGCACATGTAAAGCTTCAAAGTAGCATAGAACAAGTCCCATGTATGCATGCAGATTCCTTTAATAGGGAGAATACACCAAGTTAAACTATCTGGATGGAGAAAGCTTGGCTTCAGTAATTCACTGATACGATAGATTCATATTAGATTATTGCAGCTTCATCTGCAGAGAAATGTCTTAGAACAGTGGTCCCCAATCTTTCCAGCTTGGTGGACTGGCCGGGAGGGGGTGGGTGGGAGAGGGGATGGATGATTCTGTATGAGTGATTGGCGCATGCAGCTCAGAAGTGGGTTTCAGCAGGTTCTGACCAGTTCTGGAGAATCGGTAGCGGAAATCTTGAGTAGTTCGGAGAACCGATAAATACCACCTCTGATTGGCCCCGCCCCCAGCTATTTTCTACCTCCCGAGTCCCAGCTGATCCGGGGAAATGGGGATTTTGCAATAACCTTCCCCTGGATTGGGGAGGGAATGGAGATTTTACAGTATCCTTCCCTTGGAGTGGGGTGGGAATAGAGGTTTTACAGTATCCTTCCCCTGCCACGCCCTCCAAGCCATGCCATGCCATGCCATGCCAACCATGCCATGCCCACAGAACCGGCAGTAAAAAATTTTGAAACCCACCACTAGTGCACCACATTTGCGTAAGTGCATAGTGTGCATGCACACTATTTCTAAATATACAATATTGATTTTCTCTCCAACTTTAGTAAGGATTTTAATCTGAAGATTCAAAGGTTTGGTTAGAATAGAGCTGGGTTTGCAAAAAGAATTTGATCCATACCTGGATTCTGAGGTAAGGCAATGGATGGTGAAAGATCTGAAAATGTGACATAACTCTTCTCTGGGTTGACAATGGTCTCATTCAAAAATACAATTCTAGTGAAAGCGGCAACACGTGCCCTAATCAAAGGTAGGGAAGAAAGAAAATAGCTATTAGGCTGAGATATAATCAAGAGTTTTCAGAGATATGTAGATTACTCATTCATCATGTTTTATTCACATGTATTATAAAGTTGCATTATGAAACATGAGAAAAATTACCTGTATGACCCAAGAGGATCTAATTTTCCATTTAAATAACCATATGTTTTAGATTCATTTCCTATTTCAACAACATAATCCTGATTTTTGGTAGAAGAAGATGAACGGTTTTCTTCAGTTTTGATATATGCAACATAAGTATTTGTTTCTTTATTCCTGAAATCAGTATATGTGTACTTTAAAGTCTCATTTGAGACTGTACCTAATTAGAAAGAACAACACATCGTAAGCTAAAGTTAAATGAAAAGCAGCACATCAATAAAATACTATAAGACTGGTTTTAAAATGAAAAGAAAAAACCCCCCAGTGAGATGAATTATTACTATTTATTTAGTTAGCTGCTTGGGAAGTTTGTTGGTGTGTAACATATCTCACTTCTATAGATGCAAGATTTTCTACTCCTGAACAAAAGTTAAGTGCAAATTTCTAAAAACAGTTAATTTAATTCACTTTTGGAAATGGTTTATATACAGTTTTAAGAGTAAATTAACAAAATGGTGTTTTGTTAATTTGGTTTTTAGAATTTATTGGGGAAAAAAGAAATACTTGCTTTCAGCTAAATGTTTCTGAAGTTGATTATGCTGCCTTTTAATTCACTTCCGTTTTTGCTTTTTAAAAGAAATAAATATCCAATGCTCACATTCCTTGACCAAATTGGGTATTTTGGTGAGGACAATCAGTGGTGGGTGGTCCCCAGTTCAGACTGGTTCGCAAGAACCGGTAGTAAAACCACTGACCCGGATGTCATCATAAGTGATCTGCGCATGCGCAGAAGCTTCAGCGCATGCGCAGAAGAGTGCGCACATGGGCGCGATGCGAACCAGTAAGAAGAACCCACCCCCGAGGACAATACTACAAATTTTGCAAAGGAGGATGTTTATAATAGTTTCTGCTTATTGTTTTGAAGCTCCTTAAATAGTTGCTGAGCAATTGTTCAGGTACATGGCTGATCTCCTACAGGGACAAGTCTCATCTCTGCCTTCAAAATGTCCTGCAATTCAAAATGTCCTGCAATTTATAGAAATTATGTACCGTAATTCCAACAGGACTTAGAAAACTACTTTAGCATAGGTTTATTTTAAACGTATCTTTCTTCAAAACAAAGCTCTGCCTTCATGGTGATCACAACACACAAATGCAAACTTAGGTGTCGAGTGTTTTGCAAACCAAAACAAAGGAGAAATATTTAACTAGAGATGCTTTTTCAGGAGGCAACTGGACTATCTTGTTTTTCTTTGAAGACATTTCGCTTCTCATCCAAGAAGCTTCTTAACTCTGTAATTATTGTAATTGAATAAATGGATCCCTACTGAATTGTTCTGGAGGTTTTGAAGGAAAGCAGACAAAATACAGGGAGCTAATTTCATAACATACTACTATCAACCATCTTGAAACTAAAGGCATTTCCTAATATTAAATACTCACATTCAATAAATTAAGAAGTGATGGTATACAGGGCTGTATTTACAACATTCACAGCAGAGTTACTGCTTTGAGATGGATGGCCATATAAAATTGTATGTGTGTATTATTCATTATTGGAGGACAGAAATGTATTTATGTATATATACATCTTATATACACAAATACATTTCTGTCTCATAATGAATGATAGGTAGAACATTACTGTCTTAACACTCAACACAAAATACTGTTTTGCCAATAATCACCTAGAATTAATAAACTGCATCACATTGCACTATAGTGCATTTATCCCACCAAAATATAGATACAATACTTTGGGGATTAAATAGATTGATGAGCTGTCCATCTCAGCACAAAAATTAAGCATAGTTGAATATATATGCCAGTGTTGGTGAACCTTTTCGGCACTGAGTACGAAAACAGAAGCGTGCGTGCACACATGCATGTGTGCGCACCGGCCAAGTGGTCTTCGTGCACGCATGTGTGACAGAAACCGGAAGACCAGGTGGCCTGTGCGCATGCGTGCACCAGAAACCGGAAGAGCAGCTGCCTGGGGCGCGCATGCGTACTGGGTGGCTGCTCTTCCAGTTTCTGGCATGCATGAAGATCAGCCGGTCAGCGTGCCAGAACCCGGAAGAGTAACGGGCGACGGCTTGCGTACCCGGAGAAATGGCTCTGTGTGCCACTTCTGGCAGGCGTGCCATAGGCTCTCCATCACGGATATATGCTGTTCATAGTTCAGAATAATTTCCTGTTACATTTTATGAAAAAAGATACAATATTAAATGTTTGGAAAACTGTTGGTGATTTCATTGAATTATCTGTGCTGTTTTTTAATATATTTATTAGATTTTTTTTTAATCCAGCATTTATTGCTTTTAAAAATAATTCAAGGCAGTAAATATACTTCCTCCTTCTGTTTTCCCCACAGCCACAGCCCTGTGAGGTGAGTTGGGCTGAGAGAGTGACTGGCTGAAGATCATCAAACTGGCTTTCATGTCTAAGGGAGGTCTGCAAGCAAGTCTTCTGGTTTCTGTGCCAGCCCCTTCACCATTACACCAAAATGGCTCTCAGCAACAATATAGAAGTTGCTTGGCACTACTTTCTTGGGGATTTTTTTTTTTTTTTACTTCTCGGTTTAGCTCACAATCATGATAATTCCTGGTCTCCCATCAAATGAAGTCCAACCTGCTTAGCTTTTCAAAACAGCCAAGATCATCTAGGCATTTGATAAACAATGTAACTGCTATTTTCCCAACAGTTTTAAAAACAAGAGGAAGTGACTTTTGCATTTGGCATATACTGGATTTAAGTGCTGGTTTAGAATTTAGCTTTGACTGACTTTGGCTTCATTTTTTAAAAAAAATAAAAGAGCCCTCATATATACAGTAAATATTCATGGCATAAAGATAAAACATTTTTAGATCAATATAAAAAATAATGATCCAGGGGATAGCATACTTTACCTTCTGACGTGGTAATAATTACTGCATATGCTGTTATAGGTCCATGACTTGAACTAAAACTGTTGAACTGAACACTGAAAGAGTTGTGGCTGGTTGCCTTGACAGTAGGGGACATGAGCAAAGGCGGGGGATCTGGGAAAGAAAAAGTAACCATGACCTTATCAGGATATGGAAGGAATAAGGAAAAACAACAACACTGTGCCAAACCATCACTGCCCAGAGATTTATTCACAAAGCAACAGCCCTCAGCACATCATACAAATTTTATGAACCCATGTTCCAAGTACTACTTCTACATCTGTGTTCAAAGCACCTACTAAGGCACTTCCAGGTTGAAAGGATTAGCTGGTGGCATCACCGTTGCCCAGGGGACGCCTTTGGGGGGGGGCTCATTTCATGTCCCGGTTATTTTCCCACTTGTTTTTAATCTACTTATCTATTTTTATTTGCATGCTTTCAAACTGCTAGATAGACAGGAGCTGGGCAAGGATAGGAGCTCATTCCGTCATGCTGCTTGCTCTTGGTTTTGAACTGCTGATCCGTCAACCTCTCAACGGTCTTTTGATACAACATCCTAATCACATGGGACACCCCACCCCACCCTTCTGTTCTAAGATGAACTGCAGAATGGGATGTAAAGAGGCCGTTTTGAAAATTGCTCACAACTGCGTCCATGTTCCTGTATGGACTAGCATCTCCTTATTTGAACTAGTAATTTTTTAATACATACATATATATTCCAATTAGATAATTCACCTCAGGATATGGAGATACAAATGTATTGCCATAATCAGACTGATTATGTGCCATCAAGCTGGTGTCAACACTTAGTGGCCACATACATATCACTTATTAATAAGAAAATGCCCCCATCTGTACATCTAAAAATGTTATATACATACAACCAATATATAAAAAGGAACAGAGGTACCATTTTTCTTCAGATACGTTTTTTTAAAAAAAATTGATTTATATGCCGCCCTTCTCCGGAGACTCAGGGTGGCTTACAATGCATTAAGCAATAGCCTTCATACTTTTGTATATTTATACAAAGTCAGCTTATTGCCCCCACAAACTGGGTCCTCAATTTACCTACCTTAGAAAGGATGGAAGGCTGAGTCAACCTTGAGCCTGGTGAGATTTGAACTTACAGTAATTGCAGACAGCTGGTGTTAATCACAATGCTATCAGTCTGCTGAGCCACCAGGCCCGTTCTCTGACAGATCTGCTTTAGTAATTTAGTAAGAAATTTATAAAGATTTTGAGGGGTGCCAGGGAGAAAAATGGAAGCATTAATCACAGAGGTTTTCATATAAGTACATTTCTCATGTAAAAATACAGATGGGCATGCAACAGCTGTATCATTTTTATTCATTAAACAAGTCCATACAAGATAGCTTTATCCTTACCAGTGATACTTGTGCGGCATTTTTTTTCCTGAGGAACACTCATTTTCTTATATGAAAGGGTGACAATTCTAATGGTATAAGTGGTAAAGTAATCCAGGCCTGTCACAATGGTTTGATATTTTTTCTCCAAAGTCTTGTTCCAATTATTGTTTAGGACCTCAATTCTGAAGCCATCATAACTTCCATTTGGATGGCTCCAGTTTAGACTTAATTGTGGCTCTTTTTCTACCAGATTGCAATCAAATCTATCCACTGATGCTGGATCTACAATAAAAGAGAACATCTATGGTTGTCCATTTGCTATTTAATAAACAGACAAATTATAATAAAAAGTGCAGCAGCACGGAGCAAAGAAAAACTTCTTCCTTAGTTATCTGTTTCTTTTTCAAAGAGTTATTCATCCCAGAAATGCAAATGGGGTATTAAGAGAAAAACCATATCAACATAAACATGTTTTATTATTGCAAAGGGAGAAAAACAGTGAACTAAAATAAATTTCATCTACCCAGTGAATAAATTTAGGCTATTCTATTAACAATTCCTATGGAGTAAGCTTTATTTGATTCACTGGCATTTATTTTTGAGGAGACCTGAACAGATTTCCACTACTAGCAATATTCTCTTTGTCACAAATTTAAAAACATTTGAAGAAGCATTCCCTATGACCTTGAAAAGATTCAGAATTACATTTATGAAATATCAGGATTGAGTCATTGAAAAAAAAACAACAACTAGCTCCTATTTGCTGTAATCTATTTTCCAATCTTCTATCATCTTTAGACCTCTATTTGTCCTGAGTTTTCTGATTTCAAGACAATCTTGGGTAAATATTGGCTGGGTTCATTCAACACATTTAATCAGTTCATAGTCAGAGATAGAATATATTGTAGGCTTTGTTAGTTTTATCCTTGTTTAGATTTTATTTTTGTAATTTAGCATGGTATATAGGACAACCACCATTTTGTAAGATATATCATCATCCCAGGAAAATAGAATAATTTGGTAACCATGTTTGTTAGATCAATACGCAATTTTAATGTGTTAGCCAGCCAGTAACTGGAGTCAATGAGGACCCCTCCATATATTATGGAAATGACAGAGACTCCTAGTGGTACAAGAGCTGATAGAACATAAGGTTTACTTTTGTATGCAACCCCCAGGAAAAGCTGTTCTGCAAAGGAGACATCTCACAAAAGTGCATCTCTAGAGTAAATCTTTTATGAGTTACAGGAATCGTGGGACTTGATGCATTGACCAATATCTCTTAAAATTATCTGTCCTATTATTTAGTTTCTGTACTAACCCAGATGGGGAATTAAAGAAATAATAGGGCTTAACATCCAATTGCTAGGTATAACATCTAATTGAAACAGAACAGCATATCTGAATACTATTTTTGTCCATTCCAGAATATATTCTTTTTGGATTATGTTCAAAGTAAACCATCCTTTTCTTCTACTGCACTTGCCCTCAGAATCCCATTCCCCCTGAAATTAGGTTGGTCTCAATACCGTTGATCTTTCAAAATGGATTGGGAGGTTAGGTGAGCTTATCGGTTATTATCATGCCTGTTGCCATCCTTTTTACCTTTTGTTGCGTATTGTTATTTTTTATTTTTATTACTGTACCAAAATTCTAAATATGTTCCCCACCTACAGTGGCTTTTGTTACACTGAATAAAATAAATAAGATCTTCAACTCAGTTTTCAGATGTATCCGGCACAAAGATTTCCATCCATGTACAAATCATATGAAAATGTTTATTCTGTGCACAGAGCAATTTGCACATCTTTAGTATGTACATCTCTAGAGACTTACTTGTCCAATGAGTTATGTTTTCGGGTGCCCCTTTAGTCTTCTTATCTGCTGCTATGGAATATATGCTGAATTTATAATTAGTACCAGGATTTAGCTCTGAAATTTCAGTGCTAGTAGTTGGGGATGTTTTATTATGTGTTTCATTGATGAGTATCCTATAAGAGTATGTAGAAGCAGCTGCATCAGGACTTTCCCATGATATGTTGACCACGGTTGTACTGACATCTTTGACTGTGATGTTGAAGACTGAGCTAGGTTCTGTAAAGGAAAAAAAGTATTTGAATACACACATACACCTACATGTGCCCAGGACAGTTATGTCATTGTTGTCACCATCATTATCTTCATCTCGCTTATTATTCATTAAAACAATATACCTTAATCAAAATACAGGAGGATGAAAGAAACAATGTAATTTACAAAATCAGCTGTAAACATTGCAACCAATTCTACATGGGACAAACATCACATCAATTAAAAACCAGGATCCACAAACACCGGCTGGCAGTCAAACACCATGATCCCAAATCCTTACCCACACCAACACCAAACAGCATCAGTTCGATTAGGGAATACAAAAATCATTGGCAACGCTACCCCGCCATGTTTGTGAATTCATCAAAGCCTGGGACTCAACAAGCAATTCCATCAACAGACACATTCACCTACAACCAGTTTACGAACCCATCAAAATGTTGCTATTTGAATAGGGCCTAAAATTCAGATCCTAGCTAGATATAGCATAAAAATTCTTGCCAAACATAATTAGTTCCCCTAAATAGAGCATATATCTGGAAAATAAATGTATAAAACAAATACAGGTAGTCCTTGACTTACAACAGTTCATTTAGTGACCATTCACCATTCACTTCATTATCAACCGAGGTGGCGTAGTGGTTAGAGTGCAATACTGCAGCTACTTCAGCTGACTGCTAGTTCAGCAGATCAGCAGATTGAATCTCACCGGCTCAAGGTTGACTCAGCCTTCCATCCTTCCGAGGTGGGTAAAATGAGGACCCAGATTGTTGGGGGCAATATGCTATTTAGTATACTGTCTTTGGTGTAAGCCGCCCAGAGTCCTCGGAGAGTGGGCAGCATAGAAATATGATTAATAATAATAATAATAATTCAAAGTTACAACAGCACTGAAAAAAGTGACTCATGACCAAAGTTACAATCTTTGCAGCATCCCCATAATCATGTGATCAAAATTCAGATGCTTGGCAACTGGTTCATATCTATGACAGTTGCAGTGTCCCAGGGTCATGGGATCAACTTATGTGACCTTCTAACAAGCAAAGTCAATAGGGAAGCCAGATTCACTTAACAACCAGGTTACTAATTTAGCAACTGCAGTGATTCACTTAACAACTGTGGCGAGAAAGGTCGTAAAATTACTTAACAAATGGGCAAAACTTATTTAACAAATGTCTCACAACAACATAAATTTTGGGTTCCATTGTGGTTGTAAATTGGGGACTACCTGTAGTAGTGCTTTTGAAAAATACAACTAGTCACATTTGTTCATTTTTCCAAATATATGCTCTATTTCCGATGCACTATCTCTTATCAATTTATCTCTTTGGGTTTTTATGCTCCTTTAATTCCAATATATAGAGGACCAACATTTTCCAATTTCAATAGGTTTAGAAACATAATGTGACGTGATGCACATTGTTTTGTACACTTTATAAAACTGAGGATACCAGTGAAATCTGTGCATTAGTACAGATAGTCCTGAACTTACGACCACAACGGAACCCAAAATTTATGTTGCTAAGTGAGAAATTTGTTAAGTGAATTTTGCCCCATTTTATGACCTTTCTTGCCACAGTTGTTAACTGAATCACTGCAGTTGTTAAGTGAACCTGGCTTTCGCATTGACATTGTCAGAAGGTTGCAAAAGCTGATCACGTGACTCTGGGACACGGCAACCGTCATAAATATGAGTCAGCTGCCAAGTGTCTGAATTTTGATCACAGGGCCATGGGGATGCTGCAATGGTTGCTAAGTGTGAAAAATGGTCCTAAGCCACTTTTTTCAGTACTATTGTAACTTTGAATGGTTACTAAGCGAACTGTTGTTACTTGAGGACTACCTGTACTTGTTCTCTTGCTCTAGGCTCCATAATGGCAGAATTTGTCAATTTAATTTCAAATAAATTGCAAATCAAATTTACATATTATCCTAGGACCCATCATAAATCGAGGGCTTCCTATACAGTCACATCATTTAAATTCACTTACTTGTATAAACACTTGTATTCTTTGGATCTCCCTTACTGCCATCAATTTCTGCATAAATTTCAAAGTTGTATAATATTCCTGGTTTCAAGCCATCAACTTTCACATACGGAGTATTAGAAGTTTTATTGTCAAAATAACTAGTTCCATTAATGTATATTTGATAAGTATAATTAGATGCATTTGTATCATTATTTTTCCACTTTATATCCAGAGTTGTAGTGGTGACATTTTCAAATTCAATATCATACACTGGACTGGGTCCTGTTTAAGAAATAAAATGCTTTTATATTATTCAGTCTAAAATATTACTAGACAGACATGGTTGAATGATAATTAATGGTTTCAACAGATGCATGAATGTTGAATAAATATCTGCAGGAATTTTATTCAGTTTAATTGAAACTAGTTAAGGGTTTGAGTTCTTAATCAGGGCCAGGTAGGAATGTGGGGGGGGGGGGGGGGCAGGGAAATGAAGCTTGCATGGAGTAAATGTGGACACCCTCTTCAACCAGCCTTCACAGCAGCATGAATATTAGATCAAAATAAATCCATGATCATGCATTTTTCTCCAATTAGGTCTTCAGCAAAATGCAAACCACTTTCTTTTCATATCTTAAAAAAATAGTGTATTACTGACATTCGCATACATAAGAAATTACATTTTAGCTTACATCCTTTCTTGATTATTTTACTCTGGAGTAAAATAATATTCAACTCTCAGCATAAAAAATCACAAAACATTCAAAACTTCACAATAAAATTCACTTCTAATCTATACAATCCTCATTTTACAAAATTCACCACAACAAAGCAGCAGGCTGACTGTTGAGCTGCAATACATTAAATTTCCAGTACTGTGAATGGTGTCATCATAACACCGATTCTCCTTCATAATTAGTTGGTCCTTTAAATACTTTTAGCAGGTAGCTTAATCATGGGGTAAAATTCATCAGTCAACAGAAATAAATCAAATCTGAGAATGTTTCCCAAGAAAAAGGGTAGGATGCAAATAATGTCAAGTTCCTATCTATTATAACATGTTAATTATAACACTTAGATGCAGAAAAGTTTACTCCAAAGCAGCACACATTCAGCTACATAGGATCACACTTCATTGCACAAGTTAGGGGAGGCTGGGAGGCCTGGTGCAGATGACATACAAGTTGGGGAAAACAGAGGAAGGCCTGGAAGGCCACTGTAGGCCACATGCAAATGAAAGAATACATACTGGAGTAATTTGCTGCCTTCCCTACTAGCTTCTCCATTGACCTTGCTTGCAGGAAGATGGAAAAGGATGCAAGTGGCAATCACATGGCATGGTTTCCTGCAACAATGTAATTGCTAATTGGCACACTGAGCAGACTGTGATGTGACCATGGGAGTCATTTGATGGCCAAAACTTTGAGGATTGGATGTATCTTTATTTTTTCTGTACCATCGCTCAATGGCTGTTTTGATGTCTATAGAAATTCTCAATCATCCAGGTCATGATTTCTCAAAGATGCTTTTTCCCAAAGGCAATTGGACTTTCTTTGGAGTTTTTTCTTCTTCTTTTTTTCTTAAAACATTTCACTTCTCAGCCAAGAAGCTTCTTCAGAAAGTCTAGTTGCCTTTTGAAAAAAGCACCTTTGAGACAATCATGACCTGGATGATTGAGAACTTCTATAGACATCAAAACTTTGAACAGCCACTGAATGAAGGGACATAGGCTGAGAGCTATCTGTATATGATAGCCTCTTTTGTTTAACATAAATACCCCTGTACAGCTTTGCTTATATAAAACACATTTTATGTATTCACATTATTGAAAAAATTGAACAGGATCCTAGGAAGGATATAGGCACAACCACCTGTGTTTAAATCCATGTCCCTGGCTTGTGAAAGCTTCCCCAGAGGTGGCATGTAGGTGGGTTCTGGCAGTAGTTAATGCTTCTTTATGGGAGAGGGTGGTGCTCCAGCATTTTATGGATGCTGTAGTCTGCCATTTTCTTAAGAGGTCATTGCTCCACCCCAGGGGTGTCAATCTGGCATCATGCGTCCCGGATGCGTCACATGCAAGCCACGCCCACCCTGGCTCCGCAAAGGCAAAAAAGTCACGATATGTCATGATACATCACATGACGCAATCGAGTTTGACACCTGTGCTCTACCCAATCCACCAGAGTGGGGAGGCAGGGTATGTTACAGATCCCGTCTCTTAAGGAGGTCCATTCAGTGGGACCAAGAAGAACAGCCTTCTCCATGGTAGCCCTTTCCATGTGGAAAAATCATTCTTGCAGAAATAATTCACCTCCACCTTGACACTCATTCAAAAGGCACATGGTTTTGCCCACGGATGTGGGGACCCCATCAAGTGGATGGTCTGATTGTTGTCATGGGGGGGAGAGTTTATGGGTTTTTATTTGGAGTTATATTTCTGTAAGCGGCCCAGAGTCACTGTGAGATGTGCAGCTCATGTAAGCTTTCTTATAAAATACATAAAAAATAATGCACTTACTTGTATAAACATTTCTTTCACTTGGATCTCCTTTGGTTTTATTATCATCGAGTTGTGCATATATTTCAAACCTGTATGATGTTCCAGGTTTCAAGTAAGGAATTGATACATAGGTAGTATCAGAAGTTTCATTATAAGAATGATCAGGTCCATCAATATGTATTTGATAAGTGTAACTTGATGAATTTGTATCATTATTTTTCCATGTTAAATCCAGGGATGTAGTAGTGATGTTTTCAGCTTTAATATCATATACTGGACTGGGCTCTATTTAAGAGAATAAGGCTTTTTACGTACCGAATGATAATCAAGATTAAATATTAGCATTTTTTCTATGGGGTTAGAAATCATCATGTAAATTGCAACCTTTTAATTCACAAAACAGACAGTATGTCTCTAGTTATTAATTCTATTTGACAAATTAGGATCTTATTATAGTGTTATAGTATTTATAATATGTATTTTATAAGGAAAATACATTTAGATTAATGAATGTAAATATATATTGTGCAATTGATGCACACAGGTTGTATAATATTCCTTATGGTTTTAATAGGTGCATGGTTGTTGCATAAAATATCTGAAGGAGTTGTAATTCACTTTTTAACTGAAACTAGTTAAGGGTTCGGGTGAATTTAATCAGTAGCAATGTGAGGAGGTAAAAACGGTGAAGATTCTATAGGATTGAAATGTAGAATTCTAGCGGTTAAGGCTCCAGACTAAAAACCAGGAGACTGTGAGTTCCAGTCTTGCCTTAGGCACAAAAGCCAGCTGGGTGACTTTGCGCCAGTCACTTTCTCACAAACCAACACACCCCACAGGGTTGTTGTTTTGGGAAAAATAAAAGGAACGTGTAATAGGTATGTTTGCCAGCTTGAGTTATTTATAAAAATAATAAAGGTGGGATATAAATCATAAATAAAAACAAATGAAACGAATATTAGCATAAAAGTATGTCTGCTGTCATGCATTTTTCTCTCAACAAGACTTAAGCAAAATACAAAGCACGTTTTCTTCCCATCTTAAAAATGTACTACTCAAAACTGTACACCAAGAGTAGTAAATTTTTAGTTTAAATTATGTAAAATTTCGATTTCAAAAGTTGGTGATAAGAGAAAGCAGGATGATTTTGTATTAAATATTTGGACAAATGACCATTTAGTAATTTATATTAAGATATTCTCCTATTAGGGAAAATGCATATAAAAGTTCTATAATGTCAAACTTTTCAGCCTAGAATATAAAATAATTATTAGATTGGAATAAATTAGAATTAACGTGCACTGAAAAATCAGCCAGATATTTACTAATCTCTATATTCCCAATGCCTTAATGCTTACTCTGTATCCCTACCGAGACTGTGACCATTTTAGAAGCCCTCTTGCAAGTGATGTCACCACAAGATGACTAACAAAGCTTTTTTTTTTTAAAGGTTAATTTGTAGGTGTGGAATGCCAACAATAGAGAATCATATTTGTTCTACTCTTCTGAGCAAAGAAAAGAACTTCTGATTTCCCCAGGCCTTTTATTTTTGTTCTTTTCATCAAACTTTTTTCCTGGAAATTTGCAGGAAATTAATAAATCAGTACAAATAAACAAAATCTCAGAATATTTCACAAGAAAAATGATATATGATGTAGAAAAATATACAGGTAGTCCTCAACAATTGAGCCCAAAATTTATGTTTCTGAGTGAAACAATTGTTAAGTGAGTTTTGCCTCATTTTACAACCTTTCTCGCCACAGTTGTTAAGTGCAGTTAAGTGCAGTTTTTAAGTTAGTAACACGGTTGTTAAGTGAATCTGCCTTCCGCATTGACTTTGCTTGTCAGAAGGTTGCAAAAGCTGATCCCGTGACTCTGGGACACGGCAACTGTCATAAATACGAACCAGTTGCCAAGTGTCTGAATTGTGATCATGTGACCATGGGGATGCTACAACGGCAATAACTGTGAAAAGTCATGTCACTTTTTTCAGTGCCGTTGTAACTTTGAATGGTCACTAAATGAACTCTTGTTAAGTCGATGACTACCTGTACTTATATTCTTCCATATATAGTATGCTGGAAAGAGTTTTCCAGCATACTATACATGGTACCCTCTTTTGTTCAACTCTATCAGAAATGTATAATTTTTACCTCCGAGGGCACATGCAGATAATATTTTATATAAATATTTATGTAATAATGAAATATACATCACATCTCTTATTTTAATGCTCTTACTTGTATAAACTTTTATTTCACTTGGATCTCCTTTGGTTTTATTATCATCGAGTTGTGCATATATTTCAAACCTGTATGATGTTCCAGGTTTCAAGTAAGGAATTGATACATAGGTAGTATCAGAAGTTTCATTATAAGAATGATCAGGTCCATCAATATGTATTTGATAAGTGTAACTTGATGAATTTGTATCATTATTTTTCCATTTTAAATCCACAGATGTAGTAGTGATGTTTTCAGCTTTAATATCGTATACTGGACTCGGCTCTATTTAAGAGAAAAAGACTTTTACGTACTGAATGATAATAAAGATTAAATATTTAGCATTTTTTCTATGGGGTTAGAAATCATCATATAAATTGCAACTTTTTAATTCGTACAACATACAGTATGTCTCTAGTTATTAATTCTATTTGACAAATTAGGAGCTTATTATAGTGTTATAATATTGATGCTTTGGGTGTTGACTGAAAAGTTGGGCTCAGTTTAAGTAAAACAATTAAATGTTTCTTTCAAATTATCTTGGATTAGAATGGAATTTGTACCAAATTGTCAATCAGACTGGCAGATACAAAACTCTATTTAGGTTTCAAAGACCGTATGTAAAATAAACTGTGAAAGAGGCATGGAATAATAATTTGCCCATTTATTCCCCACCTCCACTCTCTAGTTGTAGTTGCCTCAATTTTATTTCATTTTTATTTCAGAATCCTTCCACTGAATAGAAAGATGAGAAAGAACACAGCTTGTGTCAGCTGAAACATTTTTTTCCAATAACTACTACCCTAGTGCTACAATATTCTCAACCATACAGAAAATTCTAAGCTCACTCAACCCAATATCTGAGATTCTGCCTTTTTTTATAATAGGATTAGGCCTGATGTGGCAAGCCAGTAAGATGCACAAGATACTCCTCCAAGATAAATCCACTTTTGTGGCATTGATGTTTACAAATAAAATGCCAAAAAATTGAGTGTTTTTGTCTTAACAAAAAAGGAGTGGGCTTGTTTTACCAAAAAAAACCCCAAAATATTATTATTGTAACCTAGATTTAACATATGGAAAAGTTAAACAAAATAAAAACATCCAATTAAGAGTCAGGCTAACTGCATTGTTAATTTAATGTACTTACTTGTATAAAGACTTATTTCTTGTGTGTCTCCTGTAATATTGGTCCCATTTATTTGTGCCGCTATTTCAAAGCTATATAACGTTCCAGGTTGCAAATTACTGACTATTGTATTTCCAGTATTAGAAAACATATCATTATGAAAATCAGGTCCTTTTTCAAGTATTTTGTAAATATAGGTTAAAGCATTTACATCTTCATTGGTCCAAGTCAGAATTATTGATGTGGAATTGAGATGGTTAGCGTGGATGCTAGAAACTGGACTCGGTTCTGTGAAAAAAACAAAATTACTTTTACCAGTAAATAAAACAAAAAAATATTGATGTACATAAAATGTTAACAAGAATCCAAGCACACTTGAAATTAATGAAATTAATTAATGGACTTAATTATATGTACTTCCCTCCATAAAAAGAGTTTACATTTAGTTTTAGATGGTGATAAAGGAGAGTGATATAATAATGATTGAAGCTCATTTAATAGCCATAAGCATTAACTACTCCAATCACTTCACTTAATAAAGTGTACTTACTGGTATGAACAACTGTTTCATTTGGGTTTCCTTTAGTTTTACCACCATCTACTTGTGGATATATTTTAAATCTGTATGACTTTCCAGGTTGCAAGTTAGTAATTGGCTCACTCAATTTATTAGAACTTTTATTACGAAGATCACCAGGTACATCAACAATTATTTGGTAAGTGTAACTGGATGCATTTTTATCATCATTTTTCCAACTTAAGTTCAGTGTTGTGTTGGTGATATTTTCAGCATGAATACTATGAACAGGACTTGGCTCTGTTTAAGAAACAGAAAACAATTTTCTTTGATCAGAGAATTAAAATCTTATCATACCATTAAGTATTACTAACCCAGATTACGATGTTACTGTAAGTCTTCTCTTTTTCACCATTTCTAATACTGTGGTACCATTTTAAGATACGACAATTAAAAGGATGTTTAATATTATTACAATTTTAAAATGGCATGGCCATTTTATCGCCCATATTAAGACTTTAGAAGCAGAATGTAATAAATAAATGCTGCAACACCAATATTAAGATTTAATAATAAGGAAGATATAGTAGCAAAACTTAATTATTCCTTTATCTGAAAGTTTCAGGCTGAAACCCTATCCTGTGGCATGCAATTATATTTTTATAGGAAAACAAAGAAAATGTAATTTACAGTCTACATCCCTATACAACCAGTTTGGAGATAAGGTTTTTTAAAGTAGTGCAGCAAAAATTTAACAAATTAACCTATGAGGCTCGCGTTACCATGACATATTGGAAATATGATAATAAAGTCTTTATGAAAGAATTCCAGCATCTACTATGTATCAAATGCAAGCCCTATTTACTATGAAATCAAGATTTAAATTCTTCCACATTTTATGCCCTGTGCAAGATCTTGTTGAATGGGAAGGAAGGTTTCCATCTGCCCCTTCTTTAATAATGGAAAATCTGTTTGTTTCTGGACTTCTGGGAAAGATGGTGGGCTGAAGATGGTTCTGTGGAAAGTGGAGCTAATGTTTGCAACCACAAACAGGAAGCCTACAAGGAGATTGGCTACTTTGACACTATCTGGACAGAGAAAGGACTTGAGATTGCCCAAGCTGTTCCCCTTAGTGTTCCTCATGAGGAGACCACAAGACAGAGGTCTTCAGAGAGTGGGAGAATTGGAAAATGAAGGAATTCACTGTAATTGCTCCAAACAGAACCTTTTTAAAGGATTCGCACCAAGTTCTAAGTTCAGGCTTAGAAAACTGCTAAAACAGAGAGAGACAAGAGAAAGGCTGGGTTCCATTTCTTTGGGGGGGACATTTGTTGAGTAATGATGCAATAGGCAATGACCTAACAGAATAAATAGAAGAGATGTATGAGTCTGAAAGAGAGTTAGTTTTATCATTTTCACTCCAGTTTTCTAACAAATGCTATAAAACTAATAATGAGTTGGACTGACAGACAGAAAGCTTTAGATCTGGTAAGTTATTTCCACTGGATTAACAGGGAAGCTGGTACCTTGTAACAGTTTTTCCACCTTACCCTCCAGTTCCATATTGCTTATTTGATTATATGTCATCAAATGGGTGTCAACTCTTAGTGACCACACATATTTGCTTCATGATGATCTATTACTGAGATAGTCTTTCAGGTCTTCCAATCTCTCAGAATTAAGAGCTATTAGGGGGAAGAGGATGAGAGATTTTTCTGCCAGCAGAAGTTTCTGAACCAAACTATTGGGGGATAGAGATTAAAAGCTCTACATTTTATACACCAAAAATCCTTGGAAGTGATCACCGCAGTCTGTTTAGAACACACGACCACCTGAAAACAAACAGCTAATGGATGGTTGTATCAACAAATATTGTAGGTGGGAGGCAGTTGGTATAAGTACATGGATTTTAGTTTGCTGTATCACCTGTGTGCTAGAATTTAATTTTCATGACATAACCAGGCATTACAGCCAATTCAAAACCTTCCTTTGGCAAATATTAACTATGAGAATCACTTCTTACACAGTCAGAAGCAACTTTTGTTGTTAATTGCGAAGTCGTGTCCGACCCATTGTGACCCCATGGTCAATGTTCCTCCAGGCCTTCCTGTCCTCTACCATCTACTGGAGTCCATTTAAGCTCACACCTACTGCTTCAGTGACTCCATTCAGCCATCTCATTCTCTGTCATCCCTTTCTTCTTTTGCCCTCAATCATTCCCAGCATTAGTCTCTTCTCCAGTGAGTCCTTCCTTCTCATTAGGTGGCCAAAGTATTTGAGTTTGATCTTCAGGATCTGGCTTTCTAAAGAGCAGTCAGGGTTGATCTCCTCTAGGACTGACCGGTTTGATCACCTTGCAGTCCAAGGGACTCGCAGGAGTCTTCTCCAGCACCATAGTTCAAAGCAGAAGCAACTACCCTGATACTAGATCAAGCTAGTATCAAAGCAGTAGAAATTGTTTCTGCCACCCAGAAGAAAATATCTTTCTAGTAGGAGAGAATATGTGTAGCTCAGGCATGAACAGCGGAACCCACAGTTCTCTCTGAAAGTACCAAGGACTCCAAAGAATGTCTTATCTGATTAAAACATGTAAGTAGAGGAAAAGATAGAAAAAACTGAATGTTGATTACATTATACATAAGGCTTGCATTTAAAACCTAGTTCCTGGAATTCTTTCACAATGGCTTCATGGACTTTGCTACAATATATCTACTTATCAAACATTTGTTATCTTTGCAAGTCTTAATTTTGTAGTTTCTTGTGTAGATAGCCAAAGGAAGTCTGATAGTAAGGCAATACTGACAAAATTAAATTCAGTCTTCATTTTCTCACTGGCTACACCTAGTTCCAGGAAAAAAAGAAAGCTGTGATCTCTTAATCATGAGCTAATTATTAGTTAATTTGAGTAAGCTCAAGTTACCAATGTTGGAAGAAAAATCCAGTTCCAGTTCCAAGCTGGGAATAAAATGGAGGCTGATTGGAAAGATGATGAAGCATAACCACCAACCGCATGCGATTCTGGGTCAGTTCCCCCAGAATCACAAACCCTGGTGGTTCTGTTCACCAATAAACAAAATCTTTCTTTCCAATCAACCTCCGTGTTATTTCCAGCATCTTTCTCCCAAGCTTGGAACGGAACAAGATGGCTTTTCCTTCCAACACCTACTATACATTTTTTCTCTCATCTTAAAATGTAACAATGACAATCCTATCAGAATGATCTTGAAAACTATTTTTGTGGAATTTCTAATCCATTACTTACTTGTAAAAATATATTTGCAGCAACTTTTACTTTCCTTAGTATTATTGAAATGAACAATATACTGAAAACCAGGATAAAGATTAGATATTAAATCTTTCTCAGGAAGACCCACATCTGATTTATTTTGAAAAGTTACACTTGTTATTGTAAAGTTGTCGTTTAACTGGACGCTTATTGTTTTTTCTGTTACTGTTACGTTGTTTAAGGAACTGCATTCGATACCTACACAGAAAAAGAAAGAAAAAGATATTTTTTAAATAACCAGAACTTCGTAACATAGTGCAACATTATTTAGTTTTTATTCTTTATTAATTGGTGGGGAAAATAGTTCATAATTTATACAAGCTCCAGATATCATGAATTGAACAAGAGTTGATGCTGTTAAGATTAGGAGGCATATAGTACTGATGGACTGTTAATGTATTCTTCACTAGACCATTTGCAAAGAATATAATGCAAAAAATGGGTGAACAGGGTATGCTGCACCCTCATAGATATCCCACTGCTTCAGATATTAAAAGGCTGGCTTAGGTAGTACAAAGCCAATGTATCAAGATTCACACACATTTATTGTGTGTGAACCCAATCAACTGTACAGTAGTTCTCGACTTACAACCACTTATTTAGTGACCCTTCGAAGTTTGACCATTTTTCACACTTATGACTTTTACAGTATCCCCATGGTCACGAGATCAAAATTCAGATGCTTGGCAATTGGTTCATATTTATGACAGCTGCAATGTCCCATGCTCATGGGATCACCTTTTGTGACCTTCTGACAGGCAAAGTCAATAGGGAAGCCAGATTCATTTAATCACCGTGTTACTAATTTAACAAATATGTAGTGATGCACTTAACAACTGTGGCAAGAAAGGTTATAAAATGGGCAAACCTCACTTAACAACTGCCTTGCTTAGCAACATAAATTTTGGGCTCAATTGCAGTTGTGAGGACTACCTGTAATTAACTACCTGTACCAGCCCTGGAAGACATCTTCGAATCTCGCTGTTTGAGAAAGTTGCATAACATTCTCAGAGACTCTTCCCATCCTGCTTACTATCTTTTTGGACTGTTGCCTTCTGGCAAAAGATACAGAACAATTAAAACTCGGACCACACGTTTTCTGAATAGTTTTTATCCCAGAGCTATAATTGCACTCAACAATGAACTAAAGGGCCACCATCAGTGAGCTGTTGGACAGCATTACTTGGTCTGTTGTGTGGATGTTTGGGTGGTTTAGGGGTGGAGAATTATGATGGGTGGGAGTGTGTTTGGGGATTGTTATGTGTGTTTGAACCTGGTCTTTGGGTGTTAAGTGAATTTCGTTGTATGGGTATACTGACAATGAAGTTATTTAATTTAAATTTAATTTATTTTAACAAACATGCTTAATCAGAGCTTAGCATGCTATATAAGCCTGGTCACCATCTACTTCTGTATATGAAGTTTATTATGTTATCCTTTCAATATTCAATAAACTTGTTATGGTGAAAAGCAGTGTATTTCAAATTATAGGTTAAATACCATGATCTTTCCTAGATTCTTTATAGAAGTATGTGGTTTTAAGTATTTATACAAATACAGAATCATCAGTGTTGATTCTGGGAAAACCTTTAAGCATAATACTGAAAGTGAGATATATAACAGCATAGTACTTACATGCAGCAGTGACTTTTACCTGTAAAACAAGAAATTATAGTGTTAAAATATTTTGAATCTGTATACAACGGATTACACTAGTACTAGTTGTACTGTATATCTCTGAATCAATATTATAACTATGTTATAGTTCTAACACACCAGTCAAATTTAAAAATATATTGATCCAAATCAATTTGTTTGATTCAAATTTGTTTCCCTTTGAGGAACATTTAAAGTTAAATAGCCCTCAAATGTCAAAAATGTCCCAGTTAAATTATTAGTTGCAAATGTAAAATTTAATTTTATTCCATCAAATGGCTGAACGTTACTGAATATTATTAATTGAAACCATCCAATATAGATAATTCTCACTTACTGACTGCAATAGGGACCAGCAACTCTATCGCTAAGCGGTGTGATCATTAACCATGATGTCATGTGACAGCCCTGACTTATGACATCAATTCCAGCTGTGGTTATTAAACAAATAAGTGTGGGTCATTAAGTGCGATGTCACACAACTGTGACTTGTGACTTTCTACTGGTTTTCTCATTGACTTTGCTTGTTAAAAGCCAGCAGGGAACATTGCAAATGGTGATCACGCAGCTGTGGGACACTGCAGCCATAGTAAATATATGTGCAATATATTGCAATCATGTGACTATGAGTACACTGCAACTTCAAGGACCAGTCATAAGTCATTTTTTCAGGGCCATTGTAACTGAATAGTTGCTGAACAAGTGGTCAGTAAATGAGAACTACTTGTATTGTAAACAAAACTTTCATCTGATAATCAAGTGGTAGGAATACATATTAGCTATAAATTCTAGTATTAGAAATCAATTTACATTGAACACAAAACTTGTCTCTGTAGGATCTAAACTGGGGTGTCAATTTCATTGAGGGCCTCATCACGATTGTGTTTGACCTCGGGGGGCTGGGGTGGGCATGGGCAGCATGACGTCAGTCGTGTCGGGGGCGCCTGTGGTGGCCTGAGTACTGTGCCAGTAATAACTGGCTGCTGAGCTCTATTTCCAGCTGCGATGGCCTCCTGCAACCCTCTACCAGCGAAAATGAAAACTAGCTCCATTTTCACTGGCAGAGGCCCCACGGGCCAGTGTTTCACTGTTTCCACGGCGGCCCCACGGGCCAGATCTAAGCACCCCCTGAGTCAGATCCAGTCTGCAGGCCTTGAGTTTGACATCCCTGATCTGCGAAGATAGCTCTCCATTTCTCTTTCTTTATAAAGCATAGTCTGGGTCCAGATAACACTAAGTATACACAATTATCAGGGGTGAAATGCTCCCGGTTCAGACCAGATCGCCTGATCCGGTAGCGATGGCGGCGGGTGGTTCGGAGAACTGGTAGCAAAAATCCCTCTGCCCCCCCCATCATGCCCAGCTGAGTTGCACGATCATCAGAGACTTTTTTTTTACTTTTAAAAGCATTTTTTCTACAACCTCTTCTGACAAAAAAATGCTTTTAAAAGAAAAAAAAAAGCCTCTGATGATCACGCCGCTCAGCTGGGATCCTCAGAGGCTTTTCAAAGCATTTTTTTCTGCAACCTCTTGGCCGAAGAGGTGGTAAAAAAATGCTTTGAAAAGTCTCTGACGATTCCAACTGAGTTGCCTGATCGCCAGAGGCTTTTCAAAGCATTAGAAAAAATGCTTTGAAAAGTTAAAAAAAGAAAAAGTTGACCATGCCCACCCAGTCACATTACCCCCACCACCACCAAGCCACGCCCACAGAACCAGTAGTAACACATTTTACATTTCACCCCTGATAATTATGTATAGTGACACCTACAATTCCCAGCCCAGCCTGAAATCCATGAATGCAAAGGTCATTCAGGGCCTCACAATGAAACTCAGAGTTTGTAAACTAAGCAAAGTAATGCAAATACATTTTAAAAGTCTGTAATTTCTGGTCTTACTGTATATAAATTGGGCGTTTAGCAGTTTTACTACTTCTGATAAATTCTAACTCAGAAATATTATAGATTCTGCAAGAATATTGAAAGCCTGGGAGTTTCTTATATAAGGGCTTTAACATTCTTAAATTTATCTGAACATTGTCTCTAAAAACACAAATTAATCTGCTTTTCTACAATCTGTATTTCCTGTTGAAAAATTACTTTCATATTCGATTTAATTCCTGCTTCCATGAGGTAATGTGTTAAGGAGAATGATCCATCTATCAATGCACATTCAAATATATTAATACTATCATTCATATTTCATAAGGCACACAGGACACTGGGAATTATCTCATGTAATACTGAGAGAACGCCACAAGAGGTCAGAATAAAACCATAAATGCACTGAAAACACATTAAAAAACTTAGTATTGACACATTTATCTTTCATTAAAAGAGGATCATCTTTTCTGCAATGCATTTTATTCAACTTTGATTAACTTCTGGGATTTATTGCATAAACATTGCAACGTTAAATCTTATCTCCAACTCCAAAATCCCTCATACACATGGCTTGAATTTTGAAATCACCGATTTACTCATTCAATTTACCGCTTTTATCTTGGCTTTTCATTTTAAAAGAACAAATAGAAGAATGTAAATGTAATAAACTCTATCACTTGCCAGGGATCCGAAAATTTCACATTTTATGTATCAACAAACAAGATGCTTCCTTATCGGCTCTCATCAGCCTTCAGATTTCTGATATAAACTAATGATTTAGCTAAGAAGCTGGTTAGTTTTGCCTATATCAGGAAGTTAAATCCAACTTTCGTCTATATAAAAACTGCAAAAAGTGCAAACTGCAGGTAGGTTGATTTTTTTAAAAATCTTTGTATAGCTCTTCCGATTTGTTGTTTTTAAATTAAAATACCGACTTTTGCACAGTATTTTGCTCTCTTAAAGATGATTTACAGTGGTACCTCAGTACTCAACTGCTTTGAAAACTCATTGAATTTGTTACTCAATGTATTTTGATACAAAAAAATTATCCCGGTACTCTCTTTTTTTGATAATCAACGTGCAAGCTAGAAACTTGTCGGTATTGGTTGCCTTGCTGACTCGCTACCCTTTCTGGCCAAAACCAAGGTTAAGCATTAGTCAGATGGTTTCTTTGGTACCGGCTGCTTTTAGCACTTGTTGTGCTTCCCGGAAACAATTAATAACGTAATTGTTACGACCTAAATATCACTGTATTTGAAAGGATAGGAACTATGCAGTGGTGGGTTGCTACCGGTTCGCCCTGGTTCAGGCGAACGGTAGCGACAATGGGAGACTCTGCCCACCCACCCGAACATCATCAAATACGCTCTGCACACGCGGAAAAGCTTCTGCGCATGCGCAGAATAGGCACGCGCATGAGCATAGTGAGTGCACGTGAGCAAACCGGTAGCAAAGGTAAGTGAAACCCACCACTGGAACTATACCTCTAGCACCATTTTTTTAGTTATTAATTAGTCACTTTTAATACAGGTAGTCCTCGACTTACGCCCAGTCACTTAGTGACAATTTGAACTTACGATGGACTCCACTATACACAAAGCTATTTATCATCTGGTTTCAAAGTTATGACTCCTGTAGTGCCCCTATGGTCATTCGACATTGCACCAATCACTGGGATGCTGCAGCACTCCTCCTCCATGCCTATCTCCCTCGCCCATACCACCTCACCAGGTCCCTGCAGGCCTTTGTCCTGCTCCCAACTCAACACTCAGCCACCCAAGGGAGCCTCAAGTTAGTGGCAGAGGCTACAGGGCCCTGCGAGGCTATTGCAGCCTGCTCCCGAAACAGCCATTCAGCCACCCAGGGGAGCTTCTGCACAGCCCAGTGAGAAGCAAATCCAATGTCTGCAGGGCCCAGAGATGGGAAAGAAAGCCCAAGGCCTGGAAGGATCACAAGGGGCAAAAAGCAGGGCATGGAGTGCCTCAGGGGGTAGAAGAAGCTTTGGAAGGCCTGAGGCAGGCAATCCTGGGTCTGATTAGGCCTCAAAGGGTCTCTCCTACCCTTGCTCTGCTTAACTAGTATAATGGAGAGCATGTGTGTGGGCCCATTATGCAAGATGATCATATGGGCACTTCACTGAACAACTATCATGACTTGTGACCATAATGTGCAGGCTAGGCTCCATTACAACCATAACTCGAGACTATCTGTATTTTGTATATAAAGTACAATACAGAGATGGGGTGGGGGGGAGAGCAAATTCTGGATTTACACAGTATACTAAACCTGGATAAACTGGATTGGGTAGTTTGTGGTTCTGTGTGTTCTGTAAGGTCAGCCTTTTACTTCATCATGTTGTGTAAATTAGTCCTTATTGTAAGTCATAATATGTGCTTATTTGTGGCACAGCGCATTAGATATACAAAGAAAACTTGCATTGAATTTCATTTTACTATGCTGTACGGACACAGCCACAGTGTACTTTTCCGGTTACTCCTACTAGAAGTCTTCAGTGACTTCAAAACAATGTCACCTCTGACTTGTGGGTGGAAGGGTAAGGTGACTGTGAACTCGCTGTCATTTCTAAGAACGGCTGCCTCCTCTACAAAATGTGCCTTCTACCTCCAGAGACTGGATTAATAAGGAAAGAGTTTCAAACCTATCTAGGCTGCACTGGTAAATTAATTGGGGGGTGGAAGGGGGGAAATCAATAGAAAGGGTATGGACCTGAGATAAAATAGGTCTGATATTATAGTAGTCAAAAGTATTGCCTGATATTCTGCTTTGTGTATTTTCACTGGACAATACCCTTGTCCCCAATATCTTCTTTCCCACAGTAGCTTTCCATAACCTCGTAATAGTTAAAAAGAGTGTTGCAAGACAGTATTTTTATTGCTATTTGCAAGCATCTAGCATTTAAAGTGATTTAAAAAGTTATCTGCTGTCATAGGCGATACGTTATCTTCCAAACTATAACGGAAGAACATTTTGTCCAAAAAACTCTTTTATGTGGTAATTCTTTTCATTGCATAACATACAATTTAAATATGCAATTAACTTACTTTGTTTATGGTATCTTTTCTGAATTTAGTAAGTTATTAATTTATACAAGGAAGTTTTAATACTTCTTTATGAAAGAACATGATAATTTGTGTATATCTAAGCTTCAACACAAGCAATCACCAACTATATTTCTTCTAATTGATTCCCCTTGATTCTTACTCTGCTTTTTCTTCTCTCCATAACCAAATATACATACTCCTGTCAACATAAGATATTTCAGGACTTTTATTGAAGCAATGTAGTCTTTAAAGCAATGCACAGTACAGGTAGTTCTCGACTTACCACCTTTTATTTAGTGACTGTTGAAAGTTACAACAGCACTTAGAAAAAGTGACTTATGACAATTTTTCACATTTACAACCATTGCACACACCCAGGGTCACAAGATCAATATTCAAACACTTGGTAATTGGCATGTATTTATGATGGTTGCACTATCTCGGGGTCAGGTGATGACCTTATGTGACTAATTTAATAACTGCTGTGATTCACTTAACTGTGGCTTAAAAGGTTGTAAAATGGGGCAAAACTCACTTAACAACTATCTTGCTTAGCATTAGAAATTTTGGGCTCAGTTGGTTGTAAATCAAGGACTAACCCTAATGGCTATCCATCTAATCTTAGGTAGTCTTAATTTACAAAAACCTGACATCAGTTGTAGATGATACTGCTTGGACATGAAAAGTTTATCTTATTGAGAATCTGCAAAACCTACCGTGTTTCCCCGAAAATAAGACATGTCCGGATAATAAGCCCAATCAGGCTTTTCAGCGCATGCGATAATATAAGCCACCCTCGCAAAATAAGTCCCCCATCAACTATTTACACGCATGCGCAGCCGGTCCCACCATTTCCCCTGGTTGCTTGCCGTGCAACCAAAATGAGTTGAGGAGGCGAGGTTGGAGGGAGGGGAAGGGGGGGACATGCCCTCCCCTCCCTGTTCTTCCTGCTGGCCGAGCAGCCCAAAACATCCCACCCCACCCCAATGGCAACAGCAGCCTGGCTGCTTCCTTCCCCGCTGCCTCTTTAACGAGAGAGATGGCAGGTGGGGCAGTGGAGAAGCAAGACGCGTGGAGCGAGACGTGGCTCTCCTTGCCGTCTCTTTTCCCCCTCCTCACCGGGCAGGGCTCCTGCCCCTTGCTTAGCCACCCACACCCTTTAGGGAAGCAATTTGGGGGTGGCAAGTGGGGCAGGCAAGAAGCGGAATGCAGGTCTTAACTTTCAAGCTCCATTGCTTTCTTTGCCGTTGTGTCCAGGGAAACACGCTGTAAAAGAAAACCTTCTTGCGAGTTTGAGGGGCAGGAGCCCTGTCATGCCCGGTGAGGGGGGGGGAGAAGAGGAGGGGAGCCACATCTCACTCCACGCATCTCGCTTCTCCCCCGCCCCACCTGCCACCCCTCTCGAAAAAGAGACGGCGGGGAAGGGAAGCAGCTGTCACCATTGGGGTGGGGTGGGGTGGGACGTGTTGGGCCGCTCGGCTGGCACGAAGAAGAGGGAGGGTAGGCGACAGCAGCGACAGGACATCCAGTCCCACGCTCACCGCCTCCTGCACCCCCAAAATAATAAGACACCCCCCGCGATAATAAGGCCAAGTCCTTATTTGGGGGGTCAAAAGGGGGGAAACACGGTAAGATAAAGGAAGCATTTTGTAAAGGTGCTTTAAAATGAAATATGGAAATAAGCACTTTCTGACTATGGAGGTAAAACCAAGTGCAGCGAGATAAATTTGATTCAGTGGTAATTCTCTTTTTGAAAAATCTTAAGCTAAATCTTTCTATATATTTTAAAAATAGCTGATTTGTGCTGTGGTTATGAAATTTAATTCTACCTTTTTAGTTATTTTAGTTTATCATTTTAAGTAGGCTATATTTTATATATTGATAGGTTATACAGCAATTCTTTATTTTAAAATTTTTGTGACATTTAAATGTTAATGTATATTAACAAAATAGACTTTTGTGCATGTTTTATAAATTTATCACAAATCCTATTGTTAAAAGTTGTGTTTACGTTAATACTCTATTATCTTTTTCACTACATAAAAAGGTGCACCCTAAGAGGTTGGAATAATGAAGTAAAGCCAGTAAAACCTGAAATAAAAGTACCAATTATATGTCAGTGAGATCCCCATCTCACCATAAACTAAAAGAATTTTGCAATTTCATCTGGAAAGTTATCCTTTGTATCCTTCTAGCTGGTCAATCATATGCTATTTTCTGATTCTTAGATACAGAGATACTAGTCTTAGTATCTTAGTTAAAAAGTGGAAATATGTTTTAAGATATCCATATGTCTGTACCTAAAAATGAGCATTATGTACACAACAAGCATTCTTGATGAATACAGCTCCATAACTGTACAAGTAACTAAAACATCTTATTTCAGGATATGTTGTTTTTGACCTTCTAAATACTTTAAAAAATGGGATATAAATTTTACAAATAAATGTGACTTAATAGTTACATAGCTTTTCAGCTTATCTCAGGAGTTTCGTGAGTCTCTGAAAATGCAGATATGTACTGAAGTACAGGTAGTTCTCAATTTACAACTATTTGTTTAGGGAGCGATCAAAATTTCAATGGCACTGAAAAAAGCAACGCATGCTTTTTAATCTTCGCACTTACAAACTATTGCAGCGCCCCCTCAAGGTCATGTGATCAAAATTTGGGCACTTGAAAACAGGTATATATTTATGTTGGTTTCAGCATCCTAGGGTCATGTGTTCACCATCTGTGACCTTCCCAGCTGGCTTCAAGGTCAATGGGGGGGGGGAGCTGGATTCACTTAGCCATGTGTTTCATTTAAAATTGTAGTGATTCTCTTAACAACCATGGCAAAAAAGATCACAAAATCGGGAAAGACTCACTTAAAAATCGCCTTGCTTAGCCTTGGAAATTCTGATTCCAATTGTGGTCATGAGTTAAGGACTACCCCTATTTGACATGGAATATGATTTAACTCACTTTGTGAAACAGTTCTTAATTCAATACTTTTTTAAGCTCAGCTGACATATTTAAAAAAACCATGAAGAAATGAGACTATTTCCTGTCAGCAACAAGGATCTACTAGCTCCCAAATTTTAAAAGGAGGAAAATCAACCTCCATACATGTTTTAAACCAATATTTAGAGATATGAGAAAAGGAGGTTCATTGTCTTAGAAAGGAAACAAAGCCTAAGTGGTTTTATAGCTATAGCTTTATTTATAGAAATGTTTCTTAAGAATTTAGAATATATGGAAATTCAAGCTATAAATGTTGAAAAGTAAGGATGCAACTATATGCCTATAGAATTGAAAAGAAAATCCAGAAGCTCTACAGGATAATTTGAAGGGGGAAAGAGACACTGTAAAAAGTCAAAGAAACAAGAAAAGAAGAGGAAATCCCCTGAAAGCTTTGCAAAAAATCATCAGCGTATGATGATTCATATTAGATTGGAAGTTCCCCTTCAATTACCCAGAAATATATGGAATAAAATGTTATGTGGCAAGGCACAATCTCTCTTAAGTCCTCGACTTACGACGGGCGTCCCTGATTGGCTAGGACGCATGGACTTGCCGGCGGGAGAATGTTGCCCTCCTATTGGTTGCTTAGTTTGACAGCTACAGTATAAATAGCTGTCAAACCCCTTGTTCTCTGTTCTGTTTCTCTCAAGCCTCTACAGCTGTTGTTAGCAATAAAGAGTTCCTGTTTGACTCGCGCTATAGAGCAATCTCACTGAAGGATCTTCTTTAATCCTTATGACAACGTTACCTGGATTACTGGTTGCCTAGTCATTTGCCATGCACATTTTACAAAGCGAAAATGTGTGCTAATTGTCCCATGGAAAAAACGATCGGCCTACTGGACAAATAAACATATGAAATTTCTTAAGAAGCAGTGGAGAAGTAAATGATCCTCATATTTAGTTCTCTCCCTCAAATCAGTGAGTCCACCTTGATCCAACATACAAAGTAAGATTTCTATTAGCAGGTGTACCAGAATACTGGAGGAACGGCACAAAAAAAAGTCAGCACTTTCATGTGTCTGAGAATACAAATCATAACCGAAGTATAATAAAATTTGCTCAGTGAGCAAAGTTCAGGAACCATAAATTTAGAATTAGTCTAGAATATGCAGGAAAAAACTATGACGCATCTCTGAAATGTCCACTGAAAGAAAATTATTACGAATGAAGGCAAATGTACGAGTCCCAGGATAATGTTGCAAGACTGAATCTGGGTTGGTCAGTGGATCCCGGTGACCAACCCAGATTCAATCTTGAAAATTTTTCAGAAAAAATGCTGGTTTACGTGTCAGCAGCAAATGTGAGCTGTATCCAGAACAAACTATGGAAGAAGAAAAAATAATCACTGTTTATTTGCTCATGGGCAAACTAATTCACTCCCCAATATAGTTTAAATATAGCAAACAATACTGTGTGAACCATAATTTCACATAATCCTCAGAGGGATATGGATATTTTTCTAAACCTGCACACCTGCGCCTCATTCTTATTATTTACTAAACTACTTACAGTACACGATTATTCCTAATAACTAATCTTAAAATGAGTGGGCCAAAATGGCAGAAATGTTGGTAGATGAGGTATACAGGTGGGGGAATTCAAGAGGAGGCACAGGAGGCTCTTAGCTTACTGAGAGGCTTGGGGCTGGGAGGGATCAAATCAAGAAAGGCTTGGATCAGGATAGATCTTTGCCTAACAACTGGTGGGATTTGGTTAACAAAAGGAAAGGGTTCTCAACAGATTGCTGTAATTAAGATTTTGTAATTCTTGTCCCAATTACTATATGTATTGTCTCTCAGTTGTCTTTTGAGTAAAAATTCACACTGCTTTTCATATAATATTTCATAACAGCTTTTATGCTTTCTGCTAAAATTGCTGTATTTTATAGTCATTGTTTAATATTCATATTGGATGGTAAATTTTTAATAAAGTTGGGTTTTGAACTTCTTTGTGTATTAAAGCAGTATTTGCTGCTTTCCAAGACTCTGAAAAAACAGAGTCCATTACTATTTGTAAGGAGAGTGTCAAATTATTGTTAAAATATTTGTAGTATATAGTCCACCAGGGTCTGGAGCTTTTCCTATTATTTTTATTGCATCCATTATTTCTCTTACTGCTATAGGTCCATCTGCTTTTGTTGTTCTATTAATGTAGGCACTTTCTACTCTAAATGTTCATCTATTTTTTTTTTAAATCTCCTCACCATTGTATAATTTTCCATAATATTTCCTAAATATATTTTGCATTTCCATATATTTCTGTTATTATTTTTTCCTTTTTGCAATTGTAATATTTCTTTGCTCAGTTTATACAGTAACTATTTCAGTGATTTATTTGCTAATTCAAAAATTTTTTGCTTTCTGGTATCAAGATGTAAAACTCACAGCCTCATGCCATAGTGACCTACACAATTCAGAGATTGTAAAATGCATTAGATGTATCTACCCTGTTTCCCTGAAAATAAGCCATCCCCTGATAATAAGCCCAATCGGGCTTTTGAGCGCATGCGCTAAAATAAGCCCCCCCTGAAAATAAGCTCTCCCTGAAAATATTTAAATGCATGGGCAGCCAGTCCCCATCATTTCCTCTGGTTTCTTCCACGCATCCCAAAATAATAAGACCTCCCCGAAAATAAGGCCAAGCACTTATTTCAGGGTTCAAAAAATTATAAGACAGGGTCTTATTTTCAGAGAAAACCCGGGTAATTCTTTTTCTACTAAGTTCTCATGGTCAAAAGTGAGCAATATCTATGACAATATTCCTAAGAAATACTAATTTATTTTACAGATTAGATACAGATTAACAAAGTTGGAAGGGACCTTATAGGTCATCTAGTCCAACCCCCACTCAAGCAGGAGACCCTATACCATTTCTGACAAATGGCAGTCCAATCTTTTCTTGAAAGTCTCAAGTGATGAAGCTCCCACAACTTCTGAAGGCAAGCTGTTCCATTGGTTGATTGTTCTCACTGTCAGAAAATTCCTCATTTCTAGGTTGAATCTCTCCTTGTTAATTTCCATCCATTATTCCTTGTCTGGTCTTCAGGTGCTTTGGAAAACAGCTTGACCCCCTCTTCTCTGTGGCAGCCCCTCAAATATTGGAACACTGCTATCATGTCTCCCCTGGTCCTTCTCTTCACTAGACTAGCCATGCCCAGTTCCTGTAACCATTCTTCATATGATTTAGTCTCCAGATAGTCTCTTACCTATCTGAAAAATCTGAAGAGTCTCCATTATGCCTACAGTCGCTGCAGATATCTGCAGCAATTTGTTATTTCACTGCCTAGAATGTTATGCCTAACTATGTTATGGCTGTTTTCACCTCCCACACAAATAACTGTTTAAAGCATGTATAGAAACTTCATTGAGAAATATATATTTCTCAGTATATGTAAGCAATCAATCCCATGTACATGTACAGTGATTTGTGAACCCTTTTGGATTTTTAATATTTCTGCATAAGTATTATTTAAAATGTTCTCTTCTCCCTACAAGTCTTAAAACTAGATAGAAATAATCCAATTAAATAAGTGAGTCACAGAGGTTTTACTTGTTCATTTATTATTGCAGAAAATGGTCAAAAGCTATTTTATTTGTATGTCCCAAAAATATGCTAACCTCTAAGATTTGTCAGTTTATTAGAAGGGAAAATTAGAGTCAGGTGTTTCAATCAATGGCATGATAATCAGGCATGAATGTAGAAGATCTTGCCTCTTTTAAAGAACAGAATTCTATCAAAGTCTGATCTTTGCAATACATCTATATAGAAGTGTGCTATGGCACAAAACAAAGGAGATTTCTGAGGACCTCTCAAAAACAATTGTTGATGCTCACTAGGCTGGAAAAGGCCATCAAACTATTTCCAGGGAGTTCACTATTAAGCAGTTTGTATACAAATGGAGGCAATTCAACACAATTGTTATCCTCTCCAGGAATCATCAGCCAACCAAGATCTTGCCAAGAACAAAACATGTAATTCTCTGGGAGGTCTCAAAGAACTCCAGGAGGAACTTAAGTTCATCAATGGAGCTAAAAGTCTCTCTTACATTGGGAATGTCAATGTTCATGAGATCATAATTGGGAGTATACTGAAAAATAGTGTGCATAGCAGGGTTGCAAGGAGAAAACCACTATTTTCCAAAAAGAACATTGCAGCCTTTTGAAAAAAGCACCTTTGGGACAGCTATGACCTGGATGACTGAGAATCTCCATAGACATTTCGCCTAAAAGAAAAGCATTATGTTTGGTGAAAGGCAAAAACTGCATTCCCAACATAAGAATCATATCCCACCTGTGAAACATTTATTTATTTATTGGTTCGATTTATATGCCGCCCTTCTCTGGAGACTCAGGGTGGCTTACAATGTGTTAAGCAATAGCCTTCATACTTTTGTATATACCTGCTTAGTAGGGCTTTCGCCCCCCCCCCCAAACGGTGTTCTTTTATATACAAATTCAGCTTACTGCCCCCACAATCCGGATCCTCATTTTACCTACCTCGGAAGGATGGAAGGCTGAGTCAACCTTGAGCCTGGTGAGATTTGAACTAGCAGTAATTGCAGGCAGCTGGCAGCTAAGTGCTACTTAACAGCACTTTAGTCCGCTGCACCACCAAGGCTCTTTATTGTGGTTTTGGCTTGCCTTGTTGCCTCTGATCTGAAAAAGCTTGCTATCATTGATGAAACTATGAATTCTGAACTGAACTAGCAAATTCTACAGGAAAACGTCAGAGTATCTGTCAATGAACTGAAGCTGAAGAGAAAATAGATCGTGCATCAAGACAAGAACCCAAAGCACACAAATCGAACAACCAAAGAAAAGTTGAACCAGAAGAAAGTTAATGTTTTGGAATGGACAAATTGAAGTCCTGATGTTAAATAACCCTTTAGACATGATGTCGAAGGACCTAAAAAGGCAGTTCATGAGAGGAAGCCAGCCAACACCCCTGAGTTGCAGCTGTTTGGCAAGGAGGAATGGGCTAAAATTCCTCCAAGCCAATATGCAGAATTGTGATCCACAATTATTGGAAATGTATAAGTTGCAGCTATTACTGCCCAAGGGGAACATACCAGTTACTGAAAGCAAAGGTTGACATACATTTACCACCAAATATGTAGCCTTGGATCATTTTCTCAACAAATCAATGAACAAGTATAATATTTTTGTTTCATTTTATTGAATTCTTTTTATCTAGTTTTGCAACTTGTGTGGAGAACAGATCATGTTTTTAGATCATATTTATGCAGAAATATTGAAAATTCAAAAAGGTTCACAAACTTTTAAGCACCACTCTGCTTTGTCCTTTAACAACTAGTAAAAAACATCAAAACAAAAAAAAAGATTTTTTTGTGGAAATTGTGGAATACGTTTCTTATTACTTTTCATTTTGTTCTATTATTGTGGTTTCTGCCATAAAATTCTGTCTTGTCCTGAATTTCTTCTTAGAGTATCTACTTTATTAAAAACCATCAACTAACCAATTTATACAAAAAAACATATGACAATACTTTTAGGGTTACAAAGTTAAAGTACATTATAATTTAGCGTTCCTTAAATCAGTACACTCCAAGTATGCTAGACTAAAAAATTTAATATCACCAGCTAGCCTTGCCACGGTTACTGGAAATCAGACGATGTACAAATTTTATTTTTATTAATAATAAAAAGTAGATTGTAGCACATCATTTCAGGAGGATGCCAAGTTATGAGAAGACAACTCTAACCATTCTTAGTTCCCATTAGGTCTTGTGAAGAAAGTGATTTGTAAGGCTGCTATTGGTAAGAGGTTTACAGATAGTCCTTGGCTTACATCCATTCATTCAGCAACTGTTCAAATATATGATGGTGCTGAAAAAAATGGTAGTACAATCAGTTTTCAAAGTAAAATTGCAGCACCCCAATGTTCACATAATCTTGATTTGTGGGCTCAGGTGTCCAGCTTGCAGCTCTGTCGCAGGAAGTTGCAGTCACACAATTACAATTTGCAGTCTTCCCTGCCAGTTTCCCATAAACAAAGCCAGCAGGGATCACAAGTCATTCTGGTAAGTTGGTCCCATCTTTTCTCTCCACTGTAGTATCCCTCACTTGCATGCAGCTTCTGCCGGCCTTCCTTGACTCATGCACAGCCTGGCTTCCCCCATCTCCCTATGTCACTCCACCCCATATCTGAGATTCCTGCCTCTTCCTGCTTAACAACCCATGCAGTCCTGGGGCTACAATGACAACTGGGACTGCCTGAGATTGCTGTCGCTAAGTAATGCAGTCACATGGTGTCATACCTTAAGCATTGCTTAAATAAGCAATAAGCATTGCTTAGTGATAGTAATCCCGGTCTCAACTGCCATTGTAACCCTAGGATTACCTGTGGTCTAATTTATTTTTAGATCTACCATAACAACTATCTAGTTCATATAACAAAATGATTTTAATCATTTTTTTCAAACCTTTCCCTTCTCAAAGAGTAACCATGTGACACTGACAGTGCTACAAGGCAGCCAAACAGAACCCAATTATTACCCAATTCTTCTCAATCAAGGGCATCTCTTCATTGATGTCATATGACAACTATGTATTTTCTAGACAAAAACTATCCAAACTGTTTTCGGTCCATAATGCCTGACAGACATCATTCCCACTGACTATTGACTTCCTGTAAAATTTTATTATCCCTCGTTGTTTCAGACTACCCTTTTCTTCAATCTCATGTGTTCCAGATGTGTTGAACCAAGAATAATTTACGATTCAATGCATTAAGTACAACCAATATTCTACAGAGTGTGTCTAGAAATTATAGCAGGAGGGGTCATATCCCCCTCTCTTTTAATAGGGGTAGGGGTTCCTAAGGATTTCTAAAAGTGCAACATTACATGCTAAACTAGGTCTAATATATGATAGGTTAGTACACTTCATCACTGTTTCAGGGAAAACTGGAATAATGTAGACAGCTGATTCTACGAAGAGGAAAAAAATCCTACCATATTATTAATGTAAATCTTATGAAATATAGATAATCCACAACTTACGACCATAATTGAGCCCAAAATTTATGTTGCTAAGCGAGAAATTTGTTAAGTGAGTTTTGCCCCATTTTACAACTTTTCTTGCCACATTTATTAAATTAGTAATCCAGTTGTGAAATGAACCTGGTTTCCCCATTGACTTTGCTTGTCAAAATGCGGCAAAATGAGGTCACATGACCCTGGGATACTGCTACATGACTGCTACATTACATGACCCTGGGATACTGTGAGTCAGCTGAATGTCAAGCAGCTGAATGTAAATCATGTGACCATGGGGACGCTGCAATGGTCGCGAGTCTGAAAAATGGTCATGAGTCACTTTTTTTCAGTGGCATTATAACTTCAGATGGTCACTAAGTGAACTGTTGTAAATCGAGGACTACCTGTATTTTAGAAAGTTGATTCTTTTTTTCATACAAGCTCCTATATATCCTGCTAGTTTGTAAAACAAAGAAGGATGCAATCCCATTTAGTTTGCCATTCAAAAGGACATTTGGAAGTCCTTGTAAAATCAGACCAATGGTTCAGTTATTTTAGCAATCTATGTCCTTTAGTGGCTAAATCCCCAGCAGTTGATATTTGAGAAAATCAGTGGATATTAAATTAGACAAATGTATGTTTACAGACAATGATCTAGAAACAAGGGTGACAAGCCAGCCACTCCAGACCAGTCTATTAGTAAACCTCCCTACATATATTTGCCTAGAAATCCAAGGAGAAAGTTTTTCTAATCTAGTTCAGACTTCTCCTTGCCATCCTAAATTTCCATGTTGAAAGGTTTTTTTTATTAAACAACATTACATTAATATTTTATTCATTTGCAATAGGAAGATGTACAGATGTGATCTCTCCCAAAATAAATCCTTTCTCACATATTTGTACCATTCTTTGAAGCTATCAATGATTATGTGGATAAGGTGGATGTAATAGACACTGTTTATTTGGACTTTCACTGAGTTTTGCTGCAATCCCACCTGGAAGAATTATAAAGAGATGTTATTGCTACACTGCATATAGAGTATTTACACAGCAGAAAAGATACAGAATAAAAGTAACCAAAGTGATCTGGAGCAATGGTCTTCATAGGATACGGTAGAGCATCTGAGAAGTTTTAAAACAACAACAACAACAATAAAAACAGGAAAGAATGAATAGCGGTGTATAAAATTATATAAGTATTAAGAAAGCTCCCCCATCCAAAAAACATTAGGATAGGGAATTTTCCAGGCATCAGTCCAAGCTGAATGATGGGAGATTCAAAAAATAATAATAATACAAGGAATCTCTGTAAACAGTGGAATTTTCTACAAAATTCTAGATTGTATCAGAGTTCACATAACTGTATCAGTTGCTAAGAAACAAGAGAGCAAGAGCATGCTAATATACTAGTCACATCTCTGTGGGCCTACCACTAGGAAATGATCAGCCACCATGGGAATTAAATGCTGGATTCACCTTTGACCTAATCCAGCCCTATTCCAATTTGTCCACAGTTAAACTAGATTTCTAACACAAGAAACTAATTTTACATAGAACTAGAATGCATCAACTGTGAAAGAATTACGGTACACATTGTGTTTGCTTGTTAATGAAGGTCTTTTCTATTCAGATGCTCTCAAATTCCATCCAAATATAGTTACAAATGGAGATAATGTTGAATTCTTTTCATTATTAGCTTAAAATATTATCGCTGACCAACACATATAGAACATTTTAATACCTGAGAATTATCTTTTATGTTCCTTAGATGTATTCGTATAATGTTTTTTTTAATAATGTTATTATGTTCATTATTGATTTTATGTAACTGCTTGGATTTTTGAATGAAGATATGTTTAAAACATAAAATATGACATACTGGTAAAGCAGAATGAAGCAACAATGCAGCATATTTCAAATACATTTTTTTCTGTTTAATAATTTCCTGCTACACACAGTATTATTCACTTGTACACAGCTTTACAAAGGGAAAGATGGTTCTCACTTCATTATGTAACTATATGGTAGATGTGCTTAAGAAGCAGAGTAGGTGTCTTCCATGAAATATTTTTGAGTAGCATTAACTACATTTTAGTGTCTATGAATAGAGTTTTTGATACTACATTCCCATTCATGATATAACTGAAGCTCATCACAACAACTTTCTTCAGGGGAATTCAATTATGAGAAAGTTCAAAAGTTTTGTTTTGAATCAAGATTCTCTACTTCCTAAGCTTTTCTAATACTGATTCATATACTGATGTATTTGCCTTAGAACCTGGAGAGATTCAAGAAACTGCTCTCCTCCCTTGGGAATATTATTATGCCTAAATTGCATTTCACACCAATTTATCTGTATTCTCAGTTGTTTTATGAAGCTTAAACACTAAGAAATGAAGACAGGTAGTCCTCAATTTATGGCTACAATTGGGATGAGAAAGGGCTTTACCTTGTTCTCTCAAAAATTAAAGGGTGGTGGGGAGTGCTTTCAAGTTTCTGTTATTGCAACAATATAGATAATGCCAGTATTCATGGTTTTGGTTTCCTGTCTAGAATATTTTTAAGGCCTGAAAAGCAGGAACAGTGAGAAAAAAAAAAAAGGAAATATGTAGTTCTTGGCAACTTCCTCTTTTTCATCAGTTTTCTGCTGCACTTGCAACTTTTTTTCTGTGCCATTTGTGGGAACTTTCTCATATCCACCATCTATTCTAATCAAGTAAGAAATAGCATTTTTTAGCATCTTATATAATAATGACCTCTGTTTGGCATTATTTGCAATGGGCAGAGCCCGCAAATGTAATGTTGAGGATACTGTAATGTTCTTTGTACCTTTTAGAAGCAAAGTGCTTGGTTCAAATCTAGCCTGGTTCCCCATAGAACACACAAAGCAAGTCACTTGGAGCAGAGATTATACCGTTTCCCCCAAAATAAGACATCCCCTGATAATAAGCCCAATCGGGCTTTTGAGTGCATGGCAATAAGGCCAAGCACTTATTTCAGGGTTCAAAAAAATATAAGACAGGGTGTTATTTTCAGGGAAACACAGTATTTTCTTTTAAAAAAAGTTTTTTATTAGTAGTTCAAAATTAAAAACATTGGACATAGATATTCTATGAATGGTTAGATAAAAGGAGGATAGCTGAAACAAATGTGTAGTGTTAGACTAGAATTATATACATTATTATAGATAAATATGTATGTGAATTGTATATATGTATATGTAGGTATAGATATGTATAATTGTATAAGAATACGGTATAAAATTACTGTTATTATACTATGTTTAAATAGGTGTAAGGAATATATTATTATATTATCATTAGTATATTATGTATTAGTTTAAAATGTTGGAAGATGCTTGGGATCAGTGATGTCATATCTATGAGCAGAGATTGTATTTTGACAGCACAATGTACAGTACATCAATTAAAAGGTAGGCCGCACAGAAAGCTAAGATTAGTAATATTTATAGTAACAATGAGCTTTGATCCTGAAGTGTGTAAATTGAGGCTTTATTGTCCTGGGGATGTGTAAAGTCTGGAGAGGAAGTTTATTTCTTGCCCTGAGGGTAGAGCTGATCTTAGATGTGTAAATCTACTCTGTGTGGAAATTTTATGGGGGAGGGGGATTGGCTCTGAGGATCTGGTGTTAAGGAACACTACTGTGATGTAGGAGGTTTCCCAGGTACGGCTGGCTGAGCTTTGTCAGTTTCAGCTTACATAGGATGAAAAAGGTTTCATCTGTTTTTATAACTGCATGTGGATCAAGAGAGATTTTTGCTTGCAGAATGAATGGAAAGTGGGGGAGGGTTGATATATGGCCTGGCTGGGGGGTTTTACCTTCCAACATACCTTTAAAAAGTACTTGGCATATACAGCTGATGATTAACTACGTAGTCAGCTTTTCAACAGAAATGTTTTCATTCAAATGCATCCACTAGTAGCTTTCTTCATTTTCAGCTGCCAAAAAGAGGGGAGAAAGTACTATAGGGCTTATTATTTGGCCAAGAGATGACTGTGCTGGGTTACGTGAGAGAGGAGAATAGCCAAGCCATACTTTAGACTAAATGGTTTCTTGGATGACTCATTTCTATTAACAATTTCAGTTATTTTTAGCCACTGATTCTGTCACAATATTCAGTTCATTACCTGTATTCAATTTTTTAAAAGATTGGGGTTTTTTTTCCTCACATTATTTGCTACTTATCACTTCCCAAATTTTTCATTCTTCTGATTTTTCAGACCATAATGTAGCCAGCTAGGTACTTTCGTTTATCCTAATGAGCCAGAACATCTACAATTGTGCTATTTTACACAAACACACATACACACACCCTCTTAACTTATGTTAGCTCTTTATAGAGACATTGTATAACATCTGTATAAAGTGCCAGGGCTGCTTCTGAAAATCAGAAATAAACTTTTTCTATGGCCAGTCAGACCTATGCATGCATTATCATGAGATGTATTAAAATTCTCCATACTTGCACACAGAAGTTTTATTCTGGAAAAACTAACGTCACAATTTTCGTAGTATATATTGTAAAGGGAGAGGCATGTCAGTTTACAGTGGTCAAATCCGGAGGAGACTTGGTAGCGCATTTGCTCACTAACAAATTTTATAAGAAGGCATAAGCTTCTCCCGCAGCGCACTGAGAAGAGGCGTGTCAGGTAAGACCAACGCCCCTTCTGTGAGTGCAGCTCACTTCACCAGATGCAAAGCATCATTAGAGCTGTGTAAGGTTTAATTTGAGGTGAGGCAAGTGGGAATGAAAGGAAATATAGATTGGTAGTGCAGATAAAATGTGAGACACATCTCAAGCACCTTAACAATTAACAATTGTAATGTGTTAAAACTCATTGTTTATGTTCAGACCTTTTGAGATTGCCTGAAACCTTTTGATGTATGTGAATTCACAACAATCTCTCTCTCAGTGGTGTTAAAGTCACATTTTCCTCCCAAAACGGTAACTTTGAGGTCTGCCATAAAATATCCTGGGAGACTGAAATACTCTATTATTTTTTTCCCCTTGTTTTGAGTCCTGATTTCAGATTTGTGCCCATTAAAATTCTTTTGTACAAAGTATGTCTGTCTGTCCAAAGGAGTGTTGCTGGCAGATGATGGAATATATCCCATTAGAGGTACCTTCATATGCTCTTCCAGGCCTATGATGATGCTAATGGGTTAGGGACAAAGTAAATATCTGATACCCAAGTTTGCATTATTGTCCTGTTGTTTCTTGCTGCTTGTGAGGAGCTGCTTCAAGTTGGATAGGTACCTGTTTGTAAGAATGGGCTTGCTACCAATGCCTTGAAAAATTCAGTGTCATTGTTCAGTATGGGCTATAGTCGTGATGGTGAACCTATGGCACGCGTGCCACAGGTGGCACGTGTAGCCATATCAGTGGGCATGCCAGCTGAGCTCTAGCACGCATCTGCGTGCCGGCCAGCTGATTTTCAGGTCTTCTGGGCCCACCAGAAGTAGGGAAACAGGCTGTTTCCTGCCTCCAGAAGGGCTGGGGGGGAGGCCCGTTTTTCTTTCTTACCTGGCTCCAGATCCTCTCTATGCATCTGCAGAGGGCGAAAAAGGCTGTTTTCGCCCTCCGCAGATTAATAGAGAGGATCTGGAATCAGGTAAGAAAGAAAAACGGGCCTACCAGGCCATCACGTGCCAGGAACGGGGGGGGGGGGGGTTGCACGCGCATGCGCAGGACAGGGCGCATAGAATTATTGGTGTGGGCAAGCGTGTGTGCGACCCTCCCCCGCCCCCCTCCTGGCACGCGATGGCAAAAAGGTTAGCCATCACTGGGCTATAGTTTACTAATACTGTGTTTGAGCGGTTTGAGCTATTTATGATCAAAATAAGTGTCCCCAGCACTGCAATTTCTGGATTCTGTCTTATTTCTGGGTTTTCCATTGGAGAATTTCTACAAAATATTATCTCCCCCATAATCTTCCTCTTGCTTTCTATTTAGCCTTGGCATTCACCTGGAGGCTAGAGTTAGTATAATACCCATATCAAGTTACAATAAAAAAGTAGTTGGAGAGGATGAAGGTGACCAAACTGGTAAAAGGATGACTGACATAGGTGTTAAAAGATGGCCTAGCTTTTCATGTTTCTTGAGGTTTCTGATATTGGTAGTAAGTCCTAAGTCATATTACAATATTTAAATAATGTGCAAATGTGTATTATGTATATAGGCATAATGCCTTCTATGCAAGTATAGTATCAGACAACTTATACACTGTAGAAAACATTCACCATCAGACAACAATCAACAGAAGATACTTTTTTAAACACAAATCTTCTTTTTCAACTCTTTGGCTACTTAACAAAACAAAATGACAGAGAGGCTCAGATTCTTAACATCATGCAACATGCTTTCCATTCCAAATGCTTTGTGAAATTATGAACTGACTATTTAGAGTTCATGAAAGGGTCAGAACACTTAATTCTGCCAGAAGTGAGATTCATCTTCTCGCTGCAATCCGATTTACATTTGGGATTTTTTTTTATTTCCTTATGTTCTCTATTTCTATTAGACAGAATTGTGAAATTCAGTGAATTTGCAACGTGCTGGAAATTGTGAGTGGTTCTTTTTAACCACATAAAAATACTGTACTTCCGTTCCTGTGAAATTATTCCAGCACCGCACAAGTTTTTAAAAAAGTAGGTTTGCTTATGTATGGTCCCTCCTTATGTAAACATTACTTTAATGGCAGTTCATTTGAAAACAATTTGAAGCTGAACCTTCTCTGCTTTAGTGTTATTTTGATGGGCTTGCAATTCAAACTGCAATTTCTTTCTTTGACTTTTTCATCTTATTTTTATTTCAGGAATCCCTAGAAATAAAGAACAAGGCCAAACTTTGGCTGGTGTGCAGGGTAAATTATGTCACCTTAAATTGCATACAAAAGTAGCCCAGATAAATAGATTATCCCTCTATCTCTCTGCTTCACTTCTGAAACTTCCCCAGACTGAAGAAATGTATATTGATGTACTGGGTTATATATTATGAAAATTAACAGATGTTAACATACCCAAACATCTTACTTTTCTATTCTTAGATGTAAAGAAAAACAGAACTTTCAAAAATATGATAAAAATAACTTTTGGCTTACATCAGTATTGTATCCTGCAGCGAATACATTCAGAGCCACAAATATAAGGCAAAACGACTTAATCGTTGATTAGACTATAGGCTTGCTTTCACCCAGAAGCTGACTTGCAGGTTATCAGAGTAAATGCTAAGGTTTATATATATATTATCAAGTTCAAAATAAGTCATGATTTGATTGGAAAAAAACTGTAGTGGTTGCTGGCACAAATCTGATTCTTCAATAGCCTTTTAATAGAAATGCAATTAACTTTTAAAACAATGAAGTAAAACATGTGATTTAGTATATGAAAACTAGAAGCACAGAGGCATTAAAATAACTTGGGTTATAAAAGTGAGAACATAGAAAGGGAGTGTTCATTCCAACCCTGTTAAGTGGCAAATTCATGGGACATAATATAAAAACTACTTAGAAGTCAAGTACTTTTTAAAAAAAATATTCCCATAGCCAAAATATATGATGTAATTAGTGAGTTGTGTGGGTAGTGCCTGTAATTCCTCTGTGGGTATGTTCATGATTTTCATTAGAGCTTTATTGGAATAAATGATAATGATCAGATTGTATATACTGCTGACTGCCAAGAGTTACCCCCCACACCATAAACACCTGTCCCTTTAATGTTTGGACCACTGAAAGACCTGAATGACCAAATCAGATTTTGTTTCTAATGATTTGCCCCCCTATCTATGTGGTTGTCAGGAAGCAAAAACAATTTGACAGTATTATCAATCTAATGTTTGGAGGTATTACTGCCCTGGGCTAAAATGTTTTCTAACTGTCTTGTTGGGACATTCAAATTCTTTTTCTTTCAGGTTTTATGGACATTTAATAATGGTATATCTTAGCTGTTAAATTCCCATAAAATTGATTGTAGCATAGCAGTGACTTTCCTGATCTTGAAATAAATAATATATTAAAACAAACAAGCAGACTTGGAATGGACACAAATATATGTATCCCAGAATAATATTGCAGGATCCAATCAGGGTTAGTCAATGGAACCAGAGGTTTAGTTTTCCGAGCTTTCAGATTTGTGCTGGAGCCCATCTTCAGGGAACTTCTCTCTAGCAGAGTATGATAATAAGGATGGGCTCCAGCATGAGTCCGAAAGCTTAGGTCCAGTAATGTAAGTTTCTCATGGTCAGTTAAAACTCTGGATGAAGCTAATCTGATATGAGTGGGTCCCAATAGTTGTGGTGCTTTTTTTTTTTGCTTGATTTGCTGTTTTTTTTAATCTTTTTATGGAAAGAGGAAGATCAGACCAGAAATGCATGTACTTTGTAATTTTTTTTCCTTTCATGTATCTATTTGTACAGTAAAATTGTACTGAACAGGGAACAGTTTACCTATTGTATGAAAAGAGAGGAAATTCTATGTCTGCTGGGGAGAGGGAGGGAGAGAGGGAGAGAGAGAGAGATGCAAAGACACCTCTTGCTCTTAAAATAGCTTCTCTGTTTTGCCCTAATGCATTCTATTTGGTAGCAGCTAATTAAAATGTAGAGCCCCATTCACATAATATTCTTTTCCAATGCAATGATGTACTAAAGTTTTACTGAAAATGCCAGAATTAGGGTAGTTTCTTATTCATTGCTTAAGAAGGTTGCCTACACAAGTGCCATAGGAAGTCAAACACAGCAATATATTGATTTAACCTTTTAAAAGTACCTGTCATCAAGAAATCTTTTAGCTAGCATGACTTGCTTGGGAGTGGCTGCCCAGTCTTGAGAGAAGTGAAATAATAAATTGTTCTGTTTATAAAGGTGCAGGAATGCTTTTCTTGATAGGCAACAGACTCGAATAGCTGCTTAGAAGAACTTGCCAATGGTGTTTGTTTTTCTAGACATAAAGGATTGTGGTTGCTGGTTAATCTAACGAAGTGTCTACTACACCATGGTATGGATAGTGAATGAAATGGTCGTTGCTTACCTGAACGACCCTTTTATCCTCGCTGTGAAGACACTCCTTAGACTGGGTATACATCACTCCTATTTGCACAGCTGAGTGTCAATCAAAATCCCTCTGGAGCTGGATCCACCTCACTTCCTGCTCCTTCCTCAGACTTTTCACGAAGACACTTGGTCCAAGAGGATTAGGACTGTCACGAAGACACACCACCAGATAGCCGAACAGGAAGCAAACAGCTACAGAGGGAAAGAAAGCAGACCCTCACCAAGGCCAGACCCGGCGAAGATCAGGGAGGGACGGAGTGTCTTCACAGCGAGGATAAAAGGGTCGTTCAGGTAAGCAACGACCATTTTCCTCCTCGCTGTTCAGACACTCCTTAGACTGGGACATACCCAAGTTGGAGGAAAAAAGGGAGGGAACTAAGCCGAAGACTGGCCTTGTGGAGAGATTACAGCCTGTAACACCCTTCTGCCAAAGGCAGCATCCACAGAGGCAAACTTATCTAGCCTATAGTGACTTACAAAGGAAGAAAGGGAAGACCATGTGGCCGCCCGGCAAATATCATCTACTGAAGCCTGGGTAGCCCAAGCCGCTGAGGTTGCGGCGCTACGAGTAGAATGGGGCATTATACCACCCGGGACAGGGGCCTCCCTCAATTCATAAGCCTTAGCTATACAGGCTTTGAGCCACCTGCCTACTGTGGTTGAGGAAACCTTCTGACCCAAGGAGGAGGGAAGGAAAGACACCAGCAGCGCCTCAGTCTTGCGAAAAGAGGAAGTCCTTTTAAGATATCTTCTCAATGCCCGTCGGACATCCAACGTATGCCATCGCCTCTCAGCAGGGTGACGAGGGTTCGGGCAGAAATTAGGCAAGACGAGTTCTTGGGCTCGATGAAAACGAGTGTTCACTTTGGGCACAAAGGCTGGGTCTAGGCGTAAAACAACCCGGTCTGGATAGAAGACGCAGAGATCACTCCTCATGGACAAAGCTGCAATTTCAGACACTCTGCGAGCCGAAGTAATTGCCAACAAAAAGGCCATCTTTAAGGTCAAGTATTGTAGGCTGGACGAAGCAAGGGGTTCGAACGGTGGGCCCGTCAAGGCCTGCAACACTAAGGTAAGGTCCCAAGTGGGGTAGCGGTGAATCGGTGGCAGTCGCAAGTTTGAGACCCCTTGGAGAAAAACGAATTCTGGGATCCTGAGACAAAGGAACCCGGGCCTCTCCTGACAGGACAGTGGCCAAAGCCGCCACCTGTCGGCGTAAGGTCGCAGGGGCCAAACCCTTTGAGAACCCTGCATGCAGAAATCGTAGAATGTCCGGAACAGACGCAGTTGTGGGGTCCACATGATGATCTCCGCACCATCTCGTGAAAGAAGCCCAAGAGGCGTTGTAAATACGAATCGTTGATGGCCTTCGAGCAGCCTGAATAATGGAGATGACTTCTTCAGACAAATTGTCTTTGAAGAGCTTTATGCGCTCAAATGCCACACGGCTAATCGAAGCCATTCTGGTTCCGGATGACAGACGGCCCCTTGAGTTAATACAAGCTTGTCGGGTGGAATCCTCCATGGTGGTTCGACTGACAGGGTCTTGAAGTCGGCGAACCACTCCCGACGAGGCCAATAGGGTGCTACCAGCAGAAGATTCGCCCGCTCTTGAATAACCTTCCGAATGACTTTGGAGAGGACTGGAAGGGGGGGAAAGGCATAGAGGAGCCCCCGGGGCCACGGACTCCGAAGAGCATCCAGACCTTCTGCCGCTGGAGATGGGTAGCGGGAAAAGAACCTCGGCAATTGGGCGTTGTGCGCTGTCGCAAACAGGTCCACTAAGGGCAGACCGAACCTCCTGGAGATGTCCTGGAACAGGCAAGGGTCCAACCGCCACTCGGCGTGATCTATCTGGTCTCTGCTGAGCCAATCTGCTTCTCGATTTAGAGACCCTGAAATGTGTTCGGCCTTTATCAACGAAAGGTGGAGCTCCGCCCACGATAGAAGACGCTCCGCCTCCTGCATTAGTGTCCAGGATCGGGTCCCCCCGTGTTTGTTGATGTGGGCCTTGGTGGCCACATTGTCCGTTAGAATCAGAAGGTCCTGGTGATAAACAAGGTGTTTGAAGTGTATGAGAGCGAGGCGAACTGCTCTGAGCTCTAGCCAATTTATATTGTGCCGCCTTTCCGACGACGACCAAACTCCCTGGACTAACTGAAGGTTGAGGTGAGCCCCCCAGCCTCGGAGGCTTGCGTCCGTGGTCAGCACCAACCGGTCTGGTTCCAGGAAGGGAGAGCCCTTGCTGAGGGCCGGAGACAGCCACCACCTCAGGGACAGGCGAACCGGAGCCGGAACTGTTACTTTGAGAAGAGACTCTGCTCGACCTTGTCTCTGGTAAGGGAGCAGAAACCATTGGAGGCGACGAAGATGGAAGCGCGCCCAAGGGACAATGTCTATGCATGATATTAATTTTCCCAGAAGTTGGGAGAGAGTGAGTAAGGTCACAGACCTGTGGCGTAAGACTTGAGACACCAGACTCCTTATGCTGACTTGTCTGTCGGGAGATAGGAAGACCACACACTGACCTGAATCTATCGTTGCTCCAAGATGTAGAATGCGAGTCGTGGGAGACAGATGGCTTTTCGCAAAGTTCAAAGTGAACCCGTGGGTTTGAAGGGTGTGAACCACTAGCTCCCGGTCTTGGATCGCCTGCTCGGGCGACGATGACAGGATCAAGATGTCGTCGAGGTAGCATGCCAGGCGGACAGGAACCTCTCTGAGCGACGCCGCGACTGCTGCTAGCAACTTTGTAAATGTCCTCGGATCAGATGACAGGCCGAATGGCATGGCCCGATATTGAAAGTGGTGGTCTCCGAACGCAAACCTGAGGTACTTTCGGTGCTGCAGGTGAATGGGGACGTGCAGGTACGCCTCCTTCAGATCTACTGATTGCATCAGGTCCCCCCGCCGGATGCAGCCGAGCAAAGACTTGAGGGAATGCATTTTGAACCGACGGTACAAGATGTGTTGATTGAGACGTCGAAGGTTCAAAATGCCTCTCCAATCTCCCGAGCTCTTCGGTACCAGGAATAGCGTGGAATAAAAGCCGGTTTTGAGTTGGTTCGAAGGAACACATTCTATGGCTTGAATCTGCAACAGATGGTGAATCTCGAGAGATAGACGGTAACGCTTGTCCGGCTGTAAAGGCCAAGGGCAATGAACATAAAAGTCCTGAGGTATGGTGGTGAATTCCAAACGCAAGCCTTCGGTGACAGTTTGGACAATCCAGGCATCCGAAGTCGTAGTTGGCCACAGGTGAGAGAAGGCCTGGAGCTTGCCACCGATCGGGACCAGGGACGGTGAGTCACTTACCACGCCTGGCGAAGCGACCTGTAGACGACTTGAAGGGTCGCCGAAAGCTGGATTGTCGGCGACCTCGGTCACGAAAGAACGCTCTATCTGAAGCTGGTTGGTACTGGAACTGTGAGGACCTATAATAAGAGGCGCCGCCGGCGCCTTGATCTTGCCGAAAGGGCTGACGGTTATATGGTAGACAGCGCCTGTCTTGGCGACGAAAGGACGTGGGCAACACTTTTTTCTTATCCCGGTTCTCGACCAGAACAGAATCCAATGACGATCCAAACAGAGCCGGTCCCTTGTAAGGGGCAGCAGTTAGGCGCCACTTGGACTTAGCGTCAGCTCTCCAGTTCCGGAGCCACAAGAGACGTCTTGAAGAGACTGTCGAAGCCAAGGCACGTGATGCGAATTTTGCCGCGTCCAAGGACGCGTCGGCCGAATATTCAGCCGCTGCCACCAGTTTGGCCAGGTCCTGTTGTGAGCGCGCGTCTTCAGGTGGTATCCTGTCCCTCAACTGACGCAACCACACCAGGGATGCCCGATTGAAGAAGGATGAAGATGTCGCGGCCCGAATAGCCCAAGCCGCCGCTTGGTGCGTCTTACGAAAGCCCATCTCAGCCCGTTTATCCTCGAACTTGAGGCCATCTCCAGCCTCACCTACCAGGATGGAAGAGGATGTAAGGCTAGCTACCGGATCATCAATCGTGGGCAACTGTAGTAAAGCATCCAACGCAGGAGCTGAAGCATACAGCTTTCTGTCAAACGAATTTGGGCCAGATAACGAAGCAGGGCGGTCCCAAGGCCTTTGTATAACCTGGCAAAAAAGGTCAGGGCACGGAACAAAGTCATGATCCGGTTGAGGTAGATTAAACAGATTACTGTTGGGATCCGGAGGGACAGAAGTAGAACCCTGAGGAGTACAAGTATCCATATTAGTGGCAGCTTTTGCTTTGCGCAGAAGAGAGCGGAACAAAGAAGGTTTAAAAAGGCCAGGGAAGGCCGGCTTGTCGTGAATCTCGTCCTCATCCTCAGACATCTCAAAGTCTTCCAAGAAATCGTCCTCCCGGGCAGGTTCAGTCCCCTGACCATAGGGAGCAAAGTGTTGTTGTTGTTGTTCACAAGAAGGATGCATATGAAAGGGGGCAGCAGGAGCACAGACTGGAGTAGGCAAGGCACCAGAGGCCTGTTGCAAACCCATTTGATACATATGGGACATGGCTTGAGTAAAAAAGGCCTGAAAATCAACTGGTTGTCCAAAGGCAGGACCCTCCTCAGGGCGGAGGCCAGCTGCTGTGGGTGTAAAAGTAGCTTCAGGAATGGGCCTAGAAGACTGAGAATAGTGGCTAGCCATACTAGGTGAACGAGATCTAGTGCTAATAATAGGCTGATTAGAGGCAGACCATGGAAACCCCTGAGAAGTAGAAGGGAGAACCTCCCCCAATTCACTAGTTAGATTTCCTTCATTATGGGAGACCAAAGGGTCACCACCAGGCACCTCATGGCATAAGACCCCACTAACTGGCTCCTCACAAGAGGCTTGAGCCTGTTGTCTTGCCTTAGCAAATCGCTTCTCTAATGCATTGTGCCTACGTTGGGCATCTTATCAGGCTTGGCAGACTTAGAGGACTTCCCATTTTTGGATCTCTTAGCCCTCTTTCCCCTGGTCTGTCTTGGGGAAGGCACTGGTGAAGGAGAGGGACTCTTATCTAGATCAGAGGACAGAGCAATTTCCCCCCTGTCTTCCATTATACCAATAGCCTCAGTGAAACAAACAATGAATTGCCACTATCTAGTTATCAACTGTATGTATATATATAAATCAATATTATTATTTTTAATATTAGTATTATTTTTTTATATATATATATAAAACTGAATTGATTAACTATATACAGATAATTAATTCCAGCCAAGAATAATCAATTAACAGAAAATACTCCGCACTCCCCCCCCCTTTTTTTTTATATATATATAAAAATAAACTATGTGTACTTTCCTGAAGGCTTCAGGCAGGTCACTCCCAGGGCTGGAAGATGCAGGTCTGTTCTGGACAGCGTCCACACCTGCTGGCCAGGAAACGACCCTGGGAACCAAAGCCCAGGTCACTATGCCACGGGGCAGCCAAAAACGCGGCGAAATGACAGGCCCAAAATGGCGGCCCGCTAAGCAATGTCCCAAGCAAGTCCTGAGCCAGTCGAAACACAGCGCCTGCGGCCGGACAGAAACAGCGCTAAAACAGGCAGAAATGCGCTCCCAAAAAAGGCTAATGAGTTTGCCAGCCGGCAGGGACTCAAGCCGAATGCCTCTAATGCCGATAAGTAGGTCAGCAGCCTCGCGCAGTGACTAGCGGCAAATGGCTGCAAATGGCAGCAAAAAGGATAGTAAAAGAAACCGCCAGCCAAGCCAAGCCGCTAACGGCGGCCGGAGCCCTGAACCGCCGATGCGAGCCTGTAATCTTCACCGAGGTGAAGGCAGACAACGCGCAGCACTCACAACAAATAAGGAATTAATTTCAGTTCAAATAGACTAGGGAAACCGAATTAAGGATCAAATTGTAAAAGGAGAAACAGACACTCAATGCTTCTGCAATGGCTGAGTGAAAAAGTCTGAGGAAGGAGCAGGAAGTGAGGTGGATCCAGCTCCAGAGGGATTTTGATTGACACTCAGCTGTGCAAATAGGAGTAATGTATACCCAGTCTAAGGAGTGTCTGAACAGCGAGGAGGAAAAAGAGGGTAACCAAGAAATTGAAAAAAGCAAAGAAGAGAACTACATCCAACAGGTATTTATTTTATACTTTTTAAAAAGTCCACACAGAGAGCTATGCTGGGGCATGCAGAAGATCTGGTTGTTACCCCATTATGATGGTGGGAATTAATAATCCTGAAGAAATCCACTATTACAGATATTATATGGAATACAATTATAATGTCACTCGGGTGGTTGTTTTCCTTTTTTATATACATGAAGATATTTATTATTGATGGGGGCAGATGATAACCGAGGATTTTGAACATTCTGTTGCAATCAGGATGCTATGTTACCCTAATATGGGCGATGGAGTTAACAATCCAGTGGAGAGACATCAAAGAAGATATTATATTATATGGATTATAAGTTTAAAGTCATTGATTTTATTTATATAAGGGAATATTTTTTTTAGTAGGGTGGGCAGAAGAATAAAGATATTAAGAATTGTTATGTATGGTAATTTTGTAGGAAAGTGGGTGGAGACAGGTTAGTTTATTGATTGTTTAGTTTAAGAAAAGGGATGTTTAAGAGATACATTTATGGGAGTGGAGGAAATGGATAGAGTTGAATAAATGTTAAATTAGGATTTATTATATAGTTTTTTAGGGGAAGGCTGCTTTGAAATGTTATATTAATATACATTAAAGATTAAATGTTAAAATAGGATTTATTATATAGTCTTAAAGTGGAAGGTTGTTTTGAAATGTTATATTAATATATAGATATATGTATGGGGGAGGAGAAAAAGGGCAGATTATTGCTAAACTGGGAGTTATAATAATGTTATTATGCTAAACCATAAGTTATTATACAATGTTACAGTAGAATGTTATTTTGAAATGTATGGTAAAAGGGGGATGTAATAATATTATTAGAAAGAATGGACATTGACTTACCTGAATGTCCTTTTTCGGAACGCTGCGTATACACTCCAGCATTGGGAAAATCCTCTTCTCTGACAGCAACTGAGAGAACTTTTTTTCACTTATCTACCTACTCTGTGCTCTCTCCACGCCCCCTTTTGCACCCGAATCCCCAGTCTTGAACGAAGACACAACAGGTGAACCACAACAAAATTTATTAACACCAAACAACCACAAGCCAACAAACGAAAAGGGAGGGAAATGGAGTGTATACGCAGCGTTCCGAAAAAGGACATTCAGGTAAGTCAATGTCCATTTTCCAGAACGCTGCTACTACACTCCAGCATTGGGACATACCCAAGCCTAACTCCCAGGGTCGGGCAAAACACTAATCACCCCAGAAGACCCAGACACCACCGCCTGCAAAACACGTCGCCCAAAAGACGCCTCAGCCGAAGCGTAGGCATCAATCCGATAATGTCTTATGAAGGGCGACAAAGAAGTCCAAGTAGCCGCCCTACAGATGTCCAACACAGAAGCCTGGGTCGCCCAGGCGGCCGAAGTAGCCGCACTCCGAGTCGAATGAGGTAAAATGTTCCCAGGAACAGGACGACGCTGATTCTCATAAGCAGAAGCAATGCAGGCCTTAATCCAACGACCAATCGTAGTCGACGACACTTTCTGACCCATGGATGCAGGATGGAACGAAACAAAAAGGGCTTCCGTCTTCCGAAACGCCGCCGTCCTACGCATGTAATGTCGCAATGCCCTGCGCACATCCAGAGTGTGCCAAAGAACCTCACGGTGATGTCTCGGCGATGGATAGAAATCCGGAAGCACTAACTCCTGCGCCCGGTGAAACCACGAATTAACTTTGGGCAAAAAGGCAGGGTCCATCCTCAGGACCACAGTATTAGCATGGAAAATACACAAGTCTTTCCTAACGGATAAGGCAGCCAACTCAGAAATGCGTCTAGCCGACGTGATCGCCAGAAGAAATGCAACTTTGAACGACAGGAACTTAAGTGAGGCGGAACCCAGCGGCTCAAACGGAGACAATGTGAGAGCCTGCAAAACTAAAGATAAGTCCCAAGAGGGATAACGATGAACCGTAGGCGGTCTCAGGTTCATAGCTCCATGAAGGAACCCCTTCACCCACGGATGATGAGCCAAGGAAGTGTACGGTGGACAGGACAACACAGTTGCCAGGGCCGCCACCTGGCGCCTGAGAGTGGCGGGAGACAAACCCCGTTCCAAACCCGCCTGTAGAAAGATGAGGACATCCTGAACCGTTGCAGACGTAGGATCCACATGATTAGTCGCACACCAACGGCAAAAGGCCCTCCACGTGGCTTCGTAGATCCTCGTCGTGGATGGTCGACGGGCCGACTGAATCGTACCAATCACCGTATCCGGCAAACGGCCTTTCTTCAAGAGGACGCGCTCAAATGCCAGACGGCCAACTGCAGCCACTGGGGCTCGGGATGACGAATGGCCCCCTGACACAGCACGATCCGATGTGGAGGAATCACCCACGGGTCTGTCACCGACAGCTCCACAAGATCCGCGAACCACGGCCTGCGGGGCCAATGTGGTGCCACCAATAACATCTCTGCCCTCTCCGCCATCATCTTGCGGACCACCTGCTGAATCAGTGTGACAGGCGGGAAGGCGTATAATAGACCCGCTGGCCAACGACACCGCAGAGCGTTTGTGTCTTCCGCCCCTGGAGCTGGATACCGAGTGATGAACCGGGGAAGTTGGGCGTTGGTCGGACTGGCAAACAGGTCTACCAGAGGTCGTCCAAAGCGAAGAGAAATCTCCTGAAATAGACTGGGAAGCAGCTGCCATTCGGCCTGGTCGATCACTTCCCTGCTGAGCCAATCCGCTCGTGTGTTGGCTTTCCCCGAAATGTGGTCTGCGAGGACGGACTCCAGATTTCTCTCCGCCCAGTTGAACAGACGTATCGACTCGAGCATCAACGTCTGTGACTTCGTCCCCCCTTCCCGGTTTATGTGCGCTTTGGTAGATGTATTGTCCGTGAGAATCAGGACGTGACGGCCCCAAACCAGCGCCCGGAAATGCAGAAGGGCGAGACGAATGGCTCGAAGTTCCAATAGGTTGATGCTCTGTGCACGTTCCTCTGGAGACCATTGTCCTTGGCCCACCTGGGCACCCAGGTGGGCTCCCCAGCCATGGAGACTGGCATCGGTGGTGATCACGACCCGGTCTAGCTCCAGGAAATCGCAGCCTCGCAGGATGGCCGGCGACTTCCACCAACTCAGTGACAGTCTGACTTGAGGAGGCACGAACACTGTCCTTACGGAGTTGGAACTGCCTGTTCTCTGGAACGGAAGAAGTAGCCATTGCAGTGGACGAGAATGTCTGCGTGCCCACGGAACAATGCGGAAGCACGAGACCATCTTCCCTAACAATCGTGATAGAGTCAATAGAGGAGCCTTCCTCCGGGTCAGCACTTGGCCCACAAGCGACTTGATGTTCTTCGCCCTCTCTGAAGACAGGAAAACCTGACCCTTCTCGGAGTCTATCAGGGTCCCGAGATGTAAAATTGAGGTCGTGGGGACGAGCTGGCTCTTGTCCAAGTTGATGGAGAATCCGTGCTCCCGGAACGCCGAAAGCACCCTGTCCCTGTCTTGCGCCGCTTGTGTCCTGGACGAGGACAGGATTAGAATGTCGTCCAGGTAACATAACACTCTCACCGGAACGGCACTGAGAGACGCGGCCACTACCGCCACCAGCTTGGTGAAAGTCCTGGGAGCCGAGGAAAGACCGAACGGCATTGCACAGTACTGGTAGTGCCTGCCCGCATACTCGAATCGCAGAAACTGTCGATGCGAAGGAAGTACTGGAACATGCAGGTATGCCTCTCGCAAATCCACCGACTGCATCAGGTCCCCTTGGCGAATGGATGCCAGAATGGACCGAAGAGAATGCATCTTGAAACGACGGTAACGTACCGCCCGGTTCAACTCCTTGAGGTTGAGAATGCCTCTGACCCCGCCCGAACTTTTGGGAACCAAAAACAGAATCGAATAGAAGCCTGTCCCCAGTTGGTCCAACGGAACCGGTTCTATCGCATTGATCTCCAGCAGGTGTGCTATCTCTTCCACCATCAGGCTGCGAGAATCTGTGGATAGGGGCACTGGGCACCGGATGAACCGTCGTGGGGGCCGATCCGTGAACTCGATTGCGAGGCCCTCCGAAATCGTGCGACGCACCCACTCGTCCAGAGTGGACCGGGCCCACTGATGACGAAAGGCCCGGAGACGTCCCCCCACTGGCCCCGGAGTCGGTGAGTCATTTGCCCCTTCTGAAGGGCCTAGAAGTGGACCCACGATAGGGGCGCTTGGAGGAGGACTGAGATCTCCCGCGCTCTCTGAAACGCTGTCTGTCGGAAAAGCGATCTGGGGCTTGGAATGACTGCCGGTAAGTTGAGGGGCCTCCCTGCCCCGAGTAAGAACGAAATGGCTGACGCTGCGTGTAAGGGGTGTAACGCCTGTCTTGTCTGCGAAAGGACGAGGGCATAATTTTGCGTTTGTCTTTGTCCTCCACAAGGACCGGCTCCAACGCCGTGCCAAACAGGTTCGGAGCTTTATATGGGGCCGCCGCCAACTTCCATTTGGTTTTCACATCGGCCTTCCACGGCCGTAGCCAGAAAAGGCGTCGTGATGTGACAGATGTCGCCAACGCCCGCGATGCAAACTTGACAGAATTCAACGAAGCATCCGCCGAATATTCTGTGGCTGCAATGATCTTGTTAATATCGTGGCGCAAACGGGTATCCTCTGGAGGGAGCCGTTCCTGAAGTTGGCGCAGCCAGATCAACGAGGCCCTATTGAAGAATGAAGTAGCTGTGGCAGTTCTAACAGTCCAGGCCACGGCTTGATGAGACCTACGAAAGGCCAATTCGGTGCGCCTGTCCTCCGATTTGAGCCCCTCCAGCGGATCGGATGAGACCATCGAATGCGAAGTGAGAGACGCCACCGGTGCATCCACAGTGGGCACGTCCAACATGGCTTCAAGTTCAGGCGCCGCACAGAACAGCTTCTTATCTAAATTGCTTGGTGCAGTGGACGACCCTGGTTGGGCCCAAGGCGCTTGCAGAACGTCCGCGAACAGTTGAGGGCACGGAATAAAGTCCTTCTCCTGCTTGACTTGCTTAAACAGGGCATCATGAGGACCGGTCTCAGACGGGGTAGTCGGGGGTTGTGCTCCCACCGAACCCAGATTAGTAGTCAAACGAGCCTTGTGAAGGAGGGACTTAAATAGCGAGGGACGAAACAAGCCCGTGAAGGCTGGACTGTCAGGTACCAGACCTTCATCCTCAGAGAATTCGAGGTCATCGGGGCCCTCCTCGTCATGGCCCGAGCCCTCAGACGAAACAGACTCACGAGGCGAGGGGGAACGAACCCTGCGAGAGCTTGAAGAGGCCAACGTGCCCGAAGTCCCCGCCGCCGATGTCTGGGCCGCTGTCTGCGCTCCGGCCGCCATAATAGAAGCCAACGCTGTTGACAACATCGTCTGGAAGTCAAACTGAGATGGAGGCGGAGGATTGTCCACTTCTCGGAGTCCCGCTGCTGTAGGCGTGAAAGTGGCCGAAGGTTGGCGTCGAGGGGGCGGAAAGGCCTCTAAACCCGCTGAGGAAACATCAGGCATCGACTGGGACACGCCCTTCTGCCAAGCCAAGGAACCGGATTGGACCGTTCTCCGCTCCGAAAGGTCAGGAACAGGAACAGCCTGGTGGGCGGATCCCGTATCACCACGGACCAAAGAAGCTGACGCCTGCTTGGCCTTCTCACATCTTTTTTCCAAAGCCTTATGACGCCTGAGAGCATCCTTCTCAGCGGCAGAGGAAGTCTTAGAGTGGCGGGACTTGTGACCGCCAGACTCAGAGCGTTTGCCTGATTGTTTCTTGCGGGACTTAGTTCTGACAGGGCTGACCTCCTGATCACTGTCTGAGGAGAACGAACAGTCCGCCATGGTGAGAGTGCCCCAAGCTGAATAGTAATTATTAATCAATTGATTGACAGATGGATTTGCAATAATAATAAATAATGAATCAATAATTGATTGATTGATTGACAGATATCAGTTTGCCTGATTAATTGATTAATTGATTGGATGAATGCTTGCTTGATCAATTGATTGGTTGATTGAATGACTGGTTGCTTTAATTAAATAATTGATTAATAGGTATCAGCTTGCTTGATTAATTGATTGATTGGATGAAAGCTTGCTTAATTGATTAATTGAGTAATTGATAGTCTGGCTACAGCTCTGGGCAATGCACTATACCCAGCAAGCAGTGCTGGCACTCCTGCCACGCTCAGTACGAGGGCACCCCTGTCTCTGCCCAGGTGTGTGGGAAGGCCTTGCACAAAAGGCTGCCAAAGGGGTGAGCGATAACTGCAAACGCTCCCCCCCCTTCTCCCTCCTCCTGAGTCAATGCCCAGACCGGGACAGAGACTCAGCCAGCAAGCTCTCAGAACAAAGGCTGTGGCCCTTTAATTAGGGTCCGCGCTGCCCTGAGCAATCCAAAATGGCGGCCGCCCCTGCTCAAAATGGCGGCCGCGCGTTGGTGGCGTAGGAATAAAATGGCGGCCCGCCCTCGCTCTGTAGAGTGACTGGGCGCTTTCCCCTGGCGCCGTTTGCACACGGACGCCACTCAGGGATGATAACCTGGCTGGCCGCCTCATGGCGGGAGGGTGGCAAGCAACGGAAAGCCACGCCGCACCCCCCCCCCCAAGCCAACACTCACGGCGGTCGAAATGAGGCCGATCAAGCCTGAAATCGCAGCGCCGCCCGCAGAAACCTGACGGGACGGTCGCTGGACAAACCACGCCGCGCTGTGAGGGGCGCTGGTAGCCGCTCCTGGAAACGACCCTGCAGCGGCTCGAAGGTCTGAGGCGGCGGTCGGGGAGCAATTCGCTCAGCCCCGACCTCACAGCGATGGAAATCCGGCCGGATCCGCCCCGAAGGGACAGAAGCCGGCGGCAGCTAGCGCAGCAGCGCAAACGCCGGCACGACCCAGCTCCCTGGGCACGAAACCGACGACCAGCTGACTGATCCACAGAAAAGGAAAACCTAAACCTGCCCGAACTAAACAGAAATTAAAAAAAAAAAAAGGGGGGGGCTAATCAAAAATAACCAAAGGCCTACCGCAATACTCAGAGCACAGAGAAAACCCTCTCAGTCTGTCAGCAACTGAGAGAAAGACTGGGGATTCGGGTGCAAAAGGGGGCGTGGAGAGAGCACAGAGTAGGTAGATAAGTGAAAAAAAGTTCTCTCAGTTGCTGTCAGAGAAGAGGATTTTCCCAATGCTGGAGTGTAGTAGCAGCGTTCTGGAAAAAGGGTCAGTATTTGAGGGATGGAGTAAGGGGATGGTAAAATATTATATAATCTGTTACGAATTTGGATTTTATTTTGAAGAAGTCACAGGGGGACGGGTGGTGAGGGGGGTTAGGGAGGAGGGGGGGAGAAAAAAGGGGGAAAAATTTGTATTTGAAAAACTTTTTCAATTAAAAAAAAAAAAGTCCACACGATTTAGCAAGCCATTAATGTTCCACCTACCTAATATTTTGAGTTGTACATCTCTAATGTTTTGTTGCCTAATTGCCAGGAGGAAGTTATTTTCTTCATTTTATTTCACATTATGTAACTCTGCAGATTCTTAATTATAAACAAGGATACTGTATTTAAAAATGCTTTGTTTGATTCATATGGCACCCAACTTTTTATATGCAGCAGGAATAGCCAATACTTCAGAACATAGGCTCAAGATTCAGAAGAATCTTAATAAACTTGAACATTTTGTGCTATCTAACAAAATAAAATTCTATGTAGAGAAAAGTAAAGTTTTGTTGAGACTCTAGAAAGAGTGCAGAGAAGAGCAACAAAGATGATTAGGGGACTGGAGGCTAAAAATATGAAGAACGGTGCAGGAATTGAGTATGTCTCATTTAATGAAAAGAAGGACTAGGGGTGACATGATAATAGTGTTCCACTATTTAAGGGGCTGCCAGAAAGAAGAGGGTGCCAACCTATTCTCCAAAGCACCTGTAGGCAGGATAAGAAGAAATGGATAGAAATTATCCAAGGAGAGAACGAATCTAGAACTAAGGAAAAATGTCCTGATAGTTAGAACAATTAATTGATGGAACAACTTGCCTGCAGAAATTGTGAGTGGGAAGTTGTGGTTTTTAAGAAGAGATTGGACAACCATTTTTCTGAAGTGGCATAGGGCTATAATGGTGAACCTATGGCACGTGTGCCACAGGTGGCACGTGTAGCCGAATCAGTGGGCACGTGAGCTCAGCTCCAGCGCGCAGGGGCCTTTTGGGCCCATCAGAAGTAGGGAAACAGGCTGTTTCCTGCCTCTGGAGAGCCTCGGGTGGTGGTGGGGAAGGCCCATTTTTCTCTCTCACCTGGCTCCAGAGCCTCTCTAGGAGCATTCATGTTTTTGTTAAAAAGTTAGATCTGATGTTAAGAAGTCTATTACAACAGACACTTGCTCTGTCATTGTTAAGTAAAGAAGTAAAATATCCCAGAGAAATTTGCATTTTACCCATATTTGGAGATGAATTATGATTTTAGAAAAACACGCAAAACAGGATTAATTCTATACAATTAATTGTATTTACAGAGCAGAACAACAGTTCTCATTTTACAACTATTAGTTTAGTGACTGTTTGAAGTTATAATGGCACTGAAAAAGTGACTTATGATTGTATTTCACATCTACAATTGTTGCAGCATCCCCATTAGGACGCTTGGCAACTAACATGCATTTATGATAGTTGCAGCTTCCTGGGGTCATGTGACCACCTTTTGCGACCCTTTTACAAGCAAAGAAAATGGGGAAGCCAGATTCACTTAACTATTATTAACTTAATACTTAACTGTGGCAAGAAAGGTAATAAAATTCACTTAACTGTCTTGCTTAGCAATAGAAATTTTGGGCACAAATTTTGATTGTAAATTGAGGACTACTTGTATGCAACAATTGAAGGCTACAAAATATATGTTTCTGCCAATGATGAAGATCTGAGCAACTGCAAACTGTGATGGAAAATTCTGGTTGACTAAAAGATAAAAGGAAAGCCAGTTGGATGATGTAGTTTACACACCAAGGTAGAAACCATGAGACTGAGTTCTAATTCTGCCTTAGCCACAAAGCCAGCTTCATGATTTTATTGACTTGTTAAATTTATCTGCCACCTATCTTGCTGCGGGGGTACACTAGGTGGCTTATAATAATAAACATATGGAAATGAAAAGAAGTGTAAACATAACTATAGTAAAGTAATGGAACAACAGAATAAACAATGAAAATGAAAATGATACAGTGATATAAGAATAAAAGGTGGGTGGGGAAGCAGGAAGAGCCATTAATCTAGTAACCACTCCAGTGTGGTACTCTCCCACTGAGTCCCATTTTGGGACCATTGCCCCTCTCCCAGCCCTAAGAAGAAGGCAGTGGCAAACCACCTCCAAAAATGGTGCCAAGAAAACCGCAGATACTTGTCCAGGCAGTCACCACAAGCCAAGACTGATTCAAAGGTACACACACAAACATTGGTAGTGCTATAGCTGCAATAAAGGTTCCTGGCACTTCTCAGAAGCCGTGGCCATGTGGCATTTTCCACAAAGACAAAAAGATGAAAATAATTTTCTACTGCTATGTTCTTATCTGGAACACTACTTGGTTATTGAAAGGAAAATCAGTTTGAAAACAAATCCAGCAAATGATTGCAATTACTCTTCTTAAAAGGTTCCTAATAATGCAAGTGTTGAATAACTTAATAAAATATATCTCCACATTTTTTCCAGATATTAAGTTGCATAATTTTTCTTCCATTTTCTCCTAATTATCTAACTTTTTGGATATATTCACTTGTTGTAATTTTTACTTCTAGAAATGGAAAATTACTTAAAAATGAAAAATACTGCTCAATCACATACATAAGCTGATATACCTTCCAATTTTTTTTTATTTCAATCAGGACTGTTGTATACATTTCTAAGACCCCCATGCCCCAGAAATCACAAAATATTTTAAGTTCCAGGAAATAATTTACAAAATATTTTACGTTCCAGGAAACAATTATATTTGCGTTTCTGCTCTCTTTCTCTCTCATTTTATGGATGCCAATCACAATAACATTAAAGTGCCAAGCAAGTACATTTCTTGTTTAACTTCTGATACTAAATTATTTCCATTGATGCCAAGTTAAAGTTGCACTATTCACATAATCTGATTGCGATAATGTCAAGAACTCTTTTCTACACATAACAAGATTGTGTTCAGTGTTAACAATTGTTTTATATATTATAATCAGATATAAAGAATCATAAATTCTTTCAATTTATGAAAGAAAGGGGATAAATAATATTTTAAACATTTTTTGCCTATCACAAAAGATATATAAAAATTCCTTAGGCTCAATATGAGAGGCATTTCCTTGTCCTTTCAAAAACGAAAGCAAGTAAAACTGCAACTAAGATTAGTATTTAGTTATTTATTAACATTACAGTTTTGTGAATATTTACTAAACATAAAATGACAGTATGGACTAGACCCTTCCAGTAAGAATTTTGCTAAAGGAATCAGAAGTTCACTGGACAGCCAAAAAATGTTCCTAATTAAAAATCAAAGCACATATCATCTCTACAATACAATATACGCTTTCAAAAATATGTGATAGACCACGTCTATACCTTTGGAGCTGTTTCTTGTTTCTAGACTTTTGAATTTATTTCCTAAATTGGACTATGAATGGGTTATGCCTTTGAAACAAATGCATGTTTGTTTATTAAAAACAGAAAAGCCTCAACTACTACCTGTTTTCCTCACATAACAGAAGTGGGAAATGGATGGGAGGGGAGAGAGGAGGGGAAGGAAGGGAAGTTAATTACTCAGTCCTTCTGAGCCATGAGTCCTAGTTAAAATTGTATAAACCTGTAATCTTACAACCTTTCTTTCCCATTTCTCATTCTTTTCTAAATAATATCTCAGGGCCAACACCAGCATACAAGATGCATACCAATCATATCCAGGTCTTTTTCTTCCATTCATTTTTGCCAAAAAGGGTAAGAATTGATCCTGGAGTAGGATCTCTCCTACTCAGTGGTGGAATTCAATTTTTTTTACTACTGGTTCTATGGACGTGGCTTGGTGGACATGGTATGGCTTGGTGAGTGTTGCAGGGGAAGGATACTGCAAAATCTCCATTCCCACCCCATTCCAGGGGAAGGATACTGCAAAATCCTCATTCCCATCACACTCCAGGGGAAGGATATTGCAAAATCTCCATTCCCACCCCACTCTGGGGCCAGCCAGAGGTATTATTTGACAGTTCTCTGAACTACTCAAAATTTCCGCTACCGGTTCTCCAGAACCTGTCAGAACCTGCTGAATAGCACCTGCTCCTACTGTCTCATCTGTTTGTTCAAACCATGAACCCAAAAGAGAAGCATTCACTAATTTAAGAGAAGATGTATAGTATCTACCAGTGATGGCGAACCTTTTCGGCACCGAGTGTCCAAACCGGAACACCTGTGCGTATGCACGTGCCGGAGCGCCGGAAACCCGAAGACCAGCTGGCTGGTGCGCATGCGCATGCTGGAAACCAGAAGAGCCGTAGAGAGAAGTGCCCATAGAGAGAGCTCTGTGTGCGACCTCTGGCACACATGCCATAGGTTCGCCATCACGAGTATATACTGTTCTGAGAACTCGTTTTGGCAGGAGATTGAAATAATAGGCTTTAGCGTCTAACTACTGTACCCCTCCTTATAATAACCAGTCCTGAAATGAAATTTGGATGCACTCTCCTTGGAACATACATGGAATTTTGTATTCTTTTTTCAGAGGTTGTCTGTTTGTCAAAAAACATAAATTAGAGATACAAAAAAGAAGGTGAAGCATTAATTCTACCTCTAAAGAATTAAAGGTTGCTTATGGCCTAGTCTCCATTCTGGAGTTCAAAATACACTGAGATAAAAGTGCTTATTGAAATAGGCATTGTTTTGAATCAATCAATCACTCTGTCTCTGTCTCTCTATTTTCTATACTGCTCATATCATCTAAGTGACTCTGGGTTGTTTAAAAACAGCATCATAGAAACAATATAAAAACAAGACTAAAACACAATTAAAAACTAAGTTAAAAGTAAAAAAAAATCAGTTAAGAAATTAACAAGGCTAAAAATCTTGTTCAAATTCTGAAGAACATAAGCAACAAGAGCTTATTAGAAGGGGAGGGGAATACAGAGTATACTGTACATCTCAGCTGACAGCATCATCTGCCTGACCTTATCTAAACTCAGAAGTAAGCATGGTTGGGCCTGGTTCATACTTCGATGAAAGATCTCCAGGGAACATCAACACAGAAGAAGGGATTATTAGAGAATTTATGTCAGTACATGGCAGCATCTTTGTCAACCCAGAAAATAAACAGGGTCTAACTTAGTATTTCAATAAGGGATCCTAAAGGAAAGCCAGAATTTTAAGTTGCAGTATACTGAGAAGTTAAGACAGCAATGACAAACTGTTCTACACTACAATTAAGAAAACTGTATGGCTATATTCAAGAAGTTATTAGGAGTCAAGCCTGACTTGAAGGAAGGTTTACTTTTACGTAGAGCCCATGAATTTAGTGCAAAAGATAATATTGTCCAGCCTGACTACAGTACTTTTACTTCAAAACACTGAGACTACTGTTTTGGATTGTACAAGTGGAAATGCAAAATGTTGTGTTTTTTTAAAACTGAAATTCTCTGGTTCCTCCTTTATGATGGGGCCTGGTGGCTCTGCAGACTGTGCTGCAGCTCTGCATTGTGATTAACACTAGCTGTCTGCAATTACTGTAAGTTCGAATCTCACCAGGCTCAAGGTTGACTCAGCCTTCCATCCTTTCTAAGGTAGGTAAATTGAGGACCCAGTTTGTGGGGGCAATAAGCTGACTTTGTATAAAATATACAAAAGAATGAAGGCTATTGCTTAACGCATTGTAAGCTGCTCTGAGTCTCCGGAGAAGGGCGGCATATAAATCTTTTTTTTTTTTTAAAAAAAAGATCTTTGGGAGAAAAGGAAGTAGATGTTTTACAAATATACTTCCCCGAAGAAACTCTACTGTGGCAATGAATTCATTTTCCCAAGGCTTCATCACACACTATTCTGGTAATACCGAACAAAATAGTGTCTATGTCTATGGAATGGTTCATCTCCAGAAGACTGCCATTTCTCACACAAAATGGACTATATGTGCGTGAAAACAAAGTCATGGCCCAGCTAAAGGGTTCTTCAAGAAGATTGTGCTTTGAGGAACCCGTTATTTCCCAAAGCATTATCAGATACTTCTTAAACAAAATGGGAATGGTGATGGACAATTTGCCAGCAATACAATCATCACTTTTTTGTTACATTGCACAGCCACAGTTCAAAAGTTACTTTCTGTTCATGAAGGACATAGGGCACAACTGTCTGGTACTTACTACACATGAACAAGAGTGTGTAATGGAATAATTCAGAGGATGTTTGCAATGCACTACAATTCTGTAGATGGAGCAGCATCTTAATACATCTTCATACATCTCTTTGTATTAATTAATTAATCAATTATACAATTAACAAGTCTGAAAGCCACTAACCTACTGCAAAAGAAAGAAACCATTGCAAAATAGTATCCAACTTTGCCAAGTCAAAGGGACAGAACTGTCTGCCTTTCCCTCCAAAGAACAAAACCTTGTTAAAGAGGGACTGGCTTGCCTTTCTCACCTAAAAGAGAGAGACTTGTTCTAGCAGACTGACAAGACTTGTACATCAAATCTTGCTTATTATTACATAGGCAGGAACCCTTGTTTAAGAAATATGTTATGAGGCAGTAGCATTCAAGTTACATTATCTGTATAAAGTAATTCTATCAGTGTGGGTAGGAGTGGTGGGCTCTTGGCCTAGACATGTTCATTAAACATTACTGATGGATTCTGCCTTACTCCGTGGAGTTTTATACATTTTCACCATGTAAACTGAATGCAGTCAGACTGTAGTATATTACTCACTAGGTGCAATCTCAGCTGACCCTCTTCCCCATTTACTATGCAAACCAAACTGACTAAATAGGCCTCATCAGCCATTTTAAGTTCTATTTTATTCAAATGGCCTTTTAAAAACTACAGTAGCTTGCATCATAAAGTTTACCCTACAATGGTACTTTATAGAAGCCAGCAATAGATGATTAACTGAACTATGCACAACAGGATTACTGTTACAAACTCTAAAGTAATCTGCTCTATCAGAGACAGGCCAAATGGACAGAACAGAAGCTCTCTCATTCGTCTCAGTTAAATTCCATATCTGAATTCAAAGCAGTGTTATTAGCCCAGTAAATGAGACCAGTACTGACATTTTTTCAGGATAGTGGTTAAAATCATTTCGTGTCCAGCCATCTCTAATAATAGCAATATCTTTTTTTTAAAAAATAGACAACAGCTCCATTGACAATTTTCATCAGACTAGACAGTCACTCACACAGAACATTTTCTGTAATTTGCTAGATGGAACAGCACAAAGATACAATTGAGAGATCATGCTTGTCTCTAGCAAATGCAACAAAATAGAAAAAAAAAACCTTAATGATAATTCCCTATCTTGGAAGTCTGTTAACTAGAAAATTCAGACCTTCTACTTTAAGACTGCTATAATGACTAAAATATATATCTATCCCATAAATCGGGGGGGGGGGGGACATTAAAAATCCTTCACTTAAAAAGGCAAATATAATTGCAGAATTGCCAGATACATTTGAACCTGTTCATTTTGAAACGGATTTCTTCCCCCAAAACCTAATAATTTGCAAGCATAGATAGAACTAAAGATGGGGATGTGATCTATGGGTCCTTGGAACAGACCTGACAAGTCTATTCGTTACATTACAATTTTAGTTAGAGAAAAAAAGATCACCAAGGTGTTTGTTTACAATTCACAGACTACTTGACTCTAGATGACTCTCTGGGTTGCTTACACTTTTAAAAAGGAGGAAACAGTAGCATAGAAAAATAGATTATATACAGCCGAAGGGGAAAAACCTCAAAGACAAAAGAGACAGGGTCTCACAATCACCCAACCCCAAGGCCTGGGAGAATAATCAGGTTTTCAGGGACATTATATAATTGTACCTAAAGACATCAGTTATGTTTATTAAAAAAAAAAAAAAAAAAAAGCACTGTTGAAAGTAATCTTATATTTGCTATCCTATGCTTTTGTGCGGAAGGCCAAGATATAAATACAGTGACTAAAAAGACAGGTGAAAATGTAAATGTTAAAAAATATATATTTTGCCGTACTTCAAGGCTGGTTTCAGAAACAGGTGAGAGACTAAAATGCAATTTGTTAATTTTGGGCTTAATGACTTGGACCAATTCAATGATCCCAAGCAATTCTCTTGCTTTGTATAATTCTTTTAATTGATTTTGAATTTTGTATTGGTATGTTTTTATCCTTGGCTGTGCAACGCCCTGAGTCCAATAGGAGAAGGCGGTATATAAATTGAATTAATAATAATAATAATAATAATAATAATAATAATAATAATAATAATTTGATTAATTCAGCAAACTGTGTTCTATTAACCATGGGTTAGCACACATTGGAAGCAGTGCATTACAAGTTTTCAAAACTTCCACAATAAGGTTTCATTCAGCCACAGGCCATTTAATATTAGATTTTGCTAAAAATAAATCTTTATCCTAGTTTGATACATGAAGTGACATGCTATGTACCTCAATTAACTCAGATATTTTTTCCATCGAACTATCTGTGGACCATTTATTTTTTTCCTTCTTATGCATTGTGATCTCCTATCATATATTATTATAACAACCTGTTTTCCTGTCATGCTAAGCGCAACAGTACAACAGCACTGCTATGGCCCAAACAGAAAGAGATCAAAACTCTGGCTTGTCAATACATTGCAGTTTTCATGCCTCAAAAAGTAACTTACATGGATTTCATCACTCAATGAAAAGAAGCCTGCCAAATGAAAATACCCTTTTCTATTGAAGAGAAATGAATAGATTTTGTTGAAATGTTGTCCGGTTATACTAGAATGCGTTGGGTAGCCTGAATAGCCAGGGTTATACTAACCAGCTTGTTGCTTCAATACTGTTTCTGCTTGGCTCAACAGTGAAATTCGGAGCATTTAAGCATAAAATAAGTTCCTGGGACTTTTTCTCATTACATCACATAAGTGGTGGCTACTGAAGTGAAGAAAAAGGATGTCAAAATATCTCTTGCTTTTGAAATTGTCTTCTAATGATTTTAGAGAACTTAGATTTTAAAACCTTGCAGGGTCACAATGTTTTATGAAAGGGTCACAAAAAGAAGCACCCTAAAAGTAAACATGAGAACAGGAAAAAAAAATTAGGCAATCAAAAATGCAGGTTAGAATATACTAGTCAAAATCTATGGGCTGCTGTTAAAATGCAAACCAGTCTGGAATATTAAAAAAAACCAATTCACAATTGATATTAACCCTATGATCAATGGTTAAAGGCATTGAGCTTGTCAGCTAGAAAGCTGACAGCCTGGTTCGAGACCTGAGCATCACGTGACAGGATAAGCTCCTGTTTTTTGTCCCAGCTCTTGCCAACCTAACAGTTTGAAAGCATGCAAATGCAAGTAGATACCACTTTGGTGAGAGGGTAACAGCATTCCCTGCCCCTTGGCACATAGTCATGCTGGCCACATAACCACGGAAGTGTCTTCAGACAATGTTGGCCCCCTCAGTTAGGAAACGGAGATAAGCACTGCCCCTAAAGTTGAACATGATTGAACAGGAGAAACCTTTACCTTTACCTATGAACTTCTATACTTCTGTGTGTGTGTGTGTGTGTGTGTGTGTGTGTGTGTGTGTGTGTGCGCGCGCGCACACACACACACACATATATGTATTTCTCTTTAGCCAGGTTCTTCCTACGTAAACCAAGATTTTTCTGCAGCCCTAGTTCAGTGAAATCCCAATCCACTAGTTTCTAGGCTATATATATACACATACATACACAGATGTGTATGTGTGTGTGTGTATATATATACACACACATCTGTGTATATATGTATGTATATGTACTTATACATATACATACATATATATATATATATATATATATATATATATATATATATATATATATATTCTGTATATAGAAATCTGTATACTTCTATGTATAGAAGTATACAGACCTATATTTCTGCCAACCTAGCAGTTCGAAAGCACGTAAAAAATGCAAGTAGAAAAATAGAGACCTTTGGTGGGAAGGTAATAGTGTTCCGTGCGCCTTTGGCGTTTAGTCATGCCGGCCACAAGAAGACGTCTTCGGATAGTGCTGGCTCTTCAGCTTTGAAACTGAGATGAGCACCGCCCCCTAGAGTTGGGAACGACTAGCACATATGTGCGAGGGGAACCTTTACCTTATGATCAATGACTGTATTTATTTTTCTGTGAGTGACAGAGGCAATGAAAAGATAAGGATGCATTAATTATGTGGCTAGAGGAAAAATCCCTAAATGCAGGGAATGAGCACCTTGCCTGCTTTTATTTGATGGATATGGGTCCATGTGTATCATCTCTTTTGTCTCAAATACTGTAAGAGGCTTTCTTGTTAGTCTTCTTTGATTTTCTTCCAGTTTTCCCCTTTGGGCAAATCTGAACAGAGGTGCTAAGGCTTAAATGACAGCAGCTCCAAGTGCTCTTGCCATCATGCCAAGTACATTCAATTACCCACTTTCTCACAGTGTTTTCTCCAAATGGCAAAGACAAGGCATTTCATGAAGATGACGTTTAGTCATGCCGGCCACATTGGGGGGGGGAGGGGAGTGGAAAAAAGATCATAAGAAACTGCCTTTATATCATAATTTGGATTTCTCTCTTTAATTAGATGAAACATAATTCTGTGTGTCTCAAATGTATTGTGCAATATTATTGACTATTTGTGTTGTAATAGATACTGTAAATGTGAACTGGTGGAGCTCTGCTGGAAATTCAAAAACAGTTTACACAAGGAAAAAGTTTAAACTTCCTGTTATGTTACCAAGTAGAGCTATTTTACATGAACCGCAGCTTGCTGGTCAGAACTTTGTCTTTGGTAACCGTGTTTATTCCTCCTTACTTAACAATATTCAAAATTGTTAAGTCACAATTATCATCATATTACTATTTCACATATCTATATACTGTATGTACTGGAAGACATTAGTTGCAATTCTTTGCTCAATCTATTCAATGGTTTTTCAAATTCTAACACAAAAATATCATTGTACACCAGCAACAGTGACTTGACTGTGAGATGGGAAGCTACATAAATATAATGAATAAATGAATAAACAAAGAAATAAACTTTTAGTACTATGGAGTAACAGACGACAATTAGAATCTCCTAGAAGACATTCCCCATCTTAAATCACTCATGCGACTCTGGAAGATGAGTTATGGCAACTGAACTTCTTTTCCTTATCGTTTGAAACATTTTGCTCCTTATCCAGATACGTTTCTTCAATCTGAGCAAGTTGATGTTCCTTAATCAACTTGTTCGGACTGAAGCAGCAAAACTTTTCAAACTGACAAGAAAAAAAGTCCTATTGCCATGACAACTTCCAGACAACTCTACCTGGATAACTGAGAATCTTCATCAATATACACTCATAGTACTCTGTAAATGAATAAGCAACTGGGTTTATATTGTTCCATCAAAAGGAAGAACTTTTTGACTCACTAAGTGTCACTGAACTATAACTTTCAGCATGATGGTTCTTGATGCTGGAACAGCTAGATTCAGGTTCCCAGCACTGGCATGCCCTAATAAATCTGTTTTTCCTGTTTAAAAATGATTGAAAATTAGAGAAGTCAAAAAAATGTTTGTTTCATATATAAAAATAGTACACTGACCCAGCCCATGCTATATTTCCCCTCAGCATTTGCTTGTACATATCCCCTCATCCTTCATTTTAATCCATTAGGTATGTGTATAAAATAAAATCACAATGCTACACTATAAAAAAACAATGAGGAAAAGACAGTCAAATGCAAGTACAATTTGCTAATGTCATATAAAAAGGGATGTTAACTCTATTTTATAGCCAGTTGGGGCTTGGTTAACCTTCCTTTGCTAAAGTTCTTGTTAGGATAAAAATAGTTTCCAGCAGGTTTTGGTAATTCTTCAGAGTTCTTTCTGGACAAATATTCTAGCACTTTCCATGTTCTTATTAATGCTAGTTTTCTTATTTGTCTAAGTTGGGCTAAGGGTGGGCACTTCATTGTGACCTTTCCAGTCTACCATGTTTTCCCCAAAATAAGACTGTATCTTATATTAATTTTTGTTCCAAAAGATGCATTATGGCTTATTTTCCAGTTAGGTCTTATTTTGGGGTAAGTACAGTACTAAACACCTCTGTCTGCTGACAATCTTAACTGGGGCTTATTTTTGGGGTAGGGCTTATATTACAAGCATACTGAAAAATCATGCTAGGGCTTATTTTCCGGTTGTTCTTATTTTCAGGGAAACAGGGTATATCTATTTAATTGAACTCCTTTTTCTCATCTTGGATGAGTTGCACGAACAGAAAATTCCCACTTCACAATCAAATAACTGAACAAAGCTGAGCAGAACAGTAGGCAAAAACTTGTCTATTTTCTCCTCCATTCAACCATGCCCAGATATCCCCTAATCCCCAGTTTAGCTGTTGATTGAAAGAGAAATATTTTTCCCTCAGCCCAGCCAAATGATTAGGTTGACAGATCATAGTAAACCACAATGAGGTTAATTCAATTTTGGCTTATATGTGCCCACCCACTGTGGCTTATTAAATGACATGTAGTTTAAAAAAAAAAAAAACCAGGGATAACTAAAATTGTGCTACTCTTGTTTTTGAGCCTTAATATAAAGGCATTTTGACCAAATATGTTTTTGCTATTTTAGGGGAAGGTTACAAATTAATGAAAGTGGCAGCTAATTTTAAATACTAATGCATCTTACTGAATATGAAATATATTCAGGTCCTTTGCATCCTCTAATTAAGTACTTGACACAAATTATACCGGTGTGTATATTCTAGAACAGGGGTGTCAAACTCTTATTTCATTGAGGGCTGCATCAGAGTTGTGTTTGACCTTGGAGGGCCAGGGTGGAGGGGCCGGGATGGGCGTGGCCAGCTCGATATCATTCCTGTTGGGGGTGCCTGTGGTGGCCGGAGTGCTCTGCCAGCAAAAACAGGTTCCTATCCTATCAAGGAGGAACAGAGGATAAAAAGAACAAGTAGATAGCCAGTTCATTCAGTAGACACTCACTTAGGAAGGCATTACGTATTGCTGAGAACTGGCAGCTCTAGTCATTTGCATATTTGTTAAATTATTTAGAAGAAGAAATGGTGTTGATAACATTCCTACTTCAAAATATGTCCCAAGTAACACAATTAAAAGGGAAGTTAATAGGTTAATTCATAGGTTTGAATAACATTAAATAAATATTATTTGGGTTAATCTAGCAATAGGTGCTTTAGAATTGTCAAAAATATGTTTATATGTTAGGACAAGATTTGTTAAAGAAGCAACTTTCTGATGCAATCCAATTGTGTCAAAAATGTATTTAGTAGAGATATTTTGAAAAAGAACCTAAAAGCATACTAAATTTAGAATCTTTTTTTTAAAATGTTCCACATTTAAAACAAACGTACAGGTAGTGCTCAACTTATAACCATTTGTTTAGTGATCATTTGAAATTACAGCAGAATTGAAAAAAGTAATTTGTGACCATTTTCACACTTATGAACGTTGCAAGCGTGGTCACATATTCAAAATTCAGGCACTTGGTAACTAGCATGTATTTATGACTGTTGCACTGCAGCTTCTGACCAGCAAAGTTAATGTGGGAAGCCAGACTTGCTTAATGATCACATGATTCACTTAAAACTGTAGCAAAAATTTCATAAAATGAGACCCAACTCACTTAACAACTGCTTCACTTAGCAATGGAAATTTTGGCCTCAATTATGGTGGTAAGTCGAGTTTTCACACTTATGACCGTTGTAGCATCCCCATGATCATGTGATCAAAATTCAGATGCTTGGCAACTGACTCATATTTATGATGGTTGCAGTGTCTCAGGTTCATGCGATCACCTTCGGCAAACTTCTGTCAAGCAAGGTCAATGGGAAAGCTAGATTCACTTAACAACTGCAGTGCTTCATTTAATAAGTGTGGCAAGAAAGATCATAAAATGGGGCAAAATTCAATTAATAACTATCTTGGTAAGTAGCAGAAATTTTGGGGCTAATTGTGATGATAAGTTGAGGACTACCTGTAACCTAAAACTAGGTGAAATGGTGAAGATGAAAAGGAAGTCTTACATGTATGAATGTTGATCAGTGATAAGGTAGAAGATACATCTAGAGAAATGTCAAAATATGGATATGGTCTGCTTATAGAGTTATCTGTACAAATTGTTCAACATACAACTTAAGACTATGCCTACACCCGACAATTGGAATAATACTTTATTATTCCATATAACTTAGAGTAGGGAAGGCTGAATGCAAAAATAACAGGAAGATTAAGTGTGCTCGAGAGGTCATCTGACAAGAATTCTGGCTGAAAAGTATGCACAGCAGCTATAAGCAAAATTAGGGAAGTACAAACAAAAAAAACATTTATGATATGCTTGTCAATTTAGAGGAAATGTATGATAAAATGAACACTTGGCTTGAATTATGGTATTTTTATGAGCATGTTAATCTAGCTGCTAGATGCCATAACTTTAAACAAGTTATATAATTCATAAGTTTATTATTATGATGGCAGGTTGTAAAAATGTAGTAAGAAAAAATTATGTGGAGAACCTTGATAATGCTTGTAGATGACCTTTAGCTGGGAAAGAGGAGGAAAAATTTACAAATTTAAAAGGCATGATTTTATTGCAGACAAGATTCAATCAGAAATGTAGTACAATTGACAGCTGTCATCTGTGAGAAAATTGCCTTTCTCTTTTTGAAGAACTTCCCTTAGAAATGAAAGTTCCAATTTTCACTGTAACACAGGAGTCTTGCTCTAATGCCCTCCTTCTCTCTCGCTTCTCCTTTCAGGTACCTTTTATATGGCAAGAAAAGCTGTACTGCTGAGCCTTTTAGGATGTTCAGATAATCTTTTTGCCTTTTTTTTCATTTTGCCAAAGAGTAGAATTAAAAAATGCTCCAAAAATATTTTTTCTTCATACATATGCGAAGATTAATTCATAACAAATGAGCTAGACACTGACATAATATCAAGTGTATTAAACCTTCAGGCATTTTATTCCATATGTCATGTCTGCTCTGTTCTTCACCAGGATTGTTTTCAGTTTTAGGAAGAGCTAATTGCTCCATAGTTTCTTAGACACTACATGCTAAACAGTGACAATATAGTCCAATAATGCCACATGAACACACTTTTGTTTGTCTTTAGTAAGAGCTCAAATAATTTATACAGTATATGTAACTCTCATATATGTAATGTTGAGACTTTGGAAAAAGTGCAAAGAAGAGCAACTAAGATGTTTAAAGGATTGGAGACAAAAACATATGAAGAACGGTTGCAGGAATTGGTATGGCTGGTTGAGAGAAAAGAAGGACTAGGGGTGACATGATAGCAGTGTTCCAATATTTGAGGGAACACTCACACTGCCACAAAGAAGAGGGGGTGAACTTATTTTCCAAACCACCGGAAGGTAAGAGAAGAAACAATGGATGGAAACTAATCAAGGAGCAAAGCAACCTGGAATTAAGGAGAAAATTCTTAATAGTGAGGACAGACAATTAACCATGGAACAGCTTGCCTTCAGGAGTTGTGAGTGCTTCATCAGTGAAGGTTTTTAAGAAAAGACTAGAGAGCCACCGGCCTGAAATTGTATAGCCTCCTGCTTGAGCAGGAAATTGGACTAGAAGACCTCCAAGGTCTCTTCCAGCTCTATCCTGGTCCCTTCCAGCTCTAATTTTTAGTAACACAGGCCAGTATGCCATGCCTATATTAGAAACTAGTTTGCATACACTGACACCACTGAGAACATTGATAAAATGTGTTTTGAACTATGTGGCTGATCAGGTCTCCTAATTCAGGAACAGACAACATGATGTCCTCAACACAAATATCTGCCTCATCAAATGTTAATTAGCAAAATAAATGAGATGTAGGAATGAAGAAAGCAAACCCCGGAATATCCACATTAGGCCCCATTGACATCGTTCTTGCTGCAGTGGTTAGAAGCAAATCCACCCGCTTAGCACGAAAAGCAAAAAGAAATTGAGTTTAGTTTCTGAAGGAAAGTAGCAGCAAGCAACTGCAATAGCGTTTCTCGTACAGTAAAAAGATTTTTTTTCTGCCACTGTGGATTGTGGATTAAAATATTGGTTTGCTAAGAAGACACAGCACTGTCCTCTGCCTCAATGAGGCAAAACACATCAGAGCCAAAATCAGCCAAACCTCAACCAAACATTTTGCTGAGTAAAGAAAATCACTTTGACATTAAAGTTACAAACCGGCTAATCAAGTTATTACATCCTTCAGGTGCCTGCTTTGTGCCTACATCTTTCATTCCTATTTTGAAAGAATGTTTCACTTCAACATTTATCAGAATGAGATATCCCTTCAGAGACATTTGTGGCCTTTTGTGCTTGGCCATGCTTATTACAGCAGCTGTTTTCCGAAGGGATAAATTTTGTGGCATCTATTTTGAGAGAAAGCCTATCACCATGATGGTGAACCTATGGCACATGTGCCCAAAGTGGCACACGGAGCCATGTTGCCTGGCATGCATGACATCACCCGTTTCTCTTCCGGTTTCTGGCGCACATGCTCACACAATGATCATGCGGCAGTGCCGGAAACTGGAAGAGCTGACTTTCCATTTTCCTGCATGAGTGAACATGTGCTCTGGCCAGGTGATCATTGCGCGCGCATGCGTGCCAGAAACCCGGAACAGTAGCTGGCTGAAGCCGGAAGTTCAGTAGCTAGCTGAAACCTGAAGTTCATTTTCGGGTACACAAATGCCCCCTGGGTAGCTCCACTTTCTGGTTGCGGCCCAGATGTGCGCGCGGTGCCAAAAAGGTTTGCCATCACTGGCCTATCACATGCCCTCAGTTCTCCCTAATATATCTAAACCTAGTTCACCATGGCTACTACATGATTTTTGAAAAGAAATCTAATATAAATGGAAATGGGTTGTGTTTTCTCTTCTGCTTTCAGCTTCCACCTAAGTTAAGTAAACCATGCATGACCAATCTTTGCAGACCATGGCATTTGATCATATTTTGACTTGGAAGCTAAGTAGGGCCAGATCTGGTTAGTAAGTGGATGAGAGATGACCAGGAAATTCCAGGGCTACTTCTATTAACTGAAAAGTTAAAACATAACTTGTAAAGAAGCAACTGCATGCCTCATTGATGTTGTTTCCAAAAATACTATATGACAAAATCAATGAAGTCACCAAATCTTTATTTATATGTAATCTCTCTAACAAATTACCCTGACTATTGCATTCTCTTACTTCCTCTTCCTTTCCAACCAATGGCTAGTTATACCCCTCTATCACAAGGTGAAGTTCTACATTCTTTAATGACCTTTATTGCTTCAGGATGAAATAAATTCTTCACCTTATTTTAAATCTTCTGCTTTTAAGTCAGACAAGTTAGAAAGTCAGTCATGCAGTATTCATTGTCCTCTCAACCCACAAAACTAAAACAAGAAACAGACTGCATTGAGTTTGCTAATACAACTTTCAAGCAAAATTGCATCTAAAAATCCTAAATCTAGATGTGGTTTAGGGCAACAGATGAAGTGTTCTTTTAACTTAGTGACAATGATCTTCAAAGACGAACTGAACTGCAGTACCAAACAAATGAAAAACACAAGGACAGCACTAATTCCAGCCAGAAAAAAATAAGCTAAACTATACATGTCCCAGCAGATGATAGCACTTGGCTGACCTTGCCCAGGCCTGGAAGCTAAGCAGAGTTGGACCTGGTTAAAACTTTGATGGGAGACCCAATAGGAAATATTATGGCCTCAGCTGGGTAATTGAAAAAGCATCCCCAAAAGTGGCAATTGCAAACCACTTTTTAATGTTTCCAAGAAAACTATTTGGATATGATCATGAAGTCATCAGTAATTGAGCTTAATCCAAAGGAGAGTTAAATGTAGTGAATTCAACTCCCAGATCGCCTTTCAACCCATTTGACTGAAAATTCTGGGAGTTGCAATTCCAACACATCTGGAGCCTGAGAAGCCTGTAGTACATGCTCTTGAGAGCAAAGCAAATTGAGGCATTTAACCAAAACTCACGCGCATCACTCTCCACTATCTAGTTTTTACAAGGATAAACAAACATTTATCTCAAGTCTTCAAATTAGAATCTATAATTATTGTTATATTATTATAGAATCATATTATTTTCTGGGAGAATCAACAACTTGGCCATCATGAAGCATTAATGACCATAGGAGGCATTGAAGTGCATTGTCAGTTAAGTTTTGCATAGTAGAGAAGTTCACTTCTTCCGAGGTATTGTCCTGGTCCCGTTAAAATAATATTCCTTTACTTTAGTACAAATACATAGTCCTCATTTACTGATGGCAATTGGGACCAGCACCTTTATTGGTAAGTGGCACAGTCGTTAAGTAAAATGTCACATGACCATACCAATTTACAATGTCAGTTCCACGATCCACAGCTTGCTACTTCCTTTTGGCTTCTGGAACCGACTGTGAAGGCTGAAAATGATGATCATGTGATTGATTGATCACAGGACGCTGTGATAATTGCAAATGTGTGGCTGGCTCACACTCATCTGACAGTGGGGATGTCCCAATGGTCCAAATTCAAGGACCGATCAATAAGTCTCCTTTTTTCAGCATTGCTGTAACTTTGAATAATTGCTGAATGACTGTTCAGTAAGTGAGGATTACTTGTAGTTATACAAGTATCTTTTGATAGATATGAATCCGGTCCATCCCTAAATGATATTGCACATTTGAGATGAAATAAACTTCACAGCAGAGCTAGTGGTTAAGCAAAGAAACCAGCATCCTCTTGCTAACAAGACAAACAACATTGATTCACCTCTAGAAGCTCTGCTGTTTGATATCATAAATTCATGTTTGCTTAAGTTAAAAGAAGTTATTTCCAACTAATTTGGAAATCAAAGTAAATATCCCAGCGTGCTTTTGTTTTACTGAATAATTCTGCTTTTGTGTGCAAGGCAAAACAATATTATACAAGTCATTCTATAGATTATATCAAACTGACTCAATAGAATCAGAAGTTCTGAACAAAAACAGAAAATGGTTACAAATACAGAGAGGCAGGGAGTCTCTACTTTTTTTTTATTGAAAAGTTTTACAAAAAAAACCAAGAATTTTCTTCCCCTCCATGATCCCCCCACCCTTTCCCTCTCCTCATCCCACCCTCCCCCCCAGACTTCCCAGAGCAAAATACAAGGTATTTCATTTAACAATCATAAACTAGATTAATTTATCCTCAGACTACTAACTCCCCCCCTGAAACCTTAACTCCACTATAGATAACATAATACTTCTAATACTTAACGTTCATTCATAAACTATTTGATATTTTCTTGTCTGATACTTATTTTGAATATAATCAATCCATCTTCTCCATTCCGATACGTATCTTTCTTGTGTATAGTCCTTCAAGTACGCTGAGATTTTCGCCATTTCTGCTAGGTTCGTTACTTTCAATATCCACTCTTCAATAGTAGGCAAAGAGTCCTTCTTCCAATATTGCGCTACCAACAGCCTAGCTGCTGATGGAGTCTCTACTTTTTGAAATCTACTAAGCAGCATATTACATTGGAACAAATGAATCTTCCCAAATGAAAAAAACAAGCAGAGTTTGGTCTGCTCAATATTTTTATAGGAGATCATAAGAGCCATACCATGGCTTTAAACAAGCCTGATAAATTGAGGCAACAATTGCAAACCATCCATCATCTATCTATCTATCTATCTATCTATCTATCTATCTATCTATCTATCTATCTATCTATCTAATCTATCATCTCTCTGTCATATAGGTGCTCTGAACACTTTTATATTACTGCCAAGGAAATTATGACTCTGTGAAATCATTTTGAGCCCAGGAAATTTTGTTACAAGATCTGATATCCAGAAGCTTCACCAACCTTATCATTATCTGCCTAAATATATTTCAGTTGCTGCTGTCTTTGAGGCACTCTATATCAATGCAGCATTCCAGAAGTCAGAATTAATTTGATGAAGTGATTAAAGGCACCAGCTGGTTAGAAACCAGTTGACCATGAATTCTAGTCCTGCCTTAGGCACAAACCCAGACAGGTGACTTTGGGCCAGTCACTCACTCTCAGCCCTAGGAAGGAGGCAATGGCAAACCAGTTCTGAAAATACTACCAAAAATTCCATGGATTTGGTTCATGTGGTCACCAGGAGGCATTATGTTTACAGGTAATTCTCAAGTTAATGCAACTGGGACCATAATTTCCACAGCTAAGCAAGGCGGTTGTTAAGTGAGCCACATTCAATTTTATGGACATTTTTGCTTTAGTTCTTAAGTGAATCATGCAGTTGTTAAGTGAATCCAGCTTCCCCCACTGGCTTTGCTTGTCAGAAGCTGCCTAGGAAGTTGCAAATGATGATCAGATGATTCCACGGTGCTGTAACCATCATAAATCTGAACCTGTTGCCAAGGGCCTGAATTTTGGTCACCTGACCATGGAAGTGCTATGGCAGTTGTGTCAGGACCAATCAAAAATCACTTTTTTCAATACCATTGAAAAACAGTCACTAAATGAATGGTTTTAAATTGAGGACTACCTGTAGACTCAAACATAATAGAATACAGGTAGTCCTTGACATACAACAGTTCATTTAGTGACCCTTCAATGTTATAGCACTGAAAAATGTTACTTATGACCATTTTTCACAGTTACGATTTTTGCAGCATCCCCATTATCATATGATCAAAATTCAGACACTTGGCAACTGATTCATATTTATGACCGTTGCTGTGTCCCAGGATCACCTTTTGCGACCTTCTGACAAGCAAAATCAATGGGGAAGCCAGATTCATGTAATAACCAGGTTACTAACTTATCCACTGCAGTGATTTACTTAATACCTGTGGCAAGAAAGGTCGTAAAATGGGGCAAAACTAAAAAAAGTAACGTCTTACTTAACAACAGAAATTTTGGGCTCAATGTTGGTCATAAGTTGAGGACTACCTGTACACTTATCAGTTCCTGTGATCTGGACATTGTTCATTTGATATTGCGTCTTAAGGCTACCACTGTTTCTTTTAGCAGCCACATCATGTTGCTAGCTGATGTTTTATCATCATCTAATATCTCTATATATTGTTGGTTTGGCCCAGTTTTTTAATTTGTCAAGATTTTCGACCAGTGTCATTTTATCTAAAATTTAATATGTATGAATTCCTATTATGACTATCTGAATCATCATAAAGATCTTGAATAACACTTCACCTATGAACTACAAGTTGTAAACCTCTGTTCACAATATTTCTTCCATTTTTTCCACATCAGTTACAATTCTGCTACAGTACATAAGCTAATGGAATGATTACGGTGTTAGAATAGAAATAGGTAGAGTCAAGGTGAAGTTCTCAGTCAATAGTGCAGTTCGATCAGATACTGGACTGGGAAACAGTAGCTTAGTTACTTTCTTCCAGTTCAACTTAATTCACAAGGTTATTATTGTACAGATCAAATCAATTAGGGGAAGCCCTCATGGATCCTATTGTGAGCTCTAGAGCAGGTGGGGTACAATGTGAGATAAGAAGAAAAAAAAGAACAAGACAGAATAGAAATTCAATAGCATTTGAAATATAAATACAAAACTCCAATTTATTCAGTGTCTGCAGAACTGATGCCACCAGCAATTTACAAATCAATAATTTATCAAAATGTATTAGATATGGATGATTGTAACAAATTATGTCCTCTACTCACTGAAATGTTTACTGTACAACTTCATATATACATCTATAATTGTGATTATATGCCCGGTATTGTTTCTTTTTTTAGCTTTCTTCCCCCCCCCCCACCCTCCTTTTATAATATAACATATTCTTTTGGGGCTCTTTTTGTTTAGTAAAACAACAAGAATTTTTAAAAAATCACTTGAGGAAGCAGCAAGCATATACCTTTTCCCGCCATACTTTCTCCACAATTATCAGCTACCAAAAAATCCTTTGAACTTTAGTCTGTGAAAAACCTGAGGACCAGAGTTATATTCAACATGCTTACTCCAAAGTCTTTTGTTAGGTTGTATAGCATTAAGAATTCAAGGAATCACCCAGAGGGAGATTAGGAGAAAGAATGAGAAAGGGGAGATCTCCTGGCACTCGCTTACAGAGCAAACACATGCAGCAGTTTCTTTAGTGAACATGGAGCTATTCAAATGTTAAGGAAATTCTTTTTGCCATCAATAAAGCAGGACTTGGTAAGAACTGAAAAAGGCCAGAACATTCTTCCCACTACTGAAATATCCAAGACGATAGCAGCTTATCAGCAGTGACCCAAAGACGCCCTATTTCACTTTAAACAGGAAACTGTTCCCTAGATATGTGTAAAGAATGTGAATTAATTGAATAATGAAGGTAAACACCAACCAGTTAAACCAGAGGTCTTCAAACTTGGCAGCTTTAAGACTTGTGGACTTCAACTCCCAGAATTCTCCAGCCAGCCATCAATTCTGGGAGTTGAAGTCCACAAGTCTTAAAGCTACCAAGTTTGAAGACCTCGGAGTTAAACTATCATACATCTTATTAAGTGGGGAAAAATTACAACTCAGGACTGTCTCAGAAGCTATAATAATTGGCAGACTGAAGGTGACTATGAAAATACATATGTGGCTTTAATATGCAAATGATTATTTAAGATTCTTCCAGACACTTATGACAATACTTTTCTTCCTTAGATTTATATTTGAAACAGAGAGAGAGAGAGAAAGAGAGAGAGATGGTATGTACTGTGTTCCCTTAAGATTTCACAGTGTGTGACTATTTTTGAGTTTGTGTATGCTTTTGAGTCATTGTTGACTCCCTGGACTACTCTCTTAATTTTTCTTGGCAAGATTTTGAAAGTGGTTTGACCTTGCCTTCTTCCTAGGGCTGAGAGTGAGTGACTGGCCCAAGGTCACCGGGCTTTTGTGCCCAAGGACTAAATCTAACAGTCCCACGGTTTTTAGTCCGATACCTTAACCAGTACATCAAACTGGCTTTCATTTTTTAATTACTACAAGCTATTTTGGTAGCAACATATAAATAGTTGCAGCATTTTTGGAATATTTAAAGATATTAGTAATCCCAACAAAAGTTTTGTAACTGTTGTCATTGACTTCATATGGCAGAAGTTGGAAGCCGAAGTAGAAGCTTTCCTAAGATTTTTATAAAGTCAGAGCTGAGGTGAAGATTGACTTCTTGGGTCAGAATTCCCACTTTTATAAACTACAAGAACTCACCTGTATTTTGAACATTCCCTATTGTGAATATTTTTGTTGTATTATCTTTTTTTTCCTCAAAACTACGGTAAGCAGTCAGAAAGCTTCCTCTCTTTTCTGAGTTTTAGGTGAGGCACTTTTGATGGCTCAGTGGCTAAGACACTGAGCTTGTTGATCAGAAAGGTCAGCAGTTCGAATCCCTAGTACAGGTCTCCTGCGTGAGCAAGGGGTTTGACTAGATGACCTCCAAGGACCCTTCAACTCTGTTACTGTTACTGATGAGCATTCAGGAGGGCACTACCTCAGCCTTGAGCACAAACAATGTCTCCTTTCATCACAGACATTGCAAGAAGCAACCAATCAGACTTCTGCTTTGATTCAGCAGATTCCTCACTTACTATATTCGCATCAGGAACTGGTGATAAAATAAGCTAAATTCTAATAGCAAATTAATGTAACTGTGAATTCAATTTTGTTTAGTACGTTTCCTGGCTCCAACATAATGATGCAAGAATGTTATGAATTTAATCTATCCAAACCTCTAGCTACAGAAAAAAATTGAGAGGGCTTGGTCCTATACTTGTACAATTACTTCCTTTCCTGACATGTACAAATAGGGCACAAGAAAATGATGCAATAATTCCATTATATTAAACCATACTGTGGCTTAGTTTTGATTAGTGTGATGTGGTTTAGCTTAAACCAATTATCTATGGCTTATTCCGCTGACAGAAACACTGGTATGCAAATCTAAACAGACTAAATTTAAAAATCTTCCTATCATTAGTTCTATTTACTCCACTTTGCATTACTTCCTGGTTTTTGTTTATGCAGATAAGTTTATTATGCTCCCATAGACCCAAAATAAGGTAATTTTTTTTGATAACGATATTAGTATCATTACTAATACGATACTACTAATACTAAACGATACTAATAATAAAATTAGTAGGAATATAAAAATATTCCTACTAATTCTTAATGGTTGGTCTATATCACATTGACTATTATACCATTCATGAAATTTATTTAATTTAATTTTTATTTTATACACACACACACAGAGAGAGAAATAAATGTAATACACAACTTTTCATCATACACATGAGTAAATTTAAGGTAACGTTCTGTCAGATTTAAGAAATAAAAGACATCCTGAATTATAATGAAGCAATTAGAAATAATTCACACAGCTATTTTTTTTCAGAAGGGTTACATACTTTGAATTGTTAAATTTGAAATCCATGATGAAACAGCAGGGAAAGCACATTTTCCTACTGAAGCCATAAAGTTTTTAATAAGTTGGAGATAATTTTTTTCTACTCAATATCATTATAAAAAATCTAGGTTCACAAAGCATGGTAAGTTTGTTGAATGAAGTATATTGGTGGGATTCACTAAGCCAAAATCAGTAAACCATGTTATGGCTTACTATAATATTGTGAACAGAGATTACTGTACTTTTCATGATAAACATGTAACCACATGAGAACTATGCAGAAGCCTTATTAACTGATAAGAATCCCAGGGCTTATCACATATTAAGAATCATGACTAAGCAAAATGAAAACGAAATCACAGATAATTAAGAACCTGGTAAAAAAAATCTCCAGCTACATTGAAGTTGGTTATTAATTCAAAGGATTATCTTATTATGCTCAAGAGTATAAAATGAATCATGCTACTGTTTCTGGGCCAGAGGCTCTCGTGCTAAAATTAAAGATAACAGTCCCCCAAAAAAACCACATTTGCTTCTTAAACAGAGATTAACCTGGTGGGATCAAGGTAGTCAATATGAAGATTCCTATTCTGCCACAAATTGAAGGCAATAAAATAATAAACTAAACTAAACTAAACTAAAAACTAAATTAATAAATTAAATTAAATTAAATTAAATTATAAAAATAAATAAAAATAAAAATAAAATAGTTTTTCTAGAGAACAGAACTGGAACCAACAAATGGAAATTTCAGGGAAATGGTTTTCAGACAAGCATTTGGAGATTTTTCTTTTTTTTTTTTACATTGATTGTCCATGGACTGTTGCCTCTATTGGAACATGGGCTTCTATGCCAGAGGTATTTAATCAAAGGCTTGATGACAGTAATTACACTTTACATAGTGGTTTGAGCTTCCAACTGCATGGTTCTCCAAACAGATAAGCTAAGTTGTATCACATAAAACCATGATTTTTAAAACATCCCAGTTTATTGGAATGGGTCGATGGCCTGGTTTACGCACTAAGGTTAAGGTAAGAGCAAAGTCTTTTTAAACAATGAATACCCAGTCACCAAAAGTGTCATTAAGTATTCAGCATACACTAAACAAAACATACACGGTTCTCGTTTATAGTTAGGTAACCCAGAGGCCAAGAGATTTTAATGTGAAGATTAATCAATAACAGATACAAAACGAATCATTCAATAAAATAAACTGAATTATAGTTAAGAGTGTAAGCTGCCACAATATGGAATAGGAATTAAGCATTTACCCACTGAATTGTCTGACATATATGATCTGTTGGATAGATACTCATTTAGTCGTATATGTTCCTATCGCTTTCCCAGTCTCATCTAATTGCAAAAACTATCTAGTACAATCAAAGGGGGTTTGGACAGAGCACAGATTAGGCCAGCCAATGTAAATAACAAGACCGACAGTGGTATTGGCTGCAGTGAGAAGTGCCAACCTGCCAACTAGAACAGCTTTTACTGACCAAATTCTCTGTTCGTGTTCCTGCTGCTCATTTATCACTGCCCAACATAAAGTGAGCAATGCAGTATAACCAGACGCTTTCACACCACTTAAAGTGAGGAGGGAGAGGAAAACAGTCATCTTTTACCATTCAAGAGAGGCAGAATCTCCCAAAGCAACTTGGCTGCTAATTTTCTGAGCAGCTGGAACCCATGTTGAAGCTAAGAATTTGTTTCTTTAAGGAGACTGGCTTAGCCAATACAAAGAGGAAAAAACAGAAGGAAAATGAAGCTTTCACTGCAAATTTAAAAAATAAATACTGAAAATGAAATTAGAAAAAGGCGGCTTTATTTAGCCCAATTGTTTTCTTATTAATTACTGCAATATGCAGCCTAAGAAACTATAGTATTTTTTGGAGTAAGAATCTGTAAAACAGTAACTGTGGGACCTCAGGCCCATATCACTACATCTCTATAGTTCTAATACAAGATACTTCAGATAATCCGTTTAATAGTACTTCTACTTTAAATGCATCTTGCAACATGTCCAATGCCTCTATTTGCAGTTTTTCACTCCATGTCTATATCACCCAATTGAAAATTCTAATCCATAATGACTGAAAAAGCAATTTTTTTCTGTAGTCTATTCATCTCCATTACAGCAAGGCTGTATCCACCAAGCATGCATATTTCATTTACCAAAGCCAGCTGATCCTGTGCCATTAATTTTTGTCATTATCCTTTGTCATCTGCCAACAACCTGTTGCAAATTAGACAACTGCTCAGTTTTCATAGGTATGGCGCAGAAAAGGTACAGAAAAGCAAGGGTTCAGAGAATGATTATGGTCCTCCTTTTGGTAAGTAAGTTTCTAGTTAATTCACAAATATGTGTAAATCTAAGAACAAGTTGTCTCTAGTTAAAACTCCTTAATTTGTTCCAAAATAAATTCCTAAACAATGGCAAGGAAGAATTTTTTAAGAAAACGCTTGCAGAAATTTGAAAGTCGTAACACTACTGTGACAATCTGACAAAAGTAATTTGGAAACAAACAAACAAAAGGTACAAAACACCTTATGGATGTGTGAGGATATGAAGCAGTTGAATATGAAATTAGAAGGGTGTTTTATACTCTCTGGGGAAAGAGGTAAGTAGCATCAATTTACCCGAAATTATTTTTCACTAGTGGTTAAATACAAATCCTAAATGGAGCATCAGGATATAGGAACTGGCATACTGTACGTGCACTTCACAAAAGCCAAGAATTCCAAGGATTTTTGTTTTTACTTCTCTGAGTTGTAAAATTATCTGAGCTGCTTGAAAAAAATGAATCATATTCCACAGGCTGAAGAGCTATTGCTACTCTGAATGTAAAATATTAATCTGTTATGATTTATTTGCTAAGTGTTGTAGTTAGAAATTTCTTATATTGAAGTGAAGAGACATTGATTAACAATACTTAAGTTGGAACTAGTCCTCAATTCTTTATTTCTTCCTTCAGCATTGTCAACAATTAGCAGATCTTGACTGAGCAGCAAGAAAAAAATGTAGATTACTTTTTCTGGCCTTAAACTGTCCATATGTTGCATGCACTATTTTTGGAAGCAGCAACATTTTGTTTGCTAGATATAAAGCCAGCATTCTTCAGCTACAAATCATACTATACATCAACAGATCTATAACTCAGTTATTCCCTTCTCTAACATAAAAAAAATTCTCTTAACAGCTAGCTGTTTGCATTAAGTATAATTGAGAGATAAATACTGACAGCCGTGCATAAAACTCACCTTGGAATTTATCTACAAGCGATCCCATGGTTACAATTGTCAAACTCAAGGACAACCAGGTTTGCCAATTACTCTAAAATGGAATCCAGCCAATGAACTGCTGAAGCCGTACGGTGTTTTTAATGAACTGCTGAAATTGCATATTTTTAATATACAGATCGTTTTCAGTGGCTCAAGGAAGGAGAATGCCATCCACCATTTTTAGTAATAGTCTGTTCACTGGGGAAGAAAGCTATGGCAAATCTAGATAGCTTACTAAAAAGCATCACCCTGCCAACAAAAGTGCGAATAGTCAAGGGTATGGTTTTCCAAGTTGCAATGTATGGCTGTGAAAGTTGGACCATAAGAAAGGCTGAGCGCCAAAGAATTGAGGCCTTTGAACTATGGTGCTGGAGAATGAGGTGGCTGGATGGAGTCACTGAAGCAGTAGGCGTTAAGTTTAAATGGACTCCAGAGGATGGTAGAGGACAAGAAGGCTTGGAGGACCATTGTCCATGGAGTCACGATGGGTTGGACACGACTTCGCAACTAACAACAAGTCTGTTCAGAGAGATGAGGTCCGACTTACAAATTCGAATTAAAAGTCTGAATTTGAAATGGAACTTGTTCTTAAACTAGGTAACTGCCTATGTATATTATTAAAATATTATAAAGAATACCACATCACAATGCTTAATTTCTCTTTCTACTGCACTTAGAAGTTATATTTAGTGCTGGCCAGTAGAAAGAGAGATTCACTTCAGATAATGCGGGATTTTTTTTTCACCTTTATACCCCAGGAAGACAGTTTGCCTTGTCCGCACTGATTCTTTGTAACATTAAAAAAATAATCTGGGTTTAAGTGGATTGACATTTTCCTATAGGTAACGGTACACTGAACAATTCCTGCTGGGATTATTACACTAAACCAGTGATGGAGAACCCCTGCCTATCTTGATTCTGCTGGTGTGTCACTGGGGGAAGATGTGCCCCCAGGTCAAGAGAGAAACAATTTATAACAGAATAATCAATAATTTTAATGTATTTAATAACAATATTTTTCAAAATGCCCATCCAAAGCAGCTCCAGGTCAAACGAGGCCTAGAAAGTTTGGAAAATGCTCTTGTGTAGCCTTGCAGTCTCCAAAAACAGAGGGAAAGCCTGCCCTGTTCTTGCATGCTTTTGGGAGGCTCTAGAAGCCATCTGAGGGCAGGGCTTTCTCCAAAGGGTCTGCAGGCCTGACATGTCACCAAAAATGACACGGAACATCACATGTGACACATGTCTTAGGTTTACTGCCACAGCCCTAAGGCACAATGTGTTTAGTTTTGGTGTAGCATATTGTGTGAACTAAGTTAGTTCAAACCCTAGTCCATCTAGATGAGTACAGCACTGTCTAAATCAATACTTAATATAAATAGGTACAACCACAATTGAGACCAAAATTTATGTTGCTGAGCAAGACAATTGTTAAGTGAGCTTTATCCCATTTTACGACCTTTCTGGCCACAGTTGTTAAATGAATCACTGCAGTTGTTAATTTAGTAACATTGTTGTTAAGTGAATCCAGCTTCCCCATTGACTTTGCTTGACAGAAAGTCGCAAAAGGGGATCACGTGACCCCAGAACACTGCAACCACCACAAATATGAACCCGTTTCCAAGGGGGTCTGAATTTTGATAACATGACCATGGGAATACTGCAACAGTTGTAATTGTGAAAAATATTTACATAAGTAATTTTTTTCAGTGCTGTTATAATTTCGAAGAATTACTAAATGAACTGTTGTAAGTCAAGGACTATCTGTAAAGCACAAATAGTTAATATAATATCTAATATAAATAAATACACCAACTAAAAGAAGCTGCTGATTACTTTGGGAAAGTAACCTATCCCACCTCCACATGGCAATGTAACCTTCTTTATAAAGAACTCTGATCTACCTTCATAAACTATTACTTTCCCTCCTCCTCTGTCAAGTTAACTGCTAGGTTCACAAATTGCTTTAAGCAAGGATTCTCAAAAAGTTTCAGTTTCACTGAAACTGCTACTTAAAAAAAAACAAAACACCATAGTCTCAGATCAAGAGGCAGAAGAACTCAAGTGATAGAAAATTGACTGCATTTTAGTTTTTCTCCCTTAGTCTCCCACAGAAACTCTCTTGCAGAACCCTAAATGATTTTTTTTTCCTTAAAAGAAGAAAACAAAGAATCTTGCTTTAGGTTTCTGTGATTTGTAAATTATGAATTAGTGAATTAACTTTTAAGCCATAAAACACAATTTACTAACTATAATAGTAGGATTGCACAATACATTAGAAAGAAAACAAACTGCACTTCATTGAGTCTTACACAATTCCTTGAAATGAAAATTAACCTGAATTCAGAAATTAATTTGGTGCAGTCCACATAACTTGCAAGGCTGAAGTGCTTTATCATACACCACTGCCAACCCATGAAGATTCATCCCCATTCCCAGGACTTAACTATCACTATAGTCAAACTTACAGTCAAAGTTACAACCTATCTGAAAATGGAGTCAGACCTGAAATTCCAGTGATCACCTCCTCAGTCATGTGACCACACTTCAGGTACTTAGCAACATCACTCTATTTATGGTGGTTTGAAGTGTCCTGTGGTCACATGACCACATTTTATGGAAGTTTTGCAGAAAACCATCACTTCTGTGTTTTCAGCAAAACAGGTCATAGCAAACAATGGGTTCACTTAACAACCGTAGCATTTGCACTTACAGCTGCCTCGTTTACAATATGACTGCCACAAAAAACATCGTAAAATATGGGTCACATGATCAACCCATTTGACATTATGACTTACAATTATAATGGGCAGGCTCCATTACCATCATAATTTGAGGATTAACCATATTTGCAATGGCACCTCAACCAATTTGCAACAGTAATAATGCAACAGTGTCTTTAGCATATTCTATAAACATTTACAAATTGCTTGCTTGGAATGGCAATAATCTAGGAAAGACAACTAGAAACAGTAACCATTGCTCAATTACTGATTCTGTTCTGGATGATGGCTAATTTACCTCCTTTTCATTTTTAAATTCTGTCTCCAAAATCTACAGGAAGGCAAATGCTCTTCAGTGACACGGGCAATTTATTGATGCCTGCTTCTCCATGCTGCCCTTGCTATTCATTTGCAAGACAAGAAAACAAATTATTGACAGACAGTTTCTCTATCTCACTTCTCCAGGCAATGACTTCTTCCTCTTTTTCTGTGGTAACTATTAGAACTTGAATACAGCATTACTGCTCATTGCCTCCTCCAACCCTCTAATGGAAGGAATTCAGAAACTATTTTGTAGCACCTGTGGCTGAAGTTTGAACAAAACCCCTTTCAAACTGAGACTCTCCAAACTCCACCTTGAACCGCCGGGATACTACTTGTCATACTAGTATCCATGAAGCTTTGTTCTCCCTCATTTTTCTTTTCCTCTGACACATTATTCTGTGACGGATTTCAGAATCTCAGAGAGTCTTCCAGTTTGTTTTGAAGGTGAAGGTGTTTACTGGCTATGAGATGGCAAAGTTTGGAGTTTTAAACTGACTTCTTACTGAGGAAGGTAGCAGAATTGCAGCGAAGTGAATAGTTGGGTTCATAAATCTCACTGTATCATAATTATTTCGAAGGCTGGGCAAAGTATTGTGATTTGCAGACCTCATTTATGTCTTAGTTCTGTGACACCATTTAGTTTATTCAGTAAATCATAAGTTATCAGGTCACTGTATTCTTAAAGCATTGCTATGAATATTATATATAAGCACTGGAAAGAATGAGCTTCATGTCCCATTCAATGACTGACTGAATAAAACAGTTGTTTGGATTTACTAACATACTAAGCTAGAGGCAGGCATCCCGTAGTCCCCAAGGTTAATGCTTTGGTAAGTTGAATGCATCTATTTCAATCTATATCAATGAGACACATCAGTGCTTCAGGTAACAACACTGAAATGCGGCTGAACATTTTGGTTTATCCTCAGTGATGTCACTAGTGTAACCTTGAGGCCTTCGGCAGCCAGTTTCTTTTTTTTACTATAAAAAGTACAATCCACACCCATAAAAATGTTGCTTTATGCTAAGCAATAAATCATGGACTACAAAACATTAACCGTTCTTTTCAATCAACTTGCTAAGTCAAATCCTAAATTATGACTTGATACAAAGTGTGAGCCCACTCATTAAGAAATAGCATTTTTAGCTCTTTATTTAATACCATGTTAGTTCCTTAAAGTTTAAAGTTCTTAAGTCTTGGATGATGCAATGGTGCTGTACTTCTGTGGCTTCTCATATTTGCAAATTTTATCTGTAGAAGAATACATGCTTTTTGCATTCCTATTATATTTTTCCACTGGCTTCTAAGGATGCCAAATGTATAATGATTTGATCATTAAATAAAATAGCTATTCATTTCTCAGTTACATTTGCAGGCATTTAAGGCACCTGTGCCAAATATTTTTGGAATATTGAAATAATTGATAGTGAAAGATCTCAACAATACTTAGATCACACATAACTACTTATACCCCTATTAGGTTGCGTAGGGGGCACAGTCAGCCCTTTAAATTACAAGCCAGCCTTATGTGCTCACAGTCACCAAACACAAGGGCCAATCGAAGAAAAGAAGGGGGGGTCTTTCAGGTTGTCGAAATGGGGAAAGAGTTTGGAAGTGAGTTGAGAGAAAGTTGGCTAGAATCCTGGATGGGAGTTTATGTCAAGTAAGGTTGAAAGTTATGTAGCTGTAGTTAAAAGCTTTCAGTGTGTGTATATGTGTGTGTGTGTGGGGGGGTATTTTATGTTTTTTGGCTGTCTGTTATGTGTGGACTCCTATGTTCTTGATACCTCTAATAAAGTTGATTTTTGTTTAAATCCTGGAATTGACTGGTGACCTTCTCTTACCCACTTCAGCTTGGCTGAGCTACAAAGTTTTTGTTTCCCTTTCGGTATTTAGTCAGACCCAGGGCGGGTGAGGATTTCCTCCCCTTCAATCCTCTCCTGAATTCCAGAGGGATGGAAGGGAAGAACTGGTTTATACTGAAAGGGAAGGTGATAACAAGGACACCTAATTTTCCAGGTTCATTTGTCTGCAGATATGATTATCTTAAATAATTTTAGAAGATCCTTAGTACTGAATGACCTCAGAGTTTGAGATCCGCTGTATGCCCAAATGCTAACAGAATCATTAAAATCAATTCAAGTTTTCTATTTTACTATAAATTACACAATCAACCAAGTATGTTTTAGCCAAGTATGTACTGCAAACATAGCCTCTATGATCAGTTTATAGTTAGGTGTATCATAACAGTAGCAATGGGGCAGATATGTATTTGCAAAAAAGGTGTCAATGCCTTGCCGAATATATCCAATGTTATGAGGAAAAAGTTCTGATAATAAGCACCATGTTTTTAAAGTTCTCCAGCAAAAGTAAATAATTGCAAACTCCTAAGAGCCATTCAGACCAAAGTATTTTATAAATCTTACAAATTAGTAACTGCAGTAACAATAGTTTGAAAGTTTGTTGCTGCCAATATTACTAAACCTGAAAAAGACCAACCATATCATTAACCAGGGTGGGGAACATATAGTCCTCCAGATGCAGCTGAATGATAACTTCCAGTAACCCCTGCCAGCATGCCCAGTGGGGACAGATGCTAAGAGCTGTAATTCAGCAGTATCAAAAGGCAAAAGTTCTCCATCTCATTGTAAAAAACAGTAATTCCTTTTTAATTCATAGAGTATTCCTTAGTTGGGCATAGCTACACATCTTTCTTATGGGAAGATTGCTGGCAAATGCATCACATGTAGGAGGCAATCTTTTAAAAATGTGTGTATTCACAAGCTGGGGTTCCCAATGGCCTGGATCATGTATTGTATAAACTGAAGACCAATTTCATCCTAAATCACAGCATTTTTATCACTGGGTGTGAATCTAGACAATTATAGTATATTCTATATACCAAATTCAAGCAGCTATGGCATAGCATAATTCTGCAAATCTTGGTAAAATTCCCAGCTAAGTACAACATGTGAACCAGGCCTTTGTTTTTGATGGCTTTAGTCTCTAGAAACAAGTCCTTGAAAAACCACAACAATACACTACAATGCTAGACAAAGTGTACAATTTAATTTGATGACATTTATATTTAAATAAAGTGAATATAATTACACTTTAGCTATGTGTTTACTAAATAATCCTTCTTCCTTTGCATTAGAATTCTACGTATTTAATAAAATTTGGAGTTCTTAAAGAATCTACAAGGATTTAGAGAGCCGGTATAGTTTCCATAACTGAGATTGAACTACAGCAGAGATGCACTATCTTTCTCTAGATAAATTAATCTAGATCCAACATGACTTTCCCCTTCTGTAAGTTCCTCAATGAATTAATGCTACATAGCATTTGTTATTTGTTATTCCATTCTACTGGTTATCTCAGCTATCTACCATCTGTTCATTTTGTAATAGCATATTAGAATAATTGTTTCCTCTGCAAACTCATATTAAAATGGATATGTATTTGGGAAAAAGGGAAGGAAGATTTGCTCCTTTTGCTTTATGATCAGCACGTTAAACCACAAGTAGATAAAAAAGAACACAGTGCAAATGAAAAAAACTAAGCAAATATTTCAGCAAGTATAGGAAGGGTAGCAAAACTGCATTCTTCCAACTCCGTTAAAGCTGAAATGAATTAAAGAATATTTCTGAAAGTATGGTACAAGGATGCCAAGCCCCCCCCTCTCAAAGATCCTCTTAGGGTCCACAAAATCAAAATGAAGATATTTGCCAAAAATTAAAAGATCACTTTTCTCTTTGTTACAAAATAGTTGTATAGTTTCCATGACAAAGTGTTATTTGTTAATATTTAATGGTTTAATATTTATGATAATTTATATCATTTATAATGACCATTTAGTAAGTATTCCATTAATGTGTCCATATTAATTTTTGGTATGGTAAATATTGATAAATATAACCCATACAAATAAAAACTCTTTTGTTGACCTCCACAGTTCTTAAAAGTGAGAAGGGGTAGAAAGAGGAATATATATATACACAATATGTATATGTATATGTGTATATATATGTGTTTTCTGAGGTTTTCGTGGGTGTATGTATGTAGGTCTTTGGTTATTCGGGTTTTCTCCCGCATAAAATTGGAAGTGTCTTGGCGACGTTTCGACAAAGTCTCATTCGTCATCTTCAGACTAGTGTTTTCGGCTTCATGCTTCTAGGAGCACCCGAAAACCTGAATAACCAAAGACGTATATATATGTAGGTAGGTAGGTAGGTAGGTAGGTAGGTAGGTATATATATATATATATTTGTTTTCTGAGGTTTTTGCGGATGTTTGTATGTAGGTCTTTGGTCCTAGAAGCATGAAGCCGAAAATGCCAGCCTGAAGATGATGAATGAGACTTCGTCGAAATGTTGCCAAGAGACCTCCAATTTTACGTGGGAGAAAACCCGAATAACCAAAGACTGACATATATATATATATATAAAATTCTGGTTAGGATTTTTGGAAGATTTTAAGCTAGGATTTTAACCAGAATTTTAAACATTTTAACTAACTTATTTAACATGACGCGGGAAAACACCCGAGATTTTAATTTTTTGCATATATATAATATATATATATATATATATATATACACATACATACATACATATACACACACATGTATGTATATAAACCACAGCATTAAAGACTAGATTTACCAAACAAATCAATTAACAGGTGTACTTTGAGATTAAATATTAGATTAGATCAGATTAGATTAGAGACACAATGATTTTTCAGACAAATTGACAAATCACTTCACAAAATAAACATTTAAATACATATTCGCAACCTCAGGAATGCATAGGCTAGGACTAGGTTCATGTAAGGTTAAACCACAGCTTAACCAAGATTAATAAACTACAGGAAATTATTAAAACAGTAAACCATGAACCATATGTGAAATTGTTCACAGTTGGACTCCTGCTTGGTCTTTACAGTGTTTTATTATTATTATTATTAACTGGTCATTTTGCACTCACATACCATTTCACCTTTCTGTCACACTGAAAATTACAACTTTGAAAATGCTTTAGAGTGCTCACATTCAGAGTTTTAAGCCACTGCTTTCAGTTCTGTGGTTTTTACTACAAACTATGATTTGTGAATCCAAGTGGCAAGTGACATAACATGTAGCCAAAAACAGAGGTGACTGTGGCTTAGCATCATGGATGAGATAGGCCACACACCACAAACTGAACACCTTGTACATTCGCTTATCTTTTATTCCAATGTTAGGGATAGATAGAATATTTGGAATGCAAAAATCAACCAATAAACAGAGCAAAACCAGTTCACTCTTTGCTCTCGTGTAGCATTGTCCGGATTTCTGTAGTCCCAACAGTCTCCTCTAAAAATGCTTAACTAAATTTGATTTATGAATGACATGGGAATGCATGCAAACAAATTCCATAATTATACGCTGCCACAACCAAGTAGGCTTTCGCAATCACTGGTGAATTGTCCCTGCAGAGTTAAATCTTCGCCTAGTTAGTATATACTTTCCAGGCAGGTTTTGACTTCTGGCGAACAGTCCCTGCACAGTTTTCTTGCCAAGGTGTTTCAATGTTTCAAAAGAGGTTTGCCATTGCCCGCTTCCTAAGACAGAGAGGGAGACTGGCCCTTATTCTGGGATGGCAAAACCTAAAAAGCCCATTGACCCGAAGAGCGCCTAATGTTGCACAAAGACGGACGGGGGTGGGGTTATCCAAACGCCTCTGGTGCACCCCCCCCCAAAAAAAACCACCCCTCCAGCACGTCCATCATGCAAAACCTGCGCGAGAAGCTTCCCCTTTTCTTGAACGGAACCGAGCGACTAAGTGAAACCTTTTCCCACTTCCCAGCTTGGGGAGGAAAAGAAAAAAAAACAAATAATATAAAAACCCCGGTGTCACAAGGACGATGGCAGCGAGGAGGGGATGGGGGAGAAAGAGAGGGGGGGAGTAAACAGGTAGGAAGGAGGAAGTTAAAACAAGTTGAAAGCGGGAGGCGTTTACGAAGTTTGTCGAAAGGGGGGAGGGGCTACCTCACCCGCGGCAGAGGTGAATGCGGGGAGATGGGGAGGGGGGGCGGGGGACGGCCAGACCACCGAGAACTTCTCCAGCAGAGGACTGACCTCTTTTCTTCCAACACACAAAACACACACCAACCACCACCACCACCCCCTCCTTTGGACCTCAACCTCCAAATGCCTTACCTTGCCGAGGTACAGCAAAACCAGGAAAAAAACCTGCGCCAGTCCCCTCATGGTGCCCAGAAGCAGCAGCGGCGGCAGCAGCAGCTCGGGAATGCGCGCTCACTCAGCGCAGCTTCTATGTAGTCATGGCAGAAAGTCTCCTAAACCGCCCGCCAAAAAAATAAAAAATAAAAAAATGAAAGCCCCCGGAGGAGGGAAGCGGAGGAACCGCGCTGCTCGCCTCTTGCTCCTTTCTCCTCGCCTCTTGCTCCTTTCTCTGCAGCCTTTTCTTCGCCCCACAGCCGCTGGGAGAAGTCAGGGACGAGACGCGAACTAACAGGCAGAAACCCCGGCACGGCAACCGCCTGGGGAGGGCAAAGAGTCAGCCACCGCCCCTTTCTGACCATTCATCGCTTCCTCCACGCCGCCGCTGCCGTTTCCAGAGGACAGAAATTAAGCTCCACGTTGGCGGCAGTTAAAGGGTTGGTCCCCCCCCCCCCCAGCATTTGCTGCTGGCAGCCGATTAGGAAGTTGTTCGAACCCGCGTTCCTTCCCTCCCTCTCTCTTCCCCCGGATCGGGGTTTAGGGTGCAAGCGGCTCTCCTGAAGCTTTTTGCCTCCCCTCCTTCCTCTTCTTCCTCTTGGAGATTATTTTCTGCGTGGGGGGATTTCAAAATGCCGCTGGATTGGGGGGGATCTTCCGGTTTGTTGGGAGAGTGGGAGAGTGCTTGTTATACCCGGATTGCAACCGGACGACTAGGATCTTGGGAAGCCAAAACTCTTTGCGTTGAATTCACGCCTTGTGGTAAAAGCGTGCATTTTGCCTGCTTTTAGGCTTAAATGTTTGTTTGATTCAGTAGGTTACCAAACGACCCATGACTCAGTGTGGTGTGTAAACTACCCAAAGGAAGGAGTTTGCAACAAAAAAAAAATGTGCATGAAACGGTTGCAGTGTATCATCTCCTGAGCGTTTCAAAAATGTCAAGTTGCCAGGTCATGTGCAGTGCTTTGTGGTTCCATCCGTACCAGTGTTTTACATCTGTATAGGTGGGGGTTTGCTATTGCCTTTTTACCTGGGATTAAATCGCTTTGAAATGAGCATCTGCCTTTGCAGTGATTGCCATGGTTTTGTATTCAGGGGCACAAACCGACCTCTTGTCGTGGCACAAGAACTGGGTTTGCCAAACAGGTTGACTATTTTTTGTACTTTAGTGTTACATGCTGGTTGTGAGAAGACATGTGTAATGTTAGGGGCTGACCACTCAAGCTTGACCCTAACCATTCTATGAACAAATCTGCGGACCCCAGCAACAATCCACAGATCTTTCAAAATCACTTTATGTTGCTCAGTTCATTTCTTTTGATTTCCTTAAAACAAATGTAATCATTTTTCCTATCTGTCATCCATTTGCCTCATATAGTGAGCTTTCAGCTGCTGATCACTGCTTCAGAGTGAGCCGTCAGTCTTTAATTTCCTACTCCTTATGGGGCCATGATATTCTTAGCAACATCGCCAAATCCATAATTCAATTATGCTTATATTTCTCTTGTTCTTTCTCAATGTACAGCTTTTTACAGTCATATATTATCACTTTGGAAAGTCACTGCTTTAACTCTCAAAATTTATTTCCATCAAGTATGCATAAGATTGCAGCCTTGTTGATTTGTAACAACAGACCAGCTGCAACAGAAAATTGTAGTTGGAAAATGATCAGAAAATGGCTCCACTGAATACAGGGAGATGTTTCTTCTACAGAAATATAACAGAAGGGTAAAAAAAAGGACCAGCAGCTGGTTTCAAAGCCTCTTTGCGCCTTTTTTAATAGGCTGCGTAGATTTATCACCATACAAGCCACCTTTAGATTTCACTTCTGCTTCTGTTATAAAAAAAATTAAGGCAAGCAGGCATGTGTTGCCAATCAAATGAGAAGTCTGCAGTACAGCTACACTGTACAGTACTTAATTATTTTGCTTTCAATTTTGTACAAAGGGAATTTAGAGAGCATGCTTTGATGTTTGGCATTCTAACAACTTTTAACGCAGAATAAAAGTCGGTATGAAATGGCAGTCTAGTTGCGCAGAACTAATTATCTGTAGTTCATTCCACCTGGGCATTGAATATGACCCAATTCTTCTTGATCAAGGTCTGGTTTCATGGTCAGAATTTTTAATTACAAAATACCAACGTAATAAGACCAAACAAAGAAGCTGTTGTACCTTAACAAATTGACTTAGAGTTTCTTGAACCAGACGCCCTTTATCTGATGCATCAGCCGCATTGACAGAAGAAAGCTAGGATTCTTCTCCATGGTAGCCGACTCAGAAGTTCAAAGAAAACCGGATTGCAATTTGAACTCCCAATTCTATTTTGACAGTAAAACAGAATTGGAGTTCTATGGCACAGAGACCCTGGAGGAGAAGAGAAGAGAAGTGGATAATTCCTCACATGATACCAGTTATTGGCAGCAGAAGACTTGTGGGATATCAGGACTGGAGCCAGAGGAGCTGTTCTTTGCTGCTCTTCTCCCTGTTTCTCTCACTATCCATGATAAAAGAAATGGGGAGAGAAGGCCCAGTCCCTCCTTTCCTGCTCCTGCTTTTCTTGCCAAGGATTTAGAGCTAAAGCTGGGGAAGCAGCACTCCTTGGGAAGCTGCTTTATCATCTTTAATCACATGTAAGTGTGGCAGCACAGCTGCTTTTCCCAGCTTGAAATGTCCCTTATTAAATGTTTTAAAGGTGTCCCCTGTGGCTTTGGCATCCCTCTAATAAAGCCACTGACCATCCACAGCTTCAGAAAAGAGGGGAGGCCCTTTAAACACTTGTCCAGGGGCAGACCTGCAGCTTCATCACCTTAACGTTGAACTTGTGAAGATGGTTTGGGATGTATAAACATTCCCTGCTGCATTGCTGGTCCACTTCAGAGGGGAATATGTTTAACAGCTTACCACAAGGTCAATCAACCCATGCATAAAAAGCTCTCACGCTTTGCTCCTCCGTCTAATCTACAATGTAGGGGAAGGGCTTCGGCGAGTGGCAGAATAGCAAACCTGTGGGAGACATGGAACTTTTGGTCAGGGGTGAAATTCAACAGGTTTTGACAGGTTCTGGAGAACCGGTAGCGGAAATTTTAAGTAGTTCGGAGAACTGGCAAATACCACTGACTGGACCCAGAGTGGGGTGGGAATGGGGGTTTTGCAGTATCCTTCCCCTGCCACACTCATCAAGTCACGCCCACAGAACCAGTAGTAAAAAAAATTGAATTCCACCACTGCTTTTGGTTATCAGAAGAACTGGCATCCAAAAGACCAGTTTTCTGTCCATTCTCCTCTCGTCCAAGTGGAGGGGGGGTAAGCAGCATGAGGGGAAACCCAGAAGAGCTTCTCCCTTATTTCCAATTCTCTAATCTACTTGGAAAAGTGGCAGCAAATGATCTTCACCTTCCATGTCTGCTTTCCAGGGCCAGGGGGAATTCTGGTAAAAAAACCCACAATCTTTCCTTCCTCTCCCAGTTCCTCTTCCCTTTTGCATGGTGGGAGAATCTTGATTTTCTGTTGCTTAAAACCAGTGGTGAAATGCAAACTTTTTTACTAATGGTTTTGTGGGCGTAGCTTGGTGGGCGTGGCAGGGGAAGGATACTGCAAAATCTCCATTCCTACCCCACTCCAGGGGAAGGATACTGCAAAATCCCCATTCCCTCCTCACTCCTGGGGGAAGGATATTGCAAAATCTCCATTTCCACCCCACTCAGGGGCCAGCCAGGGGTGGTATTTGCTAGTTCTCTGAACTACTCAAAATTTCCGCGACCGGTTCTCCAGAACCTGCTGGATTTCACCCCTGCTTAAAACCAAATGGCCCTGAAAATCAATGTCCAGGACGACAATCATTTCAGGAGCCTTAGGGTACTCAGTAAGAGCAGGACATGAATCCATCTTCCTGTTTATCTCAGAGCATTTAGAATGACTTTCAATGGCAGAAGTGGAAAAACTTTATTAGTACAGATCTCCTCCAAGATCCCTTCCAATTCTGTTACTGTTATTTCTGAAAGAGCAAGGAAAGAACAGGTATAGGCTACAATTGCAATGGACAAGAGACAGAAGGAGGGTGATGTTATATGTTCATGGCCTCAATGAATAATTGGTGTGGATCTTTAAGTTGGGTAAAACTGGATATGGGGATGAATCTCTAATATGGCTCAAACCATGGAAAATGATTTACCTACTGATCTTTTTCTTTTTTTCTTCCATTCAGTCATGTTTTTTTTTTTAATTTAACTTCCTCCTGGGTAAGTGAATGGCAAAGCCTATGCTATGTTAATTTTTGTGTGTGTTTGTCACTTATAGGCAGTTATTTGTCATCTTGGAATATCTTGGATGTTCAGTGTTCGGAAACTTTATCAAAGTAGTTTGTTATATTTCTTTCCACTGTTACTTGATTTCTCCATCACTCTTCATAACTAATCTTAATAAAGCAACTCAATCAAACCTTTGCTGTGTTTTGTTATGTTTGTTGGCACAGGATCAAGAACCTTTCCCCTCTTCCAGATTCAAGGTATGTACTTTATTCAAGAGAAAACACAAATAAAACAAGTTTAGTTTGCAGTAATTAAAGACTGTAACTGCTTGTTGTCCCCTGTAGCTAATCTTTTCAGATTTTATGGTTCCCCCCCAATCTAGTTTGAAGAGATGAATAACGGTTAATCAGCAAAATAAATATTTAGAGCAGTATAACAGGCTGCAGTCCTATTAAATTGTGGAGTCCTACTTTCTATGTAATGAATATACAAAGTAACTTGGGGGCTTCTATATCGTTATTGTTTGTGTTTGTAACGGATTGATGTCCCATTTCTTCTGCATAAATCAGCATAAATAATCATGCAGCAGAAGAAATGGGACATTATTTGTTAGCTGGCTTCACCCAAAGAGGTAGACTTAATATGTCTAGATTGTGGTTCTACAGCTGTATTTCTATAATACATAAAAACAAAAATTAGCCAATCTCATTTTAGCCAAATGTATGGATAAAATCCAAGCAATTGTCTTGATTCAGTAAATTATGATTTAATAAATGAGTTCATCTATTCTGTGAAGTAATCCTTTCTATTATTTTTACTTTCTCCTATGTAGATCCTTTTCTCCTACTGGAAAAAATTGTCCTGTTTTCTTTAAAAAGTTTTATTTTTAATAGAAGTGAGGCATAGAGAAATCCAGCAGACTTAGTTGTACCAGCATGACTAAGGACAGAGGAGAAAGCTGTGCTATTGCCTTCCAGGGTTACCTTGTGGTTAGAAAGGCACACAGGTATTGTTGGAATACAGAGCTCATAACCCCACCTTCCTGAGCACCACAGTGCCCTTTTGTCCAATGCATCTGGAATTCATTTGCAGGATTTACAAGAACTCCTGGTTTTTCCACTTAATTTCTGGGCACTTTGCAAGAGGATCCTTACCGAGGATAGTCTAGATTTGCAGATTCAAGGCCAGGAAAAATCTTGATCTGTTGCCTGGGGCTGCTTGAGGAAGGGATGGATATGGACTACCAAGCATGAGGGGTTTTTTTTTCGTCCTAAAACTCTCCCTTTATGCAAATACATCACTCAGTCTCACGGTTTCATGGAGGAAATGACCGGGTGTGACCAACCAAGTTAAAAGTTAAATTTGGTAGCAAGTTTCCAGAACTCAAAAGAGAAATCTGCTAGGATCAGCTTTATTGGAAGAAACAGAAGTGTTGCTTTGCTTCCTATTTAGAACAACATGGAAACAGAAATTGTTGCCATTTTTTCCCTTTTACGATTTATGGCTCTAGTTTTCTTTTAGTTGGTACAATGGAGTTGCATTATATTGTATCAGTGGTGGAATTCAATTTTTTTTACTACCGGTTCTGTGGGCGTGGCTTGGTGGGCATGGCAGGGGAAGGATTCTGCAAAATCTCCATTTCCACCCCACTCCAGAGGAAGAATGCTGCAAAATCCCCATTCCCTCCCCACTCCTGGGGGAAGGATATTGCAAAATCTCCATTTCCACCCCACTCTGGGACCAGCCAGAGGTGGTATTTGCCGGTTCTCTGAACTCAAAATTTCCACTGCCAGTTCTCCAGAACCTGCTGGAATTTCCCTGTACTGTATGCTCTTTTTCTTTACCACATCTAAACGGCATAAACATTACTTAGATTATAAAATAATCTCTTAATAATTAGTTGCAGGATGCCTTGTAGTTTTAGACATTGATCCTTTAACTTATATTCAGTACAGGTAGCCTTCAATTTACAACAGTTCATTTAGCAATTTTCAAAGTAACGACATTGAAAAAAGTGACTTATGACAGTTTTTCACACTTACAACTGCAGCATCCCCATGGTCACGTGATCAAAATTTGGATGTTTGGCAATTGACTCATATCTATGACAGTTGCAGTGTCCCGGGGTCATGTGATCCCCTTTTGCAACCTTCTGACAAGCAGAGTCAATGGGGAAGCCAGGTTCACTTAACAACCGTATTACTAACTTAACAACTGCATCAATTCATTGAAAAACTGTGGCAAAAAAGGTCGTAAAATGGGGCAAAATTCACTCAACTCTTCCACTTAGCAACAGAAATCTTGTGCTCAATTGTGGTCGTAAGTCAAGGACATAGGGATGGACAAAGATATTGATGCCATGAAGATAATTGATATCATCCATTACAACTGATAGTGTAGGAAGTTAGCACCCACCCCTCTCTTAGAAAAATGAAATATTTTAGGAAATATTAAAAGGGCAGAATATTTCCCCTAAAAGGGAAGCAGAAACACACCCCGCCCCTCACCTTTGTCAGTGGGCCATTAAGGCCTGAGCCAGCTCATCCGCAACAAAAGACATGGCCTCCAAGACATAATAGGACCCTTCTAGCAACAGAAACTCACCACATGGCACCTGGGAGACAGGCAGCCTATAAAGTTAGCTAAGACCCCTGCCCCCTGGGAGACTGACCAATCAGAATGCATTTCTTACACAGGAATAGGCAGCTCTAGGGTGGGGCCCAGAGAGGGCATAAAACCAAGGCACTCTCAGCATCTCCACCCTTTTCTGCTCAGGAAGCCATGTGATCCTGTTCATCAATAAACCTTCTTTCCAAGCAACTTCCATGAATCCAGTGTCTTTTTCCCCACTTGGAACTGAATCCAGAAGGATATTTCTTACAACAATTGATAAAATAGTTCAACTGGGCAATCAGCAAAGTATGGACAACCATACTTTTGTCAGAAGGACAACATCTGACATAAAGGGTAGACTTAACAGAATTGCCACGGATGACCAAAGCAGTTCGGGATCACAGTCCTTACCAGAAGCGACATTGAAAGAGACGTATCACCAGGTCTCAAACTTTTCAAGCGCAACTCAAATGTTCAAGTGATTTCCAGGACTTGACACTATCAACTTCCTGCATACATTCTTTTAGCAGAGCTGTCAGAATGGCAAATTGAGAAGTTAGCATTAATCTAAACAGTGAAAATATTTCATTCTAGATTGACACATTGATGATCAATTTTTTTACACTTGGGAGGGGAAAACACCAATGAGTCACCTCTTATTGGTTTCCCATAAACCAAATGCTTATAATAAGGGCAACCAAAACTCCAAAATAACGAAAGAAAAAAATACACGCCCTCCTAGCATTCTTTTAAAACCACATGCTGTAAATACTAAATTTTTGAGCCAACCCTAGTATTGGGAAAGAAAGAAATCTCTGAGTTTTAGACATTCTGTATTATGAAAGAGGAATTTGGCTCATGCTTTCTTAAAACGTAAGCGCTATTTGGAAGAATATGATTTTAAACACATATCAGAACAATACCTTAAATTTAAATAAATTTAGGCTGCAGTCCAAATGCATTTGTCTAGGGAAAAAAATCTTACTGAAGTCAGAATGACTTACTTCAATAGAACTGCAGTTTTAAATGTTGTAAATTGTAAGAAAGTTTAATATGCTCTGCTGGATGTTATAAAGCTACCTTGCTGGTCGTAGTGATCATTTAAAAAATCACACCATTTCTATTGCCTTTAAAATACCAATATTCCACGCAAAAGAACAGCAACAGAAAGAAATCTTGGAGAAAGAGGAATTAGAAAAGTAAAGAAATATGGCTATTCCATATTTAGAAATAATTCACACTTAATTTGTCTGGTAAAGATGATATGATAACACCTAGAATGAGTACAATGCCATACCATCCTTTGGCAATACACAGTTGCTTGGAAATAAAGTGTAATTTTTTTTTTTTACTCCCAAGAAACTGTGTGTTGCCAAAGGCCGGTGTGGCATTATACTCATTCTAGGTGTTAATACATCATGTTTGCCAGATAAATCCTATGAAAATTGAGCACAAGGGAAATCATGGAGAGGTATAACAATTTTCCTTCCATGGATTCCTGTGTTTATTCCAAATATGTCCATGATCAAACTTATTGAGGGCTGTTTTATTAGTGCATTGTTTGAGTCTTACTATTCTAGCCTCAAGAGTGAAAAACAAATGGAAAACAACTGTTTATATTTGCATCAAGAACACCACACACTGCAAAGAACACATGCATTTAGCAACTTCTTCTTTGAAGTATTATTTTTTCTTTCTTTGAAAATATCTTATTTCAGCCTGCTACAATAAAATTCAAAATCACTATCATGGGAATAGGTTGCTTTTAGTTTTATGGTAGCCTATTAAACTTTATATATGATTCCCAACTCTCTGAATAATTAAAGTACCCTCTGCGTTTGCTGAATCAGCTTCTGAACTTCATTTCTATCTGCATTATAGGCTTTGGAAAAGTTTAAATAAGAATATAAGTAGAAGTATGACAGGGTTCTTGTAGCTGTTAATTTGGCAATCACTGTATTAGATCCATAACCATCCTGGCTGGTCAAGCCTGGGAGAAGCTGTGGTGGAGCAGTGGTGAGAATGTCCATCCTGACTCTTTCTGACCTCTCAGCGGCTTTCAATAACATTCATCATGCTATTCTTTTGGACTGACTCCAGGAGTTACAAGTGGGTGGTACTGTGCTGTGTTAGTTCTCTTTCTTCCTCTAGGTCCAGTTTCAAGTGGCGTTGATAGGAGGGTGGAGGTCCAGTCCACATCCTTTACTTTGTGGGGTGCTGCATGACCCCATCTCTTTACCTCTCCTATTTAACTCTACATGAGACTGCTGGAGAAATTATTCAATGATTCAGGGTGTGGTATTCCTAGTGAAATGAAGATACCCAGCTTTATATCGCCACCCAGTGATGATGCTGTGGCTGATGCCATGGATGTCCTATTACAGTGTTTGGAGGCTGGGGGGGGGGTCTGTAGGGGGTGCAACAGACTTTGGTTCAAACCAAACTAAACTTAATTGTTTGGGTTATTTGAACTTTCTGGGGATTTTCCATTGATGATTGTAGATGAAGTGGTACTGCTCAGTGGTGGGATTCAAATTTTTTTACTACCGGTTCTGTGGGCATGGCTTGGATGTGGCGTGGCGTGGTGGGCATGACAGGGGAAGGATACTGTAAAATCTCCATTCCCTCCCCAATCCAGGGGAAGGATACTGCAAAATCCCCATTTCCTACCGATCAGCTGGGACTTGGGAGACAGAGAATAGATGGGTATTTGCCAGTTCTCTGAACTACTCAAGATTTCCACTACCGGTTCTCCAGAACTGGTCAGAACCTGCTGAATACCACCTCTGGTACTGCTTCAGAAAGATTAGTTGCACTGTCCTGGTGTCATGCAACCACCATTTGTAACTTTTCCAACAAGCAAAATAAATGGGGGAAGCCAGATTCACTTAACAACATGATTCAATTTAAAACTACAATGAGTTACTTAACAAACGTGGCAAAAAAGGCCGTAGAATGAGGCACTCAGTTAACAACTCAGCTAACAACTGCCTTGCTTAGCAATGGAAATTTGGGGCTCAATGGGGTAAGTTGAGGGCTATCTATATTAAAGCAATAAATGAAAATTCTAAGTCCTACATAATGATCAAATTACCAAACTGAAACCAAACTACACTTTTCTTTAATGTACCCATCAGAAAGTTCACATTTGTCTTTATAATCTTGTGGATAAATCTGTTTTAAAAAAAAGGAAATACAGAAGATAAAAAATAGAAGTACAGCAGTCCAACGCAGAGATACAATAAATAAAGACTTTATTTTATCCTTGTTGTTGGCTGTGCCCGGAAGGAAGCAGAGATCTATCAAAAGACTATAAGAAATATCCTCTGCCCCCCCCCCCGCTCCCCACAGACAGATAAAAATATGTGACCAGATGCAGAAGCAAAATGAATGGCCATCACATAGAGCTCTCACAGATGCCCTCCCGCCCACTTGTCTCAGTGACAAGTAGGGACCTTTAAATACTTCATGGGGTAACATATTCCCATGTTGTCCAAAAAAAAAACTCTTGATGTTTCAGACTAGCAAATTTTTGAAGACACGTTAGGTTTTGAATATGTGCCTACCAATGTTTCAGGAAGCTGATAGACAATTAGCCAGCCAACCCTTAATAGAAATGTTCTGGTAATGGATTCCAAAGAGTTAACAATCTGTTTGAGAATCAGGGTGCATAATTATAGTCAAAAGTGAATTCTAGGAATAGCAATAGCAATAGCACTTAGATTTATATACTGCTTCACATGCTTTACAGCCCTCTCTAAGCAGTTTACAGTCAGCATATTGCCCCCAACGATCTGGGTCCTCATTTTACTCACATCGGAAGGCTGGAAGGCTGAGTCAACCTTGAGCCTGGTGAGATTTGAACTGCCAAATTGCAGTCAGTCGGCAGTCACTAGAATTAGCTGCAGTACTGCATTCTAACCACTGCACCACTGTGGCTTTTACACATACAGTTCAGTTTTGGGTAGCATCTGCCCATGCAACTCTAGAAGCTGGGGAAAACTGGTACCCTGCTTTTTAATGAACTTACTACTGTATGTTGAAAAAAGAAAAAGGCATGCATGGAGCCCTATCCTGTTGCGCGGATGAAATATTGCTAACACAGTAACACAACTTTAATAAATGTTTTAATTTGTAAGACTAAAGTATTTGAGTTCTTCCAAGCACCGCTGAACAGAAATTCTCACTATCCTGATACCGATAGGGTTGGTAAGGCTACCTGGAATTGTAGTTCAGCACCATCTGCAGGACAATAGAGTCCCTGTCCCAGGTTTGAGGGTGCCAGAAGACTTTGCTTACATAGATTCATGTGGCTCCCACTTTGGAAATTCAGCCTGTTTTGTACTTATATTTTCACACCATTACTCATGGTTTTTCAGCAAAGGTAGCTGCTTACTTTTCCTGTTTCCAAAACAAACAAAGTACTACTTGCAATCTATGTTTATTTATAGCTCCCATAAATTACCTGCTAGCATAATTTCATGCTCTCCTGAAAGTTTAAAATGCTTCTTTTCTCCTCTTGAGGTAATTCCAAAGCACACCGTAAATTATTCAGATGGGATGCATGACGTTTTCATTGGAATGACAAAGAGAAAGAAGAACAAGCGTTTCATTTTAGTCAGTGACTTTTTGACTGCCGTCTTAAACATATTTATTTACAAGAAGATCGCTTTCTATACAGCTTCAATTTTATGTACTTTACTTTGCTGCTGCAAAATATGAGCAGTTGACTAAAATGTTTTCCTTAGTATCAACAACATTATAGATTTTTTTTATTTATTTAAAATGAAGTACAGGTAGTTCTTGACTTATGGTCACAATTGGGATAGGAGTTTCCATTGTTAAGCAAGCAGGTTGTTAAATGGAGTCATGCTTGATTTCCAACCTTTTTTGCTAGGGTTATTAACTTAGGCATTGCACTGAGGGAATCATGTACAGGTGGTCCTCGATTTACAACAGCTCATTTAGTAATTGTTCAAAGTTATAAGGTCACTGAAAAAGTGACGTGACCATTTTTCACACAGAAGACCATTGCAACGTCCCCATGGTCATTTACATTCAGATCAGAGGTGGGTTTCAGCAGGTTCTGACCAGTTCTGGAGAACCGGTAGTGGAAATTTTGAGTGATTTGGAGAACTGGTAAATACCACCTCTGACTGGGCCCACCCCCATCTATTCTCTGCCTCCCGAGTCCCAGCTGATTGGGAGGAAATGGGGATTTTGCAGTAACCTTCCCCTGGAGTGGGGAGGGAATGGAGATTTTACAGTATCCTTCCCCTGCCATGCCCACCAAGCCACGCCCACAGAACCGGTAGTAAAAAAATTTGAATCCCACCACTGATTCAGATGCTTGACAATTGGGTCGTATTAATGACAGTTGCAGTGTTCTGGGGTCATGTGATCATCTTTTCAGACCTTCTGACAAGCGAAGTCAATATGGATGGCAGAGTCACTTAACAACTGAGTTACTAATTTAACAACTGCAGCGATTCACTTAACAAATGTGTGAAGAAAAGTCGTAAAAGGGGGCAAAACTCACTTAGCAAATTTCTCACTTAGCAACATAAATTCTGGGCTCAATTGTGGCCGTAAGTCGAGGACTACCTGTAATTGTTAAGTGGATCCATTTTCCCCCATTGACTTTGCTTGTTGGAAGCCAGCTGGGAAAGTTGCAAATGGTAACGACACAATCATAGGACTCTAGAAAGCTGCAACCATCATAAATACACGCCAATTGCAAGCATCTGAATTTTGATCATGTGTCCCGTGGAGATACTGTGATGGTTTATAACACTGAACAGTTCATAAATGAATGCTTGTTACTTGTAACAAAGTCCTGGTCAAAAATCTGCTGCCTATTTTAGTGTGAAAAAGCTGGTTCCCATATATTTTCTGCAGCCATTTCAGTACAGAACCGTAGACTAACCTGAACATAATGTAAGATATGGTAAAGTAAAAATGAAATGAAAAGCATTTTAAACACCTAAATAAATCTTGTATCAGGAGTCAGCAATGTGAAAACACAATGGTCCCTCCTAACCAACTGGTGGCATTTTTAATGAATGTTTAGGATTTTAGAGACATTAAATTTCAAGATTATGATTGACATGCTCATTTTCATTTTTAACTCAAAAAGTATGCTACCAAAGTTTGGCCAAATTTCAGTAATGCAACCATGGCTGAATTTCTCAGATTGTAAGGGTGAAAGTAGAAATGGTTTCATTTCCCAAATGTCTTTGACCATTTGTTTTCAAAAACAAAACAAAACAAACTCCCAAGAACAGGGAAGCCCTACGTCGGATATTTGTCTGTTTTGCCACTGCAATTGGGTAGCCTGATCTCAGTTAGCTTTTTTTTTTTTGGGGGGGGGGGGTTGTCCACTTTGAATGGTAGAGACTGCAGACAGCCCATGGTTCACCACCTCCTGCAATCCTATTGATTTTTGAATGACTTTAGGAGTGTCCAGGAGTGTATTGAGATGGTGATCTCTAATTGGAATTTAGCTTTTCACAATCTCAGTTGGTGAAGTTTGAAGTTGGGATGGACATTTTTTAATGCCATCCCAAAACATATCCTTTTGAATGAGGTCATACACCTTTGGATAATCACTATTTCTTTCCTTTTTTTCCCTCAAAGAGGTGATCTTGAAGATTCAATGGATAGGTTAGTAGTATCTTCATGAAACTTAGCATGTATTAGTATGTATGTGGGTATATGCATATTTTTTTGTCATATATATAGAGTGTATATTGGAGGTGGTTACCCTTTGAGAGCTATATGCAACAAAATCTCATTTTAATGTATGCTGATTATGTACATTTAAAATGACAATAAAGTTATTATTCGATTCCATTCAATTTCATTTGATTTGATTCTATTCTATTTGATTCCATTCTTTTCTATTCTATATAGCTAATGGATATAACTCCAACTAATTCATTTTTATCTTGTTCATGAAATCATATCTATAGAGTATGATATGCACCCAGAAATATAATGTAAATGCTATTTTTCACCATACTGAAAAACAAATATTTATTATTTCTCAAAGATAAAATCTCTCCCACAGTAGATACTAGATATAATTTTATCTTTTTGCAATTATTCCTTGAAGATTGAATTATGCCAGAGCCTCCAACCTCCCATTATAGTTATCCTTAAACATCATAGCAAACTTATAATGGCATGGAGAAATGACCTTCGGAGACAGGAGGAAGAGTCTCAGACTAGACAACATTAGATAAGAGGCAATTTAGCCCACAGAAGCAATGGAGATGTGACAATCATTTCAGAAGGGACCTTCCCTATTTTCTTGGACTGTAGAACTGAGGGAGGAGAGATATACTTTCAGAATTGCAAGATTCTGTTAATATAACCTTATAATAAAATTAGAGCTAATAAGTCTGGATGTGCTTTTTGTTTGGACTACCCCACAAAGCTTGTCTGTTTGTCACAAGTTGTCTTCATGTATTTTTGCTCAGTATTCTGAGAAATAGAATTTTATGATCAAGTGGCCAAGCTCTAGTAGTTAAAAATTGGCCATAAAAAAAACAAACCTTGTGTTAACTGCCCCCATTGCCTCAAATGGAAGCTTCTGTCCACCCAAAACATTCTGCTTGACCTTGCTCCAGGGAAGGAGAGGGAAGCAAGGGTCAAAGAAGCATGTGAACCAGTGGTGAAATTCAAATTTTTTTACTACCGGTTCTGTGGGCGTGGCTTGGTGGGCGTGGCAGGGAAAGGATACTGCAAAATCTCCATTCCCACTCCACTCCAGGGGAAGGATACTGCAAATTCCCTATTCCCTTTCCACTCCTGGGGGAAGGATATTGCAAATTCTCCATTCCCATACCACTCTAGGGCCAGCCAGAGGTGGTATTTGCTGGTTCTCAGAACTACCCAAAATTTCCGCTACCGGTTCTCCAGAACCTGTCAGAACCTGCTGGATTTCACCCCTGCTTTGAACTGTGCAGCATGGACTTTGGTTCCATACTGCCCATAAACTAATAAGGTTTCCATTTCATAGCATCACCTACATTCATTCCATCTCATGAATGGTGTGTTTTCCATAGAAAAAGAGCTGTATTGCTGGCACATTGCAGCAACATATTTTTTTTAAAGTGAAGGTACATGACAATGTATCTTCAGTATTCTATGCAGTATTATAGCCAATAAGCTGCTTAGGACTTCTATACAACTGAAATTCAAATGGCAATTTATAGCTTTTTTTAAATTGCAAGTCATTTTGGCTCGACACAGGATTTTGTCTTTAAAAAGTAAAATGTAGTGACTTTTGGTAGTGGGAGGTTAAAAAATAGAAAGCTTTGGGTTTATTTGCTGTTGTTTTGACTGGCCTGGTATGGAAAAGTTTCTTCACACTGTCACATATTAGCACTTAAGAATGAAGTATGTTTTAGCTTCTTCAATTACAAGGACTGGGGGCTAACTGAATAACAAAAGCTAATTAAAGTTACACCGATAATGGACTTTCCATGTTTCCTTTTCTTCTGTGTATTTTGCATTGCCAAACATCATCACCCTACTGAAACTATCATAAACATGACAGACTAGTGAAAGTATTTTCTAAAACATCTTGCCCACACACCATAACTCTTTCTTTACTCCGCTCTCCTGCTCCTCTTGCTTCCTCCTGAAAGTCGAAAACTTAAATAGAACTGAAGACTTTGAAAGAACTTTATTATTAACAACAGAAGAGGCAAGTAGGTCAAACCAGCACATAAACAAGAGCTTTTTTCCCCCTTTTTCTTTTAAGATCAGCATCCAAAACAAAGAGACCCATTGAGTGTCTAAATTACAATATGGGGGACTTAATGTTCTATATTTTGTCTACAAAAGCAGCTGTAACTTTCCACTAGCCAACCAGCCAACCAAATAAATAAATAAATAAAGATTACTGGCTCCATTTATACAAAACACTGCAGGATTAAAGGGTATTTTGTGTTGAAAAACACAAAATTTGTCCTATTTGTTAATTTAATGTTGATAATTTTATTAGTCATTGAACACTAGTATTCTAAAGGAATGTTTCAAAACTCTGAAGATAAGAAAGTAGTTGTCTCTTTACATAGGTTTGCAGTCTTGTGGCCATGCTAGATAGATATAATGTATGTTGAGTATGCTTGTGGTTTTCTTGTAACACAAATGCTTTTAGGCAATGATTCTCAACCTGTATTTTGCAGAACAGGCTTATAAGCAGAAACCACCAGGTCCTCCACAGTTACCTCCCCACATAAACCACCAGGAAATACCTATAATCTCTTTACCACCTCTGCCACCACCTCCCAATGTGCCATCAATAGCTGAACACTGGTTCATTGAAATTTTTCGGTGAAAATATAAGTAGGAAAAAATGAACTCTAAAATTCAGAAAACAGTATAACAGGGAACAGATTTCAGTTATCAACTATGAGATACATGCTCCAGGCTAAATAGATCTATGCTCTTATATATCCAACATAAAAAGAAAAATGTAAATAGGAAATACAATGACTATTTAAAAAGAGGGTTAGATATTCATTTGCCGTTTGATATTCATACCAAGGATTATTCTTGGCCAGCAAGTTTGTACTAAGACTTGCAGTTCTGGCATGTGGTAAATGAAATAATTTATTTGGGAAATAAAAGCTTAATCTTTTATTTAAGGTTTTAATCAAAAAATCATTTTAAAATTAGTATAAAGATGGAGGGGATGAAAGATATAAATAGTGCACCTGTAATTATTATTTTTTTAGCATGTTTCTACATTCTTAAGAGATTAAATCATCAGCTGAAGGTAATTGGGGTATCCTACATTTTTTTTAAAATTACTTAGAGGTCTGCAGAAAGGTTTGAGAAACCCTGCTTTGTGGCTGAGTATAATGGAAGGGAGAAGAAGATTATTTAATCTTGGCTAAACAAAGCTATGATTCATCAAGAGTGAGAATCTAATGGCCATGTACAATTAAGGCTGAATTAATTCAGTGTTTCACTGAATCTAAGGATGCTTCTAGCTGCAAACTATGATTCATCACTTATATTTGAACATACATATCAAACATAAATAAATTTCTGCTTCTTGGCTTACTGCACATAAAGACTGAACATTTCCCATCTACAGCTTTGATAATATATGAAACCTATACAGAAATGGACTTAAAGTATGCAGAGATTTGCAGAGATTATAGCAAGGAAGTTTGGAAGAAACTATTATGAATTCAAACATCTCTGCCCAATGAAAAGAAAAGGGCAAATGAAACGAACAGCACTAGCGATAGCAATAGAACTTAGACATATACCGCTTAACCAGTGGTGGGATTCAGCCAGTTCGCACCACTTCGGGAGAACCGGTTGTTAACTTTCTGAGCGTTTGGCAAACTGGTTGTTGGAAGAAATCATTAGGGCAGAGAACCAGTTGTTAAATTACTTGAATCCCACCACTGTGCTTAACTTATGTATCGCTTCATTCTCTGGGCGATTTACAGAGTCAGCATGTTGCCACCAACAATCTGGGTCCTCATTTTACTGACCTCAGAAGGATGGACAGCTGAGTCAAACTTGAGCCCTACCAGGCTAGAACTCCAGGCTAGCCTGCAATATTACATTCTGACTACTGTGCCACCAGGGCTCCTCAACTAAACAAATAAAATAAAATAAACAGTTCCCCCAATCCCTTTCAAGCAATTTTTTTTAAAAAAATTCAGTCAATATTATCTGATTTCCTCAAGTTAAACTCTCATCACACTTACAGCAGAAAAGCAGTGGAAAGATGCGACTTCCTGGAAGAACCTTTATTTTGCCATTTTTTCCAATTAATTAAAAAAGGGACTCTTCCTCCCAGGGCTTGAATTATTGAAGCAAACACTATGGTTGCATGTATGATTTCTTCATGAATGGCATATGTACATGGTAATGCAGTAAATTATAAAAATATTTATAAAAATATTTTACTGTTTCTCTATGTGTATAATAAATAATATTATTTGCTATCTTGTTGTTTAATTGTGAAAATTGACTTGACGGCTACAACTCCCATCTCCAGTTAACACATAAGGACACAGTCTCTCTCTCTCCTCACACACACTTACATATATAACCAACATAATATTGACTAGGATTGTTCATCCCAAAAAGTTGATAATAAACTCTGGGAAAAGTTATGCTTTTTTATATTTTTACTATTTGGGGAATAAAAATTAAGGACTGAAAATATACTGTATGACAATAAAAGCTGACAGGATAATCAAACGCTAAAGACCTTTGTCAGAGGCTAAAATAAAAATGCTAAAGTAGCTTTTGATTGAGCAAATCATTTAACCAAGAAGATAGATAAGAAAGATAGTAATTCAAATTGCAGTTAACCATGAAAAGATCTACTGTCTATTGTGAAGAACAGTGCAGTGGCTGGTGTGTTAACAAGAGTCTGAAATTTTTAGGTTCTCACCCTCCATTAATCTATTGTTTTCATTAATCTATTGTTTTATTCCATTCACATGGGATTCTGCATTAACTCTTCACCATTAGAGTTTCAACATTAAGCTCTTAGCTTCAAATATTCTTTTGTATGGAAGTCAATAAAGAGGCAAACTTTCGTTAGCTATTTTTACACATTCACAATGGCTTAATATAACTATATTCCACTCTGGATGTTATGAAGTAACAGTGGTAATTATTCATTTTCTCTATTGGATGGGGTATATAATGATTTGATAATTGGGAGTTACATATTTATGAACAGTCAGCTCTTTGTAATATCAAAGGGCTACATTAGATTAAATATGAAATATATGGAAATGTTTACTGCTTGGATAAATAGCAGCAAGGAATGTATTTTTCATTCTGATCCTAGTTGACTCCTTTGGGGAGAGGGAAATGACATTCCTACAATGCTGTTCTTTCATGACAATTTTTTATTTTTAGAAAAATGTGTGAATTGCATTAATGCATTTCATTTATATGTTCAACCCTATTAATTGTTGAAAAATTCTGTGCTTAGTTCTCAGGTTTATGCTCTTAGGCTATCACTAAATTTGTTTTTCTTAACGATAATGTCAGATGCTATCGAACTGAGTTTGGTGATAAATGCTATATAATATAATCTTAAATCCTATCTGTCTATCTTATCCATTGTTTTCCCTTACTTCTGCTTCCTTCAACATTTTTTCCTAGTTCATCATTTGCTTATATCACATGCCCAAAGTATGTGATTTTCTGTTTGCTGATCATCATTTCAAAGAAATATTCTATCTTGATTTGGTCCAGAACTGATTGAATTGGTTCTTCTTGGAATCACTGCTGGTCTTAGTAACTTCCTCCAGATTCATAATTTATTTTCCTTATCTTGCTCTTACTCCTTCAAGCTATATATTTTCATTGGAAAAACCCCATTGCTTTATCTATTGTCTACTTTCATAAAAATATCCTTATCCTTCAGAACTTTCCTAAGTTTGGCATTGCTTTCTTCCCTGGAATCATCACCTTTTTAACTTCTCCAGCAAATTGTCTGTCTCTTATTCTTGAGTGTGAGAAAATAAAATCATTTACACCCTTCATCTATCACTACCCACTATGGTTTAACTGAGCATACTAGTTGAGCAATCCCTCTTATCTTCTTAATGTTTAACACTGACATGGACTTTTCATTTTCTTTCAAGAGTCATTTAAGAAAATAGTATTGCCTATCTCAAATTGCTAGCATTTGTACTCTATTTTTGATTCCAACTGTTCTTTCTCTCGATCTTGCCAGTCTTGTAATAGTATATATCCAGTGCAAAAGTTAGAGAGATATGGGTACCATATATGTTCTTTTCTATATTATGAACTGCTCCATTTTTCCAAACTCAGTTCTTACAGTTCCTTATAAAGGTTTTTCAGAAGAATAATCTCCATTTCTAGCATACGTCTTAGCTTTAATATAGTCCACATTCTTGTATGATTTGCAGAATTAAAGCCTTGCTGTAACCCCCCCAAAAAGCAAAGTGAATCCATTAGATTCTCTTGCTTTTCTATTATCCATCAGATGTTAATTATTTGACCTTGTTTTCCTTAGCCTTTTCTGAAACCTTTCTGTTCATTTGGTGTTTCTCTTCATGTATGTCTCTACTTCCCACCATAAGTCTTTAAGGGAAACTTTGGTCTCATGAGTAAATCTGTATTTTGCATACTCTTTCACTTTTTTGATGTAGGTACTATCTTTGCCCTGAGTTTTTTTAATTCTTTAAGCCTGGGAGTTTGTTACATATCTTTTTACATAGAACTTTTAGCACTTTAACAGCTTTTTCTTCTCCAGCTTTAAATAGCTCAATAGGTCTTTCATTTGCGGTGCAGCAGATGCTTTCTATTTGACAGTTGGTTTAATGCCTCTCATAATGCATTTTCTGGTTGAATCAGTATCTGAATCTATTCTTTCCAAAAATGTTTCTGTCATCTATAATCCCATCTGTAAGAGGTTGCAATATAGTGTTTCCAGCTTTATCTTCATTTGCCTCTATTAGATCTCTTTCATGATTGCTCTTAAGCACTCCTCCCCATAGCTTTTCTGTAATTTATTTGTTCTTAGCAATATTTCTTGTTTTCCTTCTCTTGTTATTTTCTTCTGTCTGTTGAGTTCTTGATTGAAATAGTTTTCCACATGATGTTGGAAGTTGCATTCCAAATGTTGCCAAATGTCTTTCTTGCCCAAGGCTTCCATCCTTTGTCTCTTATTATGGTAGCCTATTCAGCAAAACTATTTGAAACTTTTCCTGCCTAAAATTATGGATTTTACCCCATTTTATTTTATACAATGGCTTATCTTTTCCTATAGCTCCTTGGGTTCTTTTTAACTTAAATTAGTGTAGAGTTACTATCATATATCTGGACTGCACAAATACAAATGACCATCTGTTGGCAGCAGTGAGTTAGAATTTTTGCATCTCTTTACTGCCATCTAGTTTTCCAGATATAGCAGGCTTGGTTTGTGCATTTGATGACATCTGTGTGTAGACACTAGTTTATGTTGTTTAAAGCAGGCATTGGAAGTAATAGACTTATATATGCTGCTCCATAATGCTTTACAGCACTCTCTGGCTGGTTTACCTTGTCGGCTCATTGCCTCTGTTGGAAGAAATATTCATCTGGTTCAGTTCCAAGCCGAGAGACAGACACTGGAAACATGGAGGCTGATTGGAAAGATAGTTTAATGGTGAAGCAGAACCACCAAGCACATGGTTCTGGGCAGCTGACCACATGGAGTTGAGAGTGGTGGCTTTTATACCTTCTCTTGGGCTTTGAACTTGAGCTTCCTGTTCCTGTGCAAGAACGTGTATTCTATTGGCTGTTGTCAGACTCCCATGGTGCCATGTACAAATCCTAGGAGTCTGTCTGAGCCAAGCTTGGCTGAAGTTTGACTGATGCAATGTTCTTAGGAGATTTTGCAATGTAGTGAGGTCTGCTGCTGGTGGGTTAATCCTATTATGTCCTGGAAGGTCATGTCTTAATCCAATCACCCTGAAGCTGAAGGTCTTTTGTTTTGTATATAGACTGGCCCAGTCTTTAATGGGCAAAAAATATCTGCTGGGGGGAGGGAGCTGGGGCTCTGAGTTTCTGTCTCCCTTAACGTTTTTATTTCTTATGAATAATAAAGTAGGTGAAAGATGGAAGATAGAAAAGAAATGTCTTTGAATACTAGGGTGCCATGGAAAAAAAGTTAAAATAGAGATAGAAAGAGGGGAATAATAGTATATATATATATATATATATTAATATAACAAGATATATGTAATAATAGGAGGGAGGTTTAGAAATTGAAGGGTGGTAGTATTAGGTATGTTTAAACAATATGAAACAATGAAAATGAAATGTAATAACCATGAATAATAATGTCTATTTGTATCAAAATGTATGACACCCAGATATCACACTATTTACACATTGATATGTATAAGTAATATAAAATAAAAAACTTGGAAAAAAATTTTATTTCTCTTTTAGGGGAAATATTTTATCCTGCCTTTTTAAATATTTCTCAAAATATTTCATTATTCTAGGAAGGGGGTAGCTTCCCATACCTCCAACAATCTGGGTCCTTATTTTACTGACCCTGAAAGGATGAAGGCTGAGCCAACCTCCAGTCCCATCAGGATTGAACTCTAGGCTGTGGATAGAATTATTCTGCAATACAGCATTCTAACAACTGCACCAGGGCTGTTAAAATTCTAATCAATTATTTTCCAAAACTCGATTAATTTATTTTCAACAGTATTCCATTTATTCAGTCTGAGGTTTCCTGTAATTCCATGCTCTTTTCATTTCCCCACCTTTTACATCATCGTTGTTGTCATTTTCACAGCACAAATGACACTTTTCCTGACACTTAACATAACATAGCACCTCCAAGTAACAGAGGGAAGATGCTTTAGGTGCTCATCCTGCAATAGACTCCAGGAGGTGGAACTCCAAAAATGACAATCACAGAGATAGCTCCCTTTCTCTGGGTGGCCATGCCCCCAAAGTCAGGTCAGACCTTTTAGTTATAAGCAGGGGTCTCCAACCTTAAGACAGCTTTAAGACTTGTAGACTTCAATTCCCAGAATTACTCAGCTAGCAAGGAATTTACCAGAGGAAATGGTAAAGATGGTTCTCTTTCAGAGGCCATCAGTTTAGGAAGATTTTAATCAGAGGATTGAATATTTTAATTGAAAATTTAAATTTCTTAGAAAGGTGCCTATTTTTGCACGTATAGGCAGTAAATGCTGATAAATAAATAATACTGAAATGACACTATTGTACATGAGCTGATAAGAATCTGCCACCCATCTCATTATCCAAGGCAAGAATAGTAAGTAGTTGCCTAGTAAACTGAAGTAACTTTAACCAAGTGATTTGTCCCCATCATCATAAAGTTGATAGGTATACAATTAATGGATACATAGCATTAATTACAGTATTGTCAGGTGCAAAGAATCAAGACCATACATTAAGTTGCAGTTCAGAAGATTTACTGCTCAAGCCTATACACAAGACTCTTATCAACTGCAATTCAATACTAAATTGTTACCAGATAAAGGTCAACAGAATTAGTTGGACTTAGACCTTTTGTGGGATCCTAATTACTCTAGGCCAGGGGTGTCAAACTTGCATCATCACGGTGGTGTCACTTGACGTATCATGACTTTTTTCCCCTTTGCTAAACCGGGTGTGGCGTGGCCAGCGTGTGAAGAGTTTCACAGCCCTGCTCTAGGCTGAAGGGTTGTTTAATTCCACCCCCAGCTCTGACTGCTCTTCTCCTATTACTTTTTTTATTTGTATTACTTTTTCTAACCTTTCCTGTACATTAACAGATATTTAGATTTTTGCTTTTCAGCCTTGAGGCTAGACAACTCCTGATGATTAGCATAACCAACATTTCTGCCTGGAGAAATCCCACTTCCTTATATAATTCTCCCATACCAGCCAATTATCAGTAACAGGAGGTGCTAAATGCAGTATCGTTTATGTTGCATTTAGCACCTCCTGCAATCTGCCCTACTCTTTTACCGCTGCTTCCGTAGTACATGCCACAACATGCCAAAGCAACTTTATGGTTTACAAATCTCAATAGGTGGGTGGGTTTCAGATACTCAAAGCCATAACAATCAAACCACATTTTAGCTTCAGATTTCATGTCAACCCAACCATTATCTTTTTGGAATATTTCCATGGTAAGGCTCAAGCTGAAATCGAAGGAATTACATGTCTGGCTTGCCACTTCCCCAGGTGCTGAGAAGCGCAGCCATCTCTGCAGCTGCTGCACACTTGCTGAGATGAAGTATAAAACATCTACGGAGGAGGGAAGGTTAAATTCAGTGCAGATATTTTGCAGGACACATGCGGATGAGGTGGAAAAAAGGCTTTGTCAGCAAGTTGTACTGAGATATTAATCTAGGACTAAGAGGGAGGATAAAGAAGTAGCAGGCAGTTAATGCCAGGAAACAATAACACTAATACTACGCTAATTATTATTTTCCTCTGGGCTACTAACATAGCTTAGAAGCGTGGAGCTGGGGTGGGGTGAGGAAAGCCAGTAATTTATGTTAGGAATTAGAGGATACATCTGTTTCCGGAGTTAAGTTAATCAAGTCTGTCACAGGTTTTTCTCTTCTGAAATGTATCTTCTTCAGATAGGAGTTTCCACTATTTTTAAAATGTATTTTTACCAAGCAGTGCATGTAAGCAGTAGTGAATATTACATCATTTGGTAATAGTGCAAGGGAGACTTCTGAAGGGGCAAACTCCTGCTGACGTAGAAACAGATTTTTAAGAGTGAAAATGGGCTGAGAGCCATATTTTATTGTGGAATGAGTGTCCCTTATGTTCGAGTTAAACCAAATTAAAATGTTTATAAACAAGTCTGCCTGGTGCTAGAATATACAAAATGTTACCAGAGATTCAGCAAAAGGAAGTACAAGTACTTCCTCTTTTTATGCAACTTGGCATTAACTCTTTCACTTAAAAAGCCTCTGTTCTGGTGTTCTCTGAGATCTACCTATACTGGAGAGAAAACAGGATTGTTGTTTTTTCATATACAGTAACAGAGTTGGAAGGAACCTTGGAGGTCATCTAGTCCAACCCCCTGCTCACGCAGGAGACCTGTACTAGAACCAGCCTAACTCTGGGTGTTGAGATAGGGAAGGCATTCACGTGATAGCCTTCTCAGAATTAATTCCCTTTATGTGGGACTTAAACAAGGATGCATATAGTCTGATAAATATTGATAAGATGGTAACTGTAGAGATGCCCACTTTACTTCTAGTGCAGTGTTGGAAGAAATGTCCATCTGGGTTCAGTTCCAAATGGGGGAAAAGACACTGGAAATATGGAGACAGCTTGGAAAGATAGTTTTTAATGGTGGACAGGATCACATGCCTTAATGATGTTGGGTGAAGAAAAAAAGGGAAGAGATGTTGAGAGTGCCTGAGTTTTATACCCACTCTGGGCTTTTGAATTTGAGCTTGTATTCTGATTGGTTGTCAGACTCCCATGGGGCCATGCAGGAGCAACTCTGTAGGCTGTCCTGAGTCCCAGGCTTGATTGAGCCTTGCTGGGTGATGTAATCTTCCCAGATGTCATGAGATGAGATGGGTAGAGGGCTAATCCTATCATGTCCTGTGGGCCATGTCTTAATCCCATCACCCTGAAGCTGAAGGGGGCAGGCAGGGAGCTGCAGGAAGCTGCTTTGTCTTTAAAAACATGTTTCTCCTTTTCTCATCCAGGGAAACATCATATTCTGCCTTTTTAATATTTCCAAAAATATTTCATTCTTCTAGGAGAGGGGTGGGTGCTAACTTCCTACAGCAGTATAACGTGAGCAGGAGCTCCAGTTCTTTTAGCAAAACAAAGGTGTGGAAAGGTAGTTTTTGTTTTTCAAGACTTTGCTGCCTGCTAGAAAATCTATCTGCACTCAGTACATCTTACCGACAGCTTCAGTCAGGACTTCAGAAAATGTCAAACATGTCCTTTCAATTGAAATTCCTTCTCGGCTTCATCTTTTGTCACCACCCCAAGCTGTATAGTTGTTTGGGAATTCTAGTATAATGGAGAGAGGAAGTCCCACACAGAGACTGCGGTGCCCTGCTTTGTTTGGTTTTGTAGGGAGTTACACCCACCCTCTCCTAGGAAAATGAAATATTCTAGGAAATATTAAAAAGGCAGAATATTATATTTCCCTGGATGAGAAGTGGAGAAACATGTTTTTAGGCAGAAAACAGACTCACTCTTAATAGTCCCCACCAGGGGTGGGTTCTAACCAGCTTTACTACTGGTTCTCTTTGTGCGCGTGCTTTGCGCACTATCGTCTCTTCGCTTCGCTTGCATGCGCACCAAACTTGCGCTTTGCGCAAGCGTGTTGCGAATCTGCCCAGCTGAGGTGCAGCAATCCACTCTGCTGCACCTCTCAGATGGGCGAAAAAAGAAGAAATATAAGGTTGGAATAATGCTGGGGCGGGTGGGAGGGCCAGCTCCTGAAGAAAGAGAACCAGTTCGGTGATGTAATAGCGTCACCGCTACCGGCTCGGCCGAACCGGGAGCAACCCACCACTGGTCCCCACCATCCTCAATAGCCCCCAGCAGATGTCCACACTTAAGAGATAAAGATATAGCTAGGTCTATTCATAGGCAAATGCCCTCACCCAAGATCCAACAAAGGTAGGATTAGCCTTCTACCCATCTAGCAACAGAACTCACCACATGGCACCTGGGGAGATTGCATCACCCAGCAAGGCTCAACCAAGCTTGGGACTCAGGACAGACTACAGAGTTGCGCCTGCATGACCCCATGGGAGTCTGACAACCAATCAGAATACAAACTCAAATTCAAAGCCCAACAGAGGGCATAAAACCAAGGTACGCTCAACATCTCAGCCCTTTTCTGCTCAGGAAGCCATGTGATCCTGTTCATCAATAAATCTTCTTTCCAAGCAACTTTCATGAATCCAGTGTCTTTTTCCCCACTTGGAACTGAACCCAGATGGACATTTCTTCCAACAGTTTGATGAGAGTTACAGAAAGGAGAGAAAGTTGTTTAATTCATTTTCCCAACCTACACACAACCTGGGATATAATTATATGATGCCATCTACACTTGATTTTGTCATAAATCTTTATGAACAGGGAGTGTGCTATATGCAAAGTGTATACAGTACTGAAAATCACGTTATGTTAAGGATAATTGCTGCCAAAATATGTATATTTGAGAGAAACTCACACACAAAAAAAGCAGAATACCAGTTGCTGAAAAAACTGAGCAGGAGAATGGTAATGCAGCCATGTCCTGCCTGTGGATTTCCCAGAGATGTCTGGTTTTGTGGAACCAAAATGCTGGCTTAAAAAGGGCCTTTGATCAGCTCCAGTGTCAAACTTTTTTATGCATTTATTTTCTTAGCATATGGAGAAGGGAAATATTTAGCACTATTCTAGGAAGTGCTTTGGTTTACAAACGCCTTTCAAAATTGGAAACATTAGTGCCCTGTTTATGGAGTGCCTGAATTCCAGCTATTAAAATAAGGTAGTAATACATCGCCACTGATAATGTTAGTGTTTGGCCTGCAATGAACTCTAGATTATAGTATTGTTAAAATTAAAGGAATTCCTGTTCCCCACTGTTTTTCTTGGCTGGGTGAATATTGTAGGTTTTTCACTGCATGCAATGAATTTTCTTCAGTACAAATTTCCTTCAATTCATCAGTGGAGATTTGGCTTGTTCCACTTAGACTTTGTGACTGGCTTTTTGGATAAAGATGTGAACGTGCAAGTGATGGTGGGGGTGGGGTTGTTCAGGACATATTATCTTAGACATTTTGTTCTATTTTTGTTGTATGACCTTCCTTTGCCAAGGTTTCTGCTCTCCTTAAATTCCTCAGATATATTTCCTTCACAACAGCCTGTCTTGGCATAGGTAGGTTTTTATGTGTAGATATTCCCACTCTCCCTTTCTCAGTGTATTACTGCAGAGCACTTCTGAGTCTTCCTGCAAAAAGATACAGCTGCTTTAAAAAGCTTGCAAAGGAGGTGTCATGCTTGTCCTTTCCTCCACACTGAATCAGCTTTTCAATTATTTCCAAAATATTCCACAGGATATATTACATATGCAGTACAATATACATGTGTGCACGAGCACACACACACAGAGAGAAATCTAAAATATTGAATTATTTTTAGAGAGTGATACTATGCATACTCCCAGAGTGAATGGGAGCTAGGGCTTAATTTGGGAGGCTTCAGGACTTTTAAGAGCTGACATGGGAGAATCCTTGTATATAAGTTTAGAATGTCTTCATAAAAAGTGAAAATTATTAAACATACGGTAATCAAAACATTCCATTGCTAATCCTAATCTTTTAAATCTAAGTACAGGAAGTTTTTCCTGTTTTTATTTTAAAAGAAGAATGAGTTCGGATATTAAATATTAATGATGGGAATTTTGTTTGTCTATGCTCCCATCAATTTTGGATACTATATATTTAAAACAAAACATAGATTTATTAGAATAGCTAAATATTTTTGCTTAATGTTTGATTAAACCTATCCATCAAAAATGTCCAGTAGTCACAGAATATGGAACTGGTGCCAGGTCCAATCCCAATGAAGAATGAATTTCAGTTGTGATGGTTTTTGGTATCCTTTTCTGAAATAGTGCTCTCCAGATATGTTGGATTACATTAACCCAACTAACAAAAAGTTGGGGAGGGGGGGGAAATAGGTAACTGAGAAAATGAATTAAAAAGTCACACTACATATGAAGCTGTCTTCTTCACTTTGCACGTAAAATAACTCAACATAACACTCTTTTTTCCGGTTCCCTATTCAAACAAATTAGTGCAGATTAAAAACATTGCTTTCATCCTAAAGGGGAAAAATCCATCCTTTAACCATGAAAAATAACTAAAAAACATATACTGTATAAGCATCGTGTATGTCTATTAAGCAGTTATGTACATACAATTACTCTCGAGACAGTATTGTATAAAAAGCATACAAACTTCACAGTTAACCAGCCATAAATAATCTGAGAGAAATATTTTAAAAGTTATCAAATACAATCTGCATCCTGTTTGGTTTAGCATGGCCCACCCATTCCAGTCAGTGAAAAGAACCAGTTCTCTGATTTTTCTCAGCTGAAACTATATTCTCTGTAACATTTCAAAATGCCCTGTATGGTCCTTTGTCTAAATACTCAAGTCTACCAAGGTTCAGCCTTGCCTTTGATACTTGGATAGATTGGGTAGATAAAGGAAAAGGCTGGGAGTTAGGGATGTCTTGGGACTGCCTACTAACTACAGGATCATTTCTCCTTTCTCTTTGTAGGCAGCCCAACCACCGACCTAAGAATCCAGACTGGGAGCAAAGTTTCTTTGTCAAAAAATTAAAACTTTTTAATCTGTACAAAGCATCCAATGGTTCTGTTAGAAATTGTAAAATATAACCCAGGTTAAACAACTGGAACATAACACAAAGAATCTCTGCCCTTTCTGATGTTAATGACTCAGAACATTTGCTACTGTGAGCAATATTGAAAAACACTGAATTGTGATTTGGGAACCATTGTGGTTAAAGTGTTGGACTGGCTCGAGGGAGACTACGTTCAAGGTTACCTGCAGCCAGGAAACTTCCCAATATATTTTAGCCAAGCATTATTAGACCAAGCTATCATACAGGAGTTTTGTGAGGAAAATTGAGAAGGCACCAATATGAATTGCACTTTATGTTCCTGAAAGAAAGACGGGGTAGAAATGTAGCAGAGAAATAACTAGCAAGCAAACATGTAGAAGCTAAAAAGTTCCCTGTCCCTGAAATCTGATCCCCTTCACTTACTTATAAAGGGGTACAAAAATGTGGTTTATGAGACCCATGCAGTCCATTATCAGCCTTTTTACAACTCTCCAGAATGGATGGGCTAGCCTGTTTCATTTTAGGAGGCTTCTGATGTTTTAAGGAACTGGGGTGTAGACTTGTAGACATTATTTCATCCTTTAATACCTCAGGCTTTGGAGTTATGCCCCACACAGAGTATTGGACCTGGCAGGCCACATGAAATTCAGTGCAGCTGTCATGGTGAGTGAAGCTCTACAACTCTGAGGTATAAAAAATGCAAATAGGAGAAGTGCACAATAATACTTTATAGGTGTATAAATCAAAAACTTTCATAGGTTTGACAATAACAGGATGGCAACCCTTATAATGCCACCTTGATCCATTTAACCTCTGACCATAAATGCTAAGTACTTCCCACCCTGTCCTTTACAGCTACAGTTTCCCTGACTCATATCAGGAAACAGAGGAACTGCAACAAACCAGGAACAATATGATAAACTGCTGTTGATTAATCTGTAAAATGTGGTGTGTGCTTAAGGGTCTTTCTAATGCTATCTGGTTAAGGATGTTTTGAGAAGTTAGTATTTTGCTAGCTGCAAGGCCTAAACAAACCGTATAGGCCACAAGTAAGGGATGGTCACTCGCCCATCATTTTGTGTCAGAGAGATGAAAATAGGAATCAGGAAATAATTCCCCATTTTAATACCAAGAGTCACTGGCCAGATTAATTTGTAGGATTCTGCTGTTTTAAAAGACAAGAGAAGGTCTGTTCATTACAAGGAATGCATATTCATAATTACTAGGAGTGCATATTCATTCCTGGCTTAGGAATTCTGGGAGTTGAAGTCCACAGGTCATAAAGGGGGTCAGAGTTCCCCACCTGTGTTGTAGTGGGACAAAAGGTTCTTATTTTTTGGTGGGCATTCCATCCTGAGAACTATCTCGTCACTTTTGCAGAATCCTATGGTAACAGTTGTGAGCCGTCCAGAGTCTATTCACTTACTTTGTTTTTTACTAAATTCATTATTTCATCAGCTACTCAGTGTCCTAGCTATTAACAATAAAAACATAAAACATTAAAAAGATATTAAAGTTAAAATAATCAATGATTAAAAGCCTTTTAAAGTCCCACATTTTGAGGCCTTTTTAAAATTTGACAAATTGGTTAATCTCATTTGCGCAGTAGGGAGGGCTGGCATCTTAAGTCATGGAATGTATGGCTTTGAAAAAGGCTAATGGGAGAAGCAAGTTGGATCTGGATTGTAATGGTGACTAATGGAGCTTAAACCGTTGCTCTCTCCATGGTCTGGTACTGAACTAGATTACTTGAAACAAGAGAAAAATTCTCTTTTGATAGCACAAATGACATGATGTATTGTGTTTAATTTGGTCCTGAGAATAGTAACTTTTAATACTGCAAAGGCAAGAATGATAAAGATTTCAATGCTACTGAGTTTCACTCACAATATTTCAGCAAGTAATTCCCATAATGGTAAGATGACCAATCGTCCTCCTTTAGGGAGGACAGTCCTTCTTTTGTAATTTCTGTCCTCTCTCGAAAATGTCCTCCTACATGTCTTCCTTTTCGATATGTGAAGACTAATCTGTAAATTTTTGTATTCGATCGATGCAGATTCGATCCGTTGCGTGTGATGTGATGTATTTGTATTTGACATGCCGATTCGTCAAGGCTCGGTATAGTGCGGCGAGATGCGATTATGAGATGCATGCGCTCCACCCAGGAGAATTGTTTTAAGAGAGTGTGCTGCGCACAAGAATGCGCTGTGCGCAAGTGGCTTTGTTTACTTCTTACCGAAACACAACATGGCACACATTCACACATTGGACTCATTGTTGCAGTGAATAAAATGTTTCTTTTAATTTACAATATTTTTGCTTCAATTTATTTGTGTCCTCCTTCTCATTGTAAAAAAGTTGGTCACCTTAATAATGGGGAAAAAGTAGACAAAATAGGAGGGATTCTTGTTGATAAAATGAGGCAGTTGGAGCACGTGCAGTGAGAATTGGAGCAACAAGTTGTTCAGCTGTTTTTTTTTTCTAGAACATATAATAGTCCTTTCATAACCCATGAAGCTCCACAGTGTTGTGGCCCGCCAGCGGCCTGCGTGGATTGTTGCTGATCCCGACGAGGAGGCTGGTGTAGTTCTGCGCCAGCAGCCTGTGCAGCTGGTACTCAAGTCGGACAGCGAGGAGGCTGAAGAAGATGTGGTGCCAGAGGCAGAGATCCAGTCAGGACCTTCAAAACCTCCAGAGGCTCCTTTAAGTGAAGAGGATGAAGAGGAGGAGCCTCTTTTCAATGCACGGGCATGCAGAGCTGCCAAAAGGCAGGAGTGGTTCCTCAGGAGGAGGTCTCCTCGAGAGTAAGGCTAGGGGCTAATTGGCCACTCCCTTAGCCTATTTAAGAAAGAACGCAGCTTGCAACAAGCTGCAGGAAACAACTTTAGTTCACTAATCATCGCGTTGGGATTTCTCTGCAACCTTGCTTCTGGGCTTTTTGCTAACTCCAGTAAGACTCTGACTATCTTATCTGGGAATTCTGGCAGGATGTTAAAAATGCTTATTAACAGTCGGCATTTGCTAAAACTGCGTTATTTGAGTAAACTAAGTTTTGTTCAGAGTTTGTGTGTGCTGTGTTCTTTGGAATCCGTAGCTGGGGCAGAACACACAGAAAGCAGAGATCAGTCTTTTCCTACAAGAAGCTACCATCATGCCTGGTTCTGAGTCTCTGTTTGACTTCCCTAAACTATAATAGAGATTGTATCTGGGATATTGGTCCAAATACATTGGTTTAGCTATACATGGGTCCGTTCTAAACTTTGTGGAACTAAAGAATTGCTGCAGTTGCCATCCACATTCTGTTAAATAAATTTTCATGGTTTTTTCCCATTAAAATTAACTTTGATTTATTCTTTTATAAATGTATATACCACCTTATCTTCTTGGTCGTTTACATCTGTCAGACAACAAAAAAGGAATACTTTCCTGGATTTTCCATTGTTGGTAATACTATGCAGTGATTCCACCCACTAAGGATTTGGCTTGCCACCAGATTTCAAGAAACAGGTGGCTTTCTAAGAGAGAATATATATATATTTTTTTTTGGTAATATGCAACATGAAGGTTGGTCCTGTCTGCTTTATAAAAAAAACATACTGTTATAAAAAATATAAGACGCTGTTATCCATATTCTATTTGAGTTGCAATTATATTCAGTATTATTACTCATTCGCCACATCCAACTCATCTCTATGCCTCTTTCTTCTTTTAAATGAAGCAGCACTTCAAGAAAGAAGAACTGTGGGTTTTTTCAGTATATATAAGTGTACTAACTAATAGCAAGAGCACCACCTGTTGACTTAAGGACATATCTATGAGACCTGTGCAAATCAGCCCTGATTCAACTTGAATTAGGGATTCAAAAGTGGCACATTTTGATTTGAGTTTGTAATTAGATTAGGATCAAAGGCCATCTAATTAGATTTGCCCTGATATGAGATCTGATTAAAAGCAGTTTTATATAACGAGGAAAAAATGTCAAAAGGCAAGATGCTGCTTCAGTTTTTTGGCAGAACAGGGTGAAAATAGCAGAGATGGTAGACCTTTTAGAGGCCATTAATTCTTCCATGCTTCAAGAGTTATTTTCTAGGATTTTATCATAATGAATCTCTGATGCAAGAAAGTTTGGTGAAGAAATTACTGCATATTAATAAACATTAATAAGAGAAATTGTATGTAATATGCAAGTGTTTCCACTCCAGCAAGTAATGCCACTTCCTTGTGATGGATGTTTACAATAGATGAAGGAATACTGTAGACACAGTAAGTTACCGAGACCAATTAAATGCTATTCATATAATAGTCTTAAAATTATGGAATCATGGAGTTTGAAGGGACATTGGAGGTCTTATACTCCAGCTACTTGCCCTGAGGAGAAATCCGCAGATCACCTTAGACAATTGGATGTCCACCCTTTGCTGAAAATCTCCAGGGATGGTCTCCAGAACTCTGGCTCTTTCATTGCTTCCTAGCTTTGCCTAGGTGAAAAAGAAAGCAATGCTTTTCATCTTACAATGTTACAAATAAAAGGAAGAAAATGTTCACAAGAAAATATTGCATAATGATTTTTATCTGATTGATTCAAGAACCAAACTTCCACAAATCTTCCAGCCAAAATTTACTGTGCTGTATTTATTTACTTGGGCTTCTAAGCTGTTCTGAATGGCTTAAAGCAGGGGTGTCAAACTCAATTTAATTGAGGGCTGCATCAGGGCTGTGGTTGACCTTGGGGGGCCGGATAGGCGTGGCTGACTGGGTGGGCATGGTCAGCTTTTTAACAGATTACCAAAGTTGGAAGGGACCTTATAGGTCATCTAGTCCAACCCCCCGCTCAAGCAGGAGACCCTACACCATTTCTGACAAATGGCAGTCCAATCTTTTCTTGAAAGTCTCAAGTGATGAAGCTCCCACAACTTCTGAAGGCAAACTGTTTCATTGGTTGATTGTTCTCACTGTCAGAAAGTTCCTTCTCATTTCTAGGTTGAATCTTTCCTTGGTCAGTTTTCATCCATTATTCCATGTCTGGCCTTCAGGTGCTTTGGAAAACAGCTTGACCCCCTTCTCTCTGTGGCAGCTCCTCAAGTATTGGAACACTGCTATCATGTCTCCCCTGGTCCTCCTCTTCACTAGACTAGCCATGCCCAGTTCATGTAACCGTTCTTCATATGTTTTAGTCTCCAGTCCCCTAATCATCCTGGTTGCTCTCCTCTGCGCTCTCTCCAGAGACTCAACATCTTTCTTATAGTGTGGTGACCAAAACTGGATGTAGTACTCCAAGTGTGGTCTTACTAGGGCTTTACAGAGTTGTATTAATACCTCACTTGATCTTAATTGTATCCCTCTGTTAATACAATTTAGGATTGTATTGGCTTTTTTAGCTGCCGCTGCACACTGCTGGCTCACATTTAGCTGATTGTCCACTAAGGCTCCAAGATCCCTCTCACAGTCACTGCTATTAAGCCTGGTTTCCCCCAGTTTATAAGTGTGCTTTTGGTTTTTCTTACTTAAGTGTAAGACTTTACTTTTCTCTACACTGAATTTCATTTGTTAGCTTGACGCCACTCACTGGGTGTGGCCGACTGGGTGGGCATGACTGACTGGGTGGGCGTGGCTGGCTTGACGCTACTCCCGCTGGCATGTTTCCTCTTTGCATTGGGTAGACCGGGCCGAAGCCACGCTGGCCAGCCCCTTACATTTTCCAAGACACAAGACCATTTTGCGGGCTGGATCTGACCCACAAGCCTTGTTTTTACCCCTGACTTAAAGAATGCCAAACAGGGTTAAAAACAACCTCCGATGATAGTCTTATTCTTGAAGGCAGGTTAAATGTCTGTATTACTAAAAGCCTCCCTGAGTGATAAGTTTTTTACAAATCTTTGGAAGCCTAATAATTTGGGAAAGTGAGGTATCTGGGGATAAGCTATCCCAAATAAAGGGACCATCACTGAAAAACTCACACACAGGATCTTTTAAAGTAACCTCCTCTTTCAGATTTCTCTGAAGGGAAAGATTCCATCTGGAGCAGATGATCTCATAGGTCTCCAGTCTTCAACCAAGATGATACCCTCAGTATTCACATATAAAGTACAGCCTCTTGAGACAGTGTCACAAGACAGAGCTTCATTTAGCTTGCTGCTCATAGAAAGGAGTCAGTGAAAACCCTTTCTGAAGACCACTTTTGCGGATCCATACAATATTACAAGAATGTAACTTTCTTTAAAAATCAGTAAAAATCCAAGAGGACCCATGTATTACATTGACTGGTTTAAAACAGTTATTGATGAACTTCAAAGGTATGAAATGAAGGATGGTAGTAGTTCAGCAAATTAGGATGACCATGGATTTTTCAATTTGCAGTTCAAATTGAATATGGATAAAGTCTGGTATATTGAGAATACTTTTTTGGCAGATACACAAACAATTATATATTTGGAGATGTTTATTTGTCTTTCTCTTTGAGAACCCCCACACTGGCTTATTTTCCTTTGTTTACAGAACAAGCGGAGTCACAAACAGGAAGGGGTATCAAATCTGGAGCAAATTGCATTTATTCCAACAATCAATAACCAAGATTGTAATCTTCATTTCCATTTGAAAATCTAGCAGTAATTTATCGAGACAATCAATAATCATAAAATAAAGAAAAAGAAAAATCTTATTCTCAATCAGCATAATTTTGATCAAGTAAACGCAGGTTAGAGAAAGGAAAGGTAATTATGTATGAACAAGTAGTGAAAGTAAATAAAGAAGACCATTACCTTTGAGTAATCTTACAATGACTTTTAAATATCTATTGTATACCATACTTCCAAAAAAAAAAATGGAAACAGGCTGTTCCCCTACAAGCCACTTGATGGCAATATTAATGCTAATGAACTTTAATAAATTTATCAACCATGTTACCTCAAAAAATGTTGTCATATATATGGTACTTTCCTCTGACAAGACAACAATACTTTTTGTTGATCCTCACATTATAATGAAAGCTTCCTAAACTTCCTAGATAAATTTATTTATAGAATAGAACAAAAATTAAGATGTTTTAAGTCAACACATGCTGGTTCAGAGTCTTGGATCCATTCACCCAATTTGGTTTAATTGGTCTCGTGGTAACTCTTGAAATCAGAGTTCTTCCCTAGTCCTGCTCCCTATAAATGGGGGAGAAAAAAACAGGGATTGGCCCCAAGTCCTCAAGATGTATTCTGTTATTGTGCAATTGTTTATAGCTCTGTTTTGGGTATTAACGTTTTAGTATTGGCAATTTATCTTACTTTAGCTCTTGCTTGTTCAATTGGGCCCAAAGAGAACCAGGAATCTGAGCATCACTGTGCCATATCCCCTTTCTTGTGACTCAACAACTGATGAAACATACTTTAGTCTGCCCCTCGAATTCCTAATGGACTTCCATTTTGTCTACTCCCAAGCTGAAACATGGACAGTATTGCAGTCCTATCTGTTCTTTGGGCCTTTCACTTGTGGTCTTTCCATGTGATCACACGTTGAGACAGATGATTTGGTGTAGTGTTGAAGGTGTTGGCCTAGAAACCAGGAGACTATGAGTTCTACACCTCCCTTTGGGTAGAGGATTCCGGGCCATTCATTCTCTTTCAGCCCAACATACCTGTTGTCTTGGGGAAAATAAGAGAAAGGAGTATTTAGTAATGTTCACCATCTCTGAGTTGACCAAATATGTATGAAAAAAAAATCAGGAGAAAAATCTGGTCATCATCATCATCACACTGAAGTCTTGTCTTGATTTGTTGTGTTATAACTCCCATGGAAAAAACTCTCCTTCCCTTTCTCACATGACTCTAACTGTATCAATATACAAAGATACATACATATATATATGCAACAATCTGAATGCCCATGAAGTTTCTCTAATTGATTTCATTTTTATCTTTCAGAATGTCTGAATAGGGAAACAGAAAACTGACTCACAAATGATGGCCTTTTCCCCCGTAATGTTATATTGTCATATTGAACTGAAGATACATTAATACTGAAACTTATCCAATGAATACTTTGAATGTTCACATGGAGTTTTTCCCTCTGCCCTTAATTTAAACAGAGTATAATTCAGAATTGAAACAATGACATCTTGTTCAATCATGTGCTAAATCCATTAAAATCTATTGGACATTTTGCTTGCTTATTAATAACTCTTAGAGCTTGTGAAAGAGAAGGACTCTTGTTCATTTTTTGAAATGAATAGTTGAATATCTTATTTCTCCCTGTCATATGAACACCCAGAATAGTTTGAAAATTGCTCCTGTATTCAAAAGATCTCATTCTGATATGTCTTTGTGCCTCCAAACCAGAATTTCAATAATAAATGGGTCTTAAAAAACTATTAGTATTCCTCCTTATCTAAAAATGATCCTCTTCTGAATATATCAATATAATAGTACTAAGACTAGACAAGATCAGGAATTAAGTACAATCCTGCCTTTCCCAGATTATAGATTTTTTAAAAAAGAAAAGAAAAAAAAGAAACACTCTTCTATTCTTAGTACCACCAACTATTGTGGTGTTGCAGCAATTTTCAATTAATTAGACCAAAATTTAAAATATATTAAAAACAAAGCTAAAATCTATTTGAAAAGATGTGTTGATTGCTATTAAAAAGCAATCAAAGCTAGAAACCTACTATTCCATGTCCCCATCTAGCATTTATATTAGGCAAAATTAACAAGTCACACATAGCAAAGATAAGCTAATTTAGTATCACTGTTTTAGTGATACTAAGTATTTAATGAAACCTACATTATTAAAACCTACAGAATGTCCAGCTAAACTCTGCAAGTAAGGTTCTAATCAAAACATTGAACGTAGCTAGAAAAAACTGGCAAAGCTTGGGAGAATTCAACACCATCATTTCAGACATTCTTCTAACTAAGCTAAACCAGCTAGCGGTACCTGAACACACTTGTAAATGGATCATTCCTAACACACAGGAAGCAGCAGGTGAAGCTAAGCAGAATCCCATCAGATACCTGTACAATTAGCACAAGGGCCCCACAAGGCTGTGTGCTCTTTCCACTTCTCTTCTCTCTATCTACCAATGATTGCATCTCAAACAATCCATCTGTTAAACTACTGAAGTTTGCAGATGACACAACAGTGATCGGTCAGACGGGAGGTTGAACAACTAGCCTCGTAGTGCGACCAGAACAATCTGGAACTGAACACACTCAAAACTGTAGAAATGGTGGTGGACTTTAGGAGAAACCCTCCCATACTATCACCTCTTACAATACTAGACAACACAGTATCAATAGTAGAGACCTTCAAATTTCTAGGTTCTACCATATCTCACGCCCTAAAATGGACATCCAACATCAAAAATTTCATCAAAAAAGCACAACAAAGAATGTTCTTTCTGCGCCAATTCAGAAAGCTCAAACTGCCCAAGGAGCTGCTGATACAGTTCTACAGAGGAATTATTGAGTCTGTCAACTGCACCACTGTAACTGTCTGGTTTGGTTCTGTAACCCAACAGGACAGACACAGACTTCAGAGGATAACTAGAACTGCAGAAAAAACAATTACTACCAACCTGCCTTCCATTGAGGATCTGTATACTGTACGAGTCAAAAAGAGGGCTTTGAAAATATTTACAGACCCCTCGCATCCTGGACATAAACTGTTTAAACTCCTACCCTCAAAACAACGCTATAGAGCACTGCACACCAGAACAACTAGACACAAGTTTTTTACCGAACGCCATCACTCTGCTAAACAAATAATTTCCTCAACACTGTGAAACGAGTTACTAAGTCTGCATTACTATTAATCTTTTCATCATTCCTATCACCCATCTCCTCCCACTTATGACTGTATGACTGTAACCTTGTTGCTGGTATCCTTAAGATTTATATTGACTGTTTCCCTATGACTATCATTAAGTGTTGTACCTTATGATTCTTGATGAATGTATCTTTTCTTTTATGTACACCGAGAGCGTATGCACCAAGACAAATTCCTTGTGCGTCCAATCACACTTGCCCAATAAAGAATTCTATTCTATTGTATTCTTTGGCATTAAAAGAAGTTATTCCATCTGACATTGGGTCAGGAGCCAGCAGATAACATGAAAAAATATCTAAGAGAGCTCAGTGGAAGAGTATATTTGTTGAATGTAGAAAGTCTTTGGATTAATCTCTGGCATCTTCAGGTAACTCTAGAAAGAACTTGGTGTGAAATTTCGGAGTCCTACTGCCAATATGTTTAAATAATATTGAATTACTTTGGCTAGCAGGTTTATTTGAGGTAAGGCAGCTTCACATGTTATGAAAAGGATTAAAATCCATGCAAACATTTAAAACAGAAGTATAATACATTATGGTGTCTTGCTGTCCAAAACACTGCAGAGGCACAGCAATATGGGGAACTATGCACAAATCATTATTAATTTAATTAATTAATTCTTTGAGGATTTCTCAGATTATTATTAAATCACAAGTCAATTTTGCATCCATAATTGTTTCTTATGTCTTGATTGTGGCTTTACAAGTACACTGTGTAACAACAATACAGATCCATACTTCAATCGACATTTTAACTGTTTTGCAATAGTGGCAAATACCTGTAGCTCGGGTATAGGATGAGGGTGAAGGTTCATTCTCCAAACTTGTGGATTGGCTTCCCAATGTTTTGTTACCAGGCTAGGTAACATCTTCAGCGAACTTTAGGGGATGTCACTGTCAACGTCGGTGTTCTTCTGTTTATAAGGGCTTCAGGTATGGGTGTGTCAAGTGAGGTTCTTGTGATGGATCTTATGATGGGTCATCTGTGAGTCTTTTGAGATTTTAACAGTTGCCCAATCTGTATTTTTTTTTCCAGGCTCTGCACTACAAACTTTAAGTACCTAGAAAGTCAGAGGAATTTTTATGTGATATATCAGTCTTTTACAGGGAGTCCTCGAGTAATAACCATAATGGAGCCTGCCTATCATGGTTATAACCATATCCATGGTAGAATGCATTGATCGCATGACAGACCCACATTTTATGACCTTTTTGTTGTGCTTGTTAAGCAAATCCACACAGGTTTGTTATGCGTGTAGTTTGTTAAAACCCGGAAGTTGTTGTGAGAGTGAAGGAGAGGAGTTGGCAAGGCCTCCCTCTCCAGGACCCTCCTCTCTGGCAATGCCTTCGGTGTCTGCCGAAGGGCAAGAGATGGGGCCAGGGCCAAGCACGTCCACGCAGCCACAGGTGGACAGTGATGAGGGAAATGAGTCTTGGCTGGATCCTTGGCAGCGTCGCAGAGATAAGCGTGTGCAACAGAAGAAAAGGCGTGCCAGAGATTAAGCTGAGTCACTGGACCACACCCCACAGGGTATAAAAGGGGGTGAGGTGGCCATTCAGACTCTGTGATGGACAAAACTAACTACTATCGAGTCACATTGCATCTTTGGAAACAACATTATTGGCCTTGGATTTATTTTACGAACTGGACAATTATTGAATTGTGTGTATTTTGTTTATGAGTAAAGTTCTTGGCAAACAGCTACTGGGTTGCTGCCAAGCTTCTTATCGGAAGAATTGGTTGTCTGCCAGTTTATTTAACCCCCGGCTGTCTGTTTGTGTGCATGTGTGAGACGGGGACAGAACGGAAGTAAAGGCTAATTTTTTTTGCAAAACTGTCATAAAATGTGGTCACATGGTTGCAGGATGCTGCAAAAGGCTGTAAATGCAGCCGAATTGCCAAGTGCCTGTTGGAAGAAATTTCCCCGGTTCATTCCCAGCTGGGACACACCACAGACACTGAGAAGAAATGGATGCAGAAACCAGCTGCCAGAAAGTGGAATTCTTTTAAGGAAGGAAGGCAAGAAGCAAAAAGTGACACAGCTCAAGCCTTCCTAGCTTGCAAGCAGATTGGGGGAGGCAAACCCATGCCTTCTTATACTTGATTTTCCTTTGAAGCTCCTACAGTTTGATGGGGTTATTTGTTTGCCTCTAGTTGAAGTGATTGCTCTGGATCCTGTCTTCCTGCATTAATGGGTTAATCCTGTCCCAGGACCTTTGTCTTTTCTATCCTGGGGGTTAATCCTGTCAGGGGGCAGGAAAAAGGAAGTTCTCGTTTTGCCTTGGTGAGTTATTTTTAGCCTGATTCCCTTTATCTTAATGGCACTACTTAAGTGTTTCTGTTGTTAGCTCTGTTACTTTTCTAACAGCCGTTAGCAGGGCTGCTCTGAGTTTTTCTTTCAGCTGGTGCTTCTTGTTTTTCTTAAAGGGAGGAGGGCTGGCTTGAGTCTCTTGGCACTATTTTCTGAGGTTTCTGGTACTCAGAGGTTTCTGGCACTGTCCTTTTGGGGTGTACTTCCCACATGCCCAAAGTGCAGTCATGTGACCACAGGGGAAGGAGCAGCTATTAGAAATTTGAATCTGGATCATAAGTACCTCCCTTCCCCTGATTGTTGGAACTTAGTGTTGGAATGCTAAGCAACCCATTGCAAGCCGAGGATTACCTATACTGTCTGGCTATTTTCTGAATTGCAATCACTTTCCTGTGTCCCTCAAAAAACTGAGTAGTTCTGGTTTCAGTACTGCCGGGGTTCCTAATATCATTTCTAAACCTATTTCAGGCATGCAAATAGCAGACAGTAAATCATAATAAATATAACAATAGGAATTAAGGAAGTCCAGTTCTCTGACAGCTACATGTCATGAGTCCCCGTTATAGGAAGCAGACAATTGAAGAAGGTGGGTGCTAGAACATTTGTAGCTGGAGATGACTGTTCCTTGAATTATATGCAATCAGAATATTTTTAAAATGGCTTTTCAGCCCACACGGGACAACTGCATTGCTCCATACTCCCACAGCGCATTGTACTGAAATGTGCTGTATTGTTAAATCAGTATCAATAGTTTATATAACAGCATTACTAACATATCCTAAGTTAGAAATAGGAAATGAGTAATAAATGCAATCAAGTGCAATTTTTGTACATTGTACTTTTATTCCCATTGTCTAAGTGATGTATAATGATTTGTAATGGGGGAAAAACTTGAATATTTACATATATCAGTGAGATTAAAAGCTTGTATGTTGTCTTTTTATGTCAAAAGTTGGGTTTGGGGTAACAAAACTAGTTTTCTTTAAGGCCTTAAAGGCTAATTAATTAAAAGTATTATTTAAACCTGAGGTTTTTTTTCCCGTGTGTTTCTTCATCGCATGCAACTCTGTCCATCTTCTATCTTTCCCTTCTTCTCTAAGACAACAATTTTCCCTTTTTCTTTTTTTATTTGTGTTCCATGTTTCTACAGTAGGCTTGCTTGGTTATAATTCAATTCACTGTTAAAAGATTCCTAGCCCCCTTCCCCCCAAAATAGAATAAGTTCCATCCTTTTAATTATTTAATTATTCTAATTTTTCAGTTTCCAAGCTGTCACTGAGAAGGCATGCTTCCTGGGTCCCACAAAGTGGCACTTCTTAACTGACAGGACCTAAAGCTTGTCCACTATTCTTCCTTCACTGAATGAGCCAATACATACGGAGACAGGTGGTCCCTCACATGGTCATACTCTATATCATGAAAGGCTTTATGGATGATAACTACCATCTTCATGGCTTTTTAAAGGGCTGGGGAATTCTGGGAGTTGAAGTCCACATGTCTTAAAGTTGCCATGGTTGAGATACACTGACGTATTGGAATGGTTTGCTTTTTGACTATGGCTACTAAAAAAAATATCATCATTAAATGAAGTTGCACTGAGGGCTCATGAAATTGGCTCTGAAATTATGGGAGAGCATTAATGACTGTCAACAGCCAAGCTGTTCTCATACTCAATCTTGCACCTAATGTGCTCCTGTTGGTTTGGTTATGAATGGTGCCATTAACACTTAAACAACCTTTTTGAGAGAGAATTTTCAGAGCAAAGGGCATAGATGTTCCATGATTATGCCATGCTCCCTTGAGTGGGATTATGTATAATTTATATGATTTCCACATAGACCCAGGCATGTGGGGCAGGAAATCCCTTTATTTTTGTGCAGTGTATATCCCATAAACTACAGTTGTTCAATGTAACCAATATCTCTGACTAATTTTGTGAAAGACTTTTTAAAAATATGCAATGTCTTATTCTATTGCTGTGTTCTAATTCAGCAAAGAGGTAAGATATAAGCCTCTTAGCAATTTACCATTCAAAAGATCACTATGTATGCTATACTACCTCCTTTTCTGGGTGCTTTAACTTTTCACTTAGTTCCTTTCAATAAATAACCCAAATGCAAAAACGTAGTCCTATACATGTCATCTCAGAAATTCCATTGAATTAATTAGCATAGAACTGCAGTTTTAATAATGACTTGGAAATAGGCCAATTTACACTGAATAATATTTCACTGATACATTCATATAACACTAGATTTTTAAACCCAGTTCTACTATGTATAAGGCAAGAGTATTTAGCACCTAAATAATTTACTACCATTTTTGTTACAAATTAAATATGAAAGGGTAAAATAACAGTATGGTTTCTTCCTTTAAAAAAAGATTATAATACAAGACCAAACTTTGAAAAAGCTCCCTTCCAATTTCCTTTAATATTTGAAATATATGAAGATCCACGTAACCATGGCATTTTGATGACATCATGGTAACCATGACAACAAAAGTGGAATGGTGTCATTGGACCCCCCTTTCCAGCAATGCTGCAGTTTCCAAGTGGAAGAACATCCCATTTTCATTGTATAAATAGCATTAAAAATGTAATTCATAACTTTAAATGAAAAAGGTGGGGTTTTTAAAAATAATAATGATCTATTGCTCCATTCCTGGACCATCACAGAAGAATATATGATGTGGGGATAATTGTTCTGCTCTCTGTCTTCCAAAGTTTATTCATTAGAGAACAAAAAGAAAACATCATACAAATGAGGAAATCTCAAATGAATAAAATTAAAATGTTAGATATATTATTAGCATTTGAAGCCAGAAAATAATTAAGGAGAAGTCAGTAAAAAGCATAAAAATTACCCATAAGAATTAAATAATACGGTACTTTAGAAAGGGGATCAATCATTGCGGTCCTTGAGGATATAGCAATTAGAAATATACACTATATCTAATATCTGTGTATCTACTATATACCAACAGCGTAACTACACATAACAAAACTACACAAAGATTCCAAGGAAAGTTTCAGTTCTGTGAAGTTTTGATGAATATAGATTCCTAAATCAGGCACAGATATATAAAGGAGCAAATCAGTATTTCATATGCTTTCCAAACCCTTTACAGATATAACTGGGGTTGGGGATTCTGTTTTTTGTAACAGCCAATGTATTATGTTGCACCTTCACTTCCATGTAAAGAGAATGCTGAAGGAGTTAAATGACGTAATGGCATTTATTTATTTATTTGAATTTTTATACTGCCCTTCTCCTGAAGGACTCAGGGCGGTGTGCAGCCAGAATAAAAACATACAAATAGAAAATTTAAAATATATATTAAACAATATGGCCCATAACTAATTAAAAAACCCATTCTTAAAATATGACGATTCAAAGTTGAAGAATTGGAATCATGCCAGCCCGGCTTGTTGGAACAAAAGAGTCTTGAGGGCACAGCGGAAGGTGCGTAGGTCCGGGATCCTCCGAGTCTCTGGGGGCAATTCGTTCCAGAGGGCAGGTGCCTCCACAGAGAAGGCTCTCCCTCTGGGGGTCGCCAGTCAACATTGCCTGACCGACGGTACCCGGAGACCCTCTCTGTGGGAGCACACTGGCTGGTGGGAGGTTATTGGTAGCAGAAGGCGGTCTCGTAGGTATCCAGGTCCTAAGCCATGGAGCGCTCTAAAGATATTAACCAGCACCTTGAATTGCACCCGGAAAACCACCAGAAGCCAGTGCAGTTCATGCAGGATAGGTGTTACATGGGAGCGCCAAGTCGCCCCCACAATCATCCGCGCAGCCGCATTCTGGACCAGTTGGAGCCTCCGAGTGCTCTTCAAGGGCAGCCCCATGTAGAGAGAGTTTTTTTGACACCAACATGAAAAATCAGCTTTAAATAAATGTTATTATTTTGTTAAGCTCTGCCTTGCAAAAATCTTCTGGAGTTTGGGTTTTGTTTATTTTCTCAGCTCTTAACTTTTTTAATGGGGCCTGCCTCAGCATTGCCATCTCTTTTGTTCATGGAATGACACAATTCTGTGCTGGTCCTTACTCAACCATCATCTGGAATATAGGCTCAAAACTGATCCATATGCATTCTTGAGTCAAACATTACTTCTACATTTTCCACGTGTTTTAAGTGCATGGGCAATGAGTTAATGGCCCACATTTATATCTGCTGTCTGAACATTTATTGTTTTTAGGAATAGGGATAGGGGAACTGCAAAAGCAAATTCATTTGTGCCATTCTTTTTCTCTGTAATCTGCCTTTCTTTATAGTCTTGTATCTCACTGTGCCAACCAGCTTCTGCTGCCACTGCCAGATAACCATCAGAGTATTGTTACCCTGACATAGTTGAATCCTGCCACTCATGACGAGGAAACAGAATAAAAATAGTACAGTACTAATCTTCTTGTTGTTCCACAAAGCACAGAGATAGCAAAACCTATCCTTTAGACCAGAGTTTCCCAAACTTTGAGGTGTACCTCTCTTGGGGAGGTGCAGGCAGATTCTAGGAGGGATGTGAAGAATCTTTTAGTTATACCATTACACACACACACACACAAATCACTTTTCCCAAAGTTGCATTGTTTTATCAATCAGAATAGAGCTAGAATGGATCTTGGAGGTCTTCTACTGTAGTCCAACCCCCTGTTCAAGCAGATGTTTTCATTGTTCATTTTTTGTTCATTTTGGTCTTAGAATTTTTAGGAAAGGTGTGTATCAGTGGTGAAATCCAATTTTTTTTTACTACCGGTTCTGTGGGCGTGACTTGGTGGGCGTGGTGTGGCTTGGTGGGTGTGGCAGGGGAAGGATACTGCAAAATCTCCATTCCCACCCCACTCTGTGGCCAGCCAGAGGTGGTATTTGCCGGTTCTCCAAACTACTCAAAATTTCCGCTACCGGTTCTCCAGAACCTGTCAGAACCTGCTGGATTTCACCCCTGGTGTGTATAAAGATTACACTAAAGGAAGGTGTGATGGTAAAAAATGTAGAAACAACTGCCCTGGACTAATCATTCTTCTGAACTCTTCTGCCCTAAAAAACTCATGTTCTGCTTCTGCCCCTAAGTCCTGCCCTGTTTTACACTATCCTGAAACCAGGGCAAACCAAGCTTGGCAACCAGCCATGGCAACCCTACTCACAGCTCATGAGGCAGTAAAGCACTTTCCCTCTCCTCCTCTTTTGTCACATTCTTCAGGATTAAATTTAGCTGGGTACACCTATCCCCAAAACAGGATCTTACATGTTTTATAATTTTTCAAGTATTTTCTTTTTTTTTTAGCTTGGGGTAGAATAATTCCAGCTTTAGTTATGGACAGCTTAGGTTCTTTGCTGGATAACTCAGACGTGATTTTGATATCTCTTTCTTGTCTCTTTCATCTCTGCCTTAAAGAAGGCACAGGATGAATACAGATAATCCTCATTTAGCAGCCACAATTGGAACCAGCAACTGATTATTAACAGCATGTGCTAAGCGAAACAGTGATTGTGCTTACTTGCTGTGAAGGTCGTAAATATATGAATTTGTTGCAAAGTTTCTTTGCATTAACATCATAACTGTGAACTAAATGAGACAGTTACTAAATGGGGATTACCTGCATTTCACTGTGCTGCAGTAGATACTTAAAGGTATCTAATTTAAACTGGGGAGCATTAATACTCTTATGAGCCTACCATTCCCATTTTCCCTTATTCTGCCACAAATTGAAGCAGCTGCAGGCAATTCAATGCTCCTCATTATCTTTTGTCTAACTGAATCTCAGATCTTATGGAATAATTGAATTTATGGGCTGTAAGGGATTTTATAGGTCGTCTAATCCAACTCTCTGCTCAGTGCAGGAATTCATTAAACCAAGAGGCCTCTCTCTATACACCAATTTTGAAGAAGAGTTTTTTGGTTTACTGAAGTCTTTCAAGAAACCCTGTGATACCTAGAGAACTATTAAAGAAAGATGAGGGTGAATATGATCGATATTCAGTTAGTGCCCATGTGGGCCTGTATTGTGGCAGTAAGAATTGTGAATGTCAACACCACTGTTCTCATTGAATCAGCAGAAAGTCACCTACTGTTTAGGGGCATTCTCCCTGCGGAGGAGAGATGGACAGGATGTTATTCTGACAGCTCACTGCACTACTTCTGTTGAAGTGACTGAGGCAATGTCTTGCAGTGTTATCTGGGATTCATTTCAGTTGTGGGTTTGAGCTGAGGTAAAATCTTCTCCTGTATGAGCTGTGTCATCTGTGGGCTCAATCCAGACTATGCATGTGCATGTTTGAATTTGGAAAGTGATTAATGTTACTTTGCGAGAGGGAAATCAATGGCAGCTATTTTCCAGGTGGAAGTGCACATCTTTCCTGGAAAAAAAAGTGTTTTGATCCAACCACATTAGACTACTTGTGCACATTCTTCAAGCCTCCCTACTTAGGGGAGATCGTTGAAACGATTATGGGGCTCCAGTTACAGAGTTCCTAGAGGAAATAGATTATCTGGTTATAGGACAAAAACTACATTGGTGGCACTAATGTTTGTTACAATGTGGGGAATTACAAATTACAAATATTTCTTACTACAACATGGGCGTTACACAGCAGGGAATTACAAATAGTCACAAGAATCATGAACAGGAAAGGCAAATTTAACATAGTTAGTATCCTGAAATATTTTCCAAACTTGGTATTCCATTTCTTTGCTCAGTATTAGTTCCTGACATGAATACATTTTGTGAAATGTTGCTTCTTTGAGTATGTGTATTGCTGCTTTGAACAAACATTGGGCATATTTTATTATTGCAAAAGCTGGGTTAATTTTCTTTTCTTTTTGCATTGAACAGTTCATATTACATGCTATTCAATTTACAATGGCCTTTGAATAACAAAACCTTCTTCTTTCTTCTTGTCAAAATGTATCTTTCACTCACTGCGTTGAGTTCTGTCTCAGAGCATGCCAATACTTATTAACAACATATGTTCTATTGAAAATGATTTGACAAATACTCAAGACAATAGTTCAGAAGAAAAATCTAAAATGGAGGTTGAACAAAAGTCTTGTAATGTAGAAAATTTACAACAACGGATTGAAAGAGAGGTCTTAATGATGCATTATAATTTTACAGAATATGCGATCAGACTCAGAGGTTTACAGGAAAATAACAGAGATGATTTAAGGAAAATATCTTCTGAAATTCTGGCTGGGATTTTAAAGGTTCAACCTGGGGAAGTGTTTTGTAGGATTGATAGAGTGTACAGAATAAACTCCTGGATTGCAAAGCAAAGGCAATTGCCTAGAGATGTGGTGATTTATTTTACAGACAAGGAAATTAGGAATAAAATTGTGCAAAATTCCTTCAATTCTACTTTGCAATTGTATGGAAGGAAGATATGGATCTACAAAGAGCTTCCCCCCAAGATGTTAATGGAAAGGAAGAAATTTGGTTTTCTGGTGACTGAGTTAAAATACAGAAATATTCCATTTAGGTGGAATGCCCCAGTTGGCATAATATTGAGATATCAAGGAGAAAGATACCAATTAGATACTGTTGAAAAAGCGGAAGAATTTTATCAAAAAATTTTGAAAATGAACTTAACATCTATAGGCACAATACAGGATAAGCAGAAGGAGTTGGAAATAAAGGGAAAACATCGAATTACAGAGGTTGTGGTAGACAAACTGTCTTTGGATTCTCTTGATACTCCAGCTGGATTATCTACAAATATGAGAGAAGCGGCATCTGATTTCAACGTGATGATCCAACAAGATCAGTTTATAAAGCAGAATGAAAACCGATCAGTTGATATACAACTTGTAGAAAGGAAAACAGGATGGAAATCAAACCCACAAAAAGAACAGAAAAAAAGAAATAGGTCTCATAAAAACAGAAATTTCTAAACTAAGCAACGGTGAAGCCAGTGATTTTAAAAAAAATGAATGAATATGTGAAAAGATAGTGGAGGCGAAGTATTGGTTAATATCATCCTGAGGACAGTGACAGACCTCTGCAATGCCGTAATTTTGGGATGTGAAAAGAGCCTTAATCTGTTGGATTTGAATTATCTATTTTGGATTTCTTTTCTTGTACTGATAAATATATTATAATTATTCTGAGCTACAAGGCAAGAGAGTTACGTTGGGGCATGCAGAAGATCTGGTTGTTACCCATTACGATGATGGGAATTAATAATCCTGATGAAAGCCACAATTACAACTATATGGAATACAATTATAATGTCACTCGGGTGGTTGTTTTTATTTTTATATATATATGAGGATATTCATTACTGATGGGGGCAGATGAAGACTGAAGACTTTGAACAAACTGTTGCACCAGGATGCTATGTTACCCAATTATGGATGGGGGACTCAACAATCTAGTGGAAAGACATCAAAGAAGATATTATATAGATTATAAATTTAAAGTTATTGTCTTTTTTTTTTAAATAACGGAATATATGTATATATATATATATATTAGTAGAGTGGGCAGATATTAAGAATTGAATTGTTGTGTATGGTAATTTTGTAGGAAAGTGGGTGGAAATATGTTAGTCTACTGATGGATTAGCTTAAGAAAAGGGATGTTTAAGTGATATATTTAGGGTAGTGGAGGAAATGGACAGAGTTGAATAAATGTTAAATTAGGACTTATGTGGAAGGCTGCTTTGAAATGTTATATTAATATACACAAAGAATAAATGTTAAAGTAGGATTTATTATACAGTCTTAAAGTGGAAGGTTGTTTTGAAATGTTGTAACAATACATAGATATAAGTTTTGGGGAGGACAAAAAGGGTAGATTATTGCTAAATTGGGGGTTATAATAATATTATGCTAAACTAGAAGTTATCATACAATGTTATAGCAGACTGCTTTTTTTTTTTTTTTTGAAATGTATGGTAAAAGGGGAAAGTAACAATATTAATAATATTTTTAGTAAGTAAGGGTCAGTATATAGAGGAGAGAGTAAGGCGATGGTAAAATATTATGTAATCTGTTATGAATTAGGTTTTTGGTGTGAAGAAGTCACGGGGGGATGGGTGGCGAGGGGGGGTTAGGGAGGAGGGGGGGAAGGAAAAAAGGGGAAAAATTTGTATTTGAAAACTTTTTCAATAAAAAAAAAAAAAAAAAAACAACATATGTTCTATGGAGAAAATCAATAGAATTGGGCTCACCAGAATTATCCGCCAAAGAGTCACTGTGTGACTCAGAGCAATGTCTACAACAGCATTGGTAGTAATACACAGTATATGCTGAAGATGAGTCATCTTGCTACACCTATATGAACATAAAACTGGAAAACTGAGGAATTGGTGAAGTGACTCCTAAATGTTCCACTTGTTTCTAACTGCTCCCACCTTTTATTTATATTCACAATTACAGTCTAATAATTCTTTCTTACTACAACACGGGCAGGAATGGGTATTTCTCACTATGTCCATATCAGATATATATTGATGGTCGTGCTCATTTGGTTCTATGAGGAAGTTATTTGGTCAATACAGCTTCAGGTTCAAAAGGTTGTTTTTATTATTTACAAATATATACATGCATACGATAATGAACAGGGTGTCCTGTTACATTTTTACCCTAACTGTATGACTCAGATGTTGAGAGGAGAGAGAAGTTCACGTATTGTCTCGCTGAGAGATAGAAGAGAGAGAGAGAGAGAAAAAAGGGGAAGATATCCAAGTGGTTTCTAGGTAAGAGTCCAATAAGAAAGTTCATTGGCTGATATAGTCACATGTGATGTCTGTAAAGACTTAACCCCTTCTAGTCTCTGGTGCATCATATGCAGGCAATATCTGACAGTCCATATAATACCTTTGCTTCACGAGTATGATTGAAGCCCCTTTTCTTCTTTTAATTTTGTTCCTATTTGGATTTTTAAAAAATCTCTGCCATGTCTGTTCCATTTTTGTTAGGTCATATGTTTTCTTCTTTAAAATGTTTTTAACAATTTGTAAGCTACCCAGAGTTGCTGGGAGTTGGGTAGCATATTATGCAAAATGTAAGCAATCCCAATTCCATTTCCATCATTACAACTCCTATTTTTTTTCCTTTTTTTAAAACCTGCTTCTGGTTACCAATCCTTGTATGTGGCTGTGATAAAAGTTGTAAAGATTCAGAGTATACAATCCTTATAAACTTCAGAATCTATTAGGTCATTTTCACAAAATGACTATTTAACACCAGTCTAAATATGTGGATTTTTCCCATCCAGGCATGAATCACTCAGTCTTTGAAAAATGCTACCCCCCCATCCTCTAATTGATATGGGAAAGGGTCTTTTAGGGGGGGTTGCAAGTTAGGCGGAGGTCAAGTAGGCCACACTGGATACAAAGGCATACTCAAACTAGACCACAAAATACTAAAATAAATATGAAAATCTACTGATTAAAGTCATCAAAAATTGTACACATTTTAAAACCCAATTGAAATGTTGAAATATTTAAAAGCAAGGAAAGGCAAAACAGAATTCACAGTACTTAATAAGGTAGTTTAACAGTGTTGCAAACTGAAATAGATATAAAGATGTTTGCCTAATATATGTAAAGAATATATTATTAAAATAAACATCTACTTTTAATATCAAATTATATGTATACCACCAATATACCAAAAAACAATATACAGCATGATGCATGCAAACAATCAGTTTAAATTAGTTCAAATGAACTGATATTAAATGCTGGGGAAACCATTTTTTATGGAAATAAAATTGCTTTTGCTGAAAGTTGAAGACAGGAATAGTTTAAAATAGCTTTTTAAAGTATTAAACCTTAATAACCTTTATAAGTAAAAAAAGTATTAAGCAATCTTTATCCAATAAATTAGAAAATTCTTCCATTAGATTTCATAGGAGGGTGGGGTTTTTTTTGCTGAAGGAGAACAGCTTTAAAAAAAGGTGTGCGTGACCAGAATATCAGAATAATATACCTGATAATATATCTACTAAAATACACAAAGCAATACAGACTTTCTGGCAACATGCAAAAGTAACCACATCAAGCTTTAGCTAACAGAGGAACAAATAAATTAATGTTGAAAGCAGGCCTTTAATGCCTGAAAGTATTAGTATTTAATATTTTTATTGAATATATGCATGGGATATCTGTTGAAAATGAAAAATAAACTTGAAAATGAGGTTTAAAAGCAGATATTAAATGGAAAAAGAGGGACAAGCAATTAAGAAGTAAATATTAGAAGTGCAATCAGTGGAATAAGAAGCACATTTGTATAAAATACAGCCTAATTATTCTTTTGGGAGCAGCATCATGGCTCAATGGTTAAGACGCCAGGCTTCCTGGTTCGACACCCAAATGTCATAAGATGGGATGAGCTCCTTTTCTTGCCCCAGCTCCTGCCAACCTAGCAGCTCGAAAGCATGCAGCTGTAAGTAGATAAATGGGTACCATTTCAATGGGAAGGTAACAGCACTCTGTGTGCCTTTGGTGTTTAGCCATGTTGGCCACATGACCATGGAAAGGCTCTTCAGAAAAAGCTGACTCCCTTGGCTTAGAAACAGAGATGAGTACTGCCCAGGGGTGGGTTCTAAATTTTTCTACTATCGGTTCTGTGGGCGTGGCTTATTTTGTGGGCGTGGCTTGGAGGTAATGTGACTGAGTGGGTGTGGCTAGCTGGTCATGTGACCGGGTGGCCATGGCTATGTGTATAGGGACTACTCAGAGGGCTGAAAAATGTCATTTCTGACAGGTCCTCACACTTTTGACTGGTCCTCACACTTATGACCATCCTCACATTTATGCCTGTGCAGCATTCTTAACAACCATGTCACTCATTTCACAACTGCTTCTCTTCACCATGGTGACAAGATAGAGCAAAAACGTAAAATGTGAGGACAGTCATAAGTTCGAGGACTGGTCAAAAGTGCGAGGACCAGTCAAAAATAACTTTTTCAGCCCTCTGAGTAGTCCATATGCATAAAAGGATACAGCAATAGAGAGGGATGAAGGAAGGGAAGGGAAATTAGAGTAGGAATGAGGGTAAGAGAGGGAGGAAGAGAGGAGGAGAAGGAAAAAAGAAGAGGAAGTAGGGAGGAGAAGAAGAGGGGGGGAGAGAAAGTAAGAAGGAAAGAAAAGAGAGAGGTGGTAAGTTTGAGGAGAAAGATTGCTGTACAATAAAAAAGATGAAAGGGAAGAAAGCCAACCCCAAACAAATATAAAGATATTAAGATAAAGAATGAATTGTTAAACTTTAAAGAATAAAAGAGAACAAATATGAATAAATAGCAATAATTAGAAACACACATACAAACATACAATGTATTTTCTTTGAACAGAGTATTTGGATGGTTCACAAATTTAAACAGTGTTTAGTCATTTCAATTAAATTTACAATTTCTATATTTCCTTTTTGCCATATTTATTCATCTATTTTTTTAAAAAACCAATATTACCCTTCATCCTCATCTCTAATCTTAATCAAATTCAATTTTCCCTTCTATTCTATATTATACCCCTTCCCATTGTCATCTATTTTTATATCCATCCTCACATTGGTTAATTATGTAATTATGTAATACAGTTGTTTAATACAAATTCAACATTTTAATATAAATCAATTATATAACTACCTTTTTTGTATATTAATCAATATGAACATGAATATTCCAATTATTTCCATGTAATCCAATTTCTTACAAATCAATTAATTATATTTACCAATAATAATAAACCAAATAATTTCCCCCATATATTCCTCCAAACCACAACTTAACCATTTCTGCTTTCAACACAATATACAATTAATAGTATCTCAGTTATTACAATTCCATAGTTAAATAGAGCTTTTTTTCTTTTGTGTTTTAAAATCTTGAACTCTCCTCTTTTGCCCTAAATTTCCCATTGTTTGCAGTTTTGCACCTACCTTTTTTGGTGAGGAAAAAGAAAAAGAAATCTCTCTCTGCCTCATTTTGCCACGTTGCAGCAAAGACCCTGCTTTACTTTCAGTTTCGTGTTTTCAGCATAGCTAGGGGGAAAAAAATCTGCTCCAGTACTCTGCAGCTAGCAACTACAGAGCCCTGCGCAAAACAGCTGAGAGCAAATCAGCTGAGAGTCGGGAAGCCGATCTAATCAACTTGTGCTAATTAACCTATGCTGAAGCTGTAAGGGGCTGTTTTTTCTATTTTTGCAGGCACTGGTCTACTCATTTGTTTTCTTTTAACACTGATCAGCTGTAGGGCGGCCCTTTGAAGCCCCATGGCAAGAATTTAAACAGTTTTTTTCCCTCTAGCCATCAGCTGGGACTCAGGAGGCAGCAATAGGTTGGGAGTGGGTGGGGTAAGCGAACTGCGACCGGCCGGGAACCGGTTCGGGGGCGTGGCCAGCCAATCTTATTACCGGTTCTCCCAACTATTAAATTTTTTTACTACCAGTTCTTGTGATCAGGTGTGAACCGGGAGGAACCCACCACTGGTACTGCCCCCTGGAGTTGAATACGACTAGACAGATGAAATCTTTATCTATACCCGTGATGGCGAATCTATGGCACGTGTGCCCAAAGTGGAACGTGGAGCCATGTCGCCTGGCATGCGTGGCGTCGCCCTTCTCCTTTTCCGGGTTTCTGGCCCGCATACATGTGCGACGATCAGATGGCCTTTTTTGCATGTGGTAGTGCCAGAAACTAGAAGAGCTGGTCTTCCATTTTCCTGTATGATCATGCATGCTGGCTGATCGTCGTGCACATGTGCGCCAGAAACCCGGAAGAGTAGCTAGCTAAAATTGGAAGTTCAGTAGCTGAAACTGGAAGTTCATTTTCTGGCACACGCTTCAGTGGTGGGTTCTACTTACCTTTACTACCGGTTTGCAATGGGGCTGCATGCGCACCCTCACTTCGCTCGTGCGCACGCGCTTCTGCGCATGCACAGAAGCTTCCTCATGATGTTGGAGTCGGTGGGCGGAGCCTCTCTCCAGTTTTACTATCAGTTCTATAGAACCGGTCCGAACTGGGGGCAACCCACCACTGATGCGCATGTGCCCTGGGCAGCTCCTCTTCTGGGTTGCAGCCCAGACACGTGCACGCACGCTCCCTTTTCGGCTCCCTTTTCGAAAAGGTTCACCATCACTGATCCATACTTTTACTGCCTGATTTGACACATTTTCCATATTTACTGTTGGACATGACTAATAATACTTTTCTTCTTTAAAAAATTACAAAAGTCAGTTTCCAGACAATTCTTTTTAACACACACACCTCTACAAATTTAGGATTTTTTATTTTAAATGTAATGATGAACCAATATAAAAGACATTAAGGTAAAGGTAAAGGTTCCCCCACACATGCGTGCTAGATCATATATGTGTTTTAGCATGTATTTGAAAATATCACATCTTATTTGGTACATTTTACATTTCTCCCTCCATTTTATCTTCATTAATATAATCCTGTACTGTAAAGAAGTTTAGGTTGAAAATCACTCATCCAAGGACACCTAGTGGTAGATTAGCACATTGCACAAACCCTTAATTTCTTTAACCATACAGTATTGACTAATATGTATTTGTTGTGATTTACACAATACACTGATAAAACATGATTTACAAATCACAATGGCAGGATTCACATATTAACTGAAACTCACCAAATCATATTAATATATTAATTTGAAATATGAACCTTATCATGAGTTATTGAAATGAATGGGAAACTGGAACTTAGATCCTTCCCAATTTAAATCCAAGAATCTATCCTGTTGGATTTAGGATTTCAGAAATTATAGTGCCCTGTCTGGCATGCAGCAAGCTGAGAAGGTTGTTATCATTATATTTATCTAATTCTTAATATGATAATCTTTTGATTAAGTCACAAACTTTTCATTCATTAAGGTTAGCATTTCCCTCAACAGCCTGACTCCTGGTGACTACATTGAAATGTTTTTCTAGCAACAGTTTGCCACTGATGTCTTGAAGGAGATCTACAGACTTATCTTTCTGTCTGTTTCCCAGTCCAGTACTCAAGTACCCAATTCTGTCCCTGTTGAATTTTGAGGAGTCATTGGTGCTCTCTAAGCTTGATTGTTTTCTTGCAGGCATTTTATTACCCAAACTAGATAATATCATCAGTACTAGCAAAACAACCAAAACAACCAAACTCAGAGAGCACCAAGGACTCTTTATTTCAACCCTGAGCTACAAATGTTCTTGTTTATTGGTGTTGAACTTTTGTTGAGATTAGCCAAAGTTGGCTACATACTATCACGTGATGTAATGACCCACGCTTTGAAATCACTCCATTAAGGCTCCTCTCTGGTGCCTGGTGGTACCTTTCTGTAGACTAAAAGCCAGGTGCACACCAAGACAACAGAGATTCAGGACCATAGAGAGTTCCCAGTAAAGCAAGATTCAAAATTGACTGAATGGGAGATTTGTTCACTCGGATTAAGGAACTAAGAATATTGTTCAATTCAAGGGACTGTCAATATTCCTTAGACTCTTGCAGGGAGAGATATGAATGAAGCCTCATCTCCCTGGAACAGTCTGACTTGATAGTTAAATGACTTCATTCCAATAGGCAAGCATGGGTTCTGGCAGAGATGAAATAAATGCCTCTTAAGGCCTACTGAGGTGACAAGGTGAAGGGAGAAGAGCTTTTTAATGGATAACTCAGGAGAGCAATCTTCAAAGTGTCAGGAGAGCAATCTTTTCATTGTCTACCAAGTTTCTTGTTTTTGTGATACTCATTTTGGAGAGGAGTTTGGGAAGACATGACCCATCAGTGTTCTCACCAGAAGCTAAAAAGCACACTGAGTGGAAGAAAGAATGTAGACATACATACCTAAGGACTAAAGCAGATGTTCTTTAACACAGTATTCCATTTCAAATATGGACAGATTTATCTCAAATCACACTCTGGAAGTAACAATCCCTCCCTGTTGACTGTCTTCAATAGCTCCTCTTCAATGGTATACTGCAGTTGGGAATGGAGACTCAATTTAGTTGCCACAGTGATCACAGGCATGTTAAACAAGAAGTTAAGGATGAGGAAGAGGCAACTAAAGTCAAGACCATTGTTATTAATAGCAGCTATATGCCATTTCTATCATGCAGCCCTGTGCCAAATATACTTTAATAAAATCCAAAGTGAGGAGAAACAGAGGAAGTTAATTAATCAAGGTGGCCAACATGACAGAAACTGTGAAAAACCTTGTATGGTTGCTCTTTGCTCATAACCAAGTTCTCTGATTAATTAAGGTCAATTTTAATATGAGATTAAAGGTTTGTTGATTAATCACATCTATGCTTGTGGCACTAATTAAATTAAATCAGAATTTTGCCATTTATCTTAACAGAACGTTGATTACATCTTCAGGGTTGAATATATACTCTACTCTGCACAAGGGAAAAAGAGTAAAATGATGATAGTTTAGGATAAAATATTGTTGCTGTTCAAATATATTGAAATACTAAATTTTACTTCAGGAATGCTAAAAGCATTTAATAACTGTTAAAATGTTTTAACTAGGATTCTGTAGATACGGTAGTTTAAACCAGCAAAGCCACTGACTGAATTTATGGTTCACTAAATTTTTTTTTACATTTGTTAATTGGGTAAACAGCAATGTGTGGGTTCACACAACTTGCTGAACCACAATGTGGCTCTCACTATTATACACAAACCCAGTTGCTGATTTGAACGGCTCCAAATTACTTCATGGACTTTTGAATAATTTTACCATTATTAAATTTTATATCTCATTGTACCCTGTTTTGGGGTAACTTTTGATGGAAAAGTAGGCTAGAAATATACCTGCCTTGCTTCAACCTAAGTGATAGGTGAATAGAAGCAGCAGGATGATATCATCACATTGTGCTCTGAATCCTTGTACAGAAAGATGGGCTAAAAACCACTAGAAATATCACTGATGATCAGACTATTAGACACTTGGCCATCAATGGTTATTGTTTTACCCTCATCCCCAAATGGGAGGAGTTGTGCCTTTGAGTTAAGGGCATTATCATCAGCATTGCCATGGCTCATCACATCCGAGCTAAGTTGCAAAAGCTTAATAACAACAGCATCATCATCATCACAAGCAGCAGCAGTGACAATCAAAAGCATTAGCCAAAGCCATAATCTTATTCCAATATGAATTGAAGTAGTGTAAGTTTGGGCTATCATCAAGAGATGTTTGAGCACTTTAGCATTTATGCTTTAGTGCTGATGCCCATGCCTAACTTGTTAGGATCCAAATTAGAAACATAGAATAACATAGTTGGAAGGGACTTTGGAGGTCATCTATTTCAACCCCCTGCTTGAGTAGAAGAGTCTACGCTATTCCATTTCAGACAAATGGCTGTACAATCCCTTCTTGAAAGCCTCCAGTGATGGGGCACCCACAACTTCTGAAGGCAAGTAATTCCACTGATTTTTTCTAACTTTCTCCTTAGTTCCAGGTTGCTTCTCTCCTTAGTTTCCATCCATTGTTTCTTGTCCTGCCTTCAGGTGCTTTGGAGAATAGTTTGTCACCCTCATTGCCTTGTTTCTTTTTCTTATTCAAGGATGATTCTTAAGCCATGCAAGTGGCAGTGCTGATTGTTTTGGAAAATGTAAGCTGATTTAGAGCAAAAATAATTCAAATCATAGGATATAATATTTCACTTATTTCATCCATACATCAAGAACTGTGTCCATTTCTGAACATTTGAGAATGCCAACAGATGAGAAAAGATTTAAGGAAGATCAATGATGGAAGACCTGGGGATTGAAAACTAAGCTTTATAGAGAGATTTTGGAATGTGTTTTACCTTGAGAAGGACAGCCTGGGAGGGGATATAATTACAACACTCCAGTACCTGGAATGATGTTACATAAAAAGTGAAGACCAGCTCTCCATTGCTCAAGAGTACAGGACATGAAGTAACATATTTAAAACAGGGGAAGGCAGAGTTGAATGTTAGAAGAAACATTCTGATAGCAGTTGGACCAATCATCCGGTTACTGAAATGCTCAGTAGCATACTAACACAAACACTGGAGGGATTCTAAATACCGCTGTTTTGAATTATTATCTTGCTACATTAGACTGCATAGAATTGTGAGATATTTTTAAAAAGTAACAATCCATAGCTGTTTCTCTCTGTGCAGATTAATATCTATACACAGACTACATTTCAATCAATATGAAGCTTATCTGAGGAAATCAGTTCTAGTCCGCAAAATCTTTTTGTCTTTATGATATTGCGCTTTATTTATTTAATCCATTTATATGGCTCCCAATCTCACAACAATGACACTGGGCAGCTATAAAGCATATTTCCTTCCTTCCTTCCCTTCTTCCTTCCTTTCTCTCTCTCTCTCTCTCTCTTTCTTTTCTTTCTTTCTTTCTTTCTTTCTTTCTTTCTCTCTCTCTCTCTCTCTCTCTCTCTCTATCTATCCATCTATCTATCTATCCATCTATCTATCTATCCATCTATCTATCTATCCATCTATCTATCTATCCATCTATCCATCTATCCCTCTATCCCTCTATCCCTCCATCCCTCCATCCCTCCATCCCTCCATCCTCTATCCATCCATCCTCTATCCATCCATCCATCCTCCATCCATCCATCCATCCATCCATCCATCCATCCATCCTCCATCCATCCATCCATCCATCCATCCATCCATCCATCCATCCATCCATCCATCCTGCCTGCCTGCCTGCCTGCCTGCCTGCCTGCCTGCCTGCCTGCTTTCATATAGAAAGGATTACTTTGGTAACTATACATTTCCTGTCTATATATTTTCTAGCCAGGGACCTAGCTTTGAATTTATCAGGCTTACATTGTATACAGCTGAGACCTTTTTTTTTTTTTAGCAAAACAGGAGCATGTAGTTTCCCGATTATCCATTTTCTTTAATTGTCATGGCTTTGCAGCTTTATGTGGTGTTTTGAGCATTCCTGAAAAAAAGCTAAAAAGAACTCATAGCCATATGGCTAAGACTGCTACTGCAGTTGTATGTATATTTTCATTTTTACTATGGTTCAATATATTTTCCTCACAAATGGCAAAGAAGGAACACATGAATTTGTTTTATAATAATTCAAGCTATGCTTTTTACCTTGCAGCATAAGTCTGCGCATGTTGATTCAGAAACAAGCTCAATTGAATTTAATAGATGTCAATATTTATAGGCCATTCTCTATATCCTGGGGTAAAGAGGATATAACAGCTTACATTTTAAATATTTTTAAACTTATTTTGGTAGTTACAAATTAGAAAATGTATGGAGAATGATAGATGCACTGTTTTGCTAAAATGTGGGGAAATACATACGTTAGAAATATTTATGGAGATACATTCTTTTTCTATTAATGTTTTCATATCTTCTAATTACTTTTGACCAGTGTTTGAAGTGGTTAAAAGGGAAATGTTTTGCTAATGGCTGATAAAACTTTTCACTTAAATGTGCTTTTCTGTGACAACCCAATCTTAGGGATTCTATTCTAATTAATGTTCATATTATCTGGTACCTGATATGTTTAACTAATGAATAATTAGAAGTGTTCCAAAGTAAACATTTTTCCCCTGCCAAATTCTCACTTGAGAATTTGCTTTATATTTGCTTCAAAAGAGATAAGAATTCCAGTGTTTTCATGGTCAGAATGCAGTTTTTCTTGCAGATATCTAATTACAAGTGGGGAATGTACAACTACCTTGGTTTCTTCTCAAGAGCTTCCCAAATATCATTGAAATGACATTTAGTACATAGGAACAACTTAGTACATAGGAAAAATTCTAGTGCTGAGAAATTTGGAGATAATTTTATTTTTCTCTAAAGCAGTGATTCTCAAAGTGGGGGTCCCCAAGACTCAAGAAATCTGCAAAATCAAATGAATAAATATTTTAAAATTTCTTAAGTTTTAATTTCTAATGCAGCTAATATCAATAGATACAATCCACATAAACCAAAGCTCTTTGAGATGCTCAGTTTTTTTAAAGAATGCCAAGGGGTCTTGAGGTCAAACTTCTGCTCTAGAGAAGTAATTTACCCAATTACTCTTTTTATAAATTTGGTAAGGAATTTTGAAGGCCCCTTTTTGTGTGCCCAGTGGTATGTAGAAGTGTAAAAGATGTTTTAAATTAGGTTACATTGAAGATTATAATTTATTCATATTATCTACCCAATGTGTACGTGTATATATGTCTCTCATTAATGCTTCTTACAGTTCCCTCGTAGTTCATACTTATCCAATCATACACTACCCTGCTATGCTCACAGGAAGGTTTTTGACATGCCACTGAAAAAAACATTTAAGTGATGGGGGGGAAAGTCTGAGATAGTCCTTAATCTGGTTGGTTGTTGGCTAACAGAGTTTTGTAGCTTTACACAAGCATGTTTGCATTATTCTCCCAGTAATTGTATGTAGAGGAAGTGCTCCTGACCTTTTCTGCAGACATTTTTGCTTTGCAGTCCTTGAGTGCAGCAACATAGCTAGATTATCTCAACAATACAATGCATGTTTCTTCCCAGAGCAAAAAAAAAAAAAAAAAGGTACGGCTTCAGAGGCTGTTGATTTCTCCAGGAATAAAAGAAGAGCCCTATTGGTCTCTGGACAGCCAGTGGGTCTCTTCCCCTGCCCCAGCAATCCCAAAGCTCTTCCTTGCTGCTGGGCACTTCTGCTGCTTGAATATTTCATTCAGGTTTCTACCCCCCTTCCCAATAATCTCTCTTGCCTTTCAGAGAAACATGTCTGTGTATGTCTCTGTGCAAGCGTGTGCGTGGGCGGCCTTTGAAAGGCTTTCTGTCAGTCAACCACTGAGCTGAAAAGAGACAAGAGATATGGGGGAGAGTACTTTTAATGGGGAGTGTGGGCGGCTGTTGTTGCTGCCACTGCCAGCCACCAAGCCGGCCTTGAAGCCCTTCCCTGGGGCACCTGCCTAAAAATGGAGGAGGAGGAATACTTTCCAAACTTGCTCCAGTGACCTGCCCGCCCCCGCACGTCACATCACCTGCCATAAAGAGAAATGGGAAGGGAGAAGGACCCAGCCGGAGGAGTATTTTTGACGTCTGCTGTGCACGCTTATTCTCTTACCCCAGGTTTTCTACACTTTAGGAATGGGAGTAGTAGTTGCATGCCAGAAAAATCAGTATAGCCGAGGAGGGTCAAGGCTAACCCGTCTGGGATGCTATGTTTTTTTTTTTTTTTTTTTTGTTAAAGGAGAGGGATTTTGTATTGCAGATCACCTTGCGGTCTGTGAGGTTTGGAGTACTTAAAAGAGAGCAGGGACAACGGCATTGCAATAGTTTGCCATGAGGAGGGAAATAGTTACACTCCATAGAACCGAGTTATTAGTAGCAGCGTTATTGGACTGAGCCTCTGCAGTGCTTAATGGAAGAGAGAGAAAACATTTTATCAATGGGGAGGTTTTGGTAAATGGGTTTGAAGATGTGAGCGGAGCAGCTGCAGGTTTAGTTCTCAAGAGACATACACGGACATTGAAAGGGTAGGAAACTCTCCGAATGAATAAAAACAGACCCTCTGTTCATGGGCAGAGTGCATTTTACCCCTTTATCGCTGAATAACTACCTACGGACTCGCAGAATCCGGGCAGAATAGCCCTCCGCGAGGTGAGTCAGATGTAACAACTCGGCGCGGCGCGTGCGGGGGAGCTTCCACAGGGCGCGAACCACCCGAGTGGAAAGTTCCCCTCCCCACTCCTTAACCTGAAGGAGGAAGAAAAGCTGCATTTGACTCGCTTTCCGCTGGTTGCCGTGCGGAGCGTGGCGAGCGGTGGCGTTCGGGGTGGCGGGGGGGAAAGAGAGTGAGGTTTAGCTTTGCAATATGCCGCGGGGTGGAGCTCTGCAGCGTTTGGGGGGCTGTCGAGCTTTGCAGCGTGGAGTGGAAGGTGGAGAGGGGGGGCTTTGCAGACTAGACTGGCAGGGCCGAGAGGAAGGAGAAGAGGCGGCGGTGGGGGGGACGACGACGACGGTGGATTTGCAGGCGGCATTAGAGAGCGCGCGCAAAAGCTCCTTCCATTTCTTCCCAGGCCTTTTCTGCCGTCGCGGGTGGCGTCTTCCGCAGCGTGAGTCCCACCCCCTTTTCTTCGCTCGTCTCTTTCATGACCTGAGGCGGGGTGGGATTGAGCAGGTGTGGTGGTGGTGGGGGGAACGGGCGGAGTGGGGGCGACAGCTGAACGGAACCGCTGAAGGGAAGGGAGCGTAGGAAAAAGGCAGCCGGGCAGAGCTGCGCACAGAGCAGGCAGAGCGCGCGGGTGGGAAGCCCCTGAAGGAGGACTGGGGCAGAGGAGGAAGAACTGCGGGCGGTCCGAGGCGCCTTGTTTTGCGCGCCCGGCTGGTCGACTGCCCCGGCGCCGCCAGCTTCTTTAGCGCTGATGGCCGGGGTGGGGTGGGGGTGTGAGTCCTGCCACAGAAAACGCCGCTGCTGCTACCGGTACTACTACTACTACTACTACTATTGAGGCGGCCGCTGGTTCGGCTCTGTGTTCCCCCCCCCCTTTCAGCGAGTAACGGCGAGGCTGGCACTTGAGGAGAGAGGTCCCACGATCGGCTTTCGGCCAAGGGGGGCGGAGGCGGCGGCGAAATTCAGCAACGGGGGCGGGCTGGAGCAAAAACGCAGTCTTCTCCCTCCTGGGGGCGGGGGAGGGTCGCCACGCACGGACGGGGGTGGGTAGGTGGGAATGGCAAGCGCGCACGCGCGTCTCCCTTTGCGCGGCTCGAGCTGGAGGCACCGGCGTTGTTAAATGGAAATCGATAAGAGGCCGCCGGGAGCCACCCCTGCGGAGCCGGTGCCCCCTTTCGTTCTTCCCCTCTTACGTGCTCTTGCAGCGCCCGCAGGAGGAAAACTCGCGGATCCTGCATTTATGGTCCCGTCCTTTTTTTCCCCCTTTTTTCTTTTTGGCCCTCCTGAGGACCGGGAGGTGGTACTCGACGTGACCCTTCGGTGAAGGGGAAAACATGCTGCCCCGTGTGCCTGTTGGGAACAGAGAACTCAGGGAGGGTGGGGTGTAAATAAGGCGAAAGCTGCCAGCCGTGCTTATTTGATTGGAAGAGAGCAGAGGGATTTCGGAAAGCCCGAGGTTGGGGCGACAGGGCGCTGCCCCTGCATTGAGTAGCTTAACTTGATCTTGCCTCCCTGACGGCGGGAGAATATTAACGATGGCCAGCAGCGGTTTTTTTTTTTCTTTTCTTTCCATGATGCTCTTCTGGGATAACGCGGAGTAAGTCCTAGCTGAGGATGAGGCAGTCACAAGTGGCCGCAGCAACCTCATCAGAAGTCTTAAATGGCTGTGCCGAGAACTGTATGATTCTTGTTCTAAAGAACTTGCTTTCCAGCCAGCAGGATTGACTCTAACTACTTGAGGCCAAACTCCGTATTTCTTGCTTGCATTCACTTTATTTTATTTTATTTGTCTACAAAGACATCCCTTCATCTCCCTATCTCGTTCTTTCTCTTGCTTTCTTTCTCGCTTTCTCTCTTTTCCTGCTTCTGTCTTTTGCTCTCTCTCTCTCTCTCTCTCTCTCTCTCTCTCTCTCTCTCTCTCTCTCTCTCTGCCTCTTTTGCTTTTTCTCTCTGGGTCTCTGTCTCTGTCTCTTTAGCTCTCTCTCTCTATATATATATATAATTTTATTTCTGATAAAATGCCCTGTGTTTCATTCGGAAAAGAATAGCATCATGTATTTACTTCCTTTTTTTCTCCATGAATAATATTTTTAATTAAAATATTTCACCTTTGGCAGACTGAGAAGATTTACAGCTGATCTGGCTTTTGGAGTTAACTGTAGCTGTAAAAAAACCTGTGGGTTCCCCCCTCCAAGACAGATGATTTATTCTTTTGCATTATTTATTTATGACTTTTGTTGGATGAGTACATCTTGATTCAGAGTTCCTGTTGATCTCTCTTAGATGCATAATGAACTTCAGAAGAATTTTACCTTTTACTAAACATTAGCATTTTGGAATATAAATGCATATTTTACAGTTCTTACCACAGGAGGCAAATTAGGATTTAAAATAGCATAACTAAAATGGATGCAATCACCAGTTGGTTGGGTTTGACTTGAGGGTGTCTTGTTTCTTGGGAAACAAGGAAAACCTTTTTATATAGTCTTTTATTCAGTTTTTATAGAAAATGTTTTTAATGAGGTTGCCCTTTCCCGAAGATAGCACTTATTCTGAAAAATAAAGGGATTTAAAACTGGGATTAAGTCAAAGGTTTAATGTTGAGGCAAGTAAGAATTTGCAGATAGAAAAATCATTAGGTGCTTGTTCTAATTTTTTGTATTGCACAATCTTACAAATAGTATATTCCAGCACCTTACATGCATCTACCGTAAATGGGCATAGATAGGCATCTGATTGAATAGTGCCTCCTATCTATAACATCAATTTGGATCTATCGCAGAGCACTTGAAAAAAAAAAACTAACTTTGGTGAAAAGCTTGGAGGAGAATAATGCTGAGATGTTTATTAGTTTGACTTTGCTGAATTTACCCCTTTATTCCAGACATTCCTTTATTTTGAAGAACACAATCCATACGGGTGGAAGGAAAGGGCATAGCTGACTAAACTAGACTTATTGCTGATTACTGATGTTAAAAATAAATGTGGAATTGTTTCTGGTAATTAAGATGTTTAAACCCCATTCATTATGTTTTTCCAATAAGAACTGCAATCTGGACATAGTACTTGATGGAGCATGAAAGTCTGGTAGCCTTTTGTTTTGTACAGAAACCACATATGTTCTTGTGATAGACTAAAATTAGGTCATTCTTTTTAAATCCAATTTAAACAGAACAATTTCCTTGACTGTGTTATGGTAAGGCTACATTCATCCATTAATGTTTTTCAGAGCTGCATAGGCTTTTGTGAGACAGCAACCCTTTATAATAAACAGATCTTTTGAAAACTATTTTTTAGAGAAATTACTTCTTTGCAATATTCTTTTATATTTATTTTGTTTATCACAATTATTTCCTGCCACAATCAAATCAAGCTGTCAGCCATAATACCGTTTACTTCTTGATTTTCAAGGTAAGTCTTAAATGTAATTATCCAATGGAAGTTGTTGGAAACATCCTATCTCTTATAACTTATTCTTGGCTTTATTGTATTAATAATAATCTCACCAGATGCAGAGATGATCTCTGGCAGTGTGATTGTTTTTGCAGTGTTTGGGAAAATCAAGTAGACTCTACATAACTCTATAAGGGGTAGACTTGGTATATGAAGATCTATGATGTTTGAGGTTAGCGCTGGTTTACACACCGAAATCTTTTTGACTTTGGTGTCTAAAATGTTTTTGGAGATAACAGGAATGCTGCCTCATATATCCCATAGGAGAGTCAGTTTAATGGAGTGGATAAAGGCATTATGATATAAAGTAAAAAAACCAACAATGCATTCATATTCTAATCACTAGCCCTTGTGGGTACTTTCAATAATTATATATATGTGTGTGTATATGTATGGTATGTATGTATATATAATGTGATCACTAGGCAAAATTTTTGTATGTTGCTGGTATGATTTCAAGGTATTTGAAAGGTAATACATTATATGTGTCTAAATTGGAAGATGCCTTGAATGGATTTTTAACTTAAAAGATTAACTACAGATATTTAAAATAAAATCAATCTCATATATATGGTAGTGGCTGGATTAAATTGGTTTGAATTGGAATAGGAAATAAAACCTTCATTTAAATTAAGGATTCTATGAGTACTTCCAGTACTAAAGCAACTTTTCAGCACTGTTGCTGAACATTTTCAGGTGTAGTACTAAATTAAGGAGACTTTCTTCAAGATCAGCAGGCAAAGGAAGACATCATATATCACCAGAATGGAACAGCTCTTTGGGAGACATCCATTAAACAATTTCTGTCAGGATATTTAGAAATATGGCAGAAACCTTCTTTTATGAAAGACATTCTTGGACTTTTGGGACTGGAATCGTAGCTTAACAAAAGGCTGGGAGAAGGAAAGGGAATACAATAACTCTATGGTAAAAACAAATGGCATGATTCACATGCAAAAAATCTTGGATCTAAGTCTAGACTGTATGTACGGCTAGACAATCTGAAATCCTGAATAGCTGTTATGAAGGCGTATGTTATGTAATACAGATAGTCCTTGACTTACAACCATTTATTTAGTGAGTGTTCAAAGTTTCAGCAGCAATGAAAAACTGGTCCTCGTACTTAGAACCATTGCTGCATCCCCATGGTCACGTGATCAAAATTTGGGCACTTGGCAACAGGTATGAATTTACAACAGTTGCAGCATCCAGGGGTAACATGAACATCATCATTTGCGATCTTCCCAGCCAACCTTTGACAAGTATAGTCAATGGAGGAAACTGGATTGTCAAAAAAGGTCATAAAATCTGTTGGTTTCAATTGTGGTCGTATGTCAAGAACTTATCTGTATTGGATCAGACGACCAATAAGGTAGCTTCCTGTGATTCTTAACTTTACTGCTTAAATTGCATGAATCATTGCAAATGTCCAGGGTGAAGTTTTGGGAAATTTTTTGGATGAAGACTATGACAGCACTTGGATAACTCAAATGTAAAAGGTTGCATTTTCAGTAGAGCTACTGAGGGTAGTTAGAATAGATTCTTCTTTATGTGAAATCAAAAGTTACATCACATAATTTGCAGATACTCCACTACAGTGTAAAATAATCCAAATCATCAATATTTGGAATTATTAATATAAAGTGATCCAAGCTTATTTTTCTTGCAATCAGGATTCCAGATTAATGTGAAATCTTTTTCTTTCATTGATTTATTTTTTCCCATTTCAGTCTATTGCCATTTTTTTTTCTTTTGTTAGTCGTGTACAATTCTCGGAGACTGTGTGGACAAGTTCCTGCAGTTTCGTTGGCAAGGTTTTTCAGAAGTAGTTTGCCTCCTTCCTTGAGTTGAAAGTGACTAGACCATGGTCGCCCAGTTGACTTCATGCTGAAGGTGGGACTAGAATTCATTGTCTCCTAGTTTCTAGCCTGATGCCTTAACCACTACACCAAACTTGCTTTCCATTGAAATTAACCCAAGGATGGCTGTGTTGACTAAGACATGATTTGATGAATTTTTAGATAACTTTACCCATAAGTATGACTTTACAGCAGCTAGATTCAAACCAGAAGGTAAGCCAAAGCCAAGCAAACCACATTATAGCTTTATGCAGTCTGTGAATATAGTGTTACATTGGCTGTATTTGCACAAAATAATTAATCACCAGTTTTTCTTCTCTCCTGTTTAATGGTCTGCTGGCCACTAAATTCTGATGATCCACTTGCCAGGTGGGGGGAGAGCCGTTGTTTCCTCTATCTTACCAACTGCTGCAAAGGATGGTTTGGATGTTATCACTTTCTAATGCCCCACTTCCAGGTTTTTTTTAATGGTTCATTGCACAGGCAACCAGATGTTCAGATTGCATTTGGCATTTTTATCCACCTATCGAGTGGATAAAATCCACCCAAGTGCCTGGGATAGGCAGACGTTGATGTTTGATGGTGTTAGCTGTATTATCACAGGATGTAAGCTGTTCTGGGTAAGGCTCAGTCAATTTTGCAATTGACTGATAATGAATTTGTCAATGCTGATGATCTTCAAGTAGTGCTCCAGTTGTTTTGGCATTGCACCCAAGGCACTTATTACTATTGGTACTACCTTTGCTTTCTTTTGCCAGAGTCATTCTGTGTCTATTTACAGATCTTTGCATTTTGTTATTTTCTCCAGTTCTTTTTCTTCTGTTCTGCTGTTTCCAGGTGCTTCCACATCCACTATCCAGACTTTTGTTCGTCTTTCTTATCGACAGTTATTAAGTTTACTATTGTAGTGGCCTGATTGAAGTTTATGCCACTTGAAGTAGCCTGGGCCCAATATGCCTCTCAATTCTTTCTGCTCCTTTCCCACCCTCCCCTGTGTGGCCTTCAGGAATGGAAATAAAATACAGATAGTAATCCAGATGTGGGCTTCAGCCGGTTTGTACCAGTTCAGGTGAACTGGTTAACTTTTTTCCCAGTCAGAGAACCGGCTAATCCCACCTCTGGCTGGCCTCGCCCACCCTACCCCTCCCAGGACTCCCCCTGTGGCCCTTTTTGACTTCCAGATTGGTACAGCAGGCCATCCAGGCCAAAGCTGAACCCAGGGGGCCATCATGCACTCCCCCCATGCCCCATTTTGGCTTCTAGGGTGGTGCAGGAGGCCTTCCAGGCCCAAAATGGGGTGTGAGGTGTCGTCATGCAGCCCCACCGTGCCCCATTTTGACTGACAAAAGAGTGCTGCAGGAGGCTGAGTGCTGTCCCACCCCTGGCCACACCCACCCAGCTAGTCATTAGGGCAGAGAACCGGTTGTTAAATTATTTGAATCCCACCACTGTAGCAATCCCTAGCAAAGCCTTATTTTAGCACTCTTAAGATGGAAGGAGATAGTTCCATCATAGCAGTGGGTTGCTTTCTCTCCAAACAGCTCTGGTGTGGTTTTAGGTCAAACTAACCCCCTCTGTGTTAGGTTTCTGGGTCACTGTATCATGATATGGTGGCTTTACCCATGACCCAGTAAAGCATGTTATATTAAGTAACCTTCCTTTGCTTTTCTAGTTCACTTAGCAAAATGAATCGGGCCTTTATTATTCTGATTGAGTGCTCTTGAGTACCTTGTCTTGCTACTGCCATTTACCTGGACTTAGTTATGAAATACTTACTTTGAATATCCAAAGGCTATTCCACACATCAGTAAATCCAAATTTACCTTTTTTTTTCTTTTCTTAAAAAAGCAAAATCGATTCCAGTTCTCAGATGAATTATCTATAGATACATTTACTTCGGAGATATGCAGTGGCATAGGGATATTTTATTTGTTGGTGTGTTTTATATATATCATAACTTATTGGGCAAGCTGCTTTATGTCTGTTTCACCTGTAATCAAAAAATACAATGGTGGGGTTCACGCATCACTGACCCAAAACCAGACAAACCATTTTGTGTATTAGCACTCTGGAAGATATTTAATGGATCCTAGCAAGCATCTTTTAAGTTCAAAAGCTTCAAAATCTAATGGAGAAGATACTAAGGCTAAATTTTACCTCAAATGTAAAATTAAGGTGGGTATTGTACTGTTTTCTTGGCAGCAATATGGAAGTTGCAGCTTTCTGGAATTTTTATTAAAAAATCCTAGCATTTTTTGGTGGGCTCCAACCAGGGGCGGGTTCTAAATCCCATCACTACCGGTTTGCTCATGCGCACGTGCGGCGCTTCTGTGCCTGTGGGCAGAGCCTCCCTCCATCGCCGCTACCGTTTCGCCCGATCCGGTGTGAACCGTAGTAGTATTGATTCTGATTTACTTTCTAGAGATTAGCTAGCAAGATGCTGCCACCTGCTGTGATAGTACTAATAATATGTTGTATAAAATTTAATAATGGGAAGTTTATAATTTGGGAATTGTAAACCCTACAAAGATGCTTAGAGAATCCCATAGGATCAATCAACCCTACAAAGGTGCTTAGAAAAGTTGGAATTTTTTCACCTTGCTAACATAAGAATAAATACTGCAGTATTTCAAGTGATTGGGGTGGCACCTACCTTACCAGATATTGACAAAAGGAAGCAGCATAAACAGTTTCATGTATTTCCAAAGTACTGGTGAAGCTTGATTTTGATGTGCGGTACTGGAAACACAAGTTTGTAATTCAATGAGAGAATTTCACTTTTTGCATGTTGGTTCTTTGGTAGCCATAAATATAGTAAATTTATCATGTCTTCTAGTAAATAGGTTCACAATGTCACTCAGGAAAAGTTGGGCTTCTATCAGACATTGGCAGACTAGTACATTTGCACATCGATAATTTTGCACTATGCCACACCAAATCGTGTTACCATTCAGTAGGAAAATTGTGTAGGGAGAAGAAAAACGGGGTCAAGGGAGGAAGTTGCTGAAATATTAATTGATACCAAATATAACAGAATAAATATTTGTATTTGTGTAACAGTAGAATCAGAATTTTGCTTGATAGACTTTAAGCCGAATTGTTAAAATCTTATACTTAGCCTTTTACAAGTTCTGTTGACCTCTTTTGACCTCTTGTAACCTCTACAGATTTTGCATAAAGGGTACAAGCATGAGCAATCATTCTTAACACAAGGGAGATCCTAGGCAATACGAAATCTTGATTCATAGATGTAAATATCTGTACTTTATATTCCCTGGAGTTTTAAACAGTGGAGAACATGCATTGCCTGATTAGAAGTACTGATTCTTTTTTTAAAAAATAAATATTTATGTTACATTTACTTAACCTCAGAAAGCTTATCATATTTGCAAATACATTTGTTACCTTATTTAGCTCTAGTCTCCAAATGACATATGATATCGTACTTGTTATAAACTATTCCTTTTTTTTAAAGTCAGTGGTAGAGAGGCTATAGATCTTTTGTTTATTTTCATGGGAACCATAAATGCCACTGACTGGTCAAACAGAAAATAGTTGAGGGGGGAGGGATATATTCTTAGAATTCAGTGTTTGAATTACTGTTCTGCATTGATTAAGTCAATTTTTTTTTATACAGCCTAACTGGTCTTGAATCAAGCCGGTGATAGCTTGGTTGTTAGGTGTATATTCCTCAAATATTAAGCAGCTAATATTTCAGATTGGGCATATAGACACACTATTGGGCATTAGCCAGATTTAATATCCCTAAAATATGTTCTGGAAAAATGTTGATGGCAGAAAAGGTACCTTAAATTGTTTTGTGTCCCAACCTTTGTGTTTGTGTGACAGTATTTTCTATATAGTCTTAGCTACCTGAACTGAGCTAGTAATGAACTTATTTTATTGACTGTTTAATCATTTAATTAATCATTAGGCCCTTTCTCTGTTCATTGATTCATCTCCCTTTCCATGAATTCCCTTCCAAATATTTTGGTTTATTTTGCAACGTAAAGACACACTCCAATAATGTTTTTGGAACCAATTTAATTAATTTAGAATTACCAGACCTTGGATGAAAAATTTGGAAAACCATTACCAGTAGATGGCAGCAATTTTTCTCTTCCTTGCCATTTAATGGTCACCCTGATTTTCACAACCCTATTCTAATAATCCTGAATTTAATTCATTCTAATAGATGTTAAAAAGACCAGTAAGTTAATATATTAAAGAGAGTTAGCATATGGAATGCAGCTTATCTGCTGAATTTGACATCAGTGTTTCTTTTGAAAAGGATTAGTATATTAGAAAATATTTTATTCACATCCTACTATTTTTTTTAATTAAGTGTTACAATAAGAACAATTTGATAATGTAACTATCAGAGTTACATTAACTAACTAACTAACCAAGTGTTATTGAGTTCCCTTTCCTTGGGTAAATTAAAAAAAAAGCTTAATGGTCATACTTGATGATACATTAATTGGGGTTCTCACACTGAGCAATGGATTGAACTAGAACTTAAATAGCCTCTAACAGCTTTGATTCTACGGGTATGCAATAATAAACTGGATGAGGGCAAACAAAAGAATTTAGAGTTCAGACAAGATAGAGGCATTGTTAGCAGGTTATTTGTCAGTCTGCACAAAGGGGATTTGGCATAGACTTGTGACATTGCACTAAGGTTCAGGTTGACTGTTCAGAGATACTCTAGGATTCATCACTTACTGGAGTTACTCTTATTAATACCAATCCTTTTTGAAAATGATGGTAGCTACCCAATGTTGCAAGAATGAGTGGTTTCAACTCCTCCAAATTACAATTAATATTTACAGACACAACAAGCAGAAAGTAATTTATTTTCAGAAATTCTAGATGCTCCCTAGACGAGCCAACTTCGCCCTTGAAAATGTCTAGCTGATATGTAAAATGTTATATGATTTATGGTCGGAAAAACAAAGATTTCTCTCTAAGAAAACAGAATTATCTGAATCTACTCATAGGTAGCTAAATTAGGCCAAATACATCAGTCAGAAGAAAGTTCAGAATTACTATCTGTATGGCAGTTTGCCTCCAGGAATCTGTAATGGCTTGCCTGACTGCCAAAAATTCAACAAGTTAAGATTTTTCTTTTTCACTTCATCTCTAGAAAGGGAAAGTGTAGCTTAATGTTGAGTTTGTAATTGCCATTCATCTTTAGAAAGCACACTATATCAGACAAATAACAGAGGATTTTTTTCCTGATCTTGTGAACTTACTGAAGTTCTATTCATGAATCCTGAAACACAAACATTACAATATTTACCACATCTTATTCATTATAAATTCCTTACTCAGAGTCCAAGAATGTACAGGTAGTCCTCAACTTGCAACAGTTTATTTAGTGACCTTTTGAAATTACACCAGCACTGAAAAAAGAGACGATAGCTTTTCACACCTACGACCATTGCAGCATCCCCATGGTCACATGATCAAAATTCAAACGCTTAGCAACAGTCATATTTGCATCCCTTTCTGGATCGGGACTCGTTACGCACGGTCACTCACGCCCTTGTCACCTCACGCCTGGATTATTGTAATGCTCTCTACATGGGGCTCCCCTTGAGAAGCACCCGAAGGCTCCAACTGGTCCAGAATGCGGCCGCGCGGGTGGTAATGGGAGCAATGTGGCGCTCTCATGTAACCCCCCTCCTGCGCGAGCTGCACTGGCTCCCAGTGGTCTTCCGGGTGCGCTTCAAGGTTTTGGTTACTATCTTTAGAGCGCTCCATGGCTCAGGACCAGGGTACTTACGAGACCGCCTCCTGCCACCAATAGCCTCTCATCGACCAGTTCGCTCCCATAGAGAGGGACTCCTCAGGGTGCCGTCGGCCAAACAATGTCGACTGATGGCCCCCAGGGGGAGAGCCTTTTCTGTGGGGGCACCTACCATCTAGAACGGGCTTCCCCCGGAGTTACGAAACATCCAAGACTTACGCATTTTCCGCCGAGCCCTGAAAACATTTCTATTCCAACAAGCTGGTCTGGCCTAACTCTCCCTTTTTAATTGGCTTTTAAACTGTCTTTTAAATTGGGTTTTAAACCTCTTTAGATAAATTTGGATGTTTTTTAATCTTTGAGCCTAAATTACTTAATCTGTTTCTTAATAGTTTTTAACTTCTATATGTATTTGTATTTATTATGGCTGTTCACCGCCCTGAGTCCTTCGGGAGTAGGGTGGTATACAAATATGAAAAATAAATAAATAAATAAATAAATAAATATTTATGATGACTGCAGTATCCTAGGGTCATGTGATCACCTTTTGTAACCTCACAAGCAAAGTCAGTGAAGAAGCCAGATTCACTTAATAACCATGGTACTAACTTAACAAATGCAGTGAATCACTTAACTGTGGCAAGAAAAGTTGTAAAATGGGGCAAAACTCACTTAACAAATACCTTGCTTAGCAACAGAAATTATGGGTTCAATTGTGGCAGTAAGTTGAGGACTAACTATTCTGTTGTCCCTTTTGCAAATTGTTGCCTCTTTTTCAAACTATTTAAGCACGCATAATTGTCAGGTATGATCAATCCAGTGGTGGCCCAATCTCTCTGAGATTTGAAAATGTGAACTCTTCTCTCCCGTAATGTAATATGAGAACACAAATAGTTTATTTTCTGATTTACAGTGAATAGTATGACATTATAGGCAAACAATGAAATAATTAAATAAGCAGATTTAAAAATAAGGGAATCCTCATCCAATGACTGCCTTGTTTTGCAATTGTTCATAGTTACAAGGGTGTTGAAAAAGTAACTGCAAACAATCTTTGCATGTGTGACAGGTCAGTAAAGCAAAGGAAAAACTGAAGATCTTAAGCACCCTTGCAATTTCACTCAGTGACTACTTTGCTTATCAACCAAGTTACAGTCCCAGTTGTCACTAAACAAGGGCTGTCTGTAAAATCAGCGTAAGGGTTTTCAAGCTGCATATTGTCTTCCAGGTAAGCAGAGGAACAAGAACAAAAATGAACAGTCTGGAATCAAATTGCAAAAGATTTGCTCACAGTTAAAGGGAGACACAGAAGCATAGTCAATAAATTAATTCCGAAGTCAAAAGCAAGAAAGCAGTTGGAACCAGGCAATAAAGAACTGGTGTAGTTAGGAGGCCTGCAGGACAGCACGCCCCATAAATTTCCTTCCAGCCATTAATTGCTCCCAGAGAACATTATACTAAAGCTGTAGCTGTAGCTATTATTCTCTAATGTAACTTGTCCTCTTTAAGCCTAATGTGGCTGCAAACCTCCTGAGTACATTGAACTATTCTCAGGTGCCGCACATTTTATTTATGAGGTGCTCTTCCATATTCAGCATTTCCCTACCTTTTGATACTCAGTTGGACTTCACTGCTGTGCTAGCAGACTCTGCAGTGTTACACTGTTGAGCATATTTCAGAATCCTTGATAGGGACTAGTTAAGACTGATTCTGGCCCAAGCTAACACAGAGGAGTTGATGAGATTATCTCATCTATTTTCCTTCTTTAGAATCTCCTTCAGTTGTAGCTGAACAGTATTGTTAAAAAAACCGCAACTAACATCTGATCCTATCAATTCTTCCTATCAATTTATTACAGTCTTAGACCAGAACAAATAAAAGCACTCAGTATATATACACTTAAGAATTCTAGTATAAAATAATAACAACTAAAATCTATAATAAAATCCAGTGTCAATTATACATGGTCTGACTATACGAGAGTTGCAATCCCTAAACTCTGTGGCCCGTTGTGGGTTCAACGATAAAAGGGAAATGACTAAGCAGCAGGGTGGATAAAAATCAATGATTTTTTTTTAAAAATAAAAAAGTCAGATATTTTTGATTTAAATCGGATTTTTTTTATTTTTATCGAATTTATTTTAATAAAAAACTTTTGGGGTAAAAATCTATCGTAAGATAGTTTTCTATTTAAGATACATAAATAATTTAGTTTATTCAGCATGAAATGGAGCTTAGTTATGTAGCATGAGGCTATATTCTGCAACACTGGGACTATCGGTGAGTCAACAGTGGGTCAAAGGAGTAGCAGAGATGACAGTTGCTCTTTAAAAATTATGATTTAAATCAAGCCTTTTTACTAGTGATTTAAATCATGATTTAAATTGTGATTTAAATCAACTCGATTTAAATCAAATTCACCCTGCTAAGCAGTGCAAAGGGTTAGCCACAATTGTTACATACATCACTATGGTGGAGAAGATATGTATTTGCAACGAATCCCCAGTGCTGCTGCGAAGAATCTGGCCACCTGTGCTGTAGTTATGGACTGTTCATCCTTAAGCAGCCACTGAAGATAGGTAGTGTCAGAACGGCCAGGATACCTAGCAATTATTGACAGAATATGTTTTTTCCTAATCTCCGTATAAAAGGAACATCTAAAGAGCAGAATCAGAATCTGCTTTTTAAAACTGAAATCTATTGTTCTGTCTAATACACTTTGGAACGAGAGAGAACAGATATATGGAGATCTACTACCATTTCCCTTTTGGTCTTTTCTAATGCCCAGTTTCTTTCTTTCTGTATCTCTCCATAGCTTTTTTTCCTGGTACTGGTAGTTCCATACTACCTTTATGTACACTTTCTGGTAACATTTCTCTCTCTGATTCCTATAGGTGGGTTTTTTTCCCCCCTGTTAGAGCTTCTTTAAACCTTTTCTATACTGTAATCACATTAGCTTTTGTTGCTCTCTATTTTTCCTCATTGGAATTATTTATAATTGTGCTTTTAGCGTTTCTCTTTTTTTGGAAATCTTTTCATTTTAGATTTTCTTGTCATAAAATTTTACTTATCACTGCTTTCAGTTTATTACTGTTCAGTCTAAAAAACAAACAAACCATGGTATTATGTTATTTTCAGCTTTGTTTTCTACTAAAATCAAGAAGCTTGGTATCACATCCATTTTACATTATCATTTCTTCTAATCTCATTTTTAGAAATTTCTGAAATGATTTTTTTTTTTTAAAAAAAAATTGATTTATATGCTGCCCTACTCTGGAGACTCAGGGCTGCTTACAGTGCGTTAAGCAATAGCCTTCATTCTTTTGTATATTTTTATACAAAGTCATCTTATTGCCCCCACAAACTGGGTCCTCAATTTACCTACCTTAGAAAGGATGGAAGGCTGAGTCAACCTTGAGCCTGGCGAGATTCGATCTTACTTTAATTGCAGACAGCTGGTGTTAAATTACAGTGCTTAGTCTGTTTAGCTATCCAGGCTCAAGCTATCCAGAAATGTGATCATGTTGGAGTCTGCACATGTATGTTGAAGGTTATAATGTTTTAATCAGTGTTCTTAACTGGTGTAGTTAACGTTTGGGTTTCGGGCAAGATTCTAGTGTGTCTCTCCTTGATTCTTTGGCTAGCTGTTCCAGGCAGAATATTTCATTTGTTCTGTGGATTTCTAATGCTTACTGGATCCAACAAAAATCATTCCAACTGTCTCATTGGGCCTGGAAGCTTCTAATATTTTCATATATATAGTCTCCTTGAATTTCCTGGGAAACATATTTGTCCTTGTGGCTTTCTTCATGCTCATTTCCTAGAATTACGTATTTTTCTTTGAACAGTTGAAAAGTCATCCTTCTTTTCTAAGATTCCTTGCATTCTGTCATCTTTCTGCTCCCCCCAAATCAATTTAAAAGTTGCTATGCCACTCTTCTGACATGTGCCCGAAGTTTGGTACATCTTGTTTCAGATGCCATCCATTCTTTTGTAAAGACTTGGCTTATCCCAGAAAATATCCAATGCCTCATGAATCTAAACCTTTCCTCCTGGCTTCATTATGTCAACCATGCTCTGAGACTACTCAGCCTTGCTTGTCTAATTGGCCCTGTGTGTGGAACAGTCACGACTTATCTGGTAAAAACATTCCTGTTAAATAGCAAACCATCTTGAGGTATGAATCATATCTATTGAATTAAGTCTGTTTTCTAGGTGATTGAAGTCATACAGGTTGATTAGAACTCGGTTAACTAAATATATTACCTAGCCTTCTTCAAATAGTTTTCCCCATTTCCTGCATATATATATATATATATATATATATATATATATATATATATATATATATATCAACCAACCATGTTTAACCACAAAGATCCCCATTTACAAAGCACCCGTCTTCCCAAATCAGATAATCAGAGCCATACTAAGCAGGGACCAGAGGAAATGTGAGGTGATCTATCATATTATCCTTAGCCATGACAACTTACATTGATGAGAAAAGATGGCTTGATGGGGACAAGATTTTTAATTTTTTTCTTTGGCAAAACAGGAGTTTTAATTTTAGTCAGAATGAGAAGAAATTTTCCTATGATGATTCCAAGTTTATTTAGGTAGGACAATCTATTGTGGCCTCTCTTTGTAGGAAACAGTATTAAAATCAAAGATTCATCAAATACTACATAAGTTCTCATCACAAAGTCTCTTTTAAATCAAGCTCAGCTCCTGGTGACTTCATGGATATACTTTTCATGGCAACAACATGACACTGACTTTTTTGGGAATGTTTTTTCAAGTTACTTGTCTAGCCAATTTCCCTAATTTTATCACATCCAGGTATTAACCAGGTCTGGTGGCTTTTCCATTTACTTCTAATAATGGTCATCCAAATAATTCTGGAAGTCTACATATAGGCTAAGGTTTTTTTTGTTTTAAAAAAAGAGGATATAAGAAGGTATATAAAAATGATCTAGTATTGACTATAATTTCAGGTCAGTGTGTAAATGATACTTGCAATTTGCTTAACTTTGGTTAGAAATTCAATTCAGGTGATTTATTTGAAAACAACAAAGCTGGTTGGATGTGATGGTATCTATTATTTTATTCTGATAAATCAGTTTTTTAAGCACTTTATTGTCATTTATATTAAAAGCAGGGTAAATGGGAGGACATAGTAAATATCTTCCTGTTTTCAGTTGATTCTTACATACTGTATCTTAACAACTCTAATTTAATTATTATAGATCTTTAAATGGATTTGGCATGATCTGCCTCCTTAATTCTTCACCCCACCCTAATTGCTGCTATGTTGATGAAGAATTGTGAAGAAAAGTATTACTAGTGGATTTATTGCATTTATTTTTCTATAAAATGTTTTTCTTTATCTAGATGTAGTATTAGCAAAATCCTATAATGCAGAATCCATAATAGTTGATCACTTCAAGGTACTATATTCTATTGTATGACTCACATTTAAAAAAATCTAATTTTGTGGCTTCTTGTCACGTGTGCGCCTTGGAAATGGTAGTTCTTTGTAGAATTAAAGGCCTTTTTATATTTTTTAAAATTCATATTTATCTGGAACTGCATGAAGATGACGTTTATATTTAAACAGAGACTATTGGTTCAGCGGAGGAAATCACTATTGTAAAAAAATAGGCAAGTGCACATTGGTTGCTTTAAGGCTGTGGATACTGCATAAGGAGAAGGAAAGTCAGCCTGTGGTCTTTGGGGCACATATAACTTAAGTCTAATTTAATTTTTCCTTTGGCCTAACTTCAGAAACTTTGTATAGTACATGTAGTGTATTGAATAGTTTCTGTCTCGGTGTGCATCCTGAGGAGGGCGATGTAGAAAGGAACAGGCTGCTATATTGGGGAAAGGGGACAAAATGATGCTAGAGAAAAAATCAGTGGCTCTGCTCAGTTTTGACTCTTCTTCCACCCACAATTTGCTTTAATTCTACTCATCTTTGACACATGCCCCTCTACATATCGTTCTCAAGGAAATTCATCTTTCAACTAGAAAATGTTGCCAACCTGTGCTATCCATTGACATCAGTTTTCAAGAAACTTAGTTGTGTAATCAAAGCACAATTAGAGCTTCATGATGGAAACATTGGTTCAAATATATCTGATGGTATATATAATGCTATCAATTAGGAGATTGCTGGGTTGCAATTGTCTGATTCTTCTTCTAGAAATGATGTCTTGATTTTGCACATGCTCTGTTCTTTCGCTTTAGTCCCTTCTGTTGTTTTCACATTCCTCCCTCATTATTGCACAGAAGTATTAATTTAGTTAAGTATAAGGCTGTGTTTAATTTTATAATACATTTCTCGTTCATATCCATTGAAGAATACTTTCTTTTTTCCCTCCCTTTTCTTTCATGCTTTAGGAGAAGTCGATAATTACTGATTTAGCTGTGGAAGTCTTAGAACTGTGGTTCTTAGAATGGCATGGAATTACTGACTGCTAAGTAAGTTGATAGTATTTGCTATACATTTGTTTAAAAGAAGCAAATTGTTTAAATATATGCAATAGAAGGCTGATCTGATGTAATGTGGGACCAAGTCAAAGATATTTACTTTGATTTTATTGTTAATTATTGGGTCAAATAATCCTCTCCTACATTTTGAAATAATTATTGCAAATATATTTTAAATAATAGAATATTCTTGCTTGCTATGTTGTATAGGCAGTCATTTGTGCTAAATAGATGTTCTTTGCATATTGGATTGCATTATTTAAAGACTGTGGAAATCTGAAATTGAATGGTTGAATTTCCCACACAGGCAAAAACTGCCATGGTGTTGGACTAATGACTCATATGCTTTTATTTCCCATTACTGTAACGGAATTGGATATGTTTCTCAATATTAACTCTGTTTTAGAACATGAAATTCTAGCCCTCATTCTCCATAAATGTCTAAAGTCAAACATTTTCCTAAATTGGATATTACAGTGTTAAATATTTGGCTTTTAGATTATATATTGAAATAATTGAAACGTAGTATAACAAGGCATACAGTAACATTCTGTAATTTTTAAAAAAGGAAAGAGTTATTACATTTGGAAGCTCGCTGCTGGAAATGAAATTTATAAAGAGATTTATTCCCTGTAGATCATATTATATCAATGCCAGCAATTTTTCAGTAGAACTTGTTTATCCACAGGGTTGGCATATATATGAATATAGAAAGTTGCTGTACATTTTCATCTGATCATTAGCTACTGTAGCTCAGTATTATCAAAACAGATCAATGGCTTTTCAAGAATTTAGAGTAGTATTTATGCAACAATTCAGCTTTTCAAAAAATGTGTTCTAATATTTGTATTTTGATAGAGCTTAGAGAAATTTGAATAAGCTGTAACCATCTGTAACTTAAGTTCTTGTGTGGTTAGAAGTGGCTAGCTGCACTGTGTGGAAAAGGTTGGTTAAGCCTAGAAGACTAGGCTCCCAACTTCTGATATTTATATATAACTTGAGTGGATAAACAAAGTTGTTTCATCTTAGGATGCCTGTGAGACTTTTGCTTTTGGAGAGGAGAAAAAAACAATCTAGATTCAAACAGAAACCAAGATGCTTTCTACATATGTTATGAAAATCTAGCATGTAAATTAGGCTGACTAACTGTTTTATTTAAAATCCTAGGTTCATAATTTGCTACCTTCCCTTATTCTCTTTTATTTTCCCTTTCCAAAATAAGTTGCTTTTTTTGTAACTGGACATTTGGATCTATTCTTTTAAAAGATAATTTCTCACGATAGTTGAGGGCTTTCACAAGAAGGGATGAATCTCTTCTCTCCTTTTGCTGTTGCTTTGACTATCTTAAACAGAAGTTATTCGAATAACTATTTCTACTAAATAAATGTTGCAATAAATAATAAATAAATTCTTCATTTTTTTCTTTACAAAGATGTGTTTTTTAAAAAGAAACCCACCATTTTAAAATACAAGGTATTGTTTTAGAGAATACCATTTCTGTCAGGAGACGACCAAAGGAAATACTGGGAGAATTAATCATGTGACTGAGAATTTGAGCTGCTTGACAGATGGTGAGTACATTGTCACAGTTCTGAAAAATAACACAATTTCTGTTTTACTTAAAGAAAGACCCTGAACAACTCATAAATATCCTTGATGTTATAGGAATGGGTATTTCAGAAGTCTCATTATTTTGTCAACCTTTTGTGAGTACTCACTCCCACCAATCTTCAGCCAGTAATTTCAGCTAAATTTCCTGTGCATTATTAAGCTTTTGGAAGATAACTAGTTTGAAGAATCCTAACTAAACAACATGGTTAGAAGAAACTAAAAACATTTATGTTCTCTCTGCTTTAATGTTCTGACAAGACATTAAAAGTGGATCCAAAATATGCCAGCATATATAGAATTTATATAGTTTATGAGCTTATGGGTTCTTTATCCTTTTCCACACCTTTGAGCTTTATCTAAGTGGAACAAAATATCAGCACCTTGGATAGCAACTTATCAGTATTGAAGGGCTTATCTTTAACTTAAAAGGATGCAGTGGCTCAGTGGCTAAGACGCTGAGCTTGTCAATTGAAAGGTCGGTAGTTCAGCAGCTCGAATCCCTAGTGACATGTAATGGGGTGGGCTCCCATTACCTGTCCCAGCTTCTGCCAACCTAGCAGTTCGAAAGCACATAAAAAATGCAAGTATTAAAATAGGGACCACCTTTGGTGGGAAGGTAACAGCGTTCCGTGCGCCTTTGGTGTTTAGTCATGCCAGCCACATGACCACCGAGATGTCTTCGCATAGCTCTGGCTCTTCGGCTTTGAAACAGAGATGAGCATCGCCCCCTAGAGTCAGGAACAACTAGCACATATGAGTGAGGGGAACCTTTACCTTTTTATCTTTAACTTACACAAACACACATGCACATGCGCATGGGCGCGCACACACACACACACACATATGAAAGGAGAAAGGCTTAAAACAAAATTCTAAATGATTAGGATTATTTGCACATTTTGAGAACCATGTACAACTAAGTAATGACCCTAGTTGTGTTACTGCAGCATTGATTAAATAATTGATCTACTTGAACCTAAATAAGAGATTTGTTGCATTTGCTGAACGAAATATGAAGAAATCGGTGATTACTGCAAGAAAAACAGAAATAGGGGTGATTGAAGCAGAGTTTGGGACAATGTTCATCAAATGGCTGATTTCATTTATGTTTAGAATAATATCAAAAGAAATCTGACTTTGTTAGATTAATCACACTGCAAATACTATGGTTTCTCTTAAAACATAAATATTTTAATAAAAATTTATTTGTGGTGTACATTGTTACCTTTGCTTGTGATCAGATCTTGGGACAGCATATAACCTAAATCCTACCTGAAAAGTAAGATTGGGTTTGGGCTTTTTGGTCTATAATGTAAATTCTTTAATAACTAAGTAACTGGACCGTTTCAAAATGCAAGTAGAATCTAGAATTCTTCCTCTCTAGACAATGTATATGTTGAAAATCAGTATGTCCAAGAAATAACTGCAACCCATTCATTTACTGCCATCTTCAGCTGCTCTTTTAACATTAGATTTCACAAAGCACTTCACTTGTTCTTGCTTAAAATGCAACACTGGATCAGCAATTGGAAATTAACTTGTCATCAAATCTGCACAGAACACTAAGCCGGAGTTTGAATTAATAATGGCTTAGTCTTCATCTCTAGTTTACAATACATGAATTTTAACAACTGTTTTTAGCAATTCCAATAAGTGGGGCTTCAGGAATGCTGTTAAGGGGTGCTGTTCTTCATATAGATGTGAAGCCAGGGGAACTTCAAAGTATTATTACCACATCCACAGAGTTTTCCTTCTGTGCTTGTGGCATGAGATTTTGTCTTGTATTGTGTCAATCACCTGGGGATCTTTATGTTATGTCTGTAAGGATAATTGGAGTAATTGCCTTTAAAATCTAATTGTTGAGTTTTAAGAAATGCACTTTAAGAAGAACCTCCCGGGAGGTTACACGAGGCTGGCTCCAGGGGATTATAAGTGCTTCTTTGAGTGAGGGTGCCTTTCCCGCCGCCTTGAAAGAGGCAGTGGTGAGGCTCCTCCTCAAGAAGCCTTCCCTGGACCCGACTGAATTAGCTAACTACTATCCGGTCTCCAACCTTCGTTTTGTGGCGAAGGTTGTTGAGAGTGTGGTGGCACAACAGCTTCCCCGGCACCTGGATGAAACTATCTATCTGGACCCGTACCAGTCGGGTTTCAGGCAGGGGTACAGCACAGAAACGGCATTGGTTGCGTTGGTGGATGATCTCTGGAGGGCTCGGGACAGGGGTTACTCCTCTGTCCTGGTCCTATTAGATCTCTCAGCGGCTTTTGATACCATCGACCATGGTATCATGCTGCAACGGTTGAGGGGGTTAGGAATAGGGGGCACCGTCATGCGGTGGTTCTCCTCCTTCCTCTCCGACCATTCGCAGTTTGTGTTGGCGGGGGCAGAGGTCGACCTCGAGGCGCCTCGCATGGGGAGTGCCACAAGGGTCGGTCCTCTCGCCCCTTCTGTTCAACATTTATGTGAAGCCGCTGGGTGAGATCATCCGTGGTTTTGGGGTGAGAGTCCATCAGTACGCTGATGATACTCAGCTGTACATCTCCACCCCAGACCACCCCAACGATGCCCTTGATGTGATGTCTCGCTGCCTGGAGGCCGTGTGGGTCTGGATGGGAAGAAATAGGCTCAGACTCAACCCTTCCAAGACCGAGTGGCTGTGGCTTCAGGCATCCCGATATAGTCAGCTGGTGCCATCGCTGACTATTGGGGGTGAATCTCTGCCCCCCACAGAGAGGGCTCGCAATCTGGGTGTCCTCCTGGACGCACGGCTATCTTTAGAAGAGCACATGACGGCCGTGGCCAGGGGGGCATTTTATCAGGTTCGCCTGATTCACCAGTTGCAGCCCTTTCTGGACCGGGATGCCTTGCGCACGGTCACTCACGCCCTTGTCACCTCCCGGCTAGACTGTTGTAATGCTCTCTACATGGGGCTCTCCTTGAAGAGCACTCGGAGGCTCCAACTGGTCCAGAACGCGGCCGTGCGGATGGTTATGGGCGCAACTTGTTGTGCCCACGTGACACCCCTCCTGCGCGAGCTGCATTGGCTCCCAGGGGTTTTCCGGGTGCGATTCAAGGTGTTGGTCACCACCTTTAAAGCGCTCCATGGCATAGGACCCAGGTACCTGCGAGACCGACTTCTGCCACCAATAGCCTCCCACCGGCCAATCCGCTCCCACAGAGAGGGTCTCCTCAGGGTGCCATCGGCCAAGTTATGTCGGCTGGCGACACCCAGGGGGAGGGCCTTCTCTGTGGGAGCCCCTGCCCTGTGGAATGAACTGCCCCTGGAAATGCGTAAGATCTCCGACCTCCGTGTATTTCGCTGTGCCCTCAAGACCCTGCTATTCCGCCAGGCCGGGCTATCAATGTAAATTTTAAATTGGGTGTTTTAAATTTTGGGGGTTTTAAATCTGAGCCAAAATTATTTAATAATTTTAATTATTTTTAAATTGATGTCTGTCTTTGTGCTTTTAATAGGCTGTACACCGCCCTGAGTCCTTCGGGAGAAGGGCGGTATAGAAATAAAATTATTATTATTATTATTATTATTATTATTATTATTATTATTATTATTATTATTATTATTATTATTATTATTATTGATATTTAATTGGTTCATTGCTAAAAACTCATTGGAAAAAGTGTGAATACAAACTAAATAATTTTTAATTATTAGTACTGTAAGTATCTTGTTATTGATTTTGATCCAAACTATATCAGGCTTGCTGATAACAGATGGGAATCATTCCTATTTTCTGTGTTTTTCCACTAGAGGGTTGTGCATACAATGACAGAATATTTTTAGTTTAGAATTACGGTTAGTAATATTCAACTTTGGTAAAATAATCACATCAGTGAAAATTTTGAAAGACTACTGTTTGTCCTCAGATTATAACGGTGATTATGATGGGAATTTTGGTCATTAAATAATGAAGTTGTAAAATATGGCATCACATGACTACCATTAATGATGGCAATTCTGGTAGTCCTAGTTGCCATCATTAAGTGGGATATGTAGCCTAGGCAACAGTCTGATAAGAGGTAGCTCAGTTTGCGGGGTGGGGTGGGGGAATACGTATGGGAAGCATTTCAGAAGGGACTCTCCTTAGTTTTCCAGAGGCTAAAAAGAGAAGAGGGGAAAAAATACTTTCAGTCTTGCAAGATTCTGTTCATATAACCTTACAGCAAAGTTCATCTAGGTGTGTTTCTTGTCTGGACTACCTTGTAAGGCTGACAGTCACAACCTGTTCATCTCTATACAGATCCTTATTGCCTCTATGCACTGGATAAGCAACTAAAGAAGAACATGACTGGCTCAGGATTCTGGGAGTTGAAGTCCACATGTCATAAAAGGGCCATAGTTTCCCAGCCCTGAACTAAAGCAACACTTGTACAACCCAGGGCAGAGATTTGTAACATAGCATGCTAAGGATTCAGTTCACCCCATGCCAACAGAAGACCTCATCTGGTTATTGCATGTCGCTGTTAAATAGCAGTGGAGGAGGAAAAAAAAAGTTCTGAGTCACCCCATTTAGTTAGGGTCTAGGCTTATCTCTCCCTCCGATGCCAATTAGAATTCTCCTACTTAGCGGAAAGAGAAGCACTGTAAAACTGGGCCTCTCAACCTCCTGAGCTGATTTAGAAGCTCCTGAGAAATCCAGGAGAGCCTGGATGAGTGTATCACCCTCCAGAAGTCATCCAGAAATGCAACTAATGCTGTTTAGGTATTGAATGGAAAGAAGTGCAGATAAGAACTAGCAGACACTACCTTCTTAGCTAAACTATTTTCTTATAATGTCTGAACAAGGAAAATACAGTTTAAGTATGCTCTGGAAGTCTGGCAACAAAATACTCTTTGCAAGAGCTGCCCAAAAGTAGTTTGCTTGTGCAGATTTTATGGGAAACAGTGGTTTAAGAACGTGAAAGAAATGAAATATTCAAGCTTGTTGCTCATTGTTATTCCAACAAGACCTAGGAAAGGGGTTTGGAATCAAGAACACTCTGTGTAAATTAAACTTTTATGTCTTCTGGATGCTCATTAAAGTAACTGTGGTAGAAAATGAAATTGATGTGGGCCTCCTGGGCCACGTACTAATTTAAGTTATTTATTTTTGTGTGGGTGGCCAGGACTACTTGCACATAAGAACTTCAGAGAGAACTAGAATATTTATCAATTTCATAAGTAATAGTTTTGTAAGTTAAATAGTTCTCCAGGGTCAAAGAGCTGCAGAAAACTATACCTTTCAGGATTTCTCTTTCTGGTAAATGGAGTAAATTAACTTTGTGACTCACACATTATAAAGCAAATATATTTTCTTTGTTTCATTCTTTTAATATTTGTATTCCTCCATTCAGCCTCAAAATAGGAATTTTTGTTTAAAAAAGTAGTGCTTTCTCTCAGGCTTGCAGTCCAATGCTTTGGATAGTTTGGCCAGTGTACAGAATGAAATGATATTATCTACTGATGTGCATAGAATGAAATGAGGGATATTATTGGGGGGAGGGAGGATGACAGTGGGTAAGAGCCAAATATATCTGTGTTGGCAGATGAATGGAGGCAGGAGAAGAAGGGACAGTGTTGGTAAAATTTGGGAAAGGTGGTCTGGTGAGATATATAATGTATTGTAGTGTTTTTCAACCTTGACCACTTTAAGAGAGGTGGACTTCAACTCCCAGAATTCCCCAGCCAGCCAGCCAGCAGGCTGGAGAAATCTGGGAGTTGAAGTCCACCACTCTTAAAGTGGCCAAGGTTGAGAAACATTGCTGTGGTGGGACCATAATAGGAACAGCTGAGGAGGGGGAGGGAAGGAAAAACACTAACAAAATTGAAACTGGTTGTGCTGGGGGATATGCTGGAAACTGATGGATGGAAGCTAGAAGAAGAAGGCACTGCATACTACCTTTGCTCTACTCACCTTATATGAATTTTATTTCATCTCAAACCTGGAACAATCAAACCATAACTGACCTGAAATAGCTTAGTAGAATTTCTGGAATGCAAGTGTTTGTTCTGGGTTTGAAACAAAGCCTATTTTCTATTTCATTCACACCATGAAAGGGAAGACCAAATAACAATTTCACCTTCGGAAAAGACAGTGCCCCAGCTCCAGTTGTCATAGTAACAGCAAGTGAAGGTGACAGTTCTTCATTGTGCTTCTGTTTCACAGGGCAGCTGGTCATTTTAAAATTCTGTATATGTCCCCTATAGTGCCCTGTCCAGAATTTTAATGCTGTAGAAGAGAAGCATAACCATAGATTTCAGAATGGGAAAAAAATCTAGGCTTTGACATCTTTGGTTTTATCATGAGTTGCATTTGTGTATTTAAGTAAATATAATGCTTCAAACAGTGATGATGAAAAGGAAGTTCAAAGAACAATGTTAAATGTACATTTACTTGCTCTTGTCTTATCTCTCATTTTTCTTCTATATTTTCTTCATGCTCCAACTCTTATGCTTTTTGAAATCATAGAATAAGGATTCAGTTTTGCAAACATCCTCCCTCTGATAATTTATAATGCTGGGAAATTAAGGTTTTAGCATCCAATTCTGGCTTTAAATGCATTTGTTCATAAGACTCTGTCTTCTGCAGCCAGAACTAGGGCCCCTCCCCCACCTTTCTTGAACTTTCTTGCTATTAGCCATTGTAAGGCCTTGTTGTTATCTGCTTTGCCAGCTAATTTTTTATGTACAGGCCATGGAATACTTTACCTTGCCATGTCTCTTTTCTATTTTCCTTTGGTTTTTCTTGTAGGGCAGTTTGGTCTCTTCAGTACTCAGTAAACCTACATGTTATACTAGTTTCAGTGCATCTTATTCACTGTCCTTCAGGTATTCTTTCAATGGCGTTTTTTTCTTCAGCTGTCTTATAGAATAGAATAATAGAATTGGAAGGGACCTTGGAGGTCTTCTAGTCCAACCCCCTGTTTAGGCAGGAAACCCTACACCACTTCAGACAAAGGGTTATCTAATCTCTTCTTTAAAACTTCCAGTGTTGGAGCATTTATAACCTCTGGAGACAAGTTGTTCCACTGATTAATTGTTCTAACTGTCAGGAAATTTCTCCTTAGTTCTAAGTTGCTTTTCTCCTTGATTAGTTTCTACCCATTGGTTCTTGTTCTACCCTCAGGTGCTTTAGAGAATAATTTGACTCTCTCTTCTTTTTGGCAACCCCTGAGATATTGGAACACAGCTATCATCTCACCCCTAATTCTTCTTTTCATAAGACTAGACATATCCAGTTTCAGCAACCGTTCTTTATATGTTTTATCCTTGAATCCCCTAATAATCTTTGTTGCTCTTCTCTGCACTCTTTCTAGAGTCTCAACATCTTTTATACATTGTGGTGACAAAAATTGGATGCAGTGTTCCAAGTGTGGCCTTACCAAGGCATTATAGAGTGATGGTAATACTTCACGTGATCTTGCTTCTGTCCCTCTCTTTATGCAGCTTAGAATTGTGTTGGCTTTTTTTGGCAGCTGCAGCACACTACTGGCTCATATTTAAATGATTGTCCACTAGGACTCCAAGATCCCTCTCAAAGTCATCACTATTGAGCAAGATACCACATACACTGTACCTGTGCATTTTGTTTTTCTTGCCTAAATGTAGAAACTTACTTTTTCATTTTTAATTTCATTTTGTTAGATAGCACCCAATGTTCAAGTCTGTCAAGATCCTTCTGTATCTTAAGCCTATCTTCTGGAATGCTGGCTATTCCTGCTAGGTTGGTGTCATCTGCAAATTTGATGAGTTTCCCATCTATCCCCTTCTCCAAGTCATTGATGTAGATGATGAAGATTACTGGGCCTAAAACAGAGCCCTGATGTACTTGTAACATTCCACACCCAGCCATTTTTCCTGGTAAGTAGAGTCTGTCAACATCCCTGAGTGAATGAAGGGCCTGATTCATTGTCATTATTTTTCTGGTTGCCTTATCCAGGGTATTTAATTCTGCTTGAGTCCAGTCCACTATTCCAACTGTGTATCTAATGATTGGGATTGCCCAGGTGTTAACTGTCTTGATGGTGTTTCTTCCATTGAGTTCGGACTTTTAACATCTTATTCATCCTCATGCTGTATTCACTTCTAATTTTCTTCTTCACTGTAGTGTATGTGATATTGTCATGTTCTCAGTTGAAAGATGCCTAGGTATTTGTAGCAATTGTCTTCACCCAGACTCTTGATGTTATTTCCATTGGGCATTTTGATTCCTTCAGTTTTCCCTATTTTTCCCTTGTTGATAATGAGGGTGGCACATTTGTCCAGTTCAAATTCCATTGCAATACCTTGGCTGTATATACAGATAGCGTTTAGTTGCAATTCTATTTCAGATGGTGTTTTTCCATATAGCATCAGATTGGCCATGTAAAGAAGGTGTGATAGCCTGTCAGATGTTTTTGAAGTTTGATTGCCATGGCCTGACTTTTTCGGTATTGTTGACAGAGGAATCAATGCAATGACAAATAATAGTGCTAGGTGTGAAAGATTCTTAAAAGATACTTGAAGATTCCTCTCTCAATATTAACCTCTCTTAGTTTATCATCATTGACAAGCAACCGTGTCTTGCATTCGGCCACTGATCTTTGCACAAAGCTTGTGATGCTTCTACTGACTCCTGTTACTTCTACGCACTTGATTATTCAATCATGTGGCAGGGAATCGAGTGCCTTCCTGTAATCAATCCAAACTATTCAAGTTGGTCTTCCTTCTCTTGCAGTTTTCCAAAAAACATCTTGTTTATTAAGAGCTGATCTTTTGTTCCTGTGCTGTTTGGGCTGTTTCCTTTCTGTTCATGTGGAAAGAGTTTGCTTGCTGTTGGACTGCTTCAGCTACTACATCAGTTAACAATGGTTAGTTAGTAGATAATGGGCTTTGCCTGTTTGTTTTTTTAAACATACTGGCCATGTAATACTTTGCCTTGTTATGTACCATATTTTTCGGAGTATAAGACACACTTTTCCCCCTAAAAGAAGCTGAAAATTTGGGTGCGTCTTACACTCCGAATGTAGCTTTTTCAAAGCTTTTTTTCAGCCCTAACGAGACACTAGCGAGTGAAGCAAGCGATCTTCGTGCTTTGCCTGCTTTTCTCATTGCTGCTCCCTCAGCTGTGCTTTAGAAGCTGTTTTTCAGCCCTAACGAGGCGCTAGTGAGTGAAGCGATCTTCCACACTTGCTTTTCTCATTGCTTCTCTCTCCAAAGATCAGCTGTGCTTTAGAAGTTGTTTTTTATCCCCAAGTAGGGGATAAAAAGTGTGCGCACACTCAAAAACAAGCGAACTAATGTGCTGAAACTGACGAGACTAAGGACGCTAGCCAGATGAATACCTGGTAGGCAGATTTCCTATTTTCCTCCCCAAAAACTAAGCTGTGTCTTATACTCTGTTGTGTCTTATACTTCAAAAAATACGGTAGGTTTTGCCAGAGGTTAGCAATATTCAATTACACCTCCCCCCCCCAGTATGTTGTTAAACTGCTTGTCAACGAGTAGGTGTAGACCAATGTTTCAACCAAAAACCATGCAGTGAATCTTCACCTGGTGCTGACTAATTCTGGGTCGTCTTCTCCCTTTTCTTCACAATTGCTGCTGTTATTACAAGTTCTTTTATTCATCCTTTTCTTTATTCTCACCCACCTCCTTTATCAAAGCTGCAGTCTTATTATATTATTATATTTCTTTGGGTTGCCCTGAACTGCACTGTTTCTTCTTTGTCAGATGTTGACTAGTTCACTAGATCAGTCTTTCCACTGATGGATTGGTAGAAATGTTTCTGATTTGTCTGAAATTGGAGATTCTGCCTATAGTGTGCAGCTTGAGTTTCATATCTGATTTTCTTCGTATAACTGTTATTTGTTGTTTTGTTATTTCCAATGCTTCCTTAATCTTACTTGTTTCTGGTTATATTTCTTGATCAGGTATTCTTCTTGCTGTTCAGTTTCTTTTATTTCATCTGTTCTAGCTTGCTTGCATCTGATCTTAGCATGCTGGTCTTATTTTCCAGCCAGACCTTTCATTTTGATGATGACTGTTCATTATTATTATTTTACAAATTCAGTTCTGAACATAAGAGATGGCAGGGTAAATAGAAAACCAGTTGTTGCTCTCTGTGTTAATTAACTTTCTGTGATACTATATATTGATTTGTAAATTATATCTCGATATATAGGGCAAATAGAGAAAAATAAAAAAAAAATCTCTATTCTAATATAGATTTAAATGTTCTTTATCATAATTCTGGTGAATTATTTCCTTTTTCACGGATCTGCAACTCTTGGATCTTGTGTGCCTGATGAATTGTGGCCATTTGATATCTAGCAAGTATTTGAACATAGAATATAGTGACTAATATGCAGCTAGACAATGTTCATGGTGAAATTAAATAAAACAAATTAGAGATGCATCTTAAGCATCTGATTGTTATCACATACAGAAACAAAGAACAAGTCAGGAACTTGTCTTCTGTAATGCTCCTTACCTATCCTCCTTTGGGATTGTATTCATTATTAATGAGGAACTCCTACGCATAACCATTTGTTTGAAGAGAGAAGTATATATTCTAGTGCCACTGTTGAACAGAAGGCTGCATTGACTGATTCATTGTCCCTTGAGGTGCTAATAGAACAACAAATGTTCTTGAGATACAAGAACATTTGAATAACTGAATAAAACTTCTTGTCATAGACCTTTATACATGGAATGATGTGGATTGTGTGTAAATAACAAAAGAAGGACAACATGTGTGGAAGAAATAATCAAAGTAGGCTATAGAAAGTAGGAATGTTTTTCTGCTTTCTCAAGTAGAAAACTTCCAACTTACCTTAGGTTAACTCCAATTACTAGTGACATTGATTTTCTTTGCCCACTTTCCAGCTGATTGTGGATGATCACTGAGTGAAGGCTTAGTGTTGGACTGCTCACACTCTGACTCTTATTTAGTGACTTTGAATTGCCTGAATATACAGTATATATCGGGTTTTTCTCATATCTGATATGGGTACCTTTACTTTTTTAAAATGCTTTTTATTAAAGTTTCATAATGCTAAAACATAATATCAAGTGAAATCATAAAAAAAGAAACAAACATTGATCTTTACATCTTCTTCTTGTCAACATTTTCGCATCAGTAATCTATATTTATACATTTTCTCTTTCTTATTTTAATCTATCTCTTATACATATATTCCTAGTATATCATATTCTCCTAATCTAAATATTTTATTTACATTTAACATAAAGGTACCTATTTTCCTTTCCACAACTTATATCTTCCCATTTGTTTCCATATTTCTCCACCTAATTTAACCATTGTTTAGTTTTCTTCCCCCCTTCTTTCTTTTTCCTCTTTCTCCTCCAACCATTTATACCATTTCTCCCAAACTAAGTAATAATCTGTTTCATCTTTTTCTTGTATCTCCTTTGTGAGCTTATCCATTCCTGCACATTCCATAATTTTTCTGATCACCTTGTCTTCTGATGGTATGTCATTGTTTTTGTAAACATCAAAAAGGAACTTATTATCACATGTGGTGGTCCTGCCAGAAGGTAAAACAATTTTGGCAAACAATTAAAATACAAATAGAAGAAATTATAAATCAATAAATAGAAAAGAGGCCAGAAACTTTCATACTGGGAATAATTACCGGGCCATATGAAAAAGAAATAAGATACTTAATTATTCACATATTGACAGCAGCATGAATAGTTTTCTCGCCCAAAACTGGAAAAACAATGACATTTTCCTGCTGGTTTCAGTCTGTTTTATTTGTAGGTTGCAAATAAAATGAAGGATCCATTGTGAGGATTGTCCTCAACAAATTGTAAGTGAGCATTAGCAAACTGATAATAGCACCATCTGGCACATCTATATGATGTCATGTAGATGTTAAATAGAAATAGAGAGGAAGAGAAAAGCCACAAAGGACATCCCCAGAATAGAGGCCTCTGATTTGACCTCTTTCCCTCATCAATATTGATTGAAATCATCCTGGAGAAAGGCCATTCCCAATTCTCTGAGCCCCGACTGTCTAAAAGCTGCTGAGGGATTAAGGAACACCTAGGTGGATGTGCTATCCCCTGCCAAAGGATATCAACAAATACAATCATTAGTTTGTCAGTAGTATAGCCAGACCTGAATCCTGGCTGAAAGAGGCCAACTAATCGGTTTCTTCTAGATCCTTCTGGAGCATTTTCTTAACATTTTAATAATCATGTTGCTTTTATTAACTATTATGGCCCTACTATGGACCATCCAATTTTTAAAATAAGCATATGATATATCTTTTTAGTTTAGCTGCAATGAAATAATTGTGGATGGAACCGTTAATCAAGTTTTAGATTTATTAAATTATGATATAGTTCCACCTAAATTTATTTCTCTTATGTAGAATATGTTACAAGCTTCTGTGCTGGAATTTAACCTGGTGAATATATGACAACTTTTAATACTCTTTTTCCCCCGAACTGTGCTTGTTTGCATTTTTTTAAAAAATCTCAATCCTGAATAAACCGCATAGATAAAAATAATATATGCAATAATAACACCAAACAGTTTGTTAAAAACACTTGGTAAATTGAATATTTACTGAACTAATAAATTATTAGCCTTTCTTCCACAAGGCTTATATAATGGTATCTTACTGTGCTGAATGAAATGAGGCAGCTGAAAAGGGGTAGTACAGCAAGAGCTCAATTTTTGCAATTCTTTTTATTGGAATTGTCTTAAATACCATAATGAAACTCCACTGGAGTTTAGAAAACAACACATAGAATTCTACTTCTAAATCTGAATTTTCTTTAAGTGAATCACCCCCAATCATCCATATCCAACCAATTAAAGCATCCTGAATAATTTAACCCCTTACTTCTTCAAATTAATTTTTGAAGACAGGAAATCTGATTTTATCTTCTCTGACACAAACAATACTGTATAAATTTTAAACCCAGATTTAAAATCTGATATATCATTGGACTGCTTAGAAATCGAATAATAATCGTTGTGTTCTTATTGGCTGATAGAAAATTTACACGTTGTCCTAATTTCTCTTTAGCTGTTTAAGAGTTCTATTTCTAGAAGGATTTTTTCCAGGCTCCCTTAAAATTGATCTATAGTTGTTTTTCTTGGTTTGGGTACTCATGGCTTGTATATATCAGTGTTTAAACATACGTAAAAATGGTTCCAAACGGAAGAAAGCTGGTTTTGTGGCTTTTAAAAGCACAAGAATAAGCAATAACAAAGTGTATTTGTTACCTTGTATATCGGCATCATATAGGCTGCATGATTCTCCCTCCTGTTCTAATTGATTAAAATCAGCTAAGCAAGTTTTAAAACCATTTAACCAGATATTACAAGAGGAAGTTGGATTATCTCAAATGGCAGAATAGCAGTGTGTTCAATAAATGTGTGTTGAATAAATTATTGTTTTTCCCCATTTATTAGACACCTAAGACAATATTTTGAAAGAGTTGGCTGTGAATTTTATCAATATCAAAGAGTAAAGGAAAGACATCCCACTATTTGATTTAATATCCTTAAGTTTGTTAATATGATTTAATGAATAAGATTATGACATTAAGATCTGAATATGATTTTCAATTTTATATCAACACTTTGGAATTCATCACTATATGAAGAAATGCAGATTTATTGAATATGAGGTATAGAAAACAATCCTCTGCTCCAGGTTTTATGTGTTAATTCTTCGCTTTTGAACTGATTTTTTATAGATGCAATGGAAAAACTGATCAGTAGAATTCCATATTATTAAATATTAATGCTGTATCTAAAAATCTTTTTTTCTGTCCTGTTATTTTTTTCTTTCAGCTTGTTTTTCTTTTCCCTTTTTGCATTTTTTCTTTCTTTCTGTATATTAAAGCAAGACTTGCTGGTAATACTTATGAGAAGTACTTGAAGCAAGATGACATAAGTTATAATATCATAGAAACAGATATGAGAAAAATGATATTTGTAATTTGCTGTCTCACCATACTACACTGTACAACCCATGATGATGCATCATGATGAGATCATATATATGCAGATTATGTTCTTTGTAATAATCTGCATATACTGTCATAATGTACCTGTCATGTAATGTCATAATGCAACTGTCATGCTCCTCTCCCCCATGCCAATGTACTCTACCCTGTTTAGAGAGTAGTGAAAGTTTAGGCCATGGCCTCAGTAGTTTAGCCTAGCAAAGCTACACTTAATTGTAAGAGATATCAATGGTGCAGAAATTAAAAGTAGAGCAATCTTCCTCCCATATTCAAGATCCTGAACTCATTTTAAGGGAGGTGGCTAAGGAAAGTTCTGAAGAATAAAGAAGAGACATAGATAACCTTAGAAAAGCACAAGAGGACTTCTGGCTGATATTGTGGCGAGATTGGACATGAAGAGTGTGACTCCATGCTCCTGGCCGAGTTCTCTCTATTGGAGGGCTCCGAAAGGAGCTAAACCCACCCTGTAGGGGTGATGAAGAAAAGATGGGTGTCCTGCAGGTCTTGGAGAGCAGCAATTCTCCTGCTTGACCCAGGGTTTCTTCCCTCTCATCCACGACAAGGAGAAGAGGCAGCCATCGTGGCTGCCATGAAGCTGGGACAACTGAGGCAACAAAGAAAATTGAGCAAGAAGATGAGAAGGAGAAGACGATAAAGATAATGACTGATGAAATAAACCAAAGGAAAAGTACTTTAAGAGATTTAAAAATGGAATCGGATAACCTGGAAGATACTTTTGAAAGGGAGATAGGGGTTTGAGTGGACACTCTGGAGACCTGGCAGCTTAGGAGGATAGAGACGGGAGAAATATTCAGGCTGAATGGTGAAGACACAGATGCTGATAGAGACAAAGATCCAAGAGAAGAGTATGGGAGGCAAGCTAAAAACCGAATAAGAATTGAAGTATTAAAATGGGCAAGAAATGATGGATAGAAAAAAAATATTTTTTTCTTTTTTCCCCTTAATATAATGACAGCCTGATTAAAAACTAGAATAGAGGTAGAAATAAGAATGCACACCTTTATATAAAGCAATAGTTAGATGGAAATATTGGAGGATGAAAGATGGTATTATTAGGTATGTTTAAATAATAGCATTATTAGTACTTGAATAGCTGCATTGTGACTTTGAGTAACCAAATAAGGACTATGTCTTAATATAAACATGTGTATTAACACTAGGATTAGTGAAGGATGGCCTGATTAGAAGCTAGAATAGAGGTAGAAATAAGAAATAGGGGGAATATTAGTAGATATAATTTTTATATAATAGAATATAAGTAATAATTAGATGGAAAGATTAGAGGTTGAAAGATGGTATTACTATGTAAGCTTAATAATATCATTGGCATTAAAATGGAACATTGAAATAATGAATAACTACTCAAACATGTATATCAATACTAGGATTATATAAATTTGATTGTTGTTGTTGTTGTTGTTGTTGTTGTTATTATTATTATTATTATTATTATTATTATTATTATTATTATTATTATTGCTGTTTGTACCAAAATGAATTATACCCAGAGGCCACACTGTTCATGTAATGATATTGATGTATATTTAAAAATAAAAATCCAACTTTAAAAAAAAAAAGAAAAGCACAAAAGAATTTGAGTTAGAAGATAGATTGCTAGTATTCTTCAATAACTAAGGAGAAATTTTAGTCTGGGATCTCAATTTCTCTGAAATCAAGTCATCCTCATTCTCAGAAATTATTGACTTGACTATTATAACACGTAAGCAAATGCAGAATCTTCAAGATCTGGATTAGCAATAACGTCATCCATGAGTGCCAGGGTGTCAATGGCAAACTCCCTTTCCAATTACAGAAAAGGAATAAAAATTTTAAAATAACCTCCCAAAATCTCTCGGCAAAACATTGCCGATCAGCTGAGAGATTGATATTTTTATCTGAAATTTGGTTATGAACTTGCAAGATGTTGATGATCTCGCAGTAGATTGTAGAGTAAAATCATCGAATGTTTGCCAGATTCTTTTTTAATGGGTGACTTGTGCCATTGCACAGAGTTGCATGAAGGCCTCCAGCACAGGATGAGTCTTGAAATAATGGAAGTTCAAGTTACCAACTTTGCATTCACAGTCTTTCTACAACTGCAAGAAACAAGAGACCTGTCAATTGATTCTAGTAAAAAAGAATACAATAACCTTTTCACACATAATCTAAATAGTTTTGTTTTTGTATGTAAAACACATTCATTATGGCTTAGGGCTACATGAATCACCTAGTCAGTAATTCTCAATGTGGAATTAACATGCAACAGAAGTTTTGAAAGAAAATAGAATCAGAAGGGTTGTTAGCTAAGGTCACAGAAAAACTTTGGAAATGTCAGGCATAAAAGATTAAGTCAGTATGTGGAGGTGTAAGAAAGCTGACATTGCTACTCATGCCTATGCACAGGAATCTTCTCAACTAATGGTTAGCACCTGCTAGGAGTTAAGGGTCAACGGAATTCAAGTGAAGTTAGGCTGCTTGTGGCTACGTGGGGATTCTAGACTGATCCCTCTTAACTTCACTCCCAGGTTCTGCCGGTCCTTCCTTTACAGGAACCAACAGAATGAGCTGGAAAAGAAAGTGTAAATAAATATATGAAAAATGAAAATACGGTATTAGAAAACTTATTTTATAAGCTGTAATGAGTTTGTTGGTTTTAATTGACATAAATTATCGCATTCTGTGGCACTGTATGTATTGTATTTGAGAAGTGCTCAACTACAACTGCTATTCTCCGAGATAATAACTTACCCAACTGTTGAGAATGTGACGTTGCACTCCCTTACAGCTGAATAGCACCACACAGGAAAGCGTTGTCTAATGTGCAGAATGTTTTGAAGACACCAGTAAGATTTCATGAGAAAACTAAGTCCTGCAGCGCTGCCATTACTAACCATTTAGTATTCAAGGAAGTGGGGCATACTTAATTTGGCACTTTGTTCATACTTAGAACAAAGTGCCAAAACAATCACAAATATATAGTTATAAAGAATACAAAAATTGCTTGGTGTGAATGTACCTTTTTTCTAAAGAAGTTAGTTACATTTTCAATTCTGCAAATTATTTCACAACTTCAGTTATAATTTGCACTGTTCTAATTTGCAAATACAATTAAGCATGTGCAATTCAAGTGTGATTTATTTTACTCAGGCAACGTAAGTTTTTTTTTTTTTTGTTAAATTCTTACTGTTAAATTCTTATTATTAAATTGAACCCCAATCTACATTTATTCTCTTCTATTGGAATTCTTACAAAGGAGTCCTCCAGTGAGATTTCAAAAGAAAAATAAATGTAACATTCTAATAATACACTGGCATGCAGAAGTATGCAGTATATAATACAATTGCTAATATGTATGAAAAGCAGCCTTTTAAATGTTTGCTGTACGTTATTGCTGCTTAACATACTTCTTTTTCAAAGACTGGAATAGTTTTCATTTTAAAATAGAATCCCTCCTGCTTTTCTTTTTAAAGGCAAAAAAATATTGCTGTGCTCTAGAAAGGAGAAACAAGTAAAATAAATTATATTCTTCTCTTTTACATGCTGTTGTTTTTACAATAAACATACACGGTGTGACCTTCAAGTTTTGGCTTAGTATTGTTCTTCCATTTAATTAAGACTTTCTTGAAAACTTGTGTTCTTGACAATGCTAAGAGCCCCTGCTTGTCTGAAGTAGAAACCTTGTAAGGAGAACAATCAGATGTTTGAGAACTCGTGAGTAGGTGCTTTGCCACCTTCTTGCTATTAAGCCATGAGCTGCACACTTCATTACAGTGTGCAAGCAACTGATGCAGCAAACACACAACTCCTCATCAGAGCAATGTAAGATTTAGGCATATCGACACAAAGAACATGCTTTCATATTCATTTGATGCTAATTGTGTGTGTCTTTGGCAAGGAACCACTTTGAAAGAAGAGCATGTAGCTTAACACAGCTTAAGCACAGCCTAGTCCATTTATTAGAAAAGCGTAGGTGTGCATTGTTGACAGCAATTATTTTTTCAGCTTCTGCCACTGTCAGGGTGTGGGTGATGGCTTCATTAAAAAGCAAATTCCTATGTTGAGATATGGGAAGAAGAGATCTTTTGTCATACTTCAGAGAAAGTGATAAATTACTGAAATTATTTGTGCTTGAAGGGGAAATTCATTTCTTTATACATTTCTCTCTTTTCTACGTTATTTTATCTGTATTTTCTATTTTTCATTATATTTTTTGTAGTTTTTATTTTCTCATTCATTTTTTAATATATTTTTAGTTTGCATTAGTTTTTATCTTTTTAATTGCGTTCTTCAAAAAAAGATTTTGAAGCAAATTCTAGAAAGAATAAGGCACAATAAGTAGAGCCTGGATTGTGGGATCCTTTAAGCTGAACGCAACCAATCTTTCAACTTCTTTCATATTCCCGGGACATGAGAAACTAGTGGTCTGTGGTGAGAATGGCAATATACCATGATCGCTTACCTCCCAGACTGTTCTAGCAGCAGCTTTGCTGTGGCTGGACACCAAAGAGTGGTGGGACAGAATTAAACTTTGCATATAAATGGTATATGGTGACTTTGGTGTCTGTTTGTTTTTCGAGATTAAAAAAGAGATGAAGTCTACACACTCATTGTCCTGGGAGCCACCCCATTTACCAACAGAGACTTTTCTATGTTGATAGAAATCAATATTTGAATCAGACAGTTTGTAGTATTAATTCTACTAAATTAATCTAAAACATCTAAAACAATTTTATGTTGTATACCTGTTTCATTCATCCCATGAACATGTTGATTGGATTCACACTTTGCAGAAGGCCACAATTTACTTCACAATGGTTTGCAGATAAGATACAGTTGACTAGATCCACATCACATGATGCATCATAAATTGAATGGACAGTCTACCTAACTATGAACCTCACTGATAATATAGGCTCATTTTTTTAAAAAGTAAGATATTTTTATTTTTAGAATAATGAAATACAAAGGAAAACAAGATCTACACTGGATAATAACACAAAAACAACTACTAAGCATACATAAGACATTTATAAAAACATTATGCAAAACTTTCTAGAAGCACACTTGCCCCTTTCCTTTTGTTTATTTTCCCAATTGCTGAACACAAACTAAGTATTTATATTTTCCATTAAAAATGAAAGATTATTGCTAGTATATATTTAAGTCCTTTCATGTATTAGTTTTGACCAGTCTCATCATGTTTTCCTTCAAAATCATATTCCAAGTGCTTCAATTTGCCCTGCTGTATAATATGTAATATATACAGGAGCCATTTTTGATTAAATTGGTTGAGCTTCTGTTATGAATATATACTGATAATTTTGCCATTGCTGCGTATTATCCAATATTGGTGTTACAATCTGATATAACCAACAAACTTCCCTTTTTTCCAGTGTTGTACCAGATTAGCTCTTATAGCTGTCAGCATTTATCTTAGTATATAGTGATATTTTTTATTTAAGTTTTCTTGAATTATACCTAACAAGAATCTTGTAGTTTTAGTTAAAATATGATTTTTTAAAGGACTTTATGAACATGTTGATGTCTTTTTTCTTTTGAATTCTTTTACACTACTACCACATAGGATAAAAAGTTCATTCTCTATTATGGCATTTCAAATATTTATTTTTCTATGATTTGTCTAATTTGGTCATTGTTGATGGATTTATATACTGTATCACCCTTATTGCAACTATGAATATTTCTTTTAAGTTTTGCATTAACTTCATCATATTTTTTATTTGTTCCATCTTCATGTCATATTTCAATAACAATTTGTTTATTTGTCCTAACAAAATAGTTTTGTATAAGAGTCACAAATTCCATGATCTTTTTCAAAATAACTCCTTCCATCTTGTCACTTTTTATTCTTCTAGCAATTTGTAAATATATCAAGCAAATTCCTACCTTCAATGAATAGTTGTTCTTTCTATGTTTCCTGAATCTTGATATTGGCCTATATGATTAAATCTTTCTTACAATAGTTGTCCTTAAAGTAAATGACATTTGATGATGGAGAACTTGCTGGACTTATTTTTGATTTTAAAATATTCCATATATATTTTTTATCAAACTTCCTCTAATATTCTGTCCTTTCAAATTATTTTCTTCTTTTGTTCCCTTTTACAATAAAGACCAATGAAGTCCATTGGCTAATCTGGCTTCTTTTATTATTGATGTTCTACTATTTTTGGATCTTATGAACTTTGTTAGTTCAATTTTACTGTTATGATAAATCCCACCCAAAAAGTTTTAAATTTTCCACGATTTTTTAAAAATTCCTTCTCATAATTTATCATAATTGTTCTGAAATATTATATGTCTTTATTAGTTCACAGAGATCCGAATATTTCACTTTTTTTTCCTTATCTCAAAACTGGGCTCTTTTTTTCATAAAGTCTTTTTCTTATAGGATTAAATAGTTTGTTATTATCTTTGTTTTTTCTTCACAGATTTTATATCTGGAGAATTCACCAAGTCTATATTTATTTTCATGACCTTTCTTATATTTCCCTGTAATTGAGTAATGGTGCATTAGTACTACATCATCTGCATAGCATTTCAACTTTTATTCTCCCTGCACTTTAATCCTAAATATTTGTCTCTCTTCAAGTCTTGTTTGCTAAAACTTCTAAAGCTATTTCAAATAATAAGAGAGAAAGGGGTCAACTTCGCTTTGTGTCTTTGCTTATTGGAAAAGTTGTAGAGAACTTTTTGTTTGCTATTGATATATACACTCAAATTTAAAATGTTTCTCCTGAATTAGTTTAAAATGAAGATAGGTTTGAATTTTTGTTCAATAACAATAAACATGTACAATACAAACAAATATTCCTCTGATCAGGATCAAGCTACCTTCAGTCATTATGATTGATAGTTCAGTGTTTTTCATTTAGTCTACCCTACTGAATTGTGAAGAATTAAAAAAAAAACTGGTTTGTAAACTAGATTGAGAGCACTACTTAAATTGTATGCTTTTATTTCGGCTCTGACTGACAATTCAACATCAGATGTTCACAGCTGTTTCTGTTACGTGCCGTTTACTATTAATAAAGTCATGGTTAGGAAACATTTTAAGTATACAATGTTCCAGTCTATGACAACGTGTCACTTGGAATCTCTGGCTCCAAATTAATTATGTCCCAGATTCCTTTGTAAAATTGAAGCTACATGGTTTTTTTTGCATATTTAACTATACAGGTATGGTTTAAATGTCCTTCAGAGTGAAACATCATACTACAGGTAGTCCTCGACTTACAACAGTTCATTTAGTAAATCTTTAAAAAGTGACTTACAACCATTTTTCACACTGGTGACCACTGCAGTATCCCCATGGCCATGCGATTTATATTCGGATGCTTAATATCTGACTCACATTATGACGGTTGCAGTGTCCTGGGGTCACATGATCACCTTTTGCAACCTTCTGACAAGCAAAGTCAATGGAGAAATCAGATTCATTTAATAACCGTGTTACTAACTTAACAACTGTAGTGATTCAGTTAACAAATGGAACAAGAAAAGTTGTAAAATGGGGATAAAACTCACTTAGCAACATAAATTTTGTGCTCAATTGTCGTAAGTCAAGGACTACCTGAACTTGTATGTCTCCATGACAATCTGCTGCTGATTTCTGATTTAATATTTTTTTCCTCCTCTTGAAGCAGTTTATCTCTTATCTTCTTTACAGGAAAACATGAATTAAGAAAGTGGTAGAAAAAGGTGGGAGTTGATAGCATATTCTGTACATTCATAGTTTGCTAAGCGAGGCTGTCAGAGTTAGTAATACTTCACCCGTCCCCTTAGTCATTGCTTGGAAAAATTTACCTATGTATGCAAAGGAGCCTACCTCATCCAGCTGCCAGATGCATGTACAGCCCCCAGAATTGGTCATTTGGATTGATAATTACGGGAATGGTCCCACATAACTGTACTTTCAATGTGTCTGGAGGTCGGGAAAGACTAGAATAATATGTAACCAGGCACCAAAGCTATAGTCCTCCTCCTTCTACCTTCTTCTCATGACTAAGATGCCATTCTCTCATAAAAGCCATCCTCAGTGAAATAATAGAGAATTTTCTTTACTTGCCCTGTCTCTTATTCCATATGAAATGACAGCTGGACTGAGTGGGCGCAATGTGGAAATTAATGTGTGGAAAGACATGGTGACTCACCGGAGACTGTTTAAAATCAAGCCTTCTTCTCCAGTGTTTTAGCACATGGCTTCTCTTCAGTTTGCTCAGACAGGGCAAGAGGCCATCTGTGGGAGGGAATGGGTAGGGCTGAGAAGAGGGCTGAGAACTGAGGCAGAACGTTCAGCATATTAAAATGAACATGGATTCAGCTGAGGAGAGGAAACCTGCATTTGTATTTCTAGCCATTTATGAATTTCAGGTTGATAATTTCTAACAAGCAGATTCCCTTTGTGATAGTCACAATGCATTTCTATGTGTAACCCACACATATTTTAGTAATGGGGTTTTTTTGCGGGGGGGGGGAGAAGTATACTAATACAATTGTGAATTATATATCTTTGATCTTTAGGTAGAAATAAACTGTTGTTCTTTATTCTGAAATAAATGCATGGCTTGAGAATGATGTTTGTTTTTGGATTTGTTGGTACATTTATAGAAGAAATAGTGACTAACTTTCATTCCAAGACTTCCAGTCAAACCCTTTTGTGAGCATGCTCAGAAGTGAATTCAGTGGGGTTTAAAATTTTATCAAACTTCATTTTTAGGCACACAGACCTGTGGCTGAATCCCAGTTGAAATTGGCTTTCAATTAAACATACATAACACATACTTTCTTGAATTTATAGCTTGGATTTGCCAGAAAACAGTCCTGCAACACAGTTAGGACAGCAGTGAGGAGACATGGTTTGACTTGCTTCATTCTTCCTCATTGCCAAATCTTCCTCCAGCAGTTCAAAATAGCCAAAGAAGGCATGTTCTGAAATAAATCAAAGTGAAGCAATGGAGCTGTTTTGCTCTTAGAAATTGGCATTGGTGTTGGGGAATATTATTACATTATGGCTCAGAAATGCTTCATTTTCACAATAGTATCCAAGCTCCACATGTGTGTAGTATGTTCAGTTTCCCAGTAGGCATTGTTTTAATGAGGCTACATAAAAACCATAACTGCTTTAAAGTGAATACGGGGGAACCTATGAAATACTTTCAGGTAACTCTTTTTATGAGCATCTTAAAATGATGCCCTTAAATAATCTTTATAAAAGGTTTAAGGAATTAAAACCAATTCCTTAATTTGTTACATAATGAATAGAATAGAATAGAATAGAATAGAATAGAATAGAATAGAATAGAATAGAATAGAATAGAATTCTTTATTGGCCAAGTGTGATTGGACACACAAGGAATTCGTCTTTGGTGCATATGCTCTCAGTGTACATAAAGAAAAAATAAAATATATTCGTCAAGAATCATAAGATTCTTAACATAAGAATAACATAACATAAGCATAAACATAAACATAAGATAATGCTTTCATCTTTTACAGTGTATCAAATCAGAAAATCAAAGACTGATGCATATGTTTTAAATCAGCCTAAATGATTAAGGGAAACAAGAGAAACCCCAATTTTATTTCTCTAGAAAAAAAAAAGTGCAGTACTGTTTCCAGTCTTCTTTTGTCTAAGGAAGGTTGCTGGGACTTCCATGGCATCTTATTCATATCTACAAGTGCATTTAAGAATTGTGATTACAAGTTTGGCATGTAGTGATTTTAGCTTCAGAATTGATTATGTACTCTGTTATTTCAGTAGGAACAGGGGAGATACATAGCTACTTATTTCCTGATAGTATCATTTTTATTTCTGAAGGTATTTTCAAGCCAGCAGAAATGGAACCACTGAATGGAACAGATGGCCAGCCAGAAGAACAAAGCAAGACAGAATCACCTCTGAAAAGTGTTGAAGTGTCTCCATACCATCGCTTGGTGACCTGGTGGAATGGGATGACAACAGGAGGAAATCTATATCTATTTATCCTCTCACTGTTCTTGGTAAGGATTCTATCTTAATTGGGATGGACTTTGCTTTCTGACAAAAGAAAAGGAAAACATTGCTTTTGTTTTTTTTAGATTCATACATTTTAGGGGCAGATTTCCCACGTCATAAATGCTGATATAGCTGAAATTAAATCAAAAGATGTGCCGTGTTACATCAGGTAACTCAGTCTTTTTATTCAAGTTAATTTTGCAGCTGCAAAAAGCCTCTGTGCTTTAAAAATAGACATGGTTATAAATAGAAGATTATTAATTGAAATCTTGGATTTGCTATTTAACATTTAAAAAGTGCAGTAACCTCACTATACATGATCTGTTTAAACCACAGGTTTTCTTCTTTATGTTTTGGTGTGGTGGATGTGAGACAATCCCAGCAATTCAGGATATTTTGGCTGTCTTGTCCAACCTTGTTCATCCATCACAACTGTTGGATTCAAATTCTAACAAGGTATGTTCGGTGATTTCAGTATACTTCAATGTGGTGTATCAATGATCTTCTTGGTAGTGCTAATATCTTCTTGGATGGAATATTAATAATGGATGTAATACATCAAGTAGTGTTTGTTATATATTATGAATAGCTTCTCTAGCTAAATGATGAATAAAGGAGCAGTTCTGAACTTGACATTAGCAGTGTACAGACCTCATTGAACAAATGGAAACTGCATATTTCCTGTTAAATGCACCACAATGTTTATAAAAGACAGACAAGGATATTCGCTTTGAATGAACATTTGTGTCATTTCTTCCCCTTTTCTCAAAAGGATGTTTGGAAACAGAAGCTCTTAAGCTACATTCAACACCACATGACTGAATTTCTATTTGCAAATCGTACTTCCCTTTTGTTTGTCCCAAAGGTGCATTTTCAAGAGGCAACTGGACTCTCTGGTTTTTCTCTTTTTTTCTCTTCTTTGAAGACGTTTCAAACATCTTCAAAGAAAAACCAGAAAGTTTAGTTGCCTCTTGAAAACGCACCTTTGGGACAACCATGACCTGGATGACTGAGAATCTCCATAGACATTTCCCTTTTGTTTATACCCCGCCTTCCTCAGTCTATTCTGTGTGCTTTCCAGATCCATTTCAAAAGATCCTCCTGAGGAGATCTGGGGCTCTCAAGGGAGTACCAGAGTGAAAGAGAAATTTCATCAGTCATGACTGAATGTAACTTATTATAATTTCCTGAACTTAAAAAACTCCAATGAACATCATGATTCTGGTATATAAGTTATAAATGCAATTGTTTTAATCCTTGTGTAAAACTGCTTTATTCATATCTGAGTTATGTCAGTTCAGGAAAACTATCTGAAAACGGTATCACAATGATAATATATAAAGTATAATTGGATTGCATTTTCTATGATGTGTTGTAAAGATGTAATAGCTTGGAGTGCTCTGAGTTATTGCTACATCCTTATTCATCTGAGTCCCTTTTCTTTATTCATTGCTCTTGGCTATACCTCTGACTCATTCCTTCTCTTTTATTGGCCTTATGCCACCATACAGATTGGCAGTCCTATCATAATCACTTCCTTTCTCCAAACTCTAATTGTACATCTTTTGCCACTTTAGTTGCTGTTGCAGGGCCCATTTTCTTTATAGACAGTAATGTGTTGTAAAAAGAACATTAGCAATAGGCTTATAACAGAATAACAGAGTTGGCAGCAACCTTGGAAGTATTCTAGTCCAACCCTCTGCTCAAGCAGGAAAGCCTCTACCATTTCAAACAAATAGTTGTCCCAATTTCTTCTTTAAAACCTCCAGTATTGGAGAACCCACAAATTATGGAGGGAAGTCGTTCTACTGAATAATTGTTCCAGTGTCAGAAAATTTCTCCTTAATTCTAGGTTGATTTTCTCCTTGATTAGTTTCCATCCATTACTTCTTATCTTGCTTATCTTACAATTTGTCTTCTACCCCCTTCTCCCTTGAGGTATGGAGCTTAATGTCAGGGTTCCAAGTAACACCCCCAACAAAAGGCTTTAAACGAAGGCTTAAAGTTCCTCAAAGTTCCATTTTATTAGAGATGTCATATTGGCACATCTGGGAAACCCGAATCTGAAAGTTTCCAGGTTTTCCCCACCCAAAGGAAAGTTCAAGTCCCTGCCCAACACCCACATGTCCATCACATGGTCCAATCAAAGCATTGTCCCAACTGGAGATGCCTCCCAGTTCTAGCCTTCCAGGTGCAGGGCAAGATGTCCTTGACTCTCTGGGAAAGGAATGTTATTATGACTATATCACCCTGGCTCCACATGATCCCCTCTCCCAGTTTTCCACAATAGTAAATGTGGTAGGTCTGAAGATCCAACGAAAAAGATGGCTTCCAGGAATGCTAACAGGAATGTAAATAGAGCTCTCTGGTTCCTCAAGACAAATATTTCAAACAGGAGTCACTTAGATTGGGTGAGTGAGAGAGCTCAGGTGCTGAGCTCCTTCTAGGCTGTGGCAAATGATGGATGGATGGGAGAAAAATAAGACACAGAGATGCTTGTTTCCTACTGCTGCTGCTCTTACTGCAGCAGTAGGACTGAAGCAAACAGAAGACTTACAAGACAGTGGCCAGGAATGAGAACTGGACAAGCCACCAAAACTTCTCTGAGTTCTGCCTCTATCACATGGTCTTCCTGCTTGCTCCATTTTGGGTGATCTTAGGAGTAGCAATGATGATGGAAGTGATTCTGTAGAGAATAAAGAGGATGGTCTTGACAAGAAAGGGAAGATCAATGATCCAGGAAACAAATAGATTATGTTACTATAGCCCATCTTAATAAAAATAATTTTAAACCTATGTGGCATCTGTTTCTTGATCTGGTTTACCTTTTCAAGAGTTAGAACTCAAGAATGTGAAACAAATTCATTACTCACTCAACAGAAGTCTATTCTCAAGTTGCTTTCAGAAGTCAAGGAGAAATGGTAACAAAGACAAATGGCTTGTGCTGAACAGAGATGCTTTCTTGGGAGTGGACTAATGTCAACAATTAATTCATAAGAGTGATTAATGCTATCTTTGTCCTATGCCCAAGTATGGATCTGGATTCCAAAGGATTTAGATAATCTTTTTCCAGCATACTCCAGAATTATTCAGTGACCAAGAGCATGTTCTAGTTTGAGTAATAATTATGAAGGGTGTCTGGGTTTGGAGACTTCCAAGGAGTGGCAAACTACAGCCCCTTTTAAAGTTGCTAATGGAACCTTCTCCAGAAGTTAAGCCTTAGTCATTGTCTCATCTCAGGGCCTTTTCTCTACAGAGTAAACCTTTCATTATCTATTTCAGAAGTCAAGACAAGCATGCTTAATAAACATAGACGTGAAACTAGCAATTTTCTGACATTTATCCTTTCCTTGGTTTCTTCCCATTTTTTGATCATATTTCAGAAATTCACAATTTCACATTGTTTTTCTGAATCAGTTCATAACATCTTAAATGACCTAAGTAGCCCCTAGTTACCCAGAGGAGGGCATGTTGTAATTTGATGAATTGGAAAACCTTTTTATTTTAATGAGTGAGAAAAATTTACTTATTTTCAAGTTTGAATTGTTAATGTTTGGTCAAAAAATTAAAATGATTTACATAATTTCACAGCCACCTTCAGAACAATTTCCTACATTACATTTTCTTGTATGCCTCTCTGGGTCTTTCACTACCCTAAAATAACTATAGGTTTATATTCTTCCTTAGAATCTGATCACGGATGAAGGCATCACGGTGTCTTACCTCCTGCTGTCTCTGTTCTCCCTTGGCTTGCTACTCATAGCAACACTGGTAAGCTGACATCTTGGAAGCATTTAATTTCAGTTGAAAAGTTTGCTGAATAAATTAATAATTTCTGAGTTTCCTTAGAATGTTCTACTGGTACATTTGGTGAAAAATAAGCTTAAGTAAGCCCTACAATGTACGTGTACATTTCCATAAACATTATTCTCTGATAGATTCTGGGAATTAGACAATTGTAGGGTGCCCTCTGTTACTTTTGCAAAAAGAAGTGTTTTTTTAAAAAAAAATCATTTACTAAAGAGGCTAATTAGTTCTCTCAGTAAGAGGACTGATGTGGGTAGCAAGATTAGCTTTGCTGTACAGTTCATTTGCTCTTTGCAAAGCTTTTATTCACCAGATTTATTGTTTGATCAAATAATAAGCTACTACTGTAGAGCAGGATAATCATGCATGTTAAAATGCAAAGGACGAGCTTCTAAATTGACAGTGAACCGTAAAAGGTTCAAACCACTTCTACAATGAGATGTTCCCTATTGCAGAGCAAACACAGAATAAGAACAGTGGGATTAGTCCAACTGAATTTTCTATCGAGTTCTACACTTTTTTCCTATTTAATTTTTAATTAAGAACATCAGAAAGTAACAAAAAAAAATTACAGGGAAAGATTCTTATGGTGTAAATTTAGAGGTACACAAATATTAGCAAAATATCTTGAAGTCTTTACATCCAATTGTTCATATGATCAGCCACGTTATGAAAATACTTGACTATGAGAAGTTATTAAGTGTTAAATAGAAACCGGGATCAACCTAATTTATACAATTAAAGTGTTTCTTAGTCCTATTTGATAGAGAAGAACCTAGAGTTGACATATCTTGAATATTTAGAACTGATCTTTTATAGGTTAAAATTCCCCCATACACTACTATTTCATATTTTCAGTATTTGTGAAGAAGCTCCCTTACATTTCAAGCAACAAAACTTCCATTACTCTGATTCTTTTGAGTGTTCTACAATATGCAAGGCAATATGTTTTCTTAACTTGGCCAGAGTGTATTGCAACGTAATCACATCTGCTATGGAAGCCAATGTTTCGGAAATGGCTATACAGTTCCTAAGTCTGATCCCTCCTTTCTTACAGTCTCCTCTGTCCATGCTCCACCCTACCAGGTTCACCATGACTTACTACATAAAATGAATTCAAGGAAACTTCTGATTGAAACTAGATTGACAGCATTGTCAAAATATGTTCCATCAAGTGCAAGGGGATTTTTGCTTAAGTATGTATGACCAAAATTACAACCTGAGTTTCAGGAATGCTAAATGTTAAGCCAACTACATAACTTATTTTTATTTATTTGTTAAAATTATTTGCTGCTCATCTCGCCATGGAGCTACTTGGGCAGCTTACAATAATAAAACAGAAAAAATAATACATGAAAACATAACAATAGCAAAGCAATGAAACAATAAAAATAAACTAGGAAAGTACAATAATATGAATTAAAAGATAAGAGAAGGAGGAACAGGAAGCACAGGGGGGAGTTGGGGTCAACTGATAAGTCTAATTAGTCTAGATTACTTTATATTGCTGTCTAAAGTTCTAAAGGTAAGGTTAAAAAAAACTGCACACAAACGGATGCCTAAAAAGAAGAAAAAAACTTGATAATGAAATCAGAAACAAACCAATGGCTAGGAAATAGAGAGCGGATTTCCCTCCTGCCCCCATTAAACTAAGAGTACAGTAGTACATACCTTTTTAATTCAGTTATTTTATATAAATAAAGAAAAAGAAGTAGAGGATAGGACATATTTTCCTCTACCCAACAGGCAGCTGAACTGTGGGGAAAAGTCAGCAGGGAACCATGGATTCACTGAAAAAGAGGTCAAGAGGATTCATGCACACCTCTAAAATAGGGCATTTTTTTCCTTCAGCCTACCTATCCTTTTCATTTTTCCTTATTAAACACAGCCTTGTTCCTAATGCCAGGTTTTGGGTGAAAACAGAATAATTTTTGATGGAATTGGAAGTTATTTGAATGTTACATTTCTTGCAAAGATGCTTATGCACAGATTTCTTTGGCCCTTTGTTCCTTTTTGGTTCTTCTGGTCTTTGCAGATTTTACAAAAACCAGTTTATCAGAGTTTATTAAAAAATAGAATAAGTCAACAGGAAGCTCTCGTTTTAAGAAGCCTTCATCTCTGTCATAGCGGGGAAATTGTTTTCAGAATCTAAGAATGGTTCCTGGTAATGACCTAGTTCACATGTGGTTGTGCATTTCAGGATAGTGGATCACTGTGTAAAATACATGTAAGCATCTCTGCACATTTTCCAGGATCTCCATTGTATTCAGTGGTAATTCTACTCAGAAAACTACTAGGCATAAAGCTTTCCATCCTGAGTGCAAAACTATAATAGACAATTCTCTTGTGACATACAGAGGCACTGCATACCATTTTCCTCTTCTCTTCCTGTCCTCTTCAGCAGAACCCATTGGTTTTCTCTCTAGAGAGCATTAAATGCAGTACAGTTTATTTTCTCATAGGTTTGGCATCTTGTGAAAGCTCCTCCAGATCCCTCATTTCCCCTCCAAGAGGACAGGCGACAGTCTGTAAGCCGTCAACCATCCTTCACTTATTCTGAATGGACGGAAGATAAAAACGATGATGACTTCCTTGATTTAGATCCTGTACCAGAGTCACCAGTTTTTGACTGTGTGATGGATATAAAAGCAGAAACAGATCCAGCAACTCTTACAGTTAAATCTGTAGGGTTGCAGGAAAGGTAAGGCAGCACGTTGAAGAAATACAATCAGCTGATCATAGGGCAGGGAAAGCTTAGCCATTATGAACAATCAACTTAATTTGGACCAAATAAACTTACTTTCTTTCAAAAATAAGCAACACTCCCTTCAGCTCAATAATTAATTAATTCCCAATTAATATTTATGAATATATTCTATGAAACTGTTACAGATTTCTCAAACTGTATTAATCTTGTTAAAGTGTTGAATTTCTGGCTATTGAACAAAAATAAATCTTACTTGGAATAAAATGATCCATTTGTTATTCATAGAGGATCATTTGCCACTGATCCTTTTCCCACAGTTTTTTATTTGTTTTGATAATCAGTGGCAATAAAAGATAGCTTTAAAAGCAAGAATCTTCCCCCTTTTTAAATGTGGAAATTTTAAATTTTTAAATTTTAAATTCGTCTTTTTATAGGGGTATGGGTAAGGCATTTTAAATTGGGGAGCCATTTTAGATTTAATTCTGTTTTAAACGTATTTTAATTGTTTATATTGTATGTTTTTTAACCTTGGCTGTGCACCGCCCCGAGTCCTTCGGGAGAGGGGGCGGTATAAAAATCTAATAAATAAATAAATAAATAAATAAATAAGAATATGTCATTTGAGAGGATTATTTAACCCTATCCTCACACCAACTTTCTCAGATATAGTCATTCCTTTACTACTCCAAACCTCACAATTATCTTCGTGGAAATGCCATGGAAAAGGCAGTGCATATTGCATTCATGCCTCTTTTCTCTTGCTGAGATGGGTGATCTGAGAAAAGCCTTAGACAGACAAATTTTGAGATAAGGGACTTAAACTATTACATTGTCTGTTATTCTTCTAATAAATAAATATGCTTTCCCTGACCTGTCTTCCTGGGGCATGAATCTTCATTCCAATATTTTCTAGCTGATGTAATATTAGGTTAATCTTCTTTATTTATTAAAGAAGCAATGGTGGCACAGTGGTTAAGAGTGCAGGACTGCAGGATACTTTTGCTGACTGCCAGCTGCCCACAGTTTGGCAGTTTGAGTCTCACCAACTCAAGGTTGACCCATCCTTCAGAGGTCGGTAAAATGAGGAGCCAGATTGTTGGGGGCAATATGTTGACTCTGTAAACCACTTAGAGAGGGCTGTAAACCACTGTGAAGCTGTATATAAGTACTATTGCTATTGCTATTAAATTGAAGTATTAGACTTAACTAGAATGTTTTTCTCTCTAAGTAGCATCAAACTCCATATTTCAACATTCTGTACTCAGAAGGATAATATAATACAGGTAGTCCTTGCATAGTATCACTTGTTCAATGACTGTTCAAAGTTATGACAGCACTGAATAAGGAAACATTTGACCAGGCCTTGAAGTTGCAGTCATCGTAGTGTCCCCATAGTCACATAATCACAATTTGGGTACTTGGCAACTAGTGCACAATTATGACCCAAAGTCACATGATCACTATTTTCTATCTTTACTGCTAGCTTCCAACAAGCAAAATCAGGGAGGAAACTATCAGAAAGTCACAAGTCACATTCACGACTTGTGCTTAGCAACTGCAGGTGAATCACTTAACAACTGCAACCAGAACTGGTTGTTGTAAGCTAGTCAAATCACACAATTTCTCACTTTAGGACCATGTTGCTCCGTGATGGAGTTGCCATTCCCAATTAGGGTCATTAACTGAGGACTACCTGTATAATTTTTGGTGATTGCTAGAACTATTTGACTGAAGGTCCCAGCTAACCTGGTCATAGTTTATTGACTGGAAGTACAGTATATGAAGGGAAATGTAATACAATTCATCCAGAAGGCTGAAAAGATGTATGAAGTTATACTTGGATTTTTCATGTTATCTAGATCTCAGGGTGAATATCATACAAATAGGGGAAGTGAGTGATTCATGCAGATTTGTTTCATAGCCATTAACAGTTACCTCTATATATCCAGGCGAGGTTCAAATGTTTCGCTCACATTGGACATGTGTACTCCTGGCTGTACTGAACAAGGGTTTGGCTATATCATGTCTCCCAGAGAAGAGTCAGCTAAAGAATATCTCCAAACAGCATCAAACATTCTCACAGAAGAGGAGCTGCACCAGAGAGCTTTAGATTCTTTTGTTCTCCAGACAGAATTTTTTGTAAGTATTTTGGTGCCCCTATTTCCAAAATAAGAGTTTATAGTAGCATTACCCATACTGGAGCACATCAGTTCTCACAATGAACTGAAGAAAAGTATAATATTCAGTGAAATCAACTGCAATAATTTAAAACAAAAACATTTTTTAAAAATTAAATTCATTAAGCTCTAGGGCAGGGTTGTCACTCAATTTCATTGAGGGCCGCATCAGGGTTGTGTTTTACCTCGGGGGAAGATGTATGGCCAGGAGGCGTGGCCAGCTCGATGTCACTCATGTCAGGAGTGTCTGTGGTGGCCCGAATGCTCTGCCAGTGGAAACAGGCTTCTGAGCTCTGTTTTCGGCTGTGACAGCCTCCTGCAAACCTCTGTCAGCAAAAACAGAGCTTGGGAGGGCCACCAGTGGCCCTCGCAAGCTCCTTTTCACTGGCAGAGGCACCGCAAGCCAGTCCATCACTGTTTCCAGGGTGGCCCCATGGGCCAAATCTAAGCACCTAGTGGGCTGGATCTGGCCCGCGGGCCTTGAGTTTGACACCCCTGCTCTAGGGGATATCTAGTTAGAAGAAAGGAAAAGATGTTTTTGGTGCCCTGGATCTAGAACTGGAAATATTTCAAGGATGGCTCAACACCTCCTCACCCTCTCATTTCATGCAGGGATTCCTGGAAACAATCTTCCCTTTAGGACAGCATTCAGCAGGCACATTTAACTCGCTGTTTGAATCAATCTCTGCATTTTGAAAGTTTCAAATATATCCCACTTATGGCTGAATAGGGAGGAAATATGAACAGATTTAGGAGACATGTCCTTAGTAAGGCAGAATAACTTTGAAAGGAAGTAAAAGCAAATATTCTTTCTATATTTCATAAATATAAAACAAACCCATACAGTACATCAGCATACAGCATTTGCATCTATCAGAACCAGATTTTTATTCATTTATTGGAGAGTAGGGGCATATAGTAAGTTCTGAAAGAATGGAAATGTGACTTGAAGTGTAGAAAAAATGGCTGAATGCAGGGAACATTTCCTGGTAATGTAATTTCCTATGCTTAATCTCACTGTATTGATTAACTTAATTTAGATATGATCCATTGCACACACAAAAAAACTACATATTCTTGCACCTGTTTTTATGAAACATTGCAGGTTTCTTCCTAGTAGCATTGCTGCAACAGTGCTTTCCAGCCTTATTTGTATTATCACCAGTTGGGACTTCTGCATCATCAGAACGTACACAGTCATTTATAAATATCATACAGTAATTAAAATAAATTCATTAGTTTTACTACTATTTGTACAGCGGTGCTTTTAATGACTTGCAATGTATTCCCCTTGGCCTTATCTTGAGTAATGAAGTGCATAAAATTAACACAGATTTATTTGATAAGCCAGAAGTATAAGGGGATTTTTTTTTATTGGTTAGCAGAGGAGTAACTATATTTTGAGCTGTTACAAGATTATCCAACGATCAACTAAGTTAGTAAAAAGTGCCAGTAGGACAAATATTAGTACAACAAATATATTCAGGTTCATAAAAAAGCTCAGCCATAGAAATTCACTCTGTCTCAGTGCAATGTGCTGCACAGGAATATTTTAATAAAGGAAAGGGAGAGCCCCAATATAAACTGGCTTTTCTTCCTGAAAAAAAAAATAGAATATAAATCTAAAAATAACAAAAAATAATAATATTACAGTTTAATCTCATTAATATTAAACTAAAATATATCTCACAGCTCCATCACACTTCCTTTAGTACTCAAATTCTTCAATTCATTGGTTTTGAATCTGCATTAAATGAGTTTTCACAAGTATTACAGTATTCTTTTTTTTTAATCCACTTTCATTTTTAAGTGAAAAGCTATTAGGATTGCAATATGTCTAATATTTCTATGATGCATCTTTCAACAGGAAATCCCAATGAACTTTATTGATCCAAAGGAATATGACATTCCAGGTTTAGTCCGAAAGAATCGTTACAAAACAATTCTCCCAAGTAAGTACATAGAAATAGCAATAGCACTTAGACTTATATACCGCTTCATAGTGCTTTACAGCCCTCTCTAAGCATTTACAGAGTCAGCATATTGCCCCCAACAATCTGGGTCCTCATTTTACCCACCCCTGGAAGGCTGAGTCAACCTTGAACCTGGTGAGACTCGAACTGCCAAACTGCAGGCAGCTCGCACTCAGCAGAAGTACCTGTAGTACTGCACTCTATCCACTGCACCACTGTAGCGCTATCCATTTTAGACTTTTACGGGATTTGCCATAGTGGTGAGTTGTGGGTTATGATAGCTATTTCCGAATGTCAGAAAAGATCTCTGAAGTGACAGATGCGTTTTGGACTTGTTCACCAAATTACCACAAAGAATATGGATTAAGATCAGCAGTACAGTACAGGTAATCCTTGACTTACAACCATTGAGCTGTTGTTGTTGTTACGTTGTTAAGTGAGAGATTTGTTAAATGAGTTTTGCTTCATTTTATGACTTTTCTTGCCACATTTGTTGTGGCAGCTGTTAAGTTAGTAACACACTTGTTAAGTGAATCTGGCTTCCCCATTGACTTTGCTTGTCAGAAGGTCGCAAAAGGGGATCACATGACCTGGGGACACTGCAACCGTCATAAATATGAACCATTTGTCATTTGCATCTTTTTTTCAGTGCCATTGTAACTTTGAACCGTCACTTTGAACTGTTGTAAGTCGAGGACTACCTGTACAAGTAGTCCTCAATTTTATTTATGACAATTTATGACAACAATTGAGCCCAACATTTCTGTTCCTAAGCGAGACAGTTGTTAAGTGAATTTTGCCCCATTTTATGACCTTCCTTGCCACAGTTATTAAATGAATCACTGCAGTTGTTAAATTAATAACACAGTCGTTAAAAGTGAATCTGGATTCCCCATTGACTTTGCTGGTCAGAAGGTCGCAAAAGGTGATCACATGACCCTGGGGCACTGCAACCATCATAAATACGAGTCAGTTGCCAAATGTCTGGGTTTTGATCACATGACCATGGGGAGGCTGCAACGGTCGTAAGTGTGAAAAACATTCATAAGTCACTTTTTTCAGTGCCATTGTAACTTTGAATGGTCATGAAATGAACTGTTGTAAGTCAAGGACTTGATAGTACAGTGGTTTAGTGCACCCTGTTATTAACACAGCTGCCTGCAATTTCTGCTGGTTCGAATCTCTCCAAAGCTCAAGGTTGACTCAGCCTTCCATCCTTTCTAAGGTAGGTGAAATGAGGACCCAATTTGTGGGGGCAATAAGCTGACTTTGTATAAAATATACAAAAGTATGAAGGCTATTGCTTAGCGCATTGTAAGCCGCCCTGAGTCTCCGGAGAAGGGCGGCATATAAATCAAATTAAAAAAAAAAAAGGACTATCTGTACCTATGACATTCCTAGGCAGTAACTATGAATCTCACAAATTGAATGTTGAGTGATTTCAGTATATCTCAGAGTTTGAGAGAAAAATTGGTCAAAATGCTATTTCATACCATTTTGACCAATTCTTAGAATTTCTGTTTGGAGGGATCCAAGGTTATTGGGTTGGACTGCAGTATGTTTCTGATATGGAACATGTCATGGATGTTTGTATTTACAATTTATCTGGTCTCAATAATTGTTCTGATTATTTTGATGAGATGGACTAAAAAATTATATCAACTGTTTAAAATGCTTCCTGAGATGTGTTTTTCTTCTATTTGAAATATTTCTGTGCACTGAAACATTCTGTGCACTGAAACATTCTGTCTTAACACTTTACAGTTGCAATGCCATTCTTAAAAGAAGCTTAAAAACCGTTTTCAATTAGAAAAGTTGCCCACAAAACGGAATACGTTGTTCTGAAAATAAAATAAAATATTTAAAAATTTCAAAAATAGATGTTAATTCCAGCTAGAACTGAAAGATAAATAGGCACTTAACTTAATGATCAGTTAGTTGCTTGCAACACTATAGTTAATTGCAGTTAGCGAAAGAAATGATAATAGTCTTTAATTCAGCTAATGTATACTGCATTTCTTTTGCAGATTTACAGATTTGTTGTGGGTAATTTCTTTTAAGCCTTTTGTCTCAAAAATTCCACCCTAACCATATGAAAATGGTTGATTTGAGAATTTTCAGGAAAAAAAGTTACTGCTCAAAAGCAGTGCAACATTAAAGCCTATAAAATTATAGCAGATCTCTGCCTTTGCACTGGCATTTAGACTAGGCTACTTGCAACGTTAATAATGATTAGTTCTGCAATAAGAAAGAACACTGAATTATGAAAGGTTCTGCAACACCCTGCTCCTTCAGCACTGCTATATTCTATTCACTGCCACAAAGCGTGGTAAAAGTATTGACTAATATGGATTCCAAGGGGAATTAGAAAGGGATGTTAAGACTTTTAACGGGTACCAGTAATAGCATCTAAATGCAGCCCTAGGGTTGTATCCCACTGAATATTAATTGTGGGTGAGCAAAAGCAATGAATGCTTTCTCCAGGCCATCTGGATTGTCACTGTGGGAAGCAGAATTCTGAATTAGGTTCTGAATTAGAAGATCTTCAGCTAAAACTCTTGTGTTTCTTCAAATCAAACCTTCGGCCAGTTCTCAGAATTCCAGATTGAAGGTCTGTTGTGTTATATTTGTGTACAATTCATGTTGAGAGAGAGAAAACCTTTTTTGTTCCTTCCAATCTATAATTCTATCATGGCTGCTTTCCATTTTCCAGATCCTCACAGCAGAGTGTGCCTTACCTCAGATGATGAAGACGATCCCCTTAGCTCTTACATTAATGCTAATTACATCAGGGTAAGACTGGCAGTTCCAGAGAATCTTTTCTATTTAAGTGGTTTTGTTAGGCCTCTATTGTTTTTCAATAGAGTTGCAGAATTCCACAATCATTTCAGTCCTTCCAGCATGCTGACAGAGACACAGATTCAAATCTCAACCTTGTAAAATATACATGCGGTGATTTAAAGTGTGACTTGCTAGCAATCTCTGAGAGTGAATGACAGATATGTTTACCACCATAACCTTTAGAATCCAACAAGGCCCCCAAATGGGATGCCAAATGTAGCTCTACTCAAATGAATTTCAGTTTAACTATACATCTTACATAGCATAAATTGCTCCTATTGCCATAGGAACCATTAGTTTTTGTATAAATCAAAGTTATGCCGCTTGTGCTTATTTGTTTCACTTCATGTGAAGCATGAGCGTGAGAATATTTCTTTCTAATTTAATAAACAGCTTCTGAATGAAAACTGAAAGACTGAGATATACGTACATTTCAGCACTCATGAACCTTGTTGGGTTTTTTTTTTGTTGTTTTTTTTTGCTAGGGCTATAGAGGAGAAGAAAAGGTGTACATTGCTACTCAGGGACCCATAGTTAATACTGTCAGTGATTTCTGGAGAATGGTATGGCAGGAGCATTCTCCAATCATTGTCATGATTACCAATATAGAAGAGATGAATGAGGTAATGCTGAATCTCTATTTTCTTTTTTTTTTTTAAATTCTGTTTTGTGCCTTCGGTGTATTCCTGAATAAAACATTATTCCATTCATAAAACTAGTCTGCTTTGTAACATCGGTAATCAAGGTAAAGTTGGAATATAGTTTAAAAATTTGATGAATAAAAACTTTAACATTTACTTGGGCATCCCAAAGGTCCCTTTTCAAAAGGCAACTGGACTTCCTTGGTTTTTGCTGGAAGACGTTTCGCTTCTCATCCAAGAAGTTCTCTAACTGAAGAAGCTTCTTGGATGAGAAGTGAAACGTCTTTAAGCAAAAACCAAGGAAGTCCAGTTGCCTTTTGAAAAGGGACCTTTGGGACAACCATGATCTGAGAATTTCCATAGATGTATATTTGAACCAATCCCGAAGTACATTTCCTATTTTTCTTTTGGGGCTAGAGCCTCTCTTTTGAAATGTTCCTGTTGCACATTGATTTTAATTTTGTCATTAGGAAAATGTGATTCTTGTCCTGTTAGTGCTTCAGCTGCAAGAGTGAATACTGATCAGAATGTGCTTGCAGTAGTAGTAGCAGGGCTGTCAAACTTAATTTTCTTGAGGGCCGCATCAGGGTTGTGTTTGACCTTGGGGAGGCGGGGGGTGTGTGGGGGGCTTGCCAGCTCAACGTCATGTGTCGAGGCTCCGTTTTCAGCCACAATGGCCTCCTGCAGCCCTCTGCCAGCAAAAATGGAACTTGAGGGAGGGGGCTGCGCTCGAAGGGGGCACTGTTTTGGCTGGCAGAGGACTGCATGAGGCCATCAGGGCTGAAAACTGAGCCCGGGTGGGCCACACACAGCCTCCCCGAGCTCTGTTTTTGCTGACAGAAGGCTGCAGGAGGCCATTGTTTTTGCTGGCAGAGGCACCACCGGTCAGTCCTTTGCTGTTTCCAGGGCAGTCCTGCGGGCCAAATCTAAGCACCTCATAGGCTGGATGCAGCCCGCAGGCCTTAAGTTTGACACCCCTGCAGTAGAGGTATGCAGTAGCAGCTAGTTTTTCTAGAAAAAAAACTTTGACAAGTACATGAGCAGTGAGGGGCTAATGCCGTGTTAAGGCCCTACCAATAGAATATCCTGCCAGCAAATTTTGTGGCCCTTGTTTCCACCTGTTCAAAGCTTGTTTAGTTTTGTGTTAGCAACTTAGCATGTATTTTGAATTGTCTCCTTGCTGCCCTTTCCAATTGAGCCATGGCACAGGAGGGTAGCTTTAAGAAAACTAAAGTTTAGTTGGCAAAACATTTGACCAATCATCTAGAAAAGTAGCAAAAGTCAGCTCTTACCAATCTAGAAAGCTTTGGGACGGCTGTCATCTTTTCATTCTATTCATCGTAATTTAAAGCTGCAATATTATAGAGTTGCTACAAAGGAAATGGAAACCTTACACATCTGGAGATCTCTGTACACACTTGTGCTTTATCAGAGAGACGTGGCTTAATGAAGTCATTCATTATTGTTCAAGACTCTGGGATGCTTCACAATTTTTCCATTAAGAAAAGAATTGTGTTGTGACTTAAATATAAATATAGATTGCAGGAAGAATATTTGTGTTCACGCTATATATGTTAATTCTAATAATGCAAAGATTAAGGCTTCAGTACTCCAGCACTCTTATAAAATGTAATGTGAACTGACAGACAGCCCACAGAAATGCGTGGGTGATCTTCATTTCAGCTGCTCCAAGACTGAGCTATAGATAGCTACTAGCACTTCTGATAGCGTGTGTGCTCTCCACACCCCCATCCCCATGGAATGTTGAAAGAAAAACTTAGGATTCTGTCGGTCAGGATAGTTCTTCAACATAGAACAGAATGAGACATAATTTGGTATGGAAGGAAAAGCGAAGGAAATATAGATTGTATTTAAAATGGGCCAGATTTATTAATTCACTAATTCACTCTTATGGGGGATACAATTGAGAAGTGGTTTGGATGGTTTATGAATATTGCAATCCAAGCCCACTTTCCCCTAGTCACATGGCCCAGGACATCCAAAATGCGCAGCCCATCCTGTGCATCTCAGTGCACACATACACACAAAAACTATACAATATAAGGAAGCAACAGAAACACACACACACACACACACACACACAGAGAGAGAGAGAGAGAGAGAGATACAGCATAAATGTATCTGACTAGACCTCATAGATACACTTGTATACATACACATGTAGGAAATGTGTGTACACACTCCCTGATTAGCTCATAGAACAGAAACTATATATACAAAGAGATGAAAATGTTTCTTCATTACAAAGTATACAGATACTCCCTATAGCTACTATTAGTTAAGGAGTAGAAAACATCTGGATGTTTTCCCTACTTCGGTAAAAATATTGTTTGACAGTGGACAAACATGAATGAGTAGACTCCAGCAGATGGGAGGACAAAACTGAACATTCAGCAGAAGAAATAGTTGGCATTATACGACAATAACATTTCTCATTTACCTGTCAAATTCCACACCAACTGCAGTTTTCAGGTCATCTTCAAAGACAACCCATATAGGAGATATTATAGTTCTCAAAATGAGTGGCAATAAGGGCATTATTGACCACAGATAGTTCTGGACTTACAACCATTCATTTAGTGACCCTTCAAAGTTACAAAGAGCACTGAAAAAAGTGACTTATGACCATTTTTCGCACTTACAACCATTGCAGCATCTCAGCTCCCTCTCCTTCACATATTTTAATCCTCTACTTTCTATTTTCTTCTTGTTCTTTGTTTGTCTGAGTCTTCTGGGAAGTATACTTATATCCTTGTGGAAAATTCTGAATTGTCTATAAAGTTATTTCTTGTATCCTTGTATTGTACATATGACAGTGATAACATAAATTGGTTTTAATTTTTTAAAAAACAGGTTCCTGTAAATGTTCTAGCCTTACTATCTGTATCTCATTCTTCCAAAAATTAAATAGCTTCCGGCATGATGGTGCTTTTCTATTATAGTCTCAAATGGGTCTAAATTTAATTTTATTGTTTTTAAACCCCGAATCCTACATTTGAATTTAATCTTGTCATCATCAAAGTTAAAATCTGAATTGAAACGTGGCTGCTTTGCAAATCCCTACTGGTTCCTTTTGTTGCTGTAATAATGACATGAGAAAATTGAATGTGATAGGGTTTTTTCATTTCTGCAGTTCTTAAACCAAGAAAAATATTGAAAAATATATGGTTTAATGGGGAACCGGGGGGAGAGGGCCAAACATTCTGACTCAGGTAAAATACCACTTTACATCAGTTAATATTTTTATAGCATAACTGATTTCTGAAAACAGCAATAATTCAAATGTACAGTATACTTTTCTTAAGCTTATTAGAGCACATTTACTTTTTGCAGACACTTGCCTTTATATTTGTGATTTAATTTTTGCCTAGAAATGTACAGAATACTGGCCAGAAGAGCAAATTACCTATGAAGGAATTGAAATTACAGTTAATAGAGTCATACAAGCAGATGATTATCGGTTAAGGCTTATTACCCTAAAGGTAAGATATAAAGTAAGGAATTACTCATAGATAATTCAATAAAATTCAATAAAATATTCTTTTCATGATCATGCTAGTGCTGTTCTTTCTAGATTTCATTCAGGTACGCAGTACATTGTTCTAAATGTGCAGCTTGGGATCCAAAGTTAGAGCCTAACATATTTGCAGAGCTCCAGATTGAAGGAGGTTTTAGTAATCTTGATAGGCCTATTAGAAAGAATATGTCTGATATGAAGGCCATCAAGCTCTTTGTAGAACAATTGGAATTATGAGCCATTCCACTGGCAATTTATTACCACATGTTTTCTCAATAGGCGTTTCTGATCTGCTTTTCTTATCTATTAAAAGTCTTCCTAAATGTACTGACTTTACAACAACTTTAGTATTTGTATCATATCTTTATTTTTTAACAGATTCGTATATTTGAGCAAGTTAGACATTGTAAATCAGATTGGTAAGATCTTTGGTGTGACTGGTATTACTATTGTTGAACCTATGTGGCGACCACAGTATGGAAGTATCTGCACTCTGCAGTGATCTCACCAATTGCCAGAAAACCTTCCATGGAAACCTTATTTTCTGCAAATACATTCATACAATTTCCAGTGCTGGTTCTCTCAGACAGCAACATTTTTTTCATCCTCAAAAGATCAATCCTTCTAAAGAGAGAAATAAATATTTATAATTCATGTCTTTCTCTAAAACTGTTTCTATAAAGTAAGTTGAGTACAGAAACAAAATAGTAATAAATTACAGAATTATCTATTATTTTAGCAGCCTTTTTTGCCTCGAGAAGTTGAACATTCTAAAAACCAGCTAAATATATATTTCTAATATGTATATTTCTCAGCAAAGTCCCCCCCCCCCCAACTCCACGGAATATAATGCTTTTAAGATAGAAGTAAACAGAAGGCTCTAAATAAAATTTAGTTGGGCGGGGGGAGAAGCTTATGGTTCTGTTCTAGAAATCTAAAGCTATAGCTTTTAATTCATAACTTTAATTCAAACAGCCCATTTCCTTTGAATGTTCAGCACAGTGTAATGTGCTGAACATTACGCAACAAGTACTGTAGAGAGTTGAAGCCGACATTCCAGTGATCTGTAACTTCAACTACAATAACAAGGGCAGCATTCACAATTAATAACTGTGCTTGCCAACTGAGCAGTGTGTTTATTTGATAGATGGATGGATGGATGGATGGATGGATGGATGGATGGATGGATGGATGGATTTAGCAGGATTTCTTTTTTTAAAAAAAGGAATGTAAACCTTATACTTTCTGCCATGTTCATGTGGTTTATGCAAATAGAAATAGCTATTTTTCTATCAGGAGACAATTTATATAAGTCTACCTGGACAATATAATTAAGCATGCAGCAGTTGTGACAATATAGTGTTGTCAACTGTGATTTACTTTGGTGGTGTTTTAGTAGCAACAGAAAGAGTGCTACTATCACAGAACGTTTGTTGTTTTTTATGTGCCATATTCATTAAATGTATTGCAGCAATTTGGAAAAATCAAACCTGGATAAGATGGAGAGGCCAACATAGCAAAATAGTGATTAAATAATTAATGTGCCATTCACTTCAGTTTCCAAGGATCAATTAAAATAGATACATTACCTGTCAAAATAAAGATCAACAAAGAGTATTACAAAATTCCCCAGGGAGAAATATGTCCTCATTGGGGCCACAAAGAAACCACTTTTCCCTTGAAGAACACAGTTTAGCTCAGGAGTGTCAAACTCGATTTCATTGAGGGCCATGTCAGGGTTGTGCTTGACCTCAGGGGGTCAGGGTGGGTGTGGCCAGGGTGGGCGTGGTCAGCTCGACATCACTTGTGTCCCAGGGTGCCTGTGGTGGCCCGAGCATTCTGCCAGCCAAAATGGGCTTCCAAGCTCCGTTTCCAGCTGCGACAGCTTCCTGCAATCCTCTGTCAGCGAAACGGAGCTTGCAAGGGCCACACATGGCCCTCCCAAGCTCCGTTTTCGCTGGCAGAGGCACCGTTGGTCCTTCACTGTTTCCAAGGCGGCTCTATGGTCCTTCCCTGTTTCCAAGGCAACTCCATGGGCCAGTTTTAAGCACCCCACGGGCTAGATGTGGCCCGCAGGCCTTAGTTTGACACTCCTGATCTAGCTGAAGGAATTCACAGGGCAGCTTTCCCAAGATCCTCAGGACCAAGTCATTTAAAATATTTAAAGATCTGAACCTGTATTTTCAATGGACCAGTTCTTACATTTAAAAAAACTAAAGGGATGCAACTCTGTATGGTTTCATGTCACAAAATTAAGTGAAGTGACAACAGAGAAGGAGTAAGTGGTTCAGCCATGCCACTTTAGAATACATAATCCCAGTGTCTGTGTTTTTCTTACCAGTTTCTCCAGTATTTAGTAGGTGGCATGGGGGCTCAGCAGTTAAAATGCTGGGCTTGTCAGCTGGAAAGCCAGCAGCCCAGGTTCGAGACCCAAGCTCCATGCAATGGGGTGAGCTCCTGACCTCTCCCCAGCTCCTGCCTACCTAGCAGTTCAAAAGCTTTCAAATGTGAGTAGATAAATAGATACCACTTTGGTGGGAAAATAACCAGCATGTAGCATCATGCTGGCCACATGACTGCAGAAGTACCTTTAGACAGTGCTGGCTCAATGACCTTGAAATGGAGATGATCACCGCCCCCTATAGTCAGCAACAACTAGTGGAGTAAAATCCACAGGGACTCCTTTATCTTTTTTGATATAGTAGTGCAATCTGAATTAATGGACAAAGCAACTTTGCAATGTAAATTATTCCCACTTGCCAGTTGTATGATGTTAACATGAGCCAGTTTAATTTTAAAAAATGCATCAATGTTTTGTTGCTACAGCTGCTGTTGCCCTTGAATTATTTTAGTTGTCAGTATGTTAATAAAAAAAGGCAATAAGTTACAGTGATGGAGATTGTTGAACAAGAGACATAGAATATAGAATAAAGGGTTGGAAGGGATGTTGGAGACGTTCTAGCCCAGGGGTGGCAAACTCAAGGCCCGCAGGCCGGATCCGGCCCTTGGGGTACTTAGATCTGGCCCGTGAGGCCGCCCTAGAAACAGCAAAGGATCGGCCAGCAGTGCCTCTGCCAGGTAAAACAGAGCTCGTGGCCCCCCTGAGCTTGTTTTCGCTGGCAGAGGGCTATCAAAACAAACTAAAAACAAAACAAAAGGAGAAATGTTTCCCCTTTTGCATTTGAGGATGCAAGAAGGGACAGGAAAGGAGAAAGTGAAAGAGGAAAGACAAAGAAAAAGAAGAAGATGGGAAGAGAGCAAGGTAGAAAAAATAAGGAAAGTGGGGAAGGAAGAAGAAAGAATGAAGAGGGAAGGAAAAAGAAGGAAAGGAAGGAAGGAAATTATAATTAGAGTGAGGGAGGGTTTCAGGGAAGTCCTGCCTTGGCACTTGGCCACCAAAGGTGCCCCCGACACGAGTCCCATGTCACGCCCACCATGGCCAGGCCCCCCGGCCCTCCAAGGTCAATCACAACTCTGATGCCGCCCTCAATGAAATCGAGTTTGACACCCCTGTTCTAGTCCAACCTCTGCTCGAGCAGGAGACCCTGTACCATTCCAGACAGATGGCTGTCCAATCTCTTCTTGAAAATCTCCAGTGACAGAGCACCCACAACTTCTGGAGGCAAGCAGTTCCACTGATTGATTGTTCTCAGGGTCAGGAAATTTCTCCTTAGTTGGATCTCTCTTTAATAACAACCAGTAGGGTCTCCCTATCTAGCTAGACATCTCTCCTGGTTTGTTCCCCTGCTAGCTTCCTGTGCAGAATTTTCAATATTAAAAAATCCCTCACCCAAATAATCTAAGGTATTGAGTCTTTCAACAGAAGCCTGCAGTTAATTTTTACCTAAAAGTTGGAGTACAAATCAAGGAATTATATGGTGCCATACTTTCAGGAATCTTCGAACAAATGCCAATAGTACGCATATATCAAGGAAAGGAGTTAAAAGTCTGAGTCATCGAAATTGTTACCTTTGGAAATTCTGGTCTGCTTTTTGTGATTTCTCTAATGAGAGACGTTTTTCATATTCGAAAAGAAATTCATGTGTTGAATGTCTAATTCTCTTGCTCCCGATTTTCTTGCTCACTGTCTTATAGAATGGTGAAGAAACAAGAAATCTGAAGCACTACTGGTATACATCTTGGCCAGACCAGAAGACCCCTGATCAAGCACCACCCCTGCTCCAACTGGTTCAAGAAGTGGAAGAAGCCATGCATCGTGCAGAAGAAAAGAATGCTCCAATCATTGTTCATTGCAGGTAAATTATTAAATATCATTAGAAAGAAATGAGAGGGCGAAAAATGATACTTAGGTAATTTCCCTATATCCCTGACATTCATTTGAAACATCCTTTGCTTTTAATGTTATATATAATACTGAGTTTACCTTTCACTTTTTCTTTGACATTTTAGACACACCTTTTCTAGGTGTCCACTCTTAACATTCTAGCAAGGAAATATCCCTTGCATCTAAACTGGTAGAATCCAGAGGAACCAAAATTTCCACATTGGGTTTCACTGTAATTCGGGCATGATCTGACTCTTTTGCCTGTTACGAAGTGCAGATGAAATGTGAACCATGCAGCCATTTCATATGTCTGAAATAGTATAGGGTCTTGCTTGAGCAGAGGGTTGGACTAAGACCTCCAAGGTCTCTTCCAGCTCCGGTATTCTATCTGTTACCATGTTTTAATAATAGGCCTATTGGGTATTTTTACTGACCAGTCCTGGATCTGATTCACAATGTGTTGTCACTCTCCATCATTTTTCTCTTTTCCCCTATTATCCATTGTAATGTGCTTCAGATACTATAGAGATCAGTTTAAAAATATGTTTCAATTATAAATGCAAATCAAATATTGAAGCATCCCACATGAAGAGCTCTGTCATACCACAACCACTTTAGGAGGATAGCTGTCTCCAACTAAAAAATAAGTCTTTCCTTTGAGACAATGTCACCCAGGACTACCGGGAATTAGTTTTGAGAACTTCCTGTGGAAGACACGGAGCACAGCAATCAGTCAGTCAGTGAGAAACTATCTCCCATGTCAGCAAGCGAAAGTCAAGAGCAACACCCCTAAAGATGTGTTACTTTCTAACAAGACCCTGACTCTTTGGAGGAGCTGTCTATGATGCTACACAACATATTGCCACAACTGAGTGTACCAAGGAAGCCCCTGATTATAAATGCAATAAGCAGATTTCATAGAAATCTTTACAGGGCTTGTGACCACCTACTGGTTAACTCCACTCTCAGGAAAATATTGAACAGAGTTATATAATTTGAGACATAACCATTGCAAATATCTTTCTGATTTATGTTTCATGTAATTTGACGTTGGTGAGCATAAAGGAGCATTTACATTTTAAAGCTAAATTCATTTTTAGTAAGATTACAAAATGAAATCTTGTATAATGAATATTTATGTTGTTGTGCAAAATTGTTGTAAGTACCCCTTTTACAAGAAGATTATGGATGATGGGATAAAGGTATAATGAGTCTCTACAGCATTTTTCATAAACACAAACCATATGAGAACATAATGTTGCTATCATAATCTAAAGTAATAAAGTACCATTTTTTCTGAATATTCTAAAAGTATATTTTTTCTGTTATAATGCAGTCAAGTAGCTGTATTATTGTGCTCTCTAAATTCAGCATTTCTCGTTTAACAGTTTGCTTTAAATTTACATTAACATAATTCTTTACATTCTACGTGAAGGCATATGATTTGCAACTTGCTTCCAGTGTATATGTATTCCTTTTTATCATTTTTTTTTCTTGGAGACTACATTTATAGCATTCATTCCCATTCTTCTATATATTCCCATATATTATAGCAGTCCCATACGTATCATTAACATGTTGCATCTAGCATTTCCTTGCTTTAATTTCTTCCCAAATTATTTCGTCACTTCTAATTTTAATTCCATTCCCTGATTGTGTCTCTTTGTTTAGCTTTCTTCACTCAGTTCTAAAACAAATTTTAATATCTTATTAAAATGTTCTGCCTCTTTTAATCTTAATTCTTCCTTGCTCTCTTCACATACATTCCTCATGATTATCTTTTTATTTCTGTACACATTATGTAATATATTCCTCTCATACTCAGTTTTTTTTACCTATAACCTATTCCTCTCCATCATTCCACCAAACATCCATTTCATGCCTCCCATTCATGCAATCCCATATATATCTTGCCACTTTGCAATATAATTCTCACTGTATTCCAATCAAATTCCACAGTCTCTTTCCTTACACAACACTTTCCACAGTGAGGGATCCTTGGTGCTCTCTAAGTTTGCTTGTTTTCTTGCAGACGTTTCATTACCCAAACTAGGTAACATCATCAGTCCTAGTGGACTGATGGACTAGCACTGATGATGTGTTACCTAGTTTGGGTAATGAAACGTCTGCAAGAAAACAAGCAAGCTCAGAGAGCACCAAGACCCCTCATTTCAACCCTGAGCTACAATTATTCTCCTTTATTGGTACTTTCCACACCCAAGCCACAAGTTTCCATAAACCATGATCATTATCAAATGGGGACATGGTCAGTCAAGGCTTTCACATTTAATAATATTGAAAAATATAGTTTACATTACTTTCACTTCATTGATGCCTTGAATTTCTTCACTGGGAGCCAGTGTGACTTGCAAAACAGTGATGTTATATAGACAAACCATGATTTGTTCCAAACCGCATGCACTCCTACATTCTGGACTAATAGCAGTTTTTGAAAGCAATTCATGAGCATCCTATGGAGAACAATTTACAACTGAGAGCTACATAAGATGTGAATAAAGCAGAACCTCCTGCTTCAGGAATGGGTGCACAAAATGAATATGGAGGCCCTCTTGACCATAATTGCCACCTGTTCTTTGACCATCAGCCCAAAAAGACCTCTAGCCCAGATTGTGTATCATCTGTGTCTAGGGGAGTGCTATCCATCCAAGTCAAAAATAGAAAGTCTCCACAACTGTGAGGCCCTAAAACCCACAGCTACTTGATCTTGCTAGAATTGAGTTAAGGCCTGTTCTTTCTGATCCAGACTGTTACAGCCTCCAGGCATTGGGAAAGAATCTGAACAGTATCATTTGGACAACTCAAGGCAAAGATGTACAGCTGAGTATCATCAACATATTGATGGTATTTAACCTCGTGTTGATGAATGATCTCACCAGATGTTAAATAGGAGTGGGGAGAAAGTCACGGTCTCAGAATGCAAGAATTCAGGGTTGAATCTCCCCCCTCCTAACCTTGGCTGAAACCAATCTCAAAGGTGGAAAAGAACTACTGCAAAACTATACTTCCTGCTCCCAACCCTGCCTCCCCCGCAAACTAAGAATGCTATTATCTAGGTGGAACCTTAATTGAAATACAGTAGATGAAATATTAATGAGAATAATAGGAAGGATTAATATGAAACCCGATCAAATATAACATCTGTAGATCTGGGTGGAATGACTACATAAGTTGCATTTCTTCTTCCTGGGGGCTTAGCTGATGGCCCCAATAAGTTAAGTGACAATGATGGAAAGTCATCTAAAAAGCTTTCAGCAGAGCTAAAGACTTGCAAAACTGAGATGCTCTTGGACCATGAAGTAATTGTTACTTGCTGTTTCTCTTTATTTAAAATGACATGTTGACATATAAAAGCTGACAGAAACCAGATGCCTCACATAACATCTCTCTGGAATTTCATCCTGTAACATTTTATCCAATAAAACTGCTAACCTTTTTCTGAAATAATATAAGGCCAATGGTAAAAGATAATCTGCTGGTTTTTTGTTGCATAAATTAGAGCCAGATAAAGAAAACATAAGCGTGTTTTTTCATATGCCCGGTCCACATTCAGTCTGTGGGTTGAGTAGCACTTCTATCCACTCCCCACATATTCTAAAATAACAGCCCCCCATCACACACCTACCAGTAGTTTACAGTCAGAGGATAATATGCGAGAAACCAGAAGGCCACCACATTTGTACACATGGACAAGAAATCACTTTTGGCAAGCAAAGAGTTTCAGGCTAATAAAGACTTCTGTTCCTATATGCAACCAATATTGTCTGAAATAAAATAATAATGATTTCCTAAAACTTGAGAATACATAGTAGAGCTAAACAGTTATATTCAGTACCAATAAAGGAGAATATTTGTAGTCAAGAGTTCAAATGAGTCCCTGATTTCACATGATGAAAACTCTTTTAATTTTACAACATATGGACAGACTTAACCATAGTTTCAATTGGGAAAAAGTGACCATCCTAGACCAAGACCAAAATGCTAGGAAATTTCTAGAGTCCTGGCTCTCTGATGAATTAACCATCAGTAGACACATAGACATAACTGTATCTCTATACTATGCAAAAGAAGCAATCAACAAGCCCAAAAGGGAACAAAAAGACCAAAACACCTCCCCACCAGCAATTAGCACCCAGATGAGCATAGATTAACTCCAAGATAAACATCAGACCAGCAATCAAGAAGTATACAATACTCCATATCCCAATCAAGAAACTTCCAAACAAGTTAATAGTAAACAGCCCAACCAAAGAATCTCTTAAAACCACCCTCACCAACACTGACAGGGCAAGCCACTAAAATATAAAATGAGAACAAACCCCATTCCTTACTAGCACCAATGACATTTCATTACCTAATTTGAGGTGATGAAACGTCTGCAAGAAAACCAAGGTCAGAGAGCACCAGGAACCCCTCAGTTATGTTCAGTTTTCTGCTTTGACTCTTGACTTCTGAATGGTGCTATAATATCCCCGTGACCTTAAGCTCATGAACTCAGTCCCAGATGGAAAAGATGGAAAACTCAGTCCCAGATATGAAGAAGGTGTTCTAAACAATGTTTTATTTTTTGGAAGATCTTTGTCGTCACTTTTTATTTCTTTCTCTGGCCAGTGCAGGGATTGGGAGAACAGGCTGTTTTATTGCTACCAGCATTTGCTGCCAACAGTGGAAAAATGAGGGCATGGTTGACATACTCAGAACAACTTGCCAGCTACGGTTAGACAGGTAAGATAATTTTTCTGCTAAAACCAAGTCTAATGTAGCCTTCCCCTAAGTGCTGCCTCCCAAATGTCTCGATCACCTGATTTATTATTTATTTTATTTATTTATTAACTTGATATGCCATCCATCTCACTATCGAGCAACTCAAACATCTTAAAAACAAAGGGACAAAACATTAACTATTAAAATTGGTCAGGAATAATGGGAATTATAATCCGGAGTATTTTGTAGGCATCGGATTGTGGAAGGTTGCATTTTTAATCCAGCACTCAATAACATTTATTACTTTATAATATGTAAGCAGGAATTTGCTTCAGAATAAAACTGTGAATGTACAAACATGGGAAAAGTCAGTGATTTGACCATAAAAATATTATAGTTTGAAAAAAGTGTTAAAATTCTTGATTTTTGATTTTTTTTTCTGTATAGCACTGATTTTATTCCACTTAATTTTATTCACTTTATTTCTGTTTTTATTGTCTAAGAACACAATGGATGAGATGGATTTTTAACTACCGTATATACTCGAGTATAAGCTGACCCAAATATAAGCCGAGGCACCTAATTTTACCACAAAAAACTGGGAAAACTTATTGACTCGAGTATAAACCTAGGGTGGGAAATGCAGCAGCTACTGGTAAATTTCAAAATAAAAATAGATACCAATAAAATTACATTAATTGAGGCATCAGTAGGTTAAATGTTTTTGAATATTGATTTCAAAGAAAAACAGTAAACTAGCTCTGTAAGTGCATAGTGAAAACTACACTATAACTAAATTACACAAGACAATGTAATATATATACCAAAAATAATTCAATAACAATTTAATCTGATACATTGGATTAAGTGATGTAGGGCTTGATCTAATTTCAGGCAAGTTCAAGCCTCTGTTAAGAGATATCTGCATTCTCTCTCTCTCTTCCTTTTTCTTTTTTTTCCTCTTTCTTTCTTTGTCTCTTTCCTCTCTCTCTCTCTCTCCCTCTCTCTCTCTCTCTCTCTCCCTCCCTCCCTCCCTCCCTCCCTCCCTCCTTCCTTTCTCCCTTTCTGTGAAGAACTCCAGGAGGTCTTTGGTAGGAGGAAGAAAAGCCAGACGTTTTGAAACGTTTTGTAGCTTACCCTGAGCAAGGATAGCTATTGCAGGCACTTACAATAAGCTCTCAATTCAAGCTCAGTGCACGTAGGGATCCCCAAACAGTTCTCCCTCCCTTTCTCCTCATCTGGCATTCTTAGAGCTCTACTATTGATTAGCTTAACCTGAGCAAGGATAGCTAGTAGCCAGCCTATTACAATAAGCTCTCAACTCAAGCTCAGTGCACCTGGGGATCTCCCTAAAAAGTGAGGATTTCTTTGTTTCTTTCTTCCTTGAAGCCCACCACCGCAGCCCATGTTTGCTTCCAGGGGGCTGCAGGGAGTCTTACTAGGCACCCCCCTCATGCCCCATTTTGGCCCTAGCAAGCCTCCCTGCAGCCCCTGCAAGCTAAAACGGGTTGCAGGAAAAAAGGCATTTTTTCCTCACTCGAGTATAAGCCATGGGGGGCTTTTTTCAGCATAAAAAAGTGTGATGAAAAACTCAGCTTATACTCGAGTATATACAGTAATCTTAGAATGAATCATTATGTTGTTTTTTTTTTTCAGTTGTGAGTTCTTACAACTGTTTAGTGATTGTTCAAAGTTACAACGGCACTGAAAAAAGTGACTTATGACTGTTTTTCACACTTACGATTATTGCAGCAGATGGTCACATGATCAAAATTCAGACTCTTGGCAACTGACACATATTTATGACGGTTGCTGTGTCCCGGAGGCATGTGATCACTTTTTGTGACCTTCTGACAGGCAAAGTCAGTGGGGTAGCCAGATTCACTTAACAACTGCAATGTTTCATTTAACAACTGTGGCAAGAAAAGTGGTAAAATGAGACAAAACTCACTTAACAAATATCTCACTTAGCAACATAAATTTTGGGCTCCCTTGTGGTCATAAGTCAAGGATTGAACTGTACTGTTTATCTTTTCTGGAAGTAAAACCAGTTTCCACATGTTTTTAAGATTTAAATTCTTCCTTGCTTCTCTTTCCAGGGGAGGAATGATCCAGACTAGTGAACAATATCAGTTTGTCCACCATGTCATGAGCTTGTATGAAAAGCAATTCATTAGAGCATCAGCAGAAGAATGAAGATTCAGAATCATTTATTATGATAAAGACCAAGGGAACTCTGATCAGAATCACATGTACGACAGAGCTGAGAAGATTTCAGAATTTCAGAGCAGAAGATATTTATTTATACATATAAATATAAATATATATATAGTTTTACTTTCATATTGCTTTATTTTGCATTTGAGAATTAAGATACTGCTTTTCTTCAACATGTGACAGGGTGTTATCTTCACTTTAAAAATAAAAAAGGCCTGTTTATACTGTAAATAAAATTGATAGCTTCATTTGTTCCAAAAATTTAAAACATCATCGTCACTTTTGCTACTTAAAAAAACAAAAAAAAACCACAACCCAAACCCTTGCTACTAGATCCAAATACAATGTGAATCTCTTTGATAGATGTCTTGCTGAAGTCTGTAATGTATGTTTACTAAGCTTGAAAACTTAACTTTTCTGCCTTTTTTCTGAATGATTGTTTTTACATTTTAAACTACCGGATACTGTGTATATCATAAAATCTTCTGGGCCTCTGCATTAAAGGATTCAAGTGAATTCATACTGAAAAAAAACATGTTTTGTGCCTTGTGTACTTACTTATTGAAAACACTCAGTCCTACAAAGTATAGTGACTGTAGTGTCGTTGTAAAACAAAAACACAAAATGAAGATACCCATCTTGGCTGCAAACAAAAAAATCCATAGAAGGCCAGTTTTTTTCTTAGGTTGACTGAAAAGCAGAAAATAAAGTGCAAGTATTTGAAAAGCAAGTAAAAACTCATGTACTTACAGTTTTAAAATGATATATAGTATCAATTAGGTTGCTGTTGGAATAAAGAAATGAGCAAACAATTACTGGAAAATATAGAATCTATTTGTAATTTTTCCTTTGGGTATAACTTTCTTTTGATGTTTTAAAAGGGGAAATTATTTGGACTTTTCTATTGCAGAGACTTAATGGATAAAATTTGCAGTCCCTGGATCAGTTCCAAGAATAAAATTACAATTATAGTTGTTGTAGTATTATCACTCGGGAGGAGTTTCTTATATAGTTACTGTTATGTATTTATGATAATGCTTCTTCACATTCCTAACACAGTTTAAATCCTACTTTATCAGATCATGGTTCAATTGGAAGCAAGGATTTAGAGTTCCTCTTTGAGGTAGTACAAACGTAGAATATACTAATTGAAAAAATGCTAGTAAGTAAATAAATAAAATTGTACAAGAGAATAACAAGCTCTCGTATGTAATATTTCCAGCAGAATCCATAAATAAAATATTCCTGAAGTTAGCTGGGGCTCTTCCACATCAACAAAATCCCTTCATTAAAGGCTCTTGAGTAAATTTGGAAGTCATAGGAGAAGAGAATGTGTTTGTGCATGTCTGAATGCAGTATCCATCTATGAAGCTGAAGGAGAAGCAATTCCACTCACAACATAGGTTTAAAGGTTTCCCCTGTCCACTCAGGACTGACTCAAGGGGGTGGTGCTCATAGCTGATTCTCAACCGAAGGAGCCTGTGTTGTCTGAGAGGTGCTTATATCATCTGACCGGCATGAAAGTACAGAACACAGTAACCTTTCTGCCAAAGTAGTACCTACTTATCTACTCGCGTTTGCATGCTTTCAAAATGCGACATTTGAGCTGGAGCAAGTAAGGAGAGCTAATCCTGTTGCATGGCATTCTGGTTTCAAACCCAGGCTGCCAGCTTTTCAGATGACAAACAATGTCTTTAACCGCTGAGCCATTGTGTTGCCCATTCACAACATATATGTCCTAAAAAAAGATTTATTTCAATGAGAAATCATCATGCTTGTCTGAGTCAAGGTTTTATTCTTATATCTTACCCCTGACTAAATTCCAGTGAATCTATATCAATTAAAAAATAGGAAGCAGGAGACTGAAGAAATGTCACCACCTGCAACGGATGCAAAATACTTTGTCTAAAAATATTCACAGTAAAAAGGTATACGGATCTCCTTCGCTCAGTATGGCAAATAAAGAGTTGTATATCGAGACAAGTAATTCTAATTTCATATATTAATATATACTCTACAGACAGTCATCGACTTACCACAATTGAGCCCAAAATTTCTATTGCTAAATGAAACTGTTCTAAAATGAGTTTTGACCCATTTTATAATCTTTCTTACCACAGTTGTTAAGTGAATCTGGCTTCTGAATTGAGTTTGCTAGTCAGAAGGTTGTGTAAGGAACTGTCATAAATATGAGTTAAGTTGCCAAGTGTGTGGATTTTGATCATGTGACCATGAGGATGCTGCAACAGTCATAAATGTGAAAAACGGTCATAAGTCACTTTTTTTCAGTACTGTTGTAACTTGGACTGGTCACCAGGGTGGATAAAAATGATTTTTTTAAAAAAATCCAAAAAATCGGATTTTTTTTATTTAAATCAGATTTTTTTGATTTTTATCGAATTTATTTTAATAAAAAACTTTTGGGGTAAAAATCTATTGTAAGATATTTTTCTATTTAAGATACATAAATAATTTAGTTCATTCAGCATGAAATGGAGCTTAGTTATTCTGCAACACTGGGACTATCGGTGAGTCAACAGTGGGTCAAAGGAGTAGCAGAGATGACAGTTGCTCTTTAAAAATTATGATTTAAATCGAGTTGATTTAAATCAAGCCTTTTTACTAGTGATTTAAATCATGATTTAAATTGTGATTTAAATCAACTCGGTTTAAATCAAATCCACCCTGCTGGTCACTAAATGAATGGTTGTAAGTTGAGGACTATATTAGCATAGCATAGCAAACAAGAACCTCAAGGAAGCAGAATAACAGAATACAGAAGAGTTGAAAGGGAGCTTGGAGATCTAATCCAACCAGTGGTGAGATTCAAAAATTTTTACTACCGGCTTGGTGGTCGTGGCATGGCTTGGTGGGTGTGGCAGGGGAAGGATACTGTAAAATCTCCATTCCCACCCCACTCCAGGGGAAGGTTACTGCAAAATCCCCATTTCCTCCCGATCAGCTGGGACTTGGGAGGCAGAGAATAGATGGGGGCCAGGCTAGTCAGAGGTGGTATTTACCGGTTCTCTGAACTACTCAAAATTTCCGCTACCGGTTCTCCAGACCTGGTCAGAACCTGCTGAAACCCACCTCTGAATCCAACCCTCTGCTCAGGCAGGAGACCCGATACCATTCTGGACAAATGGCTGTCTAATCTCTTCTTTAAAACCTCCAGTAATGGAGCATCCACAACTTCTGAAGGCAAAGACGTTCCTCTGATTAACTGTTTTCACATGCCGTTTTCCTGCTCTTCGCATAGAATCTTCCTTTCTAATTTAAGAGCAATGAAAAAAGAGGAAAAGGAACATTGCTTCTTTCAAGCATGAATACTGTGCATGCATGAGGGAAGGAGAGTGCGGTCTGATTCTACCTTTAACGGGGGGTACATGCAGTGGTGAAATCCAAATTTTTTCACTACCGGTTCTGTGGGTGTGGCTTGGTGGCTGTGGCTTGGTGGGCATGGCAGGAAAAGGATACTGCAAAATCCCCATTCCCTCCCCACTCTGAGGCCAGCCAGAAGTGGTATTTGCCGGTTCTCCGAACTACTCAATATTTTCGCTACTGGTTCTCCAGAACCTGTCAGAACCTGCTGGATTTCACCCCTGGGTACATGGCAGAATTTGAGGGAGAGGCAATTCTTATTACAACATATGCCTTATATAAAAGATTTCTCCTCTGGGAAGTTGTAATACTTGTCTGCGTCAATGTTTTATTATTAAGTTTGAATTAAGCTCAAGTCCCAGTGGCAACTTCAAGACTTCTCCATTACTCTTATAAGGTAACGTCTTTTGATGGTAAGCCATCCCCAGGGATCTGACAGAGAGAAGGCTTGAGGAGTTCATCCTGCTTTGCATAGTGATCGAGGCTTCCTGCTAAAATCAGCAGGAGGAAAATATGCTCTGGGAGCTAAAAACATCCAGAAGCATAAAGGATGTGCAATAAATATCTACTGAGAAAAGTCGGAAGTAATAATTTGATTTCTTCATATTAGAGAAGGTAGAGATCATTTGAGGCTTCCACTTTAAAAACGAGCTATTTCTTGACAAAAATAATAATGAAACCATGAGAGTTTTAAGTGCTATCCACCAGTCCTTGAGCTGGCAGAAAATGTTACCACAATAGCACATTTGCACATTTGTTTTTATGAAGTTTGGAAGCTGCCCAGAGCTACCCCACTTGAGTGAGGTGGGTGGCATATAAATTTAACAAACAAATTTAACAAATACTGTGTGTGACCAACCATACGCTAAATAAATAAATAAATTAACAAATAAACACACACACACACACACACACACACACACACACACACACAAAACAAACATTAAGACTGCTGTCTAAGAACATGCTGGATTTAATTTTTAATTACTGTTGTGTCCTTGAGTTGTGCCTCTGTAATACTGTCTCTAAATAAGTGAAATTGTTGAAGCTGCAGAAATGCACATGTAACCACATCGCCCACAAGGGGCCAGTGTCTATTTAAAGTTTCAGCTACACAGAGCCATATTTGAGATATGCTGAGGGATCCAGCTCAGGCTGTGTAAAGGCACTTTAGCCAGTTCATCTCTGCTACAGAACACAGAAGAGCTCATTGATGCTTCACAAAGACCGGTTTCAAAACAGCATCCGTCAGTGGTCTTTTCAGCCAGAAAAAGGAAAGGTACTGTACTATATGCACACCATTTTATTTGCCTGTTGTATTTGCAATACCATACAGGTGTTTCTGTTCTAATTGCTTTCAGATGTGTTCTTCTTTCTTTCTTTTGAATATGTCACCTAATCTGATGTATTCTTGAAAATATCACATTGTATTAAAGTTAATGGATAGAGACTAAGAATAAGTAACATTCAAGCTCACTTACAGCATCTAAACAACAGGATGCAAAATGTAATTGTTATTGTCAGTTCCAAGCAGACTTAAATATATCCTTGATAGCATCCAGGATCCTGAACAGTCCAGACTGACTTTTATCACAATAAAACCAGGTATTTGTTGAGCTGGAAAAGACAGTGCAAGCCATTAGATTCAATCACCTGCACCATCCAAATCCCAAACAGATGGCTATCTATCCTCCACTTGAACTGGGAGTCCATCATTTCTCAGGGTCATTGATCTCACTGTTGAAACTGCTCTTATTGTAGGAAATTTTTCTTTATCTTCAGCTGAAATCTGCCTTCCTGTAGCTGGAATCTGATTCCACATCCTAAACTCTGAAAATATAGAAGACTTTTTTTTTCTGGGTGACATTCTTTCAGGTATTTTGAGAATCCATTGTATTTGTCCATTCTCTTCCTAAAACTAAATTTTCCCAATTCCTTCCATCACTCTTCATAGCATTTAGCTTCTAGCGGCATAAAAATCCTTATCACCCACTGAATCTATTTCAGTCTGGCTAAGCCCTTTGTGGGTTGTATAGTAATTAATACAATATTAGATGTAGGATCTGACAAGGGTAGAAAATAGGGGAACTGCTACATCTTGTGGTTAAGAAATTATATTTCTTTTTCTGCAATTAAAATAGCTTTTAACCTTTTTTTTTTTTGCAGGCAAGTGACATTATTGATTTACTTTACTTGTAATCAAATACTACTATATTGTATTTTTCATTATTATCAACCCAAGTATTCCTTGGGCTATAGTTGAGCGTTTAATTTCTGTTTCCTAATGAAGAGCTTTGTCTCTGATTGATTTTATACCATTATGTTTGGCTTATTGCTCTAACTTATCAAAGTCTCATAGAATTATATTAATTTCACTAAATGTTATGTCATCTTGAAAAATTTGAGAAACAAATCTCTATTTCTTCATTCAGGATATAAACTGATACATTTAATAGAATTTTCCAGAATTGAATTTTCCACAATTGAAGTTTCTGACATCTTTTATTCCAGCTTGATAACACTCACTGAGTATGATTTTCAAACCAGCTATGTATCCATGTCACTGTAATATTACCCAGTCTATACTGAACTTGCTAATCAGAATGATATTGTAGTGGAATGGAAGGACTAAAAAACATTCCCAGGTCAGTCAGAGACAGCTTTATTGCGCAAGGTTCAGAGCCGGATTTGTACCTGAAGCTTTGAACAAAGAAAGAACTCTGATACGATGGTTTTTATACATTTCTAAGACAAAGGATTCAGTGAGATCATACATTTTCCATATATGGTTAATCATGAGATCATACATCCGATTTTCCTTCTATGGTTACATACACAGTATAATAAGTTCATCTAATTACTTAAAGCATTAATCTTAGTTTACAAAATTATCTTAGCCACACAACTTTTCTTAAGTGCTCGGAGTTGCCAATGGGAGAGTTACTACTATCCTTGGGTAAATTCATTGGATTAAGTAACTCTTTGTAACATATAGGTCTTTGTGTCATTCACAGTCAGGTCACTCAGATGTTTTCCATTATAGCAGTCCTTTCCGTGACATCTAGGTCTCAGAAGATATATTACCACTTAAAGGGGTTTAACTGTTTGTTAATGTAATTTCCAACAAGCACTTTCCTCTCTTATAATAATGTGAATAGATAGGGTCTCTCAGAGTTCATGTATCCAAGCACGTCTTCCCCTTATAATAATGTGAATAGAGAGGGTCCCCCAGAGCCCATATATCTGACTCTGTATGATTCCTATTTTATTCACATTATTTCTTTTATCTACATTATTCTTTATTTGCTATTTACCTCAATATAAATATTTTTTTTGGGGGGGGGGCAATCTATTTTAATGGAATATGCACCATTCCATTAATCTACTGAGGAAGCTACCTGATTAAATAATACGATAAGGCAAGATTCGTTCCTGACAAATTTGCACTGGCTTCAGAATTGCTGTTGTTTCCAAGTTATTTACAGACTGATTATTGTGATTGGACTATCAAATCCATCTTTCAAGGACTACCCAGATGCAAAACACAAATTCTCAGGAGGACTGCATACAAGAATAGAAAAATTAAATCCTTTAAAAAGAAAAGGTGACTCTGGAGGAAGATATCTGAGGGAGAAGCTGTGAACCAGGCCAAGAAAACATATGATCATTCCGTACAGTTTCTGATTAAAGTTCAAAATTGCCAACTATCATAGAACGATACAATTATAAGGATGGAAAGAAATATAAGAATTACCTAGTTCAACCTTCCACAATGTGCAAGAAACCATATAATTACCCTTGAAAGGGGCTTGCCCAGTTCTTTGCTTTTCAAAAAACAAAAAACCCTCTACAAAGGTTATGAGAATGCTCCACATGTCTTCTGCTCCACTTTTGGACAGTGCTCATCAGGAAGGGTTTTTTCTTTCTTGGATTTAAATGAAACCTAAATAACTACAACTTTTACCCAATATTTCTAGCCTTAGTTTATGTGGCAATAGAGAATAATTCCTGATCATTTTCCCTATGGCTCATTTTTACATATCTGAACACTGTACTGGTAACATGTTTCCTCTCTGTCTTCTTTTCTTTTCACATCCCAAGTTCCTTCTGCATGTCTTATAGGGCTTCTTCTCAAATCTTAAAGATGATCATCCATGTTGTCCTCACCTGAACCTGTTCCAACCTCTCAATTTGGAAAAAATAGTATCAAAAACTATATAAAGTATTGCATTTTTCAGGAAGGCCCTGAAGGCACTGAAGATGTGGTTCTGTTAAAAGCTTAGAGACCATAGATGGATACAAAACAAATCAAGTGGTTGGTGTGATTGTGTTTGTTGATGTCACCGGGGGTGGGTGGAGGTGTGTGGGTGGGAGGAACTATGGGTACCGTGATGTGCATTTTTAATTTTGTAAGTTGCCTGGAGTCAAGTTGAGCAACCATATAAATTTATTTAAAAATACTCATTTATAGGAGACCATTTGTCTCCTATATTTTGGAATTTTCAGGGTTTTTATGGTTTGTTTTCTTCTTTTTAAATAAGTTTGATTTTGTACATTTGTGGTGGAATATAGGGCTGAAGCCTGCAGTCATATATCATTTCAATGTGACTGAGCCCGGGAGATAGTATTATTAAAATTATTTCAGTTATTTACATCTTAGTCTTTTAATCAGGAGAAAGGCAGTACAGGTTATGAAAGCTGTCTTTATCTCATATACTGGGGCTAGGGGGAAGATGCCAGTTATGCCATCTGAATGTGGTAGCACTAGGATCTCCAAGTAGGTACCCCAAAGTGGGAGGTAGATGCCTGATGGAAAGTCCTGGGAGCAGAGATTTGAGATCTGTGACCTATGATACTATGGGCTTAGCCATTTCTCCATACTGCTTCTTTTATGAATTGCTCTAGAATCTTTATAGATATTAATGCCCTGCATATTGGTCTGTAGTTCCTTGGATCGTCTTCTTCTAAAGACAAAGATCACATTCGCCCATTTCCAGACATTTGATATTTCACAAGTTCACCAAGATTTCTCAAAATTATACATTCATATTAAGCCAAACAATTTTTTTTCTTTCCCCCTGTGTTCTGGACAGTTCAATCTTTTTCAGATATGCATCCCTTCCTTATACGTGGGAATCTGAATTATGATTTTTGGTTTCGCCTTGTTATTTTGTTAACTGACTAGTATTGTTTTTATTCCTTTGTTATCCATCACAGGAACATTCAGGCTGAAGATATCGGATAAACTGAGCCATCCTTTCCAATGTCAGGGCCTTCCAGATGCTAGGTTTCAACTCCCTGAACTTCCCTGACCATTGTTTCTCAACCGTGATCACTTGACGATATATGGACATGAGGGCTGGCTGCGGAATTCTGGGAGTTGAAATCCACACATCTTCAGGTTGCTGAGGTTGAGAAATACAGGCTTAGGTCAGTGGTTCTCAACCTTTTCTTTACCAGTGGCCCCATTTAAATACCTTTTGTGGCCAAGGACCATGGCCACGGACCCCCAAGACTTAACTCAAGATTTAAATCATAACATTTCTTCAAGCCTTCACAGATCCCTTGTGAGGACATCGTGGCCCCCCAGGGGTCCACGGACCACAGGTTGAGAACCGCTGTTTTAGATCAAGACCAAGTGAAATAAAAGAGGTGCTTACATTAAATGAGTAAAATGATTTTTTTTCCCCTTCCACAGCTTTTATAAATTCTGCAACCTGTAAAAACATCAAAGTCATTATGGCAACTTCAGTCCTGCAGATGAAAACTCAGGTCCAGCAACATTACTCTTCTGCCTCCAGCTCAGCGCAGCACATGACTCAGACAACCAAAATCACAGAAGGCAAGTACTGTAGTTGGATAATTATCTCCAGGAGGTCAGAATATCAAAAAAATGCTATAGCTGTTTTTAAAGAAGGAATACAGTTATATTAATTAATTCTAAGTCAGCTAATGTAGACACGTTGATTATATCTCAGTGCCCGAAAAGGGGGTGGAATCTCTTTTTGACAACTACCCATTGATATTGTCACAAGTAAATGCCTTATTCTTCATTATGTAAATAGTACATAACCAGGATATCAGGGGTTAACTTATTCATCACTACTTAATATATTCATATTTAACCACTCCCATATCTAGCTCCACCCCATGTATATATAAGGAGCTGTATGTATTCCTTCTGTGCTTCTATCTGTGATTATTCAGTGAATATAGAATGCCTTCTGTAAATAAACAGTGCTTTATTTGAATATCTAATTCTTAATTCATTTATTGAGTCTGATCCTGAAAATATCGTAACAGATATCATTATAATCAATACTTTTGCTTGCTTCAGGCTTAGCGTACGGGACCTGTAATTCACAATTATGTTTAACTTCCTGAGTCTCAATGTTTTCCAAATGTGATGGTCTGTTATGGTCTGCAGTCCTAACAAACTGGTATTTCAGAGTGCCAATTGCCTTTCTAATTCTGCCATCCAAAACCAACGGAAAGTCTCTGGGTGTCTTATATTTCTTATTTATTTTGATATTTCTAGGCTGCTTTGATACTTGCCTGCCCCCATTAGCAATAGCACTTAGACTTATATACCACTCCATAGAGCTTTACAACACTCTCTGGACACTTTACAATACCAGCATATTACCCTCAACAGTCTGGGTTCTCATTTATGTGATATCGCCAACAGTCTGTTCTGTCCCCGTACCACGCACACACACCCACAGACGGCCCGGAGTTAATAAACCATACGACAAAACTTTTTGATGTTAAAGCTGGCAGCAACCCAGTGGCTAGCTGCCAATTCAGACTTTACTCACACAAAACAAAGATTAATCCAAATGCAGTCCAATAAAGCAGGCAAAGTCCAGTAAAGCAGAGATCATGGAGTATTTCCAGTTTGTTGCTCGTCACAAACTGAACCAGCCACCACACCCACATTTATACCCTGTGGGGTGTGGTCCAGTGACTCAGCTAATCTCTGGCACGCCTTCCCCTCTGCTGTGCACACTTCTCCCTGCTCCTCTGTCGAGGGTCCAGCCAGCACTTATCTTCCTCGTCGCTGTCCACCTGTGGCTGCGGGGATGTGCTTGGCTCTGAGCCTATTGTTTGGCCTTCGGTGTCCTCCGGAGGCATTGCCAGAGAGGAGGGTCCTGGAGAGAGAGGCCTTGCCAACTCCTTCCCCTCACTCTCAGAGTCTGCATCTGTCGATAGCCCGGGCTCAGGCAACAGAGCCACAACACTGTCTTACAGGTAGACCAAATAGGAAACACAACCAGATCAGCTACTGGAATTCTGCTTTATTGTAAGGTTACATTAAAAGAATCTTGCAAGTCGAAAAGTATAATTTTTCCCCATTTCATTTACCCCGAGAAATTAGGGAGGGTTTCTTCCAAATTCCTGTCCCGTCCACTATCCAGCACTACGAGCTATGCTGTCTCTTATCCAACCATGCCTTAGGAAGAGTCTTTGAAGGTCATTCCCTCATGCAATTACGCCCACTTTCTTCTACCATCTTGTCTTAGTCCCAAATCAACCTCTTTCATGCCGACTCTGAGGTCATACATCTATGATTACCCTTTCTGTTCACTCCAGTCCCAGATGGATTATGTCACAGGGGCAGGGAATTCTTTTAGTTTATGATATGCTGTACAGCAAGAGGTTGTACAGAGCTCAAAGGCACATTTTTCTAATCTTTTCTGTTCAATTGTTTTCTTTTTTCGATTGTAGTAATTAAATTTAAACAGTTAATGATGTTAGTATATTTTAACTTTCCTACAATTTTGACACCAATTAATACAAGGATATTTATCTCTTATGTAAACAATGAAATCCCACCATTGTTTGCTACGCATTACTGGTTTCCATTATCAAGGAATAGATTTTATCGGTAATTTTCGCAAGCAATGCTGTCTTATTATTATACTGGCCATCTACTGAAATATTGCCTAATTATTTCCATTTTCTAATTATAATTTTGCTGCTAAAAGTAGAATTAATAAGTTTATTTTGCAATTTTTTTTCTAACCATCCAATATGTGTAGTAAACTTAATTTTGGAGAAAATTCAAAACTAAACTCAAACTTAACTAAACTTCTGTTTAGTTAGATATGGTTTTTATTAAAACCTTTCTGCTAAAAATCTGAAACTTTATTACATTCCTACCCAAAATGGGGGAAAAAATATTCCCTTCAGTTTACAGCCTTGCCAACAATTTACTGCACCATTATAAGATCTATATAAGATTTTTTATTGGAACTGATGACACTGAAGTAAAAAGATATATTTCTTGTAGAGTTGCTTATAAGCATCCCCCAAGCCACTGTAGAAATTGTTAGTTCCATCAAAATTTATTTCAAGTAAGGCCTGATATATTTTAGAGATTATAGCTTTAGGTTCTATAAATAATTTTTTCAACATTAGACAGATGTCTGTTACCAATCTCCAGCATCCTTGTTTTGCAATTATAAATTGATTTAACAATACAGAAGTGATGGCATCTTATATTCTCACTGCTGTTCTGTCCAAATTATAAAATATTGTGTTATTATAAAAATACTTTCCTCTATGGAGCCCTTTTTTCCTACATGATATCAATGGTATGGATATTTCTTGATTAAAACTTAAAACCTGATTAAAACTAAACAGATACCTAAAATAAAACCTGGAAACATCTTTCTTTACATTCATCACATGACTTATGTAAAGTTGCTGTTGAGTTCATTTGTTTTATGAAAGTCCACTTGGAATGGAAAAAAACAGATTCTTACCCAATTCTTACCTAAGAATTGAACATTCTTCATCTCAATCCATTATTTGCCATGGTGTTATAGTGGTTAGAATGCAGCATTGCAGGCTACCTCTGCTTAGAGTTCGATCCTGACTGGCTCAAGATTGACTTAACCCTCCATTCTTCTGAGGTCAGTAAACTGAAGACTCAGATTGTTTGGGACAATATGCTGACTGTGTAAACCACTTAGAGAGGGCTGTAAAGCACTATAAAATGGTATATAAGTCTAAGTGCTATTACTCCCCATGTTTCCTCGAAAATAAGACCCTGCCTTATATTTTTTTGAACCCCAAAATAAGTGCTTGGCCTTATTTTCAGGGAGGTCTTATTATTTTGGGGCATGTGGAGCAAGAGGGGCTCCTCTTGCCGTCTTACCTGATTTCCAGCTCTGCGTTTAAATATTTTTGGGGAGGGCTTATTTTTTGGGGAGAGGCTTATTTTAGCGCATGCGCTCAAAAGCCCGATTGGGCTTATTATCAGGGCATGTCTTATTTTTGGGGAAACAGGGTATTAGCTGAGCTGCTTGGTAGTATAAACAAGGTAGTATAAACAAGGTATGCCCCCAATTCTACCCTAATTTGAACTAAGCATAAAATACATCAGTTTGGGGGATAACATTCTGTTAGGGAATGGAGTTGAGGGGTCCCCCGGACCTGGGACCAGCTCATGAGCAAACGCACTAGGACTGAAATAAATCTGACAGAGGAGTCTTGTGTAAAAATATAATTTACTTTAAAATGTTTAAAAAGCACTATGTCTTTAAGAAAGCACATTAAAAACAAAGTCTTATCTTGGTTATGTGAAGCAAGGCTATCTCCCTAGATTCCTCTCCACAATACTGAAACAGTTCACAAGAGAATAAAGCTAACATGAAGATAAGCAGCTTCGGTGTCGATACATCATCGAAGTAGTAGAAGGGCGGCAGCACAAACTTCACAGCTAAAAGTCACCTGAAGTAAAAACAGTTCAAACAGCAAACGTAGCTTGAAGTTTGTGGGAGGAAGAATGTCCAGCAACAGCAGTCCCGATGATAGCTTGCATGCTTCGAAACAGCAAAAGGCAAGCATCCGTAGGAGTTTCTCTGCAACAGCGTCTGGAGTCCTTATCTGTGCTTCTCCTCCCATCTGCGATGTTGCACTGAGCTCTGCTTGCAGCTTCCAGCAAGAGCTCTTGCATCTAGGCCTAAAACAGCGTTTAGGCCCAAGTAGCAAGCGAAAAGGTCCTTGCTTATATGGGGAGTTAACCTGCAATTAACTAGGGCGGGGAAGGCTTGCAGGTAATTGCAAACAGGAGATGGCTTGATTGAAACCATACTGTTTGTGACTGATCAAGTAGCCACAGCAATCCTGAAAACACTCGTGACACATTCTGATTGCTGTTACAAGTAGTCCTTGAATTACGACTGTAAATGAGCCCAAAATGTAGGTTGCTAAGTGAGAAAATTGCTAAGTGTGTTTTGCCCCATTTTACAACTTTTCTTGCCACATTTGTTAAGTCAATCACTGCTGTTGTTAAATTAGTAACATGGTTGTTAAGGGAATCTGGCTTCCCCATTGACTTTGCTTGTCAGAAGGTCACAAAAGGTGATCACATGATTCTGGGATATTCCAACTGTCGTAAATGTGAGTCAGTTGTCAAGCATCCGAATGTAAAGCACATGACCATGGGGATGCTGCAACAGTCATAAGTGTGAAAAATGGTCATAAGTCACTTTTTTCACTGCCGTTGTAACTTTGAACCATCACTAAGCAAACCGTTACATGTTGAGGACTACTTGTAAATGGCCTAAAATCCTAAAACAACTCTTGTTCCATTTTTTCATGTCCTCTTATTTTTTTTTAATATAGCCATAATTAATTTTTTTCATAGAGTCATAATTGTTATTGAATAACTTATTTGCAATCTTGGATATTTAAATCTCTAAATATAAAATACATTTATATATTTTATTTAAAAATTATATCTAAATATAAAAATAAAAATCTCTAGATATTTAAAGATTTTGTATTTAAAGGCAACTTGTAAAATATTCAATATAATAGTTTGCTTATGAGACAGACTTTGAATGCAAATGATTATAAGTTTGTTTGTTTTTTAAATTGATTATTAAATACAGACTCAAGCAAATTCTTGATGTTTTTTTTTCATAAATTGGGAAGAGTCCAAAGCATGGGAGAGGGACATGATTACATGAGCAGCAAATAAATCCAATAGATAATTTTTGCCTTCTTACTTGTTCTTTGATGAAGGTTACGGGAAGAAGATGTGGACTGACATAATGATAATTTCAAAGGAAAGGAGGCTGGGGAAGCTGGGATCCTTTTTCACTTTAAAACAGAATTTGTGGTGAATATTGAACTGTGAGATCTGTTCTAAAGTTTATTGAAATAATGATAGACTTATTTCTTTTAGTGCTTTGGTATTTAGCCATCCATTGCTGGAAAAAACATGAGCCATTTTTTTTCCTAATTATTGCTTTCTGGAGATATTTGTGGACCTAAGTCTCAAACAGATTAATGAAAAATGTTATTTTGTATGACATGTGCCTGCTTTTATCTGCAGGGGAAATGGTTTCCAAGAAATCCTCTTCTTCTTCTGTAGAGTCCTTCAGCATGGTTTCTCATTCTGTGGAAATCCCTGCAGGAGAAAGCATTCCTGAATTTATGGAAAAGCCTCAGCCACTGACAGCTCACGAAGGTAACCTCTTATTCACCCTCCATATTAGCCTTCCCCAATATAATATTACACCATAACTGCCTGGTTCTCTGTCACATTTATGTTCAAGAGGAAAGAATAAGTAGTCTTATTCTTCCAGTATTCATCTCTTCCCCACCACCACCACTGAAACTCTCCTAAAGTTAAATTTGGGAGTGAATGTTAATGGGGGGAGGGACAGAAAATTGGGAAGGAGGGGTTGGAATGAAGTCACTCCAACCATAACATTTGGCTGACTTGAATATTCCAAACATATTTCACTATGAAAAGCTGGAGCTGGTCATACGAAAAGACTCAACAAACTGTTCTCCACCATTCTCCTGCAATTAGAGAATATAAGCTTGGACTGCCATTTGTCAGAAATGGTGTAGGGTCTCTTGCTTGACCGGGGAGTTGGACTAGATGACCTATAAGGTCCCTTCCAACTCTGTTAATCTGTTATCTGTTAATGCTAAATTGGTTGGCTGGTTAGATTGTTTATTGAGTTTCTAGGCTACCTGACTCCTAAACAACTTTGGATAGCTTCACAAATTAAAAGAATATATAAAAACATTTCAACATCCAAGGGATAGTATAAATTCCATCCATATCTGCCCCAACTGAAAAGCCATATTTCCCCCAACACCCTAACCCCTAGTCCTGGTGTGGGGAAGCACATTTCTAAGGATTGCTTAAAGATGAGCAAGGGGAGAAGTTTTTACACGTTGGGGAAAAAATTGTTCCAGAGAGCCAGTGCTGTGACAGAGTGGCCTCATTTCTAAATCACATTGCTTCATGGATAGCATAATTAAACCAATTCTGTTGGAACACATAGGATAGATCAGTAATTGCTAACCTTTCACGTCACCACATGCTGACCTGCGTACCGGAAATGGCACACAAAACCATCTCGCCTGGAACGCGTGGCCTCGCTGGCCTTTGCATGCGCTGGAGCACCAAAATCCGGAAGAGCAATGTTCCTGAACCTCTAGTTTCTGGCGCGAAGGTTTGCCCGATGAAAAGCAGGCCATCATGCATGCACGCGACAGAAATCTGGAAATTCACGTGCTGGAGTGCACATGTGTGATGGAACGCTGCTCTTCTGGGTTTTGGCGCTCCTACGCGCGTGAAGGCCAGTTGACTGGCGCACATGTGTGCATAGGAACACAGAAGAGGAGCCAGCAAGGCCGTGCATCCCGTGTGGGATGGTTCTGCATGCCACTTCTGGCACATTTTCTATAGGTTTGCCAACATGGAGATAGATCATGTAGGAGAAGGGTTGGCAGAGCCAGGGGAAGAAGTTAAAATAGACATTGATTATAAATTTTTGCATAGCCACAAGCAAACTAAGTCTAATCCCTCTTGAATGCCATTGACCGTTATCTAGTTCTAACCAGATGCTAACCATTAGTCTGAGAAGGTTCCTGTGTATAGACTTTAACAATACACTATCTGGAACTTCTGCATGCAAACCTGGTTTTTGTGCACCTGATAGGTTAACTCTGCAGGAGAAAGCTAGTCCTTCAAATAGCTAGGTTATACTATACATAACGATATTATGTAGGTTTTAGAGGTAATCACTAGCATTTTTAATTGCACTTTCAAGTGCAGCTCACCTAGCATGGGTGTTACGTGGCCAAAGCAAGTCTTTTCTGTCATTGTTGTTGCATCCAGCTGTCATTTCTCAGCAATCTTTAAGCTAATCTCATATTAAGTGCATTGTAAGGCAGTAATTCCCCCATGGGGTAACTAAGGCATGAGTCTTATAAAGAGGGCTTCTTATTCCAGGAATGGGCTCAAAGGATGTACAAGTTGAAGGTGTGCAAAGGCCTTTCTGGCCATGGCTTCCGCTCCTTCTCAAGCAAGAGCTGAGAGTTCAGGAAGACCCCAGATTTCTCCCCAGTCCTGATCAAAGGTGGAAGGTCCCCAAAACTTGGTCCTCCCCGAAACTGGGAGAATCAAGCACCCACAGGCACTTAGTCTTGCTCAGGTTGAACTTGATCTTGTTCCTCCCCATCCAGGCACCAACAACCTCCAGATATTGAGATAAGATTGTGCCTGCATCACTTAGAGTCTTAGACAATCAGAAGTCAAGATGTACTGCTGAGTATGAAGATCTTGGGGCAGATATTATCATCAATGTGCTGGTGGTACCCAACTCCAATGTTACAGATGAAAATACCTAACCTGATATCTGTAAATATGTGTGCTTGTGTATATGTCATTGTGTGATGTCATTGTGTCACTTACCATTGGTTACTACTTACCATTAGCCCCGCCTCCTCTGTATATAAGTTCTCGCTCCTCCCAGATTGGCTGCTGTCTAATTGTGTTCCTGAGGAAGAAAAGAAATAAATATTACTATTACAAGAAAGTCTACAGTCTCTTATATATGGGCCTAACCAGGATAACCAAACTAGCAACAAATTGGTAGCAAGAGGATGGTTTGGTAGGCCCAACCAAACATAAAGATGCAAGACTCACAAAAAGAAAAAAGAAGACCTGCCACCAGATACATAACAAAAAGAATGGCAGCCCAGCTGACTCCTGACATATATACACCACTTGAAAACATGAAGAAACAAACGCAACCACAAGAATATGAACAGGTAACACAAAACGAACAACCACTAGCTGAAGCAGAAGAACCCTTCTCAACGCCAAACAAAGAAGATGAAGTAAAAAGAAAAATACTACAATTAATAGAAACAACTACAACTGAATCAAATCTGCTTGTGAAAATCCGCAGCATGATAAAAGACCACGGAACAGCAGCAGATAACGAAAATAACAAACAAGAAAACTACGAGGTAAGAAACTCAACCCCTAACTTCAAAAATGACACCAAAGATGGCGACAGCTTCCCGCCTTTTTTATGGCAGCCATCTTACCCACCTAATACCGCTAAAATGCCCAACCAATTACTAAAAGAATTCCAAACCTCAAACTACGAAATAAAAAACAAAAACTACCAAGAAGATGACTACCCGAGCCCAAAAACAAATAAAAAACAATTATTTAAACAAAGCAAAGCTCAACCTACTGAAGTAGAAATAGACAACGCTATACAAGTGCTGACTGCAGCACTCGGGACTAAACTAAAAATACCAAACGAACTACCAGAAAATAAAATAGAAAATTCTAAACTACCATCAGCAAAAAGCCAAAAAGAAACAGACTGTCTAAACAAAGACCTAGCCACCCGAAGAAAGACGCGCTGGCAATCATACTCACCTACCGAAGAGCGACTCGCAGAGCAACCCGGCTCTATCGGCAATAGCGGCAGAGAAAATGGCCGACAAGCCTCCAGTGTCTTCTCCCCCGATCCTCGCGACTCCGGAGACTCCACGACGAGCAGAGCAGCATCCCAGGCATTTTCCAGCCACCAGAGGCCCTCCGGAAACAAAACAGAACAACAGAAGGCCGTCTGGGACATCACCCCGGGAGCTGCAAACAAAGGAACCTCCCTCGCCGACTGCTGGAAGAGAATGAAGACTGAGCATGCCCAGAACGAGCCTGCAGAAAAGGAAAAAGGAAACATAGATACAAGTCAAGACAACATAGAGATAAGTAAATACAGACATACATCTACCATCCCCAGACCTTATTGCGAGTATGCTAAGATCTTAAACCATGGACAGCTACTAAACATGAATAACACCTCACTACACTCAGGGACAATACCTCCAGACTTTATAAAATTGAAATTAGATGGAAGCAACTTAATGGAATGGGACCAGTGTTTACAGATTGTATATTTGAAAGAAAATATTTTATTTTTTATTGATAACCCACCAAATAAGGCTTGGACCTATGAAATAGACTGCCTCCATCACAAAGCATATTATATATTAATTGTCTCTATTTCCCCAAGTATACTCCCCAGTATAGAGCATAATTTAACTGTATTTGAAGTATATCAAAAATTATTCAGACTGTTCTATAGCAAAAGTGTAGCCACCACCACAAAAATCTCTAGGGAATTCTATTCTGCCAAACTAAAACATGATACCTCCATGAGTGAACATATCTTGAATCTAAACGCTGTAAGAGCAGACCTTATTCAAAGGGGAGAAACCATTTCTGACAACACCATGAAAAGCATTATAATTAACTCATTAGATCACAGCTGGGATAACTACATTACCTTAATAGATAACCTAAGTATAGAGCAAATTACTTTAGAAAACCTTACCAATAAGCTTATTACTGAAGATAGACTTAGAAAAGAGCGATATACACAACAAAGAGAAGGTAGAAATCAAAGGAGGACTGATTTCAGGGCCAGAGACAGATACCCACATGAATGTCTCACATGTGGATCTGAAAGACATCAGAGTAGAGACTGCCCCAAGAATATAGGATACAGTGACTCATATAAACACAAGGATAGGAGAATACACTTTTTAGACAGAACTTCCCCAGATTACAGGTATAAGAGAAGAGAATCACCACACTCTAGAGAAAGACAAACATAAAGAAATAACCCTAAAGAAAATAAGAAAGGATCACTATATGGAATAAGAAACAATAACACTTTGATGTCTGATTCACTCAACACCTGGCTCATAGATTCAGGAACCACATGCCATACAACTCATAATAGAGAAATATTAAGCAACTTCACTGAAAAGAAATATTACATTAAAGTAGCAAACCAAAATAAAGTCCTAGTGAGAGGAATGGGAGACACGCATATAAAGGGTATAGAAAAAATAGAGGGGGTACTATTTGTGCCTGAAATTCCAAATAACATATTGGCAACCCTAAAATTAAGCATAGAGAATGGGATAGAAACCACTTTCAGAGGTAGAAAGGTATTTATGACTAAGAACAACAGAAACATAGGTAAACTATTTACAAATGATGAACTAACATACCTACTGCCACAAGATAACGAACTAGTCTATACAAACTATCAATTAAGAAACGAAAAGCCAAATTCAGATAGCCATGATGAAAGTAATAATAAGAATGCATCGACCACTGATATTAATATGTCTGAAAATTTAAACAATGGAAGACCTATTCACGATAATTGTAGTCATTTACTCCACAGAAAGCTAGGACACGCGAGCTTCCCAGTCATACGAAAAATGTTAGAGTGTTCCGAAGATTTAAAAATAAAGAACTGTAAAAATTACTTAGAATGCTCTGTGTGCAATTCATCCAAAATTAAAAACAAACCAAAACCCAAAAAAGCCACTCGCACCACCCAATCAACCTTTCAACTAATTCATATGGATGTAGTAGGCCCATTAAAACCTTCAATTAAATATAAAAAAAGATACTTCCTGACCATAGTCAATGACTACAGTAGATTCGGTTTTGTATACACCCTTAATCACAAAAGTGAGGTTTTCAAAAAATTTAAGGAGTTCTTTAAAATGGTAGAAACGCAACACAATACCAAAATTAAACAAATAATGACTGACAGGGGGTTGGAATTCCTATCCAACGAATTTTCAACTTGGCTAAAATCACAAGGAATATTGCACTTTAAATCTTGTCCATTTTCCCCATTCCAAAATGGAGTTTCTGAAAGGAAAAATGGTTTGCTACAAACCATAGTTAAATGTGTGTTAGATGATGCTGGCTTAAACCAATCATTCTGGGCTGAAGCCCTTACTTATTCCAATTACACTATAAATCGCTTATGGTCCAGCACAATCAACAAGACCCCATACGAACTCATGTATGGAAGGAAACCAAAAATTGGGCATTTGCACGTATTTGGTGTATCTGCTGATGTATATGTGCCCTCACAATTAAGGCGCAAAGGAGAGAAAGTATCCAAAAGACTGATATTTATGGGGTACGAATCAGGGACCAAGGGATATCGCTTCATTGATAAAAATAACCACTTCATTGTATCCAGATCTGCCGTGTTTCATGAACACATGAACTGGTCAAAATTACATCTCAATGAAATTTACCCAGAATCAAAAAATATTACACACACACACACAAAACATCGCACATCAGATACAAACCCCAAATCCACATCTACAAACAGAATCAAATGCCCAGTAATAGTTAATGATGAATGGAAAAAAGGACACCCCACTTTGAAGGTAGATCAATTAACCGAAAAAGAAGCTAAGTATATGCATAGCGATGAACATCCCCAGAATAGGCCCATTAGATCCAATAGGGGCATAATTCCTAAAAGATTAGATGATTACGTACTGTCTATCCAAGCTAAACACCTGACTCCCAACACATATGATGACATACTTAAGCTACCCCTAGAAGAAAAAAGTAAGTGGGAGGAAGCAATGAAAAAAGAGATGGACAGTTTGAGAGAACTAAATGTATATACACCAACAGACCTACCCACTGAGAAATCCCCCATTGGCACCAGGTGGATCTATAAAATCAAAGAGCTAGAAGATGGTAAATTCCTATACAAAGCCAGGTTAGTGGCTCAAGGCTTTGCCCAAAGATTTCCGGATGACTATGAAGACACTTACTCCCCAACCGTTAGATCAGAAAGTGTGAAAACAGCACTAGTGTTAGCTTCTATCTTAAATCTGGAAGTATATCAATTTGACGTGCAGACAGCCTATCTGCACGCTGATCTAGATAAAGAAATTTATGTGAAAGCACCCCCAGGAAAAGATACAAAAAAGGGAGAAATTTGGCTATTAAATAAGAGCCTTTATGGACTAAAACAGTCAGGTAAGCGATGGTATGAGTGCTTATCAAAGATACTTAAAAATATAGGCTTTGTAGCTACTTCGTCTGATTTTTGCTTTTTCACAAAAAAAAATAATGATTCTATTGAATATGTTTTGATTTATGTTGATGATATATTGTATTTTGGACATGACAAAATTAAATGTGATAATTTCGCTGAACAACTAGGCAAAAATTTCAACTTAAAAATATTAGGAAAGGTAAATAAGTATTTAGGAGTTCAAATTGACAAAACAGATAAGGGGTTCAGATTATGGAACTCATACAAAAATGTAACTTGATTAACTCAAAAATTTGTGATACTCCTATGTCAACTGATTTTTATAGGAATGTGTATAATGAGTACAAACCATTCAAGGATAACACTTTATATCGATCAATTATTGGGTCCTTATTATGCATATCTAATTGGACCAGGCCTGATATCACCCTTGCCGTAAATTTGTTGTCAAGACATGTAAGCAATCCTAACTTATACCATTGGGAGGGAATTAAGAGGATTCTAAAATATCTAAAATCTAGCATTGATGTGTGCTTATTCTTAGAACCATTCATTTCTGAAAAACCAACTTTGACCTGCTACGCTGATGCTGATTGGGCTACTGATTCAAAAACCAGAAAAAGCACTTCTGGATATGTTTTTCTTATAAATGGCTGTGCGGTGCACTGGTACACAGGCAAACAGAATTTAATTGCCACTTCTACAGCGGAAGCCGAATACGTTTGCTTATCCAAAGCGGTCAACAATCTAACTTGGTTCGATGATTTATTATCCAATGTGTGGGATGAACCTGTTTATCCAATTATTATCAATGAGAACAATAAGGCAGCAATAGATATATCAGCTTCCGAAGCAATAGGTCAACGATCTCGACATATTGATATCAAATATAAACATGTGAGACAACTGTCAAGTATAGGATTTATTAAAGCTGTCCATTGCGATACTAGTGAACAAATTGCTGATATCCTCACTAAGCCATTACCAACCAAACAACATATGTATTTGACTTCCAAACTTAATGTACATATATAATCTTAATAACCCACCATTAGCTAGGTATTTTAGAGGGGGATTTGTTACAGATGAAAATACCTAACCTGATATCTGTAAATATGTGTGCTTGTGTATATGTCATTGTGTGATGTCATTGTGTCACTTACCATTGGTTACTACTTACCATTAGCCCCGCCTCCTCTGTATATAAGTTCTCGCTCCTCCCAGATTGGCTGCTGTCTAATTGTGTTCCTGAGGAAGAAAAGAAATAAATATTACTATTACAAGAAAGTCTACAGTCTCTTATATATGGGCCTAACCAGGATAACCAAACTAGCAACATCCAAATAGATGACTAACCTGTTGTAGTGATCTCATTTAGTTGCTAAAGAAAGAGGCTAGGAACACACCATCACTCTGCTAAACAAATAATTCCCTCAACACTGTCAAACTATTTACTAAGTCTGCACTACTATTAATCTTCTCATCTTCTCTCTCTTTTTTTTTGCTATTAAAAATATTTATGTTTGCTAGAAATGCAATACTATATATTATTTCTATGTATGTGTTACTGAAGATTAAAATATGACCTTTACAGTAAAGAAAAGAACTATATAGCATTTTAAAGGTAGTTCTCTAGAAAACAGACCGAAGTACAATAGCTCATCTTGTAAAAAAAAAAAAATCTTCTCATCTTCTCATTGTTCCCATCACCCATCTCCTCCCACTTATGACTGTATGACTGTAACCTTGTTGCTGGTATCCTTACAATTTATATTGATATTGTTTCCTGATTGCCTATTTGTAACCTGTGACTATCATTAAGTGTTGTACCTTATGATTCTTGATGAATGTATCTTTTATTTTATGTACACTGAGAGCATATGCACCAAGACAAATTTCTTGTGTGTCCAATCATACTTGGCCAATAAAAATTCTATTCTATTCTATTCTATCTTGAGGCAGCCTGAAAATTGTCCTTAAATGTGTAAATCTGGTACATTCATACTCATTTGTTGTTCAAATCTCATTCTGTGTTGCTTGCAACAGGAGATAAGGCTATATTCCGAGCCAAAGTGATAGGTAACCCCAAACCCAATGTTACATGGAAAAGAGAAAGTGGGGTGCCACTCAAAGAGGGATCAAAGGTATTTTTCGACAGCATCAATAAAGAGTACGTCCTCAAGGTAAAAATGTGTGGCTTTTTAAAAGTTGCTTCTCTCTTTTGCTTCCTTCTCTGCCTTGTAAAATGCCTTTTTTTTTATTTTCAAGAGTGCTCCTATCATCTTATTAAAACTTTCTTTAAATTCTCCTTTGTTGAACTGAAACACGTCCACTCTCTAAATGCTACAGATTATGCCCCATTTGACCTCTAGAGCATTAAGGGCAGTGGTGGGATTCAGCCAGTTCGGGAGAACCGGTTGTTAACTTTCTGAGCAGTTTGGTGAACTGGTTGTTGGAAGAAATAAGTAGGGCAGAGAACTGGTTGTTAAATTACTTGAATCCCACCACTGATTAAGGGTACTTTCATTTTGATCTGTGTTGTTTTTTCATTGCAGTTAGAAAACCTCACAGGTGGTGATGCTGATCTTTATAAGTGTGTGGTTTCCAACAGGCATGCTGACATTATCTATACAGTGTCCCTGATTATAACTGAAGGTAAACAAGAAGCATAAATTCAGAGCTGGGAAGAAAAATAACATCCCGTTTTCAGTTGTCCCAAAGGTGCTTTTTTCAGGAGACAAGTGGACTTTCTTCTTTTTTCTTTGAAGACATTTTGCTTCTCATCCAAGAAGCTTGTTCAGCTCTGACTGGATGGTGGGAAATAGATGGATTTATATTCCTTGCAGACAGCTGATAATTTGCATCCTTTCAGAGGGTCGTGAAGCACTTGGAGGTTTAAGAGAATCTACAGACTTTTATCCCATTTTCAAACTAGAACAATCCTGTAGCTTTTCCTTGAATAAAGGAACTGGATGCTCTGGGGCAATGTGTAATAAGGATCACAGATTTCTGGCCCACAATTATGCAACAATTCCTCTCTCTGCAACTTAACCAATTCTTGATGTGTTAGAATTGATATTCCCTTCAGTTATGCTGGCTGAACCAGGGGTGGGATTCATAAATTTCAGCAAGTGGTTCACTGCCTGATCACTGGGTGTATGTGTCCATGGGGGTGTGGCCTACTTGGCCTCCTGCACCATGGCAGGGGGGGTGTTTTCGCCCTCCCCAGGCTCTGGAGACTTTTTTTGAGCCTCCAGGAGGGTGAAAACAGCTTTTCCCGGGCACTGGAGGCCCTCCGGAGGCCGGAAATGGGCCCATTTCCAGACTTCCAGTACTTTCACTCTCCCCAGGCTCTGGAGGCTTTCCTGGAGCCTCCAGGAGGACGAAAATGGCCTCCCCCGGGCACCAGAGGCCTTCCAGACTTCCGGTAGGCCCATTTTTTGCCCTCAGAGCCTCTCCGTGTGCCCTGCACTTGCCTGGCATCCAAAATGGGCTGCGTGGAGACTCCTGGGAGGGGAGGGGTGGGGTGGGCGGGGTCAGCCAGTCCTTGAAACAACCAGTTCGGTGAACCAGATTTGCCCAAACTGGTCCGAACCGACTGAATCCCACCCCTGGGCTGAACATTCTGGAAGTAGTAATCCCAATGTATCTGGGAGGCAGGGTAATGAAAGACTGCCATGAGATATCCAAAGCATCTACATCTTGCTTGCTTTACACCAGAGTTTCCTGGCAACTCTAAGATGTTGTAGACTTTGACTCCCAGAATTCCCCAGCTAGACGATTCACTCAGCTTGCTGGCTGAGGAATTCTGGGAGTTGAGGTCCACATCTGTAGTGAGTTGCTACTAGTTCACCTCGGATCAGGCGAACCGGTAGCGGTGGCGGGGGACTCTGCCCACTTGCCCGGACATCTCTGCACATACGCAGAAGCTTCTGCACATGTGCAGAAGTGTTGTGCACACACACAAGTGTGCATACACCCACGAGCAAACCAGTAGCAACGGGATTTGAATCCCATTACTGGTCCACATACGTTAAAGTTGGTAAGATTGAGAAACCCTGCCTTATACTTTTGGCTGCTTGGACTAATCCTTCCTTTCCTCTTTTTTTCATGATTTTTTTTAAAGGCCAAGAAAAGATGGATTTCAAAAAAATGCTGAAAAAGAGGTGAGATGCTTTCCATCTCTTACCTTTAGCCATACAAAACAGTCATATCTGACAGGATCACAGAAAGTCTTCAGGCCCAATTGGGGAAAAATATGTCTTTAAGACTTTACAAAAAGTAGATAATGTCTGTCATCTTTTCTCTTTCCTATATTCAGCTACTTACTAAACCCGAACATCCAGATTTGTACCATCCAACATATTTCCTTGCCTCTTCTGTAAAACTCCTATCAGTTTGCAACAGTTTCCCCATTTTTCCAGGTGTAATGGAATTGAAAATAACATTGGGAGAACCGTAGCCTAGACCGGGGTCTCCAACCTTGGCAACTTTAAGACTTCTCCAGAATTCTCCACCCAGCATAGCTCCATTCCTACTACTGTCTCAGGGCACCCATCTATCTGGTTCTGAATATAGTCAGGGAAGAGAAAACTGACTGGAATTGTCTAAAATGGCAGGAAAAGTCTCTTGGCACTGGAAAAGGTCTTCTAATGTCATCTAGAGCCCTGGGATGTTTAAGTAATCTCCCATTCAGGTACTAACCCATCCTATCATGCTTCATTTTTTGAGATCAGCCAAGTGCTAACACATAGCTGGGTAATACATAAGTGCTTTTCACCTTATTTCATGAACTAGGTTGCTTCAAGAGGCTTTTTCATGATATTTTAGCGGGTAGTATCAAGATAATATAGAGAATAATATTGCAATTTCTTCAATACTGTGAAACTATTTACTAAATCTGCACTACTATTAATCTTCTCATCGTCCCCACCACCCATCTCCTTCCACTTATGACTGTATGACTGTAACTTTGTTGCTTGTATCCTTACAATTTATATTTATATTGTTTCCTGATTGCTTATTTGTCCCCTATGAATATCATTAAGTGTTGTACCTTATGATTCTTGATGAATGTATCTTTTCTTTTATGCACACTGAGAGCATATAGAATAGAATAGAATTTTTTTTTTATTGGCCAAGTGTGATTGGACACAAAAGGAATTTGTCTTGGTGCATATGGTCTCAGTGTACATAAAAGAAAAGATACATTCATCAAGAATCATGCACCAAGACTAATTCCTTATGTGTCCAATCACACTTGGCCAATAAAATATTCTATTCTATTCTACTCAATTGGGTAGCTGTTTGGGGTCAAAGTACTTGATGAAATTATTAATGGCTTTCCATTCTCTCCTCCTATAGTTAAAGATGGAATTGTAGCTCTGACTGGGGGTTAAGGGAGAAGTTCCACAAAATAATTTATGTGGTTTTATGAAAAGCTCATTGATTTTGTCTGCCTGTATGTAGGGGGCTTCCTACTCCAAAGAAAGAGAAAAAAGTGATTGATGAAAAGGAAATGCTGGAGATCCTCTCCCAGGTGCCTAAGAAAGACTTTGAGAAGGTCTGCATGGAGTATGGTTTCACCGATTTTCGAGGACTTCTTAAAAAGCTGAAGGAGATGAAGAAAAAAGAAGTTGAGGTCAGTGATGGATCCACCCAGTCCTTGGATCCTTGAGTTGCCTTACGTGTGCGTCGTAATTTAAATATAGGGCAATAATTTTCCTTTAAAAGGATATATATGCTGTCTGTCTGCTATGGGAAAATGATTTTTTTCTGACCCTATAACCCCTTTCATCGAGGTGGAATCAGGACAAATGAATGGAGCTGACCATTTACTAGCTGGATGCCCTTCCTGATGCCTATGCGGAGTTCGCAGCAGATATTTTCTCTTTGCGCCCTGATATAGAAACATCTGTTGCTGCCTAGGATTGAACTCTCAGCCTTCTGAGTGTGAGGCAAGCATCCTTACCTCTAGGCCAGCAGTCCCCAATCTTTCCAGCTTGGCGGACTGGTGGGGGAAGGAGAGGGGATGATTCCAGGTCAATAGCACTGCAGTGTACATGTGCACCCACCATTCACACAAATGGAGCTGTGTGCCATTTGTGGCACACAGTGACGGGCAAGTGCCCGTCACTCATGCGAATAGTGTAACAATAAAAAGATATGTATACAATGTCTGCCAGGATATATTTGTTAGCTTGAAGATGCTGAAAGATTATTAGCTACTGATTCTCTCTTATATATACAACAAAATATAAACACACTAAGTTTAGCTGTTCCTGTTTTGATCAGAGGCTTAAAAATGTAGCATCATTGCAAGTAATATTGGAAATACATTAAAAGAAAAATATTGGATCACAGACTCAAGAGATTTATGGTCAAATCCATGTATCCAACATGAGTATTACACAAGTTGCAATAAGTAAATGTAACAATAAATAAGATTAAAAATAAATATAAAAAATGATCTAAAGATTGCTCTGCTTTTATGTTTCAGGCTATAAAGATTCTAAAACCCTTGGAAGATGTTTCTGCTAAAGTGGACTCTACAGCAATATTTGATTGTATTCTGGAACTCAGGGATGCCAATATAAAGATGATGTGGTTAAAAGTAACTGTATTTTTATTTATTGTAACTTATTGTAACTGAAATGAAGGTGGTGAGAGCAAAGGGCTCTGTATATTTTGTCTACAGCAAGATGAGGAATCTCTTCCATTCTGGGAAATGGTGTTTGATTGAGAGTTAGAAGTTGCATCTATGTTGACAAGAAGCACAATATTCCATCCATCATACATACACTTTCACAGTTACTACAGGTTCAGAAAGCCTTGTCCCATTGTGCCTCAGCATTTCTCCCCAGGTTTCTGTGAGTCTTTTGTGAAGACCAATGGACAACAGTCAGCTTAAGCAAATTTGCTAAGATGGAAAATAAAACCTCATTTTTGAGGATAAGGGATAAGGCTTTTTGACCTAGCAACAATGCTATCAATCACTGCTTTTCCCACAACTAATTGATGTTAAGGAGCAACAATACTGAATATGATCAATGGAGGGACTGAGTAAAGTATCTCCCCGCCTACACTATGTCTCTCCCTACCTCCTGAGCAGTGGTGAAATCCAAATTTTTTTACTATTGGTTCTGTGGGTGTGGCTTGGTGGGCGTGGTGTGGTGTAGTGTGGCTTGGTGGGCGTGGTTTGGTGGGCATGGCAGGGGAAAGATATTGCAAAATCTACATTCCCACCCCACTCTGGGCCCAGCCAGAAATGGTATTTGCCGATTCTCCGAACTATTCAAAATTTCCGCTACCGGTTCTCCAGAATCTGTCAGAACCTGCTAGATTTCATCCCTGTGTACTGACCCTATTAGCCCTTCATAAGGCCCTGAAGATATGGCTGTTCTTCTAGGCATTTGGACCAAGCAAATCTTGGTGATGGTGATATAGTTTTATCCAGGAGGTATTGTTTAATTGGAGTGTCATGAGTTTGTACTTTTGTGATGTTTTTAATTGTTGTAAACTACCCAGAGTCAAATATAGACTTTGGATTGTCCATCTTGTGGCTTAAAGCCACCTTGATGAGGAAATACTTCTGCAAGGCAATTAAAGTTAAGAGCAAGAAAAGTTATATTCCATGAAAAGGTGAGGTGGGAGAATTAGTTGCATTGTAATGCTTAAAAAAAAAGATAAAGGAGACCCTGCGGATTTTACTCTGCTAGTCGTTGCTGACTATAGGGGGCAGTGCTCATCTCTGTTTCAAGGCCATTGAGCCAATGCTATCTGAAGACAGTTCTGTGATCATGTGACCAGCATGACATCATGGAGCGCTGTTACCTTCCCACCATAGTGGTACCTATTTATCTACTCACATTTGCATGTTTTCAAACTGATAGGTTGGCAAGAGCTGGAGCGAGGACGGAAACTCATCCCATCACTTGGTGCTTGGGTCTTGAACCTGGGTTTCCGGCTATCCAGCCGACAAGTCCAGCACCTTAACCACTGAGACACCACACTGCCTTTTTGTTAATGCATGCCCAGAGGAAAATGCTCTGAATTTCATTTCATTTTGTTCATTTTATCTACTTTATAGAATGAATTAGCTACAATATACCTCTAAAGTAATTATTGCTTTATGAAATGTCCAGCTGAATCCAGGCATTAATTTTGTAATAAATGTTCACTGTTTGGAAATTTGAATTTTACTTACCTTGGAGCCCGTTACTGAATGTGCAATTTTTACCTGAAGGTTGTCATTGCTCAATGAGACATGGCAGCCTTAATAAGACAGAACATTCATGATAAGAGCTCAAACAGGTATTGTGCTATGAATTTAATTCATTCTTGAGGGTGCCAATCATAAAAGAAGATGATTAACCAGGTGGGGGAGCAATAATAGGGATAGATATAGATGTAGCTATCTTACAAAGCCCTCTTTCCTATTTTAATAGCACATGTTTGCCATGTGTTTACTCACCCTTTCGCACGTTTTCTTCTTTCTAGGGTGACGAACCCCTGCGTTTTCAATATTCTTTAGGAAAATATGATGCAAAACAGATAGGCACTAAGTTTATGCTGTACATCGCTAACGTCAACGAACATGACATAGGTGCCTACTCTTTTGTCGTAGCTGATAAAGTTCTCTCTGCAAATTTGCGTGTAATCGGTAAGTTTGATTTCTTTCATTTAATAGGAGGATGATGAAAGGGCACGTCTTCCACTTGTATGAGTTGTAATCTTTATCTTTTCTTTAGAGCAGGGGTCTCCAACCTTGGCAACTTTAAGACTTGTGGACTTCAACTTGCAGAGTTCCTCAGGCAGCAAAGCTTAAAGTTGCCAAGGTTGGAGACCCCTGCTTTAGAGTCAGGGAGTTGGGAGCTGCATTGAAAAATTTGAGGTTTGTCATCAAGGACGTCACAAATCTACTACAAAGTTTAATGTTTTTTCTTCAAAAGAAAACATGTTATCCTGAACATCACAAGCCTCTGAATTTTGACAAACTTGAGAAACTCTAGGAGGAGCAAAAAATGGCAGGGTTTTTTTGGGGATAAGGGTACATGCAGCTCCCAGGCCAGGCACATATCCAGTTCTACTGCAGAAATACAGATAGCGTTCAACTTACAATACATCGTTTAGTAACCGTTCGAAGTTACAATGGCACTGAAAAAAGTGACTTATGACCATTTTTTCACACTTACAACCATTGCAAGCATCCCCATGCTCATGTGATCAAAATTCGGACTCTTTGACAACAGATTCATATTTATGATGGTTGCAGTGTCGTGTGATCCTGTGATCACCTTTTGCGACCTTGTGACAATCAAAGTCAATGGGGAAGCCAGACTCACTTAACAACCGTGTTACTAACTTAGAAAGTGCAGTGATTCACTTGGCAATAAAAATTGTAAAATGGGGCAAAATTCACTCAACATCTTTCTCGCTTAGCAACAGATATTTTGGGCACAATTGTGGTCATACATCGAGGACTACCAGTATGCAGAACTGAGATATGGCAATGGTATTTTTAAAAGTTCTCCATCAACAAGCGTTGATATAACCAATTCTGAGTTTTATCTTCTTTTGACAGATGAGCCTCTGGAGTTTTTGTCAGATCTGAAACCCCTGAAAGTAAACGAAAGGCAAACTGCTGTGCTTGAGATCCGCCTTTCCAAAAAGGTCTCCAACTTTGTTTGGAAACTGAATGGAAAAGAGTTGAAACGGGATGACAAGTACGAGATCATCACCTCTGAAGATGGCTTGACACACACTCTGAAAATTAAAGATTGCCGCACGAGTGACATGGGGAAGGTCAGCTTTGAAGGTGGAGGCCTGTTGACAGAAACCGAGCTTTTCATTCAGAGTAAGAGATGCCGGGGTTAACTATTTCCTACTGCCTGAGTTTCAGGCAAACAGCTGATGCTTTACCTATATCAAAGTGATGTTATTTAGTACTGAACTGAAGGTGAAAATAGGATGCTCTGTTTTCTTTTTCTGATAATTCACTTGTCCTATTTTTACTTTACGTATAGTACTAAATAGCAGATCTTTGGCTTTACCAACTATTATTAATTAAATGGCATGACAGTGAGAATGGAATACTGACCATCTGAAAGAATTTGTTGGGTAAAACAAAGTATTCAGAGGTGTGGCATAACAGAGAAACAAAACCAGGGTGGGAGATGTGAAGATAAAATAACTTTTGTAAACCATATTTTATGAAGTTCAATGGGCAATAGAATTACTTTTCACCTGATGCCTCTCCATTTCAATACTATAAAATGCAGCATTCATCAAAAGACTGATTTCAAGATGATCTGTTTTTCAACATAGTTTCATTTTCCACAATTCCACAGAATAAGAGGGTATATGGAGAGTTCAGAGAAAAAGATTATCATTGGAGAACTCTTTGTTTAGCCTTTCGTGGCTCACTCTCTTGGCAGGCAGTTTGACTTGTTCCTTGGATCCAGAGAATGTTTCCACTGCTATAAAAAAAGATGTTGAGACTCTAGAAAAAGTGCAGAGGAGAGCAACCAGGATGATTAGGGGACTGGAGACTAAAACGTATGAAGAAGGGTTACATGGCTTGTCTAGTGAAGAGAAGGCCCAGGGGAGACATGATAGCAGTGTTCCAATATTTGAGGGGCTGCCACAGAGAGGAGGGGGTCAAGCTGTTTTCCGAAGCACCTGAAGGCCAGACAAGGAATAATGGCTGGAAACTGATCAAGGAGAGATTCAACCTAGAAATGAGAAATTTTCTGACAGTGAGAACAACCAACCAATGGAACAGCTTGCCTTCGGAAGTTGTGGGAGCTTCATCACTTGAAACTTTCAAGAAAAGATTGGACTGCCATTTGTCAGAAATGGTGTAGGGTGTCCTGCTTGAGTGGGGGGTTGGACTAGATGACCTATAAGGTCCCTTCCAACTCTGTTAATCTGTTAATCTGTACTTCTATGGCATTTCTTGTTTTATTCTTTGACTAGAAAATGATAGGAGGCTAGATACCACAAGACTGTGGGGCAGAGATTGCAATCTTTCTATAACACAGGATTATGCAAGTTCTACTGTCCCAAAAATGTAGAGCAGGGGTCCCCAACCCCTGGGCTGCAGCCCATTTAGAACTAGACCACAGAAGGGGGGGTGAGCATGTATGCACACACATATGAAGCAGAGGTGGGTTTCAGCAGGTTCTGACCAGTTCTGGAGAACCGGTAGCAGAAATTTTGAGTAGTTCAGAAAACCAGTAGTAAAAATTCTGACTGGCCCCGCCCCCATCTATTCTCTGCTTCCCAAGTCTCAGCTGATTGGGAGGAAATGGGGATTTTGCAGTATCCTTCCCCTGGATTGGCGTGGGAATGGAGATTTTACAGTATTCTTCCCCTGCCACACCCACCAAGCCACGCCCACCAAGCCATGCCACGCCCACCAAGCCACACCTACAGAACCAGTAGTATAAAAATTTGAAACCCACCACTGATATGAAGCTGTATTTGTGAAAATGTGCTCGTGCGTAACTATCCCCTCTACCACCACTGCCACCACCGCCACCTCTGCCAATCCACTAAGCCAGAAAGGTTGGGAATCAGTGATGTAGAGAAGGGATATGTTGATCTAATTTACAAGAAAAAGGGAACTATGACATCTTAGCACTTCCCTGATCAATACAGCAGCTCCCAAACTGGATACTGTTTGAGCTCTGTGTCATAGACATATCTTAGTTATTTTTAAAAAAGATTTTCTAGATATTTTTTTTTGTTCCATAAGCATTCTCAATATTGCCTCAAATCCCATTCACACTTTGACTGCCTTACCTTTCCATTACCTTTCTGCTATCTCAGTGCTACAAGAGCCTTGCCACTGTCCAAGACACTGCAACTGGAGCACGTCTTAGTGGTACCATTGCAAATGGCACCCCAGTTGGGATGTCCAATCGAGATCTTCTCATAAGGTTGCCTCTGAATTGAGAATAAGCCTGTCAATTACTAAATCCCTTCCCTTCTCTAGTTTATTTATTTATTGGTTTGATTTATATGCCGCCCTTTTCCGGAGACTCAGGGCGGCTTACAATGTGTTAAGCAATAGCCTTCATACTTTTGTATATACCTGCTTAGTAGGGCTTTTGCCCCCCCCCCCCAAGCGGTGTTCTTTTTTATACAAAGTCAGCTTATTGCCCCCACAATCCGGGTCCTCATTTTACCTACCTCGAAAGGATGGAAGGCTGAGTCAACCTTGAGCCTGGTGAGATTTGAACTTGCAGTAATTGCAGGCAGCTGGTGTTACTTAACAGTGCTTTAGTCTGCTGCGCCACCAAGGCTCTTCACAACATTTCTTTCCCTTTTTGGTATGTTTGATGTGGCACTGCCATTTGTAGTTCAGAAGCATCAGAACTGAGTTGAGGTTGAGTCTCAGAAGGTATTTATTCATCGCAGGAATGATTGGAAGCATCTATTCTGCCTTGGATGTATGTTAATCTCTTTCAAATCGGTTCCGTTCAGGATTCAACTCCATCTGAAACACTGTCCTAATTCCATACTGCTAATTTATGGGGATCCAAGCAATGTACCATACAAAGGTGACAGGTTTTATTTTTCACCAAAAAAAAAAAAAAAGATTTCTATCTGCTGTTTTCCAAGAGATTCCAGAATTCTTTATTGCTATCCACTAGAGTTTTCAAACAGACTCCAGTGGCAGTGATAAACAAATATATGCTCAGCATTCTAGTGCCAGAAATTTATTTATTTGTCAAGTACGTATTAGATCAGGGGTCCCCAACCTTTTGGACCTCAGGGAGCACTAAATTCATAATTTTAAATCCACTAATATGCTCTGCCTAATGACTGGCTGGCTGGGTGTGGCTAGGTGAGTGTGGCCAACTCATTGTCAGTCAGTTCCAGGCCATGATGCAGTCCCACGGGAATAAGGCCCTCCAGCTCTTCACCACCAGCAGCGCTTCCATCTATGGTTTCCCACAGCACACACATAAACTTTAAGCTACTGTGGCATTGATAGATATCTATATACCCTTTTGCTACAAAACTACCAGTGTTTTCTGAATGAATCTGGAGGCGCCCTAAGGGAAACTGTAAAAAAAGATTACAAGTATGCCTTTGATTTTATAGAGAAAGCAAAAGTATTTATGGGCAGTAAGACTATTTTAAGATTCCACATTCATACTTTCATAAATTGCTTCCTTATTTCCAAGCCTTGGGCACCTTTCCATTTCCTTACTTTGCTACACATCATCCTGCTGCTTGTAGCTACCAATCTTGATTCCCATAGATGATTTGCATAGCACTGACCCATACGCAACCAACATCTGTCTTCTCTCTCTTAAGGAACACCAATTAAGTTTGTCAGAAACCTGAAGAATGTCCGAGTCAAGGAGAAAAGCAAAGCTTGCCTGGAATGTGAGCTGACCAGTAAAGATGTGATGTTGAAATGGATGAAGAACGGGAAAGTGATTGAAAGATCTCCCAAATTTACCATGACCCATGAAGGGAAAACAGCAGAATTGATCATAGATGACGCCGAGCTAAATGACTCGGGAGAATATATGATAATTGCCACCCAAGAAAGTGACCCTACAGAATACTACAGCACTTGCAACGTAACTGTGGAAGGTAAGAGCTCGAGACGATGCTGTGTGCATTGCCTTTGTTTATGAGTGATAAGCTTTGAGTAGAAGAGAATGAGAAGAAGGCTGGTATGGCATTGTGTGACTTTCAATCTCAAATTACAGATGACTCTAGTTGCTTCACAAGCATGTTCTTTTCTGAATAAAAATGGCATCTTTTAGTGGTAAAGGTGAAGGTGAAAGATACAACCAGTGCATTCTGTTTTTCCAAATAAACCTGGACATTTAGCCAATTTGCCCATGAAACTTGCAGTAGTGGGTTGCTCCCGGTTCGCACCGGTTCACAAGAACCGGTAGTAAAAATTTGTAGTAGTTCGGAGAACCAGTAATAACACTGGCTGGCCACTCCCCCGAACTGGTCCTGGCCTGGTCACCACTCGCTTACCCCGCCCACCTCATCAGAGGCTTTTTTTTTTTTTTACTTTTAAAAGCATTTTTTCTACAACCTCTTCGGCTGAAAAAATGCTTTTAAAAGTAAAAAAAAAAGCCTCTGATGATCACGCGGCTCAGCTGGGATCATCAGAGGCTTCTAAAAGCATTTTTTTCTGCAACTTCTTCGGCCGAAGAGGTTGTAGGAAAAAAAATGCCTTTAAAAGCCTCTGGCGATCCCAGCTGAGTTGCCTGATCGTCAGAGGCTTCTAAAAGCATTTTTTAATGCAATCTTTTAAGGGTGTAGAAAAAAATGCTTTTAAAAGTAAAAAAAAAAAAAAAGTTGGCCACGCCCACCCAGTTACATTACCCCCCCACCAAGCCACACCCACAAAATAAGCCACGCCCACAGAACCGGTAGTAAAAAAAATTAGAACCTACCCCTGCATGAAAGGATACAATGCAGTTTTGGGTAGAGAAACCAAGACAGAAAACTAGAGTGTACTGGTTATAAACTCATCACTCTATCCACAATAAAGATTGTTTGTGGCATCTCAACTACCTGAAATAAAAAAGGACAGCCCCCCCCCGCCCCAGTCAACAACATCTCTCCTGGTTAGTCAACTAGAGGCAGTTCTTCTTCTACAAGGGTAAGTGGCAGATGTAGTTCTGCCATCCGCACCCTCCCTGTTAATCTGCACCAGGTAAAACAACGGGACAAGCCTTTTCCCCAGAGAACTTTATGACTGAAGGAGCTTTGAATCTGGCCTCCCTGGTTCTGACCAAAGGGCTACCATAATTTCTGGATTCTGATCGCAGCATCAGTCCTTGATTGGTTGCATGCTTCCTTTTGTCTGGCTTGGGGAGTGACAGCAAAGCTGATGGTTTTCTTATGGTGACTGCATGCAGACAAAACCAGTAGCAAACAAATTCTGGCTTGTGTAAACTCATTCACACTGAACTCTCCAGAAGCTGCTCTGTGAGTTGTAATCATTCTAGCAGTAGTTCTTAATAATACACACATGTGCGCATACACACAGACACACATAGACACACACACACATTTTGCCCCTGGACAGAACTGTGCATACTTATGGCAAGTTCTGGTCAGTGGCGAAATGTAAATTTTGTTACTACCGGTTCTGTGGGCGTGGCTTGGTGGGGGTGGGGGTAATATGACTGAGTGGGCGTGGCCAACTTTTTTTTAAAAAAAATTATTTTTAAAACCATTTTTCTACAACCTCTCGGCTGAATAGGTTGTTTAAAAAATGCTTTTAAAGCCTCTGATGATCGCAGCTGACTTGCCTGATTGGCAGAGGCTTTTTCTTTTTTTTTAAGCCTCTGACGATCCTAGCTGATTTGCCTGATCGGCAGAGGCTTTGTTTTTACTTTTAAAAGCATTTTTTCTATAACCTCTTCGGCCAAAGAGGTTGTAGAAAAAATGCTTTTAAAAATAAAAAGAAGCCTCTGATGATTGCGCGGCTCAGCTGGGCAATGGGGGGGCATGGATTTTTGCTACCGGTTCTCCGAACCATCCGCCTCCATCGCTACCCGATTGGGCAATCCAGTCCAAACTGGGAGCATTTCACTCCTGGTTCTGGTCCTTTAAATTGGAGGTGGTTGCTCTCCGATTATTTGCCTGCTATCTGTGACATGGGAAATAGGGAAGCAACTTCTCCATTGCCTAAGGCTAGCCGTTTCTAGCTAGCTAGCTCTGGTCTCAATGCTTTTAGATACTTCACTACACTCTAACATCCCAGAAGACTGCTGCAAAATCAGAATTAGTATGGAGATAAACCAAGACTGATAGCTTTCTCTCAATTAATTCACACTAGCTTCATGAGAGTTATTCTTCCCCATGCTTATCTCATTCATAAATGCAACTTTGGCCTTCCCTGTTCCGATTTCTTTCCTCCTCCATCCTCAGAGAGATTTGCTACGGTCAAGAGTGGCTTATCAGATGTCCAGGCAGCTACAGGAGATCCAGCGGAGCTCTGTGTTGTCCTGAATGATGAGAGAGTGGAAGGTGTGTGGCTGAAGGATGGCAAAGAGGTAAGTGGTGAAGACACCTGGTCCTTCTAGAATCATAATGTTCATATCTCAGGGCTCAGCTGAGGACTCGTGTGGGAAAATGGGCATCATGCTAAATTAGAATACTTGAATAGGTCCCAGGAAGACATTGCGCCTAATAGTCATGCAAAGGGTTCCTGTTTCTGATTAGAATATTTTGAGACATGTATTTTTTTAAAAACCTTTCTGCAGATCACGGATATGAGAGGAATCCAGATTGTCAAGCAAGGAGCTGTGCACAAGTTGATCTTTGACAAGATGGATGAGGAATTTGAAGGGAAGTATACTTTCAGAGCAAAAGGAGCAGAAAGCGAGGCCACCGTCAGCATCGCAGGTATGAGATTCTTGCTGCTCTGAGATTGTACTTCTGGTTTCACTCTAGAATTCAGCTAGTCCTTTTCTTCAACCACTTTTTTCTCCATGTCTTCTTGGGCGTACATTACAAAAGCATGGTAGATATCCACCTAGTTTGTAGTAGTTACCAAAATAACTGGATGCAGAATAATACAAAATTGTATTCATGTGTCCTAAGTAGCATGCATTTTGCTTAGCCTGAAGCAGTGGTGCTATTCAGCAGGTTCTGACAGGTTCTGGAGAACCAGTAGTGGAAATTTTGAGTAGTTTGGAGAACCAGCAAATACTACCTCTGGCTGGCCCCAGAGGGGGGTGGGGATTGAGATTTTGCAATATCCTTCTCCCAGGAGTGGGGAAGGAATGGGGATTTTGCAGTATCCTTCCCCTGGAGTGGGGTGGGAATGGAGATTTTGCAGTAACCTTCCCCTGCCATGCCCACCAAGCCACTCCCACTAAAGCACACCATGCTGACCAAGCCACACCCACAGAATCGGTAGTAAAAAAATTTGGTTTCCACCACTGGCCTGAAGTATGAAACCAGACAACTGTAGTTTATTCAATAGACCATGAATAAACAAGTCTTGGCTCACCATTAAGCATTAACCAGATTGAAAGAAACTCCACACTGTATGAAGTTTTACTAGGAACTCTTTTACTAAGAACAGTTATTATGGAATACAGAAAATAATTTGACTTTGACTGTTAAATACATACATTTAGACTCTTAAAATGGGAGCAACTCAATCAAGCAGATTCTCCTTGAGATGCTAAGTCCAGACCTAGTTGTTGATCTTAGTGCAGTTTCTGCTTGAACATTGTATCATGCAACATTTGTGTCATACAACATACTAAGCCATATTTTAAACATTGTTGAATAAATCAGAACAGTTGGGTTTGCATAACATGTTAAATGGCAAGCCATACTAACCTCTAAAATTACAGAACACCAAAGTCAAATACAGCTATTATGCTTAATGTAATGTAAAAACTCCATCAGTAAATATATAGATCGTTTGTCACATTAAAAGGCCTGTTAATAAGTGAAATGACCCCCACAACTCATTTGATATGCTGTATGTGAAGTATAAAGCAGTTGAAATCACTCAGATCTCACTTTTGTATGTATTGTAATTTTTTTCCTGGAAAGATCTTAATTTTACCTCAGGAATTCTATTACAGGTAATCCTTGACTCACAACTATTTGTTTAGTAACCATTCAAAATTAAAAAGGCACTGAAAAAGTGACTTATGACCATTTTTCATATTTACGACCGTTGCAGCATCCCCATATCATGTGATCAAAATTTGAACAGTTGACAACTAGCCTGCATTTATGCCCTGGGAACATGTGATCAGCTTTTGCGAGCTTCTTTGCATTGACAAGCAAAGTCAATGAGGAAGCCAGATTCACTTAACCAGTGTGTTACTAATTTAAAGACTGTGGTGATTCACTTAACAACTGTGGCAAGAAAGGTCGTAAAATAGGGCAAAACTCACTTAACAAATGTCTCACTTAGCAATGGAAATTTTGGGCTCAATTGTGGTCATAAATCAAGGACTACTTGTACAGCAAAGTCTATCATTGTCACTGGTGAAGACTGATCAGTGAAACAGACACATTTGCATAAGCCTGATAGCCATCTTCTATCTAACCTATTTTCCCATTGTTTCTTCTCTTAAGACCCTCCATTTATTGATCCTTCCCTCCTGGAAGCTTTTGCTGCCCATCCAGTGACTGTGAAGGCGGGACAGACGGCTTTCATTAAAGTACCCTTCAAGGCCAAGCCTTTGCCCAAAGTCACCTGGTTTAAAGATGGCATTGAGGTGACTGAAGAAGAGAGGGTCACCATGGAGAGGTCCCATGATCAGGCCATGCTCACCATAACAAAATGTGTGAGAGAAGACACCGGAAGCATCATGTTGAGGCTGAAAAGTGACTGTGGATCAGCCACTGCTCAATTATTCCTTAACGTTATTGGTAAGTTCGAGGTAATAACTCTGGGCATCCACATATAAAGTAGTGAACTATCAAAAGTGCTCTGTGTTTTTTTTTAATTATATATTGTTTTAATTTACTATCTTATCACAATCTTGGAAGTATTTAAATAGATCTGTAATCTTTAAATAGATCTGTGATTCTAAACATAAATCCAAGATTCAGAGGTGACCACAGGGCAAAACAGGCAGGTTAGCAGAATTGGTGCCAAAATTGAAGCCCCGTCCCTTTTGTACAAGCCTTCGTGTCATAAGCACATATAACAGAATAATAGAATAACAGAGTTGGGAGGGACCTTGGAGGTCTTCTAGTCTAACTCCTTGCTCAAGCAGGAGACCCTACACCATTTCAGACAAGTGGCTGTCCAATCTCTTCTTAAAAACCTTGAGTGATGGAGTACCCACAACTTCTGAAGGCAAGCTGTTCCACTGGTTAGTTGTTCTCACTAATGGGAAATTTCTCCTTAGTTCCAGGTTGCTTCTCCCTTTGATTAGTTTCCATCCATTCTTTCTTGTCCTGCCTTCAGGTGCTTTGGAAAATAGATTGACTCTCAGCCGGTCTATTCCAGACCCGTGCACACTACACAAAAAGCCAGAATGCCCTCTTCTTTGTGGCAGCCCCTCAAATATTGAAATTCTGCTCTAGTCCATCTTTTCTCTAGACTAGCCATACCCAATTCCAAAATATATTCCAAATAAAAAAGGTGCAGGACTTGGATCATGGCACTGCTTCTGCCATCTTGCCTGCAGACAAGGTATCTTCTGCCAGAATACCCAGGTGGTCGCTATAGGAAAGAAATAGGTGATTCTATCCAATTCTTTTTGGAAGTAATTCTGAGTGGCTGAGAATTATAGTTGCTGACTATAATACATTTGAATTCAATTGTTTGAGGAAAACTAGAATGAATGGGCAATAACCAGAAATAGAAAAAGACTAAACCTAAAACACAAGGACTTCTTAATGCTGTAAAATTAATTTTAGAAGGAGAAAGTTAGCCTATGAAATTCAGAGCAAGTATTAGCAGTTAGATCCTGGGGGAGATCAACTGCTCAATTTTAGAACTATTAAGCTCTTTGATGCGCTGATGGTCTAGGAACTTGCTGATGTTCAATCAAAAGTTTTAAACCAACCTGTGATCAAATGAGGAGCTTGTATATGTTGAAGTTAAGGCAGATTAGGCAAGCCTCATCATCAATGGGAGTCCCCAAACACTAGACTAAGATATTCCAAAAAGAGGGCTGTGAAAATATTTACAGACCCCTCACATCCTGGACATAAACTGTTTCAACTCCTACCCTCAAAATGACGCTATAGAGCACTGCACACCAGAACAACTAGACACAAGAACAGTTTTTTCCCAAACGCCATCATCCTGCTAAACAAATAATTCCCTCAACTAATTATTAAGTCTGCATTACTATTAATCTTCTCATCATTCTTATCACCCATCTCCTCCCCCTTATGACTGTAACCTTGTTATCCTTACGATTTATATTGACTGTTTCCTAATATGATTTGAAGAGCTTATTTGTTCCCTATGACTATCATTAAGTGTTGTACCTTATGATTCTTTATGAAGGCATCTTTTCTTTTATGTACACTGAGAGCGTATGCACCAAGACAAATTCCTTGTGTGTCCAATCACACTTGGCCAATGAAGAATTCTATAAAGAATTCTATTCCAATGATCATTTCATTTCATGACCACCAATATCCTTGTGCTTCAGACAAACCGAAACCACCCCAAGGAAAAGTGGAATTCTTGGAGACATCAGGGAAGTGTATCAAAATGAAATGGAAGGCCCCAAAGGACAATGGAGGCAAGCAAGTGACCCACTTTATTATCGAACGGAAAATAGTTGGGAAAAAATCCTGGATCAAAGTTGGGGAAATTGAAAGCAAGCATACCACATTTGCCACGGATAAGGTGGAAGAAGGGAAAGCCTACCAGTTCCGAATCCTGGCTGTGAATTCTGAAGGTGCAAGTGAACCCCTAGAAACAGAGGAAGTTTTTGCCGGGAATCCAATTGGTAAGCATCTCAATATATTTGATGGAATTGCTGAGTCAAAGCATTCATAGGAACTGAATAATGGCATTTGAGCTTCTTCAAAATTTCATTTGAATTAGGGTCATTTATTTGTGATGCGGTGGCTCAGTGTCTAAGACGCTGAGCTTGTCGATCAGAAAGGTCGGCAGTTCGGCGGTTCAGATCCCTAGTGCTGCATAATGGAGTGAGCTCCCATTACTTGTCCCAGCTTCTGCCAACCTAGCAGTTTGAAAGCATGTAAAAATGCAAGTAGAAAAATAGGGACCACCTTGGCGGGGAAGGTAACAGCGTTCCGTGTCCCTTTGGCATTTAGTCATGCCAACTACATGACCACGGAATTGTCATCAGACAGCGCTGGCTCTTTGGCTTAGAAATGGAGATGAGCACTGCCCCTTAGAGTTGGGAACGACTAGCATGTATGTTGGAGGGAAACCTTTACCGTTACCTTTTATTTGTGATTAAGGCCAGGTGAGGACACTCAAAAAGGAATTCAGTGATACAGTTGTCTTTAATAGTCTAAATCTAATCACTACATTTTTTGAGAAAGAATATTTAACTCTCGTATGCTGAAAAGCTTGTCCCTGCATCAGTGGGAACACAGCGTGATGTGATCATATTTCACTGGATTACAATATTTACTAAAGCACCCACAATGAATTACTAACCCCTTTTCTTAATCCATTTTCAGTTCAGACGGAAGAATTCTAGATGTATCTTCTTTTGTTAGCTAAAGACCCCAACATAGCGCTTGCTGTTGCCAAGTTTACATTGGTAGCCTACAGAATTCTTATATTGCTAACAGCAAAGTAGATGATGCAGAATATAGGCCTTTTTAAATCAGGATTTCTATTGTTTGTTGATATATGGCGGGCTCCCCTTTCAAAAGACACCCATCTGTCTGGGATGCTTTAATTTGAAGCAGAAGATTGAGGTCATTGGCTCTAATGGTCCTTTCTGGATCTGGAATCCTATGATTTTATGGTGCTATAGTTCCTCAAGGACAGTGGATCTCAACCTTCCTAATGCCTCGACCCTTTAATACAGTTCCTCATGTTGTGGTGACCCCCAACCAAAAAAGAGCCTTGGTAGTACAGTGGTCTAAGGCACCCTGTGATTAAGCTGGTTATTAAGACCAGCTGCCTGCAATTACTGCAGGTTTAAATCTCGCCAAGGCTCAAGGTTGACTCAGCCTTCCATCCTTTCTAAGGTAGGTAAATTGAGGACCCATTTGTGGGGGCAATAAGCTGACTTTGTATAAATATACAAAAGAATGAAAGCTATTGCTTAGCGCATTGTAAGCCGCCCTGAGTCTCCGGAGAAGGGCGGCATATAAATCAAATTAAAAAAAAAAATATTCCTATAACCATTGAAAATATGTGTTTTCTGCTGGTCTTAGGCGACCCCTGTGAAAGGGTTGTTCGACCCCCAAAGGGGTCCCGACCCACAGGTTGAGAACCACTGCTCTAGGACATTAGGGCTATCTCAGGAGGCATTTTTGCAGGTTTCTATTTATACACTTGAATGTTGCTTCTATATCAGGTCTCTATGTAAAAAAAATATAGAAAAGCAAATAGGAATTAAAGAATCTCCTTCTACTTGTGTTCTGCTTCATCACGCTTAAACTTTTTTTCCCCAGATCCTCCAGGACAAGCGTCTCAACCTCAAGTTACAGATGTTTCCAAAGAGGCTATTACCATTACTTGGAATCCTCCAGCTAACGATGGTGGCTCTACAGTCACAGGTTACATTGTGGAAAGAAGGAAGAAAGGTAGCAACCTTTGGGTGCCTATATCCAAGGAACCAATTCAAGGTCAGCAATTTCCATTGTGTAACATGGGACCCAGTTTGGTTTAGTGGTCAAGGCATCAGGCTAGAAACAGGGAGACTGTAAGTTCTAGTACCATTGGCACAAAGCCAACTGGTTGACTTTTGGCCAGTCCCTTTTTCTCAACTCTAGGAAGGAAGCAATAGCAAACCACTTTTGAAATCTTGCTCAGAAAACTACAGGGACTAGGCCAGGCACTTGCCAGGAGTCAAAAACTGACTTAAGGACACAAAAAACACACAGGAAACTCTATTGTTTTAATGGGTTAGCTTTCTAGACCTCTTCCATACTTCCAAATTACAGTTAATAGCATGAAAGTTCATCAAAATTTGAAATGTGTGTTTACGAGGGGTCCTTGGTGCTCTCTGAGCTTTCTTGTTTTCTTGCAGATATTTCATTACCCAAACTAGGTGAAGTTATCTAGTTAGGGTAATGAAATTTCTGCAAGAAAACAAGGAAGCTCAGAGGGCACCAAGGACCTCTCATTTCAATTCTGAGCTACAAATATTCTCTTTTATGTGTGTGTTTATGCCCAGCAGGTGGCAGCAAAATGTCACAATGTAATACAATTGAGAGATTCTAATAGAAGATTAGATAGATAGATAGATAGATAGAGAGAGAGAGAGAGAGAGAGAGAGAGAGAGAGAGAGAGAGACAGAGAGACAGAGAGACAGAGAGAGAGACAAGCAGGCAGGCAGGCAGGCAGGCAGGCAGGCAGGCAGGCAGGCAAGCAGACAGACAGACAGACAGACAGACAGACATAGACAGACCCTCAAATCCATGTCAACTCCCAGCAGTCACACAGACAGATCCTCTCCAGGATGACCTGTCTCCCATATAGCCCTTCAGATTTTCCAAAATGCATGTATTGCCATTCTAATTGACTTTATTCATCTCACTCTGATTGTCCTCTTGTTACTGTATGGATAGCCAATATAGAGCGATTAGCTTTACGGTGCCAGAGATGGGCCATTTAGATAGATCTAAATAGAACATGGCAAAACAAACTGGTTCTAGGTCACCCAAGGAGTGAGACAAAGCTGCATACTCTCTCATTACTTGTTCCACCTATATCAATGATGACCAGACCTTCTCCGGACTGAGTGCTCAAAGTGTCCGTGTGCACGAATGCGCATGTATGCGCCCAAACTCCCAAAATGCAATGCATGTGGGGGCCCCCATGCATGCGCCCCACCCCCCACACTGTGCGGCAGAGACCCAAAGACTGGCTGGCTGGCTGGAGGCACACGCACATACATGGCGGAGCTGAACTGGGGCAACAGCTCACGTGCCCACAGAGAGGGCGTTACATGCCACCTCTGACACACATGCCATAGGCTTGCCATCACGGACCTATATGCTAAATATACAATATATTGAGGAAAGCTGGGTTGGAAGAAAAGGAGCATGGATTTAAAAATGGGGGAATAAGCAGTGGTGGGATTCAAGTAATTTAACAACCGGTTCTCTGCCCTAATGGTTTCTTCCAACAACCAGTTTGCCAAACTGCTCAGAAAGTTAACAACCGGTTCTCCCGAAGTGGTGCGAACTGGCTGAATCCCACCACTGGGAATAAGCATAAACAACCCACTCTGTGCTGATGGCAATACTCTGATAGCTAAAAAGGCAAACAATCTACCAGCAATGAAAATCAAACATCACAGTATGAAATAGTGATGAGGAGTAAGTATAAAGAAGACCAAATTAATGATAATAGCAAACAACTTTAAAATTGATAGAATATTAAAGTGGGGGATAGATCTGCTTTACAGCATCAACTATCAAACAGTAAAGGAACTAGCAGTCAAGAAATATGTGAAGTTACATTGAAAAAAGTGACTTATGACAGTTTTACAGACGTTTTTTGATCGTTGCAGCATCCCCATGGTCACGCGATTTACATTCAGATGCTTGACATCTGATTCACATATATGACGGTTGCAGTGTCCTGGAGCTATGTGATCATCTTGTGTTACAATCTGACAAGCAAAGTCAATGGGGAAGCTAGATTCACTTAACAACCGTGTTACTAATTTAACAACTGCAGTGATTCACTTAACAAATGTGGTGAGAAAAGTCATAAAATGGGACAAAATTCACTTAACAAATTTCTCACTTAGCAACATAAATTTTGGGCTTTGCAATTGTAGTTGCAAATTGAGGACTACCTGTATTTGGTAGAGTAGCAATGAAAGCCATGGAAATGATATTCAGATGCTAGAATAGGTCAATGCCAGAAAATATCTCTATTTACAAAGATCAGAAAAGTACAGGAAATTGTTTTCCCTATGATGATATGTGAAAGTGACTTCAAATAATTTTAATAATTTTTAATTGATTTTAATTTAATTTTAAACTGATTTTAAATGTTTGTGTAATTCTTTGTTTTGTTTTTGTAAGCCGCCCTGAGTCCTATGGGAGAAGGGCGGCATATAAATTACATAAATAAAATAAATAAATAAAGTAAAAGTTGGAATTTGCAGAAGCTCAATAGAGAAACTATTGTCTCTTTAGAAGTTTGTGATGAAGACTCTTGAGAATTATCATGGATAGCCAGGAAAATTTAAAAAATTGAATAGATTTATTTACAGCAGAATGTGGAGTCTTCCAATTGGGGAGGGATCTATTTTTGTGGTCACGAAAAGCTGATGGTACATAATCTATATCTCTCTCTATCATCTGTCTGTCTGTCTGTCTGTCTGTCTGTTTGTCTGTCTGCCTGCCTGCCTGCCTGCCTGCCTGCCTGCCAGCGTCTGTCTGTCTGTCTGTCTATCTATCTATCTATCTATCTATCTATCTATCTATCTATCTATCTCATCTGTATCTACCATATCTATATCTCTACCTATCATCATCATCATTTATCATCCATCTATATTTGAATATAGATACTACTATATAAATATAGATGCTACTTTGTTATGACCAGGTTTTTAAGTTTTTAAAGTTTTTAAGTTTATTTGAATATTTTTTAAATTCAGAATCCTTTCTGCCATTTATTTCGAAATTTCTTTCAAAAATGTTGTTTTTATTGACAGATACTAAGTGTACAGTGGATGGTTTACTGGAAGGTGCAGAATATGAGTTCCATGTCATAGCAGTGAACCGAGCAGGGCCTGGCCTTCCCAGCAGTGCTTCCAACTCAGTTGTAGCAAAAGATCCCATCAGTATGGTTCTATTTTTCATTTATTTCTAGTGTCCAATATGTATATGTATGGTGTGTTTGTGTTTGGAGGTATGGGGGGGGTGCTATAGAATTTATGAGGTTCATTATACAAGCAGAACATAATGGGATAATCAGGGAAGTTGATTGTGGCAGCTTATTGTTACTTGCTGCTGATTGCTTCATTTCCATTTTGTAATGTCACATTTAAATTTCAACATGTGACAATGTGATGCTCTTTCAAATAATATTGAGTCGGCCTAAGGGTGGTGTTGGCCCAATTATACACCTATCAATCAATCTTTATTACAGTTACTGCAGTATCTATTTATTGTAAGTCTGTGATCTTGTAATAATGATAAACTAACAATACAAGCCAAGTGATGGCAAAATGATTCCAGGTTCCTGAAATAAATATTTCCTAAAGCATTTTAACCTGACCTCTGATGTATCTTCCAAGCTCAGACTAATGGTGCTAAGATCAATCTGTCTCCTAATGATAGCTATTATCCTGGTTTAAGGCACTGAAGAAGACTGAGTTGTCCAGCAATTAAAATGAAGTGTTTTAATACTGTGTGTGACAAGCCATACGCTAAATAAATAAATAAATGTCCAGCAATTGTTAAAATAGCTGTCCTTCATCACTGCAGGCTGGGGCTGAGGGTTATTGTAGTTCAACAACACCTGGTAGGCCATCGGAAATGAAGATTGGAACATGACACAAGAGGCGTAGGGTATTTGGTTATAAACTAAATTAAGAGGTGAATACTAACGTTCTGATGGTGATTTCCAAGGACACTGTGTGTTTCATGCTAGCTTTCCAAAATTCCCTGCTAGGGAGAGCCTGCAGATACTAGCATCTAAGGGTAAAATTTCCATTTTGGAAAGATCCTGTCACCTGCTAAAATGTACCAACTTTCCCATGAAGTCTGACTGCTTTAAAGAATGTCTGTTAGTATAGCAAAATTGGCGTCTCTTCTACATTTCCATGTATAAATGAGGAAGTAGGCCATCACTGATTTATAAGCCATTCTTGCATTCTTTTCCACTGTCTTTTTTCAAGTAGTTTTTCAAGTAGAGCTTTATCTGTGTGGGGTAATATACTGAATTTCTGTCTGATAATATATTCTTCTAACATATCAAGTCAAGAATATGCCTATATAAACTGGCCCGAAGGCTAGCATAGCTCAGTAAGTTATAACTGTAAATTTACCAATTCTTCACACACAAAATGTCTTGGACCGGATGACACTCATGAATTTGAGAGGCAGAAACCCTACCAACTCCACTGGATTTGAAAGCTTGAATGGTCCATCCATTCAAATAACATGTTCCTTTTTTTCCCAATAACTTACAACTGTGTATTAATTACTGGTGTTTGCTATTGACCCAGAGCCTCCTGGGCTGGTGAAGGGATTGCACGTGGCTGATTCTTCCCAATCCAGCATTTCGTTGGCATGGCAAGAACCTGATGAGGGTGATCCACCTTCAGGGTACATACTGGAGATGCGACCTGAGGACACCAAGGAATGGTCCAAGTGTACCAAGATCCCAATTTCTGGTAACAGTTACACAGTGGGAGGTCTGCAGGAGAGGCAGAAGTATTTCTTCCGCATCAGAGCTGTCAATGAAGCTGGAGTGGGAGAACCGATTGAGCTGAAAGAAGGCATTCTGGCCATGCCCCCTCCAGGTAAAACTTATCCAGTCTTCATACAAGCATGCCTTGACTGCTAGTATATTAACTCTTTTGCTGAAAATGAGAGATACTGAGTTTGATCTAGAAGATGATACAGCATATGAATGGAATTTACAAATCCAGAAAATATTCGGTCAACAAATCTAAGAGATTGGACAACCATTTGTCTGAAATGGTATAGGGCCGTGATGGCGAACCTATGGCACCCGTGCCACAGGTGGCACACGGAGCCATGTCACCTGGCACACCAGCTCAGCCTCTCTAGGAGTCTCTGAGGCTGGGGACAACAAAAAAAGTCACTTCCTGTCAACCGGAAGTTGGGAAACGAGATGTTTCGGGCCTCCAAGGGGGTTGGGAAGGCTGTTTTTGCCCTCCCCAGATGCGTAGAGAGGATCTGGAGCCAGGTGAGAAAGAAAAATGGGCCTACCGGGCCATTGTGTGCCAGGAGCAGGGGCGGGAGGGGGGTCATGCATGCATGCGCAGGGCGGGGCGTATAGAATTATGGGTGTGGGCACGTGCACGCTCGCAAACCTCCCCCGCCCCCCCCTTCCTGGCATGCGATGGCAAAAAGGTTAGCCATCACTGGTATAGGGTCTCCTGCTTGAGAAGGGAGTTAGACTAGAAGACCTCCAAGGTCCCTTCCAATTCTGTTAATCTCTTATTGTATTCATTTTTCATTGCAATTACTGCAAGTTCAAATCTCACCAGGCTCAAGGTTGACTCAGCCTTCCATCCTTCTGAGGTAGGTAAAATGAGGACCCGGATTGTGGGGGCAATAAGCTGACTTTGTATAAAAAAGAACACCACTTGGGGGGGCCGAAAGCCCTACTAAGCAGGTATATACAAAAGTATGAAGGCTATTACTTAATGCATTGTAAGCCGCCCTGAGTCTCCAGAGAAAGGTGGCATATAAATCAAACCAATAAATAAATAAATAAATAATTTTTTTCCTTCTTATGTTAGGTTCGTCCAAATAAATGATATTCCAAATCCTAAAGAACCATTCATATGTTTTGAGGGAAATATTCTTTTTTAATTTTTTTTATTAATATACATTAAAAAAGAGCAACATGTTCAAAATCCATATATACAGAGTGTTGCCGGTTTAAAGTTCTTTGGACTAATATTCGTCATAGTCCAAAAAGAATAATAATATTCTCTAATGGTAGTTTCAAAATAACAGTGCTTTTCCCTCATAACATTAATACATATTAATTAGTAATACTAATCAAAATTAATGTTACAATAAACAATCCTAATAGTGAAATTAATCTTTTTCTTGTGATCTTCAAGATTCTAACTCCTATTTCCCTTATTTAACCATTGATAGAACAGATCCCATATTGCAAAATGTCTTCCTTTTCTTTAATTTCAATGTTAGTTTATTCATTTCTGCACATGCTAAAATTTTTGTTATTATCTTTTCTTCTGTGGGGATCTCCTCACCCTTCCAATTTTCTGTGAATACGATTCTGGCCGCTGTTACTGTTACATGTACTATTAAATATGTGTTTCTTTTATTATATTTGTCTGGTATGATGCCCAACAGGAATATTTCCAGTTTTAGATCTATATGTTCCTTTATCATTTTTTTCTAGCCAGATGTGTATTTTAATCCACTATTTTTTTGCTTTTGAACATGTCCACCACATGTGGTAATACGTGCCCGAGATTTGGTTGTACTTCCAGCATTTGGCTGACATATCCTTAAACATTCTGGCTAATCTTGCTGGTGGGAAGTGCCATCTATAAAACATTTTGTATACATTTTCTTTATATGCAGTGGACAATGTCAATTTATAGTTTCTGTCCCACAACTTTTGCCATTTGTCCAATTCTATGGAATACCCAAAATTTTTAGCCCATGCTATCATAGTTTTTTTTACTTGCTCCTCTTCCATTCTAATAGTCAATAAATAGTTACAGAATTTTTAAATCAGTTTATTCTCTGGTCCTGTTAAAATTTGGTCCAATTCTGTTGGTTCTTTATAAAAACCATATGTTTTGGCATCTTTATGGTATCTAGATTGTATCTGTGCATGCGGCCACTATGGGAAATATTCTTTATCAATAAGAAGCATTGCTCATTTCTTCTCTCTCTCTCAAAGTTGTTCTTTTTTCTCAAATAAAAAATCAGCTAGGTATATTTTTGTCTCTCCACATAGGAAGGATATTTCTATCTTGTCAAACAAGCAAATTATAATTAAATTAAGCTTAGGCCAAGAATACGTAAAAATACACACACAAAAACAAGTGGAAAATATTTGTGTGCCTGCAACTTTATTTAGTTTGTCCCTTAGTTTGTCTCCCGTCTCTACATGTGCTGCATTGCGGATCAGTTGTGATAACCCTTGAATATATAGTCTAAATGTTCTTTCTGAATTAATCTGACAATTTTGCCATTGGAATGGAAGGAATATAAAAGGTAGTAACAGTATAAATAGACCGTACTGTTTATTCAGGCATTTTTTTGATGAACATCTCACTGGTAGACTATTTGCTGTGCATACAAAAAGCTAAATTTTACCCACAAGACCAAACTAATAGCCAAATACTGGCAATACTGCCCTAAATGAGTGAATAATCTGATTCAGGATTTCCAATGTTCCAAACTTCTCATTCTCTCTTTTCCCCCCTCCCTCTCCCTCTCCCTTTCTCTCCCCTCTCCCTCCCTTCCTCTTTCTTTCTCTCCCCCCTCTCTCTCCCTCCCTCTTTCTTTCTCTCCCCCTTCCCTCCCTCTCTCTTTCTCTCCCCCCCTCTCTCTTTTTCTCCCTCTTTCTCTCTCTCCCCTCCCCACTTCTGGTGTAGTTGCTCCAAAGTTTGATCTAACTGTCAGACTAAAGAATCATATGGTGGTTCGGGCTGGGACTGCTCTCTGTATTCATGCTTCCTTTACTGTAAGTTGTCCTTTTTTTATCTGGACTATTACATTTAAAAATGTTGCATTTCCGTATCTTTGGAAATTAGTCAAATTGAGACTGGTGAGATTTTGAGCATAAAGAGCTGGAATGTTGGTATAGTAAATAACTTACATGGAAAAGAGCCAGGATTCAATTTCTAGCATCTCTGGTTAGAAGTAGTCCTAGTTTATTGATTGCCTCATTTAGAAACCATTTGCAATTATAGTAATGGTGAAAATTAGGTTTATGGCCAATCCTCGCATTTGCAACCTTCATAGGCCTATAAAACAAAGAAAATCTGAAATAAGATTGTAAACACAGTCACAGTTACACTTAGTGATCACTTTACTTAATGACCAAGTTGCCGGTCCCAATTGTAGTTGCTAAATGAGGACTACCTGTAATAGAAAATGATGGGAGGAGATATTTGAAGATATTTGGCCTGAGACACTCAAGTGCCATTGTCAGATATAGATAATTTATATAGATATAAGATATAGATATATCCTATAGATACATCTATTTCCTATATAGATATCTATATAACTATCTATATGAGTATCTACATCTGTATATCTATATCCATCCTATATCTGACTGTACGATGGCTCAATGGTTAAAGATGCTGAGCTTGTCAACTGGAAAGCTGACAGCCTGGGTTTGAGACCCATGACAGAGAGAGCTCCAGTCCTCGCCCCGGCTCCTACCCATCTAGCAGTTCGAAAGCATGCAAATGCAAGTAGATAAATAGGTACCACTATGGTGGGAAAGTAACAGCGTTCCATATTTTCATGCTGGCCACATGATGACAGAAGCACTTCTGGGACAAGATAGGCTTCGTCAGCTGAGAATCAGAGAGGATATATGGCTTCTTGAGTTGGTCACAACTGGATATATCTTAAGATATAGCCATGTATACTATAAAGATATTGAAACCAGTTTGATCTAGTAATTAAGGCACCAGGCTAGAAAGCGGAAGCTTCTCAAAGGGATCAAGCTGTCCACTTCTGTGCTGGATATTCAGAAAATGTTAAAAACTGGATTACTTTAGAAATCTTTTAGTAAGTTTCTGTATGATGGCACCTTGTTCCCATTACTCTTTTTTTCCTTTATATTGTTTCTTATGTTTTTGTTTTGTAGTTTTGTGTGGTTATTGTTACTGTTACTGGGATTGGTTTTAATTTGACAGTGTATGTTTTCATTTTTGTTTTAAACAGCATGCCACTGTAGTTGCTACTTAAAAGTAAAAAATCTCAGATATGTGCGATGTAAAATATGATTTCTGAGGTTGACAGGTTCATATATGAAACCTATTCAGGCCAGAAAAAGAAGCTTGTTAAGAAGAGGTGGCAGCTTGTATGTGTATAACTATTTTAATGGGAAACTATGCATATTTAAGCTGCTGCTTTTCCTACTCCTAATCTGTAAGAGAGACTAATGCCAGTTGGGATATTGGATTAATTAGGGTTTTATGAACCCTGTAATTGCTGCTCAAATCTACACCAGGAGACTTCATTGTTGTGTCAGGCCAAGCTTTCCACAATAGAGATTCCTTACTATTCTCTAATTTTAGCCTGAAATTTTATGATTCAGGAGTCCTTGTTACTCTGCTGCTTGTTTCACAGAGTAGTTGGGCTGGATATAAGGATGTAACAATTGCTTCAGGTGGTCCTTTAATCACAACAGCCTCAAATAACCTACTTGGTGGGTGATAAGACTCAGCTGAGAGAGTTTCTTGAAAACAGGACTGAAGCACTGGTGTCTTATAAGTTCTTTGTAAAATCATTTCCAAGCAAGCAATACCAACCTCTGGGAAAAGTAATTTGTTTTTCTCATGACAATATGTTGGATGAAGGGGGGCAGGGGGAGGATTAGGAAAAAGACATAAAATCAGTCAGAAGAGGAGGCGGCGGAGGAGGAGGAGGAGGAAGAAGAAGAAGAGGAAGAGGAGGAGGAGGAGGAGGAGGAGATAGTAATCCATTAATTTGATGACTTTTCCTCCACCTGCCTTGATTGTTCACTTCCCCACACTAAGATTTCCTCTTCTGAGGGAATACTTCTATATGTAAAAGTTTCAGTATCCTGTAGGATGCATTTTAAAAAATAACAAAAAACCCCACAATGTGGAAATAGCAAGATCCAGAAAATTTCCTGCTCATCTTATTCTCCTATTTTTCCTCCATCTCCCTCCTTATAAAGGAGCAGAATTCTAAAGAGAGAAAATGTTTGATTAAAAGACTAGGGTAAAAAAAACCCAGGCATGAGAAGGTCCCTCTCCTGCTTCCTTTCAACCTGATTTGTCTCAACAGGGCTCTCCTCCTCCCAACGTTGTGTGGCAAAAAGAGGGGGTTCCCACAAGGGGGAGAGAAAGCATTACGAAAGGCAAGCATCACTCCCAGTTTCTCATCCATAGCACCAAACGCTATGATTCTGGACTCTATCGGATCGTGCTGAGTAATGACTCTGGAGAAACCCACTACGACATCCATGTCCGAGTGACAGGTAAAGGATCAGAAGGAGGGGAAAGTGGGGAGGTGTATCCTGCCCCATCTATTGATTTAGCCAAAGTGGGCAGTGAGGATTCACTGTCCATGCTGAGGAGGTAGGGAAATATAATTTCTGACTCAAGCATTCTCTCCCCACCTCACCCCGACTCCTGAGAGTTTATGCACTAAAGACAAATTCCTTGTGTGTCCAATCGCACTTGGCAATTAAGAACTATTCTATTCTATTCTATTCTATTCTATTCTATTCTGTTCTGTTCTGTTCTGTTCTGTTCTGTTCTATTCTATTCTATTCTATTCTATTCTATTCTATTCTATTCTATTCTATTCTATTCTATTCTATTCTATTTTTTTTTTAAAGTAAATTTATATACCGCCCTTCTCCCTGAGGACTCAGGGCGGTGTACAGCCAGAATTAAAAAACATAAAATACAAATATTAAAAAACAATTAATATATATATAAATTTGGCCCAAAATTAAAATACAAACCAATTAAAACATTTAAAATTTCTTCTTAAACCAGCCCGGCTTGCTGGAAAAAGTGGGTTTTAAGGGCACGGCGGAAGGCACTAAGGTCTTGGATTCTCCTTATCTCTGGGGGCAACTGATTCCAGAGGGTAGGTGCCCCCACAGAGAAAGCCCTCCCCCTGGGGGTCACCAGCCTACATTGATTGGCTGATGGCACCCTGAGGAGGCCCTCTCTGTGGGAGTGCACGGGACGATGGGAGGTCATCGGTAGCAGCAGGCGGTCTCGAAGATAGCTAGGCCCGATGCCATGGAGTGCTTTAAAGGTGATAACCAGCACCTTGAAGCGCACCCGGAAGATCACTGGGAGCCAGTGCAGCTCACGCAGGAGCGGTGTTACATGGGAGCGCCATGCTGCTCCCGTCACTACCCGCGCTGCTGCATTCTGCATCAGTTGGAGCCTCCGGGTGCTCTTCAAGGGGAGCCCCATGTAGAGAGTGTTGCAGTAGTCAAGGCGAGAGGTGACGAGGGCATGAGTGACTGTGCACAGGGAATCCCGATCAAGAAAGGGCCGCAACTGGCGAATCAGGCGAACCTGACAAATATTTTATTATTTCTATTTCTATTCTGTTTTCTATTTATTATTTCTCTCTCCTCTCCTCTCCTCTCCTCTCCTCTCCTCTCCTCTCCAACCCAACCCAACCCAACCCAACCCAACCCAATCCAATCCAATCCAATCCAATCTAATCCAAGGCAAAAAAAGAATAATATTGCAGATTAATGTGCACTAAATATTAAGGTCCATGCTGCCTCTGATAACATCTCAGCCCAGGAATTTATTAGATCCAAGATCAAAAGTCCTTCTAAGCAAAAACACCCACTCTTGTTTTATTTCTCTTTCAAGAACCACAATTTAGGATGAGGGCAGGGAATGTTTCCTTTGTGGATGAGACTATAGAAGTTTAAGAAAACACATATTCGAAGAGAAGCAATCTGGAATTAAGAAGAAAGTTCCTAATAGTGAGAACAATTAATCCGTGGAGCAACTTGCCTTCAGAGTTTGTGGGTGCTTCATCACTGGAAGTTTTTAAAAAGACTGGACATACCACTTCTCTCAAATTGAATAGAGTTTCCTATTTGCACAGGGGGTTGGACTAGAAGATCTCCAAGGTCCCTTCCAGGTCCATTCTGATAGATTAAGAATGGCTAGATACTAATGATTAAGCAATAATCCAAGGCATATTGATAATTTTTGTTTTTCATTTGTTTTAATTGTCTTTTTCAACTCTAGTGAGCACTTTACATTCTTTGATTTTTATGATTCTGAGTAGCTAATGCTTAGGTCTATATTTCTACTCATGAACCATGGACCAACAATATAAAACACCCATAATGTCAGCCAATCGGGGAAGGGCAGTATACATTACAATGCTTGTTTTGGATAATTTGCCACTCTTTACAGCCAGATCATCAAAGATATATTTTAAAAAACAAAGATTTAATGTTGTAAGCTGCCCAGAATGACCTCACAATGAGATGGGTGGCAAACAAATTCAAGAAATAAATAAGAAAAATTATCTTATAATTATTGTCAGGGACTAACTGATGGATGTCTAAAAAGAGAAAAGAAGCTCTGGTTCACCTTTTATGTTTTTATCTTAGACTTCCCAAGGCCACCTACTAATCTGAACCTCTATGAAGAAGTGCCAAACACTGTAACACTGAAGTGGGACCATTCTCCAGATGTGAAGGAGGATGACAACGCCCATTATGTCATTCTAAAGCGTGACACTAGCACTGCCACTTGGTTCACTGCAGCAGAAAAAGTGTACAGTAACAAGTACACTGTCACTGGTCTGCTTCCTGGCAGGAAATATTTCTTCCGGGTGATTGCCCGCAATGATATTGGTGACAGTGATCCTTTGGATTCAAAAGATTCCTGGCATATCAATAAAGATATAGGTAGGTATGGATGTCTCTATAGCGATAATTAGAGCAAAATTTTTTTTTTTGTGGCATGTTTCAACGGATCTAACTATGTTTTGCATTTTTACTTTGCATTTCATGCAAGTGGAAATGGAAGGACCTGTTGGATAGCTGACAATAGCTATATTACTGGTGTACACTGCTGGTTTAAAATAATAGGTTGTTTAGTTTGTTAGAGAGGAAGGTGTTATGACTGAATAATCATTTTGCCAAATGTACTCTCAAGCTAGGTGTCTTCTTCTTCTTCTTGTGCCATAACCGTCATCGGACGTTGGCGATCATGTTGGCAATTCTATTTTTGTCAACAGCCGCATGAAAAAGTGCTGCTGAGTTTTGTCCAAACCAGTCCCTTAGGTATTGAAGCCATGATGTTCTTCTGCCTGGACCTCATTTGCCTTCAATCTTTCCCTGGAGGATTAAGTGAAGAATGACGTATTTTTCTGGGTGTCGCATCACATGTCCAAAATAGTCTAACTTTTGCTTTTTAATAGCTTTGATTATTTCCCTTTGCTTTCCCAGGTGGTTTATCACCTCTTCATTTGTGATTTTGTTAACCCAGCTTATACATAACAGCCATCTGTAAATCCATATTTCAAATGCTTCTAGTTTCTTTAAGTGGTTTTCTGTCAGAGACCAACTCTCAGGATAGAAAAGATATAACATCTGACAAGCCTGATTTTCAGTCTTAGGCTTATGTCGTGACTGCAGAAGACCTTTTTCATTTTGAAGAATGCTGGGTATATACTAAAAAATAAATAAATAAAGAGAATGATTTGGCTTTTTTTTTTTTCAGACAAGGATATTTCAGCCAAATTCTCCTCAGTGGGATATATATGTCTTATACATTTCTTACGAAGGGGTTGAGGGATGTGTATGAATAACTAGTTTTTCACTGTGCAGGCTGCAGTCTCCCAGGTTTTTCACACTTCAATATCCAAATAAGAGGTTTTTAGATTATAAATCATAATCTAATGATAGGAACTGCAATGTTGTATTTTTTTAAGCAACAACAAGTTACCAAGGAAAAAACAGCAACAAATAAATTCTGCCATTTTGCAGCAGCAAAATAAACTTCAAACACCACCCAAAAGAAATTAGAAGCAATGTGGGGTGATGTTTAAGATGCTGGACTTGGGAGACCCACATTTGAGGCCATCCTTAGTCTTGTTAGCCAGAGGATGACTTTTGACCAGTCACACTCTTTCAGCCCAAGCTACCAAACAGGAACAGTGGGAACAACTGTCTAGTAGTGTCCTTGGTGAGAAGGATGGCTATACAAGAGAGCCAGTATAATGTAGTGGTGACGCTGCTGGCATAAAACGCAGAAGATGGTGAATTCTATGGTTGCCTTAGGCATGACAGCTGGGTTGTTGCTGTGGGGAAAATTTGATTTGATTGTTTGTGTGTGTGTGAGAGAGAGAGAGACAGACAGACAGACAGACTGAGAGAGAGACAGACAGAGAGAGAGACAGAAAGAGAGACACAGAGACAGAGAAGTAAAACTAATATGTGTGTGTGTAGGTATATAAAAATTCCCTTTTTACACTTGTGGGTAGTATGTATCTTTCTCAATTTTGGGTTATTTGAGGGTTCTGCCTAGGATCTTATCTGTTCTCTCCACCGGGGGTCCCCAATCCCCAGTCTGAGGACCAGTACCGAGCCATGGCATGCCAGAAACTGTGCTATTCAAACAAGCAAAGCCTCATTCACAAGAAGCAGTCAGCACATGAAACCACACCCCCTCTGGTCCACGGAAAAACCTCTCTCCATGGAACCGGTCTATGATACTCGAAAGGTTGGGGGCCACTGCTCTACCCTGCACTCTGCTGGACAGAGAGTTCTGATGTTGTTCCTGGGATCTGTTGGAGCCACTCTCCCAGCTTATGAGTCACAGCCCTACCTCCACCAGAACTACTTTGGCCTTTATTTTCCACATCCTCTCTCATTCTTCCTTCAGGCCCTGGTATTTCTCCAATGATATAATAATAATAATCTGTTTAGATTTTTTTAAAAAAAAATCTGTTTGTGTCATCTTGTAGGCCTGGAAGTAAGGTGGGAATAAAGTAATTCTAAAGCAACCTAAAAATAAAGACAAAAGAAAGGAGTCTGTTTTATAAGGGGGGGGGAACCTTTGAGGAAAGTGGAGGATTGATTTTCCAAAGTGTTCCTGCCAATATATAACAGAGATGTACACAAACAGGCTGATGAAATGAATTCTCTTTTGGAGCCCATAATCAATCTTGTTGTTTTGTTGACAGAACTTTTCCATGTCAAGATGAAGGAGTACCATGAGAAGGACTGGAGCCATGCTCCCCATTTTATAACTCCTCTGAAGAACCACCTAGTGTGGCGAGGCCATGACTGTACCATGAGCTGTGCTTTCTTAGGAAACCCCCGCCCAGAGGTTACGTTGTACAAGGGCGATGTCAATATCACAGCCCATTCCAAATTCTGGTACAATTCAACAAGCGGTGTCTGTACACTGATGATTCCCACATGCACTGCCAAAGATAGCGGCGAGTACTCCATACTAATTGAGAATGAGCTTGGGAAAGAAAAATGCAGTTGTACCTTGACAGTATATGGTAAGTTATCTCTCCACTTTGGCATAGATTGAAGATATTGGTACTATCCCATTCAATTTAATATGTTTAGCCCAGTGGTGAAATTCAAATTTTTTACTACTGGTTCTGGTGGGCATGGCAGGGGAAAGATACTGCAAAATCTCCATTCTCACCCCACTCCAGGGGAAGGATATTGCAAAATCTCCATTCCCACCCCACTCTGGTGCCAGCTAGAGGTGGTATTTGCCGGTTCTCAGAACTACTCAAAATTTCCACTACCGGTTCTCCAAACTGCTCAAAATTTCCGCTACTGGTTCTCCAGAACCTGTCAGAACCTGCTGGATTTCAGCCCGGTTCAGCCTCAGAAGAGAGCCAGTTTACTGCAATAGTTAAGGCATCGGGATAGAAACTGGGAGACTGTGTAATCTAGTCAGCTGAATGACTTTAGGCCAGTCACACACTCTCAGCCCTAGGAATGAGGCAACGGCAATCTACTTTCCAAAAACCCAGCCAAGAAAACTGCAGGAACCAGTGTAGACAATTGCCTAGAATCAAGTCTGACTTGATGCCACAGTATAAAAAAAAAGGTAACCAAAATCAGATTGATATAATTTCTGCTCAGAGAATTACTTCTATTGAAGCTGATACTTTTTGTACCAGTTCAGGGAATATTTTCCCCCCCTCCTGACAGAGAGATGGCCACAGCTAGGGGAAATTTCAAAAGTTTGATGAGGCTGCAGATCATTTAATTCAAAAATCGTGACGTTTTTATATCATGAATTTAAGGAATGGCATCAAAGGAGTTTTTCTTGGAATGCTATAAAGCCCTTGATGAAGGCCTTGAGTCACCTAATGTCAAGGGAGAGATGTCAAAGTTGACATATTGGGGTTTAGTGTAGTCAGTTCCAGAAGAAGAAGGGGTTTGAATGGAGGTAGTAACACATTGGGATCAGAAATGGGTTTCAGCAGGTTCTGACCAGTTCTGGAGAACTGGTAGTGGAAATTTTGAGTAGTTTGGAGAACCGGTAGTAAAAATTATGACTGGCCCCACCCCAATCTATTCTCTGCCTCCCAAGTCCCAGCTGATCGGGAGGAAATTGGGATTTTGCAGTATCCTTCCCCTGGAGTGGGGTGGGAATGGAGATTTTACAGTATCCTTCCCCTGCCACGCCCACCAAGCTATGCCACGCCCACCAAGCCACACCCACAGAACCGGTAGTAAAAAAATTTGAAACCCACCACTGATTGGGATCCAGAAGAGAAGCCTATTCCATTCAGTTTCATTGTTGCATGTAGTCACTGCTTCAGCCAGTGCCTATCTAGACCTCCAACCTAATGAGGAAATATTCTGGTTCGGTTCTTCAGGATCCACAAAAGTTCTGCTCTGCCTTCTCTTTTTGTGGAAGGTCTTTTTACTTTTTGTTTTTAGAAAGTTATTGAACACATACATTTGCCTAAAATTCTTGCAAGGCAGGAAGTAGTTATTATATGCAATTAATTTTTTAAAAATTTCCTCCACCCCATCCCATTATCAAGTACTGACCTTAAGAATAAGAGAGAAATGCCCTGAGAATTTGACTACGAACAGAATTTTCCTGCAGTTCAGTAATAAACTTCTATTTATTTATTTATTGAATTCGTACAGCTGCCCATATCACAAAAAGTAATTCTGGGTGGCAACATTCAATAACACGGCATCTGTTAATGTTTATTATCCTTTCTCTTTTAGAAAAAGATGATAGAAGCATTTTGGACACAGTTATTGGCAGCCTGCAGAAATCAAAGCATCTCATGTGAACCACACACTGTACCAAATACATATTTCAAGTATGGTTCAGCATCATTCAGACTGTTTTGGGTTGTGCGTGGTTTGAGCTCTTTGGGACTGTATAATTATTAGTAGACTTGTAATGCAAATAAGATGCTGGTAGTCAAGCTGTCACAGGGACAACAGAGTTGCCATCAGAAGACTAAGAAGATGTAGATTGTTCTAGTTATAATTAGAATCAGAATCAGAATCAGAATAGAGCTGGAAGGGATCTTGGAGGTCTTCTAGTCCACTCCCCTGCTCAAGCAGGAGATCCTTCACCTGGAATTTATTATGTAATTTAATAATACCTGGCTTTTATTTAGTATTTATTTAGTAGAAAAAATTAAAACGAGACAAATATACTTTTCTGCCTTCATTCTATTTCTTTTCTCATTTACCTAAATCCTGGAACCTGCCATTCATTTCCCCACTGGAAGCTTGCATCATCTTATTAAATAATGCTACCAAAAATCTATCACTTTGCTAACAATATTTTGCAATTATCTAATGAAATAGAACAGGGGTGTCAAACTGGATTTCATTGAGGGCTGCATCAGGGTTGTGTTTGACCTCGGGAGGTGGGGGGCAGGGTGTGTGTGCCCAGCTCAACATCATTCCTGTCGGGGGCGCCTATGGTGGCCCAAGCACTCTGCCAGCAAAAATTAGCTCCCGAGCTCCGTTTCCGGCTGCCAAGGCCTCCTGCAACCCTCTGCCAGTGAAAACAGAGCTCGGGAGGGCTGCACATGGCAGAGGGTTTCAGCCAGAAACATGGCAGAGGGTTTCAGCCAGCCATTTTCACTGGCAGAAGCACTGCAGGCCGATCCTTCGCTGTTTCCAGGGAAGCCCCGCGGGCCAGATCTAAGTACCACAGGGGACGTATCTGGCCCCCGGGCCTTGAGATTGTCACCCCTGGAATAGAAGAATGGCCATTTCAACTGCACCTAATCAGAATTTCCGTGTAAAGTTGGTAAAGCACACATAGCAACAAATGCTTGCGAGCTTCACAGTGCTTTACAACTCTCTCTAAGAGGTTTAGAGAGTCAGCATATTGTCCCCAACCATCTGGATCCTCATTTTACCGACCTCAGAAAGATGAAAGGCTGAGTCAACCTTGAGCCTGTTGAGATTTGAACTGCTGAACTACTGGCAGCCGGCAGTCAGCAGAAGTAACCTGCAGAACTCCATTCTAACCACTCTGCCACTGCCACTCTTACAATGCTGGTTTTCTCACATTTCCTGGACTTTTGTTACAACGGCTCAGGCATGTTATCATTGTCAATAACTGATGCCAGTGGATTCCTCACTTAAAAATACCACAGGGTGATGTGCTTTGTATTAAAGAAGCCCATTTTACCTAATACAAATTCAGAACTTTGTATGCATTTTAAAACCCTCTTCAAATCATTTCTTACGTTTTCACAGAAATCCTGATTTGTATGTTCATACATTTATATGCTGCTTGGAAAAGATGAGGCATGTTGTCAAAAGAGAGAGAGATAAGACAGCTGTGAGCCAGCTGAGTACCACTACCACAGCCTAAACCCATCATTTGGCAATAGAGGTTTCAAAAGAAGCTGGCAGATGCAGGACTTTATTCTCATGCTTCTCCCTATAATATTGGCAAGTTGAGTGTGGAGGTGGTTCAGGGTGCACAAAAGGAACAACAGGCTGTTTGGTTCAATGGTCACAATTGTGTTCATGGAGGAACGAAGTGAATGTTACCTCTAGGTAACTGGGGAAATGTAACAGCCAAACCTTAAACCTGTGAGTCAGGCATTAGACCTTTTGTATCCAGCAGAGATAGTTTATAAATGCAGCTTTTCTAATAACTTCCTGTTCTCAACAGTAAGACCAATTTTTAATCTCATACAGGAAAATAAACATTTTGATTGGCAGGAATCTCTTTATGGTTCTCTCTCTCTCTCTCTCTTTTTGTATCTAAGCGAACTATAAACAAATTGTAGCATAAATAACAAATACTTTGGCCACCTAATGAAAAGGAAGGACTCACTGGAGAAGAGCCTAATGCTGGGAAAGATTGAGGACAAAAGAAGAAAGAGCCTTGGTACTACAGTGGTTTAAAGCACCCTGTTATTAACACAGCTGCCTGCAATTTACTGCTGGTTCGAATCTCTCCAAGGCTCAAGGTTGACTCAGCCTTCCATCCTTTCTAAGGTAGGTTAAATGAGGACCCAGTTTGTGGGGGCAATAAGCTGACTTTGTATAAATATACAAAAGTATGAAGGCTATTGCTTAACGCACTGTAAGCCGCCCTGAGTCTCCGGAGAAGGGCGGCATATAAATCAAATTAAAAAAAAAAAAAAAAGGGATGACAGAGAACGAGGTGGCTGGATGGAGTCACTGAAGCAGTAGGCGTGAGCTTAAATGGACTTCAGAGGATGGCAGGGACAGGAAGGCCTGGAGGAATGTTGTCCATGGGGTCGCGATGGGTCGGACATGACTTCGCAACTAACAACAACAAAGCATAAATAAATTACACTTAAGACAATTTCAACATGCTAACGCTTCACAGAAAAATCCGATTTCTGCTTAAAATATTCCAGAGCAGACTATCCCGTCCCAGAGACCATTCCTATTGTTATGAATTTCTCAGAAATAGGTTCACACATTGTGTTATGCCAAAAGGGGTGTGAAAAGATTGGTTTTGGTGAGAGATATAATACAGAAATGTAGTCATTGTGGTTTGTAAGCCACCATTCAGGGCTTAACCAAAAATATGCCCCCCACCCAATTATAGCTTATTCAACAAAATTATAACTTTAAAAAATCCATTACTTAGAGTTTGTGTGCGTGCGTGCGTGCATATGAATGACAAGAAAAATGCAAAGGCACAAACAAAAATGAAAAGACAGAAAATCCCTCTCAAAATAAATTTTTACAGAACTAAAAGTTCAGATCTTAAAGTAAACCTTGGCAACGGAGAATAATGTGATCAGACATTCCATTTTGTCAGTAAAAGGCCTGTTCATACCTAGAAACTGAACACATGCCTTCTCTCGGGGGTTTTAAATCATGTGTAATAGTTTTCTCCAGAATAAAACAATAGTTTTACCTATAGCTCATGCACAGTAAATCAAGCTCTTTGTTTTTTGATAGGTTCAATGTTTTTAGAATATAATTTGACATCACATTCTTTAACCTTTATTTCTTTTACCAATCTTAAGAATGAATCAAATGATGCCACCATAGAACATAAGAGAAAACATTTGACTTAGTGTCCACTCCAAAACATTACACTTCCACCTTAAACCTTGCAACATATCTTATAGTGTGCCCAAGAAACAAACAAACTCTTGCATTAATTACATCTTAAAATAATGAGACACTAATGGGATGTTCCCAAAACTCCAACCCACTGGTTTATTGGAACAGGACATTCCAAACCAGTCTCAGTGTTAGGACACCGTGTGCTTCCCTTTAATTGTTTATCCATTCATTTCATACATCTCTCTGAAGCAACAGAATGTATACTGTAAATACATTTTCTGCCTGGCTGGCATCCTAATAAATTATGCTGTCATTCCTTAATCTACTCCTCACCAGGATAAGTATTGTTAGCTTTCCACACTTCCTCACAAAATGTACGTCTATATGAAAGATGGTGTCAGGTTGCGATGTCATCTCAAATAAATTGCACTCCCAATTAATCTTTGCTGAAATATTCCATTTATTGAGTACTACAGATCTGGCCCCGACTTCGTCGTAGCCGATACTAACCCTCTGACCCCCAAACCCTTCCCTTTCTGTTCCCCAATTCTCATCTTCTCATTGGCCATCTTCCAAGTCAGTCTCCCCAGCTTCTGACCTCACCCCACAGGAATGTTCCCCCCACCATCCCATCTCCTAGGGGATATTATCTACAGAGAAATAAGTAGGTGAAAAGTCAAGCCTCGTCTTTTTATGGCAGCATCAGAATGCTGACAGATGGACTTCCCCTGCTTTCTGTTTTACCAAGAATTACCAAATAATGCACCACACGTGGTCCTTTTGTCTAGTTTTCACTTTATTTATATGTTATATACAGTATTTTATACTGAAAATTATATATATATATACATATATATACACCCACATATACATTGTACATGCACAAATGTATACACACAACCAAGCATTCTTGAAACTGAAAATTAAAAGAAATTAAACTAAGGACAAAAGACAATTTTTCATTGTATGTGCTTCTGAGTTGATCCTAACGTAAGTATCTTTGCTGTTATTATCCACAGATATCCATTTACATGGATTTTTAAAGAAAGAATTATTAGGAATCTAACAGGATTTATCCTGATTTTGTATAGTGGTGAAATCATTGTTGATTAGTGAGAAAAAGAATAATTTGTAATGCAGTAGACCAGGAGTGGGTTCTACTTACCTTTACTACCAGTTCGTAACGGAAGCGCCATGTTCTTGCTTTGCTCACGCATGTGCATATTGTCAATTATGATGTCCGGGTGGGTGGGTGGAGCCTCCTGCCGCTTTTACTACCGGTTCTAAAGAACCGGACAGAACCGGAAACAACCCACCACTGCAGTAGACCTTATCTGAGTCTGACTCATATCACACAATATTAAATGGAAGCCAGCATTCAATTTGGAGAGTTGCTGACTATTAAACACCATAAATAGACCTCCAATAGATGCAAAAGGAAAAAAAAATGATATGAGCTTGTTTATGCAAATCTCTTAATTATTTACTAAGTTCTCCCTCATTATTTCATTTTATTCCAGGACTGCTTTTGTATAGTAACTGAGTTCCCTCCATATTCTCCAACCATTGAAACATCTAAAAGAAAAAATCATTATTGAGGGTTCTGCATGGTATCTCCACACAGAATTTCCCAAAACTTTGAATGCTCTTACTCTTCATGCTTTCCTGTGCATCATCAATCATCTCTTCAACAGTCTAATCACATAAACTCCTTGCATCTATGGTCCACTACTAGGTTCATAAGCATCTTTAAATTATAATGCCATTCTGATAGCTGCAGCATTAACTATGTAAGTAAGGGAAATGGCTTTTTCCAAAATCACTCTATTCTTTTTTTGATGTCTTTCATCTCAGGGAATTGTATGGGATGAAGTAGAGCAATGATGGCAAACCTTTTCGGCACCGAGTGCCCAAACCGGAATGCACATGCAAGTACGTGCATGTGCGCACACCGGAGCACCAGAAATCTGAAGACCAGCTGGCTGGCACGTGCATGTATGTTTTTTGGCGTTTTTGGGACATTTTCAGGGCGTTTTTTGGGCTGTTTTCAGACCATTTTCAGGCCGTTTTTGGCCTGGAAAATGGCAGAAAATGGCCAGAAAAAGGCTGTTTTCTGGCGCTCTGGGGCCCACAAAGACCAGCTGGCCAGCATGCTGGAAACCAGAAGAGCAGCTGGCGACAGTGCATGTGTCCACAGAGAGGGCTCTATGTGCCACCTCTGGCACACGTGCCATAGGGTTGCCATCACAAGAGTAGGGGAATTGCCAATAACTGGCAAATTACTAACATTTATTTATTTATTTAATCATATTTATATGCCGCCCTTCTCCCGTAGGACTCGGGGTGGCTCACAGAATAAAAACAACATAATGATAAAAATGCTAAAACAAGCCAATTTAAAATCCCCCATCAATTAAAACCTCGTGGCAGATCAGGGAATTTGCTGAAAAAGCCATGTCTTCAGGTTGGCGCGGAAAATGCAGAGGTCGGGGGCCATCTGGAGCTCAGTGCGGCCACAGAGAACGCCCTCATCCTGGCGGCCGCCAGCTGACATTGTCTGGCTGACGGCACCCGGAGGAGGGCAGTCCTATGTGAGCGCACTGGGCGTGGGAGGCTGGTAGGAGGTGGTCCTGCAAGTACCCCGGGCCTATGCCATGAAGGGATGGCATAAGTATAATTCATCTCAAAATTCCTCCTTTACAGTGGAGGAATACAAATAGCTCCCCCCTTCTCAGAACTTGATTTGAGGAGTTAAATTCAACGGTGTCTAGTTTTTTCTACAATGTACTAGAGTATAAACCAGCTCTTAATTTATAGTCTTTCAGAAACATAGTGGGAAATGTAGATGGAAGTGTTGCAGCAGCTAATACACAACAGGTCCAACTACATGGGAATAGAAATCCCAGATGCATTCTTGTCTTTGGCCATTAAATGTTGGCTGGTGAATTGTTCTCAGTCCTGCATGTATCATCTTTGCACCCAACTCAGAGAAGTAGCTGTATGTGTTAGAGCAGGGGTGTCAAACCCGCAGCCCACAGGCCGGATGCATCACGTGCTGGCCACGCCCACCCCGTTTAGGGAAGTGGAAGAAAGTTGCGATACATTGCGATACGTTGCATGATGTGACACCGCGAGTTTGACACCCTTGTGTTAGAGGCATGAAGGCCTTTTGACAGTCATTTCATCGGATCAATTCTATTTGAGAATATCCATTTTCTCAAATGAAAATTTTCACATCTGAGAAAGTGAGCCTGTCTATAGTAGCAGATGCTATAATAAATGTCTTTGATTGTTAATACTTCACTGCTTTTGATTTTCTATGAGACACATGAAAGATGTTCTAAATGTACACCTAAAAGCATAAGATGTGAATAGAAAAAGCACATGCTGGTAAATTTATCTATTCAAACAGACCCACAAATCACAGAAAGGGGATTGAAAGGTATTCGATATACCTTTGCCAGTAACTCTGTTGCTAGGTAACATTTCAAACAGGCCATGCTTAGCTCTACATCACCATATTTACTGAAAATATTTTATAGCGCTTTTGAAAGCAAAGCCTTTAGTAGTACCACTGTTGTCCTGAATTGTATCTTCTGCGAAGACTGGCATAAAAATAGGATTTGTTTTTCATCTGCCTTGGGAACTTATTACTTATTACTGGTGTTAACACAGTCAAAAGATGCCTTAGGCAAAATGAATAAAGATTTTCACCTGATTGTGTTTTTCCGTTATGATGGCAATGCAGAGAAAACTGGGCAATTCAGTTAAGTGTTAATTTGATTTATAAAGGGATTTAGCAAGATTGTGATTCTGTTCTGTTCTGTTCTGTTCTGTTCTGTTCTGTTCTGTTCTGTTCAGTGACTGCAACAAAACGGGGAGACCAAATTTTAAAGAAGCACAGGATGGCTATTATTGTATATATATACACTTTATGCAAAGTTTGACAAAAATGAAATCTTCTCATTTACAAATCAAAATGTCATTTTTACAGCATAAGGTAATTATATGAATTACGTAGCAACATTTGCAAATAATTTGGGATCACTATTTGAATGATAATCCCAAATTAAAATCGCAGAGCCTTTCTTTCCCTTCACTCTGTTACTTTCTGTACAGATAAACAGTACTTAAAAATGCTGGCCATTGCATTCACATTTTTTTCTAAAATGTTGCTTGGAAACAACATGGCATTCTTTAAAACAGTTATGCAAACTCCAGAACATGAATTGAATGCTGTATATATGAATACGCATGTGCTTACACACGACTTCCATTTTTGAAGAAAAGCGAACACACATTTCATATATAACCCCTGCGAGGTAGATAGGCAAGCGTTATAATTCAGAAAAGCAAACATGTTATTGCAGAGAGACTGGCTCCTCTAAATGGGAAAAAAAAACCACCTCTGGAAGTGTGGCAGAGTTTGGCAGTTTCTGACATTCAAGGCTCTGACAATCTCTGCACCTTAATGGCCCCATCCAGGGAGAACAGATGTGCAAAAAGAGATGAAGAATGCAAACAAAAGGAGGAAAAACATTTTGGTGACTTCCAGAGTTGGTTTACTTATTACTCTTTGTTGAGGCAAGATGGAAAGGGTATGGTCCCCCTGAAGGGTTTGTGCCCACTCATCTGCTCCTACAAGCAACCTGACCTGTCTCAATCTTTCCTATCTAGTCTCTGATGCCATGAAGAAAGCTGGAGGAAAGGATAGGAGAATGGCTTCTACAGGATAGGAAAGAGATGTGAGAATTTCCTTTCTCAGTTCAGGTCCTTTGGAAGGAAAAATCTAACATATCCTGTGGACCTTTAGGATCTATACAACTGCAGTCTAGGAACTCTTTATTAAAGCCAGTTTGACAAGGATTATTTTCATCTGTGCTGTAAATGCCACTACAATTTACCAACATTGCTATCTTCTCCTTTGCAATGATCAAAGAATGATTCCTTGAACGATCAGTTTCAAGGAACTGGATTCCATGATGTATATTGCAATTTCCACAAGGAGATCTAAAGTGTTCCTGCAAGGATCAAACATTCCAGACTGAAAGATCGTATGTCCTGGAGCCTTATATCTGATATTCAAAGCTCCAGGTTTTTCTCTCCCTCATTGGGGTTTATCATAGTAATCTTAAAAAGTGTTTGTGATCTGCTTTTTTTTCCCTTTTGGTTCAGAAGAAATAATGGGAGTTCCACCCCCCGCAAAGAAAATCTTTTAAACATTCAACACGATTTCTTTATCTACCATCAGATGTGCTCCTCCCATTGATTTTATTCACTTTTCTTAATCTTTCAAAACTTTAAAAGATCCCCTTTTAGATCTTCATGTATCCAGAAGCAAGTCTATTTCTCACTGAGCAGACACATTTTTAGATAGTTATGATAATCTAATGAGAAAGGAAGAGGGATGCTGACCTTTCAAAGGTGATGTCTACAGAAGATACTTAACAAGATGTGGCAAAGAATTCATAATTCATTTGCATAAAACACTAACCTTAGCATGAACTTAACTCAGGCTTTTTGTGGACTATTATGTTGAGAACCTACCCTCTTTATGATTTAATGGAACAGAGCCGAGAAAATTGGTTAATTGGTTAATTAACAAAATAAAAGATATTTGTGTGAATGCAGTGAATTTTTCCTACATTAGATTAATGGCTCTTTTTCTCTCATTCAGTCATTTTCTTTCTCAGACATGTGCATACAGTATATTCTAAGGGGGGGAATTCTAAGGAAAGGGGGGCATCTTTCCAATAACTTGGAAAGGAACTCAGGAACTATACAGATAGTCCTCAACTTACAAAAGTTCCTTTAGTGACTGTTCAAAGTTACAACAGCACTGAATAAAGTGACATGTGACCATTTTTCACACTTATGACCGTTGTAGCATACCCATGGTCACGTTACTCGGCAACTGGTTCATATTTCTGATGGTTGCACAGTGTCCCTGAGATCATGTGATCACCTTTGGTGACCTCCTGACAAGCAAAGTCCAAATGGGCAAGCCAGATTCCCTTAGCAATCATGTTACTAACTTAACAACTGCAATGATACACTTCACAACTCTGGCAAGAAAGGTCATAAAATGGGGCAAATCTCACTTAACAAATGTCTCACTTAGCAACATAAATCTTGGGCTCCATTGTGGTCATAAATTGAGGACTATCTGTGTAATCATCTGCTTTCTGAGTCCTACAGCTGTGATGGCCAACCTATGGTATGTGTGCCAGAGGTGGCACACAGAGCCCTCTCTGTGGGCATGCCCGCCGTCACCAGCTGGTCTTCTGGTTTGCCACGCACATGCGCATCTGCCAGATGGTCTTTGCGTGCGCCGTAGTGCCGGAAACTCGAAGACCATCTGGCCATGTGTATGCATGTGCTGGCCACCTGGTCTTTGGGTTTCCGGTGCTCCGACGTGCGCATGCGCATGCACGCACATGCGTTCCGGTATGGGCACTCAGTGCCGAAAAGGTTCGCCATTACTGTCCTAGAGCATAGAAAATATGAGTTAACTGTGAAAGAATATTCCACATCCCCCCTTTTGAAATAGTCCCATTCAATTCCTTCAGGTTTTCATCCCCAGAAGAAACACCAATCAAAAGATAGAATCATTTATGTTAAACATATTTTGCAGAATTGGGATAATTTGGGGAAATTTCAGATTTCTGGGATAATCAGAACAGAGTTCATACTGAGAGCGGATGAGTTGAAACAACAGTTTGCTAATTCCTCTTATTCCTCTTTCACCCAGATGAGTCACAATTTCCATCAGGAATGAAATGTTGACTGTATTATCCAATCTGTCATTCAAATCAGGCCTTTCATTTAAGCCCATCAGCCTGCTCTAATTTCTAGGAAATAGCATCCTTCACAACTTTTTCTTGTGGGTCGGGACTGTACTGGACTGTATTGGACGTTAAAAATCCAGAGTTTGATTAACCACTTGTGGACATGTGGATTTTTTTCATCCCAGTTCTCGTAGCTGTTCTTCGAAAGCAACCAATCAAACTAATAGAAAAATTTAAAAGTTATCATGAAAAAATAAATCTATTTGTTCTCAACCCAACACTATTACTTAACTGACTGTTAAATATATTTAATAGTTTTTAAATATAAAAAATGTGGGATTTCTTTTAAAAATATAATAGAATTACATATTTTATGCCTGTTCAGATTTCTGGCAGATTATCCCAAGGACAACTTTTCCGTATCGCAATTGAATTTTATATATTATACCTTAAAGCAGAAGACCCTAACAGCTGCTTATAATTTCCATTTTGAGCCAACAATTCCTTTATGATGACTCTTTGAAGAACAGCAGAACAATCTTAGAGAACATGTTAAGCCAACATGTCCAATGTTAAAAAAAAAATCCCTCTCACTCATATTTACACACACATACCATATTTTATAGGATATGTAGAAGTCTTGGGAAGTACTGCTGGTAAACTATATAAAGTATTTAAAATATATTTAAAATATATATTTAAAATATATTTAAATATATATTTTATATATATTTAATTTAGTGCTAATAAATATATTACAAGCACTGTATTACATAAATATTTTCAGATGAAAAAGTGTGGTAAATTGAAATAAAAAAAAACACCTCATATGGTCACTGCAGAAGTAGCTTTCTCTAAAACAAATGGTACTTATTAAAATCAGTTAATCGTCTCTAGCAACTCCAAAAACTCTAAAAAATTTGTCTGGCACTGATGGCTTGGAAAAAAATAACAGCTGGGTAAGGAAGCTAGGGACAACCAAAAATGTTTTTGTCGTTTTGTCGTTTACTACACATGATCTGAAAAGTTCTCAATTGCATGAGATTAAGCTGAGAAATTTTAATTCACCACGTTTTTTAAAAAAAAAACCCTAAATATTTCAACCTTTATTTAAACAGAAGTGCCTTCTTTTCACTCTGCCAACTTCAATGCAGTTCTGAAACAAATCCTTGTCTTGAACACTACTAATTAAGTCTGGGTTGTATGATAGCAATCAATGAACTGGATCATGTCCAGAGAAGGATGACAATGATAGTTAAGGGCTGGCAGCCAAACCTGGCAAAGAGAGGTTGAAGAGTGAATATGATAGCTATCTTTAAACATTCAAAAGATTGTCACAGGGTTGATGCAACAAACATGTTCTCTGTTGTTCAGGGGCAAAATACTATGCTTAAATTACAGGGGAAGATGACTTTAACTCAGTATTAGGAAGAACAATCTGATAGCATGGGGTGTTTGACAATATAAAAGACTATCTGCAAAAGAGATGGTTACTATTATTATGGTTGGTCACAGTCATTCAGATATTTAGACTGGATATGGCATTTTTGTCCTCCTATTGAGTCCTTCCCAAAACCCTGGGCTATGCAGATATTATTGTTTAATTGTATTAAAAGTATTGTCACAGGATGTAAGCAATTTCAAGTAAAGCTGCCTTTTGCAATTAACTGGTGGTGCTCCAGATTTTTTGGGGGGGATTGCATCCAAGGAACCCAACACTATTGGTATTATCTTTGCTTTCTTTTGCCACAATAGTTCTTCTTCTATTTACATTATTAATATTATTTGTGGGGAGTGTAAATGTTGAAACCAGTTAGCCATTTATCAAGACTGCAGTGGCAAATGAGACGTTCGGTCCCTACTAACCCTGGAATGCATTTACTGTTACACCCATTAGTTTCTCTTAAAATTCTGGAATTCCATAGATCAAAATAAATAGACTAACAGCTTAACTAAACACAGTGTTAGACTTAAGAGAGTAGATGGGACTACAGAAGAACATATGGAGAAGACATTGAAAGATTATGAACTACAAGATCACCTATAGATGAGCACGATGTAAAATACTTCCACTAAAAAATGTATATCCATGTTTGGCTCATGTATATCCATATTCACTCACATCTTTCCTTCTTCTTCTTCTTCTTCTTCTTCTTCTTCCTCCTCTTCTTTTTCACATTAACAAGAGTGTATCTAAATTGTATCAAAGAGATTCAAAGGCAAAGTCACATATAATCAGTTCGTTTTATGAACAGCTGCCTAAGCAGTCCCAGGTCAAATGTCTTAATTCAGAAGAGATCATAATCAGCCAAACTGCACAGGTACGTAAAAAAAAGTGGCATACAATCAGGGAATTCTTTTAAGGAAAAAACAAAAAACAAATCAGTCATGAAATATAAATACATGATAAGCAGCTTTGTTCCCGTGTGGCTGGTTCATTGAACAGCTCTGCAGTGAGAGCTCTGAACTTTTAAAGAAGCAATTAGAAAATTTGGATATCACCATGTCCCTTATTGCTATGTTGATTTAAAATCTGGCCAGATTTCTACCCCAATATAAAATCAGAGACGGTTTTTTCCTCAAAGAGATATCAGCAAGCAATACCCATTGAAAATCACTCAGTGGTTCATTCAAGTCTTACCTAAAGTGTAAACTACAAGTATATGTCACTTTTACTTTTTGTTCCCTCATCTTTGAGAAAGGGATAAAGGAACAAAATGATTTCAGAATGGTTTGACTTTGAATTATTCAAATAATTCCGCAAATTAAACCTATTCTAGCAGCTATCTGCAAAACATGCTGTTATAATGAAACAGTAGTAAAGACATCAGTTTATACCATGGCAAAAATTCCCAGTTTCCTGAACTGACAGTAATGTATTGCTGGAATAATTAGGGAAAGTCTTAAAATGCATTCTTCCATTTTCATGGTTAAAATCTGGGGTATAGTAGCATCTCTGGGAAACATGGGATCACTGAGATTATGGGCTGGAAGGATGTCTAGGATTACTTTTGATTAATAGGACACAGCTGTGTAAAGGTGGATGGACAATATGAGCAAGCTGAAGTATTTTCAATACTGATAGTTCTTGGTTAACAACAACTATTTGAACTAGAATTCCCATCACTAAGTGAAGCAGTTGTAAAGAGCAATGTCACCTAATTGTGTTGCTTCCTTACAGCAATTCTGGCACTTGTTACTATTAAGCAAATCTCACAATGCCATTAAAAGAGTGATGTCATGTGGCTGCCATTTGTGACCTCGGTCAGCTTCCCCGTTGACTTGTCTTGTCAGAAGCCTGAAGTGAAGATCACAAACGGCAATCAAGGGACTGTGGGATGCTGAGACATATGTCAAGCACTTGCATCGCAATCAGATAACTATGGTGATTGCTGCAAGAGCTGCAGCTTCAAGAACTGATTATATATATATATATATATACCACTCATTCAGCACCATCCTAAATTCAAATACTTGCTGAACAAGTGATTGTTGAATGAGAACCAGCCTTCAGATGTCTATTGTTTAGAATTCCCAACAATATTCACTATGAATGTTTTGCCTAGAGGTTATACAAAATGTAACTCCCATGACTACATTTCTATACGATTAATTTTGCAAGCAGAAAGAGACTCCTCATGAAATAATATGATGGGAGAAATCTAATGAGATGCTCTACATCAACGGTCCCCATTCTTTCCAGCTTTGAGGACTGGTGGCGGTGGCAGCGGCAGGGAGGGGATGGTTCCATGCAAATGGAGCATCGCGCGCAAGTGAATACGCCTGCCACTCATTCAAGCGGAGGTGTGCAGGTGGGCACGCTTGCCCACCACTTGTGCAGCCTGGTTTTGAATGGGCTGCAGCCCGAGGGTTGAGGCCCCCTGCTCTACATTCTACATCAGTCTTCCCCAACCTGGTGTCTTTCCAGGGAGTATTACAGCTCCTATGGTCCTATAACTGTTAATGCCGACAACGAATTCTGAGTGTTGCAGCAAATCTGAATGGCATTGAGTAACCAAAATGTTAAGAAATAAACAGTGACATGATCATATATAACAGATTGTGAAGAAAAAAAAATATAATAAGAAAAATACGTAGGGGAAATGATGCCCCCCAAAATACCACTGAGCAAAACCAGAAGGGGGGAGGACCCAAGGAATTTCATACTGATTGTTGCAGTGCGAGTCAACAAAACCTATTTTGTATGCTGGATGCCACAAAACAAGGGAAAGTGCCAGCATGCAACTGGACTTCCCACCCAGGCTGACCGGCGGTAGTTCATTGTTGCCAGAGGAAAATGAGCAAATGAGTGGGTCTGGAGCACGACGAAGCGATAGTTTCTCAGCACTTTGGTGATTGGCTGTGCCCGTCAGCATGATCCATGCTGCAGCTGTAGGCATGAAGGCACCTGCAAAGTCTACAGCTCTTGCTGGACGTGATGGAGAAATATTGATGTGTACATCTACAGAAAGAAAAGAGCAAATGCCTGGAATCCACTGGCTTCACTTTAAATAGTCCACAGGTGAAGGGTGAATTGCAAATGTACCTTAGAAATCCATTTCACAGTCGTTCTTCACAACATCATGCTCAGATGCTTGTGTGTGCATTCTCTTCCAAGACATACTGGCACTGATTGTGGAGAGGAAAAAAGGTTGAGAATCTTGTACAAGAAGGTGATTTTCTTGGCCAATCGATTATGTCTACAAAGCAGCTGGTGTCTTAAAAACGCCCAAGTGTCCTTCTTAGTGTTTCAGTACTAATAACATTGAACATTTTCCCTTGGAAGCGCTGATTCACTGAACAGCATGACTTGATTTATGGTTAAAACCCTTTTTTTCCACGTTTTTCCCTGCCTCCAACCTCTACCAGCCTGAAAATGTTCATTGCATTTTGTTGTTGCTTTTAAAATCTGCAGAAAAACAGATGCTCTGCAGGATTCACATTCACCAAAATAAAAATTAAAAAAAGGCTATGCATGGCCTATAAATACAGGATTTCACGAATCTGGAATTTAAACTGATTTCTCCCAAGGACAGCATAAATTACATTAAGCATAGTGATTGACATGAGTGCTCCTACATCCTGTGATTATTTTTCAGGTCCCAAAGATTTCTTGTGTAGACTCACAATGGCTAACAGTTCTAATGCAATGTATGCAATACAGGGGCTTAGGCAGCATGGAGACTCTTTTTTGTGTGATTTTTGCACATTCCGCGTTGAAGGCAAAGCTCTTAAATTCCAGTGTATTGCCTACCTTATTTAATAGTAATATTGTCCTGAAATGAGCTTTGTCCCACTGGAATGTTCAGCACCAGTTTCTGTATTATACAAATACACTAATGTGTTAAGAGAGGTTTCCAAGGGTCAAGAAGTAAATACTCTAAACCTCCACTGTGAGTTCCATACTCCAATCAACAGGACTAGACAAGACCATCCAAATACTATAAAGAAAAGCTTCAAAGAAGCAAGATTTGCAGTCACAGATTCTGAAACATCCTCCAGGATGAGTGCAGCTGTAGCATCCCCAACAGAGCTGATGGATGTGCGGGCATCAGTCTCTTATTTTCTCTTTTTGAAAACTTCTTCATCCTTGCTCTCCACCGCAGAAAGTGCAATGAGCATTTGAGCCGCGTAGTAAGTGGCCATGATGATGACCCTTGAGTAGGGGACAGGAAAGCAGAATTTGTTGACTGCAATAGTCAGGTCAGATACCATGAAAAGCACAGAACCGATGCAAGCAGAAAGCTTGGTCCAAGTCCACAGGTCGTTGCAGAGCTGCACACCAGCCATAGCCCGCCAGCCCATGAAGCCAATTAAGGCAACGTAGACAGCTACCAAATAGGTAAATGGGCCTGACAGGTAGGAATACAGGAAGGTGTAGCAGAAACTGGACACCAAGCCAATCCCAAAACCAACTTTCAGGTCCCAAGGTTTAATTCCAAATGCTGAAGAATACAGTATATGTGTAATACCGAACATCAACAAGCCTGGGGAAGGAGAACAAATGCTCTGAATTAGTAGAGAACAAAGTACTTAGCATAGATCACAATGGTAATTTTAGAACAATGCTCAGCAAAAATTACAAGTGAAAAATGGTGTATGCTGTGTCCAATCATTTCTACAAATGCCACCATTTACCTCACAAAAACTGTGACAATAAAGATGTTTTCTGTTGTCTGTTCCTTTTTTTTTTTTGGTCCCAGGATGAAATTCATAGTTTCATTATAGTCTTTGTCATCCTTTTGTATCCTGAACTAATTTTTATAAATCACTCCTGCCCAGATGTTGAATTAATAAACCAAGAAACAAATTCATATTCACAATAGATGCCAGAAATCTGTAGTATTTTTAGTTTGTCATTCATACATCCCAATTATCCTTGAAGAAACTCAGATGTGACCTGAGACTAAATCACTCGTAGCCCTTTGCATCATGTGAGTAGGAAAAAGAGGTACAAGAATTTCACTTGAAACAGAGCTTATGTTTAATACCCAGCAGTTGGCATGAATTGTATGTCTTCACAACTTTTCTACAATAAATCTTCCAGTTTGAGAGTTTGCATCTTTGGAAAACTGTTCTGCCTGGCTTGCCAAGGAGAGCCCGACACAGACTGAGCTGTCTTCATCGATACAACCACTAATGCACATTCTTTGTAGATCCGATGACTGGCTTAATTCTGATACTGAAAGGATACCTTGGATTACAACAAAAATCTGCCAAATTTATTGTAAGGGGAAAACTAGTGAACTAGTATAATATAGAAAATGTATATTGTACCTGTAACTCTTAGAAAAACAGTTGATGCCTCCTGCCAGAGATGTCATCACAAAAAGTCACATCTTCATTTCTTCAAGGGTAATTGGGATGTATGAATGACAAACTAAAAATACTACAGATCTCTGGCACCTATTGTAATTATGAATTTGTTGCTTGATTTATTAATTCAACATCTGGGCAGGAGTGATTTAGAAAAATTAGTTCAGGATGCAAAGGAATGACCAAGACTATAATGAAACCATGATTTCCATCCTGGTTATAAAAGGAACAGATAACAGAAAATATTTCAGGGGAAAGATCCCTCACTATCCAATAAATCTATTCCTGTATAAGCCACATGGTACCCAGGCTTAATCTACTTTCTCCACATTCTGCAACTCAAATCAGGGTAATTGGACTGAAGGTAAAGAGGTTAGAGCAGGCAGTGACATCCCTTCATGTAGCAACATGACATTTTCTCATCCCAGCCTCTTGTTACTGGTTCCCATATCTCTAGTTATATACTAACACTTCACCCGGGAACAGACCGGTTCCAGTTCCAGTACCAAAACTGGGTGTTGATTCCACTCATTTATCCTTGCAAGCAACTTGGCATTTTCCCCCAAAGGTTCTATGTTCCCTTCAAAACAAACCCACTAACCATGAATAAAGTAGCCTTGCTCTTGCCAGATGAGGAAAGCATCTCCCAAGGCAGAGAATATCAAACCAGCAAAGATCCTACAGGCATTGTGATGGGCTGTCAGGAAATTGATCCCATGTGCCAGCAGGAAGACCCATAAGCAGAAGATTGGCAAACACTTGATCAGGGCACTGAACCAGGAAGGGCTGGACGTTGGCAACCAGAGGACAAAGTAGACACAGGTGGCTTTGAAAAAGGGCACGAGTTTAGGACCTTCACTCTTCACCTAGAAGAAATAAGAAGTGGATATTAAGGTCTATTTCAATAGCTATGGAGCCCCAAAGAGTAAACAACAGGGCCAAATCCTTCCTCAGAGTCTAGACAGCCTACTTCCCCTTTTGTTCAAAAATCTTGCTGATCAGCAGCATTTTCAAAAACAAAAGTATCTTGAACTTTACCATACTTTCGCTCTCTCCATATGTCATCAGCTGTTTAGCCTCAGAACTTTTCCATGCCAAGAACAGAAGTTTACTTCCTGTAAAGTATCAGCATCTTGGAAATCTGATTATGATTAGGGTTTTTACCATGTACTGTACTAGTGTTTGTATACAGGAGTGAAATGTGTTCTAAATTAGTTCTGAAGTTTAGTTCTCTCTCACACATATATATTCTACTCTGCATATACTGTACATGCTCAAACAAATATAATTTTCCAAAACCATAGCCCCAGCAAGGCATATGCTGCTTTATAGTCCTTTTCCTGGCATCATTCATTTATTTATATGCATATATAGGTAGACAGAATATTGGAAAGTCTTAAGATGTAAGGAGTCCTTCAAGATGTGTGGGCCTTTACCCTTTTAAGTTCTCTGGTCAGCATGAAGGGCACTGGATTAGGGAATATCAGGCTAGATCAAGAGCAGACAATGGTTTTTAGCCAAGATCAGAATGACTTTTTAAATTACTTTGGCTTCCAAGGTGAGCAAGAGTGTATGTGCAGTGATGTGGTAATGCCATCAAATGCATGGAGATGAAGTGTATTTCTCCACTTAAGTTTGCTTGAAAATAGGGGGACAAACTAGCAATGGTCAGCTATTTTGCAGCCAAATGTTATGGCACAAAATGGGTAGGGAGCAGCATAGAATTTCAGACGTGGATTGCCCAGCCTTCCCTAAGAAGTTTACAAAAGGCTTCAATATGTCATTACCGCCCTCAGGATCCTCACACAACTATAACCACTCATCCACTGTCATTCAATAAACATTTCTCAACATGGTACTAAGTAGAATCAAACTTCCTGATAGTGTGAATTATGTGCATTCCCTTAATTGTTTAAGAGTTTAAGAGTTTATTAGATTTCTATACCGCCCTTCTCCCAAAGGACTCAGGGCGGTGTACAGCCATATTAAAACACATAGATTTATAAAATTTAAAACCAATTAAAATCGAATATAAAATTTGGCCGTGAATTAAAACATACATACATTTTAAAAATTCAGCAGTCCAGCTTGCTGAAACAGAAGGGTCTTAAGGGCACGGCGAAAAGTACGCAGGTCAGGGATAAGACGAAGCTCTAGGGGCAGCTCATTCCAGAGGGCTGATGCCCCCACAGAGAAGGCTCTCCCCCTGGGTGTCGCCAGTCGGCATTGTTTGGCCGACAGCACCCTGAGGAGTCCCTCTCTGTGGGAGCATATTGGCCGGTGGAAGGTTGTTGCTGGCAGAAGGCAGTCTCGTATATACCCCGGTCCTAAGCCATGGAGCACTTTAAAGGTGGTAACCAACACCTTGAATCGCACCCGGAAGACCACCAGGAGCCAGTGCAGCTCGCGCAGGAGGGGTGTTACGTGGGTGCGCCGAGTTGCATCCATAACCACCCGCGCGGCCGCATTCTGGACCAGTTGGAGCCTCAGAGTGCTTTTCAAGGGGAGCCCCATGTAGAGAGCATTGCAGTAGTCCAGACGTGACGTGACGAAGGCATCAGTGATCGTGCGCAGGGCATCCCAGTCCAGAAAGGGACACAACTGGTGGATCAGGCGAACCTGATAAAAAGCTCCCATGGCCACGGCCGTCATGTGATCTTCCAAAGACAGCCGTGCATCCAGGAGAACACCCAAGTTGCGAGCCCTCTCTGAGGGGGCCAAGGTCTCGCCCCCAATAGTCAGCGATGGAACCAGCTGACTATACTGGGACACCGGAAGCCACAGCCACTTGGTCTTGGAGGGGTTGAGTTTGAGCTTGTTTCTCCCCATCCAGATCCGCACAGCCTCCAGGCACTGGGACATCACATCAAGGGCATCATTGGGGTGGTCCGGGGTGGAGATGTACAGCTGAGTATTGCCAGCATACTGGTGGAATCTCACCCTGAAACCACGGATGATCTCGCCCAGCGGCTTCACATAAATGTTGAACAGAAGGGGCTAGAGGACTGACCCTTGCGGCACCCCACATACATGGCGCCTTGAGGTCGACCTCTGCCCCCCTGCCAACATAAACTGCACATGGTCGGAGAGGAAAGAGGAGAACCACCGCAGCACGGTGCCCCCCACTTCCAACCCCTCCAATCGTCGCAGCATGATACCATGGTTGATGGTATCAAAAGCCGCTGAGAGATCTAATAGGACCAGGACAGAGGAGCAACCCCTCCCGAGCCCTCCAGAGATCATCAACCAATGCGACCAATGCCGTTTCCGTGTTGTGCCCTGGCCTGAAGCCCGACAGAAACGGATCTAGATAATCGGCTTCATCCAGGGACTGGGGAAGTTGTCGCGCCACCACACTCTCAACAACCTTCGCCACAAAGCGAAGGTTGGAGACTGGGCGATAATTCGCTAATACAGCCAGGTCCAGGGAGGGCTTCTTGAGGAGGGGCCTCACCACTGCCTCTTTCAAAGAGGGGGGGGATGTAACCCTTGCTCAAAAAAGTGTTAATAATCCCCTGGAGCCAGCCTCGTGTAACCTCCGGGAAGCCAGCACCAACCAGGAGGGACACGGATCCAATAAACATGTGGCAGCGCTAAGCCTTCCCAGAATCCTGTCCACGTCCTCAGGAGTCACAAGGTCAAACCCCTCCCAGATAACATTCTCAAGACCCCCCCTCCGTCATCCCATCCAGATCTACCCAATCAGAGTCCATACCTTCCCGAATCTGAGTGACTTTGTCATGCAGGAATTGCACAAAATTCTCAGCCCTGCCCTGCAAGGGGTCGTCCCTCGCTCCCGGATGAAGGAGGGAGCGAGTCACCCTAAACAGGGTTGCTGGGTGGTTCTCTGCAGACCCGATAAGAGAGGAAAAATAATTAAATTTTGCCACTTTTATCGCCACTAGGTAGATCTTAATATGAGACCTCACCAGTGTTCAGTCAGAGTGACTGGCCCTCTAATCACTCTCCAGGTGTCTTTTCCAGTGCTTCATCTCTCTCAGCTCTTCAGAAAACCAGGGAGCCAATTGAGATTGGCACCGGGTTAGAGGCCACAAAGCCATGACACGGTCCAAAGCTCCAGCTGCCACTCTATCCCAGGCGGCCACCAGTTCTTCAGTCGCGCCATGAGCCAGAGCCTCAGGGAATGGCCCAAGCTCCGTCAGGAACCTATCCGGGTCCATCAGGCGCCTGGGACGGAACCACCTAGTCGGTTCCGTCTCCCTGCGGCGAGGTGTAGCAGTTCGAAAGTCCATGTGAAGGAGGGAGTGATCGGACCATGACAAGGGCTCAATGACTAAATCCCCTATTTCCAGATCACTCTGCCACTGACCAGAGACAAAAATCAAGTCCAGAGTGTGTCCCCACATGTGAGTAAGGCCTTGAACTAACTGGGTCAGGTCCAAGGCCGTCATGGAAGCCAAGAACTCCCGAGCCGCCATAGACGTATTGCCGACAGATGGCAGGTTGAAATCCTCCATAACCATAAGCCTGGGGGTATCAACTGCCACCCCGGCTATCATGTCAGGCAGCTCGGGCAGGGCTGCTGCCACGCAGCAGGAAGCCAAGTACGTAATCAGCAGGCCCATCTGTACCCCACGACCCCACTTCACAAGGAGGGACTCACATCTGGCTATCTGAAGTACAGTGGCCTCCCTCGGACATAGACTTTCTTTAATAATAACCGCCACCACCCCCCGCCCCTACCCTGAGCCCTTGGCTGATGGAATGCTCGGAAACCTGGTGGCCACATTTCAACAAGGGGCACCCCCCCTTCCGGCCCCAGCCAGGTCTCCGTAATACCTGCCACATCCGCTCCCCCCTCCTGAATAAGATCATAAATGAGGGGGGCCTTATTTATCACGGACCTGGCATTGCACAACATCAGCCAATAGCTCAGGCCCTGAGGATCTGTGCTACCTGGGGAACGAGAAAAGCATTGGGGACCGGAGTGCGCAATCGCTCGAAGATAGTGGGTACGCACTCCCATAACATGATATGGCCCCCTGCTTCCACCATACCTGCCCCTCCCACCCACAGTACAAATCAAACAGCCCTCATTAGATCAAGCTCTAGCCCCCTCCCTGTGTGTTCAAACCTGCACCCCCAATGCCGCAATCCCCCGCCAGACCTGGCCTTCACCTTGGTGGGCTACCCCCAAACCCCCTTTGGTCACCCCCGAACCCCTTAAAATTTTAATTAAAAACCCATTTAAAAACCCCCTTAATTTCTTCTTTGCAGCATGCATCTCTCAGGGTTCCAAAACCCGTCATCAAGATAGGCCCTCGATAACGTGGAGGGCCAGGTCTGCGAGAGGGGGGAGTCTCGCAGTACAAGAAGCTTAGTCTTTGTATACATCCAGAGCTCTGGATGATGGTATGATATGGCCTGGGAGTCCACCATGATGATCCAAAAAGTCCAGGGAAAGAAGAAGCCAGGTGTAGCTGGCAACGTCTCTACTGACCTCTCACGGCAGTAGGCAGGAGTCATGGCGCTCTGATCACCGGGGGGCAAACCTCCAAACCACCCTTTCACGGTGGTTGGCCTACTGGCCATGGAGAAGCTGGAACAACCCCCCCCCCCCCCGGTGATGGATGCGCAGTGCAAAACCAGCTCCCTCACTACACCCCGATGCTGCATCTCTCCAAACAGCAATTGAGCAAAGATGGAAAATAAGGGCAGTCCACGTGGGCTCAAATGGCAGGCGTACCACGGAAATAAAAGATGGATACGGGCAGGGGCTATTTCCATCCGGTGAATTTACCTTCCCTACAATCTCTTTTTAATTGCTTTAGAAATATGGATAGTCCTAGCACTTTGCTGGTACATGACAGCTAATGTTAATTTGTGATTCAACCTCATTTTTCATCAATTTGTAAGATTAAGGCTGCAAACGATTAGGAATTTAAATTCAGAGTGACCCAAATAAACATTGGTCTTAATTAGGGCTATAATACATCCATGATTCCATGACAGGCCCAGCCCATTTCTGAACTGATTCTATGCAAACCCATCACTGTGATTTATTTGGCAGATTGTGTCCCAAACCTTCTACATTTTCGATGAATAACAATGCATTTTGCATTACCTCATCATATTTTATTTGTTAGCTACCATCCTTAGGACACTTTTAAATTAATACTTGAACACTGAAATTATAGGCATATGGGGTAGAATTTGTTTTTCAGTAAGTGCACAAAAGATCAGCCTTAATAAGTCTGCACAAAAGAACCTGTGGTGTTTTTTTTAACATGAGCTGGATAAATGTGTAAATATTTAGAAATTGTACAAGGTGTTCCTTCAAAAGGCTTTTCCAAAGCAATTCACTTTTATTGGCACTTAAATATATCATTTCACACTGATCTCTACAAGAGCAATAACATGTGCTACAATTGCTGTAGGATAGGATAGCCTACTAGGAAAGAGTTTACTAAGCAGTTGTTTTAGTATTGCTTGGTCTCCACCCCCCCCCCCCCAAAAATGCATTACTGAACTGAGAAATCTTTGAGTATTTTATCTAAGACATGATTCACAAATTTAAACTGGCATTGTCCATCACCACACATTCTAATTCAGTGACAATAAATCCTATTCCCATTTATAAAAGTTCTGGAAAACATTCAATATGTTTAAATAATGCATTGACCAACTTGTTTAAAAGAGAGGCATGAGAACACTTTTTTAATGCAAGTTACTCAGAAGAAATTCTACAACCTGGAAATGGTGGTAGCTTCACTGAAAATGGATATTTTCTATGGATGGGGGCCCTGTGATAGAGAATGATTTATTCTAATAATATCGACATAGAGAAACAGTTTAGGAATAGAGACATACAGATGGAAGACACAGGATTGACTTGCCATCTTTCCTTCAACCAAATGGAATGCTCCCCTTTTAGGTTAGAGGCAGCCCATCCTGCCCAACAGGTTCTTCCTATACAGATAGTCCTCGACTTATGACCACAATGGAGCCCAAAATTTTATGTTGCTAAGTGAGAAATTTGTTGAATGTTGCCCCATTTTACAACTTTCCTTGCCATATTTGTTAAGTGAATCACTGCAGCTGTTAAATTAGTAACATCATTGTTAAGTGAATCTGGTTTTCCCATTGACTTTGCTTGCAGGAAAGTCGTAGAAGGTGATCACATGACCCCAGGACACTGCAACTGTCATAAACGTGAGTCAGTTATCAAGCATCCAAATCAGAGGTGGGTTTCAGCAGGTTCTGACCAGTTCTGGAGAACCGGTAGTGGAAATTTTGAGTAGTTCGGAGAATCGGTAGTAAAAATTCTGACTAGCCATCTATTCTCTGTCTCCTGAATCCCAGCTGATTGGGAGGAAATGGGGATTTTACAGTGACCTTCCCCTGGATTGGAAAGCGAATGGAGATTTTACACTATTCTTCCCATGCCACACCCACCAAGCCACGCCCACCAAGCCATGCCACATCCACCAAGCCATACCCATAGAACTGGTAGTAAAAAAATTTGAAACCCACCACTGATCCAAAAGCAAATCCCACGACCTCGGGGATACTGCAATGGTCATAGTGACCATTCTGAAAGAAAAACGGTCGTAAGTCTCTTTTTCCAGTGCCGTTGTAACTTCGAACAATCACTAAACAAACTGTTGTAAATTGAGGACTATCTGGTATTTCATTTTAGTTTTCCAATACTTAATCTATATTTCAAAGTATAAAGCATGAATGGTAATAACTGGGCTGTGTTGAGTGGATTTTATCTTTCTGAGCGTTTTTAAAATAATTTTTTGGATCTTTCCAAATCTGGGATCTTTTCCCAAGCATGCTATTCTTCATTTGTTTCTTACTGTTCTCAGTTTAATTTCTGCCCTTTTGGTTGGTCACCACCTTCATTACAGAGCAAGCTTTAATCCAAACTCTGTGATTTACCTCTTCACTTCTGACTCTTTTCTTAGTACAGCATTACAATAAGGCTATTAGATCTGAGCTATTTTTTTTTTTTTAAAATTGGATAGCATACAAAACACAAGTGTCAGGACACAAATTGGAGTGTCCTGCCTTACAAAATCAATGATCCCATCTTTCATGAATACCAAATAAAGGCTAAACCAATTCAATAAAAATTGGGCAGGAGCAGTAGGTTTAGTGTTAGTCACAATCCCTCTTACATTGGAGATGTAATAAATTTGAAGGCACTTTAATATGCATGATTTGGCCACGCTCCTTTCTGATTTGACATTAACATTTTGGTGGAGAAGGTGTTTGGAATGAAATAAAACCATTTAATATATATATTGGTAAATTATATTCAGAACTCTGAAATGTATCTGTGTATGAGAAGCATTGGTTATATTGCATTTGAACAATGCTCCCGCAAAAAAAAACGTGATTATGTACTACTTCAAGGATATTTGTTCCCCAGAGTCTAAGGGTAATTTAATAAAATTTGTCAATTCTCAACTTTTGAATTGGCTCTATAGCAACAAGGGAAAAATAAGAAAATATGATTCTGTGTGGCCTAATGTATTATAGAAAATTAGATAAATGTCATTGTTTATGTCTTTCTTTTTAATTCTTCTTCCCTGTATTTATTTCTCTTGTATCTATGCTCTCTTGTAGTTTGTAATATTCAGAGTTTGAGAGAAAGGGAGACTTTACTTTAAACTGGTTAAATGGCATTTGCAGGTTGCGCTTTTTTGCTTCCTTTTTATATTTGTTAAGAAATTCATTAAAATCATGCATTACAAAATCTGGGCAGCAAAAATCTAGTTAGCTACTAGAATGCAGCACAGGTACAGAAAACTCTAACACTGTATTGCTATACAGTGTATGTTAACCTCAGATTATGCAGTCTATATCTGATAACTGTAACGAGGAACTGCTGCAATTTCTCCACATAATCAATATTATCTGAGGGCACTGGATCCCATGCAAATTGCTATTTTATAAAATTTCCCGGTAACAAGGTCATGAGGTTTTCTTAAATCAAATATATGTCTAGGTTTGTCTCAAAACTGACATTTCTGATTGCCGATTCTCACCAAAAGGAGAATTTGCATCACCTCAGACAGAGCATCTCTCCTCAACTCAGAGGGAAATTGCAGAGCTGATATATCCAGCAAAGTCTGAGTTTTTGAAAAAGCAAATAGAGAACATTTGCCAGAAAAATATAATTAAACCCTTGGCGACAGGCCCTTAAAACCCCTTCATACTGAACCTGTCACTGCTTTAATTTGGCAGTAAAAAAAAAAAAAGGAATCCTGGCACAATAATAAAGGTGCAGAGAATGAATGACTCAATGAAAATTAATCAAGTCAGCATTAAAAAAGAATCGGCCTATCAAAGGAGGTACAAATTCCTTAGAGTTATATATTAGCATGTACCTTTATCCTCAGAAACTTGAGTCAAAGAATTATATTATTTAAATATCTGGAGTTTTGCAGCCCAGATATGCTACTGAGATAAAATAAATCCTGCTATTAATAGTACGTATAAACTCTTGCCCCTCCCTCCCAAATGTATGCATAGTTTAGACAAACAGATTGTAACTTATTAGGGCTGTGTACCAGAGGTGGGTTTCAGAAAGTTCTGATCAGTTCTGGAGAACCGGGAGCGGAAATTTTGAGTAGTTCGGAGAACTGGTAATAAAAATTCTGACTGGTCCCGCCCCCATATATTCTCTGCTTCCCAAGTCCCAGCTGATTGGGACGAAATGGGAATTTTGCAGTAACCTTCCCCTGGAGTGGTGTGGGAATGGAGATTTTACAGTATCCTTCCCCTGCCATGCCCACCAAGCCACATTCACAGAACCGGTAGTAAAAAATTTTGAAACCCACCACTGCTGTGTACACTTTGATTTGGGAGAGGGGGGGGGGTGTAACTACTTTGGATCTTATGCAAGCAGAATATCAATCTGCTACTCATTAAATTAGCCTGACATTTTTCAGACTTCTGCTGTTTCAAGAAGTCCCCTACTGAAGTTAATGAGACTCTTAAAGTAGCTCCGTACATGGAAGCCTGAAAAAAAAAGGCATAGTGAAATGAAAAAATAGTGTTATGGAAAGTATCTACGAAGGGGGAGGTGATGCGATAAGACTGCAATAAGGTGGCAGGTTCCCAGGAAGAAAGGATTACATTGGGAGGAGGGGAGATAAAATACAGCACAGTCTGGAGCTGGATTTGGGAAGAGAAAGAGATTGAGGAGAGTCACTCACTAGAATATTCCAGAGCAATAGTCCCACACGCCTGTCCAGTCTGATGAACTGAGTCAAAAGCTGGATCTCCCCAGTAACAAGGGCAGGACTTAACAGCTATGACAGATTCAGTCCATCAATCTGAACAGACGAGTACAACCCATCCTGGCTGCTGTCTCCACCCACAATGGAGAATTTCTCAGGGTATACTTAAATCAGAATATTTTACTGCATAATTCCAATGCAGACAGGGATGAGCCAACCCTGAAGATGTTTCAGAGCCAAGCGACCCAGCCTCCTAGTTGATGAGGCATATTGTGTTTGGCATGTTGAAATTTCAGAACAATTTTCAAGGCAGCTTCTTGAAAGTAAAATAAGTAGCCTAAATGAGAAATAATGAAAACAAGGATTCCCCCCATAGTCATTTTAAGGAGGATTATGAAAGTGGTCAGAACTATCCAGAAGCAAAATTTGAAACTAGCCAGGAAAGGAAAGGTAAATTTCCTACCTATGAAATCACCCAGACAAAAAACAGAAGTTACTGCACCAGAGTTGACTTGGAAGAAATATTTCATATGCCATGTGCTGCAGGCACTATTCCTTAAAAATAGTTTAAAGCACAGATTAAGAACAAATTGTGCGTAAAATAATGCTGACAGGAAGTCATTGGCAGTAGGGTAGAGATCAGGAAATGGATACAGTTAACATGGCCATTCAACTCTGCCATACTCCCTTGTAAACAGAATATAGTGATAAGCACGTACCCATCACAAATGTTAGATCCCTGAAGTAGATATAGGCAATAGGAATTCTGATTTAAACAATTGAGGAGTAACTAGCAATACCATGAGCCTCCTGCCTGGAATGTAGTAGGTAGTCAAGGCTAAAATTCTTATTCAGGAAACCATTGGGGATCTAAGAAATTCACCTCAACTTCCATTGTAAGTGGGTCATATTGATCAGAATGAAGTACAAACTGACAACTAATTCCCATTTCTCTTTCCAAATTAATACACTTATGACCAGTGACCTGGCAACCCAGGATTGATGTCACTTATTTTCCAGTTGCAGGATTGTATTCTAAACCTGCAACCTTATCAACAGTAACCTCAGAGCAAGTTTCACTGAAGTGAATAAAGCCTAGTTTATTTGAATAAAGGAGACTATTTGTAGCTCAGGGTTGAAATGAGGAGTCCTTGGTGCTCTCTGAGCTTGGTTGTTTGTTTGCAGACATTTCATTACCTGATCTAGGCAACATCATCAGTGCTAGATCGCTAGCACTGATGACGTTACCTAATTTGGGTAATGAAACATCTTCAAAAAAAACAACCAAGTTCAGAGAGCACCATTATTTCAATAAACGTGTTAAGTCCAAAGAACATTCCTTCTGATTGGGGACCCTGCCCTCTAACCCCAAAGTTCTTCATTCAATAGCATCAGCAGTTTTCTAAAGAGACCAGTCATTTCCTGGTCTCTTTAGAAGAGATCACTTACTCATTTATTTAGAGACTCAGGGCGGCTTATTAAAGCCCCTTATTAAAGCTCTGCTACCCTTGAATGAAAAATTAGAACATTTTTTCTCATGAGAAAGCAAAGACATGAGAGCAAAGAAATGCTGGTTTTGCCTAAGAAGCATACCACTCATTGATTTCCAAGTGAGGGGAGAATAAGTGAGGGCACTTCTTAGCACAATCACACTTTGTGTTTTCCCAGATTAGCTAGAGTCCTACTGACCCAGGAGGCTGATTAATTTTAAGGGCTGAGGCTGGCTGGCAATTTATCCAAAACTGGAGAAAATATGACCACTTCCTCCTCCTCCATCATCATCATCATCAGGTTTATGGGTGCTCTGATCTTTCTATTACCTTTGCTTCTACTACTATATCATGCCACCCAGTTCATGGATGCAAGCAAGTTCAGTAGCCCTGAAATTTAATTGTGAAAAGAAAGGCATTTAGGCAAGCCTCCACTTCACGATGTTTCATAAGCCCTGCACAATCAGCACTTGATTTTCCCTGCCTACATAAGCAATCTTTACCAGAAATTTGGATCTCAATTCTTCTACTAACTAGCTGGTTTTGGGCAGTTTCACAGTGCATAAAACTGGTCTCTCTTCCTTCCAGAGATCAAGAAGGCCACAGAAAAGCAGAGGCTCTAAATTACCATCTACAACCATAGTTAAAGCCATTGTGAAGAGTGCCTGCAGCAGACTGCTGCCATCCTGCCTTTCCATTATTGCAGGGGCAGATAGACGTCTTTTTAACAGAAAATGGGGTTCCTTCGTACAGTGCTAAGGGGATGGCTACCAATATATTTTAATCTTGTTTTCTAAGGAGCAAGGGTGAGAAGTGTTGTGATGTTCAAAAGGCAGGACCAGTGGTGGGTTCCTCCCGGTTCTCCCGAGCCGGTAGCGGTGATGATATGACATCACTGAACCAGTTCTGCCCCCCCACCCCCTTGTGCCCCCCACCCCCTTGCGCCCCCCCAACCCCCGCATTATTCTTACCTTTTATTTGGCCCCACCCCCAATCTATTGCTGCCTCCTGAGTCCCAGGAGGCTGATGGCTAGAGGGAAAAAACCTGTTTAAACTCTTGCCATGGGGCTTCAAAGGTCCGCCCTACAGCTGATCAGTGTTAAAAGAAAACAAATGAGTAGATCGGTGCCTGCAAAAATGCATGAGTAGATCAGTGCCTGCAAAAATAAATGGGTAGATCGGTACAGCTCTGCAAGCAGTTAAAAGCCTGCTTGCAGAGCACTACTTACTAAAAGTACCTCTGCTAAATCCTAAAGAATTGTCACATGACCATCAAGCCACACCCACAAAATAAGCCACGCCTACAGAACCGGCAGTAAAAAAATTTAGAACCCACCTCTGGGCAAGACCCCAGTTGGGTTTCATTTTTGAACCCTTTTATCTGTTAAGTGAAGGGCAAGGGATTGGATCCTGGTTTCTCCTGTCTCTTGCCATCATTTTATCATTCATTCATTTGATTAATATGCTGCCCATCTCTCCTAGCAGAAGTGAAGACAATTAAAGATCTGCTTCTCACTGGTTTTAGGGATAGGGAAGGTAGAAATGGAGAAAAAGCTGTGTCTTAGAAAAAGGCCCCCAACAGTAAATTCTATGCATGAGATGGCTTTATGAACATACTTTGATAATAATGGAAAGCAACTACAGTATATACAGTATGTGGATAATGTGTATCTACCTACCTTCCTACATTCTTACACGCATACATATTGCCATGGAATGGCCACTAGGAGTCAACACCAACTTGAAGGCACAAAATTAATTACAAAATGTTCTTTTCTATTCCATTATCACTGACTTTTGTCTTTCAGATCCAGCTGTACTTAAAGCTTATTTCTAGTAGCAGGACATACGGTAGTTAAAAATTAAAAAATGGTCTTACCACCGGTATTTATTTTATCATCTATATTTTTACAGTATTTGGATTTTCTGCCTCGGGCACCAAAGCATCTGCAAGAGCATGAAGGTGGTTATTGGTGGCAGCCCTGATCAGCCTTGTGGACACCATCTTCATTTTTTAACACCATCCTCCCCCTTTCGTTCCATCACGACATAGCTCTGACACAGTTAGTCAAACAAAGATGGCCCAACATGTCTACAATGAAAAGACTCTGGGTGAATTTAACGAATCTTTCTATGCTTCAAATCACAGCTTCTCTAGAGGCCACTTAATCATTTATTCTACAATGTTCCAGGGAAAGAACATGGATTGCCCATTATACCAGCGAAAGAAAAAGGTGCTTTTTTTCCTCACATTTCATAGCATTTGTATTTTTGCCAGAGAAGGATTAGCAAGATGAAAGAATTGGTAATGAGATACTGAGATGAGAGCTTCTAGGTAACAGCTTTATTGATGATTGAATTATGTGTTGGAGGGGGCAGCAAATGAAGGACAAGGATGTGTGCACCCTTACAGATTATCCATAATCTGCATACAGTAATCAATTTGTGGTTTCCACAAAACTATCCTATAACATGCAGCAAATACCGGCCTCCTGAGAAAATCAGTTTCAGAATTAAATAACACCTGAAGCAAAATTCAAGGGAAATTTGTAGGAAAGATCTTACTTATGCGAAACTAGAGTTAACATGGTACAGGCAAAGAGCTCTAAGATTTAAGTAAACTGGTAAAAGTCTCACATATAACAGTAAAGTATAAATGAACTTAAAAGTATGTGTTTTTGTTACAGGTATCCTTAAGCTGAGGTTAGGTCCAATACTTCATTATGAAATGAATGTTGATTTCTTTTTTGGTACAGAAGTAAAAATGTTTTGACCTGATCCATTATTTACATAGCTGCATTCAGTACATCTCCCCAAGTGTAGCCTCCTTCTGAACTTCTGCCTCCTAACAATTCAGGAACATTTTGTATTGTAAGCCTGGGAAACTGAGTTGCAAAACTTATCATTTTGATATCAGAATGTACTGTCAGCGTGTGATTACCCTTACAACTTTTTATCAGCTTCTGACAACCTAGTTTCTGGGAATATGAAGGGAATACAACTGCCAGTATTTCTAGGCAGATTTTGAATGCTGGGGTTTTTAATTAAATAATGCTGATTATTGTACAGCAGCAAACTTAGAAATGCAGGTTTTTATATCCTAATGTATCCAAAATTTCTAGGCTGGGAAAAGCTGCTGAATATTACCAAATCTTTTAGGAAACCAATGACAAAGATATATCCATCCTACTAGTGCGACTCTCTTTTCTAGTGCAGTTCTTTTTAACTTTGTCCACTTTAAGGTATGTGACCTTCAACTCCCAGAATTCCCCAGCCAGCACGCTTCAGCAGCAACCAACTCTGATGCTTCCACTCAGTGCTTTCCTGTGGCTGGTCTATATCTAGATGTTTGTGGTTAACAGCTGTCCCTTCATTTGCAAATGAGCGAAAAAGAAGGAAAGGATAGGATCAAAGTGGCTTTTAATTAATTTTTAAATTAAATACTACTAATTGATGTTTCTCATATATTTACCGAAGTTCTTCCATCCATTAAAAAAAATCAATTTAGTAGCATTTGTGGAAGATTGCAAAAGCTGCATCGATCATTCTGGGAATCATGTGCTGTCCTAGAGAAGGAGTTTCATTGATTTATGTATTACAATATTGTGGTTTTATCTCTATGGAGATTCTCAGTTATCTATCCCAAAGGTGCTTTTCCAAGAGGCAACTGGAGTTTCGGGTAAAGAAAGTCCAGTTGCCGCTTGTGATTTTATGTCCTTTTCCAACAATTCCATCCACAAAATTATAACCATTTTAAGAAAAAGCTTGATAAGAGGCAAGAAAACCAACAGCAAAAAAACAAATGTTGCCTGTTCTTCCTGCAATTACTTCTTTGGCACAGAAACACACATCTGAAATTAAGTTTACCTGCAGCAGAATTATCCATTTATCAATTTCAAAGCTAGGAAAGCAAGTTATGTAAACATGCAACAATATTCATTTTCGTTGAATCGCGTGGCAAGAAATCTTTAAGCCTACAGTTTACTTGCTTGCCAAGATACTAACATTCATATCAAAGTTATCGTTCCTTTCTATTCTGTATTGGTCAGGCTGAAACTAAAATAATGGGGCCAGTTATGGCATTGCATTTCAGCAAAGACCCTGACAGACTGAAGCATGTCCAGAAGAGAGCAACCAAGGTGACAAGGCACCTGGAAGATAAAATGTTAAAAAATATTGGAAATGTTGGGTTTGTTTAGCTTGGAGAAGAGAAGACTGTGGGGAGACAGGGCAGCCATCTTCAAAAGGGTGAAGGATTGTCATGAGGGCAGAATTGTTCCAAATTGTTCCAAAATAAAATATCAGAAATCTTAGATTAAAAATACGAGTTATACTCACTTAACAACCATTCGTTTAGGGGTTGTTTAAAGTTATGACAGTGCTGAAAAAGTGAATTACAACCAGTCCTTGTACTGTACTTATGATGGTTACAGTGCATCTGTGGTCATGTGATCACAATTTGGGCACTTAGCAACCATTGCACATTTACAACAGTTGCAGTGTCTCATGATCACGTTTGTGACTTTCTCAGTTGGCTTTCGACAAGTGTAAATGATGGAAAAGCCATAAGGAGGTTGCAAGTTGCAGTCATGTAGCACTTAATGACCATGTGTGATTCATTTAACATCTTAAACCAGGACTGCTGTTGCTAAATGGAGCAGTCACACGATGTCTCACTTAATGACCACTTCACTTACCAATGGAGTTGCTGATCTCAATAGCATTGTTAAGCAAGGACTACTTGTACAAGGAAATAGTTTTCAGTTGGATATCTGAAAGGAGCTGCTTAACAACAAACAGCCTGGGGAAGTGGTGGAGGGGTCTAAATCAGGGGTGAAATGCTACAGGTTCACACCGGTTCGGGCAAACCAGTAGTGATAAAAGCTACCGGTTCAAGCGAACCGATAGTAAAAAAAAGCTACCAGTTCATCCAAACTGGTATTTCCAATGATCAGCTATGCCGCACGATTTATATTCACTAGAAAGCAAGAAATCCTACTTTCTAGCTAATATAAATTGCACAGCGCAGCTGCTTCCCCCCCTCGCTGTTCTACTTACCTTGTTAAGCCTATTTCCGCATGAAGTGCATGTTTGGTGTGCACTGTGCATGCTCACACAGCGTGCATTTGGCGCGCCCCACACATGCACGGGCAGCAAACTGGTGGCAATCCGTGGAGGATTTCACCACTGGTCTAAATGGAGATTGGATGGCTATTTGTCAAGGATACTATAGTAGTGGATTCATGGAGTAGATGGCTTCCAAAGTCCCCTGTCCCTTATTTTCCTTATCTAATTCCACATAGGCTTCCACACTCAATATCTGGGCAAAAAAGTTATAGTGGGGAAAGACTATTCTTCTATTGTACTAAAAATGGTAGTTTAGACCTTTACTTCTATCTCAGTGAATGTAGATTTTCAGAGTACAGGAACAACCTTGGTACATTGGAGCTTAGAAAGTCACTACCTACAGTGTCCACATCAAGGTGTTTTGTGAAAAATAGGTATGGTCCTTAATAAAACTATGTTGATCTTGACAACAGTAGCCTCACCATACATTACAGCAATTTATTTCACTAGCCCAGAAATTAATTCATTTGGCTTGCTCTTAAGGCATTAGAAAAACGTAGCATATTTTGGCTCATTTAAACTTACCCTGGGGTAAAAATGTATAGGGCCAAGCACTGGATAGAAAACATTATAACTGAAAAATGTAGCTGTGGAAAATATGAAGAAAAATGAGAAATGGTGGAAAATATTTGTAGCTCGGGTGGTAGATGTTGTTGGTGCTTTGTTCTCTGAGCTTGTTGTTTAGGAATGCAAAACAGCGGTTTTTAAAAAAAATATGCTCAAACTTTACTACAGTTTTGGAAGAAAATTGTACTAAACTGTTGGGATAGAAATGGTATAAAAGAAATTAAAGCTGAGAGAAACAAAACTTGACCTATACTTGAAAGATACTAAAATTCAACATGGATGGAATAAAATTTACATTACACCTGTAGTAAAATAGATGACCCACATTTTACAATACAATAAATTGTTAATTTGTATTGATTGATTCAAGAACTAATGGCTTAACATAAGGATCCAGAGGAACTTCCTAGATCCGTGATGGCGAACCTACGGAACGCGTGCCACAGGTGGCACGCAGAGCCATATTGGTGGGCACGCGAGCTCAGTTTGCTGACTTCTGGAAGTCAGGAAACTGGCTGTTTCCAGCCTCTGAAGGGCCAACGGGGGGTGGGGAAGGCCAATTTCGTCCTCTCCAGGTTCCTAGAAAGGCTCTGGAGCATGGGAGAGTGAAAAACGGGCCTTCCGGTCCCACCAGAAGTCTGCAAACAGGCTGTTTCTGGCCTTCGGAGGGCCTCCAGGGGGATGGGGAAGGCCGTTTTCACCCTCCCCCGTCTCCTAGAAAGTCTTTGGTGCCTGGGGAAGGTGAAAAATGGGGCCACCGTGCCATTGTATGCCAAAAGCGGGGGGAGCACGGCGGGGCACATGCACATGCACAGGAGGGCGGGGCACATAGAATTATGGGTGTGGGCATATGTGCAACCCCCCCTCCGCTCCCCCTCTTTTGACACGCGATGGCAAAAAGGTTAGCCATCACTGTTCTAGATGAATACCCAGCTGTTTTTGCCAGTCTATTTTTCTATCTCCTTCTGCTAGCTGACATTTTCTGCAGGTAAAATATTCAGAGCACAGTAACAATTTTAAAAGAGTAGCTATGTTATACTCTTAATGGGAAATTATGGTTTATTTAAGATTGCAGCAAGCTCCCGTTCCCGTGGAGAGGATAAAAGATTCTTATTTCTTTGATTTGTCTTCAGAAATTCTGTAATACAATTTTAGAGATGCATTAGACTGACTCATACCATTTATGCAGTTAGTTCCCGAGATGAAAATTGTTGGTTTTTAAAGCATTAATAAAAAGACAAAAATAGGCATAGTAAGGACATTTCTATTAAGACTAAATATTGGATCTTGGCTATATTTCAGGCAGACTACCAATTTCATTTCTAAAACAAATGTTCCAAGCATCCCAGAAGCATGTTCTGATTATGATTTGTCTAGTTTAAGTGAAAGGAACATCTCAAGGACACACAGAAAATAGCAGCAAGTTTCTAAATAATCAATGCCATTCATAGTAATTTCTTCCTGAACCAGATTACAAAATATTGACCTGACCTTGTAATGCAACTGAGCAGTAAATCACCATGACCCTACATTTAGCAAACAAGATGATCAAACCCACCTTAAATTGTGGTCCCAAGTTAAAACAATGTCCAGGCATGTAAGCTAAAGTTAGCAGAGGAAATCCAGCAGTTTTACATCAATGGATCTGACTCTCATAATCATGGCATGTGATGTGACCAAGAGTCTTCTCCAAGATTCTGCCCTTCCCCTATTTATTTATTTTTTTAAAAAGCCACTTCTAGATATATATTTTTTTTTTAAATCAAGCTTTAAAAATATCTGCATGTAAAAGTTAGTAAGGATGTGATACAATTGTCAAGGACAATGTGATAGTGTTGTCCTTTGACATGAATTCAACCACATTCAAAACAAATCATTTGGAATAGTTGGCTTCTCTAATCTCTAGGCCAGGTGGCAACAAGGTCAAATTACTCATTTTCATGTTACATATGGAATGATAAACTCTCCCTTTTCTTAGCTGGGTGCAGGAAGCAGCTGGAGCAAGGAAGAGGCTGCCAATGTCTGATAGATGCAGCAGAGTTTACATTGTCCTCTCTGGTGCAGCCCATAAAATGCATAATAATATGGGGATTTCCAGATGGGAGGCTAATCAGATTATGGACTGTGAGATACAGATAGAAATAAATATATAACCTCCTAATGTTATGGGATGGATTCAACATATCGTTGCCAATTTTCAAAATGCTTTTGTATTTTCAAAATGAGAAGACAATGCAATATTCTATATGGTTTGGCTTAACAATATGTTTAAAGGCAGAATTAATCTTATATTGCATCGTATGTATTTTTTTGTTTTCTTTATTTGCCTAGATTCTGTTTTCTTCCCAAGACATTTAGTTTATTTTAATTGCTGTAATATATATATATTTCTTACTGGATTATTGCTGATGCATCACTTTTTTTATTGTTATGCTTCATCAATACAACTATTAAAAGAAGGAACTGCAATGAGATACCATCGCCACAATCTCCACCATCACCAATCAGATGCTGCCACAACAGGAAGCTTGTAAGAAAGAGGAATTCTGATCATCTTTTGTGCTTCTGTTTCTCAAGAACAGTCATTTCATTTACAGTGAATGACACTGCCCAAATTACAAGATTTTACATCCTTTTTGCCTCCTTTGGAGGACAGCCACAGTTTGACTGCCTTCTTACCGGCTTGAGCAAAACAACCCAAATGCACTATTCCTGGCAGGATATCACTCGCCTTGATGGGCACAGAAGTGTACCATGCATACAAAGCAAAAGGATGGATGGGTGGCAGACATTTGTCTTCTCTTATTTCACCGAGGAAAGAGGAGAGAGGCGGGCAGGAACTTGAGTTGGTATGAGACAGTGATATTAGTTGCTGGCTCTGTGGGTCAAGCAGAGTTGAATGTAAGCATGCCCTGTCATAGCATCAGGAAGTTAGAGGAAGAATATGACTGGAGAATTGAAGGGGTGGGCAGAGTGAGTAATGTCCAGAGAAAGAAGAACTTACAGAAAAGATAGGCAAAACAGGCAGCATAATAAAAGAAAAAAATAATTAAAAGGCAACTAGGTTCTGAGAAGGCTTTTGTATTATTAGTTGGAAGAAACTCAACCTATATATTGCATAAATTTTTAGTGGGGACGAAAGTTGGGCCAGAGTGCAGGATGGTAGATGGGGATTGCTGCTCCTATACTGAGTTTAGGCTATGCAGTAAAATCTTCAATCTAAATCCCTTGTGTAGTACAGAATCCAGAACTGTTTCCTTCTCATGGATCACAGGAAAATTTACTCCTAATATTACACTGAATAGCTTAGGGATAGCTTCAATATTTTAGAAACTGCCCAAAGAAAAAGGGGCCAACCTATTCTCCAAAGCACCTGAAGGCAGGACAAGAAGCAATGGGTGGAAACTAATCAAGGAGAGAACCAACCTAGAACTAAGTGAGAAATTTCCTGACAGTTAGAACAATTAATCAGTGGAATAAGTTGCCTCCAGAAGTTGTGGGTGCTTTAACTTTGGAGGACAACCATTTGTCTGAAATGGTATAGGGCAGTGATGGCTAACCTTTTTGCTGTCGCGTGCCAAAAGTGGGGATCATGTGGGGGGATTGTGCACGCGTGTGCCCATACCCATAATTTAATGTGCCCCACCCCCGTGCATGCGCGTGTGACCCCCTCCCCCCTGCAGTACCCCCGCTTTTGGCACATGATGGCATGGTGGGCCCAGTAGGCCTGTTTTTCACCCTCCCCAGGCTCCAGAGGCTTTCTTGGAGCCTGGGGAGGGGGAAAACAGCCTTCCCTCCTGCCCCACCGGAGGCCCTCCGGAGGCCGGAAACAGCCCATTTCCCGAATTCAGGTGGGCCCGGAGTAGCGCAACACTCGCGTGCCCACAGATATGGCTCCGCATGCCACCTGTGGCATCTGTGCCATAGGTTCACCATTACGGGTATAGGGTCTCTTGCTTGAGCAGGGGGTTGGACTAGAAGGCCTCCTAGGTCCCAACTCCCTTATTCTGTTATCTCCACACTGAATCACCACTGTTGGGTGACTACTGCCTGCTCTTTATTTCTCAGGATTTTATAGGAGAAAGCTAGCCCACAAACACCAAAGCAATGGAAACTAAGCTAGCAAAGGGTGGGTCTTATTTCCCCCCCCCCTTGTTTTTCCCTCTTTGTTGGAAAGGGGAGAGGGATGATTTATTCCTCCAAGGCTATTAGTGGCACATATAGGGCCTGATTTCTTTGCACAATCTGCAAATGTGTTAAGTGCAGGGATGTTTACATAATTTAGAGAGACAAGATTGCAGCTATGATGGTGCAATTGAAGCTCTCCCTATTTACAGATTATTGTCTCCTAAAAATATAACCTAATATACCAAAGCTAACATTCCCTGCCATTCTCCCATAAAATGATATGACTGCCTGCTTGGAGGGTTGTTTTTTTTTTTTTACCATAACCCATGGACACCTCTCTAGCAGTGAACATAGATCAACTTTTGAGGGATTAAGAAGATACAAAAATGCCTTATATACTCACTTTATTACCAAAACATTGCCTTTCAGCAAGCATCTTTTGGTGGACAAAGCGCAGGGTTTGGAGAGAAGTTAGTTTAACAATCCCTTTTGCTTTGTCCCATTGGTGGGTGAGGCTAATGGGTTACAAGTTATATAACGACAGGACAGATATGCTGCTATTGATGTGCTCAACCTGATGGCAACCGATCCATCCATTCAATTCCAAACCTGCTGCAATTATATGAATTGGAGGAAGCAATTCTATGTGCCCGAAAGAGGCACATAGTGGAGGGGAAAAAATATCAACATTTTAAGCAGATCTTGGGTTTTCTGTGAACCTGAAGGGAACACTTTGTTAGGAAATGGTCATTGCCTAATTGGTTGGCCAGGAAATATATAAGCCAACATTGTATGTTTGTATTATGTGAATGTATTATGTAGCTTTAAGAACTGTGCTGAGTCATTGTGCATCCTGATTGGCTGAGCTCTGTAGCCAATGTATTTAAGGAGAGCTAAATTATGGTTAGTGTGGACACTATACCATTTTTACCTGCTGCTATGCTGTAACTCATTTTGATCTCTCTATGGTCAATTGTTTGATCATGATTATTTATTTTCTGCTTTCTGATATTTATTGAACTGTTTTTTATATTGTTCCTGATTGTTCCTTCTATTTTCCTACAAACTGGTAAGAAGATTTTATATCCCTGGATTGATCTTATATTGCACTTTATATGGCTAAGACTTGGATTGTTAAAGGACTATGATTTTGCTTTTCCCTAAAAATAAAATGCTATAAAACCCAGTTTGTCTGTATGTTATTCACAATTACTCTCAAAACGTTTCCATGCGTAAAACTCTTATGGTACTCTGCTTTATAAGACACAACTTCAGGTGTAACTCAAAAATATCCTTAACACACTTCACAAGGCCAGTCAGAAGCAACAGGAAGATTAAGGTTTAGTGACGTGGCAAAGGTGCTGACCTAGAAATTAGGAGACAGTGATTCCTAAGCCTGCCTCAGGCATGAAAGCCGGTTGGGTAACTTTGGACCAGTCATTCTCTCTCAGCCCAACTCACCTCATAGTTTTGTTGTTATGGAAAAGGCAGAAGGATATTAGGAATGTTTGCCACCTTGAGTTATTTATAAACACAATCAAGGCAGATATAAATAAATCAATAAATAAAGTATGCTTTACTGATCACAGACCATGAAATGTTCAACCCTCAGTTTCTAAGGAAGACATTATAGCACTGCCTTTTGAACGATAAGCCTGAGCTGTGTTGCAAGATTACTGGAAAGTTGAATGAAATACAGCAATGTTAAGGGTAGGATAGGGTTCTTAAATTGACTAAACAACCTCTTAACTGCTTTTGCTTTTTGCTTTGATTTTACACCAGATTTGACTCTGACTCTGCATTTTAAACAGCAGAGGGAGATTTATTTATAAAGCATATCAGGCAATACATGTCGCATAATAAGTTTTTTTAAAAAAATCTTGCCCTCAGATTTACAATAAAGTGGAGGAGGATTTGAATCCATGTATCCAAGAGAATACAATTCGAAGGTGACAGGTTTCAAGAATCAATCACCCACAATTATGATTTAAGTGAATGAATTTAGTTTGCCCATGGATGAACCACTGAACCTCTTGGGTGTACAGGCAGTCCTTGACATATGACCAGTTACTTAGCAATCATTTAAAGTTACAACAGACCTACCTGGGGCTACTTACAACCTGGATTCAAAAGTTCTGACTGTCACCATGATTGAACTGTAGGAACTCAGCAACCAGGCCACATTTATAGCCATTTGCTGCTGTCAGGTGACCATGTTTTATAATGGTTTTGCTGAAAACCCACATTTATCGCTGTTTTCCAGCAAAAACGCACATATAACTAACCATTGACTTGCTTAACAACTGCAACGGCCCCTGTACAATTGTAGCATCCATTTAACAATCCCTGCAAAAATGGTCATAAAATTGGGTTGGCCAAAGACTAGCTGTAAACTATTTAAGAAAAGTTCCCTTTGTTTCAATAACTCCCACTGGTTGATGAAAAATATTTATATGATCCGAACAAAGATAAATGGCTGAAGTGGGGGGGGGGGAGTAAACAAGGAATACCAATGGCCACTGCAACATGATAAAATTCCATAATGAGGGTAGAAAGTTGAAAGAGTCTCAACTGAGAAACCAGAAGTAGAATGGAAATCCAAAGCTTGAAATAGTTAAAATTATTGATTTAGAATGAATGAACGAATCGAGATAAATACTGAAATAAAATAGCATAAGAATATTTAGTTGGGGAACTATAATTAGCAAGTGAAAGAAAAAAATCATTTTAGGCAACAAATGAATGTAAGGTTCCCATTGCAATAAATTTGGCAATCGCTATGAATGTACTTTTATGCCCATTTATCTTTACACAATAAAAGCATCAAGTGAAGGCATTCAAGCTTTTTTATTTACAGAAGCTTTTTAAAGGAGATTTCAAATTACCCGGATTTAAAAGTTTATTTCCTACACAAAATCCATTTAGGGGAGAAGGAAGAAGAATTCTATAATATATTTGGATTGACAGGACTTAAGATTCATCTATCCAGAAGCACCTTGGAGGCAAGTCATACTATCACCACTGGGAGGTTTTTTTAAAATTAAACATGAGTGTTCCATGTAAAAGAATATGATCCGTCACAACTTTTTATCTACTGATGTTAATGGAACCTTACCATGAAAAGTTCTACTAGGTAAGGGCACTTCAATGTAGATATGCAAACAGTAAATAATAAGGGTGGTCTTTTCTTTGTTTGTGACACTAGATTCTAAATTCTTTGCTTCCTTTTCTCATTCAAGCTGTCTCTTTTGGTGATGTCACAGTGTCACCAGACATCCTCACACAGCACAGTAAAAGATCAAAAATTGAATTGCAGACCCTGATCCCTCAAACATTACCTTCCGTGTCCTACAATATAAAGAACCTTTTCTTATTCATTGTTTGTGGAAACTGCATATAGTACATGCTCAATTTCTCTTTGCCACACAGGGAGGCACAACGTTATTCCTTTCCTAAACTCAGATTTGCAGTGAGTATCCATCGTCATTCAGATCACATACTGAGGATGGCTTCCACTCCATAAAACAGGAATAGCAAAGTGATTACTCCTTAACAGCAAAATTATCATAATGAATGAATGAGCACATTAAGATTCCAATCCGTCTATTCACTTCTAAGAATGCTATAAAAAGGAGATGCTTTTGGTGACGATAGCATTTGCAAAATAGTCGCATGGGAAATACAGTGCAGAAAAGGGATGGTCTCTTTCAGGAGCAGTTGCACTGGAAAAGGGCGTTTGCTTTTAATTCAAAAGCAAGCTAAGCTCCTAATTGCTACACAAGGCACAGCCCAACTAGATGCCTCTCAGTCTGGAAGCTCCACAATTAATCTACATATCCGAGGACTGATTCCAGATGTTTTGGGAGGAGGAAGAGATGCTACATTTTTAAAACGTAATTTTATCAGGTGTAAGTGGTGAGATCGAAGGCAAAAAAAAATTAATAAATAAAGAACAAAATATATATTCATATTATATGTGACATATAAACTGAAATAGTAAGTTTGCCACAGTACTCATATTTATAAACTGTACTTAACAATTCATTTTGTGCAAATATAGAATATGGTTTAATATTGTATATCCACCCAAAATTTTAATATATTAATTATATTTTTATTTCCTATCAAAAGCTTTAAAAAAACAACTTCTAGAAGCAGTTTTTCTGTTTAGCTCTGAAACAGCAATCTTTGATACCTTAACAGCATAAGATTCAAGACTGAGAATGACTAATCAGAAAGGGGAATCTTAGGGTGATAAGTAGAACATTCAGTGAAAGCACTAATGTAATGTATAGCAACTATAGGAAGGGCAAATGTTACTGGGAAAGGGATAACAAAATTCCAAGATGTTTGTAAATACCATGTTTCTCTGAAAATAAGACCCTGTCTTATATTTTTTTGCCACAAAAAAGGCACAAGGTCTTATTTTCGGGGGGGAGATGTCGTCCACTGACTCACCTCACTTGCACGTGTCGCCCCCTGGCCTCCTTTTCGCTGTCAGAGGCCTTCAGGAACATTTTCTGCAGCCAGCAAGGCTTTCCTGAAGGCCTTTGCAGCCGATAACAGATCCGGATTGATTTGGAGCTCTGTTATCAGCTGCAGAGGCCTTCAGGAAAAACTTGCTGGCTGCAGAAGAAATGGGCTGGCAAGGCAGGTGTTTGGCATGTGCAAGGCCGGGCTGCAACTCTCTGAAGGTAAGTAGTAGGGCAGTTTACCCCACCCCCATCCCCACCCTAGCTTAATTTTTACCCATGCACTCTGGAGTGGGCGGGCTCTTAATTAGGGCTTATTTTGGGGGTAGGGCTTACATTGGGCGCACTGGTAAAAATCAAGCTAGGCTTTACTTTCAGGATTGGTCGTATTTTCGGGGAAACACAGTTACTAATGTTTGTTTATTCAACTATTAAAAAAAACATATATATAAAAAGATGCAATAAAAAACTACACTTCCCAATGAGAAAATTCGAAAATTTTTAGGATATTTTACAAAACTTAAGAAACAACCACTTAAATGGGAATAGGGTCAACATGTATAATATAATCCTATGGATATTAGCTCATACATAATTAAAGAGGTGAACTTGATAGTAAGTATATTTAAGACCGTAATCTTCAGGGATGAGAAAAAAGGGAAATAAAATGTTCTCTCTCTCTCTGTCCCTCTCGGAATATTGAAAGTTATTCAAGATTATCTAAAATTAAATGAGCACTTGATTCGCAAACAATTAAAAAACACTAATGGAAATTAAAATAGTTGACTTACCTAATCTATCATATTCATTATAAAATGTTACAATAATTATTATATTGAATTGTAACTGAAAATAAAGAATTTAATTCAATAATCAATGGATTGGGGGGGATAAATAAAATGTAAATAATCATTTCCAAGACCTGACAATTAATAGTAACTTGGATAACTTAAAAATGGTATCAGTAAAGTTATGGTCATATCCTCCGGATATGAACAGTTGCAGGAATTGGGTATGGCTAGTCTAGAGAAAAGAAGGGTTAGGGAGTGACATGATAGCAGTATCCCAGTATTTGAGGTGCTGTCACAAAGAAGAGGGGGTCAACTTATTTTCCAAAGCACCAGAGGGCAGGACAAGAAACAATTGATGGAAACTAATCAGGGAGAGAAGCAACCTGGAATTAAGGAGAAACTTCCTAACAGTGAGAAAAATTAACCAATGGAACAGCTTGCCTTCAGAAGTTGTGGGTGCTTCATCACTGGGTTTTTTTAAAGAAGAGTCTGGACAGTCACTTGTCTGAAATGGTATAGGGCCGTGATGGTGAACCTATGGCACGCGTGCCAGATGTGTCAGGCAGAGCCCTCTCTGTGGGCATACGTGCTGTCGCCAGCTGCTCTTCTGGTTTCCGCCAGCTGGTCTTCGCAGGCACCGGAGCACCTGAAAATGGCAAAAAACGGCCAAAGACCAGGCTGTTTTTCAGGCTCTTTTTGGGCCGTTTTTTGGGCTATTTTCAGGCCGTTTTTTGAGCCATATTCAGGCCATTTTTCAGGCCAAATCTAAGGCCATTTTTGGGCCTGAAAATGGCCCCCAAAATGGCGAAAAAACAGGCATGTGCACGTCGGCCAGCTGGTCTTCGGGTTTCCGGTGCTCCGGCGCGCACACATGCACATGCGTTCCAGTTTGGGCACTTGGTGCCAAAAAGGTTCACCATCACTGGTATAGGATCTCCTGCTTGAGCAGGAGGTTGGACTTGAAGAGCTTCAAGTTCTCTTCCAGCTCTATTCTAATTCAATATGTTGGAGACTACAATATCCAGCATTTCCAGTCCAAACAACCAAACATACTCTCTATCCAGAGTTTATATAACCCTATACTATTGCTGTGGCTAGTCAAGACATTGAGTCCTCTCTGCTGAATACTTTCTACATACATTGAACTATTATTCCTATTATATAATAATTCTATATTCCTAAGCAGCAGGCAGTTGGGCATGATGGGAATTACATTTGATACTGTCCCTCATGGTCTTTTTTTTTTTCCCCCCCTTTTAAGACGAGGAATTAAGACACTGGGGATTTGATAAACTTGTCCAGGAAAGTAGAAGGAACACTTTCTGCAGCCTTTGTAGACAAAGCACCACTAAGAGGGAAATGGAACACACAGATGTCTTGTAAAACTAAACAAGAGGGATTCTTTTTCCTTTTTTATTCACAAGGAAGTAAACAAGGGCATTTCATTAGGCTGCTTGGTAATATTTTTCCAAGAAAATTTTGTTTCCTGACACTTGGCCATATGGAAGGCTGAATGAAAAGGAAAACACTGTGCTACACGGGATAGTATTTCTCAGAACAGGACAGAATATCCTTGTTAATTGCTCCTTACTACTGGTAGGCAGTTATTTAGTCCGTTTTTTTCTGTTCTGCATCTTTAACAAAGTCAACAAGAACAAGCAGAACATTTCAAATGAAAAGTGACCTCTTTTCCTATGATCTAATAAGAAGTTCTCATTAAAGATTTCCAAGACACTTTCAAGAGAGTCTGAGGATAATTGGTACTTAATGCTTAACCTAAAAAAACAATTGCAGCAGAGGAAAAAAATGGAATTTAAAAGTTATCAATATAACGTTTCAATCTACATGCAATGACAGCCCTCTCAACTTCTCCCATCTACTATTGGTTCATACATCATACTGATCAAAAGGTGGTTTGGTTTTGGCTTGACATGTGATCCCAGACACTGCAGTTTGTAAATCATGATTGATGATAACATAATGTAGCATGTAAACCAGGCCAATATTACTTCACCTCCAAAAGCACTATCAGCCATTTACCATTCACCAATAGTGAAGCTTGGCACAAGAAGCAGACAAAAGTATTGATTCACTTGGGATTCTCCTACTGGCAACCTAGTACTGTTAAGATTTTTAAAGTACTTTCTTCTGGTTAACATTTAAAATATGAAATAAGTTTGTTGCTTCCATTAATTATGACAGACTCTTGGACAGAGCTCTACAAATGCTCCCAGAGTATCTCTAATTTATCACATTGGTGAAAAAATTATTCCCCGTATCCTTTAGTTAGCCTTTTTCTTATCTTAACCTATCTAGTTAGAATTAGTGAGTTCTTTTATAACGACGCTATAGAGCACTGCACACCAGAACTAGACACAAGATAGCTTTTTCCCGAATGCCATCACTCTGCTAAACAATTCCCTCAACACTGTCAAACTAGTTATTAAGTCTGCATTACTATTAATCTTCTCATCGTTCCTATCACCCATCTCCTCCCACTTATGACTGTAGGACTGTAACCTTGTTTTCCTTACGATTTACACTGCTCAAAAAAATAAAGGGAACACAAGCAGAAGATCTTCATTCAGATCCGAGATCTGAATGAATGAAATAGCCTTATTAAATACTTTGTTTGTTACATACAGTTGTTTTGTGTTCCCTTTAGTTGTTTGAGCAGTGTATAAACTACTGTATGTATGAAGTCCCGGATTGTGGGGGCAATAATAATAAATAATAATAATAATAATAATTTTATTTCTATACCGCCCTTCTCCCGAAGGACTCAGGGCGGTGTACAGCCTGTTTAAAAACACAAACAAAACAATAAGCTGACTTTGTATAAAAAAGAACACCGCTTGTGGGGGGCGAAAGCCCTACTAAGCAGGTATATACAAAAGTATGAAGGCTATTGCTTAACGCACTGTAAGCCGCCCTGAGTCTCCGGAGAAGGGCGGCATATAAATCAAACCAATAAATAAATAAATAAATGTAAAGAACAAAGTATTTAATAAGGTTATTTCATTCATTCAGATCTCAGATGTCTTCTGCTTGTGTTCCCTTTATTTTTTTGAGCAGTATATAATGACTGTTTCCTAGTATGATTTTCCACATTTCGCCATAGACTATTGTCATTTTTTTCTGGGAAATTCTCTTATCCACAAAGGAATTGCCACTAGGAACAGTTTATGGTTCACCCCATCCACACTAGCTAGCATAATACAACTCTTTAAAAGCACACAGTACAGTACGTATTAGATATTACACAGCAAAATCCTTCCTAGCCTAGCTTATTAATAACTGCTACTGCAGATTTTAAATATTTCCCATGGAAATTAATGGAATTTAACACTCCTCTTTCATATGAGACTAGGGCTAGAATCAATAAAAAACAAAAATGTGTTACCCAAATATTTCTGACAGCTTGTAGTAGCTCTAATAGCAGAAATTTAAATCTGCAGAAATCTTGTATTAGCATCATTCAAATATATACCTACTGCATTTAGTCTACACGGAATGCCCATTATTCTGTCGGTGTAGTACAGTCAACTTTGTGAAACCAGGTAAAACAAGCCACTTCATTTGCAAGTTCAAATAAAACAGAAAATAATAATAATAATAATAATAATAATAATAATAATAATAATAATAATAATAATAATAATAATAATAATAATAATAATTTTATTTCTATACCGCCCTTCTCCCGAAGGACTCAGGGCGGTTTACAGCCAATTTAAAAACACAGGACACAACAATGATTAAAAATTAAAATAATTAAATAAATTTGGCCGATTTAAAACCCCAAAAATTAAAATACCCCAATTTAAAATTATTATATTGATAGCCCTGCCTGGCGGAACAACAGGGTCTTCAGTGCGCAGCGAAACACCCGGAGGTCAGAGATCTTACGTATTTCCGGGGGCAGTTCATTCCACAGGGCTGGGGCTCCCCAAAAACAAAGAAAACAGGAAAAAATAGAAATAAATGGAAACATCTAGAGATAGAATGATGAAAATGGTTGAATATGTCCATGCTCACTTTTTTTTTAATATATATATATATATATATATATATATATATATATATATATATATATATATATATATATATATATATATATATATATATATATATATATATTTATTTATTTTTAAAACAAAAACATAAAACACATCTTTTGAAAATGAAGCTTTTGCTCAGGTCACATATTAAAGAAAATCATTAACAAATCTTATTTTTCAATTAACACAACTAAATATTTTAAAACAAGTATTTCCCTCAAATCTATCTATATAACTATGCCATTATCCCCAAAAACACATTACTTAAATCTTAAATCCTAACCAATTATCAATCCATTTTCTCTTTCATTTGCTTAGATGGATATATTTTAACAATATAAATCATACAATTATATTAAACATTCCAAAAATTTTCAATTTCAACATACCCATTTTTTTTCTATTAAATTCAAAATTTATACTCTTTATTTCTATTATTAAACCTATCTTATTCATTTTATCTTAACTATCACTCTCAACATACATCCTCTCACTTTAATTATCCCACCTCATTTTATATTTTCCTAAAAAAACCAAAACCCAACATTATTATCTTTATCTTTGTTGTTAAACCAATCATTTTTATTTCTTGGTTATTAAACACAGCATAACCATTTATTTTGGCTGTTGAACACAGCATATCCTTTTTTATTTTTTGGCTATTACACAGCATGCCCTTTGTTTGGCTGTTAAACACAGCATATTAATTGTTGTTTTTTGGCCTTTACACGGCATATTCAGTTTGGTTTGGCTGTTACCCAGCATAATCATTTTGTTTGGCTGTTCAACACAGCATATTATAATTTTTTGGCTGTTAAACACAGCATATTCATAGTTGGTTTAACTATCAATCTCTACTTAAACCTTTCTTTGTTGTTTCCATCCATCTATGAATTGCTTTTTCACATAATCTTATTTTTTTGTATCCTTTTTCATGATATTCATGATATTTTAACATTGAGACATGGTAATCATATTTATCCTTGTTCTTTTCCTTAGCATTTTGACATTAAAACATAGTTCTTGCATCAAGCATATCTTTACATGTATTAATTAATTTCTTTTAACATTCTTAATTTCTATAAAAACCTCCTTTTATTATTACAATCCATCTTTATTTTATTTTTAATCACATTGTCTTCATTTCCTCGCATGCAAACGTATATTTCCTTCCATTTTCCAAATTTTTAATTTTTTTTTCTCCATAAATCACATTAAATCTCTTTTATTTTTATTCCGGATATGATGTATCAAGTCTTTTTCTTTTGAGGCTGCGCTTAATCCTTCTTCTATTCCTGCGCCAACATTTAAATTGTTATTATTTCAACTGTAGGAGTTCCATTGTAAATTTCTTTTCTGTTCACCATAATCAACTGCCTGCAAAGCTGACTTTGTATAAATATACAAAAGTATGAAGGCTATTGCTTAACGCATTGTAAGCTGCCCTGAGTCTCCGGAGAAGGGCGGCATATAAATTAAAAGCAAAAAAATTAAAAGCAAATTAAAAGCATACTGGAAAGAAAAATCCTCCTCCACAGAATTCGGTAATTTTTATCTGTAAAACTCAGAGTTTCCCATAACAAAGGAAAGTTACAAAGTTCCTCTTTACGCCAGATGGTGTCTCTCTATAATCCACATTTTCCATTAGTTATGCAAGACTCCATTTTATTTATTATTATATAACCATCCAATTTATTTCTTCTTCTTTTAATTAAAAAAATATCAAATCTTTTTTAAAATCCAGTTCAAATTCTAAAAGGTTTAGTCTTTTAACCATATCTCCAGATTAATTCTCTTAGTTCTGTTCCAAAATTAGTTGTTTCTCGGGTCTTTGTCTCTTTAAAGTTGTAGTTTTAAACAGTTTTTCCAAAGCCCCTTTGTTGCATAGTCGCTGTTTTAGGCTAGTGGTCTTCTAATTATTAGTGATGTTCCAAACGTTGTTACAAGCCTGGGCTATTGTCACTCACCCGGCTTCAAAGAGCTCCGTTTTTCTCCGCTTTCCTCCAGCACTTTTCTTGCCTGGTTGTCACAGCTTTGTGGCAGCCGCCATGGCTGCCCCCCCCCACCGCCGACTCACAGAGGGTTTCCTCCGACCTCCGAGGAACTTGCCTGTTCCTTTCAGTCGTCCAAGGCGCCCCTCTTCTTCCCCCATCCCTGCAGGATGGGTTCGGTCTGAAGACCATCGGTGGCGGTTCGGCAGCCGGGGTTTTCGCGGGGCTCATTAGAGCCCACTATTTCCCTGTTTCACGCAATGCCAAACCGGAAGTCCATGCTCACTTTTCAAAGCATTGTCTCACAGTTATGATACCATGTGGTTAGTTTTTAAAAACAATGTTAATAGATGCTGAATTTGGCAGAGTATATTCTACAGCTACAGCTGATATAGTCAGCTGGTGCCATCGCTGACTATTGGGGGCCAATCATTGGCCCCCACGGAAAGGGCTCGCAACTTGGGCATCCTCCTGGATTCACATCTGTCTTTAGAAGAGCACTTGACGGTCGTGACTGGGAGGATTTTTCATCAGGTTCGCATGATCCGCCAGTTGCGTCCCTTTCTAGATCGGGACTCTCTACACACAGTCACTCATGCCCTCGTCACCTCTCGTCTGGACTATTGTAATTCTCTCTACATGGGGCTCCCCTTGAGGTTCACTCGGAGGCTCCAACTGGTGCAGTGTGTGGCCGCGTGGGTGGTTATGAGAGCGACGTGGAGCTCCCATGTAACACCTCTCCTGCGCGAGCTACACTGGCTCCCGGTGGTCTTCCGAGTGCGCTTCAAGGTTCTGGTTATCACCTTTAAAGCGCTCCATGGCTTAGGACCTGATTATCTACGGGACCGCCTACTACTACCAATAGCCTCCCACCGGCCAGTACACTCCCATAGAGAGGGGCTCCTCCGGGTGCCGTCAGCCAAACAATGTCAACTGGCGGCCCCTAGGGGGAGAGCTTTCTCTATGGGGGCACCTACGATCTGGAACGAGCTCCTCCCGGAGATACGGAGGATCCCGGATCTGCGCACCTTCCGTCGCATGCTTAAGACTTTTTTATTTCATCAAGCTGGCCTGGCCTAAATCTTCTCCCCTTTTTAAATGTAAATTTTAATTTGTTTTTAAATTATGGGGTATTTTAAATTCAGCCAAATTATTTAATTCATTTTTAATTTATTTTAAATTTTTGTATTTATGTGTTTTATCTTGTGGCTGTTCACCGCCGAGTCCTTCAGGAGAAGGGCGGTATAGAAATTTAATTAATTAAATAAATAAATAAATAAATAAATAAATAAATAAATACACAGCTAAGCATATACAGTAAAGGGAAGATCAAGTCTACAGGTAGGGTAGGTTTTTTTCCCCAAGCTTTTTAACTTAAAGTAAGAGAAGTTCTGAAATTTTCTTTGGAAATTAAAGTAAAGCAGGATTGCTCATCAATGTTTTGTATTTAAACAATACAGTGACAAAATAACATACAATAGTTATCGTATATTGTATATTACTGTTTGTGCTGTACTATTCATCATCAAAAGAAAAAAAAACCCAAAACCAAGAAGGTTGGAACAATGAGCTTAATCATTCTTCTTCTGTAGTACCAATGAAAATATATTTATATCTCCACATACAATCTCCGGGATTGCCACATTTCTGTGACCAAGATAGAGAAAGATTTCATCTTTTTTTTTTAGTGGTTCTAACAAAAATCCTAGCCCTGAAATGAGGGGTTGTCTCTTAACGAGGTAAATATGATCTTTTATTCCTATACAGCAGTTCAGACCCTCACTTTAGTCTTTTCCACCATAAAAAAGGCAGGAGGGATGACTCACTTATGAAGATCCTAGATTACTCACTTATTGAAGATTGATTGAGATAGGGCAAAATAATGATTAAGAGAGATGGAAACATCTTGATTTAAAGTGGTTGATTGAAAGTGGTACATAGCCAGTAATCCAATTATCAGTAAGGCAAACTGATGAAATTACTGCCCACCATTTCATCTAACCCTCAACTCCAGGATGCTGTCGATCACCTCAAACCTACGTTTCCTGTTTGCTTTCTGTTCCAGAGCTGAACAGGTGAGCACACTTCCAAAGACCAAGCAACGCTATTTTTAAGAACCTTCCCATTCCGAAAATCAATTAGCATGGGAAGTTTCTATTGTGTTTGCACTATATAAGCTTCTTATGGTGTATTTCTAATTAAAACCATTCATTTTAATGTTATTGCTAAAGTTAATTACTTTGGATTTTATTGTTATAATTAAGTGTAGCAAGGAGGTTGGTAAGCAGTAGACTGCCTTCACACTGCAGTCATAAGCATAAGGAGGATGAGAGCTTCTGTAGTTCCATTATTTCTTGGCTTCAACCTCAACCTATTCTATTTGTCTATCTTACAGGACTGTATTACTGCTTGGGAGATATGCCTGGAATACTAGGGAGCAATGTTGTTAAGCACAGTTGTTAAATATAACAGAAATAAATCATCCACAGCATACGGTAGTGAAGTTTAGGAATGAAACTATCCCAATCCCCTGGGATGGCATACTATATATTAGAAGTACTTCAATGTCTCTTCAGTTTTTATCTGAAATCTCAGTTGAGGATATTCTAGCTGTGCCTACAAAACATGATTCCTCATTAATTTCTTTTCATATGAATAAAGAGTGGTATTTGCAATATTTCTAACAGGTTTGTTTGAAATGTGGTTTTTTTGAGTTTCTAAACATTTTTTAAAAATGGCATGTTATAGTAATGTTATCATAATTATGTACCTGTGTGTCATGTCAATCCTGACGTCTCATGATTACATGGACAGGACAGGACATGGACTTTCATGAAATTTTCTTGGCAACATTTTTGAAACGTGGCTTGTTATTTTTTTTTTAAAAAAAATAAGTTTTATTAAACATTTTCAACATTAAAAAACAAAACACAAATTTTCACTCATTACAGCATTTCCATATCGGTGTCAATATCATCCATAACATTCAAATTTACATAAGTTCTATTTCAATGGTTCACTATCCTATATTATAGTCGTTTGAATTGTAGTTGTATTTATACAAAATACAATACAATCCTATTATCATCAATATTATATAGTTCTTATACAATAATTTTATTCCTGTTCTTTAGCCATATATACCATCTACTCCAAACTTGGTAGCATTCCGATTCTTCTCTCTCTTTCAATTCCAAAGTCAACCTATCCATCTCTGCACACTCATATACCTTTTGTCAGCGTTTCAACGCTGGCATAGAGAGCAGAGGAGAGTGAGAGATAAACTCTGAAACTTTTGCCTACCAGATCCCTTTGAAGTCGGGTTGTTGTGGAGATGAGGGGAGGGGGCACATTCCTGGGAGATGACGAGAAAAGAAGTCTGAAGAATGACTTGAAAGATAGCCAATGAGAAGCAGAGATTTGGGGATCGGAAAGGGAGGGATTGGGGGGCAAAAGGTCAGTCTTGTCTGCACGGAGTCATGATCCGGTGGCTGTGCTCAATTAAAGAAAGATTTCCTTAAAGATTGGCAGTTTGGAAATTCATTTAATTTTGAGATAGCATCGCAGTCTGACACCTTTCTTATTATCATTGCCTCTGAAGGAATATTAGTCTGTTTCCAATTTTGGATGAAAATGATTCTGGTTGCCGTTAATATGTGTAATATTATATATTGAAGTTTCTTTGCCATTTTCCCATCTAAAATTCCCAATAAAAATAGTTCTGGCTTCAATTCAATCTTTTGTTCAGTAATTTCTTCCAACCATTCCCTTATTTTAGGCCAATACTTTCTGGCTCTGGGGCAGGTCCACCCCATGTGGTAGAAAATTTCCTGTTAATAACTACATATCCAGCATTCGGCTAAATGGTTTGGAAACATTTTGGCCAATCTCGCTGGGGGTAAATGCCAACAATAAAACATCGTGTAGAGGTTTTTCTTATAGCTGCTGACATCATTAGTTTATAATTTTTCTGCCATAATTTGTCCCAATGGTCTAATTCAATATTATGCCCAAAATTTCTAGCCCAATCATTGTCTCCTTCACAGTTTCTTCTTCCATTTTGAATCTTAGGAAGAAGTTGTATGCTTTTGTAATCATTTTTCCCCCTGTCCCTAGCAACAGGTTGCATGACTCTCCTGCAAAGCAGGTCAGTGTTTCTTATGTAATTTCTTCACATGTTGCCCTTTTTAATAAAAAAAAAAAACTAAATGCACTGTATGGAAGATTTACTGTAGTAGTAATGCCATTAAGGATTTGATGAAATGGCCTAGATCAGCAGTTCTCACTCACCCTCACCCTCTGCCTCTGTTGGATCGCCGTTCACCATTCGTTTACCCCGTCCACTCCCAATCTATTGCTGCCTCCGGAGTCCCAGCTGATGGCTAGAGGGAAAAAAACTTTAAATTCTTGCCGCGGGGCTTCAAAGAGCTAGCTGCAAAGAGGTAAATTCCTGGAGCAAATTTTTTTCCCCCTAGCTATGCTGAAAAAGCGAAATTGAAAGTAAAGCAGGGTCTTTGCTGCAACGTGACAAAATGAGACAGAGAGATTTCTTTTTCTTTTTCCTCACCAAAAAAGGTAGGTGCAAAACTGCAAACAATGGGAAATTTAGGGCAAAAGAGGAGGTTCAAGATTTTAAAACACAAAAGAAAAAAAGCTCTATTTAACTAGGGAATTGTAATAATTGAGATACTATTAATTGTATATTGTGTTGAAAGTAGAAATGGTTAAGTTGTGGTTTGGAGGAATATATGGGGGAAATTATTATTATTTATTATTATTGGTAAATATAATTAATTGATTTGTAAGAAATTGGATTGCATGGAAATAATTGTTCCATGCAATTCATGTTCATATTGATTAATATACAAAAAAGATAGTTATATAACTAATTGATTTATATTAAAATGTTAAAATGTTGAATTTGTATTAAACAACTGTATTACATAATTAACCAATGTGAGGATGGATTTAAAAATAGATGACAATGCGAATGGGTATAATATAGAATAGAAGGGAAAAATTGAATTTGATTAAGATTAGAGATGAGGATGAAGGGTAATATTGGTTTTTTAAAAAAAATAGATGAGGATTAAATATGGTAAAAAGGAAATATAGAAATTGTAAATTTAATTGAAATGACTAAACACTGTGTTGGAAGAAATATCCTTCTGGGTTCCGCTCCAAGTGGGGAAAAAGACACTGGAAACATGGAGACTGCTTGGAAAGATGGTTTAATGGTGGACAGGATCACATGGCTTGAGTTCCTGAACATAAAAGGGGCAGATACAGTAAATCCTCAGGTTTTTATGCTCTCTCTGGCTATGCATTTCTTGGGGCCCCGAAAGAGTATCCTGATTGGTTGTCAGACTCCCAGGGGGTGGGGGTCTTAGCTAGCCTTGCTGGCTGATGGTCACATGTGCTTCCCAGGTCACATGCTTCCCAGGTCACGTGTGGTGAGTTTCGGTTGCTAGATGGGGCCCATGTGTTAGTTTCTGTTGCTATTGTGTTGCAAATGTCCTTTGACAAAGGATTGACTTTCTGCCTCTGGCCCATTAACAAAGGGTGGGGGGCAGGAAGGTGGGAGCTGCTTTGTCTGTAAAATATGCTTCTCCATTTCTCATCCAGGGAAATATAATATTCTGCCTTTTTAATATTTCCCAAAATATTTCATTCTTCTAGGAAAGGGGTAGGTGCTAACCTCCTACAACTGTTTAAATTTGTGAACCGGCCAAATACTCTGTTCAAAGAAAATACGTTGTATGTTTGTATGTGTGTTTCTAATTATTGCTATTTATTGCTATTTGTTCTCTTTTATTCTTTAAAGTTTAACAATTCATTCTTTATCTTAATATCTTTATATTTGTTTGGGGTTGGCTTTCTTCCCTTTCATCTTTTTTATTGTACAGCAATCTTTCTCCTCAAACCTACCACCTCTGTCTTTTCTTTCCTTCTTACTTTCTCTTCCTCTCTTCTTCTCCTCCCTACTTCCTCTTTCTTTCTTCTTCTCCTCCTCTCTTCCTCCCTCTCTTCCCCTCACTCCTACTCTAATTTCCCTTCCCTTCCTTCATCCCTCTCTATTGCTGTATCCTTTTATGCATATGGACTACTCAGAGAGCTGAAAAAGTTATTTTTGACTGGTGTTCGCACTTTTGACCAGTCCTCGAACTTACGACTGTCCTCACAATTTACGTTTTTGCCCTATCTTGTCACCATGGTGAAGAGAAGCAGTTGTGAAATGAGTGACATGGTTGTTAAGAATGGTACAATGGGCATAAATGATGACCAGTCATAACTGCGAAGACTGGTCAAAAGTGCGAGGACCTGTCAGAAATCACATTTTTCAGCCCTTTGGGTAGTCCTTTTGTGCACAGGGACTACTCAGAGGGCTGAAAAAGTTATTTTTGACTGGTCCTCGCACTTTTGACCAGTCCTCAAATTTACGACTGTCCTCACATTTTACGTTTTTTGCCATATCTTATCACCATATTGAAGAGAAGCAGTTGTGAAATGAGTGACATGGTTGTTAAGAATGCTGCATGAGACCGCCAGCCCCGTCGCCTGTAAAGAGCCGCTTTTACATCTGAAAGGCGGCTCGAAAAACTCCATTTCCTAAAGGAAATGTGAGATAGAGCTGGCAAGGGCAGGTAGAGCCCTCTGCGAAGTCCCCAGAGTTCTTTTTTTACTCTTGGGGACGAAGCAGGTTGTGGCTCCCTATTTCCACTAGCCGCTGCTCCGGGCTTCGGAGAACTCTGCCTTTTTGCAGAGCCAGGCGCTGGAACCGGACCAATCAACGAAATTAACAGATCATCTGAATAAGCAGGATGAAATCCGGATCGGGGATCCTAAACTGCAAGTATTCTAACCCCAAGACTGATTTTAAAATTAAAGAAGAGTGAAAGGAGGAAAAAAGGAGAGTTTAAAATGGCGACTGGCCGAGGCTTGAGAAAAGCTGAAAGCGAAAGTCCTTCCGTTTGAATAGCTTATAACGTTACAAAGTTACAAAGTATCTAGCAAAAGTGCTGGTTAGAAGTGAAGAGGAAAAATTCTTATTTCATGTTTCTTCCTTCTTAGAGACTTGTTATTGATATTGTTTGGAGAGAAGTCTTTTTTTTAAAAGGAAAAAGAAAAAAAAATCTGTTGTGTGGCAGGATGGCGCTAAAACTGACAAAGCCAGATAACCAAGCCATGGGGGGGGGGGCTCTCCCATTTATAAATCACATGAACAAGTTGAGAGTTTGCAGATGCAGAGGAATGGCTTCATAGACCTAAAGAAATTTTTACTGGAGGAGATGGCAAGACATGATAAGACTGTGAATCTGAATCTTGAAAATTTTAGACAGGAAATTAAAGAGTTGGTTCAACAAAAGTATGATATTCTGAAGCAACATATGAAAAGTTTCATAGAAGTAATTCTGAAGATGGAAGAAATTATAAATTCAAAAATAGACTCTAAGGAAGTTGATGATAAGATTTATAATTTGGATAATAAAATACAAAGAATTGAAAATGATTTAATAAGGATTCAAGAAAAAAGCTCAGAAGTAGAGTTTAAAAAAATAAAGGAAGCTGACTATAAGACTTACAATGTAGATAATATAAAACAAAGGATTGAAAATGAAGCCACAATAATGCAATTCAGACTCATGGAATTTGCGGTTAGAATTAGGGGAATACAGGAAGATAAAAGACAAGATTTGAGAAAGATGTCTGCTGAAGTTCTGGCCGGGATTTTAAAGGTTAGCCCTGAAGATGTATCCTGCAAGATTGATAAGGCCTACAGAGTTAATTCTTGGGTGGCAAAGCAAAGGCAGCTGCCTAGAGATGTGGTGATTTACTTTACTGATAAAGAAATAAGAAATGATATTGTGCAAAAGTCTTTCAACTCCACTCTTGAAATGCATGGAAGGAAGATCTGGATATTTAAAGAACTACCGCCCAAGATGTTAAAAGATAGAAAGGATTTTGGATTTTTGGTGACTGAACTAAAGAAACAAAACATCCCATTCAGGTGTATGGGTATAATATTGAGATATCAAGGAGAACGATATCAACTAAATACTGTTGAAAAAGCGGAAGAATTTTACTATAAGGTTTTTAAAATGGGTTTAACATCTCCATGTATAACACACGAGGCGAACAAAGAAAAGCAAAATCAACAAGAGATTGAAATTCAGGCTAAGCAGATGGAGGTGGAGGTAACGGAAAAATAACAAGTTATAGAGGCTTTTGTGGACGAGCCGCTTCTGGATTCTCCTTCAGAGGCTACAGTTGGATTACCTATAAATACAAGAGAGGCGGCTTTGGATTCTAATGTGATGACTTATCAAGCTACAGACCAGCATGGAAAACAAACAGTTGATATACAACTCATAGAAAGGAAACCAGGATGGAGATTTAAGCCACAAAAAGTTAAGAAAAGAAAAAGCAGGTCCTACAAAAATAAAAATGTTTAGACCAAACAACAGTGTAATGCCAGTTACTTAAGAGCTGATTGAATATTTAGAAATTTAGTTGAGGCAAAGTATTGGCTTATATTATCTTGAGGAGAGTGACAGATCTCTGCAGTGCTGTACTTTTGGGATGTGAAGATGGCCATAAATTGAGTGAATTGGAATTTTCTATTTTGGATTCTTTGACAAATGGATTACGTTTATGCTGAGATATAAGGCAAGAGAACTATGGGATTGGGGCATGCAGAAGATCTGGCTGTTACCCCAACACGGTGGTTGGAATTAATAATCTAGGTGGAAGACATCATAGACGACACTATATTGAATATAAATATAAAGTCACTTGGGTGGTTTTTTATATATGAAAACATTTACTATTGATGGGGGCAGATGAATTGAAGATACCGAACATACTGTTGGAATTATGATGTGATGTTACCCTAACATGGGTAATGGAATTAACAATCCAGTTGAGAGACATTACAGAAGATATCATATGGATCACAAACTTAAAGTCAATTGAGGATTTTATATATATATGTAAATAAATTTTTTTTTTAGTGGAATAGGCAGAAGAATAAAGATATTGAAAATATTATGTACGTAGACCTATAGGAAAGTGGGTGGAGATAGGTTAGTTTACTGATTGTTTAGTTTAGGAGAAGGGATGTTATGTTATATCAATATATGTAAAAGATTTGAATTAAGAGATATATGTATGGGGGAGGAGGAAATGGATAGATTATGAGTTGAAATTGCTAAATTAGGATTTATTATATAGTTTTACAGCTGAAAGTTGCTTGAATGTTGCTTTGAAATGTATAGTATAAGGGGGATATAATGATATTGTTAGAAGGATAGATTATGAGTTGAATAGATGAAATTGCTAAATTAGAATTTATTATATAATCTTACAGTTGAATGTTGTTTTTGAAATGTATAGTATAAGGGGGATATAATAATATTGTTAGAAAGAAAGGGTTAGTATATGGGGGGTGGAACAAAAGGATGGTAAAATATTATATAATCTGTTATTAACTTGGGTTTTATTTTGGAGAAGCCACAGGGGGAGGGGAGGGGGAGGGGGGGTTAGGGAGGAGGGGGGAAAAAGGGGGGGAAATTTGTATTTGAAAAACTTTTTCAATAAAAAAAGAAGAATGCTGCACAGGCATAAATGTGAGGATGGTCATAAGTGTGAGGACTAGTCAAAAGTCCGAGGACCTGTCAGAAATGACTTTTTTCAGCCCTCTGAGTAGTCCCTATACATATAGTCATGGCCACCCGGTCACATGACCAGCTAGCCATGCCCACCCAGTCACATGACCTCCAAGCCATGCCCACAAAATAAGCCACGCCCACAGAACCGGTAGTAAAAAAATTTAGAACCCACCCCTGGTTGGGGGTCACCACAACATGAGGAACTGTATTAAAGGGTCGCGGCATTAGGAAGGTTGAGAACCACTGCCCTAGATAAAAGAATAGTGTTAAGCAAGACCCCAAGTATTCCTTTCTTTTACCTTCTGAATGGAAATCTTCTTTCCTAGAGCAGCCATTGGTAATAAGACAACTTGGCAGGTAGCTACTCAGAATTAGTGTCCGAGTATCTAATGAATTTTTTTGTGACTTTGTTACCTAGAGAACACAGCTTAGAGGTGGGTTGCAAGCTGCATTAAGCAGCATTACATAATTGAAGGAAGCCAGGAAAAGCATTTGATTATTTGATGTGGCAGAGACCTTTGTAGACTAAGAGATAGGACGCTGGCTAGCTGATAACTGAAAGCAAACAATTGATTCTGCTTCACATAGATTTATAGCTCTCTCCTTTCCATTAAATCCTCAGTCTACCTCTTGAGTAAACAGAACACATCTGTCTAATTGGGATTAAGCATACAGTTACTTTTCCTTCTTTAGTTCTTTAATTTAATTAGGAGAACAAGTTTGGAAAAGTGGCTAAGGTACCAGACTAGAAACTGTGGGACAGTGAGTTCTAGTCCCACCTCTGTCAGAAAGCCAGCTTCATACCTTTAAGTCAGTCTCTCCCTCTCTCTCTGTAAGAAGTGGGCAATGGCAAATCACTTCCGAAAAACCTTGTCAAGAAAATGGCAGGGACTAATCCAAGCACTCACCAGGTGTCAAAAACTGACTTGAAGGCACATATTGTTTAACAATTTCCTTTGGGCTTCTAACCAAGATATAAAGATTTAATCTAGTTTAGTTTAGTTTAGATTACCCATTGGAAAAATCAGAGATAATCTTACTATATAAGTGGCTCAAGATCAGACAATGAACCCATTTCCTAATCGGATAGATTATCAAAACTCTAAAAGTGGCAAAATTCTGATACGATCAAGTATTGGGGAAAAAAATTAAATGTGTAACCAGATACAACTGCAATATTTGCAGTTCAGGAACAAATACATAGATAGATCCACTGGAAAAATCAGTGATAATCTTACTATATAAGTGGCTCAAGATCAGACAATGAACCCATTTCCTAATCGGATAGGTTATCAAAACTCTAAAAGTGGCAAAATTCTGATACGATCAAGTATTGGGGGGAAAAATTAAATGTGTAACCAGATACAACTGCAATATTTGCAGTTCAGGAACAAATACATACATAGATCTGGGAACAGTAGTAAAATAATGCTCTTAGTGTAAATAATACAGACATTGTTTTACATTGATGAAAAAGAGATCAATCAGCACTGTGAAAATAAAACAGTGCACAAAATCCTTGCTGCATACATTTATTTCCCCAGTTCCCAATATAAATGGGGAAACATGTTCCATGCAGGTTTCACTATTACTATTGTGTACACTATTGATCATAAATATTTCCCAGATGAAGTAGAGCAGAGGTGTCAAACTCACTGAGGGCCGCATCAGGATTGTGTTTGACCTTGAGGGGGCTGAGGGGGTATGTCCAGAATGGGCATGGCCAGCTCAATGTCACTCATGTCGGGGGCACCTGTGGTGGCCCAAGCGCTCTGTCAGCGAAAACGGGCTCCCGAGTTCCATTTTCGGCTGCGTAGGCCTCCTGGAACCCTCTGCTAATGAAAATGGAGCTAGAGGGCTGTGGGCAGCCCTCGTGAGCTCTGTTTTCGGCTGTGATGGTCTCCTTCAACCCTCTGCCAGTGAAAATGGAGCTCGGGAGGGCCGCATGCTCCGTTTTTGCTGGCAGAGGCAAAGCAGGCCGGATCTTTGCTGTTTCCAGGATGGACCCGCGGGCCAGATCCAGCCTCCGGGCTTTGAGTTTGACACCCCTGAAGTAGAGGGATTTAAATCAACAGAGATTTGCTTTCATTTCTAGGTTTCATTCTGAGTCTCTCCAGGTAAGTCTGAAAAAGATTTTGGTTGGAATCCCTGGAAAAATCTGCTGCCAGTCAATGTAGACAATAATCAATCAAATAAATCAAGATATAATAGTACAATTCCTATTCTACACAATGGAATCCTTTCCCTGACAAATAGAAGCAAAATGTACAGTAATGTTGTACATTCAGATTGCAATAATGCAGTCCTCAGGAAGAAATTCTCCATGAGAGAAAACTAGCTTTTGTTCTTTTGCAGTTCTTATCAGTACTAAAAAACAAATAGTTAGAAGTTTGTTTCTTTATGGAAGGCAAAATAATGCATAATTTGCAGGATAGCTCCAAGCACGTTCATCACATCTCATGCCAATAACCTACTTGTCACCCTAAAGATCAACCTTTTAAACTTATAAAGTAATGTGTTGAAAAGACATCTTTCTTTCTATTTTCTTGTCTTGCAATTAACAGTTATAATTAGAAAAATGAATGTAGGAATTGAGCTTCAGTTTGTTTTAGATGAAGTTATACTCTCCTTGAAACAGCAGATTCTCAGTTCTGGAAAGCTAATTCGTCACTGAATTCTCAGGCAGTATCTCTACTGTTGCATAATTTACATTATGTGGTACCTGGGATTGCACTTGAAAAGCAGCCAGAAACTACAGTTGATGCAATACGACGCAGCCTGGTTACTAACAGGCATAAGGACCAATGGTGCCTTTACAATACTGAAAAATCTGTTCTGGCTGCCAATTTTATACCAGGCGTATTTTATTAGCTGATATTAAACTTTAATGTCCTAAATCACTTAGACACTAAGAATTTTTCTCCTGTCCAGCCCTATCCAGCTATCTGGATCTGCAGAAATGTCCCTTCTGAAGATACATCTGCTACCACAGGTCTGTTTTTCTGGAATGAGGGCTTTGCATTTGTTGCTTCCAAACTATGGAATGAAAGGATTTTTGGCTTTTAGATCCTGTATCTCAGCATTCTGTGACAAGGTAAAGGTAAAGGTTCCCCTTGCACATATATGCTAGTCGTTCCCGACTCTAGGGGGCGGTGCTCATCTCCGTTTCAAAGCCAAAGAGCCAACGCTGTCTGAAGACGTCTCCATGGTCATGTGGCCGGCATGACTAAACGCCAAAGGCGCACAGAACGCTATTACCTTCTCACCAAAGGTGGTCCTTATTTTTCTACTTGCATTTTTTATGTGCTTTCGAACTGCTAGGTTGGCAGAAGCTGGGACAAGTAACGGGAGCTCACCCTGTTATGCGGCACTAGGGATTTAAACTGCTGAACTGCCGACCTTCTGATCGACAAGCTCAGCATCTTAGCCACTGAGCCACCGCATCCCTACATTCTGTGATAAATTAATTTAGATAAGAACACTTTTCTTTCACCAAGCTTTTAATTATTAAATGGCATCAGTATTAATTACACTATTAATTTATGTTTTTAACTTTTTAGACTCTAAGTCTTTTTTTCCCCAGTTCTGTTAGCTAACATGAACAATTCCTAGAGCACAAAAACAAGATATACAAGGTAAATAAATTACGGTAATCCAAATCAAAGCATGATACAGGAAACTTTTTAAAAGGCATCAATCACAAATTATCCTATTGTTTCTGATAGTTCACGACCTATATAGTGGCAATGTCATTTAGAATTCTCCACCCCATTCAATGATAAAAAAAATGAACAAACTGTGTATTGCATATTCAAATTGACAGAAAATGGCATGCATTTATTCCTCTATTCCTGCAGAAAGTCTGGAAAAGATTTCCTAAGGAAAGCCTACATTATCCTTCTAATTAGTTCTGCAAAATAGAATCCAAGATGCTTCACAGTTGACCAGAGAACCAAATTCAAGTCACCTTCCCAAACTGCAAAACTGTCATAAGTCTGAAATCTCCTGTCTTTCTAAATCCATATTACTTATACCAGCTGGCCAGTATTTTCCTTCAGTACATGCATCTATTACGGGGGTACACATTTATTTATTAGATTTTTATCTTCTCTTTATATTACTTTATAAGTAACTCAAGACGGTGAACATACCTAACACTCCTTCCTCCTCCTATTTTCCCCACAACAACCCTGTGAGGTGGGTTGGACCCAGAGAGTGAGTGACTGGTCCAAAGTCACCTAGCTGGCTTTCATGCCTAGAACTCACAGCCTCCTGGTTCCTGGGCTGGTAGCACCTTAATCAGTAGGCCAAAGGGGCTCATCCTAAATTGAAATCCTAAATTGAAATCCACTTGATTTCCATTATTCTGCCCACATAAGAGCAATGGTTGACTCCCGTTTTTTGTTTTATTATTGCCAATCTAATGGTTGGTGTTTGGGAGGAGAGGGGGGACAAAGGAAAGTAAGAAACAGAATTTATGCTGATACCGATTTTCTCTCACAGGAATTCCCCGATCTTCCTTCGGCAAAGGCAGCATCAACTCGTGATCGAGAATCTACATGCAGACGGCTCACGTTCTACTATAGGCCAGCCTCGAGGCAGACCCAAGCGCTGGCAAGCAAAAGCGCCAAACATCAGTGCACTCAATTCTCTTCCGAAGCCAGACATTAAAGGGAGATTAACTCTCTGGACCCTCTTTCTTCCTCCGTTCCGCCCTCCTCCTTAAAACATCTCCCCTGTTGCTTGCTCCCCCCACCCCCCCATCCCCACCGACGAGATCCAAGGAATGAAATCAACAAAGTCACGCTTTCTTGTCACATGTTTAATGTTTTCATCCAATCGAGCTTTCAGATGCTTTGTGGGGGGGGGAGCTGAGGGGGGGGGCCGCTAAGAAAAGCAACACTTGGCATACCACATTTTCTTTCTAACAAAGCCGGGTGGGGGCGGGGGGAGGGAGGAAAGAAAGAAAAAAAAAGGGCTGAAAACAAGAGCGAGTACGCACTAGGAGGAGAAACCCCGGAGTCTAATTCAACAGCAAACATGCTGGAGGCAGTCTTACTGCCGCATAGCGACTGTTTATTATCTATTGTTATCTATCAAAAGTCTCCTGCGGGGGATCATAAAAGTCGCCTTGCAGATACCGCGTCTCCTTTCCGTCTGAAGATACTATCTGAATATCTTGTCCAGACTTTTTTTTTTTTTTTTTAACTCTGGCCAAAAGAAAACAAAAACAACTGTCTGAACTCACCACGGTCACCGGGGACACCATGTTTGCCGAGGCGGCTTCTATAGGTAGTTCTTCGCCTTTGCTTATACAGCTGGCTCTAACTGCGGGTCACACAGCTACCGCTTTTAATAAGATCGGAGGGCATCTATTTTTCTCAATGCCGATTGTTTTCTCGGTGCTTTTTAAAGAACGCCGTGACGTCATAATGCTCGGAGCGAATGTGCAGCGAGGGAAGAGAGAAGGGGGGGGCGGTCCTGCAGCGAATACGTCTCCGCCCCGCTCTCCTCCTATGAAGGGCTGCACTCGCTTGGTGAGTAGACCCGTCCCAATGCGTATTGTAAGGGGAGCAGGGAGTTGTCCGAATGTTAAGAAACTGCTTTCCCCTAAAAAGATGTCGAGCTCTTCTCAACAAACATATATAATTGTGTCGATCGCCAGTTTCTATTATTTTATTTTTTTTTCTCCCGGTTCTAAATCTTTTTCATCGCCCTTTCCTTGATCGCTTTTGCCGATTTAAGAACAAGGTTAGCTGTCGCGGTGGCTCACTAGAAACAAAACATAAAACTACGGCTGGCTTTATCAGAGGCAACAGCTCAAAAAAAAAAAAAAAAAGAGTACGCAGGCTGCAGCATTTTTACACTTGAATACATCCTGGAAGTTGTACAATACTGTACTCAGTGGAGACTGCAGACACAACAGTAGCTACCAAGGTTTCCTCCTTATCTCGAAGTAATTCCACTGCAAGACGGCAAGGCAAGGTATACTTGTAAATAAGACATGTACAGCAAGGCTGCGTAGGTTTAGGCAGGCTGAGAGACACTGTTGAGTGATGCACCTTTTTTTTTTTTTTAATTTGATTTATATGCTGCGCTTCTCCGGAGGCTCAGGGTGGCTTACGATGTGCTAAGCAATAGCCTTCATACTTTTGTATATTTATACAAAGTCATCTTATTGCCCCCACAAACTGGGTCCTCAATTTACCTACCTTAGAAAGGATGGAAGGCTGAGTCAACCTTGAGCCTGCCGAGATTCGAACCTGCAGTAATTGCAGGCAGCTGGTCTTAATAACAGGGTGCTTTAGACCACTGTACTACCAAGGCTCTTTTTTACCTGGGCTAGTTTCCCAATGTGAGCAGGACCACAGCAAAAAAATATGACTATTAACTGAAATTTAACAAATAACTAAATGGTAAACATTGAAAGTAAGGATGCCCTTGCATTACCTACATGGATATAAATGTGTAGTTTTCTTAGGAAAAGCATGGAAATAGCATTCTTTTTTTTTCTTCTTCCGTCTTCTTTCATCACACACATGGAAACCAGGAATTACATTTGAAGTGTCATAAAGGAAGCAAGGCAACTCTAGTCCACCCTTCAACCAGTGATTTCTAGCACACACACACTGATTTTTTTTTTTAATTTGATTTATATGCCGCCCTTCTCCGGAGACTCAGGGCAGCTTACAATGCGTTAAGCAATAGCCTTCATACTTTTGTATATTTTATACAAAGTCAGCTTATTGCCCCCACAATCTGGGTCCTCATTTTACCTACCTTAGAAAGGATGGAAGGCTGAGTCAACCTTGAGCCTGGTGAGATTTGAACTTGCAGTAATTGCAGGCAGCTGATGTTAATAACAGTGCTTTAGTCTGCTGCGCTACAAGGGCTCTCATGAAGCTGCAAGCTCCAGGTACTGAGAAAAGCCAGAAGGTTGCTACTGGCAGAGCCAAATCTTCCATTCCATTACTATTATTTATTTATTAGCCTATCCATTCTTTATTAGTCAGCAAAGTCACAGATCTGCTAGAAACAGGATCCAATTTGCAATCCAATCAACCAATTAAAAAATGAAGTACCGTAATTTCTGTTATCCAACAGAGAAAAGGACTAGACTCCAGAGTGAACTGAATCTCCCTGGATGATTTTCTCTCTCTCTGTCACTGAAATACACATTCTCTGCCCCCTGCCAAGAAACATTTTCAAGATAACTGAAACAAGCTAGAGCGCTCACATAGAAATGGAAGGAAAAAAAGATACAAGTAATATGAAGATCAGGCACGATGAAGGGAATGGCTGGAACAGAAAGAAAGAAAATGGGCACAGTTTATGGGATGGGAAATGGGACAGAGAAGCAGGAAGTGCTACTGAAGATAATAGATGGAAAACCACAACTAAATCTGAAACTTGACAGGTGGAGCATTTGCACCAGAGGTGGGTTTCAGCAGGTTCTCACCAGTTCTGGAGAACTGGTAGCGGAAATTTTGAGTAGTTCGGAGAACCGGTAAATTACACCTCTGACTGGTTCCTCCCCCTCCCCCCGGTCTATTCTCTGCCTCCCGAGTCCCAGCTGATTGGGAGGAAATGGGGATTTTGCAGTAACCTTCCCCTGGAGTGGGGAGGGAATGGAGATTTTACAATATCCTTCCCCTGCCACGCCCACCAAGCTATGCCCACCAAGCCATGCCACGCCCACCAAGCCACACCCACAGAACCAGGAGTAAATAATTTTGAAACCCACCACTGATTTGCACAGCCCTGTAGCATCTAAAGTTGGGAGTGGAAGAGTTGGGCATAGGGGGTTTGAGGACAAATTTGAAAATCTCTAAGGCCACATTTGCCCCTTCAGATTGCCCACAAGCACCACCAGTTTGCACCCCTATGATTTATAGAACCAAACTGTAAATGCTAATGTATGGGAGCTCATCTGTATTATTGATTCTGTTTGCACAAAAGTCTGAACTGTGTAATCAGGAAGGTATGAACTCCATAATCTAGCTACTCCAGACAATTAACCCTAAGGGAGTTAACCCTGGCCCCTAACAACTCTGAGTTCATTTGAAGCTAAAGTAACTATTTCTATCAGCTGTGCTATCTAAATATTTAATGGGTGTGTTAACCTCCCTATTAATTATGTATGATTGAGACATCCCAGAGAGATGCTGCTAAAATGGGGCCTCTTACGCAAAGACAACCAATCACTAGCAAAGGAAATCCTATTATAAGCTCAGCGGCATTCAAAAAAAAAAAAAAAAGGTTGGCCCAGTATGTTTACATCTCCATTTATTCAAATATATGCAAGCTTCAGTAGTGGCTTTATTCCTAATTCATAGGTGTAAACAAAGGGCCCTGATCGCCTTTTATTAAAGCTGGCAGCCAATATAGCAACAGAAAACTATAGTTTGACCTTTGTTCTTATTGTGGATGGAAACAGGAAGAGGCGTATTAGACTACAACTTCCATCTTGCTCAGTGGTAGACTTAATGGGAGTGAGAATCTTTTGAAAGATGAAGGGTGAAGTTTATCTTGTGTCAGGCAAAAGCTGATGTGGGCAAGGTAATGATGCAAAGTGAGTGATGCCACATCATACACATGGGCACACCTGAGATTTTCTCATCATTATTGAGTTTAGGGAGGTGTTTTAATGTTACCCCACCATTTTGAATGCATGTCCTATCTCCAGATGGCACAAATTTTCAAGAGTTGTTGTCAGGGGAGCTTTTGGAGTTCATGAGAAGCAGTCCTTGGACTTACGTATGGGTTTAATCTACCGTTACATGACATGAATAGTAAAGCTCAGCCAGCAAACCCCAGCAGTGAATGGGAATGGAGTTTTGGGTTGTGAGAGGTGACTGACTTATAACTTATATCAGGAGTGTCAAACTCAAGGCGCTTAGTTGCTTAGATGCTCAAGGGGCTTAGATCTGGCCCATCAGGCCACTCTGGAAACAGTGAAGGACCAGCCCGTGGTGCCTCTGCCATTGAAAACGGAGATTGGGAGGACCACAGGCGACCCTCCCGAGCTCCGTTTTCACTGGCAGAGAGTTGCAGGAGGCTGTCACAGCTGAAAACAGAGCTTGGGAGCCCGTTTTCACTGGCAAAGCACTCAGGCCACCAGAGGCGCCCCCGACACGAGTGATGTCAAGATGGCCACACCCACCTTGGCCATGCCCACCCCAGCTCCCCGAGGTCAAACACAACCCTGGTGCGGCCCTCAATGAAATCAAGTTTGACATCCCTGACCTACATAATGCTTGAAAAAACTACTTGTTGCAAGGGTATACTGTACCATCAGGGAGGGAGGGAGGGAAGAAGGTAGGTAGGTTTCAATAGTGATCACTCCTGACTATAGCAATAGCACTTTCGACTTATATACTGCTTTACAGTGCTTTATTCTCTAAACGGTTTACAGATTCACCATATTGGCCCCAATATTGTCAACCTTGAGCCTGGTGAGATTTGAACTGCCAAATTGCAGGCAGCCGGCAGTCAGCAGAAGTAGCCTGCGGTACTGCACTCTAACCACTGTGCCACCGTGGCTCATAGAATAAAAAACAAATGGGTCTTTTGATTATCTCAAACTTGTCTGTATATCAATTTGTGTTTTTATATCCAGGTATATATGAAAAAGCTTCCAGTTATAATTAAATGATGATTACTTTTAAAATTAAATCTAGTTCGCTCCAAACCTTTGGGCTTGTCCGTTGACCTTCATTTGTAGCACCATGAGCAATTCTGCAGTGAGCTACTGATATTCCAGTTCGCCTGGTCTTCCTTTTAACTCAGTGGCTATGTTTAAATCATACAATTCAGTTGTGTGAACATTCAGTAAAATCCTAGCAATTATATTTGTAATTTATATATAAGGTTAAACTTGGTTCCTTTTGAAAGTTTAATGTCTTGCACAAATGCAACTGATTGGATTAGCTTATTGCACAAACCCATAAAATGGATTAAGTTAAATTTTGGGAACGCAACATTAAGCATGTTTTGGGAACGCAACCACTTTAGCCCAGGAATGCCGTAGGAACCTCCTATAAATGTGCTAACAGTACATGGTGTTTTTTTGCCTGACAGTAACTGATGCAAGAACAAAGAGCATCATTATTAACTAGATTTAGCAACAGGCATATAATCCTTGAGAGCCAGTTCGGCAGAGTGGTTCCGGCATCAGGGAGATGACAAATTTATCTTCATTGCTATCAATAGCTATTGCTGATTGTTTGGCTGTAGTAGGAGCAAAGAAACTTCATCAAGTTTTTTTTTTAATAATGGAGTCTTGGTAGTCTTTTCTCAGTTACACCCAGGAGACATTCCTCTATTTCCATGGGTACTTTACACATAAAGGGCAAGAGAGAGAGATAAAAGTAAGGAAATTTATGCTTGGGGTCCCAGTTTAACATTTTATTTTGTATTCATGTCTTTTCACAGATTAGTCTCCATAGTAACCAAGAACTGTGGCACCATTCTAGAACTTGGCTCCAAACACACTGCACGTTAATACTGTAGACTTGGCCAGTTTAGCTACATCCATTGTGTCAACACATGAAGAGAAATTCTGAATTGTAGAGTGGGAAACAGCTAATTTCCCACTCTTCTGCTGATTAAGAATTATAAAAACCGTAGTTCAATATTCATGGAGGACACCTGTTTGCAAAAGGCTAACAGTTCCACATCCTGCATAATCATATTTCACATGAAATCAGTAAAGAAGACAGTCAAGATCCATCTATCTCAAAAACAGAGTTGAGGTATTAAAGAATCATAACCTAGTTTAGAAACATAATTCAGAAGAAAATTCTGATGTTACTGAAGATGCAGTAAAGCAATTATCTGGGAGTGGCAAAATGATTATGTATTATTTTCCCCACAGTGACTTGCAAAGGAAGTATCTACAAAGCTATTAACATATTTGCTAGTGTAGTGTTAGAAGCATTGCCTCTTCACTGGTACGCATGAAGAAAAATATAGGATGCATGATTAAAATAGTAAATATCAGGATCAGAATTAATATTTGTCCTACTTACCTAAACCTGAAAACATCAAGAGAGAGGTGCTAAACAATGTGAGCTGTTGTGAATTCAGTATGTGTTATATTTGCATACAATTCATTTCAATCTATGGATATCATCTCCACACAAAGAAATCCTTCTATTGATCTAACCTTATATTTTAACAAAAGGCATTTCCACTGGAAGATTCTATACAAATTCAAAAGCCACTTTGGACCTTGGCAATCCCACATAGCTTTGTTGGGCAGGCAACCAAATTTACTTCTGCTTTTCTAAGTTCCATTTTGGGATAGTGCATATATGTGGATTGAGTGTGGGTAGAGAAGTCTGATTAAGATAAATCATAGCCACCTGAAAATGTGATCAGTTCCTGCATCCTAAAAATAATATATTTTGTGGAGAACTTTCCTCTCTCCCATTTTAGCCTCCGCTGCTGCAGCCAGAGGCACGGGATTATAAAGTCAATGACACAATATCACGTCAACTGTATAGCTCTTGGTGAGATTTTTAATAGAGGAGATGTGGGTGGGTATCCTGGCAGTTTTGTCCTATTGCTGTACAGATGCTCAGATCCTTATTTGCAAACAATCCAGCATACACACCATATACTGAAAATGTGGATGGGAAGCAAGTATTAGCATTATTATTTCCTGTTTGTTTTGGGTAGAGATGAAGGGACTTTTTTTTTTCTTTCTCCAGGATTAGCAGTAGCGTGAACAAGGGAATGATTTAATGATCTTTTTTTGTACACTCCCATTTGTCAACTTGAGTGGAAATGCTGATTGGCTCATTCTTTTCTCTGTTTTTCAAATTCAGCAGAAATGAACATGGTGGGCAGATAAACCTCAAAATTGCTTTGGTGGACTGGGTAGTGGAGTCAATGCCACGTGTAACTGAATAAGCTTATTTCTTTGCTCTTGTTTTCAGGGGCATCTGACAATCTGGTTTCAGCTTTCTAATAGTCTACTGAAATTGCCCTGGCAAAGAATTTTGTCATGGCACCTGTCCTTTGGAATAACATTTCCCCTCCAGAGATTGGACCACCTGAAACTCTGGACATTTTAAAACAAGTGTGGTATATTTTCAAAGCTTTAGGATAAATTGGCGCTGTGCCCATCAGTATGTAGTTTGCCTTGGTTGTATTTGTTCCACCTATGTTCTGCTCTATGATGTTATTTGCCTGTTTTTAGGCATTACCGTATATCAGTTTTAATTGTATGCCACCTAGTCTGTGCTGAGTTGGGCCACCTTTATAAAGCTATATGATAAATAAATAGCTTTTTGCGTCAAATTCAAGTATTTCTATCCTTGAGTGTTCTCTTATTTATAATTGATCATCCTCTCCTGTTTTGGAATTCTGCCATGGCTTAATATTTCCAAAACCGTTAACTCATTCATAAATGTTCATTTTCTCTATTGTTCCTCAAGGGTCTCCTCTGTGTTCCCAGCAGGGTGGATAAAAATCAATGATTTAAAAAAAAAAAATCAAAAAAATCATATTTTTTTATTTAAATCTGATTTTTTTTTATTTTTATCGAATTTATTTTAATAAAAAACTTTGGGGTAAAAATCTATCTTAAGATAGTTTTCTATTTAAGATACATAATTTTGGAGCTTAGTTATGTAGCATGAGGCTGTATATTCTGCAACACTGGGACTATCGGTGAGTCAACAGTGGGTCAAAGGAGTAGCAGAGATGACAGTTGCTCTTTAAAAATTATGATTTAAATCGAGTTGATTTAAATCAAGCCTTTTTACTAATGATTTAAATCATGATTTAAATTGTGATTTAAATCAACTCAATTTAAATCAAATCCACCCTGGTTCCCAGCATCTTCCCCTCTTTCCACAACTTTTTTGGGTGAGCTCTTCAAATCCTGTAATTCTCACTACCCTTATTCTAATGGCATCCATTTTATTTTTCTTTCTGTGGATCTCATACCTTCATCTGCTTGCTGTACTCATACTGAACGCTCACAACCATCTCAAATGATACCTCTCCAATGCCAACCCACTTCTTTTGCCTCCAAGCCTTCCTATCATTGAACTCTGTCCTTATTCATCAACATCACAATATCATTGAATGGTTCCAAGTCTTCAACATTAAGGTTAATCATCCAAAAGGGGGTTTTCTCCACATATCTTCCTATTACTTGCAGTCTCTGATCCATCAGCATAATATTCTGCCTTGCTTTTAGTCAGCCAAGCAATCCACCTTGACATTATTCCAAAAATAGAAGCAGCCAAGGAGAAAGAAGAATAAATAATTTGCTAGATCATGGTCTTTTATGAAAAACTAAGTTCTTTTGAGATTTCTGGCTTACTCCTTTAATTTCCATCTTTTCTACCAAACTTTCAGCACAAATAGAATTTCTAAAAATCTCTCTACACCCTATTCTTATCTGTTTCTTCCACTGTCTGATCCTGACTGTAAATGCTTCATAATAACAATCTCACTGATTTAGTCTATGGAGACTCTAAGTCATCCAAGTCATGGTTGTCCCAAAGGTGCTTTTTCTGGAAGCTACCGGACTTCGTTTTTTCTTTGAAGACATTTCACTTCTCATCCAAGAAGCTTCTTCAGCTCTGACTGGCATGGAATCCCCCATTCCCCACCATCTAGTCAGAGCTAAAGAAGCTTCTTGGATGAGAAGCGAAATTTAGCCAAATCTACAAATGGCTTTATGTACTTTTCTTATATGACTTAGAGGCTGTCCAATTCCAGACAACTCTGGGCAGCTTAAACTTTAAACAAGGAAGGAATAATGAAGTAAAAAAACAGAATATACATATCTAGAAGGGGGGGAGTAGAACAAGGAAAAAAGTTTCTAATCACCTTACACACACACACACACACACACACACACACACACCCACCCCCAGGACTAGGAGATTAGCCTGGTTTTGAAAGACCTTTGGAATATTATCAGGATGGGAGCCATGATGTAAACATAAATAAATTATACCAACAACAATAAATACAGGTATTTATTGATTTAAAACATTAAAAGTTGTCAAAGGTAAGCAGAAAAAAGTTTTATCATGTTAAAATCAACATTGTTAAAACTATGCATAATATCCATAGTAGGTGGTAGGTGATAATGTGCATATTCTTGTGAGAATCTCTCATTTAAATTCATGTATTTGTAGAATAATTTTAATTGATATTAATTACTTCCATGTAATTCTCCGTTTTACAATAGAAGAGAACAACGCTTTTTCCTTTTGCCAACTTAAAGCAGATTCAGGCCAAGACTACAGAATGCTTTTCAAAAGAACTTGTTGCATAAATTCTTATCTTACACAAAACTCCTTTGTCAGTTTTGCTCTCTGATGTCTATAAATCTGTATATCTATGGATATTTTGGATGTATTGCTGATTCAGATTTCCATTTCACATTGTCTTTGTTTTAGCTAATGTTTTTACTAAATCTCTCCCATAAACTTCCATCGATAGTTCAACTGCAAGAGACAAATGCTTCATTGTAAGCAATGAACGGACTGTCTCATTTAGCTGAATGGAGGTTTCAAAGATTCTTACTGCGCCCAGTTTGATGGTGACGGTGCCATGCTATGATAAGAGACCTGGAAAAAATTGGATACAATGCTTCTCTGCTCCCAGTGTTTTAGTTCTTGCTTTAACTTATTGGTAGAGTTACACATAAAAAAAGATGAAAGAAATATATACTCTTAGAAGATGGACAGTGCATTTCTACCAACAGTTACTTAGAAGACCAAGATCAGGACAAACTTTCTTTTTACAAAGTCCACAACTGTCCCCAATTTATTTGCCTAGGGTACTACAACTACCATGAGAAAAGTAATCTTTCTACCACCAATTCCTTTATTGGATTGCCCGGTCACCTACTGAAAACATTTCAACAGAACAAGTACAGTGAGGCTCAGGGAGGTTACATGGGCTGGGGATTACTTACCCAAGCAATTTCAAATTTTCTCAGCCAGTTTCCCCATTGACTTTGCTTTTAGGAAGCAAGCAAGGAAGGTTGTAAATCATGATAATCTGACATTGGGATGCTGCAACTGTTGTAAATAGGAGCTGGTTGCTAAGCACCCAGATTGCACTCAAATCATCATGGGAATGGCTGGAACTTTGAGGAGTGGACAAAAGTACCATTCGATTAATGCTGTCATAACTGTCAAGTGGTTGTTAACCAAGGACTACCTGTATGTTATCGCTGGAGGGAAGAGCCGCTTCTCCATATACAGGTACATATAATGCTGCTGGGGAAGTGGGCATCAGATTTTTAAAGCATCTCTAGCTCCTGATTCTAAATTTACTATTTTCCTGTTTGGGGGGAGAAAAGCAGAAGATGCTAGTTAGACCAGGGGTCACCAACCTTTCGGACTTCAGGGACCACTAAATTCATAATTTTAAATCCCGCGGACCACTAATATGATTTTTTAAAAAAGATAAATAGTATTTAGTGCAATGTAAAAAATGCAAATAATTTTTCTGCGGACCACCAAAATTTTCTCACGGACTACCGGTTGGTGAACACTGATTTAGACAACTGCACTACAAAACTGTAGCTATGAACAGAACATTTCAAGAACCAGGAATGGACACTTTGCAAAATGAGCATACTCTAACTCTTTCATCTTGCAATCTGTATTATGAGGTTTTCATGACTATTGCAGATGCAGTTCTCTTAAATGCTTGGGCAAAGATCAACAAGGATTTTAAACAAGAATTTACATCTGATTTTCCTGCTAGCAGGGAAATTAGGTGATATGTTCTGCTTCAGGAAAGAAAAATTATATAGCTATATTCTACCAAGAAACTTCTGCACCACAAACTTTTCACCCAGCAAGGTCTATAAAATAATTTGTAGCAGACCTACTAGTGTTTTCCCCATTGTCATCCTTGTACTACTTGAGAACACTACATGGCTGAACAATAATGGAACACAAAAGTCCTGCCCCTATCAACCCTTATCTCTGATGTTTTTCTTACAATACATGTTGTACGCAGCTTCAGTGCTGCTACAGTGAAGGATTCCTATAACAGACTAGGTCTAGGACCTTGAAGTTTTCAGTTCCTTTCTCAAGGAAAAAAGCAATAAATGGCCTTGTCTATTAGTTCTAGCTATGCATTCATGAAAGATAAGTGTTGATTTATTTATATATTCCAAATAGTGCCACTTGAATGTTATAGTTTGCATTCTTCAGCTTTTATCTTTCTCTTTTCAGTCACTCAGAGAACATCTATAGATACAGAATAAAAATATTTAATAACTCAACATATACAAATGCTGAACTGATAAGTTTTAGTGATGTTCCCCTTAGGATCAGCAGCCAGAAGCAGAATACCATAAGAATTCCTGCCAATAGGAAGCTGTCCATTCCCTAGACTGCAGCATCTCAAAAAATAAACTGTGGTCTATTGTACACGACAGATCCATCAAAAGTAAATCAACTCACCTATCTGATAATGGCACCAACTGTGAACAGAACCATTTGTTGTGATAACTTCCTGGTTTGGAATATAGGTTCATTGTATGACAAATTATTTAGCTCTTTTCAAATTTCTATAGCTTGTAAGGTATTAGAATCCTGGTAGGTTTGTTACTACAGAGTCAACTCCCATAGCTGCTTTATTTATTAATTTGACTGAATAATAAATGTATCTGATATGCATTAGGATTTCTAGGTACACAGCATTAATTAGTGGATCTTTCTTTAAAAAGCTAGGTGCCTTGCTTGTAGTAGATGGGGAGGAAGTAAGACCCACAGCATCTCCATTCATCCTGTTCATGTGTCTCAGCACTAGCTGAGATAGCACGATAGGAAAACATTCACACCTCAAAACTTGTTCACTGCTGAAGCAGATGTTCCCTTGCCTGCTCTGGAATTTGAGAAGATAGAACTTCCATGTTTCCACACTTAGCAATTTAGCTCAATTTATAATTGTATTTATAACTGCTGTAAAAAGGTAGTGGTTTCCCGTCCATTTGTATCTTACTCTAGGGCAGTGATGACTAATCTTTTTGCCATCGCCTGCCAGGAGGGAGGGCGGGGAGGGGGTCGCACGCGCTTGTGTGTGCCCACATCCATAATTCTATGCACCCCGCCCCTGTGCACGCGACCCCCCCACCCCGCTCCCAGCACGCAATGGCCTGGCTCTAGAGAGGCTCTGGAGGCTGGGGACAGCAAAAAGCATCACTTCCTGTCCAACTAGAAGTTGGGAAACAGGACGTTTCTGGCCTCCGGAGGGCCTCTGGGGGGTGGGGAAGGCCATTTTCGCCCTCCCCAGACTCATAGAGAGACTCTGGAGCCAGGTGAGAGAGAAAAACAGGCCTTCCCCACCATCCCCCAGGCCCTCTGGAGGCAGGAAACAGCCTGTTTCCCTACTTCTGGTGGGCCCAGAAGGCCACAAAATGCACTGCCGGAGCTGAGCTCACGTGCCCACTGATATGGATCTAGGGGATGGTACTCGTCTTTGTTTCTTAGCCAAGGGAGCCAGAGTTGTCGGAAGACATTTCCATGCTCATGTGGCCAGCATGACTGTATGCCAAGGAGCATGGAACGCTAGAAAAACCATTGAAAGCCACTTCTTTGTATTTTTCTTTCTTTTATATTTTTCTTTTCCTTTCTTGCACTTTTAGCCTTCTCTTTGATTTCTTTTTTCTTCTTCTTAGTCTATATTAACTTGGGTTATTTACTATTTTAAAAACTTTATATGAAATGATATTAAAAAACCATAATAACCTAATACAATTACATTATTATAGTATGCCTAAACACTTAATTGTATGAAACGTAAAGTGGTACAGGAATTAAAGCACACATATGCTTGAGAATATCATGTTTCTGACTTGCAGGGATGAGGGAAGTTAGAAATGTTTATGTTTGTGTACAGTTTGGCTCATCATCTCCAAAAAGTCACGAGTAAAAACTGCATATCCTGCACTTCTCCTATTTTAGTACACTGCATCATATGTGAGACTTCCAGCAGTGAATATACATTCCTCCACCTTCCAGGCCTATGACAGTCATCATTTGCATCGCTAAAAGAGGCAAGAAACTTCTTAATTGATACATCTGATGCCCAGCTACTGTAGTCAATTTAGGAGCACAGGACTAACGCGTAAAAGAACAAAAGCTGTTCCAGAATTTCTCTACAGGACTCATTAATGACTCCCCTTTGGAATGCTATCAAAGAGCTCAGCTGTAACTTTCCAGTACATTATTGGCTGAAGCAGTAACATAATTATCTACTGTGACAAAAAACAATAGTATTCTCAGCTTCTAAAACTATGGATTTTGCCTGCAGCTACTTTTCTCACCTTCATGCATTTTCACAAGGATGATTTGTTCATACATTTCTTCCCTAACAAATAGGCCACTTAAAATATCTTTCAGTTGACATTGAAAGTTCATTCAGCAATGGGAGAATCCCATAGCTTCATGGATTTAAAAACCGGTGTCTCTAACACATAAATCACAAATACACACAGCCTAAACATAATTTTTCAGTAACCTCTGCGCACTAAAGCCTGCTCTGCTGTGACCCCTCTTTGCTCAAGGTAATTTTTTTTTTTGACATGTCAAATTGCTGAAAACTAGGCTATTGCTCTCATTTACTGATAACAAAATAGCAAGTGTACAAAAACCCACAAAAGAACACTTTTTAGGAAGGGAGGGCAATCCCCAATTTTTTAACATTCCCTATATGTTTTAAATATAGATACTCCTTGACTTATGGCTATAATTGAATCCAGAATTACGGTTGTAGATAATGCCAGTTGTTAAATGGGTCATCATGTGAATGACCTGATTTTCCGTGTGCGTGTGGTGGTCATTAAGCAAACCCAGCAGTCATTAAGCAAACCCACTGTTTGCAATGAGTATTTTTTTGTCAGCAAGTCCTGACAAAAATATATATATTGTAAATTGTGGTTCACATAACTGTGGGACACTGCAAACAGCTATAAATGCAGGCCAATTGCTGAGCACCCAAAATGCAATCAAGTGAATGTAGGGTGGGGCAGCCATAGGAATTTTTAATCTGGGTCATAAGTACTTTTGGGGGAGGGGGGGGAGAGAAGTTCATCCTAACTCTGAATGGTTGCTAAGTGACCAGTCATTAAGTAAGGAATACCTGTAAAGACATTTCCTGGTATTGTTATAGCTGTGTCCTAATTTAAGAGGGAAGCAAATTTTATGGCAATTGTTTACTGGTGGCACAAGGACTGCTGATACCACTTTGATTCAACCATGGGGAGAAGTCCTCCCACAGGGATCTAATTTTCAAAAGCTGGTAAATGATGCATATTTATTTTATTTATTTATTTATGTAATTTATATGCCGCCCTTCTCCCGAAGAACTCAGGGTCTTAGAAGAAACTTAGGAAGGTCAAAGGTAAGTGGAGATAATTTTTTCCCACATAAAAACTGTGCACGAAAGGAGAGAGGACTTAGCTCTATAAGTAGTTTTCTTCCAAGAAATGTTCAAAAGCAGAAATTTGTTAAGACTTCTGATACTATGAACCCTAATTTTATGTTTACCCAGAATATATGAATAAATAGAAGCCTAATCAAGGAAATTAAATACTAAGCAAGTGCTGTCAGGCCTGAAAGTTTTTATTGCTTGGAAATAGAGCAGATACATGTAGCAATATACAAGTAAAACAAAGCTGCCTTTGAACTGAACTCAGATCCTGGTGATTTACATGGACCTATCAATTTATTTGTTTGTTTATTAAATTTGCAAGGTTGCCCATCTATCTGATGAAACTTTGGGCAGTGAACACACTATATTAAAACACGCCTTTTGTTTTGGATTTACAGGATTATTAACATAAATTAGAGCTTCTCTCCTGACATTATTTGATAACTGGCCAGTAAGAAAAACAGCCCAACCCTCCTCACAGGATTGTTGTTGTGGGGGGAAATAGGAGGAGGCGGAAGATATGTTGGATCTGTTTATTGCCTTGAGTTATTCATAAAAATAATAAAGATGAGATACAAATAAAGGTATGAAAACTATTTCGGAGGATGTTATCATTTCAAGAATGAACAAGGAAAAAATAGTAATTTTCTAGACTTTTAGATTGTCTACATTTCTACAAGAATATAGCTATATCTTTATTGGATCATGCCCAGACCCCCTTTAAGGGCCGATCAGGCAGGAGATATACAGTACTTCCCTCCTGCCCCTGTTCCTTTGGAACAGTAGTTATAAACAAGCTACTCTTAGCCAATGGAAATACTGAGTGTTCAAGGCTAATAGACATGATAGACCTTACTACAAACGAGCCCAATCCCCTTTCAAAGTAATCCATGTCAGTAGCCATCACTATATATTGCAGTAATGTATTCCAGAGGTTCATTATTTGTTATGTGGTAAATTATTTTGTCTGTTTTGAACCTTCTTCCTGCCAGCTTCATTGGCAGGCCTAGTACTTGGAGATAGGGAAAAAAAATTCTTTGTCACTTTCTTAATTCGGTGCATGATTTTAGGCACCTCAATAATTTCTCCCCTAATTATCCCAAGCATAATTTAATTTTTTCCACACAAGAAAGATGTTCAAGTCCCCAATCTTTGATTCTACTGCTTAGTAATTTTTCCAAGCCTATTATGTCTTTTTTCAAGGACTGTAGTTTTAAGAATTGATTCACTCTAATAATAATTGATTGATTCTTATCTGAATTGATTCACTCTAATAATTATTGATTTGATTCACTTTAATAATTGATTCACTCTAATAATTGATTCAGTCTAATAACTGATTGATTCACTCTAATAATAATTGATTTGAATTGATTCACTCTAATAATTAAAATAATTATTAATAATTTTATCGTCATTGTATGTGTATACCCACAGTATACCCAATACAACGAAATTCACTTAACACCCAAAGACCAGGTCCAACACATATAACAATCCCCAAACACACCCCCATCTACCACAAATTCCCCACCCATAAACCATTCTGATGGAATGACAGGTAGTCCTCGACTTACAACAGTTTATTTAGTGAATGTTCAAAATTACATCACTGAAAAAAGTGATGTGATAAAGACACAGAACCATACGGTTTGCTGACATTTAGCGCCTCAGATCAGGACTAAGAGGAAAGAGTGCCATCTACTGATTCACCAGTTATTGCAGTCATCTTTTGGTTTTCATAAAAGTAAAAAATAACTGACAGTTAATATTGCACCTCTATAAACAAAAACATATTTTAGATGAGGATAAATGATTGAGAAAAATTACTTGCCACTAAAAACCCACATCCAAAATTTATTGATTTGTATTTATAATAAAGATAGCAGCACATCATAGAAGTTTTTAAGTAAAGAGAGCATCCATGTACTGTATACTTAATTGAACATTTGGCTTGTTTGCTTTTTAAACTACCGTAATAAGACATATAGAATCATAGGACTGAAAAGGATTTTGGAGATCTCCTTGGCATTTATTTTATTAAAATAACATAGTGAAGATTATACAAAATTTTGTTGCAATGAACTAGGTTAGCCATTCCTACCACAATATCAAAACAAAGAAACAAAGGTTTTCAATCTCTCCTTCATAACTGTATCAGAGAATAGAAAGTCCAAAAGTCAGACTACAACATACAGTGTTATATGTAAAGTACAAACCAGGCAGGCCAGAAAATCTGTTACTTCCTATTTACCGATACATTAGAGAAACCTTCACATGGAAACAAAAATGTGAAAATATACTAATTCCACAATTTGGAGCATGTTACAAATAAAAATAAGGTCAATTACTCTTATCAAGATGTTTGAAGAGTTCCAGTTTGGTGTGGTGGTGAAGATGCTGACCCAGAAACCAGGAGACTTGAGGCATGAAAGATGGTTGGGGACTCTGGGCCAGTCACTCTCTCTTAGCCAAAGCCACTCACAGGATTGAGGGGAAAATAAGAGGAGTATTAGGTGCTTTCTACACCTTCAGTTATTTATAGCAAAGGCAGGATAAAAATATAATAACAGAAATGTCTACTTCAAAATTCATGCATGATAAAAAGAATTCATGGTGACTTAAACATAGAAAGCCAGACAAAATTGAAACCCTCGAGTTTCAACCTCCAGCAACTACCCGGACACACTCGTACAAATACAAACAGTCCTCGACTTACAACAGTTCATTTAATGATCGTTGAAACTTACAATGGCATTGAAAAAAGTGACTTATGACCATTTTTCATAGTTACCACCTTTGTAGAATCTCCATGATCATGTGATCAAAATTCAGATGCTTAGCAACTGGCTCATACTTATGACCATCCCTGTGTCCCAAGGTCATGCAATCCCCTTTTGCAACTTTTTGACGAGCAAAATCAATGGGGGGGGAAACCAGATTCACTTAACAACCAGGTTGCTAACTTATCAATTGTAGTGATTCACTTAACAACTGTGGTAAGAAAGGTCGTAAAAGATGGGGGGAAACTCACTTAACAAATGTTTCACTTAACCACAGAAATGTTGGGCTCCGTTGTGGTCGTAAGTAGAGAACTACCTGTATCAGATACTTTCAATGCCTTTAGTTATTTATAGCAAAATAACTAAAAACCAGAAAAAAAAAATAGCAGAAATTTCTACTTCAACATACACGGGTGATGAAAAGTGAATTAATTCATGGTGACTTCAAGCCCTTCATGGCATGGGCCCAGGGTACTTGCAGGACCACCTCCTACCGGCCTCCCACCGACCAGTGCGCTCACATAGGGCTGCCCTCCTCCGGGTGCCCTCGGCCAGACAATGTCGGCTGGCAACCCCCAGGATGAGGGCTTTCTCTGTGGCCGCACCGACCCTCTGGAATGGGTTACCCACCGGGCTCCGGATGGCCCCTGACCTCCTCACTTTCCGTGCCGAGCTGAAGACGTGGCTTTTTCAGCAAATTCCCTGATCTGTTGCGAGACTTTTTAATCATTTGGGGATTTTTAAATTGATTAATTTTAGTAAAGTGGATAAAAGAAAGGAATCATACAGAGTCAGATACATGAGCTCTAAAGGACCCTCTCTATTCACATTATTATAAGGGGAAGATGTGCTTAGATACATGAGAGACCCTCTCTATTCACATTATTATAAGAGAGAAAAGTGCTTGCTTGGAGATTACATTAAAAGCAGCTAAACCCCATTAAGTGGCAATATATCTTCTGATGAGACCTAGATGTCACGGAAGGACAGCCATATGGAAAACATCTGAGTGACCTCACTGTGAATGACACAAAGACATATATGTTAGAAAGAGTTACTTAATCCAATAAATTTACCCAAGGACAGCAGTAAATTTCCCATTAGCAACCACAGCACTTAAGAAAGGTTGTCTAGCTAAAGATAATCTTATAAACTAAAAATAATGGTTTACTAATGAGGAAATGTGTCAATTATCATATGACAGGTGTGTGTTAGCCATATATGGAGAACCTCGAGTTTCGACCTCCAGCGACTACACACCCATGCAACTACATGCAATTGCAGCAGAAGGGGAATAGCTCCTAAATGTTCCCTCCTTCGCGAGTGGATCGTGGTGCCCAGTCTAGCTAGCGTATAGTCAGCCCTAACCCCAACCCGGCCCGACGCTGCTTAGCTTCCGACTCCAGAGAAGCCCGCAGCAAAAGCAACCAACATCCGCCCTTATAAGCAACAGCCCGGCCCTCCGCATCATTCCATATGAGGGGAACGCAACGAATCGATGCCTCGATGCGCCCTCACCCACACTACACGTGGAATCTTCCGCTCCGACCGCTTTTCCGAAAAAACCCGATCGTGTGACGTACAGGCACATTAAAAAAAAAAATTAATTACAACTCGGGAAGGGGAGGGCGCGTGCGTGCGTGCTCGCTCGCTTATGGCGCGAGTGACGGAAGTGACGTTTGTCTAAACAAAAAAAAAACAAAAACCACCAACTCGGTCGAAAACTCCGAGGCGATATTTAAAAAGGGACGACGGCAAGAGAGGCCCGCGGGCCGGAAGTGAGGGGAGGGGCGTCGCGAGCAACTTTTTTCGTCAGCTGGCGAGGAGCGAGTCTGGAGAGAGAGAGAGAGAGAGAGGGAGCGAGCGAGCGAGAGGCTAGAGAGACACGAGAGGAGAGAGGGGAGGGGCGCTCCTCGCCGTCCGAGCGCCTTCTCAAGGGGGGAAAAGAACCGTTGGAGAGCCCGTCATGGATTTCCGCGAAGTCCTTTTGAAGGCCTCGGAACAGCAGGGATCGAGCGCCATGTCGGTAAGAAGGAAAGACGGGGGGGAAAGGGAAAGGGGGGGGAGGACGCGGTGGGCTGGGATTGACGTGGATGCCAGCTGTTGCCCAACTCTTCCTTTCCGGACGCTTCGCCCGAGTAAGCTAACCCTGGATCCGGAGTATTTGAAAAGAGGGATTCGCCATCCCTCTCTCTCTCTCTCTCTCTCTCTCACTGTGGAAGCATCCGCCCAGGCTTTGCAGCAGGATCGCAGACCTGACCGTCCTCTCCTCCTGTCCTTTCAGCTTGGCAGCCTGTTTAGCGAGGGGTCGGCGAGAAATAATAGCCAGAAGATCTTCTCCCCCCCCCCGGGATCTCGAGATCCTGAGAGAGAGAGAGAGAGACCTAGAACCAGCGAGGGCTGTTTTCAACCCCTGGAAAGGTGGTTTAAGGGTGTCAAAGTGAAGTGAAAACTAACTTCTCCTGGTTATGTACATATTATACATAATACATGTACATATTTGGGGGGGGGGTTTGACTTCAGAAATACATCTGAAAGGGAGGGAGAGGAAGGAAAGGAAAGGAAGGAAGGAAAAGAAAGAAAAAGAAAGAAGAGAAAGAAAGAAAAAGAAAGAAAGAAAGAAAAAGAAAGAAAGAAAGAAAGAAAGAAAGCCTTAGTCGCAAGAGAGCTGTTGGTTGCATTTATTTTTCTGCCTTCGTTGCGTTTGAGCTATGAGTGTTCAATGCAGGCTATTTCGGTACTCTTTTGAGTTAAATATATGGTATCCAGTTGTACTAAACAGAGTAAGTAATGAGTAGTAATCGGGCAGACACATTCTTCCAAACTTTACTTGCCTTTGTATTCATGTACACGTGTACTGTATTTCACATAACTGACTAACAGCCCTAACATTTCAGAAATTCTAGCATACGGTAATCAAGTTGGGATGCTGTTTTATTATTTGGCTTAAGGATATATGGTTACGCTATGGAATTTGATAGCATTCAGGGCACAAACCAGCAGTAGAATATGATGAGTCCTTTCCTTGAAAAAACAGGATAAAATGGATGGAACATACTCATCTTCAGCTAGAAATCTTTAGTGGTTTTGTTGAAGTGTTCTGAGAAAGGCTGTGCCTGGAGTGCAGTTGAGATTTCCTATTTTATGACTAAAATTCAGTTGTTTTAAGTTCACGGTTAATCAGCTGTATGTGCAGGTAGACCTCGACTTACCACCACAATTCAGCCCCAAATTTCTGTTGCTAAGTGAGACATTTGTTAAGTGAGCTTTGGCCCATTTTGTGACCTTTTTTGCAATTATTTAGTGAATCACTACAGTTGTTAATAGCAATAGCATTTAGACTTACGTACCGCTTTACAGCCCTTGCTAAGGACTTAAAGAGTCAGCATATTGTCCCCAACAATCTGGGGCCTCATTTTACTGATTTGGGAAGGATGGAAGGCTGAGTCAACCGTGAGCGGGTAAGATTCGAACTCCTGGCAATCAGCAGAATTCGCCTACAATACTGCATTCTAACCACTGAGCCATCACGGCTCAGTAATTCAGTTGTTAAATGAATATGGTTTCCCATTGATAGTTCTCATTAGAAGGTTGCAAAAAGTGATCTCATGATTCTGGGACACTGCAATCGTCATAAATGTTGGTTGCCAAGTGTCTGAGTTTTGATCATGTGACCATGGGGATGCGGCAACAATCGTAAGTGTGAAAAATGGTCATAAGTCATTTTTTTCAGTGCCATTGTAACTTCAAACGATCATTAAACAAACTCTTGAGAATCGAGGACTACCTGTATTAAAGTGTTTTATGGGGGAAGCATTGAATGAGATGAAGAACACACTTCATTCTAAAATAGCATAGCTTGTAACTCCTCCGTTTCAATGTCTTTAATGGAAAGGTATTTAAACAATGCTGTTATTGTTCATTCCTTGTTTTCTAAGCTTTGCCTTTGCTGTTTTTCTGTTTTTCTTGCTTGTTTCTCAAGACACTTGGCCAAATTTGAATACTTCCTGCAAAGTAGCAAGTCATATTATAAATTTGCATATTGTTGGAATCTAACCTTATTAAACTTACTATACTTAGAACCACCAAGAGGCTTGATAATAGGGCAACTTGAAGAATATATTGTAATATCCTCTAAGAGCAGAAGGAGAGATCCATGTTAAAAGAAGCAGAATTTACCTCAGAAGCCCTGTCCCCAGTCTCCTTGTAAATATCTGAGATCCCTATCTTTCCAGTATCAGAGCTCCTTTGGTACCATGTTTCTCCAAAAAGACGACCCACCTTGAAAAGAAGCCCTATCACATTTTTGAGCGCATGCAATCAAATTAAGCCCCATCACAAAATTAGCCCTAATTAAGACCCTGCTCACCCTAGTGCAGGGGGTGGGGCGAGGCACATAGGTAAAAAAAAAAAGCTAGGGTGGGGATGGGGTGGAGCTGCCCTACTTACCAGGCCTTGCACACCCCCACACCTGCCTTGCCTTCTTCTGCAGCCACTTGTCACCACTCACAAGCATCGCCCCGGCCTCCGTTTTGCCTTTAGATGCCTGCCGGAAGGCATCTAAAGGCAAAACGGAGGCCGGAGCGATGCGTGTCAGTGGCAACAAGCAGCCGCAGCAGAAGAAGAGGGTCAGCATTGGGCTCCTGCTGGGCGGGGCTGTCGGTGCCACCGCCGCAAGGTGAGCCAATAATTAGAACCCTCCAAAAAGAAGGCCTAGCCGTTTTTTCAGGGGTCAAAAGAAAATAAGACCCGGCCTTCTTTTGGGAGAAACACGGGTAGAAGCAAGTTTAGAAAAGGAATTGTGCCTATGTGGCATAGGGCCAGGATACTTGAGGGACCACCTGTCTCCCATGGCTTCTGCGCAGCTGGTAAGTGCCTGCACAGCTAGCATACTCTCTGGTATTTTTCTGTTAAAGAATATCATTTTCCTGTCATCTAAGGAGACTCTTTTTCCCAATTGCCCACATGAGTCCAGTAAGCCTTTGGATACAGCAATTGGTCAAAAGATTTCTTCATGGAAGCCAGCATAATCAGCTAATGTTTTAAATGGTTTCAATGCAAGTGAATGTGTTATGGGCACAGGTCGTAAAGTGTAAAGTTACGCTGGATGCCAGAAAAGATCCTTACAATCTGGTTTTCAAGCTCCATGGTCCATTTCCATGGTGTTTGCTTTACAACAAAAGTCATAAAATCCGGTGCAGTTATGTGATGATCCACTTAATGACAGGCATAACATATGACCGTAATTCCTAGCTGAATTACAGTAAAAAATTAAGGACTATTTGTAAATATGCTTGTCCATTCCTATATTTAAAATATGTATTGTATTTCGCTACAATGCTTTTTTTCCTTTGACTGCTAATTATTTGGGATTAAGGAAGTAAAATTAAGTTATAGGAAGAACCTAAATAGCCTCTTACCATTTTTGAAGATTTTCTGTTGGAGGTTTTAAAGAATGGGACGTAATCCTGGCAATGAGCCAACAAATAGGATGGAGATAAGATTGTTGCCTTCCTTTTCTACCTAGATTAGCAAACTATTCATTTAGAATAGCTGAAGTAGTAGTCTAAATACCAGTATTTTACAAGTTGAGAGCATATTACAGGGCTTTGGATCCTGATTTTTTTCTTCCCATATGATTTCTGATTCTCTGTTAATTTTATAGCTCTAGCAATTGGGGAATAGAAGGATTGTGTTCCTGCAGAAGTGTCCTGATAAAGGGATTGATGAGGTCTTTTCCCTGGTGGAGACACGCTATTTTTTAACCCTGGAATACTATCCTGGAGCAAATTATTGCAACATAAAGGAACTTCAAATACTAGACTGTGAAAATTTGTGAATTTTCTGCTTCTTAAAATGTGATCTAGCATTCAAAATTTTTTGTTGAAGCTATTGTTGTGGAGAACAAATGAGATACTTTAGGCTCAACCCAATGCATATAGGGATTCTGTAAAACAGCAGGAGACAACCTGGTGGTCTTTCAAATAATTTGAAGTTTGAAGTTCTTTATGTCTGCCATTGATCACACAGTTCAAAACATGTGAAGGTCATAAAGTTATTTTCCTCTGCCAGACAGGAATCCAAGAATTCCATTTGTCTAGTTTTCTTATAGTATATCAAAGTGAAATCATTTTGCTGGACCGTTAAAAGGAATTGGAAGCCTATCTTTTTGGTAGCCTATCTATCTACAAGTCCTTTTGTATTGGTCTTCTTTGACTATATAGTCCAGGTACTTGCTCCATTACATGTCTTGAGAAAGAAGAGTTTTGCTGGAGCCTTTAAAATGCTGCCTCTCAGTAGAATGGATTATGCCTAAGGTGTATTTGCTTTCTATGAATAAAATATATTAGGAAGAAAAATATATTCTAAGAACTATACCCCATATTCTACTTGTAATTCTACAACAAAGTTGCTGAAAGTTGCTATATAGAAAATATAACTTTCTCAGTTTGATCAGTTGTTTTCATGTTATGTTCTTGTTGACAATGAAGTTACCAATTTTCTCCAAAATTCAATGAATGGCTTTAAGTAAATAATTAACATAGTAAATATTGTGTATTATAAAAATAAGCAAATGTACATTTCAGATTTTTATAACTCCTACCATATTTAGCCGTTGGCCAATTTGGGCCAAGGGTTAATAAAACAAATATATTTAGTTAGAATATTTATGTACTACTTTTCAGCAAAAGCTCCAAACGTCTGAACAGCACCGGATTGCCTACCTTTACTATCTTAGCATCATAAATATAATGTACTTTAATATATTCATTTTATTCAAATTTTCAAATAATCTCAGAACTATCCATATACCAAACAAAACCATTATTATATATGATCATCAGTTTGTATGGAATAATATAAGAGAAAGTTCCTATAGATACGATCAAGTAATATCTTTTTACATTTTGAACAATTCATTTGTAACTCTGTATTAATAAAATGCCCTTAGAAGGATTGAGAATTTAGCCCCTCCTGCAAGTTTAAAATAGAGCACACAGTCTTTCTGTCTTGGAATTTCAGCATATGTTTAAATAAAATAATATGGGTTGATGGGGAAAAATAAATACAATAAAAATGTAATTAAATCTTATTCCAAAATTACTCATAAAGAAGGCTCCACATCAAATATAATGTGAACTTTAATGTGAGCTTTAATGTTGATTTTGGATGTTGCACTCTTCTTACAGGATTGCAATGCTGGTGGATAGTTTCTTTCCAAATACCAGACAGCATTGGGCAGGTTCTTCAGCGGAAGGAAACTCCTATCATAGCTGTGGGAACCATCTCATTAATTTTATAATCATGAATAGAGTTTTATAAAATGCATGTGTTATATTGCAAGCCAATTTGAAACACTTAAGAAATAAGAGTTTGAATTGTTCAGCTTTCTAAGAAAGATGTGTTAGATGACATTTATAGTTGACAATTTATATAATAAACAAAACCAATTATAGTATTGCATCATGTGTCACTAAAATTGTTGGCCTATTAGTTCATTTCTCCTGGGAAAAGCTTCTAACAATTAATTAGCTGTTTTTAAACTGAAATAGTAGGCTTGTTCTGCTTGACTGATAGATCATAATAATAGTTCAGCTATTACTGCAGCTATCTCAGGATTTAATATACATGGGTGTATTAAGTATATTTAAAATTACTTCTTATTATATAGTAATCATACACAGCTTACCAGTAGAAATCCTGAAATAAGGGCATATATATTCATGCACAAACACATTGTAGCTTAATATGTACTGATTATTTTGAATATGAAGTCTGGTCAGCCGGGATTGAGAGCTTTCTTCATTGTATTGTTGAATGATTTATGATAGATCTGAAACCAGGTGCTATTTTCACTCTTAGTATAGGGAGGATGAGATTTTAAAATATTTCTGCGATGCTTATAAGAAAAGGAATTAATGCTAATTTTACATTGTTAAATTATTTCTGAACCTATTTTTAGGGCATGTAGTGTCATTCAGCTCTTTAAACCATTTCTAAAGGCGTTTGGAATTTTTGCTCATTTTATCTCTGTGTTGGTACTTTGTAATAAAAGCAGTATATAATTTCCACGTTTCTGCAACATTTAGCTATATAGATGGCATCCAGTGTTATTGGAAAAGCAAGAATCAGTGTTTCCACTTGTAAAAAACTATCTAGAAAACCCAATCAATACGTTTTCCACTAAAGATTTCTGGATATTGTTGTGTTCCGCCGGCAGCCTGCGGAGCTGGCAGCAGAGTCAGACAGTGAAGAGGCTGGGGAGGAACATGGGCCAGTCTGGGGAAGGCTCGGACAAGGGCTCTGCGTCTGAGGCAGAGATGGGGCCAGGGCCATCTGGGAGTTATGTGTTGCCTCCGGAGCCTCCAGAGTCGGACATCAGTGAGGCAGAGGAACAGGGTGAGCCTGTTCCCAGCGCGTGCATGCGCAGAGCTGCCAGAAGGCAAGAATAGTTAAGACAAAAGGGGTGACTCAGGAGTAAGGCTTGGAGATGATTGGCCCCTCCCATAAGACATAAAAGAGGAGCAAAGGCACATGAGCCTTTGCAGGAAGCAACTTTGTTCATTCTGGAAATTCTGAAGCTCCGTTTTGACTCTGTGCTCCGTGTGGCCTTACAAAGCTAATTGCAAATTAGATCTTTGGTAGCGTGTCAAGGGAGATAAAGGTGGATGATTATCAGCCTTATCCCGAAGGACTGTTCTTCTTGCTCACACAGCAAATACTGTTTGAGTTGCCAAACATCCCTCAACTCTCTCACACACTGACAGGATGCTAGCCAGATTAATACTGATGGATGCTGGTAGGCAGAGACAGATTCCCCCCCCCTTATTTTCCTCCTCAGTTCAGATGAATCTGTTCCTTCTACTGTAACACCAGTTAAAGAGAAAAGAGGCAAAAAACGCAGAAAAAGATTTACAGATGTGATTAGGAAAACACAAGTAAGGGAAGCTGTACACAAGTATCATCAAACTCACCCCCAAGTCAGTAGACAGGCTGTAAAAAGTATACATCTAATACCACTATGTTAATCAGCCACAAATGAGATCAATGCCTTGGACTAATAAGTATTTGTCTGGTTTTAAATATGAACCTCAGATTGATTACTCCAGGGACAAAGTTGTTGACCCCGGTTACCCTGTGCCTGGTGCCATGCTCTAAAGTGGCAGGATGAGAGTCCTGGGATGTGCTGCAGTGGCAGTAAAGTCCACCTCCCTCCCCTTCAGCCCTACCCTGAACCTTCTCACCAGCCTTCTCACCAGCATCAAATGGCAAAGCACTTTCTTTCTGCTGTCCGGAAGTACAATGGATGCTTCCAGATGACGTCTTTTGGAGCCAGAGAGATGAAGGAGGGAAATTTTATGGCAACATTCAAAGTGCGGGGCAGGTCTACCACAGGATAAAGGAGTATCATGGTGGGGTCTCAGCAGCAGCCTTCATTTCTCCAGATATACTTTGTTGGTGATGATGACAATGAGAGGGACAACCATTGTGGAATCTACCCAGGTGTTAATCCACAACTGGTTAGCCAACTGCAGAAGTTGCTGCATGAACACAAGAAGTATATTCTGGAATTCAAGACTGCTGTTGATTCTGTTCCTAAGGGCCACAAGGACTGCCAAGCGGTGATTAACGTCAATAGGAAGCCTTCTGGAGAGCACCGAGGCCGTTTCAATGCCCCCACGACTACAGAAATGGCTGTTCTCATTGTTAGCCAGGATTTTAAGAAGAGAGATATAATTCTCCACAGCAGAGACAAGTGAGATGCACCGTGCCTATGACGCTCTCCAGTACTGTCTGATGTTCTGCTGTGGAGAAGATGGCTATTACATCAATATACCTCAGTGCGACCCAAACACCAAGGTTCCTCTCAAGAAGACTGTGTCTGCTGCTGCCTTTTACAGCTACAGGATAATGGAGCGTGATGGCGAAGAATGCTACCTACTGCTGTTCCGCAACCTATCAATCAATTTCTGGTTGACATGTATGTGAAAATTGAGAGTGAAAGACTCAATTGGATTCGTAGAAACCAAAAAAACCTGAGAAGTGAGGGGGAGTATGTGTACCTGAAGGATGCCATGACAAGAACTGACAGCCACTTATCACAGCTTGGCAAGATGATTGTGTTGCCATCTTCTTTCACTGGAGAACCCCGCTACATGCAAGAGCGAATTCAAGATGCGATGACGTTTGTGCGCCATTTCGGACAACTGGATCTGTTCATTACATTTACCTGCAATCCGAAATGGCCAGAAATCATACAGATCTTGAAACACAGACAAAAATTTCACGATAGACATGACATAGTAGCAAGGATTTTTCACATGAAAGTAAAACATATCATGAAGCTCCTCACTAAAGGTTGCATCTTTGGAAATAACAGATGTCACGTGTACTCCGTGGAATGGCAGAAACATGGACTCCCCCACCAATATTCTTCTGTGGCTAGAAGAGAAGAGAAGACCAGAGTCCATTGACAAAGTTATAAGTGCTGAGATACCTGATCCTGACCTAGACCTAGCCTTCCATGACATTATCAAGACGACAATGATCCATGGCCCATGTGGACCCCTCAACAGGAACTCACCCTGCATGGTGGATGGCACCTGCAGCAAGAAGTACCCCCGGCCTTTTTGAAGGAAGCTCAAATCGGAGAGGACGGCTATCCTCAGTATCGCAGGCGGTCCCTGGCAGACAGTGGCTTCACTGCCAACATCACTGGACTTGATCTTGACAATTGCTGGGTGGTGCCATACAACCCCGTCCTGTCTCGCACCTTCTTGGCTCATATAAATGTTGAGTACTGCAATTCAGTTAAATCCATAAAATACATCTGCAAGTATATTAACAAAGGGTCTGACCAAGCAGCGTTCACCATTGAAGAAGTGGATGAGGTGACGAGGTACGAGGCAGGACTTTGAAGCAGCCTGGCGCATTCTCTGCTTCCCTATTCATGAAAGGTTTCCTCCTGTTATGCACCTTGCCATAAATCTCGAAAACGGCCAGTGAGTTTATTTTACTGAGGACAATGTTGTTGAGAGGATCAATAAACCTCCAAAAACAACACTTCTGGCCTTTTTTGAGCTGTGCAAAGTTGATGCTTTCACAAGGACCCTTTTATATTGCGAAGTTCCAACTTACTACATATGGAAAGGCAACCAGTTCTGCAGGAGGAAACAAGGGAAGCCTGTACCAGGTTATCCGGGGGTGAAGAAAGAGCAGGTTTTGGGTAGAATGTACACCATCCATCCCGATAATGCTGAGTGCTACTACCTATGCCTCCTCTTGCACGAGATCCGTGGCCCAATGTCATTTACTGCCCTAAAAACTGTGGCAGGGGTACTTCAACCGACATTTCAAGCAGTGTGCAGTGCACTTGGCTTGCTGGAGGATGATGCTCACTGGGACAGCACTCTGGAAGAAGCCTCCATCTCTGACTTTCCTAACAAACTCTGTCAGCTGTTTGCCATCATGTTGGTTTTCTGCCAAGTTGCAGACCCCCTAAAATTGTGGGAGAAATACAGAGACAGTCTTGCGGAAGATGTTAGAAGGCTAATGGAGAGAGAGTGTGGAGATGCCCAACTGGTCCTCCAAATTGTTTACAACCAATGCCTTATTCTTCATGAGGATATTGTCACATCCATGTCGGGTAAAACACTCCTACAGTTTGGATTTCCACTACCTTCATGAGAGCAAGGAGCCACTATCAGCAACCATCAATACCTGAGTGAATTGTCTTATAATACCATTCAGCTGACAGAAGCAGTTGCTGTGAATGTTCGAAAATTAAATCAAGAACAGAGGAAAGCCTATGATGAAATCATGCACAGTATTGCTTCTGATGCTGGGCAGTTGTTCTTTCATGATGCTCCTTTTGGCACTGGCAAAACGTTCTTGATCAATCTCTTGCTGGCCAAAATTAGAAGCAGAAAGAATATCGCCCTAGCCGTTGCTTTCTTGCCTCGACGGAGGCAAGACGTCTCACTCTGCCTTCAAGTTACCTCTCAACCTGAATCATTCTGAGTCTGCACTTTGTAACATCTCTAAGCAGAGTGACATGGCTCAGGTGCTTTGAGAAGCCAAACTTATCATGTTGGATGAGTGCACCAAGATTCACAAAGGAGGTCTTGAGGCTGTAAAAAGGACACTAAAGAACATTAGGGGCAGCAACTGTCTTATGAGTTAACAATGCTTTTGGCTGGTGACTTCAGTCAGATTTTGCCCGTTGTGCCACGAGGGACACATGCAGATGAAATCAACACCTGTCTCAAGTCATCCATCTTATGTCCTAAAGTCCAAGTCCTGACCTTGACAGTTAACATGTGTGTCCACCTTCAACGTGATTTGAGGGCAGAAGAGTTTTATAAATTATTACTTAATATTGGTGATGGCAAGCTTTTGGAAGAGGAGGGAAGAATAACTATCCCAAGTAACCTTTGCGATGTGACAGTTCTGATCAGCTTGACTGACAAAATATACTCCAACATTCATCAGGCTGGAGTGGATTGCGGTTCATGACTGAGGGAAAGAGCTATTCTCACTCCAACAAATGACTCAGCCAACAGCATCAACAACTTTCTGCTGGAAAAGTTCTCCACCGAGCATATGAAGTATGAATCCGTGGACTCAGTAATGGAGATCGGGAATGCTGTACATTACCCTGTGGAGTTCTTGCATTTTCTCAACCCACCAGGATTACCACTCCATGTCCTCTACCTCAAAGTTGGCACTCCAATCATGCTGTTATGCAATCTAACCCCTCCGAAACTGTGCAATGGCACCAGACTTCAGGTGAAGACACTGTACAAACACATAATCGAAGCCACGATTTTCACATACGTCAATCAGGGAGAAACCGTTTTCATACCCCAAATTCCTCTGATCCCATCAGACTACCACTTTGAGTTCAAACGTCTACAATTTTCCATTAAGGTTTGCTACTCCATCACCATCAATAAGGCACAGGGACAGACTTTGAAAGTAGCTGGTGTGCATCTGACGAGTGACTGTTTCTCCCATGTTCATGCCAGTTCTACGTGGCATGCTCCAAAGTCAGTTCACCTGACAACCTGGTCATCCTCCAGCCAGACAGCAAAACCAGGAATGTTGTTTACAGGGAGGTCCTGAGCAATTCGTCTGAGGGACGAATTGAAAATCTATGCTATGCAATTTATTAGCCTGGCTACATAGACAAAACAGCCACGTTTGCTGCTGGGATTAAAGGTTTTAAACCCATCTATTTCATTGTTGTTACACTTACAATAATGTCTTCATCTGTAACATAAACTTACTTTACCATCTCTAACCAAATAATATAGTCACTTTTTTAACTACTCATTAATTTTCAAGCTTTAGGTGTAAATTTATCAAGCCTTATCACATAGTTTCGTAGTGAAGCACGGGTATCCAGCTAGTGTTTTATATAATCTTTAATTGTTCTACTCTAATGTTAGTAAAATATTATTTAGCACCATAGTATTTTTTAAGTCAGAAGCAGTTGTCCCCCCCCCCCAATAAGGGGAGGGGTAACTAAAATATCATATTTTGAACTGGAGCATAGAAAAGCTTACATTTTATAGCCTTTCACTAGCAGAAATAGTACCTGTGCAAAAGTTTTCTTATTTGATTTGATATTTTATCCCCAAATCTCTCTTTTTTTTTCATTTGAACGTTTAGAAGAATCTCTTTGAAAGAGTAGTGATTCTTTTCTCAATGTATTTGATCCTTTTAAGGGAACTTTTTCATGGTAAGATCCCAAACCCTGTAGAAAGGAACTCACTTGTATTAATTACAGTCCAATAGAAATGATGTCCCTATTTATTTGTCATTTTATGTTACGAGTCTTTTTGGTTTACCTTAGTACTTTGTCTTTGAAAATCTCTTAGATTCCATATAAAGAAGATGAGATACAGGGCTGAATTTAAATTTTCTTCTTTTAGTCTATACATTGCATTTGTTTTGATTTTTTAGTTAATAAATTCTTATTCTAATGCATGAGGAAATTTTTGCATACTAATAATCCACTTGGACATAGCTGAAAACAGTTGCACAATGAGTTCATATTTGTTTCTCATCTTTGTGAAACTTTTGTTTCATTGCAGAAGAGATACAGTTTGGCGGTTGGCCCTCCCAAAAAGGATCCAAAAGTTAAAGGTGTTCAGTCAGCAGCTGTGCGAGCCTTTCTGAAAAGGCAAGAAGAGGAACAGAAGAAAAAGGGTATCATTAAGTATTTTTCTTTCTATAAAGACTATTATTAGTTATTCTTGAAAAAGCTTTTTTTTCTGCCTTCCTTTTGAAAATCATTGTCATGCTTTCCTTACTTTTACATATTCGGTGTCATCTTGACACAGACAAAAGCAGTAACAAAACTGACTTTTTTTTAATTGTTTTGAAGGAAAGGACAGAAAATCCCTTCCTCTAAACATTTGGTGTCTGTAAGGAATTCTTATTTTAGCTTCGCAGACATTTTGCAGTTAGTTGCTAGAATATAAGGGATAATGAAAACAGCTTGGTCAGCAAAACCCTCAGGAATGGTTGCTCTGATGAAATTCCAAATGTAGTCTGGGAAGAAGGTGACCGTAAAGAAAAAAGGAACCTGTGGGTAGCAATTGCTATGTGAAAATGATGATGATTATGTTAAAACATACACAATTTGCTGAATATAGGGAACGAAGGTGGGTTGGTCTTTTGGGTGGTCCTAGGTTATGATTTATGGGGCTTAAGAGCAAGTAAAGTTATAAGCATATATTGTTTAAGGTTGGGCCTTTGCCCAGGCCTAGTGGAAGTGATCCCCCTGTGTCCTTCTGTGCAGAATAAAGTCTTTTGCAATCTCCACCTGGTGTGTTTTCATTGGGCGTTGCACTCCAGGCAGGAGCAGTTTTCTGGGATAACAATTTTAGTTTTATATCTATATACAAGCAATTAGAAGTAAGTTTTAATATTATACAGTTAAAAGCAAAAGCAAATACAGTTTAAAAAAATAATAGTGTACTGATGTTCTTTTGCCATCTTACAAAATGCTACAAGTAGTTCTTGACTTAACAATCACAATTGGGTCTGGAATCTTGGTTGTTGAGCAAAGCAAGATAGCCTATCACCACTTCACTCAACAATCACAATCTCCTAGCTATGGTCGTTAAGCAGATGGAGTCCTAGCTAAGGAGTGGGGGAACTGTCTGGCCCCCAAAACCAAAACTCATAGTGATTCTTCCAAGTATATTTCATTATTGTTTCACACATCCTGACAGAATCTTGCAAAACGAAAGCACTCTTCTATCTACACACGCATATACTCAAAGAACTATTAGGGAGGGGCTGTCTTCACCCTCCTTCTCTCACACCAACTATATGAACTGAACTATTTCTTGTTCTTGGAAGGTACTTCCTCTCTCCTGGGAATCCTAACCAATACAATCCACCACAGTGGGGGAGGCCCTGGGTGACCACGTGTGAGTTAAGGGGGGGTACCCCAGTGCAATGCAAAGCTTACGTTTGCCTGCCATGCAGCACTGAAATAGAGGCCTGGGGCCTTTGGCAGCCTCAGACCCCCCTGCCATCACCCTCAGAACCCTTTGTGAGGTAAGTAACAAAGTATTGGAGAATGTACAAGGTGGTTTTGGGAGAGTAGGCCTGGTGCTGCTTTGAATAGGCCGCATACACCTCTCAGCAGCTGGAGAAAACAGCTGAAGGTGGGCAGTGCCCTGCAGATCATGGGGAATGCTGGGCTTCAGGGAATTGCACCATTTTCCAAGTCTTGTACACCTTGGAGAAGCACGTCAGTAGAAGCAAAAGTGTTAAGCTCGATATCAAGGCCTGCTGGCAGCTGGCTAAGACTCCTGAAGAGCCAGGCCTCTACTTCAGGCTCAGCCTTGGCACTACTGCCAAGTACTGTGCAGGTTGGCCTACACCCACGAGGGAAATGGGTGGGGAGAGTGGCAGCACCACACGGTCATAAGTGTATAGCAGGTGGGCTGCCGAGCATCTGAATTTTGATCATGTGACTGCAGAAGCATTACAATGGCTGTAACTTTGGGCATGAGTCATAAGTCCTTTTGTTCAGCGCCATTGCAATTTTGAACAGTTGCTGAAGTAATGGTCGTAGGTCAAGAACTGCTTGTGCTTGCTCAGAGCAGCAGGTCCTCCCATATCTTAACAGAGAACTATTCCTTAATGGTCCTCTTAGTTTAGAAGTAGAGTGAGACACTCATGCTTAATTGAAACCTATGCCTCTTGGACATGATGTACAGGTTTTTTTGGTACCAGCCCTCTTACTTAAAGAGATGTTTCGGTTAAAATCTGTGGTGGTATTTCTTACTGTATGCTTTTATGTTGAATCTCTAGTGTGATACTTTAGATAATATATAGTTAGAATATACATTTTTATTCTAAGCCAGTGACACTGCCCCCCCCACCCCGCACATGCCCCACACATGCCCAGGTAGGCCCATTTTTCACCCTCCGGGAGCATTCCTGCAGCCTCCAGGACGGCGAAAACAGCCTCCCCAGGCCCTCCACAAACGGCACATATTCAGACTTCCGAGAGGCCTGTTTTTCACCCTCCCAGAGCCTCCAAGCGAGCCTCTACTTACCTGGCATCCAAAACAGGCCATGTGGAGACTCCTGGGAGGGGGAGGGGTTCGCATGGGCATGCGCGCGTGTATCCTGCATGCACGGCCTAGACCTGAAAATCAGCTGGCCGGCAGGAGGGGCACACACATGTGCAGTGGAGCTGACCTAGGGCGACAGCTCATGTGCCCGCAGAAATGGCTCTGCGTGCCACCTATGGCATAGGTTTGCCGTCACGGACCTAAGCTGTCCGCAAGATCAGCTATGTATCTGCAAGATACATATTTGCAGTCTTTTTTATATACTAAAGCTTTTTTTCTTTATAGATCTTATGGAAAAAAGAAGAAAACAAGAACTATTGGCTAGGCGTGTGGAAATGAAACATGACCGAAAAGCCAGAGCTATGGCTTCACGGACAAAGGATAATTTTCATGGCTATAATGGCATTCCTATGGAAGAGAAGCCTAAAAAGAAGCAGGGTCATGAAAATAGAAGTTCTGGAAGCACAGAATGTAGGTCACAGGATGAAATGAATGAAGCAGATTATAATATGTCAGAGTCTGAGCAGGAATCAGAAGAATATGAAGAGAAACCCTCCAAAATTTCAGAAAAGTCAAAGGTGCTAGCCAAAAGTGCACCTCCAGCCATGAATTTTAATGATCTTTTAAAGCTGGCTGAAAAAAAACAGTATGAGCCAGTTGAAATAAAAGTTGTAAAAAAGACTGAAGAAAGACCAATGACCGCAGAAGAATTAAGAGAGCGAGACTTCTTAGAGAAGAGAAACAGAAAGAGATCAGAGAAAGAAATGAAACATACAACTGCATCAGGTTCTTCCAAAAAGGAAATTTCTCAGAGGGATTTAGTAAATGCTAAAACTAGCAGGCATTCAGCAGACAAACTCGCCTTTTCTAAAGGAAGCAATCCCTCGCAAAATAACAACGATAAGAAAACCAAAGGGCCAGTTTTAAGTGAAAAATCTTCCAAATTGGTGTCTAATTCCAAAGCAAGCCACGCTGAAAAAGTAAAATCTGCACCCAAAGGGCCTTTAAAAAACCCTCCTCACAATAATCATGTTAAACCTGCACCCAGTGGAGGAGGGAAAACTGGATCTAAGTCCCAAACTGTAGTCTTGAAAACGGCTGCAAATGGAACTCTCAGACCATCATCTACTAAAGAACCGACTTTGAAAAAAAATAGCACCCATATAAAATCAACCAGTGTGGTTTCTGCCCAGCAACAAACTTATAAAACTTCCAGCTCCAAGCAAGCAAGCAACATTTCAGTTACAGGAGGACCTCCTGCACGATCAAAGAGCAGCTTGAATTCAGGCCCTGGGCAGCCAAACCGCAGTGTGATTACTGGGCATGGATCACGCAGCATGGGACCCAGGAGATCAGAAAACAGCTCAGGGCAAGGACAGCAAAGCACAGGACCTAGACTTGCCAGTAATAATTTAAGCATGGGAGCTAATCGACCAAGCATCACTTCAAGACCAGTATGTTTAGGCAGTAGCCAAGGCGTAGGACCTGGTCGGCCAAATTCCAATGTAAACCCTGGACTTGGAAGGGATAGCAGCTCAGGACCAGGTCGGCCAAGTACCACTACAGCTGGAACTCTAAAGCCAAAGTGTACTGTTGTATCAGAAACAATCTCATCCAAAAATCTGGTTCCGAGACAGATGAATGGAATGAGGCCCTTTCCTAATCACAGACCTGGGATTACCCCACAAGGTATCTTGAGAGTTTGTGCTTCTGAATATGTATGTATTTAGAGATGGCTTCAACACAACTATTTAAAATTGCATCCTCAAAAACATTCTGCCCTACAAAATAACTCTGACCCGTATCTTTTCAAACATGAACACTTTTAAGATGCAGGCTGTGGAATTCTGGGAGTTGAAGTCCACACATCTTAAAATTGCCAAGTTTGAAAAACACTGCTCTAACCTAATGCTTGATTTGGGTATAAATTCTGCTGGCTTCAATAAGATTTTAGAATGGGTATTCCTGAACCATATGACAGATTGTATTGTTGCATGCCAACAGCATCTACCCTGAAGCCTTTCCATGTGTGCTGGAACAGTTCTCAGGTTGGGTAGCTGCAGTACAGGCAACCGAGTCCTACAGCATGCATCAGAAATGGCAAGCCCTTAAATCTCTTTGGCACACAAAAGAGCAGCTAGTGTGCTTTAGGGTTTTCCAGGCTGCACAGCTGCAGCAGAGATAGAATTTCCTCATGCCCCATCCTCTGTCCTAGGTATGGACTGTTGTTTTACCTTCAAGTAGGCAATTTATGAAGAGTTAAGTCTCTCTCTATATAATGACTTAAATTTCTGACCTAGGTTTTCCAAGACCATCTCTTCCACCTATTACCAGTAGCTACAAAAGAAAGTTTGAAGATGAAGATGAAGACGATTCTGAAATGGAAGATTTTATTGATGATGAAGGAGAGCCTCAAGAAGAGATCTCGAAACATATCAGAGAGATATTTGGTTATGATCGGTCAAAGTGAGAAAATAAGCTTTAACGTAATTTTACTGTTGTATATTTATACCAATCCATAACATTTACATGAATTTCTATAACATAGATAAAAAGATTTAAAAGATGTTTGAAAAAGTAACAGACGTTTTTTTAAAACTGATATCGTTGCACCATTCTGCCTGCAACAACTGTACAAGAAAATTGTATTTCTGCCAAAATTATCAGTAGCTCTTCTATATTATATTATATTGAATGAATGGCTATTTTCAAAACTACAGTCGGAAACTTCAAGGAATATTATGTGGCTTGCAATAATTTTAGCAGAAAGGAAAGAGATTGTTGTGCTAGAAGTAAAAGATACTTAATTGCTTGCTTTGGGAAAGGATAGTTAACTATATCGTGGCTTAAAACTGGTTTAGTTTAGCCCTACAATTATAACATTAATCGGCATGTTTCTATTTTATTTAAATATACACAATTCTAGTTCTAAATATATATTGCAATTAATAATATTGATTGATTAGCATAATGTCTACTGTTACCTAAAGAAAGCCACTTATACAACAGAGCTTCCTTTTCCTCTCCCCCCACTTTGATTATGCATGCTCCAAATCTTCCCCCAAGAACTTCAGCCTTCAGCCCAAGAAATAATAATATTGTGCAAGGCAAAAGAATTCTGCTAGATTAACAGCATTGCATTTAACTTCATTATTTTTAGATACAAAGATGAAAGTGACTATGCCTTACGTTACATGGAAAGTACTTGGAAAGAACAGCAGAAAGAGGAAGCCAGAAGGTAAAAATTAAAATAATCTGATTGACTGTTACATATTGTTGAAATCCTTCATTGAAAATGAAACCTGTTAAAATTATTTTAAAGAGTAATAGCTTTTTAAATTGGGGGTTTTCATGTCATCTTATGTAAAATTATAGAGGGCTTCAGTGCAAAAACATTAATCACACGATATTCAGTAGTTTTTCATCAGCTTTTACAAGATTACATAAGAGTACTGTCTTTTTTCTCTCTTTCGTCCAATCAGTATATTGGCTGCTTGCTCACTTATTTCTACTACATTTCACCTTCCTCTGCCCATCTATCTGATTTCCTCTGTATACTTTCTGGCCACCTGCCACCTGCTTCTCCTCCTGCTGCTGCCTTTCCACCTCATCACACCATTATCTGTCTTCAGCAACAAGAAATAAGCAGTAATGTGGCAATTCAGGATGGGCAGAAGAGAATTGCTCCTTTCAAACTCTTTTCCTTTCTTGCTTCAGCTGCTTCCTGCTTCTTGTTCCTATTGGTAGATACTATGGTATTTGCTTTCAGAGATCAAGACATGACAAGAAACTGCAGGAGTAAAGGACATACAGGTAGTCTTCGACTTAACCACAATTGAGCCCCAAAATTATGTTGCTAAGTGAGACATTTGTTAAGTGAAATTGCCCCATTTTACGACCTTTCTTGCCACAGTTGTTAAATGAATCGCCGCACTTGTTAAGTAAGTGACACAGTTATTAAATGAATCAGGGTTCCTGTTGACTTTGCTTGTCGGAAGGTCGCAAAATCTAATCACATGATCCCGGGACACCGCAACCATCACAAATAAGAGTCAGTTGCCAAGTGTCTGAATTTTGGTCACATGACCCTGGGGATGATGTAACAGTCATTAAGTGTGAAAAACTTTGAATGAACTGTTGTAAGTCGAGGACTACCTGTAGAGTAAAAGCAGTGCCTCTAGCTATCTTGAGCAGTATATTCTTAGAGCAAAATATCTTCATCCCTCAGTAACCTGATCCATTATAATATCCATTATAAAACACAGAATATCCATCGTGAAACACTGATACTTCAGAATCATAATAATAGCAAATGGAGATTACTTTCACAAATGAGTGAACTAGAATTCCAAACTCTTTCTCAATCACATTAGTTACAAGTCTTTGGTTTTCTGCTGCAGGAAAGCAGATGTCTGCAAGCAGTTGTTGTCGGTGAAGGAAAGTCTCTTTTTCAGAATGTGCGAATAGTCTACACATGTAGGATGAGAAATTTATAATGAAATTACATCATTCCATATTTTAATTTTTACCATTTCAGTACAAAACATTTTGTGGTATAATACTCACCATCGTTGCCTACACTTGGTATAATACACTGGTGCGCAAACATTTAGCATTGGGGTATGCATTGTTTTTCATCTACTGAGATGTGGTGACACAGTGACTTTCTTTGGCTTTTTGGAAGTGTTGAGAGGTAAACCACATACTTTGCTCATTATTGAAACATTAAAAAAAAGTGACCAAAGTTAAATTATTACATTTTGTTCATGAATTTTCATGATGCGATCTGAGTCCATGGGAAGTTACTAACAGCAGTATAGGTAATCTGGGTGTATTAGTAGTAGTAATAGTACTGGTAGTACCATACTATTGGAGCCACAACTCTTACTATAGCTCTGTTAGAAAGCAACTTTTTGTAGATCAGCAATGAACTGTTCCTCGCTTTTCTGAATATTGTTCTAACAGCAGAATTGTGTCTATACTGTTATGTAAAACATTCTCTATTTCATAGATAATAACTATCTTTTCCATCTTACTCTCTTTTGGTTGCGTAATTATATCATACTCAAACATTGTTTCAATTCCAAGAAAAGCAGTTTCTTTCATAGAATGAAAAAACTTACTCAGATATGAAAATAAATAATAATAAAACAGAGTTGTTGCTTGGAATTCGTTTTGGTAAAAATGTTTAGATCCCGTGGTTGATTTTAAATAGTTTTTTTCCCCCCCCAAATTTTTAAATAAAACTTTATTTTCCAGCTTGAGACTCGGAGTACAAGAAGATCTAGAAGAAATGAAACGTGAAGAGGAAGAATTGAAAAACAGGAAGCAAACAAAGAAGTTGAGAACACGTTAACCAATTTGCCACAGTTTTGGTTTACTGTTACTCTACTATTTGTTCCAAAGTTTAGCTTTAGTTGTACTCGCATATGAAAGAATAAGTAATCATGTAGAAAATGGACATATAGAAAATAAGGACTTGGTGCCAGATTTAAGGTGCAAAGTTCTGCAGGCCTTGGAGAAGGAAAACTTGGGATATGATTTTTTTGCTTTTCCTCAGCACTCAACACTACTTCTCATACTGTGGGAATACTGAGATATTTTCCAGGGCAGGATGGGAATTAGTTACTGGGACTGCCCCAAAAGAGGAAATTGGGAGAAAACATTGGTCCGGCTTTTTCTTTCAGCAGAAAGTTTTTATTGGAACCCAATCCCTATCATGAACAGAAATGATTTTTTTGTGCTCACAGAGAGGCAACTCTGGATCCAAGATTATATTCTTTAGTTTGGCACTCAAATATTGACATTTAATAATTGCCAAGTTTCTTTTCTGAAACCCAAATAAATGCACTAATGGAGGATATTAGTCGAAGTAAAAATGAAAATTAATCATACTATGATATAAAGTAATTCAAGAATGCCAGCAGACTGCTGATTTGACTATGCACTGGCTTACAACAAGTGGGCCCTAATAACAATACAGTCTGTTTTCATTCCATAAAAACTAGAAAAATGTTTATGTTTTTTATCTTTCAAAAGAGGTTGTGTCCTGAGTCAAGATTCTTAAGTCACTTTTTCTCTTCCTATAAAGCACAGATTTAAAAATGTAGCCGATGATGATGATGTTGAAAGCAATATTAATATTTTCTGATTCCTGTTTGACAAGATTATGTAAAAAAAACCCAAAACTAATATTACAAAGCTTTGACATCACGAGCTGAAACAAAGATGATGTTCCCTGAAAATAACTATCATGGAATAAATACATAGCAACAAACAGAAATGAGGCAGCAGCAACATGGCCGTCAATATGAATTTCCTTCTACTTCCTTGAAAAGATATGCTGCTGACACTCAACCCAGGGATATTTCTCCCCACTCTTGAATTTAGAACCCCTTCTAGTTCTGGGTACATCGAGTTGAAGTATCGCTGAAAGCCCAGTCGGCTAATTATTTTCTTTTTGCAGTGCAGAAAATTAATATGGCCTCTATTAGTGGCAATCAGACATTATTTTATAAGAAATATGACCAAATAAATGAATTGTTTGCATATGGGGCTTAAATTTCATTGCCAGTCGTCATAATAAATCATCTTGGAAAAGACTAGTTTGCAGTGGTTTATAACTCACTTCTATGTCTTTGATTTAATTTAAATATTTAGGTTTCTTAGGTTAACTGCATGCTTTATAAAAACTGCAGAGCCTGCCAGTAGAGTTTATTTCTGTGTTCATTCAGATGCTATCTACATTTTAGTAAATATAAACATCTTTCTAGTTGCTTCATTTAACTGCCTAACAAGATTGCTGAAAAGATTTCTAACAGAAACCAAAATGTTATGATTTAAGAAGTGGTTTTTACTTTTAAAAAACTTTGGTTGCACACTGATTTCAAGCTATGCACAATAACAGATGTTCATTTCATAGTTGCCAGAGAATCTCAGATCAGTCTGTTCTACAAAAATTGTGCTTTGGAGTTTCAGGTTAATATTTGAATATCCAGTTCAATATTTTTTTAATTCATAAAGAATTTATGCAAAATGAAGTCACTGAAAATAAAAAGTAAATATTTCTTAAAACACATCATGCAATCCTACCAAGAAATTTTATTTAGTTAAAAGTTAAGTCTATGAGATTACACACAGAATTGGAAATTGAATATGCTGGAAAGAATGTACTAAAGAATAATCGCTAGAGATAAAATCTTTTATCAGGAAAGGATGGATTCGGCTAATAAAATATGACAAAGAGATCAAACTTCAGAATTAATACAAAGAAAATAATGGATATTTTTGTTTATGAAACTGTTATTTTTCTCAATTTAGTAAGGCACTGTATTTGCTGAAATGAAATAGTTTAGCAATTGCTATAATTAACATGCAAAACAGGAGTTCATAATTTTTGGTTTACTGTGATCACTAGTGCTATTTTTACAGAATGTATTATAAAAAAACTACTTTGTTCAGGTGCACTCATGAATCTTTTTATCCAAGATAATGACTGTTGAAACATGACCAAGTTACTGTTCATTTTATAATTTGAATGTTGAAGTATTGAAATCCTCCTCACGCCACTGAGATATCTGTGTAGATGATGTCCTCAACAAACCTCTGACTTAGCAAAAAATTTGTAATGACAAACTTGTGTTCAGTTCCAAATTTTTTTGGGGGAAATCTCCCCAATACACACTACATGTTTTGACTGCTTCTTGCAAGTTTAATTCAAGACTACCGTATTTTTAAATATTTGGATGTTATTTCTCTTGTAGAAGATAACTGGAAGATAATTAATTAGAAGCTAACATATATAGATCTCTTCATTTTTATATAATTTATTGCTTTTTAGTAAATATATTGCTTATTAAAATTTATATATACAGTATGGCGAAGTTATCTGGCATTCCAAAGATAGCATCCAAACTTGTAAGTTCTTTTTATGATAAATTATCTATTTGCATTATTTCACTTTAGGAAAATATTTTTCATTTTTAAAAACTAAATTGAGAGTCATAGAATTACAGCAGAATAAAAACTTTACGAAAATTGGCTAGTGATTTTGTAAGGGAAGTAGAATACAAGGATTCTCTTATGTATGAATATTAAAACGAAACAGAATAACTGGCATATGTTGTTTTTCATGATATTAAATCATTCTCTACTTCTAAAGCAGCTCCCCATATGTTCCCACAATCTACTCTGGACTCTTTCCCAACATTAATTCTAGGGGCTATGAACGGATTGAATGCCGCTCTCGCCCTCCCACTTCAGCTGATAGAAGCCTTTAGGAGGAAAATTTAAATAACATCCATTCTGTGTGATTGAAGAAAACTCTAGCTTGAATTGCAGATTTTGATTAATGGTTGGAAGATGTGCCTTTTTTTTTACATATATAACCTTTCTATGAATGTAGGAAGAAAACAAATATAGAATTAATTGTGCTGTCAAAGATGCTGTGTTGCAGCTTGATAATATGAAATAAAGTCGTTTTACATCAAGTCCTTCCAGGCCTTGCTTTGCACAACTAGTTAATGTTTATTAAAATTAAATAAAACTTAAGGGCACTTTGTATTTATGAAGACTTCATTTTATAGTTATCTTCTATATATTTCAGTTGTACTTAACACTTTTTACAGCAGAAAATTACCAGAAAACAGAAATGTGCATCATGAAAAGCCCTAGTAAATAATTTTGATTTGTTCTCTCTAAAGCAGAATCTTATAAGAATGTATAAAAACTTATTTTTATAAACTCCCATTTTTTAATCTCACATAACTACTTATTTGGCTTTTTCATTTATGTAACTTTAATTACCTTTACAACTAAAGTGCATTTCTATAATATGCAGCAGGAGACCAAAACACTGGAAAGAAAATACAGTCTACTGAGGATACTTTTAGAGTTTGTCCATCTTACGTTTTTGTTAAATTTATTATATCTAACAGAGTGACAATTCAGGTAAAAACTGTTAAGCATAACTTTTTTCTGGTCAATTAAACTCTATGCTTTTGCACCGAATACAGTCTGAAACAAATGATGTATATAATAAAATTGCAGACATTAAATATTGTATTGAGATTTTTGCTGGTTTGCTTTAATTTGTAGCAGATGTTGAGATGCCATTGAGCATCTTTCTAAAAGACTAATTTCCAAGTATTTCTGAGAAAAAATGGGGCAAAGAACTGTAACAGAGTGTAAAATAACTAATAATGGAATAATAAATGTTTTTACAATGTGCTAATAATGTTGATAATTGTTGAATTGTCCAAAATCTTCCAAGTGAGCTCTATAAAATATTATGACTTGAAATTCTTTGTTCATTTTGTGACTCAGAGTTTTCATTAACCATCTATGGAACTGTGGATAGAAAGAGGTTTTACGGTTTCAAAACAAAACACATAATGGGACCCTTCTGAGAGAGATGGTTTTACAGTTTTTTGAATCTTTTCCAGCATTTTTCTACAGAATCATCTATGGAATTGCCAGGGTTAAAAAGAATTGTGAGACATGTAAGCAAATGTGCCTATTTGGGATGCAGAAACAGTCTCCAGTTGACTGGAATATTTTAGGGACTTCGTAAATAAAGTGCATAGTGTTCTTATGTTTGTATGGTAAAATAATCACTAGTAAAATCAGATATTTTTAATGTAAATGCCATTGAAGGCTTAAGTTGCATGGCATGGAAAACAATTTCTTCAATTTTAAAAACAAATCCACAGATTTACAAAACAAATGTCAGGGCAATGCTCACTGTTCATAAAATTCCTATTATGCTGGGTGGAGCCAATCACAAAGACTTGTGAATTAGGTGATATTGTTGAGGTTATGTCTAGCACTTAAATCTCATTCTTCCCAGGCAATTTTATTTTGTCCTAGGTGTGGTTTTCAAGACATTTTCAGACTCCAATTAGTACTTTGTAATCAAACTACAGTATGGTGGCACTAAATGCCAAACTGATTAAAGTATTTTGAAACAGTAAGCATAAAGAACTGTTTTGAAAAACTTAGATAGTTTTAAGTTTCCATAGTGGAAACATAGGTTTTCACCATTCCACAGTAAGCATCTGTGAAGTACCATTAAAAAATCAATTACTCTTCTTTTCTTTGTGCAGATATAAAGTTGTCTATTGTCTGACTCAATCTGGGCACAAGAGAAAAGTGATTTGCTACTGAGATGTCAAAACTAATTTTGAAAAAACTCCTGAACTGTTGTAGAAAGAGAAGACTGAACAACATTCCTTGGTCAGCCAGAGACAGTTTTATTGTGCAGGTTCAGAGTCAGATTTGTACCTGGAATTCTGAACCAAGAAAGAGCTCTGATAGACAGTTTATATATGTTTCCAAGACAAAGGGTTTGGTGAGCTCATGCATTTTCTATATATGGTTAACATAAGGGTTTGGGGAGCTCATGCATTTTCCATATATGGTTAACATGCACTTGTTATATGATAATTGACACACTTCCTAATTACTAAACCATTATTTTCTAGTTTATAAGATTATCTTCAGCTATACAACCTTCCTTAGTTCTGTAATTACTTTAGCTAGACAACCTTCCTTAGTTCTGCTAGACAAACTTCCTTAGTTCTGTAATTACTAATACGGGAGATTTATTGCTGTCCTTAGGTAATAATTAACTCTTTGTAACATACATGTCTTTGTGTCTTTGACAGTGAGGCCCCTCAAATGTTTTCCATATGGCTATCCCTCCGTGACAGCTAGGCCTCATCAGAAGATATATTACCAATAATGGGACTTAACTGATTTTTAATATAATCTCCAAGCACTTTTCTCCCTTATAATAATGTGAATAGAGAGTGTCCTTTAGGGTTCATGTAACTGACTCTGTATGATTCCTATTTTATTCACTTTATTCCCATTCACCTTATTCACATTATTATTTTATTCACTTTAGAACAGTTATGCTGCACTCCTAGGTGGCAACTCTGGAGTAAAGATATCCACAGCTTCAGCAAAGACCAAGAAACATACTATTTTCATGTATGAATAATTTAGTAATACAGTAGTTTTTCATAGCTTACAGGTTTTCCTGCACACATACAATACATAAAAAACAGATTTAACCATATTATCATGGCCACCATTTTGATTTGTTTGAACATCCTGTGGGTGTCTGGAGCAATGAGATAGTAGAACCTATCTGAAAAAATGGCCCTAGTGAGGCAAACTCAGTTTACCTAAAGTCAGTGATATTGCTGCTGCTTTCTATCATTCAACTGCCTTGGGGTGGAAAGGCTATAGATTGTAAATGTGATTGAAAATAAGAGGGCTAATTAATCATGTCAATAACTAAAGGAAAAGTAGGTATGTTTCTCAAATATTGGTGAGTTCTTGCTGGGAGCAACCTAATAGACTTTTGAAACTTTTCCTGCCTTCAGATCTGGGTGTGGACACTTAACAATTGGATGTTCTGCAATGTGCAAATGAGATGCTAACCATGGTTAAAATAAGATGCCCCTCTGATTATGCTTTATAATATAAAACATAAATGGAAAAAGAAAATATTTATTGTATTATTTGTAAGCTAATTGCAAGCAGAAGGCAGGCAGTTTGTATAGCTAATACTTATCTTACTCTCCTCTCTTTGGAGCTCTTAGCAAGCAGAAGGCAGGCAGCTTGTATAGCTAATACTTATTTTACTCTCCTCTCTTTGGAGCTCTTAGGAACCATTTCCCAGCAGTGGGGATACTCAAAAGTCAAGGAGGTAGTTATAACCATACAAATAAAAACTTACATCCTTTGTACATGTGTTGACACCCTATGCATATACAAATGGATGGGACTTTGATCACACAGGTGCAACCCCCATCTTGAATTTTAATTTGTTGTTTATATGATCTGATTAAAAATTAACTTTTTTTACTTAGGTAGCTTAGAATATAGTGAAAGGAAATAAAACATTCTGTCAGAATTAACTACAAGCATACCATTATTTGGCTTTTTAATCCAAAATTAAATATTACACACAAAAAAACAACTGTTGCAACTCACATCAAAGTATTGATTATATGTCAGTGCTGTCAAGCTTCAGCTAATTAATTAATTTATTACTCTAGAAGCTAGAAGTATGAGTTCTAGTCCTGCTTTAGGCATGAAAGGCAGGTGGGTGATTTTGGGCCAGTCACTTTTTTTCTCAGCCCAACTCATCTCACTGAAGAGGGAGTATAGAATGTGTTTGTTGCCTTGAGTTATTTATAAAAATAATAAAGGAGGAATATGAATGAATGAACAAAAATAAATGAATGAATGAATGAATGAATGAATGAATGAATGAATGAAAAATTGTATTGTTGCTTTTGGGGAGGGGTGCCTATGAGCCAGTTTGTCTCCTGGTGACTGGCTGGGTATGTCACCTGCAGTTTTCTTGCCACGTTTTTTTCAGAAATAGTTTGCCCTTGCCTGCTTCCTAGGGCTGAGAGAAAGTGACTCGCCCAAGGTGACAGACAGACAGACAGACAAGCAAAGTGAAAATTCTTTAAACTTTTTTTTAAAAGGAAAATGGAAAATAATAAAAATGATAAGTTTAATTTCCCCACTTTTATATATTTGCTAATTTGCAATATTTGTGGATATTCAGGCCCCCTTAGAAGCTAGACAGTAAGTAACTGGTTATATTCACCATGCTGCATGATGTGTTGCACGTATGAGAAACATTTTTGTTTAAATTTAGTTAAACTTGTATTGTGAATATATACTGTTGGTCTTGCCATTATTGTGTATCCTCCAAGTTAAAAGTTCCCAGTTAAGATATGGTTTGGACTGTGTCTTTCTTCCAGGTTGACCAAAGCTTATTCTTGCAAAAGGAGTATGTATCTCATTAAATTATATTTCTGTTGATTTTTTCTGAGATTACACCTTGTAGGAAAAGTTGTGGTTTCATTTCAAATTTAAATTCAAATTTTTTGGCATTATATTTTTTCCAACTATTTTTGAGGGTTTTTTTCATGACATATAATAAAATGTTCCTTCTGTTTCATGGCATTTTCAACAGTTATTACCATGTGATTTGCTATCTTAGATAATATTAATGGAGTTATATAACATCTATAAAATATTTTGGACCAATTTTCCTTTAAGTTATAATTTGGTGTAAATTTTATAGATTTAGTCCATAATTTTTCTCATTGATGTATTATAACTGTTTCTTTAAAATTTTACATCCATTTTGTCATAATTTTTTAATGTTTTTTGTTAAATTTTGATTTATATGCCGCCCTTCTCCGGAGACTCAGGGCAGCTTACAATGCGTTAAGCAATAGCCTTCATACTTTTGCTTGTTCTATCTCTGTATTACATCTAAAAGCCTGTACATGTGCCGCAATATAAGGTGTTGATTTTATTTGAGTGTTTCAAATTCTGTTTTTATTTTGTTCTGGATGTTCCTCCTTCCTTCTTGAGCTCTGATTTTATCCTTCTGGCTATTTGAAAATATATCAACCATGGCGTATTCCAACTTGTGCCTCAGAAGTTCTTGCTGTGTTTTTAATTTGTGCATAGAATTCGAGGTAACCATATCTGGTAAGTAATTACTTTTTTTCTTGCTGTAATTATTTCCAACACGAAAAGCATTTGAAGGAGAAGATAGGGGTGACATCACTGGACTTACTCTTCTTTTGGTAGCATGTGATACTTGTATCAAACTTTATCTGATAATATGTCCTTTTAATTTTTTACCCTCCTTCGTATCTCTGTTCTATCGACTTATTTTGACCTTACCTAAAAATATTACTGGAGGGGATCTTTTAACAATGTGATTTGTCAAATAGGACTTCAATGGCAACTAAATGGAGTAACATTTTACCACATTATTTAAAGTAATTGTCCCTGTCTACATCTCCCTCCAGGCAATCCCATACAGTTTAACTCACATTATTTAGGAGTTGTCGTAATTCTTGAGAGAAGTGAGGGTAGCTCAAAGAGCTGCAGAAGAGATTTGGGCCACTGTCTAATTTTTTATTTATTGAATTAAGTTGCACAATTTATTGAATTAAGTTTCAGGGGGCAACGGAGGAGCACAAACCACAGCTACTAGACCAGGGGTCTCCAACCTTGGCAACTTTACAACTTGTGGACTTCAACTCCCTGAATTCTGGGAATTGAAGTTCACAAGTCGTAAAGTTGCCAAGGTTGGAGACCTCTGTACTAGATTACCCAGTTTGAATTTAGATGATGCCCAATTTTCTAAACCCTTCCTTTCTTAATAAAGAAGCGTTGAATCTTTCTAGGGACCACTCTCTTATTCTTCCTTCTTTGAGAAGTCTGCTCTAATAATTCCAGTCCAAGATCAAAAAGAGAGAGAGGGAGAGAGAGATGGAGACGGAGGGGAGGAGGGAGAGGGGGGGAGAGAGAGAGAGAGAGAGAGAGAGAGAGAGAGAGAGAGAGAGAGAGAGAGAGGAGAGAGAGAGAGAAAGGTTTAGCCCAAGCCCCCAAATTATGTGGGTTTATTATTAATACAGACCTGACATTAAAAATACCTCTGTTCCAGGGAAAGAGTTTATGGTTATCGGCCTGAATGGGCATAGGCTGACTAGTAGCAATTCCTATACAACTACATTTGGTTTTATAAGCCTGGTTTTTATTGTACATTAGTAACATTTGCTAATACCTATGAAATAATGTGCCTGAAGTTTCTTTCAGCATTCAGATAGAAATATAGCAACAATGCTAAAATCTGAAAAAGAAGTAAATTACATTATTTTGTTCCTATTCTGAAGTGGGTTTTGTGTCAAGAACATGTTGTTTGGTATTATTTAAATTCATCATGAATTACATTGACTTTATTTTTCCCTAAATTTGCTCAAGAAATTATAAATTAGGATATTAATTCTTATGCTCAGATACATCCATAAAAACATATTTTTATAACTGTTTATAAGTTATAAACAGTAATGAATCTTATTATCTTTCTCCACCGTCAATTTTTTTATAAGAGTTACAATAAGATCTCAAAAGCAGGAAAAAAAATGAGGTGAATATATTGCAAAAACAGTGTGATAATTATTGCTCTGGTGCGCTTTAATGTGTTGTCCAACATTGATGAAGAGGAAAATGGAGATTAGGTTATCTATTTATACAGAGATATAGACACATGTACATAACAACTGTGAGAAAGGGAAAGTACCATAAGTTTTATTTATTTTTAATTCACTGAGGCATTTAAAACATCTTAGCCTGCAATCCAAGTTGCTATACTATAGTATTGTACTATACTATACAGTAAAGTACTATACTATAGTATACACTATACTGCAATACTAATCTGGAATTCATTCCAGTGGAATTCCATGAGTTTGACTCGTGCTTAGAAAAGATAGGATTGCAGTCCAAATATTTTCAATTTTGAGCTGTTTAAATAGTTATTCCTCATTGCAGTTTTCTTGCATCACTTGCTCTTTTATTCCTGGCTTTCCTAGTTATAATTTTGTAATTTAAGATGGTATTTAATTTTTTAAAATAAATACTTCTACCAAAAATACTCGGTTGTGTTGATACTAATATTTATGCAAGGATGTCCCCACAAATGATATATTTTTAAATGTTATGTGAATTTTTACCACTGCAGCTAGTAGGCAATTTTTAAAGTACCCATCCACCAAAAGTTGCATCAGCGCTCAGACATTCTAAGTGATAAGCGTAAAATGAATCTATTCCAAATATACTGTTATACAGAACACTTGAAATGCGCTTTGCTCTGTGCTTAATGGAGCCCAGTAACGTATGTGAAAAGTCCAGGTCATGAACATATAACATGATGCTCGCAAGGGTTTTATGAGTTACCAACAACAGGAACAAAAGGCTTCATTGTCTTCAGTACTTCATTAACTATTAGTTCATGAGCAGGAAATCTCCTTTCTTGGTGGTGCCTTAAACTGCGCTTCCAAACTGGACCATCGTTCTTAAAATAGGAGGAAATTCTGTCCTAGGTGATGTTTGTCTAAGGGAGTCTGCCAATTAAGGCTTGTTTTCACCTTCGTTCTTTGCTGGTTCCCCCTGCAACCAAACACAGAAGATATCACTCAAGCATTTGAAGAAAGAAACAACATATATTGTTTTATCAGTGTTCATACAGAAAAGGAACGAAACTAAGAAGTTTAACTTAGGGCAAGAGGCCATGATCCCAACTGGAGATTAAATTGGGAAGGTATAAACCTTTAGCTATTCTTTTTGTTGCCTGCTTACTAAGCAACTATAGTTATATTTAATTCTATCCAGCGGTGAAATCCCCCCCCCCCCCGATTCTATCCGGCTCGACAAACCGGTAGCGCCAGTGGCGGGAGGCTCCGCCCACCCACCAGGACATCATTATGTCCTGGTTTTTTACCATCTGTGCATGCACAGAAGAGGCACATGCGCGCATAGTGTGTGCGCGCTCCACCATGCTCCCGTTCCTGAACTGGTAGTGAAGGTAAGTGGATTTCACCACTGATTCTATCCTATTGAAACCTAAATCTAAAGTCTGCATGAAATTATTTAACATTGTTGCATTGAATCATTATCTCCATCATGTGCTTTTTTTCCCCCCCTCTTTGCATTGTTTATTTCCAGGAATAAGACGGTTTTTAAAAATCCTGTACAAGGCAATGAAAACTATCCTTGATCTTTGGAAACTATCTCTAAAATCTCCCCAAGCATCATTCACATACTTTCAAGTTTAATGTCCTTACAAATGTGCAGGTTACCAACATTGTTTTGTAAAAGCAAAACTAAACATTTAGTAAGATACGTTGTATGTCTAAAGCTATGAAGAACGTTGTAAAAGCTGCAGAGAGAAAGAACCAGCAAGTCTCTCCCTTATTCTGAAACAAGAGCATCCTGAAACCAGCCAATATGCACCACAATTTTTCATGATACCACAGATACGAAAAACATTTTAAAAAAAGCAAATTAAACTGAAAAGGTTACATAATATTTCATGCAATATCAGCCTATCATAAAATGCTGGTGATTCTTAATTTTAAATTTTGGAGAAGAGTAGGTACTATCTCCCAATTCTGAATTAAAACAAAATTTAAATCCAGGCCTCTATATCTTGTCTACATTCTCATCAATGCAGTGCCCATACTTCTCTTTTGGAATCATTGTGAGAAACCTGGGATTGCAAAGGGTCATTTGGCCATCAAGCTTAGCTCCTGACCAATGGCTATCCAGCATTGGCTTGAACATGTTCACCATTTCTACAGGCAATTAGTTGCACTGCTGAACTGTTCTTACAGTTAGAAACCTCCCTTCCTGCAACTTGAAACCATTTATTCTGAGTCCTACATTTGGGAACGATAGATAACAAATCTTAGCCTTCTTCTCTGTGACACCCTTACACATGTTCATATTCCTTCCCCAGATGTCTTTTATCAAGGCATTAAAAAGTTGAGCTCTTTTCTTTTTCTTTCTTCTGCATTGATAGATAAACAATTTCTGTGAGTCACCTTTTAAAGAAACGGCATAGCAGACTAAAGTTAATAGACACAATGTTATACTTTACCCTCAACAAAAGAGACTTTTTCTTTTTTGCAGAAACAAAAAAACAGCAGATAAACGGGGAATATATGTCTTAAGATAACCAAGGACAAGTCTATAGATATTTGCTCACGCATCAGGCTTTTTAATGAATTTCAGATATATATTTTCTTCCCTCCATCCATTAATTTAATCTTTGATTAAATAATATTAGGTGCCTCATATATTTTTCTCATGAAACACCTAATGACAGCCAGACCTCTTTTTCTGGATCAGAAGATGGAGCCATGGGTGTCCTTGTCGATTGCTTTTACCAAAGATTAATGGCCAGCCTTTAGTGGACAATTTTTTTTTACTGTTTTGTTCCAGTTCCATGCTTGTAAATAAGTACTTTTAATATATTTGTCTTTCCTTTAAATGCCTTTTAATCTCATAATATTCAGCTCAGAAATAATAACAATTTCCAACACTCAGCTTACTTATCTTACTGCACTTCTCGCTGCTCATTTTGGGAAGATTCAAAAACAATTTTCTTTTTTCATACAACACAGCTAAGCAAAAGCTTAGACTCAGCCACTTAAAAAGATATTTTGCAAAGAACCCACCCACCGACATGCCTCCATGTATATCCAAACCACTATTTGAAGAATCAAAATGCTCCATTCCTCTGAAGATCAGCATGCCTACTTTGAGGAGGACTTCCCTACCTTTTCTAAGTATGCATGGACATTTGCAAAAACACCTCCATCACAATTGCTAAGACAATGTCTCTGATAAACCGGGTCTTATTCACCCTTTCTTTATAGAGCTAGCATGTTCTACTTATTCAAAGGCATTTCCTGATCCTCTAACACAGTGTTTCCCAAACTTGACCCTTTGAAGATGTATGGACTTCAACTCCCAGAATTCCTCAACCAGGCATACTGGCTGGGGAACCAGGCATACTGGCTGGGGAATTCTGGGAGTTGAAGTCCATGCATCTTAAAATAGCCAAGTTTGGGAAACACTGCTCTAACAAGGTTTTGAAGGAAGGGGAAGGGGCTGGAGACAGTCACAGAGCAGAAGATGGACAGTTGTCCTCATCTTCCATTCATTCTTTTAAGAGTTAAGACAATAAAATTTGCTGTGAAAAAGTAACATAACAGCATAAAGACATGAATGTTCAGGTACACTTTGTGTTTACCTTGAATGGGCCATTTTATTCTTTATTAAGAAGCAATTCCAAAATGTAGGAGAGATAAATTATACACTACATCTAATCTGCTTTATGGCTTTGCAAACCTAGAGAAATTTAGGTATCTTATTTCATAATAAATCTGGCCATTACCTCTCTTTAAAGAACAATGCTTTAGTTTTTAGTGATTTATATATAACCTGCAATTGTTCATGCCATTATCTCTGTCAAACACTGTAACAGTAACAGAGTTGGAAGGGACCTTGGAGGTTATTTAGTCCAACCCCCTGTTCACGCAGGAGACCTATACTAGGGATTCGAACCGTCGAACTGCTGACCTTTCTGATTAACAAGCTCAGTGTCTTAGCCACTGAGCCACTTAGCCAGTCAAAACCCCAGTCCTGATTTATTAATTATTTGATCTATACTCATCATCCAGTCTTTAATATTTGCAAATCATTCAGATTCTTACAATATCAGTTTTATACAAAAGTATATGTAAATTCACATTCCCAATTAGATTAGAAGCATTTATTTTGCATTGTTTTTATTGTTTTTAATTCTTTTGTTGTTGTTTTATGTTGCACAGTCAGTATTGAATGATTTGCTAAATCTTTTATTTGTTCTCCTATAAGCTTTCCTTCCAACAGATATTCACAAAAGAACTTGCCTTCTTAGCTCTTGAATGGCCCATTTTTTCTGCATTCTTATCTCATTCCTGCCAATCCATTCATGTCAATTATCAGAATTTCTTCTTTCTCCTGTGTTCCTTCTGAACACTACATATATTTTTTCTCAAAATTACTTTAAGGTATTTCCATTGCTGTTACATAAAATGCAACTATCATCAGTCTATGGATTGCTACATTCATATGTATCTATAACAACCCAGGTGACACCATTTCATATATATGACATTTTAGCCCTTTCATTCTAATTAAACTATATCTTAACTTCCTGCATATATTCATCAACTCCTCTCTGCTAAATCAGAGCACCTTCATTCAGATCTATATTATACTTTTCCTCTTTTCTATAATTTCACTGATGTCTTTTTTTGTTTCTTTAATTTCATTTTTTAATTTGTATTATTTTGGATAGACTTGTTTTTTTATATTTCAAACTGTAATCTTCCACAAGCATTGACCATCACCAGGCAGGTTCAGAGATATCAAACTGTACTGACCATCACCTTGCAACTTTCTAATAATGCTTTTTAGGAAGGTAGCTAAGGTATAGACTAGGTCAATGGTTCTCAACCTGTGGTCCACGGACCCCAGGGGGGCCACAATATCATCACAAGGGGTCCATGAAGGCTTGAAGAAATGGTAGGATTTAAATCTTGTGTTAAGATGTGGACGTCCGTGGTCTTGGTCCATGGCCACAAAAGGTATTTAAAAGAGGTCCATGGTGAAGAAAAGGTTAAGAACCACTGGACTAGGTTACCAGTCTTAGTTACACTTATGCCACATTGTTATGGAGATGGGAATTAAAGAAACATCCCGTTTAGGGCAGACAGAATCAGTTTAATTATTTATTGCAATAAAGGATCAGATAGGTATTGATACTTCAAGATCTGAACAAAGTTATGATCATGAGACTCCAGTTTTATACAGTTTCAAACAAAGGATTCTGTGAAGTCAGCAATTCATATGGTCCTATACATTTGTCTTTTTTAATTGACATTTCCTAATTACTGAGTTTGCAAAACAGTTATAATAATTCTTCTAAAAAGTTACTGAAGCATATTTTTCAAATTATCTCTTGTTGAAACAACAATATGGACATCTCTGTTACTCTGACCTTCAAAGTGTAAATCACCTAGATTGTTCTTATCTGTGACAACTGAGAGGCCTTGAAGTAGGAGTCCTACTAGAAAGGAATGTGCCTGCCTATGTGCTGGATATAATTGCAAGCATTTTCTCTCTTACAATATTAAGAACAAAAAGGGCCCTTCAGTGATCATCTAGTTGGACCCGTGTTTACTTTATTTATTATTTTATTTGTTACCTTTCCACCTTAACATGGAGTGTGGCCTGTATAACCACAGACCAGATTTTTCTCAAGCATCCTCATGCTATATCGTGGAGGCCAGGACTTCTAATTTTTTCATATTACCCCCGCAAGCCAACCTACTGTTGTCAACATTGCAATGTACATCATATAGCATATTGCCACACTTTTGATGCCTTTGTGTCATGGTTTCAGTCACTGATAGTTGCAAGAGGTACATGGATCTAAATGGACGTTTATAGAGTCCAAGAACCCTGGGAAAATATAATAGAAAATGCGCTCCAGTAGAAGGACTAAATAGTCAACAAATTGTCCCTTTCACCCTTCTCTCAAATGATCCAGTAATTCATGAAGTGAGGAAATATTTACAATAGCTTGGCATCCTTTTCTCCTCTTACATATAAGATTTCTTTATGAATAATTTTGCTTGTGATATAAATTCCATGCATATTTTGAGTAATATCCCACAAAAAACAGCCCCAGCCAATTCCTTTGTTTCTGCATCCAGCAATAACCTAGGTGAAATTCCAAATATATTTTAAAAATGTACTCACCTTAGCTTTTGGAATTCTGTTTATTAGATGCAAAGTGAGAAGGAATAGCAGCCAACCAACGACAATCATTGTATAAATTCTCACAGGATTTTCCTATGTGATTTGGTATGATCGGTTTTTAAAGGAAAAAAAGAACTGAAATGGAAATCACTGTTCAACTGTTTTTAAGTAGCTCACTACTCTGGCTTGATGGCTGTTTATGATGAACCAGCCTATGCAATGAATGTGACTGTGACATCACTTGTTACAGAACAATTGCTCCCAGCTGAATGACATCAACAAAAGAGTTTCTCTGATAGAATCAAAGGTGTTGTAGGTAAGTATTAGAATTGCCAAATCAGGTAGCAGGTTAACAGTCGCTTTTTAATGGAGCTTTTGTTTTAAATAGCATATAAAACATTTACAAGGAAGTAAACAACAACACACACACTGGCCTTCAAAATTAAAGACCTGAAATCTGCATCTGGTTGATACATCTCATAGGACCTTCCTGGATTGCCCAGTAAAATGTGCAAGATTTTCATCAGATCAGATTCACAGAGTAATTAGGCAGATGTTCAAACCAAGGCTTTCTGCAGCAGTGTGAAGGCAGTCCCGAGATGGAATTGATGGACAGAGTCATTGTTAGATGTTTTTGATATCAGATCACATGTGATTTTTAAGTCATGAAAATAGCTGCTGGTACAAATGAAAGAAAAAAACCATAGAAAGTACAATTCTCACAGTTTGCATGTCAACAGACACAAGTTCCTAGGCCTGCAAGGGCAGAGATAATATGAATATATTTGATATAAAAACAGTTTAATCAAATTATTAATATTGCTTAGTGTTTGGAGGACATTGGATCCTCAAAATGTGTAGTCTCTTTTTAGATTGCATGAAATGCTTTCCATTAAATTGAAATAGGATTTTCATCCCAGCCTTTGGCAAGAGGAGAGTTAGGCTCCTCACTCCATTGCGCTTCCATATTTTACTTTTTAATTTATTATAATTTCTTTGATTGTTGTGAGTCACCCAGAATTTAGTAACTTTCTTTTCTTTCTTTTTTTCTTTATTCTTTATTGGCCAAGTGTAATTGGACACACAAGGAATTTGTCTTTGGTGCATATGCTCAAAGTGTGCATAAAAGAAAAGATACGTTCATCGAGAATCATAAGGTACAACACTTAATGATAGTCATAGGGTACAAATAAGCAATCAGGAAACAATATCAATATAAATCGTAAGGATAAAAGCAACAAAGTTACAGTCATGTAACTTATGGCTGGTCGTACTGTTTGCCAGATGTTTAGATTGGATTTGGTATTTTTTATCCACCTATCGAATCCTTTGCAAAGATCTGGGATGGGCAGATGTTGTTGTCTGATGGTGTTAAAAGTATCCTTGCAGGATGTAAGATCTTCTAAATAAAACTGTCCTTTGCAGGGTTTTTTTTCCTGTGATAAATAAGATATACGAAAAATTTATATATAAAATATCCTTTCTGTAATATCTTTATTTTTACATGCTTTATTTGTAAATATGTGTATGTATGTATGTACATTTTGTTGGAGTGCGATGGCTCGGCGGTTAAAGATGCTGAGCTTGTCAGTCCAGGTTCAAGACCCAAGTACTGCACAATGGGATGAGCTCCCATTACTTGCTCCAGCTCCTGCCCACCTAGCAGTTTGAAAACATGCAAATGCAAGTAGATAAATAGGTACCACTTTGTTGGGAAGCTAACAACATTCTGTGCACCTTGGCATATAGTCATAATGGCTACATGACCACAAAAATGGTTTTTGGACATCGCTATCTCCCTCAGTTAGAAAATGGAAATGAGCACTTCCTCCTACAGTCAGACATGACTGGATAGGGTAAACCTTTATCTTTACCTTTATGTACATATCAGATTTATCTGACACACATAAAAAAGGAGGAGGTTTCAGTTGTGTTGATATAGGCTTTCACTTTTCTAAACCACTTTCAGATACCACTGTATGTATGTCTGTGTCCATCTGATATGGAATGATAGGACCAAACAACATTCCTGGGTCAGCCAGAGACAGTTTTTATTGCGCAAGGTTCATTTTTTATTTATTTGTTTCAATTTCTATACCGCCCTTCTCCAAATAGGACTCAGGGCGGTGAACAGCCAAAGTAAAAAACAGGACATACAAAATTTAAAAACAGTTTAAAATAATTAGATATTTTCAGAGGCAGATTGGTTCTTGCTATCTGAACAAAGAAAGAGCCCTGGTAGGACTGCTTTTATACATATCCAAGACAAAGGACTTTGCTGGCACAGCAGTTTTCCATATATGGTTAACATACATCCATTATAAGATAATTGACATTTCCTAATTACTAAATTCCTATATTATTTTCTAGTTCATAAGATTATCGTAGCTAAACATCCTTTATTAGTTCTGTGATTGCTGATGCATAGATTTATGTCTTCCTTGGTTCCATATGGATGTCCTTACATCCTTGACAACTAGGCCCCTTCAGAAAATATATATATATTACCCAGGATGTCCTTGACAACTAGGCCCCTTCAGAAGATATATATATATTATCCAGGATGTAATTTAGCTGACTTAGTGTAATCTTCTAAACAAATATTGTTCTTCCAAACCAGCACATTTCTTTCTTACAATAATGTGAATAGAGAGGGTCCTTTAGAGTCCATGTAGCTGACTCTGTATGACTCCTATTTTATTCACCTTATTCACATTGCATCTGTCCATCCATTCATATTTTTATTATACCCATTATTAAGGGCCAGCAGGTGATACACTTGAAGACTGGTACCAAATACCAGACCATAGTAATAAACATCTGCATCTCAAGATTCAGAAGTGGAGCACTCAGCATTATGACAGGTCTTGAATTTCTGAACTGATAAGTAGAGACTTTACAGTTACACCAAAACAAGAAGGAATACATGTTCGTTAATGTAAACAACCATTAGATGATGCTATGATATATATGAGATATATATGATGCTGGTGGGACAGTGTGGATAGAGCTCAAAGCCAGGGGTATCTAATTTGTCAAGACATGATGGCAAAAAAATATTCAATCGAATAAATTCTAATGCAAAACTGAAAGTAACCTCCGTTCTTCTCGAGAAATAAGCTGATCTACCTTCCACTTGGCCCCGTTGCGAACTGGTAGTAAAATAAGTAGAACTCACCCCTGTTCCACTCCCTTTTGTTTGGGCAATTACAGGAAGGGTTGGGTAGATACAGTATGGATAGTGAATATGTGTGTGTATGCACATGCGTGCTGAATATACTCTGCTAATAATCAAACTTCTGGCTAGTTAAATGGAATTCTTACTGTGGCATTAGTCTGAACTGTATAAGGTCTTTAAGAATCTATTATAACACTTCAAGTCTTAAATTTTTTGGCTTACTCCTTTTTCTGTACTTTGCATAATGTTTTCATCAAAAGAAAATAACAGAATGGATATGAAAAGAAATGGGTATGGAAAAAGAAAAGGATACTAGGAGAATAGTTACAGGAGATACTTAGAACTGAATGAATGGGAATCAAGATTTATAGAGCAGTAGATGTTCAGTTCAGGAACTATTGGCTTTGTTGGTGCTAGCACTACATTGAAAGTTATGTGAGCTTTGACAATCTGCCCTGAACTATCTCTGCACATATTCTGTTGCGTGGGAGGGGGGGGTGCACATGCGTGTGGGTGTATGTATGGGGAAGGTTGAAAATATAACATTTCTCTTTGTTTTGTTTTTCAAGGCCATTTTTAGAGAAAAAAATACAAAACCATTTTTAGCTACACAACTTGGCTTCAAAACAAAAAGTTCTATGCTTGCTGAACCAGAAACCTTGCCACCTTGCCATGCATGCAAAAGGACAGAACATGATTATTTAGTTTATTTTTAGGTTATTATTAAAAGATCAGCGCATACAATATTGAATAACAGACAAACCCACAGAACAAACACAATCTGTGTTTTTTTTCTCTTTTTCTTTTTTGCTTAGGTTCTGTACAATCTGTACAGAACCTAAGCAAAAGAAAAGAAAAGAAAAGAAAAGAAAAGAAAAGAAAAAAAAGAAAAGAAAAGAAAAAAAGAAAAGAAAAGAAAAAGAAAAGAAATACAAATCTTAGTGTCTTAAATTTTAAAACCGACGAGACAGGAAAAATGATGCCATACTGCTGGAGATACCAAATATTTAATCTGAGAGGAGATAAGAAAGATAATATGCATATTCGCTTCCTGGAAAACATCTTAAAAGGGGTATAATCAATGTCATTAAAAAAGATGACAGGAGGAACCTGGTTCATAATTTCCATCTCACTGGCCCCACAAATGTTAAAAACATCTGGCCTTAGGGCTTGGTTTATGATTCACTTTCTGATAAATGTAACTCTGTTTGCTTGCCTTGACTTTGGCCTTTCATTATGAATCTATATCTGCTTAAAACTCCCAGTGATGATGTGGGTTAAATTGATTCAGCTTTGTAATTCTGCTTTATTTAGCTCCTATTTCCATGTAACGCGCTGCAGTTTTTGCTATGACTAAATGTCTCTTTCTCTTTTCCTGTAGCAACATAGCTCCTTGTTCCCAGCTTTTTGCTCTCTTATTAAAGAGCTTGGCATTTCAGTGTTTGCGGAGAGATTTAGGTTCATTTTATTTTTGTTGATTTAGAGTTCCGTAAAACTCTTCCTTTGCCCCTTATGGATCGTAGCCCATAGCCCGAAAGTATAATGGCCTCATAATCAACAGCCTGTGTTTCTGTGGTAAAGGATCACATCCTGCTTAATCTTGTGTGCCAATTTTAATATATAATTTCTTCTCATTTCTTTTCAGCTGTGTCTGTTAAGCATTTAGTTCTATGTGAGTTTCATCAAAAACTATATCCAAGACAGGACTACATAAAACTCTAGCTAGTGTGTCAGTTGTGGCTTTATATTAAGCAGGATGTTTTTCTGACAGTTATCAATGCTCTAATCATCGTATTACTGGACTACTACAATGTATACCACAGAGACTGACTTGGAAGATGACTTGGAAGCTTTAACTGGTTCATAATGCTGCAGCTAATTTGGTAGCTGGGAAAATTGCTTTTGAAAGTATATCCCTATTCTTAGATTGCTATATTGATTGCCAATAAGGCTTGGGGCCTGATTCAAAGTGCTGGTTATCACCTCTATAGCCCTGTACAGGTAGTTATCACTTATTAACTGCTTGTTTAGCAACCATTTTAAGTTATGATGGTATAAAAAAAATAATAATCCAGCTTTGAAACCAATCCTTCCATTTGCAACCACCACAGCATCCTATAGCCATGTGATTTTCTGCTAAATGACCATTGTGGTCCCAATTGTGATCACTAAACAAGGACAATCTTGTATGGTATGGCTCTGGGATATGACAGAGATTGCTTCAAACATGATTCTGCCCTTCCGCTCCAATCAGGAGAAGTCCTATTCTGAATTCTGCCTTGCAAGAGATCCATGAGGCTGAGATAAGAAAAAAGTCCTGTTCAGTAGCTGTGCCCATCAATGGTGGGTTTAAAATTTCTGTGGATGTGGCTTGGTGGGCGTGGCATGGCTTGGTGGGTGTGGCTTGATGGGCGTGGCAGGGAAGGATACTGTAAAATCTCCATTCCCACCCCACTCCAGGGGAAGGATACTGTAAAATCTCCATTCCCTCCCAATCGAGAGGAAGCTTACTGCAAAATCCCCATTTCCTCCCTTATCAGCTGGGATTTGGGAAGCAAAGAATAGATGAGGGCGGGGCCAGTCAGAATTTTTACTACCGGTTCTCCGAACTACTCAAAATTTCCACTTCCGGTTCTCCAGAACTGGTCAGAATCTGCTGAAACCCACCTCTGGTCCCCATACTCTGGAATATTCTGTCCCCCCTCCCCCCGGATGGATGGATGGATGGCCTGTGTTGGCTCTCCTTTTGTTTCAGAAAGGCACCCATTGTTTTAGGCCAATGGGTGTTTGTCCCACTATATAATTGTAGAGTTAACATTTGTTTATTATGTTAAAGATTATATAGCATCCTTTTTCTGGTTTTGTTCTGTATTCCCCAGGTCCTATTGATTAGGGCAGTACACAAATATTATTATATGATTATCTATCTACCTATATCAATATTCAGCAAACATGCAGCATTCATACTTAATTCGTAAACTGGGGTTTCTGGCAAAGATGTATAATTACTGGAAAGTGAAATCAAATTATTTTGTAAACCGGAGCCTTAAATATACAGTACTGCCTAATTGTTCTTTTGGCAGTTTCAGAGCCTGAGATAGCAAGTATGGTGGGTGGAATTAGAATTTAGCTTGAATCAACTTGTCACACTGTTTATCATATTAGGTGGCCCACATATACTTTTGTAATTACCCTTCATTTAGCAAGAGCAAGAGTACTTAAACCAGGGGTGTCAAACTTGCAGTGTCACATTGTTGTCACGTGATGTATCACAACTTTTCCCCCTTCGCTAAAATGAGGGTAGGCATGGCCAGTGTGTGATGCATCTGGTCCACGGGCCGTGAGTTTGACACCCCTGACTTAGACTTATATACTGCTTCATAGTGCTATACAGCCCGCTCTAAGTGGTTTACAGTATATGGCCCCCAACAATCTGGATCCTCATTTTACCGACCTTGGAAGGATAGAAGGCTGAGTCAACCTTGAGCTCCAGGATCGAACAGCTGGCAGTTGGCAGAATTAGCCTGCAGTACTGTATGCTAACCAGTGCGCCACCACGGCTCTTATTTAATGGGTTTTAATGAATTTTGTGGAAAGAAATTTCTCTTGCTATCCAATTTGTACCTGATAATGATTAACTGTACAGTTCATACCTTGAAATTTCAAGAATTTATGTTGCCATGTTTCCTTATCTCTTCCTGCTCTAAACTCACGGTCAATCCATTAAAATAACAATTTGGACTTTGTCTCAGTTCATATATCAAAGCTACTAAGTTTCTTTTCTGTGAATATTTCTGTAATTATTTCTTACCATTAAAAATACAAATGCCTCTCTTTACAGCTATTATAATTGGTTTGTTTTCTTATTAGTTGTAAAGCAATTACTGCTGTATTTCAGGTCTTCTGGTAGTGTTTATGAATGTTGAACTATCTTTGATCAACATTTGAAATAAGATCTATCTATCTTATGTACCCTAGTTCTTGCTTTTTGCTTATCTGGGTGCAAGAGATCCTTGACTGCTTTGGAACTAACAAACTCATTTAGATCCTCTTTAGGCATAGGCACTGAATTTGGGTGAGTTTTCCATGAATCACAGAAGGAAAACAGAACCAATGTTCTTCTTCCAGGGTTCTCTTCCAAGCACTTTAATCTGTATTCTAGAATTGCATGAATTCTAGAATTTACAGCTGATTACATGAAAGTAAACTTTAGCCAAATCTTAAAAGAACCAGGTCTATCCTTCCACTGAAACTAGTTTATCTCCAGTACAACAATTGACACATTTTTTGGAACTTGGAGAACAGAATGCAGGAATCTCCAGTTTCTCATGCTTTGCACAGAGAACATTTGGACTACATATAGCAGATAGAAGAGCACCAACCTCATCTTGGTAATTTTTTAAAAAAGAATTTAATGGTAAACACAGTATGTGACCAATGGAATGCTTAAAACAATAAACATAAATAGAAAACAGCTTTGGAACTCAGTTTATTAAAAGTATTCTTAGCCACTGCTACCATTCTGAGCAGTCAGTGGTTTTGATCAGTGGTGAAATCTAAAATTTCTTACTACCGGTTCTGTGGGCGTGGCTTGGTGGGATGGGTGGGTAATGTGACTGGGTGGGCGTGGCCAATTTTTTTTTTTACTTTAAAAAACCATTTTTCTGCAACCTCTTCCGCGAAGAGGTTGTAAAAAAAATGCTTTCAAAAGGCTCTGACGATCACAGCTGAGTTGCCTGATCGGCAGAGACTTTTTTTCTTTTAAATGCCTCTGCCGATCAGGCAACTCAGCTTGGATTGTCAGAAGCATTTAAAAGAAAAAAAGGGTTTTTTTCTTTTAAAAGCCTTTGATGATCCCAGCTGAGCCGCGCGATCATCAGAGGCTTTTTTTTTTAATTTTAAAAGCATTTTTTTCAGCCAAAGAGGTTGTAGAAAAAATGCTTTTAAAAGTTAAAAAAAAGCCTCTGATGATTGTGCGGCTCAGCTGGGCATTGGGGGGGGCAGGGATTTTTGCTACCAGTTCTCCGAACCACCCGCCTCCATCGCTACCGGATCGGGAGATCCGGTAGCTATCTAACTTGGCTCCTTTGAAAGACATGATGTTATCTAGTGGAGTGATTTCCGTTGAAAAGAGAGTCATCTTCACAGTATGAATTTTTCTTTCCTTTTACAGTTTAGAATACAAGTGATGGTAGAGACACTCAGACTAATGTATTATTTCCACAGCCTCTAAAAGGATCTTCCATTACTTTTAGGCTGTATTCACATAAGATATTAATTTAGTCCTTCCAAATCTAAATTTTTTTCAGATGTGTGGATTTCTCAGCAACTTACTTGGGGAATTTTGGACATCAAGTCTAAAACACTATAGAGCACAGAGGTTGAAGACAATTGCATCCAAATATTCAATTATAAAGTTGAAAGGGACCTTAGAAGTCATTTAATCCAGTCCCCAGCCCACTGCATGATTCAGCAAAGGAGGATTTATCACTTTATGTGGAAGCTGTTGTTTGACTGACAGTTTTACAAGTAGGAAATTCCTTCTGACATTTAGTTTCAATTTCCTTCCTTGTAGTTTTGACATAGCGACTCTGGTCCTGCCCCCTAAGGCACCAAATAATTTGAATCTGTCTTCTATATGACAGTCCTTCAAATATCTGAAGACAGCAATCATGTCCTCTCAGTATTCTCTGGATTCTGTACTCAGTATAGAATTCAGATCCTGTATTCATTCCACATAGTACTTTGTTTCCAAATCCTTCATCATTTCAATAGGACTTTTGAAGTGCAATTTGTCACTGTCCATTTTGGATGGCAGTGCTCAAAAGAAGATACAGTATTTCAAGTAAGGTCCCAACCAGGACATGGTCGAGATGAATAAGTTCTTCCAATGCTTTTTACTCCTGCTAATGCAACTAAAGAGTGTTTATAAAGAGGGCTTGCACCTAAAGAGTGTTTATAAATTCTATTAGTCTTCTAGCCAAAGAACCAGTTTTCACACTTATACATAATGGCTGTCTTCACACAACAAAATAATGCAGGTCACATGCAACCCTGAGCCTCTACGTTGCTGTCCTAAGAGCTCACCAAGATTATACCACTGAAATCAGTGACTAAATGGCCAAATTGTAGATGCCTGGATTTTTATTTTAAAATAAGTATGAGAAGGAATGTGTTAAGCTCCTGCAAGACAAAATATATCCACTTCCTCCTTAATCTTTCCCCAGTTGTCCTCTCAAATGGGTCAAAAATATTTAGCACCATACCCTTAATGATACTGATATAGTTCTGCCAAGATTAAAGAATAAGGATAGCTAAGCAAATTAAGTTCCAGCTGGCAATTAAGCACCAGTAAAGTGGGAAATACGAGTAACTAGACAGTTCATTACCTAAGGAATTTCTCATCTGTATGCAACTTCAAACAGCTGAAGAACTCAACGGATGTGTTATCAGTTTATTACCAACATTTGGAAAGTTGACAGGAATCAGACATTTCCTTTGGAGGAAACCAGAGGAACAAAGGTCAAAGAATATTATGCAAACTAAAGTAGAACAAGATGGACAAAGGAAGAAACAAATGAAAAAGTTAGAAGTGCAAAAAAGAAAAGATAAATAAATGGCTTCCAATCTTCTGCATAACAGTTATTAGTATTTTAAGCTGTTTCAGGTTATACCTTGGCTCTTCTTTTTATACTCTATCCTGATTAATTACCACTGTCTAGGATTACAAACTGCAATAATCCTTAAAGTCCCTACAATGCTAAGCCAAAACCTAGCAAGCCACATTTTAAGTGCCAACCCAACCAATCAAATAAGCACTTATTCCCAGCTCATCTTTTCAAGTGGTTTTCTCATCCATCATTTGCAAAGTCTTTTGACAAATCCTACCATTTCCATCCAGACTTGCTTTCAAGAAAACCATGATAAATTTCTCTGAAAATTATCCAGATAGGTAATTTTATGCCCTTCAACTCAAATTAATTTGGCCAATTACAAAGAACTATGTAAATTGTTGTCAAACATGCCTGGAGGATACCAAGCAGCCTATTCCAACAATAATTAGGGTACCCTTGGGAGGTGGCGCTTAACTTTGCTTGGTTAGGGAGGCTGCCTTCTAAATACAAGAACTCCTCGATGTATGATCACACTTCAGCCCAAAATTTCTGTTGTTAAGTGAGACATGTTAAATGAATTTTGCTCCATTTTACGACTTTTCATGCCACCGTTGTTAAATGAACCACTGCACTTGTTAAGTTAGTGACACTGTTGTTAAGTGAACCTGGCTTCCCCATTGTCAGAAGGTCACAAAAGGCGATCACATGACCTTGGGACCCGCAACTGTCATAAATATGAGTCAGTTGCCCAAGTCTGAATTTTGATGACGTGACCATGGGGATGCTGCAAGAGTCGTATGTGTGAAAAATGGTCATGTCACTTTTTTGCAGTGCCATTGTTAACTTTGAAATGGTCACTAAATGACCTGTTGTGTAAATTGATGACTCCCTGTATATTATTTTACAGCCCGGCCAGACGAGCATCTCTTTCAGAGGTAGCTTTCCCGGGGGAAAATGCTATGCCAGGTAATGTCTTTTAATTAGGGCTGATATGCAGTTCGTCTAGTGAAGAATGCCGCAGGGGAACGATTCCCAGTTCGACTCGAACCAAGATAGCTCCAACAGCTGATTCGCTCTGACGTTTTGTGCGGCCACCTGAGGCACAGCCTGACTTTTCAACATTCCCAGAAGGAGAAGATCTGCGCGTAGCTGCTTCTCTCACCTGAGCAGCGCGAACAGAACAGATGCGCCCGCTCTAACCCTGCCCTGCCCTCCAAATTGCTCGACTGATTGGACCTTGCCGCTTGCCGTCTTCTCTCGGGCTGACAGTAACAGGAAGCGCTGCCGGCGCCTCCGAACCCGCTGGAAGAGCGAGCCATGGAGTTCTCGGAGGAGAAGTTGCGGAAGTGGCTGACCAAGGCAAGCGGCGAAAGTGGGAGGAGGAAGAGTTTTAAGAAGCGCGAGCTAGTGAAAGCTCTGGTTTCGGCGTCCCAATTTTGGAGCACCTTTCCTCCCTGGCTTGGCTTGAAGGGAAAGGGAGCGACTGCCTGAATCCATTAAATCAATGTTTTTTTTTCCCAGACTTGGCAGCTTTAAGATGTGTGGACTTCAACTCCCAGAATTCCTCAGCTAACATGGCTGGTTGGGGGATTTTTGGGACTTGAAGTCCACACATTTTAAAGTTGCCAAGTTTGAAAAACATTAAGGGGTCCTTAGTGCACTCTGAGCTTGCTTGTTTTCTTGCAGACGTTTCATTGCCCTAACTAGGTAACATGTTTGCTAGGTACCTAGTTGCTAGGTAACGTTACCATAACTAGTGCTCTAGTTACCTAATGAAACGTCTGCAAGAAAACAAGCAAGCTCAGAGAGCACCAAGGACCCCTCATTTCAACCCTGAGCTATAAATATTCTCCTTTATGGAAAAATATTGCATTGGATCATGCTTCCCTTGCCCTCTCTCTCTCTCTTGGTCGATTTCTTCCCGTTTGCTATTTGGACCTGATCTTCGCTGTTCAGCCGCAGTGAATGGTGCATGTTTTTGCGGGGTTTCCTCAACCCTGCGGAGTTAGGTTTTTTTCCCTTTCTGCTTCAAACGTTGGCTATTTCCTCCTCAAAAATTTATATATCATCGAATCCCATCACCTTTCTTTTGTTCTGGGAATAGAAATCGCAGACTCATCATTATTACAATGGGACATGCTTGTTTGATATACAATCTCTTTTCTATTAAGCTGATCTCCTGATGGACCCAGTAAATAACACATCAACGTGGAAGTAGCTTATATTTCTATTGAATAAATCACAATGGAGTGTGCATGAAATTCATAGTTCATGCTGCTTTTCATTGTCCCCAAATTGTAGCATGTATATATCACAGAAACAGCCTTTCTTTGCTCTGTCCTGGTGGGGTTACTTTCTCTTATTCCCAGGGTGCAGTTGAGATACTATAAAGTCCTCCCTAGTTGCTTCTTTTTTAAAATAGAGTTTTCTTTTCTTAGAACTCCTTCCAGGATGTCTATGGAGATTCTCAGGCATCCAGATCATGGTTGTCCCAAAAGTGCTTTTTCAAGAGGCAACTGGAGTTTCTATTTTTTCTTTGAAGACGTTTTGCTTCTCAGCCAAGAAGCTTCTTCAGCTCTGACTGGATGATGGGGAATGGAATCCCTCATTCCCCACCATCCATGATTCCATTCCCCACCATCCAGTCAGAGCTGAAGAAGCTTCTTGGCTGAGAAGCGAAATGTCTTCAAAGAAAAACCAGAAAGTCCAGTTGCCTCTTGAAAAAGCACCTCTGGGTTCTTCCAAGATGGATGAGGCACATTGCTTGAGCATTATTATCTCCCACTTGATCCTGTACCCTTTCTCCATGCCCATGTGCTCTCTGTTTTGGTACCCGTGTAGCAGTGAGGAGAATGAGCCTCTATTCACAAATAACCTGAGTGATTGAAGCATTGAACTGAGTAAGGGCATGTCACTGCACATCTACAAGCTCTAAGCAACTGGCCAGATGACTAAATTCACTGTTGTAAGCACCAACCTCATTTACCTGACTCTCCACGTCTCATGTTAAGGAGAATGAATGGTGGTTGATCCTCTGCTTGCAAGAGGGAGGGAAAACAAATCTGAGGGCATCCGCCAATCCTTTTCCTTAATTTAGCCTGCAGTATATAAAGACAGCTTTGTTACTATTGCTGAATAAGGATAGAGAATAGGAGGACAATTTATGCTGACGTGCTATTTCTGCCAGCTCAGAGACCTGTGGACTGGACAGCTCTCTAAGTACTCTAAGCCCAAAATATAAACATCCCTTTATGGTTTAGGATCAGTGATGAAATCCACTTACCTTCACTACTGGTTTGAGAAAGGGAGTGCGCGCCTCTTCTGCGCATGTGCAGAGGGTAAAAAATGGGACATAGTGACGTCCTGGCGGGTGGGCAGAGCCTCCCGCTGCCGGTGCTACCTGGTCGTGCGAGCCAGATAGATCCAGCTGGATTTCCCCACTGTTTAGGATGATGTTTTTATATAATACAAACTTTGCTATGAAAGTGTATCCTCTACTGCTTACTGCTGCTTGTGAAGTCTATGGTCGGAGCATGATTTGCAGCAAACATGCCACAGGATTATGTATTGAATATTGTCATAAGAGCCTCATACAAAATACTGACCACAATGTGGTCAGGTGTATTGTGATCCCTCCCCACCTCACTTGGAGTCCTCTAATCCATTTAAGGTCTATAGATCCTCCATTTAACCAGACAGAGATCCTGATTTTATTATCAAATCACCCTTTCATGTCCCCTTTCCCACATTCTCTAGGTATTTTGCTCAATGAAGAATTCCAGATATATGTGTGTTGTATTCTTGTGTAATCCGAGTGGCTGCTTAGACATTTTCCTTCACATGGCCCTGTAGTTCATGTTTAAGATGATCAAAACTGTCTTTCTTATGTCTCCAGTATAAATTCCGAGATCTGACCATAGAAGAACTGAAGCACATAAATGAGTTGTATCCCAACATCAGGTTCACAATGAGCACCTACAGTAAGAATTCCTATTTTGGGGATAAATATATTACAGGTAGTTCTTGGCTTACAACAGTTTGCTTCATGACTATTTGAAGTTGCAACAGCACTGAAAAAAAGTGACTTATGACCATTTTTCACAATTATGACTGTTGCAGCAACCCTAAGGTCAGGTGATCAAAATTCAGCCACTTGACAATTGACTCATATTTATAACAGTTGCAGTGTCCCGGGGTCATCTGATCTCCTTTTCCAACTTTCTGCCAGCAAAGTCAATGGGGAAACCAGATTCAATTAACAACTATGTTACTAATTTAACAACTACAGTGATTCATTTAACAAATGTGGCAAGATAAGTCATAAAATGAGGCAAAATTCACTTAACAAATTTCTCACTTAGCAACATAAATTTTGGGCTCAATTGTGGTCGTAAGATGAGGACTACCTGTACCTGCAATTTTTTTTAAATTGGGGATCGTATAAATCAGATGAATAAAGTGAAATAAATGCTGAATATTAATATTAATATACTCTATGTGCCTATTATTTAGCACCTGAAGTGTATTGTGTATTCACAGTATAATAGTATAACCTGCATATTAATACTATAATGTATTTATTAGGAATTACACTCATTGTTTCCTTTCAATTATTTGGACAGTATGCATGGAATTGCAATCTTACTGTATACTTTTCTTAAATTTTCAGCAATTAATTGATCACTTTTACTATTATAACCTTTACAACAATGGCATGGTAGAGAAAAATGTATATTTATATGCTGCTATTTTTTTAATTAGGATCCCTGTAGTTTTTGAATAGATTTTCTGTAGCATTATGTTGCCTTAGAAAATCTCTGTTTGCTGAATTTACTTTTTATGTCCTATTATGATGTTTTGAAATTCTATGCAATTTCTATTTGTGCATATGTGTGTGTAATGCTTTTGTTTGTTTATTTCCTGCATTTATTATTTTTACAAATAATTCAGGGTGGCAAACATATCCAACACACCTTCAGCCTCCTGTTTTCCCCACAACAATAACCTTGTCAGGTGGATTGGCCTGAGAGGGAGTGGCTGGTCCAAAGTCACCCAGCTGGCTTTCATGGCCAAGGCAGGATTTGAACTTGTGGTCTCCTGCTTTCTAGCTCAGTGCCTTAATACACACACAGACACACATTTTAAGAAATTAATAAAATAAATGACTGCTTTAGCTAATTTGAAATGTTAGGAACAATACATATCATCAGTAAAAATTAAGACAATTTTAAAAGGAAAAATTAAATCCTTAGTGATATAATGTTTTGAATTTTAGCTTTCAAGGATGGATCCCAGAAAGACCTTCTGAACTTTACTAGTACTGTTCCAGTAAAATATAAGGGTGAGTTCGAGGAATGTTTCCTTTGTATTTCTTGTTATTTGAAGATTCCAAATAATATATTTCAAAATGTATTTAGATACAAAAATTATATGTTGCTTCAATCACAGGCTATAATGTGTGTATGTGTGTGTGTGTGTGTGTGTGTGTATTGTACGACGTACCACTAGTACAATAAGCAGCTAATAAAGCAACTTTAGTATCATATTCTCAAGGAAAGGTTCTGGATCAGCATGGGAAGAAATACCTTGCCACCCCTCCCTTCCTAGTCTACTTACTTATGTGGATGGCTCTGATAAAATAAAAGGCAGGAATTTATAGTACAGCATAATTAGAGGTCTTTTTTCCCTTGAAGTCTGAAGTAAGAAACAAAAAGTCACATTTATGGAGATTCTCAGTCATCCAGGTCATGGTTGTCCCAAAGGTGCTTTTTCAAGAGCCAACTGGACTTTCTGGTTTTTCTTTGAAGATGTTTTGTTTCTCATCCAAGAAGCTTCTTCAGCTCTCCACCATCCAGTCAGAGCTCAAGAAGCTTCTTGGATGAGAAGCAAAACATCTTCAAAGAAAACCCAGAAAGTCCAGTTGCCTCTTGAAAAAAAATGCACCTTTGGGACAAAAAGTCACATTACTTAAGTTAGACAGCCTTATGAATCTACTAAGTAACAAAGTAAGTAAAATGAATGCTGAAGTTTCTTAGCAAGGGAGCTGGAAAGACTTTTTTGATTAAGCTATAATGGTGAAAATTAAGCAGCAGAAAAACGAAGAAAATCTGCAGCTGGCTAAGCATGAAGTTGATACTGCAACAGTGGAAATAGGGGGAGATAAAGCAGTGTGAAAGTCAGGAGGAGATTCAGCAGCAGTTCAAGTAACAGACCTGCCACAATGCTATAGAAGCAGCAGAGGTTTCTGGATGGACATTGTCCAGAGAAAGTCCATGGATGGAATCTAAAAAAAAAATCAGTTCTTGGCTGTAATTAGTCAGTAGCTATCCCAAAGGTCTGGCAATAGACTTTGGAGGAATTCATGGGGTTAACAAAGAAAGGAAAGCTATCAAAAAGGTCAATCAGAAAAGACCTGCTGAAGAAGCTACAGTGCTGATGCCCCATCAAAGAAGTCCAGCAGTAGAGGCTGAAACTTCCTGGAAGAGGGTGCGCAATAAACCCCAAGATAGAGTTGACACTAGGTTGTCTTGGTGAAGTAGCCCTAGTAGCAAGCTCAATGACAAACCCTAGTGATTCCAAGAGAAACTATTTTTATTTATTTATTTTGTCAAGCATGTATTTTATGACAGTTACAAGTGTAAACATTATAAATACATGAAAAGGATACGAATAAAAGAAAACATTAGGACAGGGATGGTAGGCACACTGGTGCACTTATGCACGCCCCTTACAGACCTATTAGGAATGGGGTGAGGTCTACAGTAGGTAGTCTAAGGTTAAAGTTTTGAGGATTTGGGGAAGAAACCACAGAGTCAAGTAGTGCATTCCAGGCATTGACAACTCGGTTACTGAAGTCGTATTTTCTGCAGTCTAGTTTGGATCGGTTTACCATGAGTTTGTATCTATTGTGTGCTCTTGTATTGTTTTGGTTGAAGCTGAAGTATTCATCGGCTGGTAGGACATTGTAGCAGATGATTTTATGTACTATGGTTAGGTCAGACTGAAGTTGACGTGAAGTTCTAAGTTGTCTAAGCCCAAAATTTCAAGTCTGGTGGCATAAGATATTTTGTTGTGAGCAGAGGAGTGGAGGACTCTTCTTGTGAAATATCTCTGGACTCATTCGATTGTATTAATGTGTGATATGCAGTGCGGGTTCCTGACAGATGAGCTGTATTCAAGAATTGATCTGGCAAAAGTTTTGTATGCCCTAGTTTGCAGTTCAATATTACCAGAAAAGGGACCCTCACATTAACCCAGGCTGGAGGGGACAGCAGCATACACCCTGCCCCTCATAAAGCAGCCTGGGGAAGGAAGGAAGTTTATTCCCATCTCAAATCAAACTACTCTATTCATTGGACCTGCCTGGGTTTGTTATAATCTTAAACTGAATCTACAACAAATAACAGCCGGTAATTATCAAGTCAGAAAATCAGTTTTCAGTATCAAAAATTAACAATTTAATACAAGTCCGATAGTAAATACTGCCATAGCTGGACAACAAATCTACAACTCTTATGTAACATATGTTGCAGTGTCTCTTCAGAAGAGTAGCGTCTTTTAACCTGTCTTCCTGGAAAATCAACAGGAGTTAAGGAGCAGTTTTAACTTGGGAGGAGGGGGAAAACAATTTCAGAGGGTGGGCACTGATTTTCCATCCCTGTCATGAAGGGTAGGGGATTCATTCTCTCTCCTAGCTGAAATGAGAAGCATGAAACCTTTGCTAAACAGATTTTTATTTTGTATTTTGACAGGTAACATTTATAATATTCCAATTTGCATATGGATTTTAGATTCTTATCCTTTTACTCCACCCATTTGTTTTCTAAACCCTACTGCTAATATGGGAATTTCTGTTGGAAAACATGTCGATGTCCGTGGAAGGATTTACCTGCCATATCTACAAGCCTGGAGTCATGTAAGAATTAGATAAATACATTACATAAAATTATATGTATTATCTTATTAAAATTTATATAGAGGTGATATACCTTTGTACCTCTTTGTAGCAGTTATCATTTTTCCACATATAATTACATACATAAATATGTGCAATATGAGATAAAATACAATTTATTTGAATACAAAATGGTTATGGTAATGTATGTAGAATGGATGGTAGTATTAGGTTTTCAGGTTCCTTATTAACAAAGTCAAGTTAACCAGTGTTACTCAAGAGCGGATGAAGATTTCATCCCCAAACCATGCCTTTTTTTTATCCATCCATCCATCCTTTATTTGATTTTTATTTTACTACTATTTAACCAACTTTACAAATGCAACAGGTTACAAATACAACAAAATAAAAATACAGAAATACAGGAAAGGACTAAAAGCAATAAACATACAATACCAAAGTGGTGTTACAACTCAAATACCTCTGGAAAAAAACGTGGTATCCAGCATCTTCCAAAAGGTGAGGAAGGCAGGAGCAGATCTAACCTTAAGTTCAAGGTCTGTAGAGATTCCAAGTCATCCAGGTCATGGTTGTCCCAAAGGTGCTTTTTTAGGAGGCAACTGGACTTTCTTGTTTTTTCTTCTGAGAAGCGAAAACGTCTTCAAAAAAAAAACAAAAAGAAAAAAACAAAGTCCAGTTGCCTCCTGAAAAAACACCTTTGGGCCTTATTTCAAGGCCTCTCTAAAAGACTGGCTTTTGAACACTGACTCCCAGACCTCCCAAAAGTGGGGAACCATCAGCTGCTTCTCCCACCACAATTATAATGGCCAACCTGACTTCTGTAAGGAGATGCAGGCTTTAGGTAGTCTGGCAGGAACCCATAAATGGATTTAAAGGTTATCACCAGTGGTGGAATACAATTTTTTTTACTACCGGTTCTGTAGGCGTGGCTTGGGCGTGGTGTGGCTTCGTGGGCATGGCTTGATGGGCATGGCAGGAGAAGGATACTGCAAAATCTCCATTCCCTCTGTACTCCTGGGGCCAGACAGAGGTGGTATTTGCCAGTTCTCCAAACTACTCAAAATTTCCACTACCGGTTCTCCAGAACCTGCTAAATAGTATCCCTGGTTAACACCAATAATTGAATTACATCCAGAATCTATTGAACAACCAACATGGGGTTCCCAAAAAAGGCATGATAGGTTCCCAGCAATACTTGCCAGTAAGCATGTGGGCTACTCCATTATTACCAACTGAAGCTTTTGGATAGTTTTTAAAGACAGCCCCACGTAGAGTGCATTGTAGTAGTATAGATAGATGGTAAATAAATCATGAGCCAATGTTGTAAGGTCCTCTTGTGCCAGGGAAGGTCACAATTTATACATCAGCCAAAGCTGGGTAACAACCCCCTTGACTATATCCATCACCTGAGGCTCAACAGGAGCTTCATGTCCAGGAGGGCCTATAAATTGTGGATCTTCTTCAGAAATGGTGTCTCTTCATTCACAGTAATCACCATAGCTGAAAGAGACCCCCAGTGTACAAAACCTGGGTTCTGTTTCCTTCCAGTAAACCCTCACAGTTTCAGGCACCAAGATGGGACTTCAGCGGCATCCCAGCTCTGAATGAATAAAAGAACTCATTCATTAAAAAATTAAGGACTCCATCAGCAACAGTATTAAAATATGCTCTTGTCCTTTTGTAAATCTAGCTATGTGAGTCAGGGCCCTTCCATCTATATAGCCCTGCTCCTATTGCTTTTACTTGATTATTTTAGTCTCCAGGAAAACATTGGAAAATGGATCATGAAACAATGAAAAAAAATACTGTTTTGACAAGTATTCCAATTTTTTTGTGTCAATGATTAAAATCCATGCCTCATATTCCCAAGCAGTTTATATATCTAGTGCGCTAGCTTAAAAATTTACTAGACAATGTTTTAAGTGGTATATCTGTTATATAATTAAATTCTAATTTGTCCTGTATTTATTGCAGCCACAGTCAGTAATTATAGGGTTGTTAAAGGAAATGAGCCTAAAATTTGAAGAGGAACTTCCATTATATGCATTATCATCTTCTGATGAAGCCAGACAGATGGACCTACTTTCGTATATCACAAAAATTGTTGACGGTATTCATCTTTTCTGGAAACTTACCATCTGTTATTTGTGTGTATAATTCATAGTATCTTGATAATTTTGTTTTGGATTTTCCTGGAAGAATCCAAATCAGTAAACTATTACATTATAGCAGCAATAGCAATAGCAATAGCACTTAGACTTATATACTGCTTCATAGTGCTTTACAGCTCTCTGTAAGCGGTTTACAGAGTCAGCATATTGCCCCCAACAATCTGGGTCCTCATTTTACTGACCTTGGAAGGATGCAAGGCTGAGTCAACCTTGAGCCTGGTGAGATTTGATCTGCCAAACTGCTGGCAGCAGAAGTAGCCTGCAGTACTGCACTCTAACCACGGTGCCACCGTGGCTCTAGCAAAGCATAAGATCTGGAACAGGTGTGTCCAACCCACGGCCAAAGGCCTGTATGAGATCCTGGGCAGTTAGTAATATCGCCCCACAAGATTGTAACTTTTAACATTATGTGCTTCGTAGTGATATTTATAGATATTGACTATATTATATATACCCAATTTAGAACATAAGAGTTGAATAATAGAATTGGAAGGGTTAATGGCTTTTGGCAGCACGCACAGGGCTGCTCTTAGCTACTGCTTTTGCTTTTGCTTTGCAGTTTTGACTTTTTTTAAAAAAAGGGAATGGCTGTTTTAAGTTTTCTGCATTGGTTTAGTGGTTCCTGGCACTGTCCTTTTGAAGTGTACTTCCCTCACTCTTCTTGAAAGCCTCTAGTGATGGAGCACCCACAACTTCTGAAGGCAAGCTATTCCATTGGTTAATTGGTCTCACCCTAAGGAGAAATTTCTCCTTAGTCCTAGGTTGCTTCTCTCTTTGGTTAGTGTCCACCCATTGATTCTTGTTGTGCCTTTTAGTGCTTTGGAAAATAGATGGACCTCTCATTTTTGTAGGAGCCCCTCAAATATTGGAACAGTGATATTTTATTGTGAATCGGGGAGATGTTTAGCAAAATTGATTAAATGGAAAAAAGGGCATGGTTTGCTTTTTAAATCCTGTTAGCACTTCTCTAGATAAAAAGTGAAAGATCATTAAAAAGGTCACCAGTATTGTAGAGCTGGGGCAATTTTTACACTGTCAGTTTGAAACAATCTCAAAATTTCCAATGGAAAGAGCTAACAGAGGCATGGATGCCTTTCCTAACTTTCTGTAGTTGACTAGGTTGTGCCAGTTTGATGAAAGGTGGATGTCTCACCTCTCTTCTCCCTGAGATCCTCTGCTTTTTGCACTTTGGTGCCTCCACCTTTCTGTCTTAATGTAGCTGTTTAGTGATTTCTGCTGCTATTGCCTGCCATTCACATGGATGTGTTTACCTGATGCTTTCCCACATAGCCCTGACATGTGAGACAGGTAAGAATTTCACAGGTTATGCCATCATTGAAGAATAAATAAAAAAGTAGAGAAAAATAAAGTGGATAAAAATGAAATAAATGCAGTAGTTCTCACAAATGATTTATTTATTTTGTTAGATGTTTATCCTGTCTTTATTACTTTATAAGGAACTCAAGGTGGAGAACTTATCTAATATTCCTTCCTCCTCTTAGTTTCCCCACAACCAGTAGTGGGATTCAAATCCCGTCGCTACTGGTTCACTTGTCATGCGCAGGAGCCTTTGCACATGTGCAGAGACGTCCGTGGGGGCAGAGCCCCCCCTCCGCCGCTACCAGTTCGCCTGAACCGGTAGCAACCACCACTGCCCACAACCACAATCTAAGAAGTAGTTTGGGCTGGGAGAGAGTGACTTGTCACTGCCATTTTTTCACGCCTAAAATGGGAGTAGAACTCAGAGTCTCTTGGTTTCTAGACCAGCACCTTAAGCACTACTTTGCTTAAAAAGGTGGAAGGAATATCAAAATAACTTATAAGAATTGCATGCAAAAACAGGGATAGAGAAAACAAACTTGTAAAGCTGCAAACATTACAGATAACATTTTAGAATAATCTCCCATAGAATGATGCAAAAGACAAGAGAGGTTGTAGCAAATTACAATCTGAGATGGGCCTGTTAGTAGGAAAGGAGACTAGAATGAGCAGTAATACTTTTGCAAGATGCATCAAACCTGAAGTCAAGATGTTTATTATTTATTTGCACAAGGTCAGCATTCTTTTTATTTGAAAACTACTCGCTCCGGCGAGGTGAGCGGCCAGGCGTGAGAAGAAGGAGTGGTGGGGAGGGGCGAGGCGAGGCGTGGCCGGTCGTGGCAAGGAGAGGCCAGACGAGATGAGGCACCCCTTGACATGAGTGACGTTGAGTTGGCCATACCCACCCAGTCACATGACCACCCAGCCAGTCATTAGGGCGGAGAACCAGTTGTTAAATTATTTGAATCCCACCACTGTTAATGCCATATAGTTTCTGAAACAATTAAGAAATCTCAGTTTCCTTTGTTAAATCTACTGTCCCTAGGATCAAGCTATTAATGTATTTTTGAGTTTGGTATTGCTTGTATTGATCAATTTTTTGTGTAACAAATGGTTAGAGTGGAAGAGCCTTTGCCAAATTGGAACAACAGAGAAGAAAGTCTTTGCCCTTCCCACAGTTTGGATTGGAATGGGAACAATCTCCCATTAGTTCCAACAACAACATTTCTCTTTTCACCTAAAAAAAAAAATAATGTTGCAATCCCTTGCATGTTATCTGGGGGGTAAGATAAATAGAACCCAGCAAACCTACGTTTAAGTAAACATCTATGCATAGGATTTGTTTGCATAACATTTTTTTTTATTTTTCAGTACCATAATTACAGTTGTCCAGACCAAGGCATTTTTAAAAATTATTTTTTTTGAGCATCAGTATTATGCATTTACAATGCATAATCGTTTATTTAAATAGCATGTGGTTTTTAGGTGAAAACAATGGACAATCAAAGGGAGAAGAAAAGAAAAATGATGGAGGATTACGCAAAGTTACAATAGTTGGGGCTGGAGATCTAGGCTTTGCTTGTATTTTGGCTATTTCAGCAAAGGTATGCACTTTCTGTTACTGTTATGCTCGTTTCTGTAATAAATTTATATTGTAATAAAATAATTGGAGCAGGGGAATATTTGAGACCATATTCACAGAATTTTCTCCATAAAAGTCTTCTAAATTATGGCTGGAGGCATTACCTTATTAGAGATTAATAATGCATTTCTGTGTAAATTCATTAAGAGATGTTTTCCATCTAATCTCAGAATAAATACTTATGAACTCTGTAATTTTTGATTATATGTATTAGGAATACACTTTTACTTTCTTTTTAGTTTATTTGAATGTGATATTTTTCAAAAAAGCTGCTTAACTTTTTGTACTTATTATTCTTGTTGGATTGAATCCCACAGAATTCTTCTCAGAATACAATTCGTATTTGCTTTGATGAAAAACATTTCTTTCTTTCTTTTGAATCAATTTAGGATATTGCTGACAAAGTGGTTGTCTTGGACTGCTCAGAAGCTACAGTGAAAGGAGGAACAATGGACCTAGAAATCTTTGACTTGCCAAAGGTGGAAATTAGTCGAGGTAATATTACACTGTATAGTATTTTCTAGCAATATTGCAAACTGAAATATTCACCTGGGCTGCTCTGCAGGGTGCAAAAAGTTTTGGAAGCTTCTTTCACTTCAGTGCTTCAGTCTTGGAGAAAGATTGTACTGCATAGATAATCCTACGTACATGTAAAATGGTTAATGTACTCATCCCAGAGCTCAGCAAATACAGTCAAAGCATACTCATTTATTTACATATATGAAATATTAATCCATGTTATATTCTTCCTGAGATTTGATCTGCATTCCAAAATTGGCAGAACATAGCAAGGGTTATGTGTAAAGACACATTACTACGTAATAGACTGAATTCTCTTTGAATTTTTGACATTAGTTCAATTTCAGTAGTATTAATAATAATTCCTCTATTAATTATATAAGTGGGAAGAGATTGGAAGTGATACTTTTGCCTATTTATCTCAAGTCCAGAAATAAACCATGTATTATCATAGATTTATTTATTTATTTTTTAAAAATACCATTCTTGAAAATAAGACATATTCAATAATAATTTGCAATTCTTTATATTTTTATAGATTTTTCTGCATCAGCGGACTCAAAGTTGGTGGTGCTTACCGTTAATTCTTTAGGGAATGCTCAGTCCTATCTGGAGGTTGTACAGAGCAATGTGGAATTGTTCAGAGGCATTATTCCCTCAATAGCTCATTACAGTCAACACAGTGTACTGCTTATTGCCTCTCAGCCAGGTACTGTATGGCAAAGTTTAATATAATTCTATGAAGTTTCAATCACAAGATATGATTTGCAATTGATATTATCTTAGGGTTTTTTGACATCATCTTAGTGAGAATTAAAAGGTATCTTATTTTGTCATAATTCTCAGCCACAAAATAACAGTATCAAGTATTAGGTCAACTTTTTTAAAAAAAATCTGCTGGTTGTTTTATCTTGTTCTACGTGATGAACAGTTATTGGAAATTTCCTTTTAGGCAATTTAAAAACCTCAATAGATTTTTCTGATTCCAAATATTGTATAAAGGTTGTGTAATTTGTTACATGATTCAACTCCATTGCTTATCTCCAATGAGGTAGTACCAGGATTACAGTCTTTTAAAACTATACAAACACAAGCACGGAAATAAAGAACAGAAATATAGTATACCACTTACAAAAAAATCAACCAAGTTTGTTAACATCTTAACTATTTTGGTATAATAATTCTTTCTGTTCTGTTTATATACAAAAAGTGAATACTGACAATCCAAGACTGTAAAGATGGGGTGGTGCTATTTTTCTAACATTGAAGAGTAATATTTTTGCTGCTTTCCATGGTTGATAAATCCATAAATCCATATTACTTGTAGTCATACGTTTTGAGTTTGGTCCATGCAGTTCAATTAACATATTTAAATCATGCTGATCTTTGTAATATTATATTAAAAACGTAAAGATATTAAGCCAAAATGAAATAATAACAGCCCATATCATATGAGTAAGGTGACCGCTCCCTTCTTCATTTGGGAGCACGGGAGGACCCCTTGGAGGGTCAGGCCAAGGACGTTGTACAGTATCTGTATGACAAAATCGCTCAAATTCGGGAAGACTTGGACTCTGACTGGGTAGATTCAGGTGGGCTGATGGAGGCAGGTCTTGAGAATATTATCTGGGAAGAGTTTGACCCTGTGACCCCCGAAGACGTGGGCAGGATTCTGGGCAGACTGAGCGCGGCCACATGTTTATTGGACCCGTGTCCCTCCTGGTTAGTGCTGGCTTCCTGGGAGGTTACACGAGGCTGGCTCCAGGGGATTATTAATGCTTTGTTGAGTGAGGGTGGCTTTCCCGCCGCCTTGAAAGAGGCGGTGGTGAGGCCTCTCCTCAAGAAGCCTTCCCTGGACCCAGCAGTGTTAGCAAATTGTCGTCTAGTCTCCAACCTTCGCTTTGTGGCGAAGGTTGTTGAGAGTGTGGTGGCGCGACAGCTTCCCCAATACCTGGATGAAACGGTTTACCTAGATCTGTTCCAGTTGGGTTTCAGGCCTGGTACAGCACGGAAACAGCATTGGTCGCGTTGGTTGATGATCTCTGGAGGGCTCGGAAGAGGGGTTGTTCCTCTGTCCTGGTCCTATTAGACCTCTCAGCGGCTTTCAATACCATCGACCGTGGTATCATGCTGCACTGGTTGGAAGAGCTGGGGGTGGGGGGCACCATTCTGTGGTGGTTCTCCTCCTTTCTCTCTGACCAGTCGCAGTCTGTGTTGGCAGGGGGACAGAGGTCGACCCCGAGGCGCCTTGTGTGTGGGGTGCCACAAGGGTCGGTCCTCTCACCCCTTCTGTTCAACATTTATATGAAGCCGCTGGGTGAGATCATCCGTGGTTTTGGGGTGAAGTACCATCAGTATGCTGACGATACTCAGCTGTACATCTCCACCCTGGGCCACCCCAATGATGCCCTTGAAGTGATGTCCCAGTGCCTGGAGGCCATGCGGATCTGGATGAGGAGAAACAGGCTCAGGCTCAACCCATCCAAGACCGAGTGGCTGTGGTTTCCGGCGTCCTGATATAGCCAGCTGGCGCCATTGCTGGCTATTGGGGGCGAGTCGTTGGCCCCCATGGAGAGGGCTCGCAACTTGGGCGTCCTCCTGGATACACGGCTGTCCTTAGAAGAACATCTGACGGCTGTGGCCAGGGAGACTTTCTATCAGGTTTGCCTGATTCACCAGTTGCGTCCCTTTCTGGATCAGGACTCCTTATGCACGGTCACTCATGCCCTCGTCACTTCCCGCCTGGACTACTGTAATGGTCTCTACATGGGGCTCCCCTTGAGGAGTACCCGGAGGCTCCAACTGGTCCAGAATGCGGCCGCACAGGTGGTTATGGGAGCGACATGGCGCTCCCACGTAACACCTCTCCTGCGCGAGCTGCACAGGTTCCCGGTGGTCTTCCGGGTGTGCTTCAAGGTACTGGTTATCACCTTTAGAGCACTCCATGGCTCAGGACCTGGTTATCTACAAGACCGCCTTCTGCCACTGGTAGCCTCTGCCCGACCAGTACGCTCCCATAGAGAGGGGCTTCTCAGGGTGCCGTCGGCCAAACAGTGTCGACTGGCGGCCCCCAGAGGGAGACCCTTCTCTGTGGGGGCACCTGCCCTTTGGAACGAGCTCCCCCGAGAGATACGGAGGATACCGGATTTGCGCACTTTCTGCCGTGCCCTCAAGACCTTTTTATTCCATCAAGCGGGCTGGCCTAACCCTTTTTAATTGTTTAATTTTAATTCGGATCTATTCTTAAAAATAGGGATGTTTTAATTAATGGGCCAAATCTATTTAATATGTCTTTTAACTTGTTTTTAATTTTTATATTATATTTGTTTTATTTATGGCTGTTCACCGCCCTGAGTCCTTCGGGAGTAGGGCGGTATATAAATTTAAATAAACTAAACTAAACTAAATGTCTTTTTACCATTTTTGTACTTCCAGCCAGTCTTTTCAAATATTTTCTGTGTGTTTAGTATTGCAGAAATGGATCTTTTTTCAGTTTGCTTCCTATTAAGAAGCATAATTCATATTTTTAAAGACTGCCTAATATATTGGGAGAGTTCATTGAAATCAATGGGTGACACCAATTCAGATTTGAAGGAAGACATCAGCAGAATAGGGAAGGACAAATTTTTGATGTTGAAGGGAATTTTGACAATCGTAAAAATTATTTACATAAATTATGTAAATTTTGGAAAGAATAATTTAAAAATCCAATGACATAGGAAGAGATCTTGCTATTTGGAACCTAACAAAGACCAATTACTATGAGCTCTATTCAGGGCATCCGTAGAAGGAAGTGTAGATATATAGAGTGTTGGTACACATATAAAAGGATCAGGGCTTCAGCTGCATCATTGCAACAAAACATACTGACTTTTTGACTCCCTGTGGATATTGTTGGCTCTTCTAAATATATATATATATATATATTTGTGCCTGCTTTGGTGTGTTTGTGCAGACATTTGGGTTAATATTGACTCCTGGTAACTGCCTGCATATGTTCTTACAGTTTCTTGGAAAAATTTTGGAAGAGATTTGACATTGTTTTTTTTTTTTTTTTTTGCTTGCTTGCTTGCTTGCTACTGTAGAGGAACATAATTAAAAATGACCCCCCCCTCAAAAAAAAAAACAAAAGTAATGGACAAATTTTATAATTGCTCTTATCCAAATTATACGAGATACATCTAATAGTTGACATATAGACTGTTAGTTAATCAGAGATCTCCAAAAAGACTCCCTCTCCAGTTCTGAATTCATTAGAAGATTCCATTCTGTAGTTCAGGCTGAGGTCCTTGGTGTTCTCTGAGCTTGGTTCCTTGTTTGTTTGTAGACATTTCATTACCTATCTAGGTATCATCATCAGTACTGTTTGTTCCCTGTTTATTCTCAGAGTTATATCTTTGCTATAAATGAGAATGGGTGAAGGTACAAGAAACTTGAATAGTATGTGTTATCCAAAGTCTAATAGATAGATAATAAATAATACTAAACTTAGGCCTTTCACATCTTTTCTCCAACACAATCAAATCTTTATGGCGATTAAAGCTTCTCATTATGCAAGAAATCCTGACCTTTTATTGACATCCTGCAGCTGTTCACAAAGAAATAGTAAACCTCTGATTCCTCAGCAATCATAGAAATTAATAGATGTATGTGCCTATGTATGGCACACCATTCCACTTATCCCAAAGTTGCCCAAATAACAGTATAATTTTTCTTAAAGTTAAAAATGGAATTTACCGTAAATACAAAAATCATTAAAAATCAGGAATATTTACAAGACACTTTAAACCACTATTTGATATTCACTTAAAAATATTTGTCAATTTTCTTATTTTTTTTTAAAATCACAACTACAGTAGAAATAATGACCTATGTGTCGTGGAAGCTGAGTGGATTCCCCAAAAGCAGAGTTATTGGAATTGGTTGCAATTTGGATTCAGCAAGATTCCAGTATGTTATTAAAAATCTGTTGAAAGCCCAAAGCAGAAGTAAAGACAATTGGATTATCGGTGAACAAGGAGTAAACAAAGGTAAAACACTGAACTACAGTATGACTTGGGAAACTACATTTTAGATTTTCTTTCCTCTTTGAATTAGAACATAAATGAGCACTTTTATATTTGTTTGAGAAAACATTGAAATTTATGCTGAAGGTACAATTTTATAAATGGAAAATGTAGGATAGTCCTTTTTTAATGATCACAATTGGGACTAGAAATTGGTCATTAAACAAAGCCATCACTAAGTGGGAAATCAAGTGAGTGCAATTATGCTTTGATTTTCTTCATTTTTCCACCCTTTGGAATGGTGGGATAATTAGCAAGAAGGAATTAATGTTTAAACAATCTCTCCTGTGCCTGATCCATTTTCTCTCTCCTTCCCTCATGAAGTAGGGAGATTGGAGAGGAGGAGATTACAAGAGAGTTAGAGGCACAAAATGGGGAATACACTGGATGTTTGCTAGCACATTTCTTTTGATGTCTATTCCCTTGCTTACTCTCTTATAATCCTTCCTTAAACTTTCTGCTCTGCAAGGGTGAAAAATCTAAACAATGGGTCAGGCACAGAACAACATATTCTGATTACAATGATGATCACATGATTGAGGGACACTGCAAAGATTGTAAATACTTGCCTTGGTTGCAGAGTTATTTTTTTCATCACCATTATAACTTCAAATGGTTGCTGCAATTGATTGAGGCAATTGGTAAGCGAAGTCTACTTTAAAACATTTGCCAACTTCTGCTTTAATTAATAGCTAATAGGAGAAATTAGAAGGAGTATTGTACCTCTATTAGCATGACACGATAAGACTACAAAGTACATAGGTTGAAAACCAAGACATGTTATCTAACTATCCAAATGTTTGAAAAAAAAATTAATTGCAATTGTCTTATACAGTGGCAGCATGGAGTTCTAATTCAGTGATAAATCATCCTGATGATAAGTTAGCAAATGATCAACAGGTGTTGACTAACAGGTAAAACATCTATGCCTCTATATATTTAGTAGGAAATGACACTTATTTTAATGGGACTTCTATATAAGCTGGTATAGGATTTTAGCCCACATATAAATGTTCACCTGTATCTGAGTAGCACAATCTACATTATTTAATTATAAAACATTTATATTTGAGTATAGCAACAGCTCTGGTGAAAATATGTGGATATTGAAAAGAATATATTGCTTGTTGGAAAAGTCTTTTTTAAGTCTTAGATGTATTTCTTGTATTTAGAGCCATGGAAATTCTGAAAGGAAAAGGCCAAAGGTCTTGGTCTGTTGGTCTGTCAATAGCTGATCTGACTGACACTATATTGAATGATAAAAGAAAAATACATTCTGTATCAACCACGGTGAAGGTAAGCAGGAAACTGATTTTACTTTTGAAAAAGACTGAATATTAAGGTTATAGATAACAGTTGAAAACCATGAGAAGAAAAGAAAAAAGGATCTACAGGTGCCCCTGACTTTGGCTTGAGGATACTTGGCTAACCATTCCTTCTTGTCCTACATATCCCATGGTAGAGGCCAGCTGTTTTGGGGTTTTTCTGATCCAAATCCAATGGAAATCTTGTTTTCAATTTTCATCTGACAATAAATTTGCTATTTTCATGGTTTGTGTTGCTACAGTGGCCACCATGGCAGCATCAGAAATTGGTCCAGCACCTTTTCATTCCAGATGTCAAAGGTCCTCTTTGTTGGTTGCTGTCAGCATCCCTCTACAGCCATTTTAAAAAACTTTTTAAAAATACTTAATACAATTGAAAATACAATTCTAAATATCACTTTTAACAGAATAAATTATGTTTCTCAGCAACAAAGGTCAGACACTAAAATGATTAGTCCTTTTGCTGGCTTACCTCAGTTATAACTTTTGATAACTAATATGGTTTAAACAGCCAATGTCATTTAAAGCAGAAAATATTCACTTTTGGTTTTGTGGTTTGTATGCTATAAATCACTTGAAATACTGTAGTTCCAGATGGTCACTAAGTAACAGCAAAGAATTAGTTTCTCTATCTCTTTGCTGTTATTTAGTGTCAATCTGGGATTTTACAGCTCAGATAAAAATACATCTAAATTGTGTAATTACTTGCAAGCTTATTTAGATCTTACAAGTATTAGTGACTGGAATATGTAAAATTCAAGCCCGAAGTGCCTTAAATTTCATATACCTTTGATAAAATCCAGATACATGTAAAAATATTATGCTTATGTTTTTTTTTTTTCCTAGGGGTGTTATAATATAAACAGTGAAGTATTTTTAAGTATGCCTTGTGTACTTGGAATCAGTGGTGTAATTGAAATGATGAAGCCTGTGGAAGAGGATAATGTAGCTGAAAAACTTCAAACCAGTGCTGCATCTGTCAATGACCTTCAACAGCAACTGAAGCTCTGATTGCCAAGGAACCATAGATTTTTGTTCTTAAAATATTTGAGATTTGCAGAAAAGGTATTAACAACCAACTGGGTCCAACATCAAATTCTCACAGTGTGGAAACTTTAGTGAATATTATTATATGGTAACTAAAAGTAGACAAAAACATTTAGGTTAGGGAAGGTATTAACGGCCATGGCCTTACACGTAAGATATTTTATAATCATAAATTACTGTACTTCTTTGCCCTTTCCTCTTCATGCTGTGCCCTTCAATACTACTATTCAACTTTGTTCTCTTAAGTAAATTTTTATTTTAATCTGAGATGTTAGGCAGTCAGAGGTAATATATCACCATTAGATTGTTATTTCCCATATATTATTGACTGTATATAGATAATATACATTTCTTAGAAAGAAACGGCAGCACAGTATTGTCTAAAATCAATGTTCATGATTCAACTGATATTTATGTTTTTTTAAATGTTTATACTACCAAATCAATCATGTGATGTTGCCATTATATTGCACAAATATTACTTTAGGCTCAATATGTCTAATTAGAGTTCTGTATAGATTCTAAAGATTTAGGGGAAAGTCTTGGGCAAAGGCCTTTAAAAATAGTAGCATAATACATTGCTGCACTTTTGGCTCCCAAGACCCAGAGAGAAAACAGGATTCTTTCTGTTTTAGGCACAGAACATGCTTTGTTTATCCTCCTTTATCCCATCCTAAAACTAAGGAGGACCTACCAAAGTAATCTTTTTCATGTAGCTGGATCCACACTCCTGGAAACGGACAGGAACAACATGTAAATGCACTATTCATTATTATGCAGTAATTAAGTTTTAATGTATTTGGCTGCTCAGTTCTAATATTGCACTAAGCTTTTAGCAATGCAAAAAGATTTGCCACACTAAATTTAATAAAATGTTATTGTGTAATTATGTATGCTTACAATGATTTTTGCCAATTTTCCGTAGATTATTTTTCCAAAAATTATGATATGGAAAAAAAAACCTTCTTAATGAGATATTAATAAGGCTAATGGTATCTGATCTCCATCTTTTGCTTTGAATTCTATGATTTTCAGAGGTAAAGATTTAATGAGGAAGTGATGCACAATTTTATGGGTGCATTGCTGGTATTTTGAATCAGCAGTAACAAAACCTACAGAATTTCAGCACACATGCCGGTGACTTTGGGTCAGTTACTTTCCCTCAACACTCCAATGAAGGAATTGGCAAGCCACTAATGAAAAATGCTGCCAAGAAAACTGCAGGGGGCAATCGCCAGCTGATTTAAAAACACATTTAAAAAAAAAACAGGGCAGAAAGAGCAGGTTGTGAAGCCACCTATCCTAATTTTAAAACAAATAACAGTAATAAAGAGTAAGCCCACTTGTGAATTTGTCTTGGGATTAATTGTGCTTGTTTATAATAACAATAATAAATTAAATTTATATTTTTTATCAGATTTATATAGCCGCCCATCTCACCAGAGGTGATTCTGGATGGTGCACACCATGAAAGAAAAATATAAATTATAAAATAGTCATTATAAAAAATAAACCATTATTTAAAAAAATAAGAATCAGTAAAAATTAAAATTTATATAATACCCAATTCTCAGCAACTCTGGGATCCATGACCCCTACATGACCCCATAGGAATCTGGCAACAGCCATTAAAATATTAAAGGACACATTCGTGGACAAAAACAGGCATCTCAATCACAAAGCCCCAAAGAATGCATAAAAGGCCACCTACTCTCAACCCCATTTTATCAGCCACCCCAGAAACGTGTGGCTGTCACTGAAGTTTCTGCTACCAACTAAACCGAAACCTTCTTTCCTGCAGCCTGCCTCCATTTTATTTCAACATCTTTCTCCTGGCTTGGAACTGGATCTGATTTTTCTTCCAACAATGAGTTCACTTAAAAGGTTTGTACAGTATAAACAAATATTATTTATTTATACTCCAACTTTGATCAAGGAGCTCAAAGTGGCACTCTGTCCTCCAATATTTTTTTCTCCTACAACCCTCTAAAATAAGTGTACAAGAGAGACTGGCCAAGTTGGGGGGGACAGACTTAGTTTAAAGGGTGAAGTCTGATCCCCCCCCCATCAATGCTGTTGAACCTTATCTAATCTCACCCAGGTGCAAACTGTGAAACTGAAAAGATTCCTGTGTATACTGAGCAATAAAATTGCTAACAAGAGCCTTGGTGGCGCAGCAGACTAAAGCACTGTTAAGTAACACCAGCTGCCTGCAATTACTGCAAGTTCAAATCTCACCAGGCTCAAGGTTGACTCAGCCTTCCATCCTTTCGAGGTAGGTAAAATGAGGACCCGGTTTGTGGGGGCAATAAGCTGACTTTGTATAAAAAAGAACACCACTTGGGGGGGGGGCGCGAAAGCCCTACTAAGCAGGTATATACAAAAGTATGAAGGCTATTGCTTAACGCATTGTAAACCGCCCTGAGTCTCTGGAAAATGGTGGCATATAAATTGAACCAATAAATAAATAAAATAACTCTTCAAGTACAAATCTGGTTGTTTGGACTGAATAGGACTGTCGCCAATCAATCAGAATAAAAGCTGGAAGGGATCTTGGAAGTCTTCTAGTCCAGTGGTCCCCAACCTTTTTATCGCCGCGGACCAATCAGCCTTTGATAATTTTACCGTGGCCCGCTGAGCGCGCGCAGGGGTGGGGGCTTTGGGCCACACGTGCGTACCTGCGCGGGGCTCTCTTCCCTGGAGCCTTTGCGCATGGCCCAGGAGCTTTTGCGCACGGCCCAGGAGCCTTTGCGCTGCAGTGTTCATGTCCCCCGGCCGCTGCGCGGCCCGGTGCCAGGTACTCCACGGCCCGGCACCGGGGGTTGGGGACCACTGTTCTAGTCCACCCCCCTCCTCTGCTCAAGCAGGAGACCCTATACCATTTGAGACATTCTCCTACTATCAGGCAAGAGATATAGAAGCATAGGCAGTAACAAACAGGCTGAAAAATAGCTTCTACCTGTGGGCTGTCAGATTTCTGAATGTAACATAACATCATAACTAGTGATGGGATTCAGCCAGTTCGCACCACTTCTGGAGAACCTGTTGTTAACTTTCTGTGCAGTCTGGCAAACTGGTTGTTGAAAGAATATATATATATATATATATATTTATAATAATATATTATTATATATATAATATATATAATATAATAATATATATAAATATATATATATTTAGGACTGTGTGTCTTTTAGTATGAAGGGGTTTTCCCCCCTCCCCCCCACTTATGAGTTACTGAGATGTCTTTTGTGTTGGGGGGGAGGGCTGCATTAAGGGAGGCTCATCCAATCTCATTGTACACATGTTTGCATTGACAATAAAAGTTTGAATTGAATTGAAGGAGACAAGCGGCTGTCCAGCCTTTTCTTAAAACCCGCCAGCGATGAAGCTCCTGAAGTCAAGCTGTTCCGCTGGCTAAATTGTCCTCCCTGTTAGGAAAATTCACCGAATAGTTTTGTTTGTTTTTTTTCTAAATTGAGGGAGGATTAGAACCTGAGCCCCTCTGCTCTTAGTCGCGTATCTCAGTGATTAATACACACCCCATTTCTATCCAATTAACTACAACCTAGAACAGACTGGAAAATCGGATTGCCCTCCGACCCTCTCTATGATTCGTCTTCGCAGAGGGACTAAAGGGAAAACTCTATTGCTATTTTTTGCCTCCCCTCTGGTCGAGGGGAGGGGAAAGGGAAAAAAAAAAAAAAAAACCAGTTAGCCGCCGGAAGTGACGTTTCGCAGTATCGCCAAGCGGAAACGGATCGCGGAGGTTGTGTCGGAAGCGGAGCTGAGAAAGGTTCTTGTTCGTCCGGGAGTGGAGAGTAGGGTGGGGGGGTGGTGGAGGTCGTAGAAGGGTAGCACGACCGAGGGAGGGACCGCCGCCGCCGCCATGGCCTTTTCCGAGAGTCAGCTGAAGAAAATGCTTGCTAAGGTAAAAAGCCCTCCTGCTCCTGAAAGCGTCCCTTCTCAAAGCAGCCTTTGAGTCGGTTCAGCCCAGTCGCGCTCTTTGAAGGCCTCTCCGCCCGGTCTTTTTTTTGGGAGGGGCGGGGGGCGGCGACAATAGAGCAAAAAGCTCCAAAGCGCCTTCCCTCCCTTTGGGAGAAGAGAGATCCTTCCGAGGCGTTCGCCTTTCACTCCCCCCCCCCCATGAACTGACGGTGTTTGCCGCTTCCTCGCCAGAGACCCAACTTTTGCACCCACCAATAAGCAGTGGCTAAAACTTTGGGCGCCTGCCTAGTCCAACAGTCAGCTCTAAATTCAACACGAATAGCCTTAAAGCACGGGTGGGCAACTGTGGCCCTTTTACAACCTGTGGACTTCAACTCCCAGAATTCCTGAGCCAGCCAAGTTGGCTCAGCCAAGCTGGCTCAGGAATTCTGGGAGTTGAAGTCCACAGGTTGTAAAAGGGCCACAGTTGCCCACCCCTGGCCTAAAGAGAAAAACATCGAAGTCAGTTTTCCCTCATTCCAGGAGGCTGTAATTACAGGGAATTTTCTAATCTCCAAAGTCTGGAATTTCCAGTGAGGCCATCTATCTCCCGTATGAGCGGTCCATAATTTTTTTTTGAAAACTCTGGCTCTTATTTGAGAGGCAATCTCCTGCAACTCAGCTCTTAATCTTGAAATTTATTTATTTATTTATTTATTTATTTATTTATTTATTTATTTATTTATTTATTTATATATTATATTATATTATATTATATTATATTATATTATATTATATTATATTTATTATATTATATTATATTATATTATATTATATTATATTATATTATATTATATTATATTATATTTATTATATTATATTATATTATATTATATTATATTATATTATATTTATTATATTTATTATATTATATTATATTTATTATATTATATTATATTATATTATATTATATTATATTATATTATATTATATTTATTATATTATATTATATTATATTATATTATATTATATTATATTATATTATATTTATATCCCGCCCTTCTCTCCAAAGGGGCTCAGGGCGGTGAACAGCCGAGAATTAAAATAACATGCAATATAATATAAAAGTTAAAATAATTAAAAATAAATTAAATTAAACGGCCGCCCCAATTTAAAACCCTTAGCAATACAATTAAAAAACCCTAAAACCTATTCAGGCCAGGCCGGCTTGCTGAAATAAAAACGTCTTCAGGGCCTTACAGAAAGTGCGGAGATTTGAAATTAAGACACTTGTTCTCCCAAAACATAAGGCTTTCTTGGGCTCTTCTAGTTCTCCACCCTTGCATCCCTGAATGATAAGAGGGGCCTTAAAATAAAAAGTAAATTTCTGCAGGCCAGTAGTTCTCTTCCCCGAGTAGTCCTTATTGGGAGAAAGGCTGAATGTTTCTTTCAAAACTTATTATTACAGTCTTGAAAAAAAACCAAGTTCTCCCTCTGTACATCATTACCCTCTTCTTGGTTCTCAGATAGTCTTGTGTTATGGACTGCTGGACACTAGTTATATCTCAGGAGAAAAAGATATGAGCTGAATTTGGTGTCTGAAGTCTTGGAGCAATCCCCCCCCCCAATTAGATTGGACCAGGTTATAGGAAGTTTGGAGTCCCTCCTTTTATTTGAAAGTAATACTACCAAATAGTCTTGTATATACTATTGGTTTTGTCTGCTATAAATTGTCTTTGCATTCAGGGCAAATACAAAGCCGCTGGTCTTTCTCTGTAACCCTTTGCTTGGTTTGCCTTTTCCAAGTTTTCAGTTAGTCTCCCCTTGTTGTGTTTTATTTCCTTTTTCTTCCAGAACATTTTACAATTAGCCACTCCTTATTTTCTATTATTATTTTTTAAAAATTAGCTGCATAGTAGGACTTAACTTAAAGAAATACAAGGAAGTAGAAATAAACTTTCTAAAGAAATTAATTTTTTCATGCATTTGAAAGATGAATTTGGTGCAAGAATCGCTGCTTTTAGGTTTCTCTTACACTTCAATAAATAGGCTTTTTAATATCTGAGGATTTTCTTCTTTTTGATTTTCTGCCCTTTATGTGCACTCTCTGTCACCTGGATATGGTAGCATATAAAAATCCTTATATGCCATTTCAGTATAGGTTGAGGAGGGCAAATGACAATGCATGCAAATGTCATCATGCGAATGCTACAACTCACTGTATTAGATGTTAGAACATGAATGTTGTCATTTTGGCATCATCTTGACTTGTGGATAATGCATCATCTTGAAGGGTTGGTAGAGAAATGTATCCAATGTGACTATTACATATTGTATGTAAAAGATGTTTATCAACTTTTTATAAAGTTTGTGGATATTTTTGTAAACCATAAGATAACTTATATGTGCATGTTTGCAAACACATATTTGTGGACCAAGCAAAATTAAATGTGTTTAAATGGTTTTAATATTTGTTTGTTATCCCAGTGATATTGACAGTTTTACTAGGAAATGGTATTTGTATCTTGCTATCTATCGCCACAGTCATCTGATCAGTCCAATAATGATATTTATTGCACACATACATGTTTCTATAGGTGTCTCTGTGTATATACTGTTTCTGATGTTATGGAAGTACAATTCTCTGTTCGTGTAGCAGGAGTTTTTCTTATTTTTATACCCACATTTTCTTTCTTGCAAATCATCCAACTCTGCAAAGTAATTATAAAAAATTCAGGAAAGGAATAATATAGTCTCAAGTGCTAGAAGCCATTCTGTATGTGGAATGGCACCATTGGATAAAGCCTATATCCTTCCACCTTAAGGATTGGAAGTCTATGGTCCTCCAGGTATCTCCAGACTCCTTTTCCAGCACCATACAGGAATGAACAGTGATAAGGAGTACTGGGAATTCAGCAACTTCTGGACTATCCTAAGTACTTAACTCTTAATTTATTTACATGCTATGTAATTGCAATGTGATTTTCCTAATGTTGATTCATTAGAAAATGCCTTTACTTTTTTGACCTCCATATAAATAACATGGAATAGGGTCATTCTAATTTCATGTTTGTATCATGAGATTATAACTGTCCCCGATTAATCATACTTGCTTTGCAATTCCTGTTGATAATCCAATAGAATAATTTCACAGGTAAAAATGTTTAAAGTAAAGCACATTGTGATCATAGAACTTCATATGTCATAACCTGCAGTTGAAGATTCCAAACACTAGTAAGCTGATATATGGGTTTGCTGTTAGAAGTGTTTTAAAACATTGTTTTTCTTTTCTCTAGTACAAGTACAGAGACTTGGCTGTTCAGGAAACTGTCAATGTTACTGGCCAGTACAAAGATCTCAAACCTGTTATGGACAACTATGGTAACTTGCTGTTTTCTGTATTTTGCAGGATGGTTTTTGTTAATATTCAACTATTATATAGTAATATTTAATCAATTTATTGCATTGCAAGGAAATAGTTTTACTGAGCTATTCCTCATTTAACAACTAACCTGTTTAGTGACCACTCAAAGTTAAAGTTAGTCTTTGACATACAACCACAATTGGAATTTGAAAATTCATTGTTGAAGTCATGCAGTCATTAGGTGAGGAATCATGTGACTGCACCCAATTTTATACCTGTTTTGCCACTGTTGTTAAGTGAATCACTGCAATCATTAAGACAAGTGACCTAGATTTGCGACTTTCCCCATTGACTTTACTTTTTGGAAGTCAGATGGAAAGGTTAAAATCACAATCAGCAGCCACCATAATACATGCCAGTTGCCAAGATCTGAATTGCACTCATGTGACCAAGGGACATCAAGATAATAGAAGACTACTGAGAAGTCACTTTTTCAGCACCATCATAATTTTGAAAAGCAGGGTGGATTTGATTTAAATCGAGTTGATTTAAATCACAATTTAAATCATGATTTAAATCACTAGTAAAAAGGCTTGATTTAAATCAACTTGATTTAAATCATAATTTTTAAAGAGCAACTGTCATCTCTGCTACTCCTTTGACCCATTGTTGACTCACCGATAGTCCCAGTGTTGCAGAATATACAGCCTCATGCTACATAACTAAGCTCCATTTCATGCTGAATAAACTAAATTATTTATGTATCTTAAATAGAAAACTATCTTACGATAGATTTTTACCCCAAAAGTTTTTTATTAAAATAAATTCGATAAAAATCAAAAAAATCCAATTTAAATAAAAAAAAATCCGATTTAAATAAAAAAAATCTGATTTTTTTTTAAAAAAATCATTGATTTTTATCCACCCTGTTGAAAAGTCATTAAACGAATGCTCATAGGTCAAGAACTATTTGTACAACAGCGCTGAAAAAGTGATTTAAAATTGTTTCTCAAACCTATGACCATAGCGGAATCCCCTAGTCACATGATCGCCATTTGCAAGCTTCACAGCTGGCTTCCCATAAGTAAAGTCAATGAGGAGCTACAATGAACTCACAAGTTGCAGTCACTTGATTATTCCCTTAATGACTGGATGATTCCCTTAATAATCACAACATAACTTACATTGTAAGCCAGGTATAGTCACATGATGTTTTACTTAAGTATTCTGTCACTTATAATGGAGTTGCCTGTTGTAATTGTGGTTAAGTGAGGACTACCTGTACTGAGGAAGTGAAACAAGATTATGTGCTTACCTCATAATTAAGGTATTTTAGTGAGTGATGTTAGGTCATGAAGCTAACACACAATCTTGTTTTGCTTTCTAATATTAGAAGTACTGGTAGTCATCATTTCTACTGGTAGAAGTAGTCACTCATTTGAGGAAGAAAATATTCAAATAAGGTAGAAATAAATAATATATTCTTCATTTAGACTATATATTATTTTCACTTGATGTCTGTTTTGAAAATTTCTATAGCCAATTCATTTTTAAAATAAAATGCTGGCCAACAGCCTTTGTCATAGAACCTATAGTGAAGAAATCATCGCTATCTATAAAAGGCACAAAATGACATGTGAAACACTTTATACTGTACAGAATTTATTTTCTTAGAAGATGTGTACTTATTTCTGGTCAGAATGAAGTATTGATGCTGAGTTGATATGCTTATTTTTGTTTATGTGCTCAATGTCTGTGATCTGTATATTGAATAAATCAATGCTTCTTTTCAGTCTTTAATGATGGTTCATCAAGAGAATTGATGAGCCTTACTGGAACCATTCCTGTAAATTACAGAGGTATGTATGTATTTTGAACTGTTTGCATAGATTATTTGAAACCATTGTCTCTGTACATGTAGTCCTTGCTTAATGATCAATTGCTTAGCAAGTTACAATGCCGCTCACCCCCCAAAAAAGGTATTATTACCCAGTTCTGGACTCCTGATGACCACATGTGCATGCGTGCACTGCAGTCACATGATCACATTTCGGTGCTAGGCAATTGACTACAGTCCTTTGCAGCATCCTGATTTTTGGCATTTTTACTAGCTTCTGGCAAAAAAAAAATGGCCATTGGCTAAAATGGATTTTAATAACCATGGTATTCATTTAATGACTAGTGCAAAAAAGGTAGTAAAATCCTGCTTAACATCTGCTATGACTTATAGCTGTAATTCCAGACTCAGTTATGGTCGTAAGTGGAGGACTACCATGAACTGTATTCTTCATTTTATAACGTATTTAGTTTGCATATTTCAGATACATTGCTTTAAATCAGTCAGAACAATGAAAGCAAAACTGAAACACAGACTTATTGCGATCTAAAAATTACCATCTCAAAGCAAAAGAATTTATAGTTTCCTATCTCTTCTCATGTGGTTAGGTGGCATTACTTTGGAACAGAGTTGGCAAAATCCAGGTAGATACAAGCCTCTATAACATAACTATACAAAGCATTTGAATGAGATGGTTTGAAAGCAAAGTAACTATGCATATGCATACCCAAAGAATCAGCTAGAAGGAGCTTCTCATGTTGTTCAAAAGATGTTGCTGATGGTGATTCAAAGACATCTAATTTAGGGCGTGTCATTTAATGGAGTGAAAATTAATTTTTGCAATTTTTTTCAGTGAGGGTTCTAAAAATAAGTATTTTTACACTAAGAATTCAAATCTGTTATTTTTGCAATTGCACAACATTCAGCTTGGTATGGTAAATCCATGTCTTATCATATACCCCACAACAGTCCCTTGTAACCCAAATACTGTTAAAAATTTCTCAAAATTACACTTCGTGCTAAAAAATTAAAGGGTTTTTTTTTGCATGAATTTTATCTAGCCAAGCAAAAAATAATCCATGTAATCATAAACTAATATCAGAAAGCAATTACCTGAGTTACAAAAATATTTAAGCAAATTTCATCAAGTCTTGTTTTGATTTGTTCTTCAACATCAGCTGCCAACTTGCTTCTCGGCCTCTGATATAACCCTCACGTTTCTCATGTATATACACTCTGTTTGCTGCCTTTGTGACCTGTTTCACACATCTCTCTATTGATTGAGCATGACAGGGCCACTGTGGTACTTGCATTGGTTCATCAATGAACTTCTCTATTTCTGCTGTAGTCAATTCGTACGTCAAAGGTGGCTCATGTACACCTTCAGACCAGTCAGTCAGCTCCAGCAAAGTGGATGCTCTGGCGTTGATTAAAGGTGTTTTTCTTGCACATACAGAAAAATCTCCCAGCACATCATTGTCTGTACCCCTCAAGTCAATGAACTTTTGCACACCAGCTGTCCTCTCTTGAATATCATCTGAACACAACAATGTCTGGCTTTTCATTTCACTGAAAGCGTACCATGCTGAACTCTGAATGGTTGGCAAAACATCTACTACAGCCTTCTTTTGCAATCTGACTTGCTGCAGCTGGATCAACAAATGACACAGGCCTTCAATCCAGGAATGTTTTACTTTGATGTTGAACCAGCAAGGATAGCACACACCAACGATGTATTCAACTATCATTCTTAAGTTTTGGAGAGTTTTGCCTTTAAAGCCATGTTTGAAACCCATATTGGACAAAGCCTATTTGCAGTTGTCAGTGTGAATGGCTTACAGGACCAATTTCCAGAAGAGCCAGATCTGTGGGAAGTTCTCCTGTCCTTATTGCGTGTGTGATCCTATATCCATATGCTTGTTCAGTAGAGAGATCCTTTAGAACACTGTCTCTCAATGAAATGAGAGGCTCATCAAATTCAGCCCACAGAACAATTTCACACTTGCAGTTGAGGATGTCAGTTTGTCAAGTTTCATAGTGAAAGTCTCTTTGACATCTAGCTTTCCTCTACTGAGAGATATGTTTTTGGCTTGATCCCAGGTCTCTTGGATCTTGTTCAAGATTGTCACTTGTGAATTTATGATGGGTCACAAAAGAACTTCACTCGTTCCCACTTTTCAAGCAGTTTTAGATATATGTCTCTTGCAAGGCTGGCTGCAGGGTAGTTTCTAGCATCATCACTACTTTGTTCTCTTAACAATATGCTATATCTGAGAATGTCTTGCAATGTTGGGAGCTCAGACGGCAACAAGTCTCTGCCAGGCCCAATTATGTTGCTCATATGAGTGAATGTTCCCAGTCTTGTTCTTTTTTTAGAACCATTACAGATTAGTTATCACACTCACAGGAAACGAGGCCAGTGGTATTAATACTCTCAGACAAAATAATGTTTAACAAAAAGAGAAAGACAGCTGAACCTGTCAGATGAAGCAAAATGTTAAAATGTTACAATATTTATGTAGTTATTTACCAAGCACCTCTAAATTATATTAAAGTAACCAAAATATTACAATTCCCAAGGTCTCTCACAATTTTTGAGCACCCCTAATGTTTGGAAATTGAAAGCTGAAAAATTTGACACGTCCTATATTCCATGCTCCCACACATTATGAAGCATCTCATTTGAATGCTTTGCATAACCTCTACATATCTGTCTGTCATGATGTTCACAGATACCAATATACTGTAGTTAGCAATGCAATAGCATTAAAATAGTTTAAATGTTTTACACTTCATTTAGCACTAACATAGCAGAAGAAGCTCAACGACAGGTGGTGAGAAATGTCAGGAATTTTGAGTAAAACCATATTACAAAGAAGTTTTGAGCTTTCATGGCACAAGGAAATCTGATTGCTTGTAATTGCTGCCATATTCTGCTAATTGCTATGGTGAACTTGACTATATTGCTGTAGTTATCTCTGAATCCTGATCAGATAGATGTTGAACACAGAATTTGTCAGTTCACCTGGGAGAGTTTGTTCATAATGTGCTATTAATCTGCATCAACTTTCTGCAATGATAAAAATATAAGAAGACTTGGACCAGAGATTTCATTACTTCCATTTTATAGGAGTGTGTGTCCCAAAATTCTTAGCAAGTGTTCTGTACAAAAATAGTGCTATTATCCTCACTGCTTTTTAAAATCCTAATCCTATTTTAATTTTAAATTTTTATCTGTGAGAAAAACACTATTAGTGTCGTATTGCTGATATTGCTGAATGCTTATTTGCTAATTTTGAGGGATGATGTTAATACTTATATATTACTAAAACTCCCTTGTCTGTTTGTAACCTTCAATCGGGCAAAACTGTGCATCATAGGGCAACAGTTTTTGAACCAAGATATCTAACTTGCAGAATGCCAGGACCAATTAGTTCCATGAGAGTGAAATTTGGGGAATTTGTGGGCAATTGGGCAAGAGGCACCGCCTGGGTCAGGGAGAGTGCAAGGGGGTACCTGTGGTATTTTGCAGGTTGGAAGGGTGCATGAGCATTTTTGTGCGGATCAGTATGGGAGAGGTGCCATGCAGGTAGGGAAGATTGGGTTGAGATATCAGTATCAAGACTTAACTTTTTTTTTTAATAATCTCAATCTCCCGCATCCTGGCTTCAGATGACTGATCAGCAGAAAACAGGTGACCATATGCGGAAATTATATCCAATCAGATTGGATTAAAAAATTACCCATATATAATTCATAGAAATGGACCTCTCAAAAGGTTTCTGAAGATAGGTTGGCTGTAACTATCTGTTCCAGATTTGTATGACTATCTCCAAAGTTAGCTATGTCATATGATGTTGCTGCTGTGAACCAATTATAACAATTCCAGTTTTCAGGGACATGTTTACAAAAGACATTAGGACCTATTCTTTTGATTCTCTACAAGCAATCTGATGCAAGTTCAATTTTTAAATAGAAGTCTACTCTTCCAGAACAGGTTGCGTGCTTATACCTAGCTTCCCAGAACTCCCAGCCAGTCTCTGTATTGTGTGTAAATAACATTTTTCTCCTTCTCATCTTCATCTACTCGGAACTAGCTCCTCAAAAACTTTGGCTCTTCATCATCTGTCTGGAACAGATAATGGAAAGTGGGGAGGGGTGGTGAACACTTAAAATGTTTATTTTGGTTTCTGAGGGTTGAGGAGGATTAGAAGATTCAGTGTGATAAAATGCAAATAAATCCACCAGTATCAAAAGTAGACAAAATTGAGGAGGATTGTTACATGCAGTGTAACTAAGTATCAGATGCTTGGTATAATGGACTTGCTTTCCTAATGCTTTGTTTATTAATTTCCAAAGCCATGTTGTATGTGCTTATAAAAATACTTCAGTTTTGTGTTTCAAGACCATTCCTATGCACTTAAATATACTATAGTAACAATTATGCCACCTCAGTATTTTATCATAGAACCATTATCAACAAGGATATATAACATCATTTTAAAAAATCTCTTTAGGCAACATTTACAACATCCCAATATGCCTGTGGCTACTGGATACATATCCATTCAATCCCCCAATCTGTTTTGTTAAGCCAACTAGTTCGATGACAATTAAAACTGGGAAGCATGTTGATGCAAATGGCAGGATATATCTTCCATATCTACATGAATGGAAACATGTAAGTATAATTTTAAGGTGTTTAAGCATTAATAATAAACTCTTTTGAGATATAAATACTGATTTCATTTCATATTCCTCTGGCTGTTGAATATAATAGGAAAATGAACTTGGACACTTGGAGCTCTGTTGAATATAATAGTAGAGTCTTACAAAATTTAAATATTAATAATTTTGCAATGTTTGGTGTTATTAAGAATTGCAACTGAAATAACCATTGCTGTTGCCTGTAATTAGTATTATTCATTGATGGGAATTGACAGTATCATGAAGCATGTTCCCTGTGGTATCTTATTTTTTCAGTTTTGGCATTCAGTTCTGTTAATTGAATGACAACTAAGGGGAGTGAAATCTTAACATGGAAGAAAAGGATAACCAGCTAATTTTCAGCAACTGATGAGATGATGAATCTAGCGGTACAGATAATAGCAACCAAACTATTTTTGTAGAAGAAAAAAAGTAACTGTCTTCTCTGCTTTAACTTCCAGCCACAATCAGATTTAATAGGACTGATCCAAGTTATGATTGTGGTGTTTGGAGAGGAACCTCCCGTCTTTTCTCGACCGACCATTTCAGCTTCCTATCCACCTTATCAACCAACAGGGCCACCAAACAGTAAGCATCTTATATCCACTATTATATGTGAATAATCGTGGGTGTAAACATGTAATTTGTGGGTTTCTCTGAAAGAGTCCTCCTATTATGACGTTTTATTTGTGTTGTTACAGAATGACAATAATTACAAAAATTATTGTCATAACTTTAATTGTTATAATAGAGCCAGTTTTGGTCTAATGGCTAAGGCACCAGGCTAGAGAACAGGACAGTTCGTTTTAGTCCTCTCTCAGGCATGAAAGCCAGCTGGTGGCTTTGGGCCAGTCACTCTGTCTCAGCTCTACTCACCTCACAGAGTTGTGGGGGAAATAGGAGTTATTTACAAAAATAATCAAGGGATCAATAAATATTGTGTTTATTTATTATTCTGGTTGATTAGCCAGTTATTTAGATTGTTTTTGGCATTTTTATCCACATATCGAGTCCTTCCTAAGGGCCTGGAATAGACATGTGTAGTTTTGTGGTATTAAAGGTAATGTCGCAAGATATAAGCTGCTCAAAGTAAAACTATTTTTGGCAATTGACTGATAGTGATTTTGTCATTGCTAATGGTGTTCATGTGATAATTACATATATGTAATCTACAGTTAGAGTCACAGTCATAAGCCTGGTGGAAGCTTAATAATTTAAGTCCAAATCAAAGATTTAAGAATGATTAAAGTAGGCTTCCGGTTTGACTTCCGTCGCCGTCAGACGGTCTTTCGAGACCGCCAGCCCCGTCGTCCGTAAAGAGCCGCCTTTACAGCTGAAAGGCGGCTCGAAAAACTCCATTTCCTTAAGAAAATGTGAGATAGAGCTGGCGAGGGCAGGTAGAGCCCTCTGCGAAGTCCCCAGAGTTTTTGTTTTACTCTTGGGGACGAAGCAGGATGAGGCTCTCTATTCCGCTCGCCGCTGCTCCGGGCTTCGGGAGAACTCTGCTTTTTGCAGAGCCAGGCAACGGGACCAAGCCATTCAATGAAAATTAACAGATTGTTTAAACAAATAGGATGAGATCCGGACTTTGGACCCTAAATCGCAAGTATTTTTAACAATTTTATAAGCAATCTTAAAAGCGAAGGAAAAAAAAGTTTAAAATGGCGACTGGCTGAGGCTTGAGAAGAAGAAAGCTGAAAGCGAAAGTCCTTCCGCCTGAATAGTTTAACAAGCTACATAGTAGCAGAAATAATAGCACTGGCTAGAATTGCAAAGAAAAAATTCTACTGTATGTTTCTTTCTTCTTGGAGATTTGATATTGATATTGTTTGGAGAGAAGTCTTTTTCTATAAAAAGAGTCTGTCTGTGTGGCAGGATGGCGTTAAAACTGACAAAGCCAGACAAACAAGCAGCGGGGGTGGGGTTTCCCCCATTTATAAACCACATGAACAAGTTTTGAATTTGCAGACTCAGAAGAATGGTTTTAACCTAAAAGAATTTGTCTTGGAGGAGATGGCAAGACATGATGAGATTGTGAACCAGAATCTTGAAAAATTCAGGCAGGAAATTAAAGAGTTGGTACAACAAAAATATGCCAATTTGAAACAACAATTTGTAACAGCTTTGAAAACTTTTTCAGAAATAGTTATAAAGATGGATAAAGATACTAACTTAGAACTAGAGTCTAAAATGGAGGAAGTTGATCATAAGATTTATAATTTGGACAATAAAATACAAAGAATTGAAAATGATTTGATAAATATTCAAGACAATAGCTCAGAAGTAAAGTCTAAAAAGGAAGCTGATCACGAGACTTACAATGCAGATAATATAAAACAAAGGATTGAAAAAGAAGTTACAATGATGCAATACAGGTCCATGGAATTTGCGATCAGAATGAGGGGATTACAGGAAAATAATAGAGATGATTTGAGAAAGATGTCTGCTGAAGTTCTGGCTGTAATTTTAAAGGTTCATCCTGAAGAGGTATCCTGTAAGATTGATAAGGCCTACAGAGTAAATTCTTGGATTGCAAAGCAGAGGCAGTTGCCTAGAGATGTGGTGATTTACTTTACAGATAAAGGAACAAGAAATGATATTGTGCAAAAATCTTTTAACTCTACTTTAGAACTGAATGGAAGAAAGATTTGGATATATAAAGAGCTGCCATCCAAGATGTTAAAAGATAGAAAGCAATTTGGATTTTTGGTGACTGAGCTAAAGAAACAAAACATCCCATTTAGGTGGGATGCTCCAATTGGTATAGTATTGAGATACCAAGGAGAAAGATATCAAGTAAATACTGTTGAAAGAGCGGAAGAATTTTACTACAAGGTTCTTAAAATGGATTTAACATCTCCATGTATACCATCAGTGTTAGGAACACAGGAGGGGAATAAAGGAATGCAAAATGAACAAGAGACTGAAACCCAGGCTAAGCAGATGGAGATGGAGATAATGGAAAAACAACAAGTCACAGAGGCTCCTTTGGACGAGCCGCTTTTGGATTCTCCTTTAAAGGTTATAGCTGGATTACTTACAAATACAAGAGAGGCGGCTTTGGATTTTAATGCGATGTTTCATCAAGTTACAGACCAGCAAGGATTTTTAAAATTGTTATTACTTTGAGTAGAAGAATGTTGTTGATCATCCATAATAGATTTCTGTCTTGTAATTGACAGTTGCCCAGTCCAGAATATAACTTTTTAAAAATGATAACCTATATGCTAAAAAAGAAAAAAACTTAATCTAAATTAACTTTTAAAAATCCCAAAGAAAGTAAAATAAAAAAGTAAATGGTGGGAGAGAAATTTTAATAAAAATAGCAGGGTAATAAGATTATATTTTATGATAGTAATAAATTGTGTATCAGCCATTTCCAATACACTCAGTGCTCCTTGCTTCTGCAAATGCCAATATTGCCAGAGAGCAGATGGATACTTTTTAAATGCAATTTAAAAATTCTGTAGCTTCCAGAAATCTTCATTATACAGATAGGGACTTAGCTCCCTCTATTATATTATAGGAAAGCTATAAAATTATTAAATTGAATAAATTTCAGAGGTCCCCAGGGCAATTATGAAAAAATTATAAGTTGATTTTAAAAAATTGAGAGACTAGTTGCTATACTTTGGGAGTTATATTGGGTATCTTATATAAATAACGTTGTGTCAAATTCATGTTATGATGTTTATATGGCTTTAGTTTTAAAGTCTGATAACCCTATTGTACAAATTCTTGGCTGATATCTCAAACCATGAGCTAAGATTTTAACAGCTACATTAGTGAGAAGGTTATAGAAAGTATTTGTGATGACCCGGGGTGTGGCATGAAAGCAATACAGACAGAGAACAGGTCTTACTCCCCTTTATTGCTCCAATTTTGCCCCCAAACGTCCCCACATTTACTACAAGTCATGGAGCAAAGCTCTCACATGAACCTTCAGCAGCCTCTGGCTGCGAGTAGTCCAGTAAGCCAGGTTGGCCAAACAGTAACGAGGGCCAACAGTCCAATAAGCAAGGTTAGCCAAACAGTAACCAGAATAAGAAGTTCAGCGAAGCAGGCAAACCGGGCAAGCCCCACAAGACAGAGCACACTATTTTCCAGTGCACTGCTCCTGCAATCCATGGCTGGGTATTCCACACATGCATAGTTGAATACTGAGTGAAGAATATTCAAATTCCTTGTTGGTTTCCGCCCTCTCTGTGCTATCCTCTCCAGTTCATTTCACTCAGTAGTTGTGGGAACTAGTGTGAAATTGTTGCTCTGTGCTATTTAGCTAATTAGCTAGCTTTTACTACTTTCTTGATATTGTTTTTCTTTTTAATATTTTTCCTGTGTTAGTGTATTTGAGTTAGTTAATTTTTGTTTGGCTGGGGGCTGCTTTTGTTTGTAATTTTTTGCTGCTGTGGGGAGATAGCGTGCCTGGGGCTCCAGGCCGCTCTACCTCATTTTGTTTTATCAAGGATCGCAGTGTTTCTTCCGGATTCTGACCCGGCTGGGCAGATCGGAAGTCGTTTTAGCCACAGGCGGGGGTGCTGGACAACCGGTGAGCTGGTAAAACCGCTACCATCGCAGCCCCAGCTTTCGTTCCTTTGATTTTCGGCTCCGGAGTTAATGCCCAGGCTTGCGGCACACTCCGAGGCTCCCAGCTGATTTTCGGCGCCATGTGAGTCCCTGTGACTGGGCGCTTTGCTGGCTGACGGTCCATTTGAGGTGCCGGGGGTTGCTGAGCTGCAGGACTGCCATCATCGCTGCGTGGATCAAGGAAATTGCGGTCAGTGTGCTGGGAGTCGTCATTCTTGGTGCGGAGGCTGGTGCGGCTGCCATTTTGAGGCAGCGATCATGGCGGCCACCGTTTTGTTTTTCTTCACATTCCGGATCGGAGTGAAGCCTTTGGCAGATTAACTGCGTGGCAAGTCAGGGTGAGACCCCGGCCTCTGGGCAAGGCATTTGAGGGCTCTTGTGCCTAAGCCTTATTTCCTTGCTGGCGTGTGGTGACTGTTTGCCTCTTTGCCTTGTCTGTGGCCTTATTGGTTCAGCCTGAGTGGGGTGTCAGTTTCCTCCCCTCCGGTTCTCCTGGCTCTTGGAAGTTGGGGGGGGAGTATAAAATGGTGGTTATTCTAATTTCACCTTAACTTATGAATTGTTTTTTAATTTGTTCCAATTTGCCTCATCTCTTGCAGGCTACCTTATAATAAGTATGGCTGACCCCAACCTTTCTTCTGATTTGGAAAACGAATCCAGCCCTCCTAGGGAGGTGGCAGCAGCAGGCACCAGGGGGACTAAGGCCAAATCCAAGAGTGCAGTCCCTAGGGCCCTCAGGTCACAGTCCAAGCCTTCAGCTACAGAGGAGAAAGGCGCTCTCAGACGCCACAAGGCATTAGAACGACAATGTGCCAAAGCCACTTGCACCTCCGCAGCTCAACCTGCTCCTCCACTTGTGTCTGCTCCAGTGTCCTCACCTCCTCCTGTGTTTGGTGACAGACTACACCATTTGCCACCAGAATCTCTGGAACCTGATGCTGGTGTGGTTCAACCTGGTTCAGACAGACCTCTGAGCCCGGAGCCTCATCTTCCTGATCCGGAGGTGGACATTGCTCCAGAGTCTCCTGTGTGCATTCATCCCCCTGCGACTGCTCAGGCTGGTCTGCCAGCCTCTACCAGCTTGGATGTGCAATTGAATCTTCATTCTATGTTGTCAGATGCCTTGGCCAGGATCTTGGCAGCTGGCCTTCAATAGAATGTGGCTCCGGGCCCCTCGACTTTTACTCAGCCCACAGTGCAAGGGCGAGGGTCTGACAGACCTACTACCTCAACTAGACGGGAGTACATTTCCAGTGAGGAGTCTGAACCTGAAGCGGAGTGCCCTGAGGAGGTGGAATTTTTGGAAGATGAGGTCTTTCTCCCTGACCAGCCTGTTTTTACTGGTCTGTTTAGGCCTTCGATCTTTAAATCTCTTCTTCATAAGGCCAAGGTCACTACCAAATTTGGTCTGACGCCTTCAACAGCTGAGGGAGATACCTCCTCCAAGGTTCTTCATGACCCTCTGTTCCAGAGTGCTAAACCTGAGAAGGACGTGATTCCTTGTCCCCCTCTCTTTTCGGAAGTGGTGCAGAGTGGCTGGGCTGAACCTGGTTGTTTGACAGCACCGAGTGGCTTGGACAAAAAACTTTACTGTGCTGCTCCTGAACTGGAGGACCTCTTAACTTTGCCTTCGGTGGACGCACCGGTAGCTGCTCTTGCCTCTTCGTCCGTTCTTTCCGGTGACATGGTGGATGGCCTCAAATCAGAGGATAGGAAGGCTGAGCTGGTGTTCAGAAAAACACACCAGGAGGCTGCCTGGGCTGTAAAAGCAGCTACTTCTACATCTTTCTTCACCAGGGCTTCTTTGCTCTGGTTGCGGCAACTCCAGGAGTGGCTTCCTCCTGAGGACACGAGACTCCATCAAGATGTCAACAAGCTGGTAGCTGCGGCAGAGTATTCGGCTGATGCTTCACTGAATGCCGCTAAATTCGCTTCACGCGCTCTCTTGTCGACTGTTACATTTTGCCGTCTTTTCTGGCTTCGCAATTGGAGAGCAGATGCAAAGACCAAATGGAAGCTGGCCGCCTCACCCTACAAGGCTCCAGATCTATTTGGTGCTGCGTTGGAGCCTCTTCTGATCGAAGATAAGGACAAACGCAAGATCCTTCCTTCATCTTACCGTCGTCCAGAGCGTAGATATACTCCATATATCCAGAGGCAGTCCTTTCAGTCCTTCTCGGCCTCGGGGGGAGCCTATCACCAATGGTCCTACGCTCAGGGGGCGGATCAACCCTCAGACAGGCAGTCCTTTCAGGATTGTAGCTGCAATCAACCCCCGGCCAAACGCCCATTTAGGGGTTCTGGTCACAGATCCTTCCGGAGAGGGAAATGACTCAAGGCCATCGGCTCCCATTGGTGGTCGCCTTCAACCGTTCCACCACCGTTGGGAAGCCTCCACAAACGAACAGTGGATCCTTCGCACTGTCTCACAAGGTCTTTGTCTGGAGTTCCACTCTACCCCTCCCAGTCACTTCGTTCGGTGTCCAGTGCCCACTTTGGAAGCAAGGAGACATCTTATGGATACCGAACTTCGTCATCTTCTGTCTATCAATGCCCTCGAGCCAGTGCCAGCGAATCAGGAGGGGACAGGATTTTACTTCACAGTGTTCCTGGTGGTCAAATCCTCTGGGGGCTACAGGGGGATCCTGAACCTGAAGTACTTAAACAAGTTCATCCTATATCGCAGATTCAAGATGCAGTCCCTGAGGTCCATTCTGGCGTGCGTCAGGCAGGGAGATCTGTTACAGTCGGTGGACCTAAAAGAGGCATACTTACATGTTCCGATTCATGCTGCCCATCACAGGTACCTGCGCTTCGAATACAATGGTCTCCACTTTCAATACTGTGCGATGCCATTTGGACTGTCATCAGCCCCAAGGACGTTTACCAAGTTGGTGGCGGGGGTGGCCGCACAGCTCAGGGTTCTTCCGGTGCGCATCCTTTGTTACCTGGATGACATCCTTGTTCTATCCACCTCCCCAGGTCAGGCGAAGTTGGACATCAACTTGGTGATCAACGTGTTCCAGCAACATGGATTTTCGATCAACAGAGAGAAGAGCCATCTATCGCCTACGACTCGATTGCTTCATCTGGGGCGATCATCGATTCGGACAGGGGCCATGTGTTTCTCTCCCCGGACAGGGTTCAGAGCATCACCATGTTGGTGACCCAGGTGACGTCTCAGAGGACCTCCTCTCTGCTTCTCCTTTCCCAGTTGCTGGGGAAGTTAGTATCTTGCATAGCCATCGTTCCTTGGGCACACAGACACAGCCGTCAACTACAGTGGTTCCTGTTACGTTATCAGAGATCAGGCCGGGGCACTTCCAGGGATCCTGTTCCGGTTCCTCCTTGGGTGCGCACGTCTCTTCGTTGGTGGCTGTCCCTGGCTATTCTGAAGGGCTGCACGTTCCTAGAGCCCGATCGTCTCGTCGTAACGTCAGATGCGAGTCTACAGGGGTGGGGAGCCCACCTGCTCGATCACATGACTCAGGGTCTGTGGTCCCAGGAGGAGAAGTCTCACAGTATCAACTGGTTGGAGCTACGAGCTGTCCGCCTGGCCCTTCGCCAGTTTCAGCCGTTCTTGGAGAGGCGCCATCCTGGTCCTTATCGACAACATGACCACCAAGGCCCACATGAACTGAGAGGGGGGTACTCGTTCAGAGTTCCTGATGGTCGAAGCGGAGAAGTTACTGACCTAGGCGGAGTATCACACTCTATCGCTCAGGGCGGACCACATCTCAGGCCAGGCCAACGTTCATGCCAATTGGCTCAGCAGGGAGCAGCTAGATCCAGCGGAGTGGTGCCTTCACCCTCGAGTGTTTCAGGAAATTGTCCAGAAGTTCGGCAGGCTTCTGGTGGATCTTTTCGCATCACATCAGAACACTCACCTACCCAGATTTTACTCCCGCTTCCCGAGCGCGGGTGCGGAAGGAAGCGACGCTCTCCGCTGTCCCTGGCCCCCTGGCCTGCTTTCCGCCTTTCCGCCACTGCCTTTGATTCCAAAGGTGATTCGGAAACTACTGCGAGAATGAGCCGAGGTTCTACTCATCGCCCCTCTCTGGCCTCGCAGAGCCTGGTTCTGATGACCCTCTCCATCTCTTCATCGTGGATGATTCCGTCGCACAAGGTCTCTCTCAGCCAGGGGGTCATCGTTCACCCGGATCCGCAGTGGCTGACCGTCCGGCATTTGAGAGGTCCTTGCTGAGGAAGGACGGGCTGCTGGAGGCCATGATACGCACCATCCTGTTATCGCGCCGGCCCTCAACTATCCGTATTTATGAGGTGTCCTGGAAGCCGTTTTCCGTTTGGTGTTCACACAACCATGTTGATCCTACTATGGCTGAGATCACCGAAGTTCTTTGTTTCTTGCAGGCAGGGCTGGACAAGGGCCTGGCCTCTGCGACTTTACGGTGCCAGGTAGCTGCTCTGGCTACAGTGTTGTCCTGGGATCCAGGATGCCCCTTGTCTCAGGACCTGAGGATCAAAGGTTTTCTTCATGGAGCAACTGTTCTGTCTCCGCCGGTTGTTCACTGTTATCCTTCCTGGGACCTGCCCCTGGTTCTCCAGGCTCTTACTTCGGACCCGTTCGAGCCCTTGAGTTCCATCAGCCTTAAGTTTCTTTCCTTCAAGGTCGCATTCCTCCTTGCTATCACGTCTGCCCAGAGGATTTCAGAGATTGGGGCGTTGTCTGTGCGCAAAGACCTCTGCATCTTTCATACCGACAGGGTGGTACTCTGGTTGGACCCTACCTTCGTACCCAAGGTGAGCTCTTTGTTCCATCAATCCCTAGAGCTCGTCTTGTCGGATTTCTGCCCGAACCCTTGTCACCCTCTGGAACGACGCTGGCATATGTTGGATGTCCGTAGGGCACTCCGTTGGTACCTCAAACGTACGGCTGTTTTCCGTCAGACGGAGGCTCTCTTGGTGTCCTTCCATCCATCTTCCATGGGACGGAAGGTTTCTTCTTCGTCGGTGGGCCGCTGGATCAAAGCCAGTATATCTACAGCTTATGAACGCCAGTCCAGACCGGTGCCAGGCAGGGTCTTCGCCCATTCCACCCGCAGCGTGGCTACCGTGGCTGCGTGGGCTACGCAGGCTTCCATTATGGATATATGTCGGGCAGCCCCGTGGTCTTCTGCCTCACCGTTTATTTATTTACAATAAATGGTTATGTAAAAGGGTGTCATCCCTCAAATAACATTAGACTTTTGGCTGATACTAGTTTTATATTTTCATAAACTTGAATAATCAATTTTAGTTTAATAGGATGGAGAAAAATCCCTACATATAATGCTTAAGTTTTTGATGTCAGTAACACATCAAATGTAGACTTCCAGCAAAAGTTATTTAATGAATAATAATTTAGTATTCTAATGTTTTGCAAATGATAGAACTACATGTTAAATATTCTTGGTATGTACTGAAATGAAATAAGTTAAGTATTACATGAATTGGTAAGAAATTCTTGCTGGATATAGGTAAACATTCTCTCTTGCCCATAATCTGTTAAATCCCTGGGGGGCTATTATCCCAGGAAAATATGTTGATTTGGTAAGGTTATTTCTGTGTCATTAACCAAATGGAAAACAATATTAATAGGTATCTGAAACTATCAAATTTTATGGAGACGACATAATGTGGGGAAAACGATTGTTACATCAATTTTTAAATACAGGTAGTCCTTTATGACCACAATTGTGCCCAAAAGTTACATTTACTAAGTGAGTTTGTCCCGGTTTACGACTTTTCTTGCCACATTTGTTAAGTGAATCACTGCAGTTGTTAAATTAGTAACAGGGTTGTTAAGTCAACCTGGCTTCCCCATTGACTTTGTCTAAAGGTTGCAAAAGCGGATCACATGACTGGGACACTGCAGCCATCGTATATGTGAATCAGTTGTCAAGCAGCTGAATGTAAATCATGTGACCATGGGATGCTGCAACAGTCATACGTGTGAAGAATGGTCATATGTCACTTTTTTCAGTGCCCTTGTAACTTCGAACAGTCACTAAGTGAACTGTTGTAAGTTGAGGACTACCTGAATTTTTGGGGAACATTGCTTATGTTTATTCCACTGAAATATTTTAAACAGCTTATTAAATTTATTTAATACATTTATTTATTAATTTATTAAATTTACAGTATTTTTTTTTCTATGAAAGAAATACATATGAAATAAACAGGATTTTTCCAACAGTTTTTGTATAATGATGGTGGTGTTCATTTTCTTGAACATACATTTAAAAAGGGTGAGTTGCACCTGATATTTCGAAGCCAATGAACATTGTTGTGGATGCTCCTCCTTAACTTATCCAGTGTCTTCATTTTCTTCTGATTCTTTCAATTTGGCCAAGAATATTTTTTCCATATGATCCACTTATGTCATATGTCCAAAGTGTGTGATTTCCATGTTTTTAATGTTCCATGTTTTAAATGTTAGTAGTCTTGTAATTTCTACTGTAGAGTATGTAGGGTTTATTTTCATAATATACTATATGTTTACTAATTTAATAATTAATTGAATTGCCATAGGAAAATATGTTTCTATGTTACATAGAGTAGAAATCTATTCTTGTTAGATCCCTCAGCAGTAAAATCTTTAAGATGCATACTGCCAAGCACCTACATAATGAATTTATTATCTGCCAGTAGATGTCAGTCAAACATTTATTATCCACTAGTTTGAAATCTTCTAGTTAATAATGACTTGAATACAAAAGTAAAAGTTTTACAAATTATAGGAATATTTCACATTAATGACCAAGCAATTAAATTTTCCAGAAATTTATTCAGACTATATGTTAAATAAAACGAGTTGATGAAGTAACAAACTATAATGAAAAAGGATTAAAATACAATTTAAATAGGTTAAATTGGCATATAGGAGGTGTTATTTAAACTTAATCCATTAAATTTCATTTATTTTTTCCCTAAGATTATCACTTCCTGTATATTAAAGTGGATTTTAAGAAATGCAGCAGAAAAAATTAAAAGGAAAACTTTATTATATTGCCAAATTTTTGCATGTACAGCTCTAGGTTTTGTGGTATAGGCCAAGAATGAGCCTTTAGGTCTGGTAGATGTAATTTTTAAAATGTGGACAAGACTACAGAAAATAGCTCTCTAACTGGAGGTAGCTATTCATAAAATAACTGCTACCCAGGAAACAGTAGTGTATTTGCTTCATTTAATTTCTTCCAATCTGCCAAGATAATACCTATCAGTTCCACTTGTCTTTTGTCCTTTTTTTTTTCCTGGTCAGACGGACATATTTCCAAGTAAAGCATCAAACTGCAGCCACACATCATTTTATTAATACATTTGTATAAATAAAGATGGTGCTAGAAACTGCTAGTTGGGTTATCAGCAAGCATCCTGTTCTTATTCACTGAACCTGAAAATAAGGTCATTGGGATGCCAGAGGGGTTTCAGAGGGCATCAAGTTGTCTTTTACTGCTGAAGAATATGTCATAAACATTTGAAGCATTTATTTTTATAAATATTCACAAATGGAATATTTCAAAAAGTTCTGCACGATAAAAGTAGCATTTTAATGTGTAAAGTTATCTCAGACTGATAATGTTTGCAAAATTACTTTTGTACTCAGCTTCCTATATGCCAGGAATGCCAAGTGGAATCTCTCCTTTTCCTCCTGGACAACCTCCTAACCCAAGGTAAAATAAATCTGCTTGCACGGTAAGAAACATAGTGATTTGATTATGCCCTGTTGTGCTATTTCTGAGATGGAATCTTAGTCTAAACATATGTTTCAAAAATATGCACACTTCCGAATGGACCTATGAAGCTTTTCTTTTTGAGTTACTACTTATTTAATAAGTTTAAATCAGTGAATTGTTTAAATAAATTTACCGGTAACTTTATTTTGCTAATTTTTTTTTTGACAATAATAATCTTCAGAAAGTAGATGTTGCTTGATCAGAAGGTTGGACAAGATGTGTTACTTCATTTCCAGTAGGTCCACCTTTAGAACTTTGCATATTGGGTAGAAAATCTGGAGGGAAATCTAAAACCTCATTTGCATATCACACTTAAAATGTTTAAGCAGCAAGCTTGTGATCTATTTGGATATGGTAATTCTTTCTGCAGTCACTCAGAGAAAGAAGGCTTCCATTTTAGTTGTGCATGTTTTTGAAATAGCCTTTATGTCAGCTGCATCCTAAATTAACCTGTACATCATGATTTGAGATAAGTGGTTTGCAAGAAAAGCCAGCAGACATTTAGGAGGGGCATCATTCCCCTTTGAGGAAAGGTACTCTTAGTGCTCAATTGAACAAGCCCCCCTTTTTTTCCTTCTCTCTCCTGTTCTTCTAAAGAAGCTTTCATCACATGCAAGAAAAGTTAGGCTAGGTTACTTCTGCATTAACTCCTGTAGTTGGTCCAGAAGCCAATTAATATCTTCTTTGTATGCATGCTTTTTTTATATTTTCACTGCAAGCCCAGTCTCTCCAAACCTTCTTGAAGCTTGTATTCAATAGGAATACATTATTTTCACTGGATCTTCCTTATCACCTTTCATGATTATTGTGTTTTAAATGTGATCCTTATTCCCCCTGATCTATTCGCAAGGCCAACTATCATTTGGCTATCATTCCCAATATATGTTTTTAACCTGCTTCAGTTGCGTTAATAAGCCTTCCGAACTTTTCTCTGATATTTGGATTAATGCCAGATTTCCCTTAAACGGGTATGGTTCAGTGTCAGAAAATTCATGTATGTGTATTGAATTCATGTATATGTAAGGCACAGGTGTCTGTGAAAATGACTGTGCTCTGTAACAGAGATCCTTGTCCCGGTTCTTGCTGCTATGCCACACTAACATGCAAATGCATATGTAAATGTACACAACAAGAAGGCAAATGAGGTTCCCATATGTGAGCAGTTCTCACATGTAGGTCTAGGGATAGAGTCAGCAGTGGATGCTACAGAAACAGTACTGGGAAATGCAAGGCTATTCCTTTCCTTATGAATTTCTGAAATGTATAAAGGATGTCTCAAATTTGTGGCTTTGCAGTAAAACTAGAACATTTTTACTACTGATCATGCTGGATTACATTGCTCAGCCTTCTAATTCAGCAACATCCAAGAACTACAACACTAGGCAAATTTGAAGTATTTTTTAAGGAAGCTAAAGGCTGCATTATTTGTATTCATTTGAATATTCTTTCATTTTAATTATTAATTAATGGCTACACAATTAGGTGAATTACTAGGGATGTTTTCAGTACTTACGGTCTTGATGTAAATCCGCAATATACTCAGTTTATTGGTTTTCTTTGTCCTCCTGTAGCATTCTGTGTACTTTTCTGTTAAAAAGTAGCAATTCGTTTTGATCACCTGTATGTGAAATACAGAATGCAAAAAAACAATTTTATCTTCTGGGAGATATAGGAATCTGCTTGGAGTCATGCTATAATTTAAAAGATTACACAGTTTTCTTTTCATGAAAGTAACAGAGCAGAATGAAAACAGTTAGCAAGAGACTAAGCCTTGAATAGCTGAGTTTGGTGTCTTTCCTTAAAATGTTTTGAGCACAAGTTTGAAAATATAATATTAATTTATAAAAAAAAAACTAACATGAAGTAGTGTTCAAACATATAAGCATCAATGCATTTGTCACTAGATTGAATAGTAATCTGATTATAGCTGAATCCATTAAGCTTCAATAATCCTATTTTATTTTCCCTTTCATTTCCTGGTCAAGTGGTTATCCAGGCTACCCTTATCCTGCACCTAGTGGGCCATTTCCAGCAACAACCAACACACCACATTATCCTTCTCAGCCTCCTGTAACCACTGTGGGTGAGTAATTTCAAAAGAACCATTTCAAAGGTGGAAAACGAGATTTGCATCTGCAAAAGTACAAACCAAAATACTTACATTTACAGAAATGGTTAATTTGACATTAGCAACAAAAGAGACCTATGATAAAAGCAGTATTTGATTTTTTTTTTACTAATTCATATATTACATGTATTGTTTTTGCTCCAATATTTGATTTACAAAACAATGAATGACTTCCCGCTGTTTCACTCATGAAGAGTCTTTATTTTTAATTGATTGCTGTATGTGATAAAAATTTTGTATGTGTTTGAAACTGTCATCTTAGCAAGTCGAAAATGAATTAAAGCTAAAAAGCAAATAGAACAAAATTACGTAATTGTTTTATTCTCTAATCTTATTGTGGGCAGCCAATCTTAGTTTTGACATTTAGATTTTGGGAGAAGTTTTAACATGCTAACAAGTACATAGGGAATACCAAGAGTATAATCACTACAATGCAAATAGTGATGCTGAAGCTAAATATAGTATAGTAAAGAATATAATTACAGATAAACATAGGAAACCTTGACAGTCAATGTTGCTGAAACTTTGTTTGAATAGGCTTGAAGTTAAGTATCTTCAATATGTTCTTCAATGCATTTTCAGGCCTCCAGATCTCTATTCTTTATGTATTATTGAGCAGATATATCATGTTAGAAGTAGCATGAATATCCAGTTTCACGGGTAGATACTCAATAAATGTGTGACTTTTGTATGTAAATTTTACTTTCTGTCAGATAAAAATTCAGATCAGTGGCTGTTTTTTATTCCATACATGACTAAAAATTCCTTACTGCGTTGAACTAAATGGTGCATTTACAATTAAGTCCATTTGTAAAAAGTCCTAGAAATTTGGAAGCTTTGACCATAACTTGGCTGTTCATCTGATTGGGACTTCACCTTCCCAAGAAGTAAACAAAAATCTTGAAACTCAAAAATTTGTTTAGAAGGCACAGCATCATTTAGTACAGAGCGCAGTCCAGGACATGTTGACTCACTTGTAATTATATTTTGTCCAGCACCATTATGTAAGGTTGAAAAGCCAGAATGTATCTCCTCTTCCTATACAGCCAAGATTACCAAGGCAGCTAATGTAGAAAAAAAGATAATAATTAAGATTTAATTAAATGCCTAATATTAAAATAATTATAAAATTTTCAAAAAAGAGAGTAAATCTTAAACTAAGATAGACAGAACTAAATATGGCGCCCAAGACAAGTTATTCCCTAAATTGGGAGCATCATGGAAGAAGCCCCTCTCCTGCGTTCTGAACTCGTGTCTCAAAAAAAAAAAAAAAAAAAGGAGGACTTTCTCAAAGACTTTTGGGAGCAATCAGAGTGTTGCCCAACCCTTTAAATTATTCAGGTTAATCAGTATCTGCCAGAGCTATTTATTCATAGCTTTAAAAGTGGTATAGTGGATACTGGTCTGTAATTACACAAATCTTTTGGATTTAGGATTTTTTATAATTTTAAAAAAAATCTTGTAATTGCCTCTTTGAAGCCAGAAGATGGTCATTGTGTTTAAGCATGAAGATAGTCTTGGCTACTTTAATAACTGTGGAAATTTTAAAGGGGACAACAAAATCATCATGACCTTCACTTCTTCAAGATCTACAATGAATAGGCAACTTTATCTGCTGCTGCATTGTTCATTGTCTACTATTCTTCTCCACATACTAAAGAAGAAAATGCCATTCAGTATGGAAAAACAGCAACAGGTAGTCCTCAACTTACAACAGTTCATTTAGTGACCATTCAAAGTTACAAAGGCACTGAAAAAAAATGAGTTAAGACCGTTTTTCACACTTACAACCATTTCAGCATCTCAGTAGTCCCGTGATCAAAATTTGGATGCTTGGCAACTGACTCATATTTATGACAGTTCCAGTGTCCTGGGATCATGTGATCTCCTTTTGCAAGTCAAAATTTAACAACTGCAGTGATTCACTTAACAACTGTGGCAAGAAAAGTCATATAATGGCACAAAATTTACTTAACAAATGTTTCGCATAGCAACAGACATTTTGGGCTCAATTGTGATCGTAAGTCGAGGACTACCTGTATTTCGATCTGGCACAATAAGAATGCAAAGATATTATTCCTTTTGCTACCTTCACTTTACAGAATGCAAATATATGATAGTACTTGCTCAGCCTGAGGTTCCTGGGATTTCTTTATTGGAGTTCAGACTGTCATTCCTCCTATTTCATCATTTGCATCCACCTACTTAATCAGAAGTCTGTAAGAGAGGGAAGTATGCTTTGAATCAACAGTGTCCATTGCCTGGGATTATTTTGTATTCTACAGATCAAACAGGACTTTTTTTTTTGACAGTATTGCTCAGAGACTCAGGAAAAAAATGCATTTATGCAGTCATTCAGATCTATTAACTGCCTGGCACAGACACTTTTAAGCTATCATACCTGCAGAGATTCATAATCTTCTATGAACATTTCATACAGACTCTTTGAACCTCGTATTACCAACTCTTCTTGAACTGAATGCCAAATCAAGAATGTATCCTGTTCCATGTATGGAATTTGATATTAGTGAGGACAGGTGTTCCCAAATCTGGAAATACTGTACTGTTTCTTATTGGGTGACTTCAGCACATTCACTGAATATTCTCAAGGACAAGAAGCCTAGCAAAATGCAGAGACACCAGAGTGTCAGGTAGTTGAGGAAGAAAAGTCTTGGGAGACTCAAAATCATAATGGGCAATCTGTACTCTCGTCACACTTTTCTTTTATTGTTTTAAAGAGGAACCTAAGCATTTGCATGTAATTCAGCAAAACAATATTGATCCTCCTTCAAAAAGTTGTAACATGGCTTCGTGGATACATAACTATAAGAGATATAATTAAAAAAAGTATTTTATCTGCACTGCTTTCTCAACCGCTATCTGCCCTGCTTGATGATCTCAATTAACTCTGGCATTCAATTACTTTCTGTGTTTTTTGGCCTATGAAATTATATTTTGTTCTTATCTCTATTAATCTCTTAATTGTTTTGGGGAGGATTATGTCTAGGTTCAGTCTATCAATAATTGGTCACTCTGAATATTGAAAGCTAACAATGTTAACTGCTCTTTCAAGAGCTAAATGTGTACTAGAATCTTAATTTGGCAAAGACAGCTCTGAGTTGCTCTGGAAAATGTCAATAGATAGGGGGAATGGGGGGTAAGTATGGTTTTCTTTTTGTTGTTATATAACTTAGAGATGCAATCATTTATCCTGTAAACTGAATACACCAACATATTAGCAGTTGTTTGAAGTAGTGTTCAAATCATATTGGCAATATGGAAGGTTTTCGTGTGTTTATGTATAACGTTTTGATTGTTTTTACATGGAGCAATACAGAAAACTATTCTGGGTAGAGTTTTCAGAAAGGGCTTTGACCACAAAGTTTATGAAGGATTAATGTATGTTTGTTCTCTTAATAGCAGATGGCAGAAGAAAGCAGAAACAGGTATGGATTTGTGGTCATTCTTATGTTTTCTGGGCAGAAAAACGGGCACTTGAAAGAAGCTTTGGTCCACAATTGGGAATTCGACTGGAGGATGCCAAATTACATTGGCTAGGAAAGAGTGGAATGGTGTGGGATCAATTAGTACCCATCCTGTTGCATACACGACGGAGGCTAACAGATCCTGATATATTGGTGATCCATCTAGGAGGCAATGACTTGGGGACAGCCAGTAATTTGGATGTCATAAACCGAATGAAGAAAGATTTTGGACTTCTTAAACAGATATTCAAGAATACCATTCTGGTATGGTCTAATATCATACCCCGGAAAGTATGGACTCAAGAGATACCCCATAAAGTGATGGAGAGAAGCAGAAGAATACTCAATGAGGAAATGGGCTATTTTATACAATATATTGGAGGGACTGTGATCCAACATGATTTACTTGTACCAGATTCTCCTGGATTGTTCCATCTAGATGGTGTACTCTTATCTCAGAGTGGCACAGATATCTTCAACCTGGATTTACAAAGTGCTTTAGAAACTTTGATTTGATTTTTAATTGGAAGAAAAATGATACCCGTTACGTATTAACAACTGTGGACACTTTCTACAAATAGAGAAAGTTCTGAACAGCGTGGTAACATGAATTTATAGATAACACTTAGCCTATGATTTAGCTGGGTACTGATTGCTAATGCAGTTGTCTGTGACATTGCCCTATAATCTGCAAAGAATTTTTGTGGTAATGTGTTTAACTATTTTTTGCAAATACAATTTATTTTTTCATTTACTTTAATTCACTTCTCATGTACGTTGAATGAGACTGCCAAACAAATTGATCCTTGATTGATCCCATCTCCCCAAAGTGAATATAGCATGATTATATCAATCTGCTGTATAAGTAACAGTTTATAAAGCTGTTTCATGTGAGTCAAATGGGACTAATTATTAAGTGTTATCATATTGGGGTTAGGAGTTAGTGGGGTCATTCCAGTTCTCCTGTAGAAGTTTGACAAGCCCTTTTGTGTATGCTTTGAGAATCATGCACAAGGAGGGGAAAGGAAGGAAAATCCCATTACTCAAATGGAAGCCAGCTAAGGTGTACTGGATATAGCCCACTATTACCAATTCAGCATTGCACCTTAGAACATTTGTTCTGCTTTTCAAAAAGGGGAAGATTAGTTAAATATAATGGGAAGATCAAATGAAGATCTAGTTTCTGACACATTGGTTTTTGAAAATACTTTTCCTAGTTAAAAATTTAAGCATTCTATTTCACAATTGCATGTCTTATAGGCAGCAATTAGTGGCTGGTTTAAATGTAGTATTCCCAACTTAATACACATAATTTATTAAACTAGGAATACCATTTTAATCCCACACATTCTTCTCCACCTTTCTGCCTTTTGTACCAGCTTTGATCCAAATCACAATATCTGTTAGTATTGAACTGTGGTATAAAGTTATTTCATTTACTGAGCTCTTAATAATATGCATTGAACCATATCTCCCTATTTTGGTGTAATGGAAAATTGATTTAAAAAAGGGGGACTAAAGAATTGCTTCTCCTTTGGAATTGGTGGAGCAATTGTTCTAGCTATGACAGCTCTTAGACTTGTAAGAAGGGTTTCAATGATTCATTTTCCTAATGAATGCAAAATAGTATCATATGCTTCTTAGAGCAGTTATGATACTTGTAAAATGCTATTTTAAATGAGAGGGTCTACAGAGTATTGTTGCTATGGTTTTGTTAACTCTGATTGAATACATCTCTTGTGATAATTAAAATGAAATTGTAATTTTTTTTTCTGTTAATATTTCCCCTGAGATAACAAAACCCTTTAGAGTTTTCGTTTGCTGTGCTTGAAGAAAATCTTTCTTTGATTCCAAATGCATAAAGGTAGATGTTCTGCTTATCCCAAAGGTATTGTTGAACTGTTTGACAGTAGTTCTATAAGAGAACAATGCCACTTCATGTTTTGGTATCATGATCTGAACCAAAATTTGCTTTGAAGGATTGTTCAAGGGAAGTACAATTTTAGAAGTAAGTAAGGAAAATTTAATACAGAGATGTGTATTTTTTTTCAACCCCCCCCCCAAAAAAAACCCTGTGCAATAACAATTTGGTTATTAAGGAGGAAACAATTTTGCAAACAAATTAAATCAAGACTCATTTTGTGTTTCAATATTGAATTCAATTTACACTGCATTTATGTGGTATTGTGACTTTAATTTTCTTAACAAGCAAGAGGGAATTCACTATTAATTATTTATGTCGATTTTCTGTCATTTCTGAAGTGAGTTCCTTACTCAAAAGACTTCCAAGTCTGCTCATCCTCTAGGAGAGGGACTTTGAAAGCTTCATTCCATAATGAACTGAAAGACTGAAAGTAAGACAAGAGGAATAGAATGTAGAAGACTGAGGTGTGGAGACTACATCTTTTAAATATTAACTTCATAGAGTGAAACACTTGAGCAGATTTATTTTTTGTAATTTATCTTAAATATCTCTGAAGTTTCCAGCCAGATGAGGAAAATTATACTATCTGTGAGAGCAAATAGGACTGTGTTCAAATGTGTATGGCATGCTTCAATTTTTTCCAGTAAGGGTTTAACAGCACAACTGCTGGAAACAGCAGTTTACAGATTACCTTTTGTATATTTGCTTGTAAAAGAGCCTTTAAGCTCCAGTATTTTGTCAGGATTTATCTTTCATAAACTATTGACATTGAACATCCGTTTGAATCATCTGATTTCTATAATTTGGGGGGTTCTGTTTAAAAAATAATAAAACATTAGCCTTTGCTTTCTTGTACTGTATGGTATTAATGGGCATCTAGTAATATCCTGCAATTTATTTTTCTCCAAATCCTGTTTTTGGAGCCATTAACAATCATGTGCTGACATGGCACTTAGTCTAATATCAGATATACTGGAAATGGTTGCATTTTCAATTATGTTGGCTACCATGAAAATAAAGCAACCATGTGGTATTTTAAAAGCTGAAAGTAAATGTTGGTGCCAATATTTAATAGCCATTATTTATGGCTAAATATAATGGCTTTGATTCAAGCTTGTTTTTACCAGGACTTGAAAATGCCTTCTATTTGCACATGGTAGTCTCCTTATTTTTCCTCTCCAGATATTCATCCCTGTGCTCCACTCTTAGGATACATATTTGCCAAACTGGCTTTGTGCCGGAGAGGCGCTGGGCTCTGCAAAGAAGAAGAGACGTGTGTGTTTGTGTGTGTGTGTGTGTGTGTGTGTGTGTGACCTGTTTTACAAATACAGTGAATTATTCTTTGGAGAATAATTTGTTAAAATTATTAGAAGTAGGTGTTTTTCAGTCACAAATACTGAATATATATTTTACATTTGGTTAATATGTATAAAATCATTGAAACAACTAAAGTGTTTGTTCTCTCTTTGTGAATAAGCAATACTGCCATCAATAAAAGACCTACTATTGTATTTAAATATTAGGGAATAGTTTCTCTGTCCACAGCCAATAAGGTGTTCTATATATCTCAGATTTTGATAATACAGATACATTTGGCACATAATTACCTTCAGCAGTATGAACCTAGTAATATGTTTCATAGGATTCCCTGGGTGAGCATAGTTTCGCAGAGCTCTGTAGCACAGATGCAAATATTTTAATTCAGCATCACACTACTGGTTGGTACTAGTATTATTTTTTAAAGTTGTCAGTGTCCTTTGCATAAAAGCAAATGTAATTGTTATATGTTGTCCAAGTACCAAACCTCACAGGACAAGTACTTTGATATTCTACACTGGTAATGTTTCCTTGCATTGGATGACTCTTGTACTACATAATTTGAAGGAGCTATGTTGGTGATGGGATGAAAGGAAGAGATGTTGTGCATGCATAACATCTCGGACTTGGTTTCCGGCATTTCTAGTTAAATGTAACAGGTAGTAGAGTCAGACTACAGCCTGATACTTCAAAGAGCCTCTTACAGGCAGCCTGGCCAATGCTGGTATAAATGGACAAGTGGCTGGGCTTGTCACGGTTTCTCTGTGTACCTAAATCTCATCTGTAATGAGATCCCTTGTAGAGCTTTTGGTTCAGCCCATGTGAAAACTTTACAAATAAAAACCATTGTTTCCATCTTGAAATAGGTCATTTTGAACTTGAAACGGATTGGATTTCAAATGTTTTGTGTTGTTTATGAAGTCCTTTTAAGCTTATATTTGAAAGAGGGTGAAGAATAATCTTGGTGGCATTCTGGGTAGATGATGTGTATTTACCTGAAATAAATACTTACATTCCTCAAATGGTTTCTCTTTAAAATGTAAGATCTTGCATTTGCTAAGAAGTTTTGGCAGATGTGGCAGGCAAGATTGTTGTTGTTTAGTCTTCAGTTCAGGATCACCTTATTAACTAAAGCTAATAAATATTTTATATCTCCCAAATAGTTTTCTCTCTAAGAGATGAGTTTTATAAATACTTGAGCTCTTCTGAGCAGGTTAGGAGAAAGTGATGCAGAAGTCGAAAGATACTGTTTTTCTCCAGAAAATAATTCCCATTAAAAGAAATATAATTGTTCCTATTTATTTTTAGCAAACAAAAACTTTACTCACCATAATGCTCTAGGTGGATTCCACAGATCAGTTTTGTAGACTGAAAATTCTGTATATGACAGTGGCTGTTATTTTGGATTTATAGCTGTTCTCAAGGACCAAGGGACATTTCAGGCCAGAAGAAATTAATGAAGAAATCAATAGTGATGGCTTGTTGTCAGTGTTCTCTCTTTTAGATTAGAAAAATGACTTTATTGTACTAAGATAGTCTCAAAACCATTTCATTCTGAACTTGAATTAAGGAAAGACTTGGCACATAGCATTCTTTGGAAGTCAGCAAATCACCTGTTCAGTGATTCCCATCTTGATTTATAACATTAAATGTATTTCACTCTCTTACATAAAATTTCTGCCATGGGTAGCAATTTAATCTGTTTAGATTAAACTAAGAAAATAATTGAGCAGTATTAATATTTTAAGAGAAAAAAATTGTCTTATGAGTGACACATATTTATGTTCTATTAAATGTCAGTTTATTCAGCAGCCAAGTTCAGTGCTGGGGGCTGCTTTTCTTTTGGGCTTAATTGGTAGTCTATATATTGTAAGGTCACAGTACCTTAAGGTCACTTCTGAAATCAGATTCCATATGGTAAAGGTTAAATGTTTCAAGTATTCCTTGTAATAAATGGCTGCATGCCACAGTATCTTTTTAGTGTGTGGCTAATTATGGAAGAAGGAAGGAGAAAAGGCTAAGACTCATATTCTTAAAGGAGAAACCAATATATTTTTCTTGTTTGGAATATATAATTTTCCTTGGTTCTTTACACTTTCAACACTTTTTTAGACACATAAAGAGCTCTAAGGCAGAAGGTAGGTGAATTTGAAATAAGACTATTACATACAATTTTGAATTCACTCTGTTATTGTAAATCATGGTACCCTTTTAAACTTAAGAGAAATTCTATATTACATCTTTCTTTCCTTTTCTATTCTAATTGAATTTTATTTTTTGTCACCTAAGCACATTAACACTGAAATTCCGACAACACTTTCATGTGTGTAAAAGTGGCTTGTTGAAAAACATACATAGTTGCCCTTTATTGTTCTTTTTCTTTACTTGTTTTCTATGTTTGCCATTTGTTAGTCTTTTGCTTGGGAGCTTTAAAGAAATAGTTAAAACCAGTTTGGAGCTCTTTTATTTGCCCATACAAACAGAATGCATCTAGCAGCATTATCAGCCTCAGTTTCTCCACTTCATTTCATTCTTCAAAATATATATGTCCTTTACTGTATTACAATAAAACTGTTAATATCAAGTAATGTAAAAATTGTGGTTTTTCATTATGATATTAACTTTATGAGATTTTTAGTATGTTTCTTGGCAAACTGAACACTATCCAATATAGTCTGTAAATTGTATTTTTAATACACCGCTATAATAATGGCATTTGAGAAAAATTGTATTTATTAGTGGAAAATATCTAGAGTTCTAAAAATGTTTAATTTATGTAACATTTGTTATGCAGAAAGATTTCTTAGTTTGATATCAATTTTCAGAGTTCTTTGTATATGGCAGGCTTGCTTATTTCAAGAGAAGAGAGATTTTAGGGAACAATGATCAGCATGATAGACATTCAGAGCCTCGATTAAACTTGTTCCTAAGACTCAAAATGAAAGTATGAAAAAGAATAAGAATACTTTGATATATGCTGAAATTCATAAATGAACTTTAAATGCATTGAAAATAATATAGAAACTGAACTGTTCAGCCATCCTTCATTAGATTCTGAACCTGAAGATTTTATATTCATTTTTGTTGCACATCATTAAAACCTGAATTTAGAAAAGTGAAAACCAGAAGAAAGAAAATTTTTAAATGAATTATAGCATATTGTTCAGCATCATATGAAGTTCAAAATGAAGACATTTGGATCAGAATCTGTGACCCTGAAAGTCAATTTCATCTGAAGATCAAACCAGAATAAATGAAGTTGACAAGAAAGAATGGAAATTGTGGGAAGAATAGACATTTTCAGTAATTCACTTTTTTTGTTGTGTGGACACTTCAAAAATATTGGTATTGTATTGATATGTAATAATGACTGGTATTACTGGAATGGACATATCAGAATCCCTTTCATAATTTGGATGCTGCTTCAGCAGTGGAAATCTTAAGAAACAAAAAGGACTTATGATTTTGAAAAAAGGCTGTGATTTAGAAGAAGAATGTTAATATTAAGAACATTTATGGATGCGGCAAACTCAGACTACATGTGAAACCTGTGGCACTTTGAGTTGGTGTGTTAAGGTAAAATACAATTTTTATCATAAAGGGCTGTTCCTAATTCTTGCTATTTTGGATACCGTTGTAATACATGTAATTTAACAACTTTTTAAAAAACAACTGAAAAAAACCTTTTGTAAATGATACCAATTAAGAATGGGGCATTTGTTACAAAATTTGATATCTAAGTAAACTCCTTAGTCAATGTTATCAGACAGGAGAGGATGGAAAACCTTTAGATTGAAATGTGTGTGAATTTTTAGCCCGAATGAGAAGAAGAATTAAAATAAGAAAAATCATTTGTGCATGACAAATACCTGGCATCACATGTCAAATGATCATAATATTTGCCCTGTAGCTTTTTATGACTAGGATGGAAAGAAAAGAACATTTGTATAAAAATAAAGTAGGGTTTCTTTGTTTTCAGTATATAGCTCTCTTATAATTCTTTTTAAAAAAATAAGTAATATCAAGCAATAATGATCAGTAATAGTCTGAGATAGGCACATCTTAAGTTTTCCTAATAAAAATTTGTACTTATGGTGTATCCACCTACATCCGAGTAATTCAAGTGCACTAGATGCTTATGAAGTTTGAATTCCTAAGAAAGGCCTGCTATTTTATTTAAAAAAATGTTTTAAATTAATAAATATATGGTAGCTTAATGAATCTTTTTTGCACTAGATGAAAACTAGAGAACTGGTTGAGGTTTTTATAACTCATATAAACTATGATGAGATAAGTAAACCCATATTAAATTGGCCAGGGATCCATTTACAGGTGGTCCTCAACTTACGACCACAACTGAGCCCAAAATTTATGTTGTTAAAAAGTGAGAAATTTGTTAAGTGAGTTTTGCGACATTTCTTGCCAGAGTTGTTAAGTGAATCACTGTAGTTGATAAGTTAATAACCTGGTTGTTAAGTGAATCTGGCTTCCCCATTGAATTTGCTTGTCAGAAAGTTGCAAAAGGTGATCACATGGCTCCGGGACACAGCAATGGTCACAAGTATGAGTCAGTTGCCATGCATCTGAATTTTGATCACATGATCCTGGAAATGCTGGAAAGGTGGTAACTCTGAAAAATGGTCATAAGTCATTTTTTTCAGTGCCGTTGTAACTTTGAGCGGTCACTAAATGAACTGTTGTAAGTCGAGGACTATCTGTATTCTTGAATGCATTGAAAGTTCACAGATATACCTTCTAAAGTATGACTTTTCCAAGTTAGCACGAAGTGGTATTCCTTTGGTGTGTTTTTTTTTCTTTAAAATATTCAGAGGTCACGCCTAAGGGTCCGTCTGAGGACATGGACAGCAGCACTTCTGTGACTGTGATTTTTATTCTGCAGGTCCCAGCAGAGACGGCACAATTAGTGAAGACACTATTCGAGCTTCCCTTATATCAGCAGTCAGCGATAAATTGAGATGGCGAATGAAAGAAGAAATGGATCGTGCCCAGGCAGAGCTCAATGCCTTGAAGCGCACGGAAGAGGATCTGAAAAAGGGTCATCAGAAGCTTGAAGAGATGGTAACTCGTCTAGACCAAGAGGTGGTAAGCAGGAGGAAAGACTCTTCCCTGAATAATTTTGGTTGTGCATTAGTACTTGTATCTTTTCTCCACCACCACCACCCCCGCTCCATCTACTTCTACTGCTTAGAGCACATGACCTGTGGTCAAACGTATCTTCATAATGGTGGGAAAGACAAATTGTCTTTGCGTGTGCTGGAGTGCCGGAAACCCGAAGACCAGCTGGCCAGTATGCATGTGTGCACTGGCCACCTGGTCTTTGTATTTCAGTTTGGGTACTCGGTGCTGAAAAGGTTCGCCATCTCTGAACTAAGGCATCTGGATAGAAATAAAACACTTGATCTGGGAAGTAAAGATTCCCTGTGAAAGAAATTCTCTCTCTTTCATGCTTATATGCTTTTCCTTTCACATTTCAACATGTAAATCTATATGTTGTGGTTGCATCTGGAATACTGTTGCAGTTCTTTATCTCATCAGCAGCTTAGTAACACCCGTGTTCTGTGAACTGGTTACCACTTGGTTTTCGGATGTGCCTCAAAGTGCAGGTTGTCATCTCTAAAGTCCTTCATGGCAAAGAGCCTAGTTACCTGTTGCCTTTAGTCTATACCAATCAAGTAAAATCTGATAGAGCTAACTCACTCCTGCTCCCATCAAGTAAGCAGTATCACCTAGCAGAACCCAGGAGGCAGGCCTTCGGCATTGCAGCACCTGTCCTCTGGAATAGCATCCCCTTGGAAATTCATGTGACTGCAAACCTTTGAAAAGGGGCTTTTTGTTCATTTTTTTAACTTTCCGATAGAGATTAGAATTTTATTTATAGTTAAGACCCCAAATTGTTTGAGTTGCATGGCTGGTAATCTAATAAATAAATCTCAAAAATGATTTATACATAAAAATGTATTTTAAAATCTGGGAAATCTTGGAAGGAAGCACCTGAGCATGTGTCGCTATAAGAAGGCAAGCTGAAATAATTTTTGCTTTATAACATGCATGTGATTTACTCTGAATCTGAAGGAGTAGTTTTTAATTATTTGGGGAGCTCACTTATCTATAATGAAACAATGACACCATCAAAATGGGCAGCTCCAGTGGGGAAAATGCACTATTCCTAAACAATGGATTGAGCACAAAATGGATCTGAAGTCATGACAAGCAGTTAGGGAAATTATTAAGAAGGGCTTTGAAAATATGCTTTTATATAAATATGTGATAGGCCAGACTATTGCATTTCAGAATGACTACTGTAACGTTGGAAAAAAGTAGAAAAATGTAGTCAAATACTCAAATGTATTTGAGATCTAGAGTAATATCTAGTGAGTTAAAGGAAAAGATGAATAAAAGAGTTCATGATAAAAGCTTATACAATTATGAGGACATTGAGAAAGTTAATTGATTATTCATTTTCTTATATATTATATTTGAAACTAGAGTAATCTAGGTAAATTAATGATAAATGATTCAAGGTAGATGAAATAATATATAGTTAAGATTATGAGCAGCAAGGCAAAAAACATTATAAGCCTTTTTTAAGAATAGTGGCAATGTGCATGTGGCTGATATCACTACTGAATCACAGAGGAAAATAGTTAATGTAGGAAATACAGGATTTAATTCAAATCTGTTAAATCTTTTCTTAATTCCCTTGGGCTATTTTATATTAGTAATTGTGTTGATCGCCTGTGATTAAAGTTACCAGGCTAGAAACTTGGATGACTTTGGGCTAGTTACTGTGTCTCAGCCTTGGGATAAAGTCAATGGCAAACCAGTTCCCAAAATGTTGCCAAGAAAACCGCAGGGACTTACTGTATCAGTGAAGACTCACTCAAAGGAACAACAACCCCAAAAAAGTACAATACTCAGTAGGTGAAGGTGAAAGGTGGAATTTAGAATGTTAATTTTAAATGGATATAAAGTCATTTTACTGTCTGTCTGTCTGTCTAGGCTGAAGTTGACAAAAATATTGATCTCCTGAAAAAGAAAGATGAAGAGTTAAGTTCTGCCTTGGAAAAAATGGAAAGTCAGTCAGAAAACAATGACATAGATGAAGTTATTGTTCCTACTGCACCACTTTACAAACAGATACTGAACTTGTATGCGGAGGAAAATGCTATTGAAGATACCATCTTTTATCTGGGGGAAGCACTGCGACGTGGAGTTATAGACCTTGACATCTTTCTCAAGGTAGTTTTAATGAAATGTCCAAATATACATGAATATAGTGGCCATTCCACTTGTCCACCTTAATTCTGAACTTCAATGCTATTTAGTAAATGTGATATACAAATGCAGAGTTTTCTTTTCCTGATCTAATAATAGTATATAGACAGCAATTGTGGACCCACTGTTCACATGGTAACTACAAAGATACAGTACATATGCTGTGATTCAACTTATTTCATCTCTTTGTTTACTTTCTCTCTCCCATATTTATCTTTGTTTTTTTAACTAATTTACTTTGCAATTGATTTTTGCCACCGGTTAATTCTCTGCTCCTGGATATTCAGACTATTATCTTGCTACTTTTCAGTGGAATACTTAGTATCTATCTGTATACACTGAAGTTCCAGAGAGGTATTTTATGAATCTGGCTTGGCTTGGCTTGGCTTGGCTTGGTTGTTGGCCTATCCCCCTTACTTTTGTTGCATAAAATAAAGCTCTCTCAACAGTGAGATCTATTAAGAGAAGAAAATGGAATCACCAGAGCAAAATCGGTAGAGTGCTTTGCAGTTCCCTCATACATACTTCACAGCAACACCATGCTTTATAAAGAAGCATCTTCTGTTCTTTGTGTATTATCTCTGATGAGAAGAGGTAGTACAGTCAATTAAAGACTGGGAAATAATGGATTTAGGTACCTTTATATAATACATCTCCCAGTTAATGTTTTCTAGAATTGGGACTACAGTTTCCAGCATTCTCTGATAACATAACCAATTATAATCCCTGCTTCATTAAGTTAATACATTCCAAATTGGTATTTGAAAATACTGTTATATTAATTTTTATTATACAGGTAGTCCTCGATTTACGAACATTGTTTAATGACTATTTGAAATTACAACAGCACTGAAAAAAGTGACTTGTGACCATGTTTCACACTTATGACTGCTGCAGCATCCCCATGGTCACATGATGAAAATTTTAATGTTTGGCAACAGGTTCATATTTATGACAGTTGCAGTGTTGTGGGGTCACCTTTTGTGACCTTCTGACAAGGAAAGCCAGATTCATTTAACAACCCTTGCACTAATTTAACAACTGCATGAATTCATTTAACGACTGTGGCAAGAAAGGTCGTAAAATGGGGCAAAACTTACTTAATAATTATCTCACTTAGCAATGGAAATTTTGGCTCAATTGTAGTCATACATCGAGGACTACCTGCATAGGAATGATCCACATTTACATCATATTGTGCCTTAGAATATTGTCCCATTTCTGCTAATTAGAGCAGCTTCCTGTTGATTTTATGGCTTTATCAATATGTAGTTGACAATATAAAATGTCTTTTAGTGAAAACCTCAATACACATTGTGCGAAGCTAAGTCTCCTGAAAATATTAAGAAGTAAACTTAAAATCCATTGGGGAAGGAAATCAAACAATTTTTCAGTACATTTTATTTTGACCAGCCCTTTTCAAAATCAAAATCTGACTAGTAGTTGTAAATATTTATTTCAATAATGGATTAATTGATGATCTCAAATACATGTATATCATGTTTGTTTTATCAGTCTTGTACAATTTATCCTAGATCTGTTTTACTTCTTTTCAGCATGTCCGTCTCTTGTCTCGCAAGCAATTCCAACTGAGGGCACTTATGCAGAAAGCAAGAAAGACTGCAGGACTCAGTGATCTCTACTAATCAACAGAATGAGAAAGTGTAGTGGGGGCCAAATGGTCATATTCTGAGTTTCCTTTGAATATGTAGGTGGAAAAAAAATAAGTTATTACATCATTCAATTGTAAGATATTTTGAATGGATAATATATTTTTCTTTCTCTTCTTTTTGGTAAGGACTAGCTTTTATGAATGCACTTTCAATTTTCTGTAATCCTTTTGCATTGATGGACTGATGGCTAAATAAAATACATTGCATAACCTTTTTTTTCTTGTGCTATAGATATTTGTGCAGTGAGCATGTCATTCTTTTCATTTAACACCTGCAGAATATAGCTGGAATTGTTATCTGTGTACTTTTAAGATCAATTTGTAATAAAAGCCTAGAAGAAAGCTGGAGGCTAAAATGTGTTTTACATTATTTAAAAATCGTTGTATGATCTGATCCGTTGCTTGTTTAGTAAACACTTCTTAGCATTGAAAAAACTATCACTTCTCCCCTATTAACCATAAATACTGTATATTTTCTCATTGTTAAATCACCTATTCTTTTTTTAATCAGATTAATTCTTTAGGATATCTCTTAAAATGTGCCATTAATTTAATGAATTAATAACGAATTTTATGGTGGTGAGTATCGAAATACTTTAAAGAAGAACTATAACCAAATAAACCAATGAAAGATACGTAGATTGAACTCTACGATTCTATGATTGAACTCTATAAAACAGTATTCTTATGTTACAGGAATCCTACGTGCTTTGATTCTCCCATATTCATCATTGACCTCTAAAGCCTCTGGAACTGATTTTGTAAGAGGGAGAATTTCTTTTCTTGCCTTGCCACCAGTCTCACATATTAAAAAATGACCAAATTCATACACTAAAAACCTTTAAAATAATAAAAATTATTAAGACTGTGGAAAATATCATCTCTGAGAGTGCAATTCAACTTAGTAACAATGTAATCCTTTAACAGCCTCTAGCCCGTGACTACCACACTCCCCAGCACAATGACGCAATCATGTCTTCAGACCTTTCCTAAAGGCCAGAAGGGCTGGAGCTATTTTAAGTTCTAGGGCAGTGTTTCTCAACCTTGGTAGCTTGAAGATGGGTGGACTTCAACTCCCAGAATCCCCCAGCCAGCAGCGCTGGCTGGGGGACTCTGGGAGTTGAAGTCCACCCATCTTCAAGCTACCAAGGTTGAGAAACACTGTTCTAGGGGAAAGATGATCCAAAGGATAGGCATCAGGATAAGGAAAAGCTCTCTTCCTGGGTCCTGTCAGATGACATTCCTTCATGGATGGACCTATAACATGCCTCTCATGCTGGTTTTGATAGGATGGTTGTCATTTAAGGAGGGAGTTGCCAGTCCCAATTGTGGTTAGTAAGTGAGGACTACTTACTGTATAAATCAGGCAGGGAGGGCAACAATAGAAGCACCACCCCCATCCTGAATCCTCCAGAAGTTATCCATAAACCCACACTCTCTGCCATCTTGGATGACGTAACTTGGCATGAATTGAACTTCAAAAGGGGTCCTTTGAAGTTGTGCACCTACCACCTTCTCAACAAAAGGGGAAATTTGCAGCTGGATGAAACTTAAACCAGTTCTCCTACATCCAAGGATTACCTCTTGAGGAGAGGATGGGCTGCTACTGCTTCAAGATAGGGCAAATCACACACCCCCTTTGCAAAAAAGCATTCAGTATTGCTTGAATCCAACATGAATATAAAAAAACAGGTGGCAGAATTCACAGTAGCAAGGAGCTTGCCCGCTTCCGCAGGACCAAGCAGCTGAAACTTCCCTGATAACCAGGCAAGATCATACCTCAGTAACTTCCATAGATCCTGCTCATCTGGAGCCCAGCTATGAGCTGATTTCAGCACTTTATCTGCTAAATGCCTAGAATAACTATAAATTACTGGTAAATAGTTACTGTTTTTAATAACAGATTGAAATAATATCCTACTGGAAAAACAGACTGATTCCAAGACTTAAACCATGTTTTAGACAAAAAAACCTCTATCGCTACATTTAATCTTTTAGCTTTCCACAATCTCAGATAGGAATAGGGATCAAACATGAAATGTTTTATTAACAGTTTCCTCAGTAAATGCATTGGGATTTGCAGAACTGCGTAACCACAAGCCATTATGGTGTTATGTAAATTCGGTGTATGCCTATATAAACCCTGTTTCCCTGAAAATAAGACCTACTTAAGAGCCTGCGCAGCCGCCCATTCCATCTGGTTGTTTGCAGTGCTTGGCCACTAAGTGGGGTGGAGCTGCCTCACACACCTACACCGGCTTACCTCAGGACTTTCGCAGCCAAGCCATCCATACCCCAATTCCTGCCGCGTGGCAGCAGCACCAACAGTCGTGCAGCAGGAGCCCACATGGCCGCAGGTCCACTTCTGCTTGCTCACAGCCCCAATGGAGCAGGAGGCAGAGTGGTGTGCTGGTGTTGGTGCCGCAGCCACAAGGTGAGGCATGTGTCGGTGTGGATGGCCTGGCTGTGGGGCCCTGAGGTAAGCCAGTGTGTGGTGCGTGCAGCAGCTCCACCCCCCATCCCACCTCATGGTCATGGCACCGGTGTGTTGTTTTACCTCCTGCTCCATTGTGGCTGCGAGTGAGCAGAAGTGGGCCGGTGGCTATGCAGGGTCTTGCTGGATGGGGTTGTTGGAGCTGCCTCTGCAAGGCAAGACGTTGGGACATGGGTGGCCTGGTTGCAGGAACCCTGAGGTAAACTGGTGCAGGGCGCATGAGGCAGCTCCACCTCCCTGCCTTGTGGCAGTGGCACTAGCACACCATGCGGCCTCCTGCCCCCCTCCCCCCCCCCCCGGCGAACAAGCAGAAGTGGGCCTCCTGTACATGGGAAAAATAAGACATCCCTGAAAATCAGCCCTAGTGCTTATTTTGGGGCCCAAAAGAAAATAAGACCCAGTTTTATTTTAGGGAAACACGGGTAGTCTGTTTTGTATTTGTAAATATTGATGGTTCTATCCAGTCTGCTATTCCTAATACTCTTTTGAGATCAGCTTGGAATTTTTCACCTATGTATTGCATTGATCCCCATTACATAGGTGGGTATTCAGATCATGCTAATTTACAAACTGTAGCAGCAGGCAAATTCTGTTGAATCTTAACAAATCCTTGCATATATTTAGAAATACTAGGACTGCCTTAGTAAGGAAGGTATTATGTTCTGGTTGAGACCATGTATATAAAAAATGTCCATTTAACTACCGGAAAATATTTCTCAACCAATTCTAAAAAAGAATCAAAGCTTTTTATTTACCCTGTTTCCAGCAAATATGGAATTACCGTAGTGTGGTCAAAGCTTCATCGAGTTCCTTTCTGCTGAAACCAGGAACACTAAGCTTATTTACTATAGTACTTAATTTTAAATGGGCTTATACTTTTTCCTGAAGCTTCCTGCTGATAACTGTATAATCTAATTCTTGTTTAATGCTTCAACCAGATGAAACTGTATGGGGAGGGCAGCATGGCTCTGCAGACTTCTTAGAGCATTTGATACCCATCAGCCATGGCTTCATTTGGACAGCTTCATAGACCATTTTAAGTGTTTTATTACCGTATTTTTCGGACTATAAGACGCACCGGTATATAAGAGGTAAGCAAGAAAAAAAATGTTTTTGCCCTCCCCGGTTCCCAGGAGCACTCTGCAGGCCTCCCAAAGCCTCTGCACACCCTGTTTTTGCAAAAGAACAGGCCCATTTTTTGCAAAAACAAGACGCGTGGGGAGGTGCTTCAGGAGGCCAAAAATGGCTGTATTCAGTGTATAAGACGCACCAACATTTCCACCCTCTTTTAGGGGGGGAAGATGCGTCTTATACTCCGAAAAGTATGGTAATTAAAAAATGCCACCCATCTTGCAACAAGGCAACTGCTTTTGTAATAGAATTTCCAATTAAGCCATATCCAGAATGTGACACAAGATTATTTTTGGCTACCTATGCTGTTGAGCAAGAGGAATTCTTCTTGTCTTCCACTGTTCAACACATTCATGAAACTGCTCCATATCATCAACATATTCCTTGATTTTCAATTGTGGCATGGTAGTTACTCAGCCCTTCTAGAGTAGGAAACTGTTATGCCATGGGTAGACCCCATATTGACCATCATAATGTGCTTTATCTTCATAATTGTGGCTTGTAGCCAATCCCAGCATTAAAAAAAATTGCATGGGTTGAAACTTTCTTACAGAACATAATTAACGTTTTGATGTTACTTCTGAAGCCCTAAACATCTTAGGGTCTTTCCCATTACAAATGCATCTGACTGCAAGTTCTGCAAGAAGGTCCTTACTGAAGATCCTAGGCTGTCTCAAGAGAACCATCTTTTTGGCATGTAGGAAACGGCCTTTTTAGGTAATGCTCCTCAGCAATGGATACATCCAGTCCACACTCTTGGCATTCAGAAGGGTTCATCCACTTTATCAAATTTTCAGTTTTAACTGAAACTAATTTTTGGCATTCATTTTAGTTCATTTTTTAAAATGATGTTAGATGTCTTGAGCACTTGCCAGAATCGTGGGTGTTTATGAAATGAACGAAGGCAGACAAAAGTAATTGATGTTTATTTTGCTCTTTTGGGCTGGTACTAAAGCTAGACAATTGCATCAATTCGAAATGTTGCATACACAGTTCCCACAGGAGAGTACAGTGAGTTCTCTTGAAAAATATACACAAAGACCTGAAGCAGTGATGTCAGGAAAAATACATTACTAAGTAGTGGAAATTTAAGTCACCTGTCAGCAGAAAATATTGGTCAGTGAATTTGCCAATCATTTTTGATAGCAAAGTCTTTGGAAAACCAAGTAACTTATTTTCTGATCTGATATTAACTGGGAAAAAGCAGGAGAATTTCATTTAGTAGCGTTTTAAGTAGATGCTGGATCAACTGTATGTCCCTTCATAAAACTACATTATATTCCTATTCTGGTCACAGATCAAGATAGGAATCTTGCAGCTTCTGTTTCTAAATGAGGAACAGGAATTTTGTTGTAAATTAACCATTGATGCGTCAGATACATACTTGTAAAGGAACTGTCTCATTTGAAAAGTGCAAATAACCATCAACTAAGGCCTGTTTCACATTAGTAAATGGCAAAAAGAGACTTAAAACTGAAGCTCCTTCTGGATTCCCCACAGTGTCTCAGCACTCTTCTTCAATTTATTTTCTTCTTCAGTCTTCAGAGTCATTTTGATCACATCTGTAATGCCTGAAGAGCCCAGAATGCATGGAACACTTAGAAAAACGTCATCTTTAACTCCATGCATACCCTGGAAAAGTAAAATATGGCCATGAAATACCACTGGAAGAAATTAAGAGAAAGCCACTAATTTATAGGGAAAAATATGCTAAAAAGCTTCAAATAGAACAGGTGAAATAATTATGTGGGCTATGTTTGGATTAAAAACTCCCTCTGAGGGAGATGAGTGATTAAAAAGCTTGTTACACACACACACACACACACACACACACACACACACACACACACACACACACACCATTGGTACTTATTTGCTTGAATAAAATAAAAATGGAAGGGCACATGTTTTAAGATCACCAACATACCCAGGAGAAGACAGCAAAAACAATCAAGATGGCAGCTGCAACAGTGGTCAAGCCCAGCCCATTTGCATATGTATCAATTTGTACAAAGGAGTGATTGCACTCCTGCAGCTGCTGTGTTGCCCATTTTGAAATCCATACTGCCAGCAACTGGGTTTGCAGTTACAGCTGCAAAGAGGACTACCGAGTATCCCAGAAGCAAACTTGCCCTTTTTGCTTTATTGCCTCCTTAGGCTTTGTAAACACAGCCTTCCCAGATCCCTAGAGCTGCCCTTTCAGAATTGGGTTTTGCGGTATAAAAAAAATAGCCCAGACTTTGCCTTATTCGTCCAGATCAGACAAAGGAACAGAATGCCAAGAATCACCCTCTGGATTTGCCTGAACTCTAGGAGAACCATGGTTTCAGAATTGAAAGGGACCCCCCTCCCTCTTCTGAAGGCTTGGTTAACCGCCTTCCTGAGAACCACGATCATGTGACTGAAAGGTATCCAAGCCTTCCTCTTCTAACCCTGATCTACCCGCTTTCCCTATTTTTCTGCCCCTCCACAATCTACCATGATTAAACATGAGCTATCTTTTAGTCCCTCTTTTCTCTTTCTGAAATCCCAAAGCAAGCACAGTACCCCCTCTCCTTCTACATATTCAACACACATATATTGCAAGACCAAAAAAGGGGGGGCTTCTATTACTCTCTTCCCAAAAACCTGCATGCTACCCATTCTTACTCCTAAGGATTGTTTGCTGCTGTTTTTTATCCCCCAGTACTGCTTACATATTTTCCCCACTGAATATTATTTCTACAGTGATAGCTACTTTGTCTTCCATGACTGTTCTTTTCCCCATTAAGTGCTTCATTAATGTTTTCTCTCTTCAGATTGCTATTCCCTCACCTCTTTATTATTGCAAAGGATATTTTTCTGCTGCATGGGTGTCTTTCATTGCCCTTTCTCTGCCTTTACTGGGCTGTTTCTTAGCAAAATCCAGTCCCTTTCTGAGGTATGCAGGAATGGTATTTTTGAGGTCCATATTCACTCTGGCATGTGTAGAATATTTCAGATATTTTATTTAGTCTTGCTTGCATTCCAATTCCTGCTGGATCCAGGATGTTGGAACTGAATCATGACTAAATACACAAATTAAAAAAACATAATGACTTAATGAGTAGTTGATTACCTTCACCATTGTAGAAATTGGATGTACTCTCCTTAAATTCTTCATGATGGTTTCAGCCAGATCAGCCACAGACAGACCAATTGCCCATGATGTGTATCCCTTCAGCTTGATCACCTCATAAGCACTGCAATGGATTACAACATTAAGATTGATCTCCAAAACTATGACAGCACTCATGATATTGCTAGGAAATGATCTAAAACACAACAAACTAGTTTGCAAATTAAACCAATGGTTTCAGATTGTTTAGTTCTGAAATATACATACTTTAGAAATATATCCAGAAATATATAAAAAGACAGTACATGCCAATGAATTCCAATATACCTTAATTTTTGGGTTTCAGAATACTTGTGGAACTACCTAAGTTGGTGATTACCGTATTTTTTGCACTATAAGACACACCGGACCATAAGAAGCACATTAGCTTTAGAGGAGGAAAACAAGAAAAAAATATCTGCCAGCATCCATCTGTTATTCATCCTTACAGCAAACAGCCTGGTCAGCTTCGGCACGTGGCTCGTCAGGGCTCCACTCTGCTGCGCCCATCATCAGTCAACTGAGCTGAGCTGCTGCCGCCGCTGTGGAATGCTGAAGCCTTCACTGCCAAGCATCTGATTGGTGGTTGGATTGGCCTCCCGGAATACTGCCGATCAGTTGTTCTAGGCAGTGGCGAACAGCAGCAGCAGTGACAGGCAGCGGCAGCAAATGCCGCCGCCATACCAACCCCCCTCTCTCCTGCCACAATATTTGCTCTATAAGATGCACAGACATTTCCACCCACTTTGGGGGGGGGGGAGAAAAGTGTGTCTTATAGTGCGAAAATATGGTATATTTTATCACAATATTAATGCATTGTATGTGTTTTATATTATTCTTAGCCAAATAAATTTGAAGTGTTACCTGTCCACCACCTGCTTGTGGACTTCTTTCCAGTTCTCCTTGTCTGCATCGGTACCCATTTCAGGATGCAATTCTTTTAGGGAGACACCAGCAACGTTCACACCACTCCAGACAGGCACTAAATAAAAATTTTCCAGGTTATTCATGCCTTCAAAACACAAGCTCATTATATTTACAAAATTATATACAGGTTAGTGTAAAAAAAAATACCACTAATTCTCCACACATGAGCCTTAGGAAAGCTCAGAAACAAGTGAAAATTGATGAGCTGGTTCCAAATATGGCCCTCATTCTAGTAAGCAATGAAGCTCCATTTACAGTAAAGGAACAGTTTGAGCCTTTGACCTGGTTAGAAAGAGATACTGGATTAGCTCCAGATAATCAGGACCCAAACCTACCCTCATTTTTGAATGAACAACTTTGGCAGTAAAAGAAGTGAGTAAATCTTTAACAGCAGCTCCTTTTCATACAGATTTGCTGATCAATCCGTGCCTCTTTATTGTGGACCTTGGATCTTTTTTCAAACAGAACTGGAATTAATGTGAAGCTCCTCCAACTTTTATACCCTTTGCGCAACACTCATTCTCTTGAGATGGTCAAGTACCCTCATTTTCTTTGTAAATTCTGTATCCGTGTCCCTCAACCTTATCCTTACCTTCAGAACACAAGTTTCTTGTATAATTAATAAGTGACTAGCCTGATGGAATGAGATAAATCCCCGAGGTTCATCCTCCTCAGAATCAGATTAATTAATCAGTTTAATCCTTTTAATGAAGCCCAAACATAGGGACATAACTGATTTTCTTATTAAGTCATGGCAATTATATACAAAATGGCTTGGATGTGGGTAAGCAAGCTGTGAATAGTCCTCTCTGCTTCTACAACTAGAATTTGGCTTGGACACCATGTACTGTATATAATTTATTGTGCAGGGCTTGTGAAACAGCAAATACTGCTCCTTTCAGGTACAGGAAAACTAGGAACAGATTTAAAACGTTGGATATATTTTATTAAGATATTATATTAAGAAGAGATTTTTAACCATTTGTCTGAAGTGGTGTAGGGTTTTCTGCCTAAGCAGGGGATTAGATTAGAAGACCTCTAAAGTTCCTTCCAACTCTGTTATTGTATTTCTGATCTTTTATTTCTGCTTAGTTTCACTACATAAGAGTTTACTGGATGAAGCAGAATTTTGTAGCAATTTTATCTTGATACCAAAATGAAAAGGAGCCCAAGCAAGTAATGCAAATTTATGAGATCTGACTAACATTTTCCTGATAATTTTATTGGAATGGAGGACTGACTTGCTAAGATGGACTAGGAGAAGTGAAAAGGATCCAAAACTGTATTCCAAAGCAAGAATGATTAACAAGTATTTCTTTTATTATGTACTTAATTTTTGTTTAGAGTAGCTAGCCAAGTATTTTGTAATACATGGTATAGTGGTAGGTAGGTATTGAATCACAAAGTGCAAAGTAAAGCAAACCTTCCTGCGTACAGGGTTACACAACTGCATGAAGAATAAACTATCAATGCTTAATGTAACACCACATTATTGAGAATAGATATTCCTGGGCACTTGTAAGAAACCTCAAATCTCATCAAATGGTCTATTGGATTCAAGTATGAAAATCCCTTGTCTACAATGAAGATAAGGACATTCTACAAGGAGTAACTCCCTCGTCCTCCTAATGCAAGACTAGAAAGTTCTGACTTCTCTTTCAGTGAAGGACCTCCCTTCCTAGTTTTGAAATGGCCAACTAGAAAAAGAGCTCAAAGGAAGAGGAAAACATGAAACACACAGGAACAAAGAAGAGACATGACACCTTAATGATAATAACAAGGCATTCTATAATAAAACGTACTAGAGCTGTCTCTTGGCATGGAATCCTAGGTCCTTGCCCTGAACTACTTTTTGCAGTATTGTTCTGCCAAAGGTGACGTCAACCAAAGCACAAGAGCTAAGCTTTCAATGCTTTATTAAGGAAGATACAAAACGTCTAGTGGAATGGGCCGTTATTTTTCACAAGGCAGAGTTGTTCTGACCATTGTACCCATTTACATATATATCTTGATCCACCAGGACATCATGGCCAAAACACCCTGTAGACCAGGTGGGGTTTTGGGAATAGCACTAGATCTGAATTCCTGTTTTGCCCAGATAAATCTCAACAACTCGCCTATTGTACAGTTTTACTGTAATAACTTGGTTTGGGGACTGGGGCAAAGGGGAGTATTTCTTCCTGGCTCTACTGAAAGATCAAGTTCACCTTATTCATGAACTTTGGATCTCAGTAGAGAGTGGATGATGCAGAAATCCTTCTTGTAGAGAATGCCTAATTGCTGAGATTTGGGCCCCAAGTTATGACAATTTATAAATACCACCTCCCATGCCAGGTGCTCCATGGTTGAGTCATGGAAGGGTTCAGATAAGGCTTGGTCTATATAGATTTATTGTCCTCAGCTGATGAAACAGTCCTACTCAATCTCCAAGCATGTCCTTCGCAACCAAAGTGGTTCAATCTCCCTTGACTCAATATCTCTGATGATGCTAAAAAACTCCCCAGTTAGGATGTTAAGTAGGTAAACAGGTATAAAAACCTATGTCTCCTGGGCCAATTGAGAGCTATCACTCGCAGCTCCATTGTCTTGCACTAATCCCAGAAACCAGAGGTGAAATGTTCCCGGTTTAGACCGGATGGCCTGATCCAGTAGCAATGGAGGCAGGTGGTTCGGAGAACCAGTAGCAAAAATCCCTGCCCCCCCCCCCATTGCCCAGCTGAGCCGCGCAATCATCAGAGGCTTTTTTTTAATTTTTAAAAGCATTTTTTCTATAACCTCTTTGGCCGAAAAAATGCTTTTGAAAGTAAAAAAAAAAGCCTCTGAAGATCGCGCGGCTCAGCTGGGATCATCAGAGGCTTTTAAAAGCATTTTTTCTACATGTTAAAATGTTTTTAAAAGGAAAAAAAGCCTCTGCCGATCAGGCAAGTTAGCTGGGATCGTCAGAGGCTTTAAAAGCATTTTTTTTACAACCTCTTCAGCCGAAAGACGTTGTAGAAAAAATGGTTTTAAAAGTAAAAAAAAAAAGTTGGCCACGCCCACTCAGTCATATTAACCCCCCCCACCAAGTCACGCCCACAGAACCAGTAGTAACAAATTTTACATTTCACCACTGCCAGAAACCTAGGGGATTAGTGGGAATGGTAGGGATGGAAATATACAATGGGTCTTCAGGCCAGATGGTATCCAGAATCTTGTTTCCACTCCAGTAAATTGAAACAAATATATCTATGGACAACAAATTTCTATCTGCATGCTTGGCAGCTATATTGGGAGGTCTACTGAGTTTATAGGAGGTATGTAAAGAAAAAAGAAAGGAAAAATCAAGTGCTAAGAAAAAAAAAAGAAAGGAAAACAGTAAGGTGCTCTAGATCTGCCAAAGTTGAAGGAATTCTTGACCGGCTAGCGTGCCCTGTGAAGCAATGCAATGATGGAACTGGGAAGTTGATATATCTTTCCAGCTATTCTAAGAGGCGGGTTTCAAAACCCATTGCTACTGGTTTGCTGGTGGGTGCTTGTGCGCAGAAGCATCCGGGTAGGTAGGCGGAGCCTCCTGCCGCTACCAGTTCACCAGATCCAGTGCGAACTGGTAGCAACCCACCAGTGAGCTATTCCATATGCAAAATGCGCTGGCTCTGCTAGAGGAAAATAATCTATCACAAAGGGAGTAAAACGTGCTAATCTGAGCCTTTGCATCATGTTAAGAAAAACATTTCTACAATTAGATGTTATTAAGATGACCTTTCCCTAAAGTCTGCAAGTAATTTTTTATATACTTTTTTTAATACTCTATGCTATGCATACAGATTGTTAAATTAGTTACTGTGAGCTATTACATTGATTTCTGTGTAGGATGGCCAGGGGGTCAAATAGGACAAACTCTAAAAAAGCCCAAACCTTCCTTTATAAAACTCTTACAAGATTTATTTTGAACTCCCATGTTATGAGTATAGAATTCAGATTGATAGAGTTTGGCCTACTTGGATTACAGAACTGACCTTTTCTGAACAGAACTAAAAGTCAAATATAGCTCATCTAGTGTTACCTTCATGTAGCAGGGCAGGGTAGATTAACTTTTATATTGAGAAGGGAATAGAGAAAGCTTCCTTTAGGTTTGCTCAGCGTGTAAATTTAACATTCAGGAGCCAAATGTACCACCAGTACAACAGAGCTCTAGTTAGATCAAAAGGATTTTGTTAAAATTTTACACACATACCCCAAGAATATGAAAGAAGTCAGAAGATTTCAGCAAGTAGATTACACAACACAGGCTTCTAAAATATTGGGCTCTTTCTTAAAATGTTGCAAAACTGCAACTTTTTCTGGAACAATTTCTCCATTCTGCTTAGTATGTAATTAGGTTTAATGCGAAGAGAAAAATTATTGCTTACCGCTGGAATCCCCATGTTCTCCAATAATCCAACTATGGCAGCTGAGAGGATGGATACCCAGCCTGTCACCCATCAGATGGCGGAAACGGGCAGAGTCCAGATTACAGCCACTTCCAATAACACGGTGCTTAGGAAAGCCACTGATTTTCCATGCCACATAGGTCAGAATATCCACTGTTGATTTAAAAAAAAATTAAATTGGAAAGCATCTCTCATTTTAAGGGCAGAAACTGTGAAGAAACATTGCTAATCATTATAGAAAATTAGCAGACTTTGTCCCCAGGTCAAAATTATAAATTAGACACGTTTGTCCATTTATTTTCACTTGTACATAGGGATTTCTCAATGATGAGAAGGCCAAGATAGGGCTAGTGATAGCACTTATACCCCCATAGTGCTATACAGCTCTCTCTTAAGTGGTTTGCAGAGTCAGCCTATGCCCCCAGCAATCCGGGTCCTCGTTTTTAGCAACATGTCCAAGACTGACTTCCAGTTTCATTATGAAGGAAGGTATTGCTACATTTGTACTGGACCTGACAGATGTTTGCAATTAAATACAAAAGTGGATTTAGTTTCTGCAAGAGAAAACTCAGAGAATTTCTTTAAATTTCCATCAAAGAAACGTATGTGCCTCTCCCATTAAAAACCCTGGACAATAAACAATAGACTGTAAACATTCAGAAAAGGAGATGGCCAACCTGGATTGGAAACAACAAGCAGCTTGCAATGAGGGCTGTACTTGACAATATTGGGAATGATGAATTTGAAGATATTCACGTTGCGCTGAACCAGGTTAAGACGAGATTCTCCTTCTTGTTGACGAGCTCCAGCAGTGATAACGACCAATTTAGAGTGTGCAGTCACTGCATAATCTGCCAAACAAGAAATAATTGTATGTTCAACATACATTTCAGCATCTACTTGTGCAACGGATGAATTGACTGCACGAAATCTTTCATGTCAGAGAAGAATTGGCCTACAGAACGAGAATTGCAAAACTACAAAAAGGGAACCTATGCCCTATGGTGACATTTATTTATTTAGACTTACAAGTTGCAAATAAGTAGTTACATCAGCCTTCCCCATCCTGAAGTCTGTAAATTTTGGTTTACAAACACTCCTGAAAGTTGATTGAGGATGATTACTTTATGTGTTTCTAAACGTATCCAAGAGGAAGTATAAAGGTGTCTCAGGCATGCCCAAATTTCCAAGTAAAAAAAAAAAAAAGAGCATGTGAGGTAAAACAAAACTTTAACTATCATGTTATTTTTATTTTAGCTAGCTCTTTTCAAGCAGAGTCAATGAAGTGCCCAAGTCTCTTCTCTAGCCTCAGAGGCAGAGCTATAATTAATCCAAACCCATAGTTCTTCGGTTTGATAAAAATGATACTGACAAGTGACGGAGATAGCTTGTCATGAAATGCTATGACCTACATTGCTAACACAGGCAAGGCTGTGATTAAATGAAGCAAAAAGAAAACATCAATTTGAAACAGTAGCCTGCTCTATTCAGTAGTTACCTCACTGCTCTTTAGAATTCTGATTTGTGAGTCTCTGTTTTTATTTTATGATCTGCCCCATAAATCCATGCCCTTAGTGGCAGCACATTTTGTTTGTGGGCCAAAGACCATTCTGGAGCCAAAATGTCTATTTCTAAACCATCTTTTCTGGACATACACCAAGTTTTTTTTTTTTAACCCTTCTTGATTTGTCCAGTGTTCAATGTCAGATTATGTTCTACACTCTTTTAATAGCCTTCTGGATCTAGAAGCAAGGGTCAATTTATACATTTCCCTGTTTTTCTTCCAAATTTATCATATCTAAGATTAGCCAAGGAACCAACTGAAAGCTGGATCTCCCAACTAATGTAACCTTTATCAGGTGAAGTCATATCTCTGCTCTTCACACATAAACCAGTCCAACATGATCTCACTTTTCTTAATAGCTATAACAGGAATCAGTTAATAGCAAAGAACCACATGCAGGCACTGATGCATACAATCAACATGATGGCAGTCAGCTTTCATATGACCTTGCACACTCCAAAGAAGGAATGCATGATGGCTAAAGAATGTTAAGAACCAGCCCGAAGGGCTATTATGATATAGAAATAGTATTAAGATCTTTCCATTTTAAACCTGGAATAATGAAGGGGGGGAGGTCTGATTCTGTTGTTTCTGTCTGCAGTTACCTGAAAACAAAATGGCCTTTCCATGTTGGCTTTCTTTTTGTATAATAAATGATGACACAGTGCAATATGTCATGTGTTGTTGTTCATCTGAGGTTGTACTTACTTACTTTTAAGAACTGGCTATGGAGTAGACTTTTTAAATTATGTCCTGCTATGTAAAACCATAGAGGGTATACTTTCTTTTTCACATGATTGTAGTCTAAAAAAATTCTTTTTGCTTATCTTAGATAATGAATGAAAAAAGTTACATCAGTCTGATTTGGCTACAATCCATTTACTCCTTTTTGTAATTATGGCAGTCTGACTACAAAATAATATAATGGAACAGTGTAGAAATAAACTTATTTTTGGTTATTGGAGATTGTTTCTGCCAGTACAGCCAAAAGAAGAGCAGAAAAAAAAAAGTAAGGCTTAAAACTTCTCCCATCAGGAGAGAGGGACAGTGAAGCGCATCTGTTTTTAACCATTCTGAAAAACCAAGTGGGAAGGATCCAAATTTAGTAATTGCTCTAAGTAATTCCACTAAAATCACTATTAAGACATGATTAACTTTTCCAAACTGCGGTAATACTGTAGATATACCACGTGATATATGATTCTACCCATGTTGGTATTGTTTTGGAATTTATGTGTGTGTGTGTGTGTGTCTGAAGCATATTAACAATGAGTAGCTACCACACCAATTTGTAAACCATCTTCAGGTCTCAACTGATTAAATCCACTATCTGCAGCTCATTACCCATAAGAGAAGCAAAATTAAGAAGCACCAACGTCAGAGCTATTTTAGCAAAAAAAAGAAAAAGAAAAAAAAAGAATTGTATTTGTTCCCATGGCCAAAGTCCCATTCACTTATATGAAATATCAGATATTGCCACTTCCCTAAAACAAAAGAGGGTTTATGTAACATAAAAGGTTATATAACCTTTGCCAGAGACTATCTTTGGTGTTCGGAGAAAGAGGCTGCCATGCTGAAGATCCAGCATCTCTCCCTTCAGCTTGTCCTCCACAACATCAACAAGAGCAAGTTCATCAGCCAATTCCTAAAAAAAGGGTCAAAGGTTGAGAGAGAGAGAGAGAGGGAGGGAGGGAGGGAGGGAGGGAGAGGGGGAGAGAGAATAGCATCCCACATATTTTTACTGACTTGAACAATGGCACATTAGATTCTCTCTAGCTCTTATCTAGGTAGTGAAATGCAGTACCAACTCTAATCTATCACTTTCCTGGGCAAAGCCGGGAGATTTACTGAGCCTCCAATAATCTCTCATGTATGGCTTATGTTTGGTATCAGACTTATTTGTCCAATTACTAGGCTGCCAAAAGCCAACTTGACAAAATTATATACAAGACAAACATGTTAGAAACTACCCTGAGAGAACAATAAAAAATAATAACCTCCTCCATTACCTCAAACCTACAGATACTTAAATCAAGGCCTGGGGGGAAGAATGATGTTTTAGGGCTCACTTGAAAGCAACTTAACAAATCTCCAAATGGATGATGTCCCAAGGGGCAGATGTTGCAACACAGTGGGCCCACTTCTTGGGTCCCACTAGATGACATCACTCAAATAATATATCCCATAAAATGACTTTTGGTACAAGTATTGTTGGTTGAATTCAGATCCTTTCAATAGGTTACTAGCATTAATATTTTCAACAGAATGAAAAGCTTTTTATCCATAAATCTATTTGTCTAGGCAGACAGGACTGGCTTTTTAACATTTCAAAAATAAGTAATATAACATGTAGGAATAGCACTTAGATTTATGTACTTTTCACAGTACTTTACAACCCTGAGCGGTTTAGTAGTGTGTAAAACACAAAAACACAGAAACTATAGTGAAATGTAGTTTGCTTATACCGCATGCTTCAAAAACATCTTCTTGTATTTGTACCTTAAAGAAGCTCAGCAGTTTTCCAAAACAAAATCAATTGCCTTAAGGAATATTTTTCCTCTCATTTGCATTAAAAATGACTAACATGTTAGGTTACTACTAGTCGTATTAATGCTATGTGACCTCAAACAAGTCACAGCACTATTGAAGGCAATGGACAAAAACTGAAGGAAGGAACGGAGACAGATTAGAAGCAGACATTCTGGTTTAAATATACTGATTACATCTGTAGTGCTCCCAATCTATGCTTTGGATCCACAGCAGCCAAGTCTATTTCAAACAAATTGTAAAGATGCAAAATATTGCAAAGAACATCCTGCAATTCGGATAGCACTTACCTTCATCAAAATGCTTATGGCACAAGCCATGCCAACTGCACCAACCCCAACCACAGTGATTTTGTTGTGGGCATGTTCTTGTTCTTCTTTATGGACATGTTCAATCAGTTTTTCTTTGAGAGACATCTTGTAACACTAGTAGAAGAAAAAAAAAATGAAAAGAAGCTCCTTATCTTATATTTGTCATTTGCTGTACGGTACTATCACATTTGCTGTCAGAGTTCATTTCTAGCCTTATCTCCACACTCAGGTATTTTATGTCCCCACATATATCAATTTAATTATGGAAATGTGCCAGAATTGGTTTATTTTCAATTTGGTTTTTACCAGATTTTCTTTTCACAAGAAACGTGGATGCAACAGAAGAAAAGGAGCATTGTCCTCATTGATCATAGAAGCTGTACAATCTTCAATATGAGATCCATGTTGAATTTGTCCCACAGAGGCATGTCTTTGATCGCACGGATTTCTGAAGCAGCAGCACAATAATCTGCATAGTCAACATTTTACTCTTTCTAATTTTAGGATCTGGCAAGAGCAGCCTCAGGAGAGGCATTGTCCTACGGCCTCTTTTCAATTTGCTCATTGCTCAGTCAGACACAAAATCTAGATGGCAACTGGAAAACTCACAGAGATGGGACCTATATAAACAAAAGCAGTGAAAGGGATGTATGGTTTGCCTTGGGCAAACTGCACTATGGACCTAAAGATCACAGACAGTATGAAATGGATTGTTTGAAGTTAAAAGTCCAGAAAGTCTCTGGCTAGAAAGACAGTCTGGTTCAGGGTACAATCTGATACACAATTTCACTTAGGCACATGAACTCCAGTGACCCTGCATACTGATCCTACTAAATAAGTCTTCTTACACTTTTGCATTTGCAGAGTTTTGATCGCTCTTTGGAAGTTGCCCTTTTCCATAAGGGGCCCTGGGAAAGTCTATTTCTCAGTGCATCTGATGGGGCAGCTGCAGGGGTGAAATCCAGCAGGTTCTGGAGAACCGGTAGCAGAAATTTTGAGTAGTTTGGAGAACCGGCAAATACCAACTCTGGCTAGCCCCAGGGTGGGGTGGGAATGGGGATTTTGCAATATCCTTCCCCCTGGAGTGGGGTGGGAATGGAGATTTTGCAGTATTCTTCCCCTGCCCTGCCCACAGAACTGGTAGTAAAAAAAAAATTGGATTTCACCCCTGGGCAGCTGCAATAGTAATATTGGAAAAAGCGGAGACTATCTGGCTCCACTAAGCTTCCAGCAGGAAGGACAGGGCAAGCCAGGATATTTCTGTAAGTACCAGGAGGTGGGAAAAAAAATTGTTTCATTATGTACAGTAGGAAGATTATTCTACACAGCATCAGCATGCGGTTTTTAACCCCTGTAGCCATAAGACCCGCTTCTCCTGCCCAGCATTCCTGCGGGCCCATATAAATTAATTGCACTGTCTCCTGTGGCGCCGCTCCAGGGAAAGTGTGCAACTAGGGAACAATCGCATCCAGCTATAGGGATGAAAGAAAGTCATGTCTCCAGCGGCTGATTCCTATATAAAGCAAAAGAAAGAACAAAAAACCTTTTCTCCCCTCCCCCCCCCCCTTTTTTTTACTTTCCTGACTCTAAATTCCGAAACAGGCGGTAAAATCGATGCAGCTCGCTGGGAAATGCCCCTCGGTTAAAGCAACGAATCAATTCCCCAGGCTCTCCTCAACGCAAAGAGGAGGGGAATGACCATTGTCCAGAAGACAAAAGGGCTTCGAGGGTGAGACCACGAGCCTCGAAGCCTGCCCGAGTCGCCGGGTTTGCCTAGGAAAACTAAACCTCTATGGAGATTCTCGGTCATCCACAGCATGAGGTGCTTTTTTTTTCAAGGGGCAGCTGGACTTTCTGGTTTTTTCTTTGAAGGTGTTTTGCTTCTCATCCAAGGAGCTTCTTCAGTTCTGACTGGATGTAATAATAAATATAAAATAATAATATAAATAATAAATAATAAATATAAAACCCTTCCATTCCCCACCATCCAGCCAGAGCTGAAGAAGCTTCTTGGTTGAGAATCAATAGAGAGAGAGAACTCAGGGCAGAAGAGTCTGGAGACTGCAGAATACAGCGTAATGGTTGAAAGGGATCTCAGAGGTCCTCCAGTCCAACCCCACCCAGCTCAGGGAGAAAATCCTGCACCATTTCAGACAAACAGTTGTCCAATCTCTTCTTTTAATTTAATTTAATATTTAAATTTATATAGCGCCCTTCTCCTGAAGGACTCAGGGCGGTGAACAGCCATAGATAAAAAACATAGAATACAAAATTAAAAAAAAAAATTAAAAAATATATTAAGCAATTTGGCCCGACAGTTAAAATCCCCCATTTAAAATTCAAATTTAAAATTACACCATTGGAGAGTTAGGCCTTTAAAAAAGACTCCGGAGTTGGAGCACCCACAACCTCTAGGGGGCAAGGCGTTCCATTGATTGATTGATTGATTGAGGCGAAAGGTCTTCAAGAAAAACCAGAAAGTGCAGTTGCCTCTTGGGGTGGGGGAAGCACCTTTTGGGACCTAGGAAAACTAATTCCAGGAGCGGCGGAGAGGATGGAGCCAAGCCCGATCACATCGCTCGGGAAGCTTGTTAAACTCCACCTGGGGGGGGGGGCGGCCTCGAGGCGACAAACGCAGCCTTAGGAAAAAAGAAAGCCGGTTCTCGCCAGCCGATTTTAAAAAGATACGACTGCTGGGGGTGGGGGAGGGGTTTGTCGTGTAGCAATGAGTACCTCCAAGCGGAGGCTTCGTTGGACTTTCCGGGACGCTGCAAAGTTTAACAAACGCTTAACAGCCCACCGGCTTCTCTTTCAGAGCAACCAGTTGCTCCTCTGCCCCGATCCCGATCCGGTGATCCGCCCATCTTCCTCCAATGTACGATCCCTACATCTCGAGGCTCCCCCATTTCCACCCCCCCCCACCCCGAAGAGGCTCGGGACTCTCCGCTGTCCTTTGTAAGGGGAAAGGAGGCCGAGGAAGGGAGCAATTCCGTAGCCCTCCTCCCCAAGCAACTCAGCCATACGGCAACGAAAGCGGCCGACCCTCCAAATCCCACTCGGAAGACCGCGCTTTTTTTAATTCCTACGAGCGGGCGTCGTTTCTGCGTGGGCGCGCATCCCCTTCCTCAACTCTCCGCATCTTTCATCCGAGCGGCGGATTCCCCTCCCCCCCAAAAAAAATTGCTTTTCCCTGTGCGAAAAGCTCAAGCCTTCACTCACTCACACACACATACACACCCGCCCTCCAGCCCATTCCCTTACCTGGTGGTCTATGCAAAAGCCCCTTGCAACCCCGCCAATTGCCGCTCCAGTACCGCGAGGCTGGTTAGGCGGCGGCAGGTCTTTTAATAGGGACTCCGCACGTGACCTCGGGAGGGCGGCCGCTGGGAGACGTGCCAAGATTCACGTCTGGCTGAGGAGAAGGTTCCCCCCCACTCCCCGGCTTGCGCGGGTTTCCCTTTCGCGCAGGTGCTTCGTAGTTGCTGCTGATGTGTGTGTGTGGGGAGGGGGGAGGCAGGGGAGGCACCCGGGCTCCAATGTTCCTCCGTTCTACTCTACAGGTGGTCCTCGATTTACAACAGTTCCTTTAGTGACGGTTCGAAGTTGCAAGGCACTGAAAAACTGACCTGCGACCGTTTGTCAAACTTGCCACCTTTGCAGCATCCCCATCAGTGGTGAAATCTAAAATTTGTTATTACCGGTTCTGTGGGCGTGGCTTGGTGGTGGTGGGGTAATGTGACTGGGTAGGCCTGTCCAATTTTTTTTTTTTACTTTTAAAACCATTTTTTACATGTAAAACCATGGTAAAAAATGCTTTCAAAAGACTCTGACGATCCCAGCTGAGTTGCCTGATTGTCAGAGCCATTTAAAAGAAAAAAAGTTTTTTTCTTTTAAATGGCTCTGAGGATCCGATCAGGCAACTCAGCTGGGATCGTCAGAGCTTGGCTCTCAGAGGCATTTAAAAGAAAAAAAGCCTCTGATGGTCGCGCGGCTCAGCTGGGCATGGGGGGGTGGGGGCAGGGATTTTTGCTACCAGTTCTCCGAACTGCCCGCCACCATCGCTACCTACTTGCCTGAGCTGGTCCGAACCAGGAGCATTTCACCCCTGATCCCCATGGTTACGTGATTTACACTTGGATGTCCCAAAGGTGCTTTTTTTCCAAGAGATAATTGAACTTTCTGGTTTTTCATTGAAGACTTTTCGGTTCTCGTCCAAGAAGCTTTTTCAGCTTCTCGGACAAGCTGAAGAAGCTTGTCTGAAACGTTTTCAAACAAAAACCAGAAAGTTCCAGTTGCCTCTTGAAAAAAGCATCTTTCTGACAACCATGACCTGGATGACAGAGAATCTCCATAGACATTTAGTGAATACATTTGGATGCTTGACAACTGACTCACATTTACGACGGTTGCTGTGACCCAGAGTCACATGATCGCCTTTTGTGACCTCCTGACAAGCAATGTCAATGGGAAAACCAGATTCACTTAACAATCGTGTTACTAAGTTAAGAACTGTAGTGATTCATTTAACAAATGTGAGAAAAGCCATAAAATGGGGCAAAACTCACTTCACAAATTTCTCACTTAACAACATAAAGTTGGGGCTCAATTGTGGTCGTAGGTTGAGGACTATCTGTACTGTATCACCCAATCCCGAGGAGCCTGGAAAATCTCTTAGGGTGGCAAAAAGAGGCAGGCTCCTCATGTCACCTCTTCAGAACAAGGGATGGGAGACAGCCTGGGCAGTGTAGACGATAGTTCCTAGTGGATTACTGACCATTACCATCCACCATCCCAAATAATTATGCATTTTTCCCACCACTCTGCTTAAGTGGATGAAGAAGAAAGAATTTTCAAATAATTTAGGCTAGTTTCCCAATGCTATAACCTGATTTTCTTGCGTGTACTTCTGAGGTCAAGTTATATGTGTGAATGGGATCTCCCTTTATGCTTCAGGGTGAGAAAATCAAGCAACTGCCATTCCTGACCACTAGATGGCAGAATACATTAGTTCTGTTGCCACCCAGCGGTCCTGCAGATTTGTGCAATCTCTTATGTGAGCTCTAACTTTGGTTTATTGAGTTTATTGGGTTTGATCACTGAACCATTACTTTGTTTGCTGGGTTCATAGGACACCCTTATCCTCCAGTCAGCCTCCCCCTTTAGCCTACTGTGTTATGTGAACTGGGCCAGTATTTATTTGAGGGGTTTCCCTCAAGAGGGTTGACCCCCTCTTCTTCGTGGCAGCCCGTCAAATATTGGAACACTGATTGTTCCAATATTCCAACTTGTTCGTGTCTTCTCAAATCAGGGATGTAATGCTGAGAAATACTTAACAGCATTCTCAACAGAGACTGACTAAGGACATTTCATCTGGGTTATAACTCCTGTAAGAGATATTGAACGTCCAAGAATAGCATTTTGGAAGGTCAAGAAGGCTTTTCCTCTTGCCTCCTGTCTGCCTGTAAAACCTCTGTAATCTTAATTTACAATTGCAGGAAAGCTCTTTTTGTCCAGGCAAATAAACACATTGGTTGGTAGGTAGAACTGCTAGATCTCCACTGCAAATACCCAGATGATCATGAGATGGTAGCAGCGGTGAATTCCAGCAGATTCTGACAGGTTCTGGAGAACCGGTAGTGGAAATTTTGAGCAGTTTGGAAAACTGGTAGCGGAAATTTTGAGTTGTTCAGCAAACCGGCAAATACCACCTCCGGCTGGCCCCAGAGTGGAATGGGAATGGGAATTTTGCAGTATCCTTCCCCTGGAGTGGGGTGGGAATGGAGATTTTGCAGTATCCTTTCCCTGCCACGCCCACCAAGCCATGTCCACCAAGGCACACCATGCCCACCAAGCCATGCCCACAGAACTAATAGTAAAAAAAAAATTGGATTTCACCACTGGATGGTAGCAAAGATTTAGAGTGTTCTGGATTTTCTTGCTACTGTTTGAAGGTCATCCAGAGTTTTGCTGTCTTAAGTCTAGTAGACCTGTTTCTAAGCCTCATTTAATTCAGTGGAAATTTAATCCAAAACATGATACCGGTATCAGAAAGTAAATGGAAAAAAGTAAGCAATGATTTTGTTTTGATTTTTAAAATATAATTTGTTTTATTTGTAAAATACTTGGTGTTCTTAAAACAAGTTGGGATCATTCAGTGTGTCTGCCATCTGCCCTGAGATTTCTTCAGTATTAATGAGAGAGAATTATTAGCATTATGTTCTGAATGTTGCCTCAAAGGCCTCATACTTTTATCTCATGGAAAATAGGCGTTATCCATTGTCGCAGCTGACAGAGCTTTGAGGAGCCACTGAATTCATGCTTATCAAATTGCCACCTCTGCTTTGGTACTGATAGGAGGAATGATGATTGCAGGGCCCAGCCTTTGCTTCAAAAGGCTTTTGTTTTGGTTTGTTTTACATTTGGAAGGCAGGATTATAGCTGAAATTACAGGTCAGCCTTTTATTTTATTTTTTCAGTGACTTCATGTTGAGCCCAACTCCTGGTGACTACACCCATCCAGTTAAACCAGCGTTTAGCATCAAGCAAGGGCATCCTTTATTTCAGTTGGCTAACAAGTCAATGTATACCCTATTTCAGAAAACGATCATCACTTTGGCAGGAGCCACACAAGGAAACAAAGAAGACTAAAAAGGCTTGAGAACCAGGAGGAAGGAAGTGCTAAATCTGTGGAAATCACAGTCCCTTGAAAAACAAATAATAGATACAATTGGTCCAAGAGGTTGGAAGTGACTGCTAATAAGAGGTTATCTGTTCAGTCTCCTACTTGGGGGAAATTCTTTGCATACTAATATAGGCAATCTGCAAAAAGAAAACAGCAGGGGAACATTTGCATGACATGCTAAGACCGAGGGCCATTTGAGGGTGGGGACTGAAGATGATGCCTGCAATTGTGCAATATAAACATTGCTCTCTTTCCTCCCCTGAGTTGCACAGGCTCTTCAATCATAAAGTCCTGGTCCAAATCAGCATTTCTCAGCCTTAGCAACTTTAAAATGTATGATCTTCAATTCCCAGAATTCCCCAGCCAATTTGATTGGCAGAAACCTTGACTAGACATTCTTATAACAAGCAATTGTGCCTCCATCTTACCTACTCTTATGAGTGCCTCTTTAATTTTTGGCATCATCAGAACTCAGATCAGCCACTATTTGGGATTACTTGGAAGGCTTGGCATAAAGATCTAATTCCTCTTGCTGCAAACCCAAAATGGCAGCTTCTCTGAATTCAGATGAAATTGAACTCTTTATTTTAAAGGCCCAGTGGGATATGTTAGATGCTACCATGCAGAGAACCAGGTTCCTTAACCTAGGATGTTGAATTGACACAGAGAATAGCAAAACTGAACCTGGAAGGTAGCTCCCTGGATAACTGGTCAATGAAGGAGATGTCACTGGGCTATAAGACAGTCTTTCTACTTGTAATGTATTAAGCTATAATTGCTGGGTATGTACAAGAGGCTAAAGCCCAGTGATGGATTACAAGTATGTTGGAGTCACATATCCAGGGTATCAGACAGTAGTGTTTGGGTTTGGCTTATTCTGTCAAGTGAGCCTAACTTAAAAAAAAAAAAAAAGAGTAAGTCTTTGACAGTATTTTCCAAGCCAGTACTGGCAGTGATGGTAGTTATGGTCCAACACATCTGAAGAAAACCAGAGGGAGAAAATCTGGAAAAGATAAAAAGTATTCTCAAAATACACTTTTGAAGCCCTCAAGTAGCTCTTATTTCTTTAGAAGTTGATAATAAATTTCAAAGTCTCAGGGAACACCTGCATAAAAATTACTATATCTACAGCTCATATTATTTTCAGTTATGACCTTCCTGGGTTTCTGCAGAACACCGGATGAGAAATATTAATACATAGTTATACATACACATACATAGAATGTGTGTGTGTGTGAATGAATAAAATAGCTTGCAAGTTCCTTCTAGGTCCGAAAAGTGACTGGTTAGTTCACCAAGTTGGCTTTCTATTGAAGCAGGAGTAGAACTCACTAATTCCTGGTCTCCAGCTTCATGCCTTAACCACAACCCCAAAATGGCAGATGCATGTGTGTTTACAAGCTTCTTGATGAACTTTGTAGGCATGCAGTTCAATTCTGTGTACAGGATATTTTTTAGAATTCTGCTTTGCCAAATTCCATGGATTTTATTCCTGAAATAAGACTGTGCATATAAGACTGGGGTCTTAGACAAACTGCAGTTTTGCTTTAGCTAGCATCCAGATATGGGTTTATTCAAAGCTGAGATTACTTCTGCATTTGATTTCATAGCAGAGTTTGAATGACAAATATAAAAAAACAAATATAAATTAATCACTGATGCAGTTACATGCATGAATTATTTAGAAACTACTCTCAGAATATTGGCAGCAAAATGAACCTCTTGAAGATTTGCTAGACCATGCTTAAAAATAATTTGTTGAAACCAAAGATCAAGAAAGAAAACAAGAATTAGCACAGCAAAAAAAAAAAAAAAAGAGAGAGAGAGAGAAAGATTTGATTATTAGATTTCAAGGCCATCTGATTACAAAAGTATACTTTGGCTTAAATATTGGAAAGAACATATAATTTAAGGAAGACAATTGCACAGATAAAATCGCATAAATAACATCCAGATAGGCTTTGCAAATATCCTAACTTCAGACCTTGAAATAAATCCAAGTCTTAAGAGACTTTCAGAACATTTGAAGGGTGGGAGGCATCCATATTTTGGGAAGGATGCTGTTCCAGGTCAGGGGCTATGGCAGAAATGGTATATTTCCAAGACCCAAGATGACATTTAATTGAGCAAATAACCAGGGTGTTGGCCATGAAGAGCTTTATAGGTGATGAACAGCACCTTAAATTCTACTCAGAAACCAACTGGTAAACTGTAGCTTTTAAAGTTGCAGTGATATATGAAGTTATGAGGAGAATCTATTAGTTCCTGTGCCACTATATTTTGACCCAGCTGTGACTTCTGAATGGCCTTCAAAGGCAGACCCATATATAGCAAATTGCAGTTGTCCAGTTTTGAGGACTGAGTGAAGTGTTAGCCAGTCAAAGGAATAAAATGTTACAATTTGTCAGATACAGCAGGTAAAATCTTATGACTTACCTACCTTCTAGGGAACAATGTCTAATTTATAAAAGAATTTGTTTCTAGGACTTGTATATGACTATAAGCTATAGAAAGTAAATATAGGTATCTATACTTACGAAGATAACATACTTGATATTTCTTATGATGCTCAATAAAAGCAAATGTTGGACTTTGAAGAAGCAGGCTAGGAAGAGTATTGAAGCTCTTGAACATTGGTGTTGGACAAGACTGCTGAGGATCCCATGGGCAAATCAATCTACCGTTTTCACTCAGCACAAATGACCAGTACTCAAATTAGCTTACTTCAGGATACATTATGCAAAGACCTAGCTCTCTCTGAATAGCTTTCTAATGCTGGGAATGGTGGAAGGAAGAGGAGGAATAATAGCGAGGTGGATGGGCTCAGTGACAGTGGTCATAGATGCAGGACTAGGATTGGGGCAGATTGTCATGAATGGTCGCTGAGTCAACATCAAATTGATGGTAGATCATCAATCTCAAAGCCAAAGTATTAACTGCTTTCTGTAAAATGTTGCCAATTTGTACACCATTGTTGCTTATATGAAATACAAGTTTGCAGGAACAGAATATCCTTCTAGACCTGGCCAAAGTCCATATTGGTTTAGCATTTTGCTTTACATGAGAATCAATCAGAAATCCTAGGGTGCTTACAAGCAGGTGGAGAACTTTCCTTCCTCTGCTACCAAAACAACTGGGTGTTTGGAAGAATACCATCCCTAAGTTGAAAGTCACTTCAAGGTTAATAAATATATCGCAAAAACCAGACTTGTTTTAGGAGTCTGTTTCAGCCCTTTGGCCGACAGCCATAGACTAAGTGCTACAAGGCTGTCCAGAAACTTCGTGCTATTTAGATATCATCACTGAAGTGCATCTGCAAAATTTTGAGGGAGTGTTGCAAAGATTGACAGACTATAGCTTTTAAATGTGATGCAATAAATGTGTGTGCTTTAAATGTAACAGTAGGTGGTCACATCACTGTGGTACAAAGCCTATACAAGTGAACAGAGAAAATTCAAACAGAATATGTAGGTTAGGATTGTGGAGTTCATGGTGCTCTCCAAGCTTGGTTGTTTGCTTGTAGACATTTCAATACCTAAGTTGTAACACTATATTGCGTGTAGAATTTGCTCCCTGTGTATAGAAGTACATCATCTTGCCCTGCCATTTTTGTTGGGGGTGTTTTTTTCCAATAATGTTGCTTAGTTGGGTAATGAAATATCTGTAAGTAACGGCTCTAAATGCTCCCAAGTCAGGAGTCCTAAACCTTTTAGGAATTATACCAAATTCCTGCCAAATGCTAGCTGCTGTACTCTCTTGAACATGTTGCAATAAGTGGGGAGGAATGGCAATGCAAACAACCTTTCAGAAGTAAAAAAAAAAAATGGTGAATCAGATATTGTACTAATAAATTATAACCTGGACAGTGAATTTAGCTTGTGATGTTCCAGTGTATGGCATATAGCATGGTTATGAAAATCATAAAAGATGACAGTAATCCCTTGATATTTTTTGCATTACATTCATTCATTCATAGCTGCAGACAAAACTATGCACAAAAAGATAGGTGCTAAGTTTAGTTTGAGGTGTTAAATACTACAATGCTAGAACTTATATGGAAGGGAATTTACTGTCGTCATTAAACATCAGTGGTTGCTGTCAATCCTCAATTCACAAAACAGATTCCACTTATAGCAAGTGCTCAGAGGCAGCATTGCAGAGAACACGGATACAAACATAGAATTCAAAAGGACACACTTCATATAAATGCAGATGGATTTATTATTTCTCTCTACAGAATAAACATGTTAATATATCTCAGTGGTAATGACAATACTTATTTGTAATTTTGTTTGGTGACTATAAATAGAACAAGTCAAACAGCTAGCAAAAAGTTGCTTAGTTTGCAAAATTGCTCAAATTATATCCATCTAAAACATCACCATTTATCCTTAGGAATGGCCTGCTTTGCCATTGCAAAATATTGATGTAACTTTTGTAGGGCCCTTTATGGGCACAAACGTTTTAGTTATGAAGGAGGCATGTTCAAATAGACCATAAAGTGTCTTTTCTTCAGCAAGTTACTTATACTATAGAGCAGGGCTGTCAAACCCGCAGCCCAGGCCAGATGCGTCATGCGCTGGCCACACCCAGTTTAGTGGAGGAGGAAAAAGTTGCAATATGTCACATGACGCTGCCATGATGACGCGAGTTTAACACCCCTGCTATAGAGAGAACTCTTTGGAAGGACAGCTGTGGCAAAACTATTAGTTACAAGGGATCTTGGCTTTTTTTGTAGCTGAATAGTAGCTAAAGGTTCAAACATTCCTGAAAAGAATGAAATGAGCATCCTGTCACCCAGCTACAAAACCATTAGCTGAAACGTTTGCTCAAACTTTCAAGAATAGTTTGGAGTAATTTTTTAGAGACAACATCACAGTGAAATTTATGATCAATCTGTTTGATGTTATTTGTTGGTATTTTTCTTTGAAGCATTTATCACAAGCAGGTACAGTTAAGCTTGCATTACTTCTGAGGTGAATCCTCTGATGCCTGGAACAACCCAAATGTCATCAGATATACTGTTGTTTTGTATTTAGTTATTATTTGGGTCTGAATTTCTTCACTGGAACAAGAAATAAATCACAACATTAATGGCTGTCAAAAAAAATTATGCAGCCTACTTTGAAAAACTCAACAACCATCTAGCATTCTTGGCCATCCAAAGATATTTGTGGAAGCAACCTGGTTGGATTCCATTATGTTGTCAGCCCATAAGACTGCTATGTAAATAAATTGAAGGTGGTACATCAAGTTCCTTGAAAAAAGATGCATACGTAGTAATGAATGGATCTAATGAATACAAGAACAAATTAATGAAGACTGAATCAATTTATATTCATCTACAAAAATATGATTGGTGTTCTATCTGTTGTATGATTCCTTTCACTTCCCCCTTTACTTTCCCAGAGAAAGTAAAAACAGCCATATTGAATCATAGGCTGATTTCAGGCTGATTGTTAGATTTTTGAATAATCTTAAAATTTCAAACTCTGATCCACCCAATCATGGGTTACTTACTAGGCACATATTTGAAATTACAAATATGGAGGCAGCCTATGATGCTCAGCTACAGTGCCCCAATTTAAAATGTTCTTACTCTACAGAAGAACTGCAAACCTACAACCAGACTGCTGTCAGACAACCATGATTATGCTAAGGCTATGGCATGATTTATTTCTTTTATTTTACCAGGAAGTCTTCAACTCCCATGCCTTGCACTTTATAGGGCAATTCCCACCTCCTTTTATCTAGCTTTTTAGTTCTTAAAAGAGGTTTCACATTGTTAAGAGATTAACATTTGTGGAAGGGAATCTTATAAGGACTTCCTGGTGCCTATTGAAAGTCTGGGGTTTAGATAAGGGAATATAAATGCCTCTTAGTATCTTCTCAGAATAGGCTGTTTTCAAGAAGGTATGCAAAATCTATCAAAGGCACTTTTTTCACCAGGTCAAACAATCCTGGCAGCATAAAGAACAATAGAAATTAAAGCAAAATAGAATTCAGCACAATATACAGATAGAAATACACATACACACCACACCTCATCCTGAGGTCTAGAACTGAGTCTTTTTTTTTTGTTGTTGTTAGTTGCAAAGTTGTGCCGACCCATCGTGACCCCATGGACAACGTTCCTCCAGGCCTTCCTGTCCTCTACCATCCTCTGGAGTCCATTTAAGCTCATGCCGACTGCTTCAGTGACTCCATCCAGCCACCTCGTTCTCTGTCGTCCCCTTCTTTTGCCTTCAATCTCTTTACAGAATACCAATAGGATGGGAGCCACATTGGTCTAATGCTAAAGGGCAGATGGAGCAATAAAGTAGGCAGCTTCTGTGTATTAGTGGTACTTTCCTAACTCAAATATTCCAAGTCACACAATCTCTCCCTAAGTAATGTCATAGCTAAAAAAGTGAAAAATATTTCTTCTAACAATATTTAACTAGTTCTTGTGATTGCCAATGCAATGTTATTTTTTTAAATCTAAAATAGTAGTTAGAAAATAGAAAAGTTCAAGAAATAGATTCCTAACCTTTTTTTGCAGACTGAAGTTTGAAAATCAGTTATGGATCAACATATTAGAAACAATCAGCTTTCTAAAATGTTCAGACGCATAAAACACTAGCAGATACATGATTTTAGAGCTTTGTATATAAGGAAAATCATAAAATATGTCCTAAACCACCAGCAAACACTTGAGTAGAGAATTGAGATTTATTCTACAGTTTTTATCAATGCCAGTGATACAAGTTATATGATTTTCTGTTAAATATAAATTCAGATTTCAATGCTTGTATGGTTAGCAAAAGACATTTCGGAGTTAAAATTCAAATCACTTATTGGACCATGCTTCAGCAGAAATGGGATCAGCAAGTCAGATAGCAAATGTAGAAAAGAGCTGTCTATAAAAAGAGTGCCAAGTAATTGCTGTTGCCACCTTCTGGTAGAATAATCTAATGGTTCTTATTTGTCGAATAATATAGCTAAAATTTTAGTATTTTTGCCATTGTACTTATTCTTCAAAGCCTATATATTTAAATAAAAGGCCAGGAAGAAGGTAGAGCATATGCACCAAGACAAATTCCTTGTGTGTCCAATCACACTTGGCCAATAAAAAATTCTATTATTCTATTCTATTCTATTCTATTCTATTCTATTCTATTCTATTCTATTCTATTCTATTCTATTCTATTCTATTCTATTCTATTCTATTCTTTCTATTCTATTCTGCTAAATGACTATAAATCTAGTTATCTGCCTAAGCAAGTTTTGTTTAAATCCACATTTGTAGTGTGCATCATTTAATTATTGCTCAAAGAACTATCAGTGCAAATGTATGTCTTCACAGATCTAACATGATCTGGAATTAGTAAAAGTCAATCTAGCTCTCAGCCTCAATCAAAACACTTTTGCTCTAGAATCTGTTTCAATTTGCTCTTTGTTGCAGAGTTGATGTTTGAGATTTGCTTGTAACATCAGTAACTGGGCATAATGACAAGGACACCAAAAATTAACTTATCCAAATAAATTTAAGTAATCATATACCATCAGAATCATATCTCAGCAAGATGATATTCCCATAGCAGCATCAATTCTTTATTTTTCATGATTAATTTCAGCTTTTCACAAATCATTTTAACTGGGACAACTGAAGTAAAATACAAAGGGACTTTTTTCTGTCCCGAAAGGGTAAGTGGATGAAAGTATCATTTTGTAGTACATACCATGCAGCTTCTCTGAAAACAAAACTAGTAGCAAATTTAAAATTAATGCCTTAACTCTACCACATAGTACAGAATAGTAGCTGCTTAAAATGTTTTACTTCTTGCAATCTATCAAAATCACTGGCATAAACCAAGAGCATGTATACAAGTACATGCTCTTGTATACGGAGTAAGTAACTCTTGCAGCTCACAAACTGATCAGTGCTACAGTGTACAGAGATGAGGTAGCAACCCACCATCTCAATCCACTGTAAATTAGTAATACAGTTCTAGTATTCTTTAATGGAGGGGGGCATGAATATAACAGAAGGGTCCCACGTTTCCAACGTCTGCCAATAAAATAGTTTATGCAATCATAAGCCTCTGGCTCATTATTTTGATACATCTTATTACATATAAGCTAAGCCATTTGCTTGGTCCAAGAATGAATTGTTAATGAGGAAGACATTAAGACAACAAATATAAGGAGTCTGACTCCACCGATTATGCAAAACAAGTTTACTTTTGCTTTAGTAAGTCAAGTACTTAATACATGGCAGGTACATTTTAGATAAGAGTGATCTGCCTCTCTTTTGTATCTAAATGTTGTAAGGATTCCCAATATATTTAAAGATATGGGATATTCACTCTTCAATGATTATCTAGTCGCCAAATACAGCGCTAACAGTCATCAGGAAAGAACTGAAGAAAGCACATTTAAGATTGTTTTGTGAAAAGTATAAAAGTTATTATTTTTGTAAGTGCTTACACTTACATTACAAATGACTTTCTCACCTCCAAAGGAAGCTAAAAAACAAAACAAAATGTAGTAGCACACACTCACCTTCCAAAGAAAACATGCAAACAATGGCTGGTGAAAATTCTGCATAAAATTCTGCATTGTCTGCAAGTATGTCTCCTTCAAACACTAAGTATTTCTGTGCATTGACTGATTTTATAAGGAAACCATGACAAAAACTTGTCCTCTTGCATGTAGGTTCCTTAAGAACTTGAAATAGTTAATCTGTGTTGTGTAAAATTTTAAACTTATTTCTAGAAGTACAAACAGAAATCAATAAAATTCTAGGAGACAGCATTAACAGAAATATTAAGTTCTACCCTGTGCCATACATTTTAAAAAATTAGATGAACAACCTTGGAGTTTATTAATACACATCTGTTAAAGTTTTTATTTCTGAAAGCAGCTCTTATGAAAATAAAAAGCAGTTCCTGAGTAACTGCAGTAAACAGTGTCTGTGTGTGTGTGTGTGTGTGTGTGTGTGTGTGTGTGTGTGTGTGTGTGTGTGTGTTTGCCACTTAGCTTTTCTGATTTGGTTCCTTTAAACTCCTTTGTTTTCAAGTTTAACCTCTGTTCTTCCCAAAAGGTGCAAGCTCAGTTAGCATCATTTCAAAGAGTCTTTATGATGCTGACATCCCCTGCAATTTCTGTAAGATCTACACACAGTTATAGTTGTGGCTCCTACAGCTATTGCAAATTTGTCCCCTGTTGGAAACACTGTGGTCTTCACGTTTTTTTCAACATACGTCGGGACTGCCATGTATGGAATTTATTGTAGGCTGTTTGGAGCATCTCTTCTATGTGATTTACCAGCTGGAAAAAAAAAAGACTTTATTGCAAAAAGAGATGCTGCTTCTACAAAACGATGTGCCACAATGAATAAGCAGCATTAAGAAATATATAAAGGTAGAATTGAAGACTTTTCTCCACCAACCTATGATTTTACTATTTTAGCCATTTTAAAGTCATATATTTTCACTGCCTAACAATTGCATATAAGGTGAAGACATTTCTTAAAATAGTAGGAAAGGGCACCATATTTATTTTCAATTTATATCAAACATCTCTCTCTTGAGAGACAATGGATAGATCAAAATCGCCTCCAGAGAATCTACAGAAAACTACCCAATAATAAGTGGATATCATTTCTCTAAATTTCAATAGATTCTACAAATGAAAGATAATTATCTTATATCAAATTATAATATAATTATAGAAATGTTCCTATGACCCTATAGTGATTATTCACTCCAGAAACATTTATTCAATTAAAAGCTTCTGAACCTATAAAGTCTCACTAATTTAACCATTTTATTTTCTAATAACAAGATTGGCTGATTTATTTATGAACAAAGCAATTTACAAACTTATACATTTTAAGGAGGATAAAAGAAAAGAATGGTTTTTTCTTACATTTGTGCTTAAATACTGTTTTCGAATTTTTTCTTGGAATGGGCAGAGTTTTGTAACTTGAAATCTTTCCAAATTACTCTGCATTTTTACAACCTGAAAGGAGATAGAAAATATTAACCACATGGCTTCTTTGGCTTAAATCACACAATTCCTTCAAAAATAGTATCTATGAATTTGAACAGATACATTTTAGTAAGTATCATGGGTATTCAATCAAACAAAAACTGTGTTTCTTTCTCTAACATCCCTTCAATTGCTGTCTCTTTCAGTGATCTTTGTTTTTCCTGCTCATCCTAGAACACCACTGACTGCTTTAGGTCCATGTTGGGATGAAACATAACCCATGCATGTAATGTTTTGCCATACTTAATACTGCATTTGACCTACATTGCATACACAGTCCAGGCTTTGTGCCCAATTAAGAGATAATAACTTCTATAACATATTGTACTCCAATTTCAAAATCTTTGCAATGTAAGCAAGCAACAGCAAGTAGAGAATGTGAACAAAAAGCTAGAAAATTAGTATTAAATTTATCAATGTCCATATATCAGTATCAATGCCCATGTGCCCTATATTTTTTTAAATATAATCATTATAAGGAGCATCTTTGCTTTTAATTAATTGCTCCCACTATGAAACACTTAATGCAGATTCTTACTTTTTCTTCCAGGAATGGTGTATTTACAGGAAAACAGGACCAGAAGTGTCGTAGTAACTCTCCCACTGCAACATATAAGTGCTTCAGTTCAGACTGAACATCATTTGGCAACATCTCTACAATTAACATAAAGAAAGAAAGTACAAAGTCATAAAAGGTCTCTCGTATGTAATAACAAGATCTCAAAAAGTTTAGCTCTCAGGCCAAGAGTGCCATTTAAGATCTTCCTTCCAGACACTGAGATTCTTTCAGGTCATAAAAAGCTTTTGATTCAGCAAATGGTTTCCAGTGGAAGAAAGGGAAAGTTACTCTCAAATCTGCTCTTTAGGATACATAGCAAGAATTGCAAGACAAAGGAAGGACTTGGCAAAAAGCACCATCACACCTATCAGCTAGAGGGGAACTTTCCCTGGGCAGAAAGAAGTGCTGGATCCAAGTTTATATTGTGCACATCTTGACTAGACGATACTCCATATAAGCAGAAACTAGTCATGGGATGGCTCTGAAATCATTCTGGATATGCTGAAGTAAGTGTGGAAGATTATATAATAAGGAATGCTTGAAAATTTGAATTTGCTCTCAGTGCTGCAGATTAGAAACTGGAGGGATAGCAAATTGTTTTAAAGTCTGTCAACACTTAGGCTAATGTTAAGACTGTATAACGATGTATTTTAATTCTTACTCTTTCCAACCCAAGAAAATGTTTAAAGATACATTAACAACTCTGGTATTCAGTTCATCACTCTTAGAGTGGAGCTACTTTTAAAAAGTTGGAAACAAATTTGAGAAGTGCTGTTCTGCATATTTTCCCAATCTTGCTTGAAGAGACTGATTTATCAACTGTACTGACATAACCATCTGAGTTGATTTTGCAAACTGATTAGTCACAAATAAACCAAGACATCAAGTTCTTACGATTTATGGCTTGCTGGGTTCCACCCTGCATAAGTGCTCCTCCAGGTGACAGGGCTGTGATAGTACTACTGGCAGCACCACTTGAGAGAACCTGGAAGGATAATTAAACATTTTTTTTCCAGTTAGTTTTGTAGTACAAAAAAACCAAAAAGTTGACAATGGAGCTTGAATTATAAGGACTTAGCTGTAATAGCTATTATACCACTAAAGTGACAGGAATTTTTGTACCTACATATGCTAGAATTAGAATACCTCATCTCTCCTAATTATTGGCAAGTTATTTTTCAATATAATCAATTAAATCATAAGGCACAGCTAAAATCTATCAGATTAAAGGCAAACGTCAATCAGTCTGATATCAGAACCTAGCCTGGTACTTTAACCACTAGACCAAGCTGGCTTTCTGTAGTGAAACATAAGACTGTTATCAATAAAATATGTGCACTAATGGTGAGTAAATAAAAATAGGTGATACATGTAACTATAGAAATCACAACAGTAACAGTTCCTCTAGCCTGCAAGCCAAATACTCTATGCTTGTTGAAAATAATTTTGAAACCATTCCACATTCCTTCCAGTCATGTATATAAATAGGCCATTTCAAGCAATACCCTATGTGCCAAAGAATAGGGCATTGAAGAATACCCTAAGGATACTAAATACTCCATTTTGAGTGCTTTTCTTTTAAAAGCAGGAACTTTTATCCTACCTGAGTTAATTTGGGTACATAGCCTTCCATTTCTTCTCTAATACTACACAAAGAATTAATAATATCATGGCTCGTTGCATATTGCTGTGACTGAATTGGTGTTGGACCATGGTAATACCTGTTGAAAAGAAAAGAGCTTATAATTAACTTTCTGGGAATAAAAACGTAATTTTCAGTTTTTTTCAGATTATTTTAAAGACTTTAGTACCCTAAAAATGGGACAGATGATTCAGAAAATTATGGATATATTAGCTCATTTAGCAGACACAGCATATTCTACGCCAGATATCTGTACTGAAAACCAAATGATTGCCTTTCTAGTGGAAGAACAGGCTGGCTCAGGAAGGGCTGATTCATTGTTGACTGGTTCCTAGTGCTTCAGCATTGAGAAATAAACCACTTCTGCAGGGCTTCTGTAAACAGTACTGATAGATTCCACATCTGCACTTTTCCACCTCTCAAGATAAATTATGCAGATCATGTGTGTCTCAACTCAGGGCGACAAAACTAAATTGATAATGATAAAACTTTTATCATAAATCTTATAATGGGTTGCTTAGAACTTGGATTTTCACCTCTCTTCACTAAATTGGTAGAGAAATGTATCTCCTTACATCCTTATATGGACAATATAGTACAGGTAATCCTCGACTTACAAGAATTCGTATAGTGACTGTTCAAAATTACAATGGTACTGAAAAAAGTGACTTATAATCGTTTTTCATACTCATGATTGTTGCAGTATCCCCATGATCATGCAATAAAAATTCAGATGCTTGACAACTGACTCATATTTATGACTGTCGCAGTGTCTCAGGGTCATGTGATCACCTTTTGCGACCTTCTGACAATCAAAGTCAATGGAGAAGCCAGATTCACTTAACAACCACGTTACTAACTTAACAATTCACTTAATAACTGTGGCAAGAACGATCATAAAATGGGGGCAACCAAGAAATTGAGAGTTCTAATCCCACTTTAAACTGGCTCAAAATTCTGAAAACCTTTTCTGAAGGATCATTGCAATGATCATTGTATGCTGTCTTTAATTTCCATTTTTCTTCTGATACCCAAATAGATAAATACACATAAGAAATTGGCTCCTCCACTGCAAGGTATCAACGGTTATATCAATTTTCACAAACAATATTTAGTGTAACATTATCATGACCCTTTCACAGCTTATTTTGTCTGTTAAATTATAACTATAAATATATGATCTTATTCTTATTTTAAGGGTAACAATCATAAGATAAAAATATGTTTACCTTGTTTTCTTTGAGATGCTCAAAAACACCAATAAACACAACAAATTTTGCAAATAATATTTTGCTAAAAATAACATAACAATGGACACAACATACCTATCTGATTTTTTTAGATTTAGTGCAATAGTTTTAATGCTGTTGTTGTGTTCCAAATCTTCATATTCTATAGATTCTTGCAGCTTTGCCTACAAGAGATGACATAATCAGAGCTCTGTAAAACCTAGCATAAGAAACAAGATTTGCATTATTAAAATAGGATAAATCTATATAATATTCTTACCCTTTTTACTGGTGGCTGGAAGATATCTGAATCCCTCGAGTTTCCATCCATACTGCTGGTCTCATTATAGTGATCATTTTGTGCTTCTCTGAAAACAAAGTATTTACAATTGCTTTGTCTTCTGAATAGTGACATGTTTAAGTACCGGTATATCTGCACAATGAATGAATAAAACCCATGAAAGCAGAAAACAATGTATAATGGGAAAATCTGGGTAAGTGTGGATTTGTTTTGTTCTAATTAAGAGCTTTTAAAATTTCATGGGATGCCATTACAGAATATTCACTGACCCTGGGAAGAAGATAGTGTGAAATGCCTCTATGCACATGCAGAACAGAACTATACTCCATGTAAAATGTTTTATATCCACAGGAGATGGAAAAAAACACATTCATCCAGAAGTAAAATGTGTGGCAAGAACAAGAGCTATAAATTATCGTTCAACATTTACTTTAAAATCAACTCCATAGCTCTCTTGGCCAAACACTGTGTTTCCTTTAAAGAACATAACACACTTCACACAATTTGAATTAGTTTTGTATAATGCTTTAAAGGTTACATTTTGAAGATCAAACAAAAATGATTTTCCCCTCAGATTCCTGTTTTCGCCAAAGTCATCATTCAATTTATGCATAAGCATCTGTCTTATACATACTTAACTTGTACATACATGTGCTACACATCTGTCCCTAGCAAATGAAAATACCAAGAAATCCAGAGCTAAACAATACTTGTCTGACAGCATGTGACATACTTATCTTGATTAAGCGGATTTAGATCTACTTTTTTTTTATTTGATTTATATGCCGCCCTTCTCTGGAGACTCAGGGCGGCTTACAATGCGTTAAGCAATAGCCTTCATACTTTTGTATATTTATACAAAGTCAGCTTATTGCCCCCACAAACTGGGTTCTCAATTTACCTACCTTAGAAAGGATGGAAGGCTGAGTCAACCTTGAGCCTGGTGAGATTCGAACTTACAGTAATTGCAGACAGCTGGTGTTAATCACAATGCTATCAGTCTGCTGAGCCACCATGCACCTACTTGCTGATCCAGGCACCTACTTGGTGCCTGGATCAGCAAATGCCTGGTCTGATTTAAATTACGCGAAACAAAGAAAGACGGGGTTATGAATGCAATACTCTTTGTTTATATAGCCTGTAAGTCATCAGGAATCATTTGATTGCAATGGGGTAAAAGTGTTATAAATATTTTCTGAGATATTTCCTATGTGATGGAATACATATATGGAGGAATATTTATTGGAGAAAGATGATACAGTTACATAATCCCCCAACTGCAAATTGAAATGCTAAAGTTGAGCAATAGCTTTACTTTTATGATTTTTTAAATACTTTCCTAAGTTTAAAAAGTTTAAGCTTAGATAAAATCATTTTAATTGAAATATTTTAGTTATATTAGCAACATTGTAATAATTATACAGCAGGTTTCGAAAAGGGTTATCTTACATGTTTAATCAATTTTGCTCATTCCTTTCCTAGCACAGGATTCATCTTTCTGTTTTGGGCTTTCTAATTTGCTCTGGTGAATGTCCCTAATCTTCCATATTTGAGGGGTGTATATTTAAGAAGTGTTTGGAGAAGAGTCAATCAACAGTGATTTTCAAATGATAATTTAAGGTGTGATTTGTTTTTCCCCAATTATATCATAATAAATATGCCACCGCTTAACACTACATTATTGCGTCATTGTTGCAGAAGTTTCACGACAATACAAAGGCAGAAAATTCCCAGCCTCTGAGTTCTCATATCTAGATTTGTTCTGTGTTGAGACTTACGATTTTCTGAGCCCAGCTGCAAGGACCATGGCACTATGATGATTAAAGCGTTTTATAATAGCTGCGTTGCTACTTTCCTTTATTGATTTTGTAGAGTTGGATGTGGATGGTGCCAAGGACACACCGTAACCCTGCCACAAAGAAATAAGCAAACCCTAAAAGACATGTTGACTCATGATGGATGAAGAATTAATTAAAATATGGGCTGTACCAAAGTATACTTGACAGTTTTCATAGGAATTCATTTTTTCTGCCTTCGAACAAAAATCAAGCTGAAACAATTTAAGTCTAACAATGTCAGCAGCACCATGTAAAAGGATGATTATGAAAAGAAATCCAGTTCTAAGCTTCCTATCCGCCACACCTTTTCTCTTTTTGTGCAATTAAGCCAAGTTTCCTTAAGTGATACATTATATTATTATTATTATTATTCAAAATCGCTCAGTGGAAAATGTTTTTCTGAAGCTATCAAATACTGCTTTTAAACTAGCAAAACTCATTTAGATTTCGCAATAAAGTTAATGAGAAATGTGAATATCAGTTCTTATAAAATTGAAACATAAGCCAATTTGGGTTTCACTTACACTGATGTATAACAGTTTCTTTAGATCAGCAGTATGTTACAAATTTACCTAACAACCGGTATCTTTGGAGCTTCTAACAACTGGTATCTTTTAAAGATCCATGCTTGAATAAGACGATGTATCATGCACATTCAGATAAAAATCTAGTATATGTTGGAAAAGGCCACAGAATTTCATTGTAAATTCTCCAATAAGCAACTGAGAAGTGAGAGAATATCCTCATCACATATAAATATAATTTGCATCTATTTTTGAGAATCCAAGCTGATAAGGAAGGCTATCATTATAAAAGAAGAAAAATATATTTGTCAAGGTTAAATAATTATGAATCTTTTTAAGTATCCTTTCTGCTCACCCTCAGTATAGAATTTATTTTATATTTTCAAATCTCCTCTACTTACTTCATCCAATGATTTATCTTCCAAGGCAGTTAAATCTAATAAAGGATTTTTCACTCCTTGACAGACCATTGCTTTTAACCCTGCAAAAGAATGAACCAAATTTAAGTTGGATCAGATATATAAGGATAAACTATTTCAAAACCCAAAGAAGCACAGGACATTACCTTATTCCAAGATATACTTTTCACCATCTAGCTTAATAATATTGTCAGGAAATAGTTCTGTCATAGAATTAATATTCCATGAATAATTTAGTATTATTCATGGAATACTATTTCATAATGATTTATGATATTATAATGTAGTTAACATTAAATACTGAGGAGAATCCACTGGTGTATTATTGTGTGGTGGAAATGGTTCTGTTCATGGCAACACAGTGATTTTTCCTCATGCCTGCATCCCAGTTCTCACATGAAACTATCAATTGTGAATAACCAAGAATAGAAGGAGAAGATTCTAATATTCTCCACCCAGACCTGTGAGAGTGGAAGCAGCAATATGCTATTCTCGCCATGACATCGTCCATCATACATGCAAATTGGACCAGTGTCTTTTGTAGAGAAGTCTAGTAATTAATGCATCAGGCTAGAAACTAAGACATTGTGAGTTCTAATCCCATCTTAACCATAACAGCTAGCTGAGTGATTTTGGGCCAATCGCTCTCTCGAGTCCAACCTACCTCTCAGGGTTATTGTGGGAAGCTAAGAGCAGGAAAGGCCATTAGGTATGTTTGCCATTTTGAGTTATTTATGAAATAAAGAAGATGGGGAATAAATATATACGTGCATACATTTTAGAGTTTCTCTCCTTTTAGACTAATTTGTAAGTCAGACAAGTTTATTTTATTACACATGATACAATTAAGACACTCCAAAAAGACTTTATATTCCTGACTGGTCCATTGTTTTCTTGCAGATGTATTAACACTTTGACTCAAAATTATGGCAACCTTTTCTGAAGGAGGTTGCAATGATTATTGTATGGTCTTTAATTTCCATTCTTTTGATACACAAATAGATAAATACACATAAGACAAAAGAAATCTGGAAAAACATTCTCCTTGCCTATATAAAAATGGGCAATGAATCCCACTAAAAACAGGATTTACATCTGAGTAATTTTCATTATAAAACCGAAATTGTGGTGACTTCATAGGACTTACTTGTTTCCAAAGAAGCTATAGATAAGTATTTCTAAAGTGTCATACTACATATAGTTTAGTTGGCTATAAATACCACAATGCTTGTATACATACCCTTTTCATCCATTTTGGCACATTCTGCAAAAAGGTCCTTTGATCCTGCATTCAATCTATCTCTATGGAAATAGTGAGACTGGAAGAATCGTGTCCAGAATTCTTTTTCTGTCATATTGTGTGGAACGTTTTCTGCATATTTAAGTTTTACTGTAATAAACATAAAGATTAAGACTTAATAGTTACCATGTAATCACAAACATTATCAGTTTAATATACTGAATTATACATCAAATAAAAGAGCATTCGGAATGCAATAAAAAGGATTTTAGCATTGTTCCCCGACACAAATATGGTACTATATTCCACATAAAGATACTGAGTATTTCAGCACTGAAAATCAGAGTCTTCAGTTTAAGGAATAGACAGGTTCTTTTTTCTAACATTTACTACTATTCTCTGCTCAAAATGCAGAATGACGTTATCATCATTGTACATCAGACCAGCAACACTCATTATCTTACAAAATCTACACTGCCTGTTGAGGCATATAGGTTGGGTAGAGTTGCTTCTTGGCCTGATCATTCCAGGATCTTTCCCAATGAGATCGTCTGTGATATGTTGGGAAAAGATTATCAAGCATGGCAAAAAACCACAGCAGGCAAGCAATGAATAAACTGTGTTGCCAGGAATTCTCTATCCAAGATAGAGAATTTCCACCACTGAATCCCTCTTCCAAACGTCAACCATTTGTGGTGCTTCTACATTCTGCCTAACAATGGTGTGGCAATACAACTCAAAAAGGTTCCATCAAGCATTGACCAGGATCCTTGTTCAGAATTTGCCCCATAATGAAACAGAATAAAATTACTCTGGATTAATTCTTGGTCTCCATTTCCACATACATCTGCACACTTGCCAAATGAATGATTCAGCTGATATAAAAGATCAAGTGGAGGTATTTTCTTGTAAAAGGTAATTAATGGATCATATTACTCGTTAGTTATGCATTTTATCTATATTTCAAGTAGGAAAAGCGAGCTTAAGACCAGACAGCTTTTAAAGAATTTGTTGATAAGGGCAGAGGGCATGCTCATACTTTCAATCAATTTTCTCTCTTTGAATTCACATTGCTATACAGCCTCATTATTTTTATTATGGGAATTTTAAAGTATTATTAGCATAATTGGCATATTTAATTGAAGAGATAATACTTTCAAATCACATTTAAAGTTCAGAAGAAAAGTGTAGTATATGTGTAACAGGAATATTGCAAATGTGTATATTACATTATATAAGTTTACCTGCTGGATAAGTCCTAAATATTGATTCAATGATATCTGAAGTCAAATTATATCTTAGTCCATTGCATCCATCCGTTTGAGGTCTAACATCAGCCTACAATATAAAAATATCTTCAAAATGGTTGCCCATCATTTTTGTTAGTTTACTAATATTTCAACAAAAAAGGGAAAAAATACAAATACAAGAAAAATTAAACTGAGATTTAAAAAATAGTTCAATCCAATTGAGCTGAGGACTTTGTGCAATATCTGTATGACAAAATCGCTTAGATTCAGGAAGGATTGGACTCTGACTGGGTAGTTTCAGGCGGGGTGACGGAGGCGGGCCTTGAGAATGTCATTTGGGAGGAATTTGACCCTGTGGCTCCCGAGGACGTGGACAGGATTCTGGGCAAGCTTAGTGCGGCTACATGTTTACTGGACCCATGTCCCTCCTGGTTGATACTGGCCTCCTGGGAGGTTACACGAGGCTGGCTCCAGGGGATTATCAACAATGCTTCTTTGAGTGAGGGTAACTTCCCCACCGCCTTGAAGGAGGCGGCGGTGAGGCTCCTCCTTAAGAAGCCTTCCCTGGATCCGGCTGTATTAGCAAATTATCGTTCTGTCTCCAACCTTCACTTTGTGGCGAAGGTTGTTGAGAGTATGGTGGCGTGGCAGTTTCCCCGGTTCCTGGAGGAAATGGTTTATCTAGATCTGTTCCAGTCAGGTTTCAGGCCTGGGCACAGCACGGAAATGTCATTGGTCACGTTGGTGGAGGATATCTGGAGGGCTTGGGACAGGGGTTGTTCCTCTGTCCTGGTCCTATTAGATCTCTCGGCAGCTTTTAATACCATCAACCATGGTATCATGCTGCAACGATTGGAGGGGTTGGGGATAGGGGGCGCCGTTTTGCGGTGGTTCTCCTCCTTCCTCTCTGACCGGTCGCAGTTCGTGTTGACAGGGGGACAGAGATCGACCTTGAGACGCCTTGTGTGTGGGGTGCCACAAGGGTCAGTTCTCTCGCCCCTTCTGTTCAACATTTATGTGAAACCTCTGGGTGAGATCATCCGTGGTTTCGGGGTGAAGTGTCATCTGTACGCTGATGATACTCAGCTGTACATTTCCACCCCGGACCACCCCAACGATGCCCCTGATGTGATATCCCGGTGCCTGGAGGCCGTGCGGATCTGGATGGGGAGAAACAGGCTCAGGCTCAACCAGTCCAAGACCGAGTGGCTGTGGCTTCTGGCATCCCGATATAGTCAGTTGGTACCATCGCTGACTTTTGGGGGCAAGTTGTTGGCCCCCACAGAGAGGGCTCGCAACTTGGGTGTCCTCCTGGATACACGCCTGTCTTTGGAAGAGCATATGATGGCTGTGGCCAGGGGGGCTTTTTATCAGGTTTGCCTGATCTACCAATTGCGTCTCTTTCTGGATCAGGATGCCTTACGCACTGCCACTCATGCCCTTGTCACGTCCCACTTGGACTACTGTAATGCTCTCTACATGGGGCTCCCCTTGAGGAACACCCGGAGGCTCCAACTGGTCCAGAATGCGGCCACGCGGGTGGTGATGGGGGCGACTCGGCGCTCCCATGTAACACCTCTCCTGCCCGAGCTGCACTGGCTCCCAGTGGTCTTCCGGGTGCGCTTCAAGGTATTGGTTACCACCTTTAGAGCACTCCATGGCTTACGTGACCGCCTTCTGCCGCAAGTAGCCTCCCACCGACCAGTACGCTCCCACAGAGAGGGGCTCCTCAGGGTTCCGTTGGCCAAACAATGTCGGCTAGCGGCCCCCAGGGGGAGAACCTTCTCTGTGGGCGCACCGACCCTCTGGAACGAGTTGCCCCCAGAGATACGGCGGATCCCGGATCTGCGCAATTTCCGCTGTGCCTTAAAGAGGTTTTTGTTTCATCAAGCAGGGCTGACCTGACCATATTTTTTATGTTGCTTTAATTTTAAATTGCTAAATTATGGGTTTTTAATATAGGGGTGTTTTAACTGTGGGCCAAATTAATTTAATTGGTTTTTTAAATATTGTTTTAATTTTTGTATTTTCTGTATTTTATCTGCTGGCTGTTCACCACCCCGAGTCCTCCAGGAGAAGGGCAGTATACAAAATAAATAAATAAATAATAATATAATATAATATAATAAATATAATAATATAATATAATATAATATAATATAATATAATATAATATAATATAATATAATATAATATAATATAAATTTATGAACAACAACAACGAGCACAAAGAATTATATTGTCCAATCTTTCCACTGCATTACTGAAGGGTAAATTCAAATGTTAATAATACATTCATTTTGTCAAGCCACGTTTTGATGCTGATACACAATTGTCTTTCCAAGAATATGTATATATATTTTGTAACATTCTAGCCACGAAGACCCAAAGTTCTTCACAAACAAATTATGTATGTTTGGAACATGATTTAATAATACATTAATACAATTAAATCTTAACTTTTTTTGTTAAAACCTGGCTCACCATATTAAGAATATTCAATCAATATAGAGAAACCATAAGACCTGACTGAGTATTGTAGATAAATATGCTTTCAAATCTATTGGATCAACAGCACAGGAACACAATAAATTTTTTAAACATCTGTTGAGAATCCAATCAACCCCAATAAATAGATTTGCTTGGGGTGAATGAGTGAGACTCTCTTGTTGCTACCTTAAAGAACCTTGATTTGTCCACTGCCTTCATCCTGTTCTGCACTTTTTTTTTTTTTTTGGTCAGTTGGCTTTGGAAGGTGTGACATTGTGTTACTTAAGGTGGCAGTTGCTTGGATGATCCTTGTCCCATCCCTTTCAGCTATTGCTTCCTGCTTTCAGCTTGGTGGGGATGACTGAGATTCTGCTGCTATTTACTTCAATTATTGATCAAATGGAATTGTTAGTATACAGGTAGTCCTTGAACTATAACCATAATTATATCTGGAATTTTGGTTGTTAATCAATGTGGTTGTTAAGTAAGTCATCATGTGCCTTGATGATTTTAAAACCATTTCTACCATCGTCAGTAAGGAAATCACAGCTTTCCCAATTGATTTTGCTTGTCAGAAGATGGTGGGGAAAGTTGCAAATAATGATCAAATGATCACAAGGTGCTGTAAACATTGTAAATGTGAACTGATTCCTAAGCACACAAATTACAATCACATGACCATGGGACGGTAGTAGTGCAACAATTATAACTTTGAGAAAGTATTGTTAGTTTTTCATGGCTTTTGTAATTACAAACCATCATTAAGTGATTATAAATCAATGACTATCTGCATTACCTTTTAAAAAATTGTATACAATATTCAACATGCTAGGGGTTTCCAATTTGCTTTTTTAAAAATTAGCATTTTTAAAGTAAAACATTCATTCAGCAGGTATTACGCTAGATATATTTTTCCTGTAAACTCCCAGAGGTTTTCAAGTATTACTAACAAGGTGATCTAAGATGGAAATCCCATTTTCAACCCATACTTACCAATAGTATGGGTTGAATTAAAAATAAAATCAGTGATTGAAGAGATATAGGAACCTGCATTTCTCCTATTGAAAAAAACAAACAAATCAAATGAACATACCAGAAAAGCAGCAGAAATGCCAACATCTTGCTTGTTAGGTGCTGCAGAATTATCTGAAGCATTCAGATTTAAACGGTTGGCCCAGAATTCCTCAGCACTAATCACCTGACTTACAACAAGGTCTTTATAAAGCTGAAACAAAACAGGGTCTTCTTGTAACATTCTGTGAAGAAGATATTTAAAACATATTGTTAAGCTTATTAGGCATTAAGAAGTAGAGTTTACTTATCTAATGTACACTAAGAAAGCTTCTGTTTTACAATAAGATTTTCCATGCCTTTCATTTACTTTGTACACCTGAGCACTGTTCCTGTCTCATACTAAGGCAGCTGAAGCAAATTTAGAGAAAGGGGACAATGAAAACTTGGGGCAACTAACTTCAACTGTCAGCTCTGATATGTATATAATGTACATGGAAAAAAAATGAAGACTTCCATCTCAGGATCCATCTCTTCCAAGTCTCAGGATTCCCAGACATGTAGCAAAATCCTAAAGATACCAGGTAAGAAATAAATTTGAGTGGGAGAATCAAAACAAGTAATGATTATATAAGCCATCATAGGCCCAAATTATGTCCTGATTAATTAGTTAGGAAGTCATCAAGTTACAGATAAAAGGATATAAAACAAGCACATATTTCAAGGAAGTATCATATGGTATCAGAATAAATTCCTAATTTTCACACATAAAAGTATTTTTGTGCAATTCTACAAAAATATGTTGCAATAAATTTAAATGTGCTTGCTACTCTACTTTATTATATTGCTAGTAACCAACCAGAAAGTTTATTTTATCAATTCTTCAGAATGATAAATTCAGGTAAAATACTTTGAGCCACAGAAAAATGGGACCTCAAGTGTAGTATTGATATCCCCATATACACTATATTTTATTATGCAATCTCATTTAGATTTATAACTGATGTACGACTTGCAGGTTTTCACTAAGATAGTGGAAAAATATATTCTATCTCTAATAAAAGACAGGATACATATACTTCCAATAGCAGAAAATGTAGATACATTGAAAAAAAAATAGGGTTTCATTTTAGCTGGCACAATAGCTCCTAATGTTTAAACTACAATCAGTCTTTATTACTACTGGTTAATGTTAACAGATTACCCCAAAATAGTTTATTTTTAATTGAAGGCTCTTACCGGTTTTTTTCCTCTAGTTCCTTATTAGCTTTCCTCTTGAACTTTGGTAGCAGCTGTTGAAGAAGATCTTTAACTGAATCACGTTCTTTTACTGCTGTACTTTCATTAGAAAAATGGAAGTTAGTTGTGTCTCCTGCATGCAATACCAACTGAAGTTGAATCTTTGCTTTTCCTTCAGGACTGATTTTCTGACCTATATTAAAGAGAACATGTATTACGTAACATCAAATGGTTTATTAATCTATTTTAAAGAAACCGCCTTACAGATCACTCCCATTTTTACTGTAAAATTAGTTTTTATGAAAATAGGACTTAATTTTCTGAATGTCATCCTGAACACTTATTAAACTACAACATAAATGATATTATATATTTCAATTAATATAACCCATAATCAAGTCTGGCCAACTCTTCTATGAAACTCCTACTCTTTAAAAAGCAGCACATCAATCCTTGTTTTTAATGCACATACACATTAGGCTTATATGGTAGTTACAACCTTTCTCTAGAATACCGGTATATAGAATTTTCCTAATCAGAGGTAAATAGCTTATAGGTCGCAGAGTCCCAAAATTCTGTATATTTATTTGATTTTGATCCCACCTTTATTTTTTGCAGTTATTAGAGCTCCCATAAAATGGCATTACTTCTGGGTTAAGCAAATCATACATAAATTGAACAACGGCACCATTCACTTATGTGTCATTATGCCATTGCTCTATCCACTGGGGCTCAACTATCTTGAATGGTAACTTTCATAACTGCAGCTCCCAGTCTTTCTTCTACAGCTCTAATGACCAATGAGTTCTTTTGCTAGTCATCCAGTTGCAAACCAAAAAGGCATTTAATTTTTCTGCTATAAAAGAATTATAAACAGCAATGAAAAAACCCCAGAATTTAAGTTTAAAAAAACAGTCATCATGAATAGTATATGCCATTGACATAACAACAAATAATATTGAATAGTGAAAATAACCGGTGTAATGAACAATGTACATAGAATATTTTTACAAAGGATGTCCTGGAGAATGAACCAAGTCAACAAAATTATATACATTTTAATTTAATGCTGTATATTAATACAACAAAAACTAAGCATGAAAAGGAGTGTGTTCTGTTCTTTAGAAAGAGCAAGTATATATTCATCTCTTCCCTGCATTTCTTAAAATACTAGTACAAATGGGGTTGACTTTGTTTTATGGCAATGAATGATGTAGAAAGCTTATTATGTACACCGGGATCCCCAACCCCAGGCTGGGGTCCACTACCAGGCTGTGGCCCGTTTAGAACTGAGCCATGCAAGTGGTGGGTGAGCACATGTGTGAAACTCCACTTGTGCGAGTGGTGGATGCTTGCACTCACAAAGCTCCATTCCATGCCACTCTCATGGAACTATCCCCCTCCCTCCCCCATGCTGGGCTGCCAAGTCAGAAAGGTTGGAGACCGTTGATGTACACCTTCTTGAGCCCCAGAATGAAAGACAGCATATAAATCTTACTAAATAAAAATAAACTTGCCCCCCCAATTAATGTAATTAAATATTTAGAAAATATGTATGATCAGACAAAAAAATAAAACCCCGAAGTTTTCACTTACATTTTATATCTGCATACATATGGCTGATAGTGAACCGGTCTTTGCCCTCAGGTGCCCAAGCTATTCTTTCAGCCATGAGATAAAGAGCACCGTCCTGTTTCTTTTGACGCACTTTCTTCACTATTAGTAACACTTCTTCAGATGATGTTGCCATGATGACTATAGGATATTGAATTAAAAATAATCTTGTCATTTTATTTTCATAGCTAAGTATTTAAATTTATACTGTGATTTTATACTACTGGGTTGCTATTAGTGCATATCATTAAAAAATTAAGAGCAGAGTAAATATTCCCTCGTTTCCATAATTGGAGATATTTTAATAAGTTAACAAATCATACTAACTTATAAGGTTTGTTTGCTTTTGGCTTATGATGGTTAAAAGAAGCCATGATTTAGTATTAGGTGTAAACCTAGCTACCAATGTCAGAAATCACTACCAGTAATATTTTATATTTAATTTGATTTGCATGACTTTGTAAAGATTTGGATTGTACAGGATCTCATAAGAATGTTTAAAGTATCACAGCATACTTTATTGAGCCTTTCTATTGGATATATACAATTATTACAGGAGTTCCATTTTTCTCTTAATTTTAGATATCTATTATTCTGACATACTGTATTGTTAGAGGATTTAAGAAAGAAGATACTGCATCTATTGTGATGAAACCGCAGATGTCAAATACTGCATTTGCATAAATGCTGAAAATATTACATTTAAAATAAAGGCATAGATTTCCCTGCTTTCCCCCCACAAGTCCTCATATATATGTTTTAAAGAAAACCACAATTTCTTTCATGATATTAAGTGCTTCCATTCATAGAAGAGTTAATATTCTCTTTCAATGTGCAATTGATTCTTAATATCTGTTCTCAAAAGTATATTTCAGAGCAGAACACAATGGGGGCACACGGAGATAGTAGTCGCAAGGACAGCATGAAATGTGTATGCATCTGGGTATTATTAACTTAACATACTGGACTACATCCAACAATACATGGGTCACTTAAGACAATGGGAGTGCCATTCCTGCAATAGATTATCGTTAAATTTAAACCAAAGGAATGTGCTTTTAGTATCTACCTTTTAAAATACACACACGTACACACATTCAAAAGATATTATGACCTATAATTAAGACAAAGAAAGTCTAACATATAATAATTGATACATAAATATACATAGACCAAAACATAACATAGGTCCAAACATTTCTAAACATAGGCATTACTTCTTTGCTACCAGGTAGAATGTTCTAAAACTTTCATCTGACAAATGTATATAGAGAAAACACCTCCCAATTATCTTATTGCTAGTAATTCACCTAGAAGTGAGATTAGATGAATTTATGTAAGAAATGCAATTCCCCATTATAACTCCTACTCAAAATATTCCATACAAGGCCATCAATTATGTGGAGCACACTTTGGTTTAGGTGGAAAATCAAATCTATTGAATGTTACAATTGGCTTGTAAGTATATTTGGCTGTATTTAACAGTTGTAAAGTAGAAGAAAGCACACAGAGCTAAATGTTCCTTCCCCTTTATCTTTCCAGAGTTCTCAAAACAAAAACAAAAAAAGAATACACATACATATAAAAACCACCACCTGGCTGTTGTGGGACAGAGAGAACACTACAAAATTAGGTGGCACACTTTATATAATAATAATAATAATAATAATAATAATAATAATAATAATAATAATAATAATAATAATAATAATAATAATAATAATAATAATAATTTTATTTATATACTGCCCTTCTCCCGAAGGACTCGGGGCGGTGTACAGCCAGAATTAAAATATAAATATACAATATCATAGTTAAAATTAATTAAAATCATTAAATAGTTTTGGCCGAATTTTAAAACCCAAAATTAAAACCCAATTTAAAATCATTCAGTTAGACAGCCCCACCTGTCAGAACAGTAGGGTCTTCAGGGCACAGCGAAAGACCCGGAGGTCAGAGATGTTATGAATATCCGGGGGGGCAATTCATTCCAAAGGGCAGGAACTCCGACAGAGAAGGCTCTCCTCCTGGGTGTCGCTGACATAACTTGGCCGACGGTACCCTGAGGAGTCCCTCTCTGTGGGAGCGAACTGGTCGGTGGGAGGCTGTTGGTGGCAGAAGGCGGTCCCGTAGATATCCTGGTCCTATGCCATGGAGCGCTTTAAAGGTGGTGATTAACACCTTGAATTGCACTCGGAAGACCACTGGGAGCCAGTGCAGCTCGCGCAGGTGGTGTTACATGGGCGTAACGAAGTGCGCCCATAACCACCCGCGCGGCCACATTCTGGACCAGAATGAACTTCAATGGATATACTCAGCTGAATTTCATTAGCTTTAACATACCCTTTTGAAAAAACAGACCAGTAACTTTCTGATTTGAACCCCACCATTACATGTAAAGAACTAGCTTGCTAATCAAAGATTAAAATCTGTCTGGACAAACTGAGTTGAAGAGAATTTATAAAGCTGTTTCTGAAACTGGTAGTTTCATGTTAAGTTCTAATCACTATAGTATATGCAATGAAATCTACCCATGTCCATTATAGCCTGCAAACTATATGAAGAACAGTTGGTTTTAGGGAAGGTATCAAATTAATTCTATTTACTTGCAGGAAGCTACTTTTTAGTGTGGAACAAGGACATAATTAATTTTTTACTCCGTGTTCCCTCAAATTCTGCTAAGTAATTCTGAACATTTTGAAGTTGTAGAGCAATCTTTTTCATCATAAAACTTCAATTTTAGATTCTACACAAAAGTTATTGGGGATTTTACAATAAATTGTGATCAAAGCAACAAAAATCATAGCTTTGAGTACTTTATGCACCATGTATTCTACTTCACAGCTATTCAATATCAGGGCACAGAAGACTGCACTACATAGAATGGTGAGAATTTTTTATATGCCATTTTCAAGTGCCAGACTGCCACTGTGCTATTGTTATAAATACTGTAAAATCTGGATTCTGTAGGCTAGAAATGAATTTTAGTGTGATGTTTCACTTTTTTTTGTTATTTTTATGCAAAAGTTCCTTGGTATCTAAAAATTCAAGGATTTCTCCAAGGTAAAAAGATAGAAAAAGGCTAAAGAGAGATATAGATATATAATACATATTGTGCAGATTTTCTCAAAGAAGATTCCCAATGCCAGAAAAATATATGTACTTGCTGTCATTGTCACGTGAGAATAATCTCTTCATGCATAGACAGTCCAAACAATTAATGCTTACCTTCTGAAAGGGAAACATATGTCCATGTTGTTTTAAAAGTATTTATTCAAGACTATTTTAAGTGGGAATATTCAGACAAGGCATTCTTCCAGTACTCATTTACAACAGCATATGCTGTCTCTTAGTCAGAATGGTGGAAGTAGAATTTTGGATGCCACTAAAGTATGCAAAGTTATATTTTCTTTCTGATAACAGGTGAAGAAACATTTATCTAAAGAAGGGGCTAATACAGGTGTAATGTTTTAAATATCTTTATAACTGCTTTTACTCTCTATATTGTTTTATTGTATCTTGTATAATTTCTATCAAATGCTTCGTTTGAATTTTACTATAATGTTTTGAGATTTTAAATGAGAAGAGGCATTTTAAGATAGCTTTAAGTAAATTAACAATAATTTCTAATTGTAATATTAATATATTCATTTATGGATCTATATTAACTACATAATCACAAAATTTGCAAAGATGAATTAATACAATATATTTTATTTCATAGCAATTCATCAGGGAGCAAAAATTATTGCAGAGATTTTCTGCTATAAGTAAATGATTTACAAATTCTTATTCTTTATATCAGATAGAGAAAAAGATTAATGTTCTATCATCTCCATAATGTCATATATCATCCAAGAAAATTCCTTCCCAGCCCAGTAAAAGTACACATCCTATTTACTTTGTAGCATTTTTCTTCTCCAGTAATTCTCTACACAAACTTCACAACTAGACTCCTCAAACACTAAACAAAATTTGGAGATCCTTAACTGCTCTGAAATAAACTATCCTGTAACACAGCAACCAAACATATTTTTTAAACCAATATAAATGGAATTCTCATTTTTAAAGAATGTGTTACTAGCAAGGCGAGTCAGTGCTCTAAGTTCATAAAGTGCATTAGTTAACCACAGTTTATAAAGCAACAGTTATAAAATGCATTGTTATAAACAGCATGATTATGTTTTTCTTTACATTTTTCTCCATGGCACAAACCATGTTATTATCTAATTCTAGATCCATTTTCTTTTACCTCAGTGAACCTGTAAAAAAAAAAAAATCTTCCCAAATCCTACTCCCATTTCTTACATCACGCTAGCAAAATTACTAAGCAAATCCTTTCCTTGCTCTTACAGAAGCAATTCCGGAGAAAAAGACTTGATTATACTTCTTCCTTCAAGGATTAGATAAAGAAAGGGAATCTAGGGAAAGAAAAAAGGAATAGAAACTTGTATTTCATGAAGACCTCATTTCCCATTAAAGGGGAGAGAAAAACGTACTCCACTTGGAAACATTCGGCGAGGTAATGAAAATGAAAATATTTCCAAGGAGCAGGGTGAGTTTGAAAAACACGCTCCCCTCCTACATTAACCGCATTGCCACCTGCCTGTAAGGTTCACAATGCCCGATCACCTAAAAGAAGAGCCTGAGGGAGGAACCAGGAAGGAAGAGCAACTCTAACATGAAAGGCCAACTTACTTCACTCCCCACAACCTCAACATTTAAGGCTGGGAGAGAGCGAGGTGGGCCCCAAACCCGGAACCGTTGAAACAAGTCCTATCAACCTACCGTTAGGGCGACTATACCGTGTTTGTGCTCTCGCCCCCCAGGTTCCTCCTTTTCTGCTCGGCCCACGGAACACTCCCCTCCCCCTCCCCACAAGCTTCCAAAAGAAAAGAAAAGAAAAAGGCGGTCCTAAGCCTCCACGCCGTTTCCCTTCACGGCTTGTGAAAAAACTCAGCGGCCACCGCCGCCTCCTCTACCGGAGCCATGGGGCGGCCAGGAGTGCAGCGAAGGAACACGTGACCGGAAGCCGCGCGCTCACGCACGACAGGAAGGGCACGTCACGTGACGGGTAGGCGCCGCCATGACACTTACCCTCTCACGTGACAGCACCTGTCGCTCCCCAGGCCTCTTTTCTGGTCACGTAACGGTCTCTTCGCATCTCCGCCGCCATGACAGCCTTCCGGAAAAAAAAAAAACACACAAAGCAAAGCAAAACAAAACAAAACACGGGTTAGGGCGGGTGACCATAGAGTTAACGCCGCGGTCGCTCCCGCCTCATTCCTTACGAGCCTTTTTTTTTTTTTTTTTGGGCGAGTCCCGTAAAACGGATGCCTTTCTTTGCTTTTCTTCCCAAACCTCTTCCTTCTCCGCGTACATCGGATGGATCCGTTCTCGGTTGCCGGCGCCTCACTGAGGGGGGGGGGAGGGGGATCCTGCCTGAGCCAGGATTCGAAGTGGGGGGGGGGGAGAGGAAAGCAGCGAGGGGAGGGGCAAACGTGCGGCGGTCACGTGATACGAAAAAAGGGGGGAGCGGCTACGAAATGACGCAGGTCTCGGCGGGGGGGCGGGGTTAGGAAGAGGAGGAGGAGGAGGCGGTCTCGGGCGGGAGGAAAGAGGGAGCTCGCGCTGTCACGCGCCGGGCTTTCTATCGAGAGGCGGGGCTGTGGAGCGGCAGAGAGTCTTGGAGTTGCTGCATCTCTGCGGGCTTCAGCGGTTAACCCTTAAAGGCTCCCGGGTGCCTGGTCCTTTTCGTTTTAAAAGAAAACGACGACTTGGTTTTAAGTTGTGGTGAGTCCTTTTTGAAGTCCGGACTGCCCCTTCAGCTCGTAAATATGTAGACCTGTCACCGACAGGTATTGGGGTGGTGGGTGGGTTCAATGTCTGTAGCTGAAGCCGTTTCTCGCTCACTTGCTGTTTCTTTTGTAATGAATCTTTTCGCCAAAGTGCTGTCTCCCGCGTAACGGGGTGGGGTGGGGTGGGGAAAGACGATTGGGACACCCCCCCCCCCAAGCCCCGCTTTTAATTTTCTCCCATTCTACTTCTTGCATCTTGCTCGTTGGAATGAGGAGCTCTCTGGATTTTGCACGAAAGGAGATTTTGGAAATAACAGAGCCGCGTCTTCGATTCACAAGGGATTGTCCGATCTACATACCTCTCTCTCTCTGCACGAATGTATCGGAGTTATCTCGGGCTGTCCATGCTGAGAGCGAGCCCCCTTCCCTCCCCCTCCAGGAAGGGAAATCGACTCGGCAGAGTTACTTAAATTAATACACAGACATAAAGCCGCCGTTTACTCAGCTATGCTTTTAGATAAGGGAGTAATTTTCGGTTAAAAATAAAAATAAAAAAATCCAAAGCGGGTTTCTGATACTTTTGTGTGAATTGTGTTTGATTCATCTAATGATAAAACTTCATTAGGTTAAAATGATCATCTGTTTCTGGAACAACACGGAGATGCGGAAAGAAAGGCTGGGGGAAGTGGAGTAAGGTGTCACTTTGTTCCACACAAGTGCACGGAAGACAAAATGAATGCATAGAAAAAGCATTCTCACGGTATGTTAGCCAGGGTGAAGACAGATTGTGGATGAAGTTGAGAGTTTTAATCAGGTTTTGAAACCATGGCTCGTATTATTTATCTCAACCCTGACTGATCGTTTCTCGGTAAACGCTGGAGGGTCGGTGATTTAACTTGTACTTTCAGTTCCTGAAAACCGGTCTGCAGTTCCCAAGTCATTCTGCGCCTCCTATATTTTCTTCCTGCTCCTCCACTCAAACTAGTGCCAAGAGAAGAGTTAATTTTTGTGTCCCCTGATTAAGCCGCCCTATGACTAAAGTGCTTTATATAAAAACTAAACAGTTGGGAAAGATCCACCAAACACTATAAAAAATGTACTTTGAAAACAGACTGAGGAGAAAAATAGTCTGTTGGGTGCTTCATGTGTAAATCTCTTGTATGTAAACCACAGGTAGGGATTTATATGAATACCAGTAATCCTTGATTTACGACCACAATTGAGCACAACATGTTACTAAAGAAAGCATTAAGTGACTTTTGTCCTATTTTATGATCTTTTTTTTTGTCATAGTTAAGCCAATCACTGCAGTTAAGTGAATCTTGTGGTAGTTAAGCGAATCTGGCTTCCCCCATTGATTTTGGCTTGTCGGAAGCCAGCTGGGAAGGTTACAAATAGTGATCATATGACCCCAGTGCAACAAGTTACCAAGCACCCAAATTTTGATCACATGACTGTGGAGATGCTGCGGTAGTTCTAAGTGTGAAAACTAGTCACTTTTTTCAGTGCCATAACTTTATAAACAGTCACTAAATGAATGATTATAAGTTGACTACCTGTAGTTTGTCCATATAATTTGCTAAAAGTACAAATGTGATATACTAACTAGAGTCAAAGAATAAAATACAACTCCCCAATGGCACAAGGAAAATAGGCATTCAAGAGGCAACTGGCCATAATCTGACAAGTTTATATCATCTTCCTGAAGTTGATTGGATAGTTCTGGCTTAGAACAAAACATAAGTTTAACAGCTTGTTTTAAAAGATAGGCTTTAGGTTAACTCATTATGTTACAGTAAATTACAGTGGTTTATGGAGCAAAATATAGGTTAGCACAGATGAACTAGGTTAAAATATAGCTGCCATGTTGGGCGTTTTACACTTCAACATTTAAAGTTTAGGAAGCTAAATTAACAGTATGAAATTGTATTTCACGTTTGCCTTTACAGGAGGAATAGAAAAATGAAGCAATAACATTTTGTGAGAGGCCATTGTCATGGCAGCAATACCTGAACCTTACAGTCATGTGTTGGCAGAGTTTGAATGTCTTAGTCCCCTGCTTTCTGCTCTCAGGCTGGATTCCAGTCGTCTGAAGGTGTGTTTGAGTCACAGCTATTTTTCTGCTATTTCTCCCTTTTTTATTGTAGTCTGACATCCCATATATTAGTAGCATGTAATACATTATAAAGCAACATTTATAGTTGCTGGTCTCTTGTAGGTAATCATGCTATTTGGTGTGCAACTGAAACAGTTTTGGACAAATAAAAGTAAAAAACAAATTCTAAAAACAAAATAACAAATGGAATTAAAGAATTGCAAACTGCCTGAGGAACTGAAAGGGTAATATTTTGCTCAGATATAATGTCTGTAATATATCCAGATTAAATGTTGCTTCCTGTTTCAGCTATGTACTTGATTAATGGCCAGCCAAAATATTTTGAATGTTAGTTTCACTTTTTATTAGGAATTATCAAGACAAATGCCCTCTATCATTAATTTGTGCATTTTCATGTTAGCTCTTCTTTCAGCTTTTTAGCTAGACCTATCAGCAAAGAATGATTTGGCAATTCTTGTAAGTCTGCTGTAATTTTGTAAGTTAAATCCTGGCTACACTATAAATAATAATTCTCCACAGGTTTTTTCCCCCAGTGCATCTTGCGCTCAGAAATATGATAAATATCAAAATTGGTTACAGATGGGCCTCAATTTATGACCAAAATAAACTGTTGGGTCACCAATGTGTAAGCCTCTTGTATGTAGTTATTCTAAACCACAGGTAGGGATTTATATCAATGCAAGTAGTCCTTGACATATGACCACAATTGAGCCCAAAATTACCATTCCATTGCTAAGCAGGGCAGTTTTTAGGTGGATTTTGCCCACTGCAGTTGTTAAGTGAATCATGCACCCGTTAAGCGAATCTGACTTCCCTCATTGACTGCTTGTTATAAGCTGGCTGGGAAGATTACAAATGGTGATCATGCGACCCTAGGACAGTGCAAATGTCATAAATCCATACCAGTTGCCAGGCACCCAATTTTTGATCTTGTTAACAATGGGGATGCTGCAACAGTCATATGTAAAATGATCATCTCACCCTTTTCAGTTCCATTGTGACTTTAAACGATTACTAAACAAATGGTTGTAAGTCAAGGACTATCTGTATTTAAATTAAGACAATTGCAGTCAATTGTCTCTGACCCTTGTTTGTTTTAACCGTGCATGTTCGACAAACCTGTTTAAAGTTTGGAAGAAACAATAGCTTATTTCATGTTAGATCTTTTGTCTGCAGTAGATTTACAATCACAAACACTGTCTTTATTAATCTAAAATGAAAGCAGAAGTATCTGAAATTCTGCAGGTAGTGAAGGGGCATGCGCGATACAAAATACTAAGGGTTATTCTTTAACATTAAAACATAATAGGTGGTGTTTGTGAACTGTATACCCTCTTTTTTGATCAAGGGCAGCATATAGTCATTGTGGTATGTATCAGGATACACCTGGTGAGATGCAAAAGGAAGGAAATGTCTCAAAGTAATGTGGTTCTCTGCCCAGAGAGAGATATTTTTTGTCTTCAAACTCTCTCCATTTTTCATGTTGGTTATCTCCGTATCCTAGCTCTTCTATTTTATCCAGTCTATTACAGTGTTTTTCTAAATGTTAACTTATCAAAAAAATGTCAAATACATGAAGAGGAATGGGAGCCACACAAAAAGCCTCAAAGAGCTACTAGTTTATGGGCAATGTGTTTTATGCTAAACAGCTCTTGAGAAGATTTGTGGGTTCTAAAATTCAAAATTAACATGGTAGAAGCAAACATTTGATCTTCCCTGCCTGTTTCTTGGAAGTGAAAATATGATTAATTATATGAATCAGATACAAAGTAAGGCCTTTTAATAACAACTTTCCTTTCCTCCCCTTAAGTGTACATGTATAGGAATTTCTCGAAAATGGTTAGCACTAGGCAGTTCAGGTGGAGGCCTAAATCTCATCCAGAAAGATTGTTGGAAACAGAGGCTTTTCCTCACTCATAAGGTAAGACTGAATTAAACTTGCAGCAACCTTAGTGTAAGAATAGAGAGCCTGGTGGTGCAGCAGAATAATAGCCTGTTATTAACATTCAGCTGCCTGCAATTACTGCAAGTTCAAATCTCCCCAGGCTCAAGGTTGACTCAGCCTTCCATCCTTTCTAAGGTAGGTAAAATGAGGACCCAGATTGTGGGGGCAATAAACTGACTTTGTATAAATATACAAAAGTATGAAGGCTATTGCTTAACGCACTGTAAGCTGCCCTGAGTCTCCGGAGAAGGGTGGCATATAAATCAAATTAAAAAAAAAAATAGATTGCAATGGGCAGGAACTGGAAAGGATGATTCAGAAAAACAACTTTGAAAGAAAACAACATTTATTTTAGAGGCCTAATACAGTAGTCGTTGCTTAATTACTTATTGCTTAACAACTGTTCCTATTATGATGAAACACTCCCCTCCCCCAAATTACCTATGACTGGTCCTTGAAGTTATACTGCCCCCCCCCCCCCAATAAATCACATTTCACATGCTTGGTAACCAGTTCACATTTACAATACTGTATATTTGGTTGCAGTTTATCATGATCATGTGACCACTATTTATGCTGTTTTTGCTAGTTTTCAGCAAAAAACAAGTCCATTTGGGAGAACGGATTTGCTACCAGTATTATTTCTTCATTGATACTTCATTGAAGTATCTTCACTACTTCATTGATTTATAAAGCTCATGTATGAGTTTTTTGAGGGTTAAGAGATTGAAAAAATCCATTTAAAATCTTAGAATTTAGATTATAAATAAATAATACCAGCTATTATGATTGGAGTAGATAATTTAAAAAATGTATGTGATGTGGGGAGTCAGACATTGTGGAAACAATATGTTATCTAGGATAAGTCTGATCATTTTATCTCTTTGTAGGAAGGTGCCATTTCCTGTGTTGCCTTTTGTTTACATGATGAGGATTATGTTGCTGTGGCTACCAGGTAATGACATGTTAATTGAATGATGTATGTACTGTCCATCATGTCATTTTGGCAAGGGAAGGTTTATTTCAGTGATGCAGGCAAGATGTTCATACAGTATATGTGTTGAGAAAAATGAAAGTGAAATGAATGTTAAAATTAGAGATGTCCAGTCTTTTTTCCAGGCTGCTCATCCATTTAACTAATACCCTTTTCACTAATAGTATATTTAGAACTTCAGATGCCCCACTGTCCTACCACTCATTTGTGTGCGTGGGATCAAGAATAAATATGTATACTATCAGCTTGTCTTGGTATCCAGAAACATTGGATGCTGTGATCAGTTCTGACTTGCAAAATATCATAAGTGGAATATTATGTTTTCTTCACCTTTTATACAAATAAGGGGAAAGACAAGGATGAAATACTTAAATTCAAGGGTCAAACCATGGTTTGTCAGAACAAGGCTAATATTATTTGTCCTTCAGAGTATTCTGTCTACAAATAACATTGTTTAGTAATTTTTTTTTTGTAAGAGCTAACCTTCAGCTGGCAGTGGAAATGTTTGAAATGGCTTCATTTTACAATTAACATTTGACTTCAGTTGTATCTTTTAATATCTATTGGATTTGATATTATAATGAATGTAATATAATGAATGAATGGTGGTTTACAAATAATAAATTTTATTTTTACAGTCAAGGCCTTGTTGTTGTATGGGAATTAAATCAAGAGCGTCGTGGGAAGCCAGAGAGGATTTATATCTCTTCTGAGCACAAAGGCAGAAAAGTAACAGCTCTTTGTTGGGATACTAATGCACTCCGTGTTTTTGCTGGTGATCATGTAGGGAAAGTGTCTGTGATCAAGATTAATTCCTCCAAACAAGGAAAGGTATATTTTCTTACTGAATTTTGAACATAAGAGCTAAGCATTAGCAAGTCTTAACAGTCAAGACTTCTGATCTCCAAGGTACCAATGTCTTTAAAGAAAGCACAAGCTGCAGCTTTGCGAGGTTAATGAGTTAATTTGTTGGATGGATCTCCCCTTTATTCTTCTCAGTTTCAAACCCAGGTCTGATGATAACTGCCAGGGTGAAATAGGTTGCTTCCATGATGAGGAAAGGAGGTCGTTTGTGAGTTGTAATATAATGGGAAACTCTGGTTTCTGGTAGACTTTTTGGTCCAAACTCATTGGAGCCAAATTTGACCGTTTGGATTTTAAAAAATCACACATAAAAATACATTTTGGGTCATTGTGGCATCCTTGTGGAGGATCCATTTGTATTCTGAATTGGGTAAGAAGATAATGTCAAAGGATGATGCAGATTTCAGTTCAAAGAAGAAGCTATCCTGCACTCATACTCTTCCCCCCCCAGTTCATATTAATATTTAGAAAAAAAATTTCACTGATCCTTAGATATTAATGATGTGCAGTTCCAGACATTTCAAGTGCAACATGAAATGTATCTAAAAAAGATTAATTATATGTATGTTGTCTTTTGCTTTTGTTTTCATGAAAAATTTAAGTAATTTAATTTTGAAATTCCTGTTCTCTATGAATGGATTACTCAGGCATGAAAAACATGAGTGTACTTTCATTTTTTTCCTATAGGCTGCTACTGCATTTGTGATGTTTCCCATTCATATTATAACTACGGTTGATTCTCGTGTGGTTCAGCTTGATTATCTAGATGGCAGATTGCTTATCTCTTCTCTTACACGCTCTTACTTATGTGACACGGAGAGGTAATTAAAATATTATTAATTACTGTCTGTAAATTTGATGCCATGCAGGTAATTTGCAAGGCACCTTTGAAAATAATACCTTGCACTTAGAAATAAGGGCATATAGTTATGTCACACTTGTAAAGGTAACATCAAATTATATGTGTTAGCTCAAGGATCTCAAACTCGGATTGTCATGTGTTCTACAGGAGGACTAGTTAATTAGCCTGAAAGCTACAACATGAAAGTCTTGCATACATTGAGGTAATAGTTGTAACTATATTGAAAATAAGTAATATCATAAACTATAAAATATAAGTTAAATACTTTAAATTGCAGAACAGAGCTGTAATATAGTTTATTGTGGCTACTCAGTTGGCAGCAATTTTTAATTAACTAGAACACATGATATAAATCTGCTTCTACTTTTCTTCTTGCTGAGTAGAGATCTTCCTTCATTTATTCCCTCTTTGTCAGGGAGAATCCTACCTTCTTCCACTGAGATATTTGCTTGCTTGCTTTCCTGTTTCTTGCTCACATTCTCAATTTGGGTGGCTAAATCCAGCCCTTCTTCTCCTTAGTTACCTTATCTTTTTCTCCAGTCTCACAGCTCATCTCCCCTGGCCAAACCTCATCTCTCTGCTGCCCTGTCAAGAGACTGGTGCCATTCCAGAAGCGGCACCTATGGCAGATCATGTGAATAATCATTTTATATGCCTAGCAACTGCCTAGCAACTGTGGCTGGTTTACCATTCCTAGAAAATTTAAAAACAATAGTACAAAACTAAAACAGCACAAGTTTTAAACAACAATAAAATAAATCCAGAAGAGAGCAGAAAGGAAGAAAGGGATATCATTTGTCTGGACAATGAACCAGATGTTTAAGGGCCTTCCAAGTGCTAGCAAGGTAGGAGCTGTTTGTATTGGGGGGGGGGGGAGCTCCATTCTGGAGGGCAGGTGCTGCTACAGAAAAACAATTCTTCTGACATCCAAATGTGTGGCATTGCTTAATCAATGGAACCCAGAGTGTGCCAATCATGTCAAGATTGAACATGATACTATGGGAGACAGATGGTCCCTCAGGTGACTAGGCCATGTGCTATGTAGGGCTTTATAAGTAGTGAGCAATATCTTGAATAGCACCTGAAAAGAAATAGTTCCTCCCCATCCAAACTTCGAGTGTGGCTGTGGGTGGACTGCTCTGCATCTGGGAGTTTTATCAACTTTGGTCTTGGATGGTGTGTGATCAGCTTTTGCAACCTTCTGACAAGCAAAGCAGTGATTCCCTTAACAACTGTGGTAAGAAAGGTCATGAAATGGGGCAAAACCACTGTCTTGCTTAGAAAAAGAAATGTGGGGCTCAATTGTGGTTGTAAATTGAGGATTAGCTTTTTTACTTTAAAAGCACAGTTGAAATTGAAAATTTGCTCTTTACAATATTTCCAGAATACCATCTAGTTTAGATAGCTAATTTCACAACCTCCTGATTTCTTTATGTTCAGTTATAATATTTCGAGTGTTAAAGCCTGTACATTTTATAACGTTGAAGTATGCTGATGTAGTAACTTTACTAACTTTATTTCCAAGAGTATCAGACAATTTACAAGGCTTTCTATTTATTTTACTTTGTCCTCACTCTGCGCAATCCAAGATAAAGTTTCATAAATAATTTGCTTTAGAGATTGTGCTCCAAAAGAGGGTAAATATAATAAAATTTAAGACTCACGTAAGCGTTGACTGCCTCATCCTTCAAATTCCCCAGAAGTCAAGCCAAGATAGCACAGACAAGTTCTGATATTGTTCCTGCAAGTTCTTTAATTTTCAGGAGTGGCTTTTGATACTATAGAAAAATGAAGGTCAGGGAAGGAGACAGGAAAACTTTGTTAACCTAAAGGACTTTCATTCTTCTGCTGTTGGGTTTAATTCCTTGTATTTTTCATAAGATAAACAAAAATAATAACATCTACTATATATACCTTAAAATATGGAGATGTGAATGCCTTTAAATCTTTGGGTTTTTTAAAATAGTGTTCAGTAAGTTTTCTTCTAAATTCTCAATGTTTTTTTTTTAAATAGGGAAAAGTTTTGGAAGATTGGAAATAAGGAAAGAGATGGTGAATATGGAGCTTGTTTTTTTCCTGTTGGAAAGAGTGGGGCAAATCAACAGTCATTGATATATTGTGCACGGCCTGGTTCACGGATATGGGAAGTGAACTTTGAAGGGGAAGTGCTGAGTACACATCAGTTCAAACAGTTGTTGTCATCTCCACCTCTTCCTGTAATTACTATCAGGTATTGATTCTAATGCAACCATGGGATGCGTAGGCTTGAAATCTAGTGGTGTGTGTGCCAGGCTTGATTAATACTTGGAAATATTTCATCAGCGTTCCAACATGTAAATTAAAGTGAGAAGCTGAAACAAAAACCTGAAGTTATTAGTGCAAATTCTGTCTATGACTTTGATGTAGTCATTCCAATGACATATATACAAGATCATGAAGATTATAAAACTATAAGCAGTACCAAATCTTCAGCTCGTTGTGATTTAACAAATTAATTCTGAAGCATAAAATAAAACTGATGCAATTAGTAGAACTAAACCCTAACATACATAAATGTGTTTTTTTAAAAGGGAGGATCCAGAGTATAATGCTTCTGCATGTTCTCCTCAGTCCTTGGCATTCCCCAAGCTGCTTTATTTAAGGTAAATATAAAGCAACATTTTTATTTTTATAAATTGGGATTTCTTAAATTTTTATTTGATTTATCTCTCTTGCTTATGTAAGAATTGTATTTATATGTCATTCATCTCCAAATATATTTTTTATTATTCCCAAAACAATGTGATGTTAAGAGATAGTGACACTTTACATATTAGTTTAATCCATGGATTTCCTCCAGTGTTTATTGAATAAAGGAAAATTGGCTGGGTTTGCATGTTTGCAAACATGCAAGCTATTAAATCATGGTTTATTTATTGGATTTTGTAATCCTGTCTTTACAAAATACAATAAATAAATCCTTTCACACAGCCAAAAGCCAAATAAAATCACCTTGTGGACTTGCAAGATATATGAACAGCGATAGTAATTGTTTAAAAATCATACTGTTTTCTTACCAGAATCAGATTTAATGGATTAATGTACTATGTAAGTGCCACATAATAAAGATTTAGAACTAAGTTGTCATAGGAGCAATTTCTGTGAATTTTTATGACTCAGAAACTTCTCCTCCTTTATTTGCAGTAAAAACATTTCTTGCCCTAACAAGTATGATGAGTGCAGTGTATTGTTTCTGTGTTGCAATCTTAAACAAGTGGCTTCTCACATTACATTTTTATCTTCTATGCTTGTTTATGTGAAAACAATTATTTTAAAATTTATTTTATTTAATTTTCTAATTTATAGAGCCTCATGAGAAAGTGACTCTGGGCTGCCTATAACAATTATTTGAGTTGGGGGGGGGGAATTTGCAGATTAGAGGATGGGTGAGAACAAATCTTGGATAAGCCAGTTTTGCGGTTTGAGAGGAAAGACTCTCTTTCCCTCCACCTGTTTCTAAGGAAGTGAATGCGTCTCATACAGTGGGGATGTTCCTCTTTTGAATAGTCAAAAATTAAGAATAATATTGATGAAAAACAAACACAAAACATTTTGGCCACATACATTTTCTTTACAAGCATTCTGTTTCTTTACAGTGAGCACTGTATAATGACGTGGACAGAAAGAGGCATTTATATTTTCATTCCTCAGAATGTCCAAGTTCTCCTCTGGAGTGAAGTGAAAGGTAAATATAGAGAAAATTGCTTTTGAAACAATGCCAATGAAGTTTTAATATGCCCAAATATCCTCCTATAAAAGTTTTAAGCATTTATTGTATGACAAATCACAATTTAATACAACTCTGTTTGCTGTTATGACAGGGGAAAAACAACTCTGTGACCTTTGCAGCCTCTCTCTCAGTCATGTCTTTGTCATTACAGTCAGTCAGTATGCATTGTCCTGTGCCTGAGCCATTTTTTTCTCCCTCCTCCAGATTGCCTAAACACTTTATCTTCCTGATCTGCTTTTCTCTTATGCACAGGAGTCCCTAAAATCTGCTAACCACAAAACACCTTAATTGATTAGAACTCTGACTGGCTCCCAGCTGTTTTCTGAAATTGATGAGACCCTGATCAGTTTCACACCTTTTTCTTCGCCTCCTAAACAGCTACATTGAGCTAGTAGGCAAACAGGCTTGCAACACATTCCTTTCTATTTGTGATTTGTGCCTCTTTACTTTCTTTAATCCCTTCCTTTCCAATGAATGTAAATACAAACATCAGTTCTTTTCTTGCTGATTATAGGGTGGGGTTTTGTCCTTTTACCTGGTTCCCTCGTGACTCAAATTCTAGGAACCTTCTCCACCGTTTGTGCCCACCCTGCTGTTTGGGTTCATATCCTTCTGATGCCGTCAGCCAAAGGAAAGCTGAAGTAAAATCATAAGATGGTCACGGTCACATAATTTTTCACTTAGCGGCTGCTTTGCTTAATGATTAAGTTAATGACTTAACAATCACTAAAGGAGGACTACTATACCTATATTATGTCTTGTAAACTTGCATCCTAACAAATGTATGCAGACATGTATTGAAGGACTCCAGATTTAGTGATTTGCAGTTCTGATTTGAGCAGAGTAACAGTGATTGACTTATTGCTGGTGATGGTGGTGCTGCTGCTGCTCTCCTTTTGCTTTCTCTTTTATTTATTTCCTTAAATTATAATTAATTATTGAATTACATAAAGGAGGTCCTCCCTTTAAGGAAAGAAAAAAGTCCAAATTCTGTGTTGAATAAATGAGATTAGGCTAGATATCCCAGTAGAAAATTGTCTGTTTCTGACACAGAACAGATATGCTATTATCTTGTCCTTCACATTACCGTAAACAGAACATTTTTAAGAGAAGAGCAAATTTATTCTTAACTATGATGTATGTGCAGCATTTGAACCTGGTTTTGAACAAAAGTTTTGACTAAAGTTGTGATCTTTTTCTTTCTAGACATCTATGATATTGCAATATATAAAAATGAACTCTTCTGCTTACATACCAATGGAAAAGTCTCCCATCTTTCCCTTCTGACAATTGAAAAATGTGTGGAACGATTGCTTAGAAGAAGTTTTTGGACTCTTGCAGCCAAAATGTGCTGTCTTTTCCAGAATTCTATTGTTTTGTGTCGGGTAATAAATGTTTTTATTTAATGTTTTTATTCACTGTTTAATATATTCATTTTATTTAAAACAATTCTGATACCTTTTTTTTAACCATACAAATTTATTGCTATGTTTTTAAAGTTAACTCATCTTAAGGTTTACAGCTGGCATGGTGGCTCAGCGATTAAAGTCACTGAACTTGTCAGCTGGAAAGCTGCCAGACCAGGTTTGAGACCCGAGTGCCAAGTGATGGGGTGAACTCCCATTACTTGTTTCAGCTCCTGCACACCTAGCAGTTCGAAAGCATGCAAATGCAAGTAGATAAATAGGTACCACTTTGGTGAGAAGGTAACAGCTTTCCGTGTGCCTTGGCATATAGTCATGCTGGCTATATGACCAGCAATGAAATGTCTTTGGATAATACTGGCTCCCCCAACTAAGAAACAGAGGTGAACACCACCCTCTAGAGTCGGACACGACTGGACAGGGGAAACCTTTACCTTTTACCTTTAAGGTTTACAAGCTTGTTTTCCCTGTGTCTCCTTCAGACTCTGTAGGGCAGGGTGTCAAACTGGTGGCCTGCGGGCCAGCTGCATCACGCGCAGGCCACACCCACTTCGGCTCCACAAAGGCAAAAAAGTCGCAATACTTCTCAATACATCATGTGATGTGATCGAATTTGACACCCGTGCCTTAGGGATTACAAGATCGTTTTGAACTATATGGGATGGGTATTTCCCAAGCATATAGTGGGTTATTTTTTAATACTTAGAATTTTACACCTTCATAAATTAAGATGATTTAAGATTATTTGTGTTTGTTCAGTTCGTTATTCAATCTTTCTAATATCAATTTTTAGTAATGAAATTTTATTGTTTCTTTAATATCTTCAGCATCATTGTTTCCTCTATGTTAACTACCAATATAATTTTACTAAAAATCTATAATTTATGCTGGACAAGAACTCATATTTTCCTGACTTGTCAGGAGATTGCAAGTCCTAGTGCTGCCTTAAGCAATAGACCAAACTGGCTCTTGGAATTAAATTGGAATTATTAAACTATAATGTAATAATAAATATATTAAATAATTAAATCATAACTAATGATTTATTAATAATGACTATATAAAAATAATTATTAGAATAATGTATAATTAATGGCTGTGTAATATATTTCCCCAAACAAATTTTAAACTCTGCTATAATTTTATAAAGCCTTGGTGTTTTTTTCCCTCAGACATTTATTTTGTGCATTGTTAGGCAAGAAAGCTTCTTCCTGTAGATAAGCTGGAACATCTGAAGTCACAGTTGGATCTGTCAACAGAAACTGATCTCAGTACTCAACTTGAAGAACTGATCTCAAAACTTGAGCCTTTAGATTCTGCATGCAGCAGCAGAAGAAGCAGTATTTCTTCACATGTAAATATGTTCCAATACATTTTTTTCATTATATGTGTTACATTGGATATGTTAGGAAGTTGTCAGATATAGTACGTATTACATTTTTTTAAAATTAAAACTAACATTTGGCTTTATGTTTTATCCCAAGATAAACTTGATTTGATAGAAAATTAGAGCATACTGAGAAATTCAGTATGTATTTTGCCTTTAATAAAAATTCTCTGGGAAATGAAGAGTTTTCCTTCTGCAAATAACCATTGCCATAATAGCACTAACAATGCTTTTGCTATATTTACATCATATATATAATATACGATGTATTATATGTGTTTGGGATAGTGATATATTCTTGTGCTGTAGAAATGAATACTAGCCCCATCTATACATTTCATTTACTTGGAAAGTTAAAAATGTAATTTTTCTTGTTAAAATCTATAGGCCCTTAATGCAATTTGGCTTTGATTTATCATAAAATAAATATTTTAATGTGCATTTAATTCTGTAAGAGGAAATTCATAGTTTATATTGTGTTTTTATTTAACAGGAGAGTTTCAACATATTAGATTCTGGAATTTATCGTGTTATTAGTAGAAGAAACAGTCAGTCTGATGAAGATTCTTGTTCCTTACATAGCCAAACCTTATCAGAAGATGAAAGGCTGAAAGAATTTCACATACAACAAGAAGAAGAACAGCTTGAACAAGGTAATTTAAATGTTTGTTGGGTACTTTTATAAACATGCAGTTGGACATCCTTTGATTATTTGGAGAACACGGTTGCTCTAATTCCAATAATTTGGCATTATTTGGACTTTATAACATTGAATCAAGATAGGATTGCATTGATTTTTGAATACTAATTTCATATTAAGACTAAATAATAAAAATGACAGCATTCTATTCTATTTTCATAAGTGTTCAGCCATATGTTTTGTCCCCTTTTCTTACTTAGCTATAAGTAATTCTGAATTTTAATGAGCTGTCAGAAGTTAACTGATTAGCTAATTAAGTAATCAACTTTGCTCCATTGTTCCAAAGCAGAATATGCTTTTTTTCCCATTTTGGCTTTGTAAATCACAATATGTGTGAATCTGGCCATTTAGGCTTATTAAAACATCATGGTTTAAAAATTAGACATGATAATCTTTATATACTTGATACATTTTAATATATTAGAATATCCACATTTGGGACAGTTTCCCTTTCTTATTAATAAACAGGTCTATTATTTATTTTATATGGTGTAACAGAATACAGCATTATTGCATCTTAAAAAAGTCTTTGTTTTTATATTTATTCTGCTTCTTCTTGCTGGGAAATCCTTGTGAGGTCCAGCAGCCAGAATGTGTAGACTATTTACTATTTAGCCATGACAAATTAACGTTGCCCAGGACTGCACCATGAGGAGGCTAATCTACATTGCACCCCAGTAGATCTATGCAAAATCGATAGATTGGCGAAGAACTCATTGATTCTGAAGAACTCTGGAATTTAATGTTCTTCTCTGGACCATGCTGAACAAGATTAATACACTGTAGAGTTGTATACATTGTTGGCAGAGGATTGTGTTACTCTACCATGGCCAAAAAGGAATCTAGTAGCATCTTGTTAGTTTAATAAACTTTATTAAAAGACATAAGCTTTCAGGAGCTGCACCTCACTTAAGCAACGGCATATTATATTGTGAATGACAGTTCACAAAAGCTGTTTTTTAATAAAAAATTGTTGGTCAGCTATCTTCTGTAGTGTTGTATATGTTTGAGTTATTTGTCATATGACAACCTTAAGTTGCTAAATAGAGTAAGATCACATTTAATTTGTATGCTGTGTTTTTTGAGCACTTTGTGGTAACATTGATAATATGTGGCTGCTTATATAATAAGTCAAGAGTCTGTAGGAATTCTGTAGCTTTCACATCCAAGTAACAATTAGATATCTGACTAACTTTCAAATCAAGATAAGGACAGATATGTGCTAACATCTTGTAAGCTATAATATATTATAATTAATGTGAAAATTCACTGATAACTAAGTTTTGCATGTTTCTATATAAAATTATTCATACAAATTCATTTAGACCTGCTCCCTTATAAAAGGATATAATATATCCTTTTATATATTTCTATTTTTGTTTCAGTTGAACCTCTTCCTTTTAGAATATAAAAAGTCTTTTAATAATTGATGTGCAGATGGTATAAATTATAATATGAAGAAATTACGTTCCTGACATTTTTCATTGTGAGACACATAAAAATGAATGAATTCTAGCAGAAAATCCTGTTGATTTTTTCCCATTACTGTTTGTCATATTCTAATCGTACCTTCCTGTGGGAAAGAAGTTTTGCAGATCTTCGGAGATTCAAAATGAATGACCTGTTTCCATAGTAATTTTAAAAAGTGGCAGTTGTGGCTGGATAATTTTTTAAAAATCTATTTCAATCTGAAAAAACTAATGGGGAATGTCATGTGGCCATTCCTAAACATTATAGGTAAATCACTTGACAAAATTCCTAAATGTTGTTTTATGTTATGACTTTTACATTTTAATTTTATTCATTAGACAGCATATCTCATGCTTCTCTGGTGGTGGACAATGTTCGGAATGAGACTTTTCTTCCATTCAGTATTCCATTGTCATTCCGTTCCCCATCTCCTCTCGTCTCCCTTCAAGCTGTTAAGGACAGGTAAAAATTGTGTGTCAATTTTTTTATCCATTACATCATTTTTTTTGTTTAGTTTAATTTAAACATAACATATTAATCCATATCTTTTTCCCCCCAAAGCTTTCACCTAGCTTTCAACTTGCCCCAAGCTAGCTACTGTGTTTCCCCGAAAATAAGACTGGGTTTTATATTAATTTTTGCTCAAAAAGACACATTAGGGCTTATTTTCCAGTTAGGTCTTATTTTCGGGGAAATACAGTACTAAACGTGTTCGTCTGGCTGACAATCTTAAATGGGGCTTATTTTGGGGGCAGGGCTTATATTACAAGCATCCTGAAAAATCATGCTAGGGCTTATTTTCCAGTCGACTTTTATTTTCAGGGAAACATGGTAATAGAGACTTAAGATTTCTTTTTAAAATGTCACAATGGTGGAATGAGCAATGGACTTCTCCAGGATGTATTTTGCTTATGAGTTTCGAGATATCACTAAGTAGTTAAAAGATCTTGCGCCTTTAGGAAATATAGGGTTTAGAATCAACATTGGCCACTTCCTTCATGAGAAGCTGCCTGTACTTTGTACCATTTTTTCTTTCTTCTGGCTTGGTTGTGACAAATTTAAATGGATCAACCCTGTCTTGAAACTCCATATAGTTTAGCTAGTTTTCTTTGAGACAACTTGTTTAGCTGGCAATAAGGGGAGTTCACACTCACACCATGTGCTTGCTAAGTATAGACTTTCCACTATCATCAATATTGTGATTAAAGGCTTCAAAAGAAAGAACTGTCCTAACTACAAGCACCTCAAGATTCTTAGAACAAGCTGCCAATCGTCTGTGGGCAGCACTAATTCAACATTCCTTCACCAGATTGTGAAAAAGTGGCACAAATTAGAGAAGTCTATGTGAACTATATGGTGTGAGTGAAGCAACTTCCTTTGTCACCAGCAAAGCAAATTGCCTTGAAGTACATGATCTTCTGCCACAAGGAGGCTGCATGGAGCCTTGTGACTAGACCCGTGATGGCGAACCTATGGCACAAGTGCCACAGGTGGCACACGGAGCCATTTCTGCGGGCACGTGAGCCGTCGCCCTAGATCAGCTCCACCGCACGGGTGTGCACCTCCCGCCGGCCAGCTGATTTTCAGGTCTCTGCCGTGTATGCGGGAGACACGTACACATGCCGATGCTGCCCTGCCCCTCCCAGGAGTCTCCATGTGGCCCATTTTGGATGCCAGGTAAGTACAGGGCTCGTGTGGAGGTTCTGGAGAGTGAAAAACGGACCTACCGGAAGTCTGGAAACAAGCTGTTTCGGGCCTCCGGAGAGCCAGGGGAGGCCGTTTTTGCCCTCCTGGAGGCTCCAGAAAAGCCTCTGGAGCTTCTGGAGCCTGGGGAGTGGCCAGCCAAGGTTAGCCATCACTGGACTAGACTGACTTAGGAAGATCTGCTACTCCTGCTGGAGAAGGAGGAAGAGCACATCCTTTGAAAAAGGTACTTTACTCCTACCAAAAGCCCATCTGCCATTTTACGAATTTTGTAAAGTAACAAAAAAGAGGACCAAAAACATTAACTGTGCAAACCTCGAAGTGAGATTTGGTCTATGACAACTACAGATATGTGAACCTGCAGATAACAAGGCTGCAAGTAATATGTGCCCCTTTTCTCTGTTCATTTCTTGATATAATATTTTTGGCATGGGAAGTAGTCTCTCTGTCCTTACCTAGATGGCTAATTTTATGAACAAAAGAACATTTTCTTGAATATAGAAGTTGTTTTAGAGGTAAGAACCTTTTATTTATGGAATAATACTTTTCTTTTTTACTGATATGTCTCTTAAGATACACTTTTTTTCTACTCTTTATTCTGTACTGCTCATCTTTCCTTTTTTACAGTGATTTTACTAAATGTTACAATTAAAAAGATAAAAACTAATACAAACTAAAAGAATAAAAAAAAACGGAAAGTGCAGAAAACAAAAAAAGAAAAGAAAAATAAGAATATAGTAAAGGGAAAGAAAAAGGTATAAAGAAATGGCTTCCCCCTTCATTCAAAATTATAAACAATTTTATAGTAAGTTATCAACTTCTGTTAAAATACAACAAATGATCTTTTCTTTCCATACCTCATATATTATTTATAAACAATTTCTTAAAGCCTCATTGTTCAATCCTGATCAGCAAAAGTCCATTCAGGGTTACCAGAGATAATAGCTTGTCTGTTTTATTTGGTTATACTTTACAATCAACTCTATATTCCTCCTTTTACTTTCAACAGTCTTGATCTTTAATCCCTTCAAGTAAGGTTCTAAAATTTGAACCTTATTTCATTTTTTCTTTTTCTTTCCCTTCTCATACAATAATTGAACAAGTCTCCTTTGTAAATCCAGTACAGGAAACCTATCCGGCTCACTCTTTTGGTCTGTTATTTGTATATCCTTTTTAATTATTTAGACATCAACTAGTTTCATTTGTATATCTAGTGTAGCGTCTTTTTCCATATCATTCTTGCAGCCTTTCATTTTTAAATCCACCTTCAGATCAATCTCAGTCTTGTCCAGTAAAACTTGTTCCTCTTTCATAACATCTTTTAAACATAGTTCGTGTATAATGGCAGGCACTCTTAAAATTAAGTTCTGGGTCATAGTTATCCTTCTGTAATGTCCAGTGTTAAAAGTATTTTGTTCTATTCTGTATTAGTAAGTCAAATGGTCCCATCTAATATTCAACCTTCAAGATCCCATTTGATTGTTCTTTTTCTTTTAAAGGACTCAGAAATTTTCCATGGTAGGGATTCTTATAATTAATTTCAAAATGTTATTTCAAATCCACTTGGACCTTAAGCCTTTTTATAACTTTTCAAAATCAGTGTTCTAATAGCCCTTTTGCTGTTTATTCTAGAAAAAAGAGAATGTTTTAAAGTTCTTAAACTTGTGCTTAAAACTTCTTTTACTAAGGATTGAAGGAAACTCATCTGGTGCTGTAAAACTGGCTGATCCAAAGCAATCAACAAGCAATTTCCAAAAGTGATTGGAAAAGGAAGTATGCAAAACCAATGTCCATAAAGGTTGTAACTATGGTTTGTGCAAAGTTGGCTATTTCCTCATCTCTCAGAGATCTAAATCAGCTGAAGACTGCTGCCTTGCAGTCTTCTTGCGAGGAGCAACTCTCTATAGCACTTAGGGGCAATTTCAATTTTCTTCTTGTCTTATTCTCAAGTAAGAATCAGTTCTTGGCCAATGATCCAAAAGAATATACCATAATATAAACATTAATGATAAAGGTAGAGGAAGCAGACCAAAACAAATAAATGCATTGTGATTGGTATTATACAGTGGTGAAATCTAAAATTTGTTACTACCGGTTCTGTGGGCATGGCTTGATGGTGGTGGGGTAATGTGACTGGGTGGGTGTGGCCAATTTTTTAAAAAACTTTTAAAACCATTTTTTCTACAACCTTTTCGGTGAAGAGGTTGTAAAAAAATGCTTTCAAAAGGCTCTGACGATTCCAGCTGAGTTGCCTGATCGGCAGAGGCTTTTTTTCTTTTAAATGCCTCTGACGATTAGGCAACTCAGCTTGGATCGTCAGATCCAAGGCTCTGACACGATCCAAGGCTTTCAAAAGGCTCTGACACGATCCAAGCTGAGTTGCCTGATCAGCAGAGGCATTTAAAAGAAAAAAAGCCTCTGTTGGTCAGGCAACTCAGCTGGGATCGTCAGAGCCTTTTGAAAACATTTTTTCTACAGCCTCTGAAGAGGTTGTAGAAAAAATGCTTTTAAAAGCCTTTGACGATCCCAGCTGAGCTGCCTGACCAACAGAGGCTTTTTTTCTTTTAAATGCCTCTGCTGATCAGGCAACTCAGCTTTTAAAGTTTTTTTAACTTTTAAAAGGATTTTTTGGGTTGAAGAGGTGATAGAAAAAATGCTTCTAAAAGTAAAAAAAAAAAGCCTCTGATGATTGTGCGGCTCAGCTGGGCATGTGGGGGGAGAGCAGGGATTTTTGCTACCAGGGATTTTTGCTACCGGTTCTCTGAACCACCCGCCTCCATCGCTACCGGATCGGGCGATCCGGTCCGAACTGGGAGCGTTTCACCCCTGGTATTATATACAAACCACTTAGGAGCATGGAATCTAATCAGAAGAGCAAGTTGTACCATTTCCAAAGAAAAATGTTCCAGGAACAAATTCCATTACAGTATACCCAAAGCCTGACTAGTAAGGGCAGAAGAGACAGTCTTAATAGGAGAAGATGGCTATAAGAAAAACCAAAGATAAAAAGATTCGTCTGATCAGACCTTGATCTGCTAATGGCCAAATGATGCCAACGGGAAACTCACCAACAGGTTATCAATATTGTACTACTTTTACTTGTATGAAGCGTAGTTCTCATGACTATTTAATAGAATTATCTTCCATACATTAAGACTTAAAGCTGGGTGAATTGCTAGTCACTGATTATGCAGAGCAAATGGTTCCTTTTATCTGTTCTGAACTTCCTATCATTTAGTTTCATGGAGTAATGCCCCACAGACATTCAAGACATTTCAGTTTAGTGATGGACAGAGGAAATGAGATCTTCCCCATGCACTAAAGCCTCCTAGAAGTTGACCTTGAAGGTCAGAGGGACCCCAATATGTTATGGATGTCAGAACTGCAGCAATGGAGGAACTAGAAGAATATGGTGATATTTCCTGATGGAAGTTCCTCTTTATTCATGTTTGCTATCTTTTGGATCTATTCTATTCAGTTAGAACAAACAGTTGAAACCACATAGGAAATGAATGTGACTTACAATTAAAATGAAACTAAAGTTTTATTACTTTTTTTTTTTGCTCTAAATAGTGATATGCTGTTTTGAGGATGGTAACAAATTACTTTCAGGTTTTGCTGTGTTTTATTATTTATGCTGTTATTTGAAAAAAATGCTTTTTTACTGGTTGTAATAAAAGTGATATCTAATTACCCGCGTGTGTCTAAAATTACAGAATTTATTTTTTGATTTGCATACAGGGTATGTTCTTGAGCTCAGGCAATTATGGTTAATTCTTTTATTTCTGAAAGCTACAGTAAATGCACCAGCTGCTTTTTCTTTGAAAAGATAATCACCAACAATTATTTAGATCTAACTCTAGTATATGGAAGAAACTGCTGGTGACTTTTTTCCAAAGATGAGCAGCAGTTTCCCCCCCCTCTCCTTTCAAGTAATCCTTACTGGATATTTTACACTCAGCAAATCCAGTCAGTGAAGTCTTTATGTTCTTCTATATGTCTAGTTGAGCATACAGTTCAGGCTTTGGAATAGTCCTGTCATGTCCAGTATTCATTCTCTCTATGCCCTCCAATCATAGCTTTAAATCCTAAGAATAGTTCTGAAAACACTGAAATATTAATCACCACTATTTCATTTATAAATGGTAATACTGCTAGTAGTGTATGTTTATGTTTTAGATTAATACAGTGTACATCTATACATACTGGCAACTTTTGTGTATTTTAGAAAATATACATGTTTAACAAATCTATATGAGTGGTAGAGAAGTAGTGCACTTAATTCTGGCAGTTGTTGCCTGCAATATTCCATTTAATTTTGTTTGGTTCAGGCCCCCCCAAATGGTAAAATGTGAAATTACAATAAAATTGCAATTAGATTTAATAGACTAGATTTTAAGCAAGTTATTCAGAAATGAAATCATGAAAAGACTTAGTGGGTTTTATATCATAAATACGTTGGCCAGTATTTTAATTTTTCATAGTGGAGTTTTGACATTTTGTTAAATATTTAGATGAAACATAGTGTGATTTATCAAGGAATGCTAAGCATCTTAATTGTAGAACCAGCACTTTTTTCTGTATTTTGCTTTAATAATTGAAAATCAGATGATTCTTAGTGATTCAGAATCTATGCTAATACTTTCGTATTTACTTAACGGCCTATGAAAACAAATATAGTGTTAAAGATATCCACTTTCATTTAGCATTCTGCTCTTTCTGAGAATCATACCATTTTTACTTTGATTTTTAGTGTTTCTAGTTTTGTACGGAAAACCACAGAAAAGATTGAGAAAATTGGTACTCTTCATCTGAATCCTGATAAAATCAGACAAGATATTAAAGATGAAGAGCCACTCTCAGAAGTGCCTGCCAGATTAGAAGCTCAGCCTCTGGAAAAAGAGTGAGTCCCATTACATTTTACCCGGTGCCCAAACTTTTTTTTCTTTTGGTATGATAATGAATTAGGTAAACTACTGCTTTGTCAGTTAGCTATTGAGAACCTTGCTAAACTTCTCATATTGCAGATGCATACCTAAAAGTTCTTATTTTGATCCATTTTAAAATGCCATTTAAAATTACTATGGGAATTGAACTGGGATAAAAAAAATATATTGAATGTAAGTGTAGAGCATCAAGCATACAAAATAGATATTTGATAACAAACATGGTTAAATCTCTACTCAGAATGCTTCTAAGAATGATGTTTAAATTTAGATTTTAAACTCTATTTGTACTGTTGAAATGTGAGAGACTAATGTAGAAGTAATCATAAGACTAGACTGATCTTCTAAATGCTACAGAACTGTACAGAAATAAAACAAAAGAGAGGATTTTTAACATGCACCTATTATTTATTAAAATGTCAAGAGTTGAGCTACAGAGCCAGTCTCCAGAAGAGGATTACCTTAAAGACCTCAAAGCAGTAACTACAGAAACTCTGTAAGTAAATCAAGGTCTTTTAAAATGAAATGTGTACTGTTATGTATTCCTTTGAGTAATGACAGATATATTATTTATTAATAAATAATATTATAAATATTATAGTATTTTAATAAAATAGATGTATTAAATATAATAAACTTATTTGTCGGGTATATTGGGTGGGATCAGATATATGTTCTGCATGTAGACGAACTACATCTTTCTGTGGAAGGAATTCCAATCCAGCAGAGATGTTTGCTAGAAGAAAAGGGGGAAAAGATAATTTTTAAAAATTATCTTCATTCAGAGCGGATTGCAGAACGCTGGCATGTATAAGCTTATAGGGAGATGATGGAATTGACAAAAAGCATTTTCCCCTTCTGTACAGAAGTACAGAAGGACTTCTATTTGTGTGTGGGTGTGTATTTTGATGTTAATCCAACTTGAATATTCAGCTTGAATATAAAGATTTTTTCAGTTCAATTTCTTCTGGAAGTTGCAGGCAGTATGGAAGTTCATCATAATTTTCACCATAATAGAATATGGAAGTTGCACAGATAGTTCAATGCTGTAGGAAGAAGGAAAAATACATTTCTATATTTTACAGAGGCTTTGAGAATCTATCCATTGAAATTTTACATGTAGTAGCCAGATTGTACTGATTTGCAATTTGTAATCATTGCAATTGCAATCATTAAAGTATAAGTAAAATGTCAATGAAAAAAAGTGGCAGGCTTCATAATTGTGTTTATTTAAATAATTATAAATTATGATAAAATAAAAAAGGTATTTGAATGTTGTAGTCCATTAGAAGAGTCTGAAATAGAATTATACTATGAGCTCAACAGAGTTCTTTGCCAACACTTTTGTATTCATTAAACTACAAGTTGAATATTCTTTCTTTCTTTTTTTTTTTTTTTTTAGGTCTAGACTCCAGGATCCACTTGTTTTGTTACAACCACAAAATATGAGGGCAATTTTGCTGGATTGGATTCCATTTCTTGAAGAAACCTGTGGATTAAAAGCAGCTGTTATTTTAAATAACGAGACAACCGAGGGAGATAAAGAAATGCCTTTTCAATCTGAAGACAGAACTTTTCAAGAAAATGTGCTAAAGGATCAACACAATGAGCCCGAAGATAAGGAAGTGAACACAGTATTGGGAATAAATGGTGAAAGTGAAAATCCAAATACAGTACAGGATGAAACTTGGGAAGAAAATACTAATTCAGTCACAAATTATCAGGCTGATAATGTACTACATGAACAGCCTTTGAGGACAGAGACCATTTTCAACCAGCCTTACCAGATTAATCCCCCATTTTTTATAACACAGAATGTTAAAAAAGACCTGACAGAGCTGACAACTTTATGTTTTGAATTAAATGTATATGAAAGTTCACAAGTAAATAATGAGCCAGGTGTGTTACCCGATGGTTCATGTGCCCTGGCTTCTAAATTCATTAGAGACTATTTTTTCCTCCTTGATTTAGAAAGGTTGAAGAGGTGTATTATTACCTGTCATAACAATCATCCTGAAGTCTGGGATGTCTATATGGAAGGTCTGAAAGGCAAGTAATTTTCAGGGTCTTGTGTGTTGGTGTCTGTCCATTTGGTAGAATTGTGTCTTGCAGAGAAATCTGTAGAAAATCTTTGGAATTAGATCTGTGGACTGGCGGTTTTCCACACTAGCCTTGGAATTTCTTCTGATTTGAATTATAATGTTTAGGATTCTTTGAAGAAACCTAATATTATCATCCAGTGCATATAAGTGCACACTATGATTATGAGTGCAAGAAACCTACATCTAAACTTTATCATGTTTTTTTTTCTATGAAACTCATTAAAATAAAGAGAGAATGGTTGCACATTGATCTGAATGGTATCATGTGCAATTCCCCCCATCTCCAGAATATCTTTAAAAGTTGCTACTGATCAATCAATGATTAGAAGTCACTAATAAATAATCAAATTCAAATTGTTAGTGTGACTTGAAATTGCCGCTTGAAAAGCTGTAATACCGTATATTTGCACATACAAAAATCCATTGACTGATTTGATTGAAGCTCCAGATTGAATCAGAGGTTTGATTCCAAGGGGTGATACGATTGTATTACCATCTCAGAATCAAAGAGATGAAGGAGAGGTTAAATATAATCATATTAGATTTTTCTTAATATTTCAGTTTATTTATTCAGTTATTTAAGTAATTTCAATTCAGTTTTAATTCTGAGCCTACACATTTTTTTTGAATCTAGGAATATCATTCAAGAGCCAAGTGCGGTCCTTAGCTCAAAAGAAGATGCTGCAATTAGTCCTTGATTTACAACCATTTGTTCAGTGACTGTTCAAAGTTACAATGGTACTGAAAAGAGTGACTTATGACCATTTCCATACTTATGATGATTGCTGCATCCCCATGGTCACGGGGTAAAAGTTTAGATGCTTGCCAACCGGTTCATATTTATGACGGCTGCAGTGTCCCTGGGTCATGTGATGACTTTTTGTGACCTTTTGACGAGAAAAATCAATGAGGAAGCCAAATTCATTTAACAACCAGGTTACTAATTTAACAACTGAGGTGATTCACTTAACATCTGTGGCAAGAAAAGTCATAAAATGGAGCAAAATCCATTTAACAACTGTCTCATTTAGCAGCAGAAAGTTTGGACTTGGTTGTGGTTGCAAGTCAAGGACTACTTCTACTTCTAATACATCAATTTTCTTTTGCTCCCCCATATTCCTTTATACTTTGGTTAGGAATAATTTAAAATAGATTTTATAGATGTGGAGGGGAATGAATAAAATTCCACTATGACTGGGAATCATCTCAAATAATACTGTGCATTTCGATTAATAATGCTAGGACTCAAGAAGCCATCAGTGTAGCTGTGTATGTATGATCATAATTTAGTTATCGTAAGTACAATAGTTTGGATTTGCAATGAAACACATGTACTTTGAAAATACAAAAATTCTTACCTTTTCAGCAAAGTTGCTTTAAGATTGGCACTGTGAAAATGTCTTGCCTAATGTTGCTGTTAAGTATAATGCTTGTAACATACAATTATTGATTTCAGAACTGACTTTGACTAGCCCTGTGACAGTGGCCCTTGAAAACGGAGATATGTTTAAAACACTGAAGTTGCTAGTTGATTTAGGGCCTTGGGATGCTCCTGTTTTGCTGGCACATGCTGAAAGGTATAAAGCATTAGAGTTGTTTGAATGCTTATAGTTTAATTCTTAGATATTTACACAGAAAAATTCTTTTCAAGAGCCTTCATCAAACACGTGTAGTTTTTGAAGAAATCTTGTACTTTTGTAAGCATGCTGTTGCAAACAGTAGTTATCATCATATTCCTTTTCATTTTTATAAATTAAATTTAAGCAAACTTTATTTTGATCATTTTTTGCGTAAGTAGTGCAAGAAATTTATTAAAGCTACTCCTCTAAGAATTGTATTTTAAATAATTTTATCTTCTGTGTCTTATTTTAATGTAGGCTTTATAAAAAATTCAGAGAAACTTCTCTAAGGCCTTTGACCCGGTTCTACCCTTTGATTGGACCTTCAGATATCAAGCAAATTTGTAAAAATAATCCTGAACATTTCCTAGCATATTTAGACAGCCTTATAAAATCAAAGGATGAGGATGAACGGTATGTATTATGTTTCCTTAATTTGGAGAAGGGATGCAAGGGATAGGATACAAGGACATGATAAAAATATTAATCCCATTTAGTGACATTTGAGGAAAGAAAGTAGTATTAAATTGGTATTAGTAACTGATAAGAAAAAAATTTATCTATTAGTTTTATGATCTAGCTATTGTCAGCTCAAAAAGATTTGCAAAACTAATACTACTAGTATACAATGCATTTTCTTTGTTTTTATAAACCCCAGAATTCTTAAAACTAAATAAACTTAGTGTGGTAATTTTTGCTTCTTTTTGCTATTTAAATATGTAAATACGGTACATTATATTGAATCCAGATTAAAAAAACGTGAGGGCTAATTAGATACTAAAAAGCAGATGAATTAATTATAGATTTTTTTTTCTAGCTTGTCTTTCCTTAGAGCTCTTCTCCATCCTGATTCATTACAATTGGAGTGGCTGTGTTTGGCAATGTCTCATGATGCCCCGCATAAAACAAGCACAATGGATGCTCAAGGAAATCCATGGTTGTAATTTATTAGCTTTTCTGATTAACTATATAGCTCCAAAAATCTTTTTCCTAGATTTCATTTACACATTTTTCCTAAGGCTCAGTTTGGATAATCAAATCCTAGTGTTAGGAAACAAAATATGTACAAGTTATATTTTGCTCATTTTTAATTCCTCCTCAATGATAAATGAGTATCATAAAGTTGCAATAAGCCTTTGCTTTTAAATATGCACTTAAACTATGCCACTATTTGAAGTAAAAGCTCCTCTAGCTTCTTCCAAACATTTCTTATAGTGCTAGTCTAAGTAAGTGCACATCCTAGACTGCATGAATCAGAAACCACTTTTATCTTCAAACAGTAAAAGCCGTTTGAAATTAGTTCCCTAAAAGTTTGGCATGATTAAAAGAAAAGTTCCAACAAAATATTTCCTGCCTGTAAATAATTTGTCCTAGATGGGAAGCTGTTAAAAACAAGGCTTGCTTTCAAAGGTTTATCAGTAAATTTCTTTTTATTTCTCCTTAAGCATGTTCCTTCTTTCTGTTCCCCTTTGTAGTATTTTATCTGGCTAATGGTAGTATAAAATATTTCCTCTATTAATATTGATATTAGGTATTAATAGTATTTATACTCCCTGGTGATATAGATAGCAGGAGCCAGGAAAATGTAGCTCCCTCTCTCTTGGCATTTCAAAAATAGGCAACATGTCCCTATTCCACTGTAATCCATCCTGTCTTCTGATTAGAGCAGTGTATTAAAACTATAAACAAATATTGTCAGTGTAGATTTTGATTACAATTATTTATTGAGCCTTCTTTACAAAAAACCTAATATAATTTTCAATTATTGTTTTCAGGCCACATTCGCATTTGTTTACTTGGGGATATAATCAACTGATTGTACTTTTGCTTAATCTTCCGACTGATGTTGTAAGGAAGGAGAAAATGACTGATATATGTCAAAGCAATGGGTAATATTTTCTTAAAAGCATTCTTGAAAAAACTTCATTTTAATCATATAATGTATGTATTTTTGTTTTGTCCTTTTTCCTAATTTATCCCTTCACATAGTTCAGCTTCAGTGTATGATAACCATTATTCTTGAGCACCACCATTCTCCCTATATATTTGTGGTCTAATGGTGACTAATTTGCTTCTGTGTATTTTGTATTCTTAATATTCAGATACATTATCTGTCTGCTTTACCTATCAAAATTTATTAAATCAGTTAAAACAAACTAGTCTTCCTCTCTCCTCCATCCTTCTTGGTAGATTTTTAAAAATCAGTTTATTACTTCAGCTCATAATTGCCATTGCTAGAATTTCTTTTGTGGCTGGTGATATATGGAAATCTTGATTATGGTTGCTGAATAGATTTTGTGTAACCATGTGTCAACTTTTAACCACATAGATTTTCTCAGGATGTATCTGAATAGAACAAGGAAGGAAATATTATTGGATTATATTCAGTAATTTGCTACTTTAGTTTGACCAAATTTGAAAATTGAATTAAATTTACCTGTAAAAAATACAACACTGAAAAATTTAAACATGAATGGTTCTCAGCTCCTTTGCTTTCTTTCAGTTGGGTCTAATATTTGGACTACATTGTACCCTAATTTCTTAATCTTAAATTCATAATCTTAATCTGATAATGAACTGAGATATTTTTTCTCTATTGAATCACTCAAAAGCAGTGGTGGGATTCTACTGATTCAGACCGGTTCGGGTGAACCGTTAGCTCTGACTTTCAGCCGTGAACGAACCGGTTCTCTTTTTCTTTGAAATGGGCCCGCCTGCCTATCGCTGTGTTATACTCATCTATATTTCTGCTTCCAAAGCCCAGCTGATCGGGGCAGCAGAGTGGATTGCCGCTTCTCAGTTGTTTGCCTTGCTCTCAGCAACATGGAAGTTCAATTTTCTGCAAACTGCGCACGCGTGCTCAGCGAACCGGTTGTTAAACCGCTGCTCAACCACTGCTCAAAAGTATACAATAGGAATATGTTTTTGGAAGAGAGCGTCTAGTTTGGACTGTCCTTTTTATAAAGATAGTTATAGTTTAGTTATAAAGCGTACATGCTTTAAGTCAGTTTATTCCTTACATAAAGATGGGCATTTTCAATCTCTTGGATTTCTTTCTTTGTTTTTTCTTTAAAGGAACTGTCCCTGTCCCCACCTGTACTATAACATTCAGCTTGCCTCAGTAAGCCCATGAGTTATGACCAATACAGCAAAAAAGGAAATTTTCCAAGGCTGCAAGATTAAATACAGTCAGATTATCTGCAGCAACACGGCTCAAACTCAAAAGCATAGTCCTTTTCAGGAAATTACAAAATACAATAGTTCTAAAACATTCCTTAACATATGATCATCAGCATCATCAATATTTAAAATGATGCCTATTTACAAAGAAGACTGTCAGTACTTGTGCAATGCTCAACCTCCCGAGTTGCCATCTTGGAGATCAAAAGCTAGCGCCCGTTTCTCCCAAGGCTTATTATCCCAATTTCTTAATCTTTTTGATCGAATTTCCATTGTTTCTGGCAACTACCTTGTATCCTTTGCTTATATATTCCTCCTTCCATTTTCTAGACGTCTCTTTTTCTTTACAATGTTTTAGAAGCCTCTTATTGTATCCATACTTGTCTCTTTAGATTTTTCCAGTTTTCCTTTCTAGTGGGAATTGTTTGTGTTTACACTTTTAATAACACATCCTTTCTGGAAACTTCCTCTTCAGGATTTTAAGCCACTAGATTTTACCTACTTTCTAAGTTCACCAAACTGCAGTCTTGTGAAATCCAATATATACTGTATTTTTTGGATTATAAGACGCACCGAAGTGTAAGATGCACCAATATTTCAAAGAGGAAAACAAGAAAAAAAAAGTTTTTGCCCGTCCCAGCCCCCAGGAGCACTCTGCAAGCCTCCAAAACCCTCTGCGTTTTTCACAAAAACAGGGCACATAGAGGGTTTGGGAGGCTTGCAGAGTGCTCCTGGGGGCTGGGGACAGCAAAAACATGACGCGTGGGGGTTTGCACCCTGTTTTCGCAAAACTGGCCCATTTTTTTGCAAAAAAATGTTTTTGGCCTCCCAAATCCCCCACGCGTCGTGTTTTTGCCCTCCCCAGCCCCCAGGAGCACTCTGCAGGCCTCCCAAACCCTCTCTGCGTGCCCCCTTTTTGTGAAAATTGGGCCTGTTTTTTGCAAAAACAGGACATGCGGGGTGGAGTTTTGGAAGGCCAAAAATGGCTGTATTCGGTGTATAAGATGCACCAACATTTCCACCCTCTTTTAGGGGGGAATAAAGTGCGTCTTATACTCCGAAAAGTACGGTAAATCTGACTTTCCTCTATTCTTCCCCTTGATATTATGAACATGGTTATTTTTATCATCTTTATTTCTTCAACCAATTTGTCTATTGGTAAGGATTTCATCCAAGATAACAGACCCCTTATTCCTTTTTTTAATCTTCTGAAAATTTTTGAGACCTCTGTCTTATGGCAGAGTAGATTTCCAGATGTCAGTAAAAATGGAATACTGCAATGGAATACTACATATTTGAAAGATCTTCTGGCACAGATAGTCTTCATATCTTCTACCTATCCAGGCAATTTATAATAAACTCCCATGATGATATTGGCCCCCCTCCCCCTTATCCTTATGGAAATGTTCTCCAGATGATTTCAATGCTCCAATTCATTAATTATTTCAACTAATTGTATATATAACTTCATAGAACAGATCACAAATCATACCATATATTGTCAAATGCACAGACATTAATAAATTGGAGCAATAAATTAGAAATAAATTATTTCAGCTTGTTATTTAAGTTGAAAATGTCCATTTAGAACTATAATCTAATATTTCATTTTACTATTATAGCTTCTGGCCTGGATATCTTTCTCTCTGCTTGGAGTTGAATAGAAGATCAGAAGTATTTACAAAAATTGTTCATTTGGATGACATGGAGTTATTGAATATCAAAGACGGTTAGTTTAATTTATGAATCAATTATGAATATTAAGTATCTAAGGCAGGCCTGTCAAACAGGCGGCCCACGGGCTGGACATGGCCCGTGCAGGCCATGCCCACTCCGGCTCCGCAAAGGCAAAAAACATCCCGATATGTCATGCGATGTGATCGGATTTCACACCCCTGATCCAAGGCCTGCATTTTAATTTAATTAACACTGAAATAAAACAATTTCATATAACAAAAAACCCCTTCTTTTTGGAATTCTATCTAAGGAGACATTAGAACATAAATTTTGCATACAATGTGATTTTTAAAAAATATAGTTCTGCTATAAAGTGACTAAAAAGCAATTTGTGGATTTTGAAAACCTATTATATTTAGTTTTATTTTAGATTTGTTATATCCATATAATTAGAGTAGAGTCAAAGTATTATGATTTCCTAAAAACTTGCCGAGGCACCTGTTGAAATGGGCAGCTATAGAAATCAAATCAATCATCTGGCTCCAGAAGTTGAGTAGTGGTAATTGGTGATGATGTCCCTTTTTGCCATTCTTCCCTCCAGGCTCCAGTATTAAAAGTAACGTCCAGTATTTTAGTTAGTCAACATCCATTCCATTCTGCTTACGATGTAAGCTGAGGAAATTTAAGAATGTAGGATTTAATGTATCCTTGGCAATCTAATATGACCCCAGATTACTGAGAAAAGCCCAAACGTCTCCAGACTTCTCACTGTAGAGTTCCTTCTTTGTCAGTGGGAAGGATTCTACAGCAACCAATAGCCATTAGAGAATCAAAATATTATTCTCTTAATCAATCTTCTTTATCTTCCCTTATGGATACAGGTAGTCTTGAGAAGGTTGTAATAACTACGTTACAAACTTAACTAGTGATTCACTTAACAACTGTGGCAAGAAAAGTCGTAAAATGGAGGCAAGACTCACTTAACAACAGAAATTTTGGGCTTAATTGTGATCGTAAGTCAAGGACTATCTGCATATCTTCTGTGTTAACTTGGAAATTGTGAACAAATTCATTTTAATGTCTCCTTCCAATTTTCAACAACTAAAAAGCAGTCACTATGATTTGAATATGGCCCTCCTTCCATCAATTCCCTTATATAAATGCAAAATGAAATTGAACATATTCCATCTTATCCTATATATTGGATAAGATGTATAGGATAACATGTTGCTAGTATGGCTTTGTATCTTCCACTGATGTGTGTTGGACTTTATAAATCCATTGACTACTGTCTAGATCAGAATGTAGTGAGAGACATGTCCCATAATGCGTAGAGCTAAGGTATTTGCTGCATATCAAGTAAAATAAAAGTGATTTGCTGTAAAAAACTTTTTCCATAAATCAAATCTGTATTTAGGAACCATTCCGAAGACAACAGAAGAATGGAAGTTCCTCCTTTGCCTCGTGAAGAGTCATCACAACATCCATGTCTCACAAAAGGACAGAGCTGTTCTTAATGGTACTCCTGAATGGTCAAATTCTGTTACTGTTGAAAATATTGCACTCCTTGCAGCCAGAATAATTGGTCCAGATCGCTCTTTGCAGATGTTACAGGAATGTGATTTGGTAGCTGAATTATCAGAAAGATTTGCCAAGATTTGTGAGATACTAAGAATTGCTGAAAAACGGCAAAGGTACGTGTTATGAGAATTATTTCTTACAGACTATATCCAGAATATTATATTATGATTTAGAAATGTGAATAGATCAACAGATCAGTGCTTCACAATCTATTTTCTTAAGTACTATGATTTCAGTGGCTTTGATACTATGATTTTTTTCCTGACAAATAGAACATGAAATAATAAAATGCAAAAGCAAAACTTTTGGTTGCATGAGCATTTTTCTTTTAAAGACAAATGTACAACTATTACATTTTCATATTCAATATTTCTATCCAAAAATAATTCATTAGACTGAACAATTAAAAATGGAGAGCAAATTTGAATAAACAATACGTAATTTAAGAATTCAAGTCTCTTTACTTTTGTGCTTTTTTTCTGTTGTGGCAATTTTTTTCCATTAGAATTTTTTCTATACTTTTAAGAGCATTGATCAAAAGAAAGTTTTCCAGGATTTCAATATAATAAATCTGCCAATCAAAATAACTCAACCCTCAACAACTCTGAACAGTTTATAAATTTATGATTTGGAAAATTTTCTGTGATTTCCCCAAAGTTTTTTTCTGAAAAGTATTTGACCAAAGTTAATATTTAAACAGGTATTGTCACCAGAGGTGTAATAGGTAGCAACTCCTCCATCAGTCTTGAAAGATTTTGATTGATGTGTCATTTTTAAAGGTTATATTTAAGCATTACTATTATAGACAGCTTCTCATGAGTCACTATAAAAATTCTCAAATCCAGTGCCCATACTTTGTAAAGACGTCCAAGATACTCTACTGTATTTGATGTAATACTGAGTTTTTTCCTTTGATATTAAACAAAATATGGAAAGTTGCCTTTCCTGGCTATAGTTTCTTAAAACTAGATTAAATAAATATATCTCTTTTGAAGAAAATTAAGGTACTTTTGTTTTGTGAGTTTTCTTTGTGAGTTTTTAAAAATTTATTTTGAATTAGGATTTTAATTTTATTTAGTTTAGCAAAGAGGATAATAGAAAGGTCTTATAAGCACATAAAAACTTGGAGCTGTGGTAGTGACAAGTATGTTATATTTCATATGGGTCAATTAGCTTGATGAAATAACTTATTTCTTTACCATTTTCCCCCTTTATTCTTCACTTCTGTTGGCAGAGCCCTGATCCAGTCCATGCTAGAAAGATGTGACCGATTTCTGTGGTCTCAACAAGCATAAAAGCACCCTGGATTGTAAAGTTTGATAAGAATTCATTTTTTTTACGTTGCATCATTTTAAAGAAAAACCTTCCTGTATAGAAAAGGTGCAGTAATGAATATAATAAAGCTTTGATTTTTTTATTAGATATCTCTTCAGTATTAGAGACTATATTTCAAATTATTTATAAGTGTTGTCTTGCATGACATTATTACCAAAAAGACGGAAAATCATTTATATGCAAAATATTTTTTCAACTAATGGGAACAGGCATGAAGATGAAATTCTTTATTCTTATTATGTACTATATATGTACTAAGTCCGTGATGGTGAACCTGGGGCACGCGTACCCGAAGTGGCACGCAGAGCCATGTTGCTCGGCATGCACAGTGTCGCCTGTTCCTCTTCCGAGTTTCTGGTATGCATGCGCATACGAAGATCAGCTGGCCTTTGTGTGTGCTGATCATCACGTGCACATGGGCGGCAGTAACCGGAAGACTTGCTGGCCAGCATGCATACAGGCCCCGGAAACCTTATCCGGTGTGTGCATGCCCCCTGGGCAGTTCCTCTTCCTGGTTGCGGGCCTGACAAGCACGCACAAAGTGCTCCCTTTTCAGCACTTGGTGCTGCGCGCACATTCCCTTTTCACCATCACTATTTAACACTAAGTGTTAAATTTGGTTATACTAAAATAATGAAATTTTTAACAACTTTTCTGTCAAAAGTTTTGGATTTTTTAATAACAGCTTGCAAATGAATATAATTACAACTACTTTATCATTAAAAAAACTATGATGTACTTTCTGAATTAAACTGAAACCTTCAGCATGGTGCATTGTTCAGTTAAGCATTATATGATTGTATCTAACATTCTACATATGTAACAATATTGCAAAACTTTACTAGTTATATTAAAAAATGAAAGAATAAAATTAAGCAGCAATACTAATATACAATTCCAAACAGACATTCACGTAACTTACATGTATTTAAAACTTGCCTATTTTAGCATTGTGAGTTGGTACAATTCACTGTCTAATAGAATGAGTAAAAAAAATACCCACATTTTTCTAAAAACATGTCTGAGAGGAGAAGTAGGAAGGAGAATTGTCTTACTTGGATTTTCAAAAAATTGAAGGCATTGCTGGTAGATAAATGAAACTTTCTTACCTTGCATCTGATTGCGTTTTTCATGTATGCACTTACAATGGTTTGAATAAGCATCTAAATTATGCTTATGTATGATCCATGACATGGACCATATACTACTGTATGATTTTTTTTTTGTCGCTAAGGTAATTTTTGGTAGCTGGGGAAGGGAAAGATTAATCATAAATTTATTATGATTAGTCTTGCATTTTATTAAATCGAATTAGAATTGCACCATCTTTATTGTCTAGTTTACAGTATTTCAAGGGCAGACATTTCATGCTGTTAATGTGTTTCAGGGTAGAAAGCGTGCAATGTATTTTTTTCTCTTAGGTTGAATAAAGCAAAAGAAAGCAAAAGAGCGCTAAATAAAAAAGACCTGATAACTATAAGCCACAATCCAAAGAATCCCATTCCCACATGCAGAGGCTGATCTGTTTCATCTTCATAGACACATAGCAGCTTATTGTTTTATTTTGGGAAGGTTTTCGATGGAACCAGGGGGGTAGGCTAGAGCCACACTGTTTAAACCCTTGAAATCTGGGCTCACCCTGTTGTATAAATGAGTACTACCTCAAGTTTGTTTAAAGACTGATTCAGATGCACAGAGAGTTCATGAAATAGTACTTATATTTTGCACTGCATTCTATTTTCAAAATTATTTTAGTGTATGTCTTATTTGTCTTCAATTTTTACAAGAAATAATTAACAAGCACTCAGTATTACTTTGTAAGCATTTTGATATTAACAGAAATCTGGAATCATGTTCAGTTTTTTACCTAAGATGATATTTAATAAAGTTAATATAATTTCCTTGTTTCTTTATTTTTCAGGACTTTCAGTGATAAAGTTTTATCATAGAATGTTAGATTTAGTTCCTTTTTATAATGTACGTAAGTGTTTCATTGAAAAACATTTCACTTTTCTTAAATATGACTAATAAATTTAATCACATAGAAAGTTTAGGATTGTTGAAACTGAAATTCCTGTACTTTTCAGCTAAGATTCCCCAAGAGAGAAAGCACAGAGAGAAAGCTTTATTTTGGCACTTGGACTTTAATCAAATCTTCCAAATAGATGTGTAATGCCAAAGTTGGTCTTTGTGCTGGGGCAGCTAAATCAGAAAGAAGCTTTCCTGTGGTTATCTATTAAGGAACAAAAAGAGAAGAATTCAAGAAACCAAGCAAGGATTGCAATCCTTAAAAAGTTTTTCCTTCCTGTGAGATGTGAAAATTTCTTCTTACATATCTTATTATTTTAATGCAGTGTTTCCTAACCTTGGCAAGTTTAAAATATGGCATGGCTGGCTATAGAATTAGTCCACACATTTTAAAGTTGCTAACGTAGTTCTTAAACACTGTTCTAAAGCCAAGAACATCTGTTAGTCTGACAGCTTTGAGGTTTTTTTTCAGGTGAATAATAACATAGTCACTTCTCCCAATATTTTTAATTTTTAAACATTATTGGATTTGATGCAATAGCAACTTTTATAACGTATTTCTAAATTTTATTTATGCATATATAGATTTGCCTTCAACTATATAATTGGAGGCAATTGAGTGTCCCATTTTGGAGTTGAAGGGGCTTTAACATCAGTTCTTTCACACCTCTCCTGTTTAGCATATACTTAATATATCTATGAGTGGGTAACCTGAATTATAAAATATATGTAGATAAAATAGATAAAATAACAAATATTACAAATAAAATGCTACTTCCACTATCTGTTTAGTGTTGTCTGGATCCATTTATGCCACATATCCCTAATCTTTCATTTCCTTGCTTAAAGTGTGTATGTGGATGGGGAAAATGATTGATGCTGACCAGAGATACTAATTTAATAGAGATACTAATGGTCAGAGATACTAATTTAATAAATGAAATGATTCACTTAACAACTGGCAAAAAAGTCATAAAATGGAGCAAACTCATATAACAAATGTTTCATTTAGCAACATAAATTTTGGTGTCAATTGTGGTCGTAACTCGAGGATTACTTGTACTTGGTTGATTACATAGACATACCCATGCTGGTTTCTTGGAAAATGTATGGAAATTGTTTGCTGTTGCCTTAGTCTGAAGTGGTGTGTGTTTTTTTAAAAAAAATTCCCAATAAGTGATTCTTGGGCATGCAATAAAGGCAGCAACAACTTCCAAGAGTCACATTTCAATTGTTCTCCTAAGGGGGGGGGGACTCCCAATGTTATCAGCTCCTCCATTGGACCGCCACCGTTCTTATCCTTCCCGATCATCTGATTTAAGAGGAGTTAACAGTTAAGGAGCTAAGCAGCATTTTTAAAAGCCACATTACTCAACAGGCTTTTCCTACCTTATTTGATGTGTAAAAAAAAAAAAAACCACACACACACACACAACCAAACAAGTACAAAGGTAAAAAAAACCAACACAAAACCCTTGAATTGACTGACCCAGAGGGGTTACAGTTAAGCAGCAGAGAACATTTTTTTTTTAAAAACCACACTACTCAACAGTCTTTCCCTACTTAATCCAGATATTAACGAGACCAAGCAACCTTGCATGGCAGTCAAGATGGGCCGGGCGCCGTCACTTTCTAAAGCAGGGGTCTCCAACCTTGGCGATTTTAAGCCTGGCGGACTTCAACTCCCAGAATTCCCCAGCCAGCTTTGCTGGGAATTCTGGGAGTTGAAGTCCGCCAGGCTTAAAGTCGCCAAGGTTGGGAGACCTCTGTCCTAAAGCAACCAAGCCGTGGCATTTGAACGTGTGAGTCACGTTCGACGTGCCATCCGTCCTCCGGCTTCTCGGCGCTTCGCTCGCACCAATCCCCGAGGAAGAAGTTGCACCGAGAAAGCCGGCGGAGGGCGCTAACGTCTGAGGGCGGCCGCCTTCGCCTCAGCGTCAGAAGAGCCGAAGGGCTGCGTGCGTGCGACGGCGGTTCGCGTCTTCTCCGAAACGGGGACGCTACCAATTCCTGGCCGTTACGAGAGGAAGCCCCCTTCAACGCCCGGTAGACCTGAGGCCCCGAGGAGCCGCTCCACGTCCAACCCGGGTTCTTTTCCAACTGCGGGAGGGAACGAGGTTTGTCGCCCCGCCCGCCCGAGCGCGGCCCAGGCCCGACGCCGCTGATGGGTTAGTTCAGCCCAGGGGAGGCGGGAACAGAAGGGAAGCTACGAAGGAGGTGGAGTCATCTAGGAACAATACAAAAAACTCTGGCCAATCAGAATCGGCCACCGGAATGGCGGGAAGCCAAATTGCGCACGCGGGGAGGGGAAGCGCGGGGAATAAAGTAGAAACGGGAAGCCGTGTTTCGGCGCTGGGATTTCAGCGGAGGTTGGCGTGGACGGCGGGAGAAGCGGGTCCCCGGATCTCGTGGCTTGTGTGGAAATTGGTTTTCTGTCAATGGGGCTTTCCTGAGGAACGAGGGCGAGGAGGAACAAAATCCCTAGGAGGCCAAGCCTTTAACTTGATATATAACTGAATTGTTATATATGACAATTCATATATGATGAATTTATATATTGTTAACTGAACTATAGTTCAGTCCAATTACTGAACTGATAGCTCGGCCCCGACTTGTTTTTGGTTCTAGGGCTCTTAATTTTCCCCAGAGGTTGAAAAAAACCCCAAAGATTATCTTTCCCTTCGCCACTGAATTTCTCTGACTTTGTTTTCCCCTTTCTGCTTTTATTTTATATTTGTTTGTACAGGTAGCCCTTCACTTAACGACAGTTCATTTAGCGATTGTCCAAAATTACAGTGGCACTGAAAAAAGTGACTTGTGACCATTTTTCACACTTAACGATCTTGGAAAGCATCCCCATGATCATATAATCCAAATTCAGATGCTTGGCAACTGACTCCTGCTTATGACCGTTGCTGTGTCCCAAGGTCATATGTGGTTGCCTTTTGGCAACCTTTTGACAAGCAAAATCAATGGGGAAGCTGGGTTCACTTAACAATCTGTTACTAATTTATCAACTGGTGATTCACTTAAGAACTGTGGCAAGAAAGGTCGTAAAATAGCAATAGCACTTAGACTTACATACCGCTTCACAGTGCTTTTACAGCCCTCTAAGCAGTTTACAGAGTCGGCATATTGCCTCCAACTATCTGGGTTCTCATTTTACCAATCTCGGAAGGATGGAAGGCTGAGTCAATCTTGAGGCTGGTGAGATTCGAACTGCCAAATTGCAGGCAGCTGGCAGACAGCAGAAGTAGACTGCAGTACTGCACTCTAACCGCTGCGCCAATGGGGCATAATTCACAACAAATGCCTCACTTAACAATAGAAATGTTAGGCTCAATTGTGGTCGTAAGTCGAGGACTACCTGTAATTAATTATATTGAACAGCCCTATTTTTTCCTAGGAAATTGGAAATTAGAAAGAATTCACAGGAATTTGAAATGTTAAAATTGGGAGGGACTCTGGATATCTTCAACCAGTGCAAGAATCTTAACTGCTGTGGCGTTCCACATCTCTTCCTAATGAAATTAATGCTTTTTGGCCTTATCTTTAAGACAGTTTTCTTTTCAAAATAAAACATTTGAAGTCTTGTTTTCTACCCATTCTTTAGGAACCTTTCAATCTATTAATAGGATAGCATTGCATAAATATGGACAGAAATCCTTCACCCCCCTCAAGTGATTCAGAGGAAGAAGAAGTGGCTGCTGGGGATTCCATTGGAAATACAGTTTATAGCAAACACTGGCTGATTGGTGTGCTTGAGAAATTAATCGAGGTACTCTGTATTGATTATCTTCTTTGTGTGCACTACTTGTATGCTGAACGTGAAACAAATCTTTTCATAGAAATGTGGCAAGCATAAGGCTGGTTATACATCAGTGTCAGTACCTTGGGAACAGGTGTTTAATAGCTAATTGGGAAATAGCTTAAATTATCATTCAAGTTTGCAGATACTGAAGATGTAATGAAAGTGTTAAAAAATAATACCCAAGGGTCTTCTGTTAAAATTTGAACAAGGTCAATCAAAACATGAACAATTTTCTAATGGGAGAAACTGAATGAGAGTTAAAATAATTACTAAAAATATTCAGTTATTCAATGATTAATTCAGGATGTATCGAAACAAAGAAAAACCCACAGGTCATATTCTAAATGAATTCATTGTATTAACAAAATACAGATGCCCTGGATAAAAGATAACCCATTGTATGCAATTACTGTAGTTCTGATGTAGACATGTTGAACTGTTAGGTGATTTCCTATCATGGCACTAATATTAATATATATGTAAACTTCAAACTTCTCCACCCTGGGTTTATCAAGAGTGAATGTCAACAGTCTAAAGATATGGTAGAGTTTGGGGCTTTCCAGAGAAGTTCCTTTTAATATAATTAACTGAACCAATAGGAGTAAAAAACTATAAATGCTCTTATTTCAAACAGTAACTAGCTTTGAACAAAGAGAGACAGAGTAGCAGAATATGTAAGCAAAGTACACATTAACAAAGTGTCAGCATATCTGTGGTTATTTGTAATCCTCAATTAGATTAATTTGGGTGGCACAGGACCATGAAACCTAATTATTATTTTAAAGGTGATAAATATCATTTGATTATCATCATTGGCTAATAGCTTGCCTTGCATGCCTGTCAGAAACACCGAGGCACTTCCAGGTTGAAAGGATTAGCTGGTGACATCACTATTCCCTGGGGGACACCTAGCTGGTGAACGATGGGAGTTCAACTCTGCCCTAAAGCAGCAGTCAAATCTCAAATATGCATGCAAACCTCCAACCTAGCATCCTAACCATGCGAGCCACAGTGCTCCCGGCCAATAGCTAAGAGTTATAGATGCAAGGGTACATACATAGCTTTATATGTAGAATACATAAAATGTAAAACAAAAGATCACATTGAAATTAAAAAGTCTGATCTTTTAATAATCTGGGTGGACTCTGGTTGCAATGAATAGCATTCCCATAACTGCTACAGTTGTTTAATTGCAGCATAAATATATTTGTTATGCTTTATGTAGCTAACAATAATTGTTACAATAACTACTTAAGTCTACTAGTAGGCTTTTCAAATTTAATTTGTAATTTTATATCCATGTTTTTATTTACTCTACAACTTGGTTAACTCTTAAAAGGATACTTCAAAACTGAACAATGAAGAAGAACAAATGGAACTAGATGAAGAGATGGAGAATGATATTTGCAAAGTATGGGACATGTCAATGGATAAGGTATTAGTCAGTAGTACCTTCTGTAGTGTATTAAAATCATTTGAGAATAGAATTGAGTATATATAATATTAACTAGAAACTATTAAAACCATGGGAATGACATTGTGATAGGTTGCTAGTCATAAATTAAAGATTTCTGAAATAATGTTTTGAGGGGGGTATCTTTTTAAAGCAAAAACGTATCTATTTTATATATCTACATCTATGTTATCTCTCTCTCTCTCTCTCTCTCTCTCTCTCTCTCTCTCTCTCTCTCTCTCTCTCTCTCTCTCTGAAAAACTTCAGAAAAGTTTAAGTTGAAAATGTATGGAATTACTTTTTAGAATCAGGCAGATGTTTTCAAATTGGCTTTAGCTTCTATATATACAAATATTTGGTATCTTGGCCTGTCTTTAATTACTAATATCTAGTTATTCTTCCAAGAACAATCCTGTAATATCCTTGATAGGGTCTATTTTCTTAATCTCTTGCCATTCTTCTGTATCCCTCAATTTTTCAGGTATACTTTTTTTGTAGGCCATTATCTGCTTCTATCATATGCCAAAGTCTATGAGTTTGTGCTTTCTAATCTGTCTTTATTTGTTTCTCTATGTAACTGTCTCCATAGTTATTATTATTTGAAAATATGTATCTTATTTCTGTTCTTTGTTATGGCATTTCCAGCTTTCATATGCTTCCCTTAGAACCAAAAAAGCCATAGCTTTCACTATTCTGAAATGTCTTTTTCCATCAAGATTTTGCCTTGTTTGTCATTGTCTTCCTAGAATCAGATTTTTTTAATTTTCCAGCGTACTACCTATTTTCACTTTATCACTGTTAACTGCAAGTTCACTTAGCATGCTAGATGACATTATCTTTGTCTGTTTTAAGATATTTCATATTCCATTTTTAACTTTCAAAAACAACTTTTAAAAAAGTCTTTTTTACATTTGGTTAAAAAAATGTTACCCACTGTGGATCTCAAATTGTTAGTTTTCAGCTGTAAGTTCTTCTCATTTTCCATTATAATATATTTGCTAAATATGGAGAAGATATGCATTCTTGTCTAATATACTCTGTACTATTTTTACTGCAAACTCAATTTTTACTAATTTCTAATTTATTTTTAAAAATTTGTGAAGAAGAATCAGTTGTTTTGTTATGCCATTTCATCTTAACATGTTTCACATTCTAAGAATCTACATGATCTTTGGCTATAGTTAATGAAGTCAAATTTATTTTTGTATTTTCATTCTTGGCATTATCCATCTCAGATTGTGTCCCTCTGAAACCCACCTATTTATCTGGCATTTCTCTATCTGGTTTGCTCTAATTTTCTTTGCAAGATTTTAAGCAAAATTTTGTTTGTAAGAGACAGGGATTCTCAAAATGTGGATCTCATTTTTCTTTTACACTTGATCAGATTTGTATAGACAGCATTGGAACATGATGAAATCTTTTTCTGTGCTTTGTTACTCATTTTACCTATACAAGTTAATAAATTTAAAAAACTCTGAGATATACATATTAAAACTATTAAAAATGAATGGTATTTTTAAGTTGTATATTTATTATTTCCTCAAACTGACCCCTATAAAACTTACTCATAATTTTCTACGCAGATTTATTGTTATGTAGGTTAGCAGTGACATATTGATGCCCAAGAAACTTTGTCATAGATTGTTTATTAAATCTATGTGAAATTCCTCACATTGATCTTATTTTCTCTGTGTTCTCCTGATCATATCTTAAATTAAGCACTGAAATGTTTTGTTGATATACCTCTTCCAAAAGAAATAACCTGTCTTATACTATCTATTCATTAATGTTTAGATCATTTGTTTATGATCAGCTGGTCTTTTGAATAAATGAGAGAAAGAAAGTATGTAATGTCAACCACATTGCTGTCTTTAAGTTCCTGTGTTGCCAAGAACCATTCAGAGGAGATAACATCAATAGAAGTTCAAACTTTAAATAGAAAAAAATATTTGTGATGGTGCTAGCAGAAAAGTTTGAACTCCAAAATGAACTTTTAAAAATTATGCTACTCCTCACCAAATAAGATTTGTTTCATGTACATCAACAAATCTAACTTTCTTCCTTTCAGGATGTTGCTTTATTTTTACAAGAGTTTAAAGCCCCTGACATATTCATGGTTTTTCTTGCAAAGTCCAAATGTCCTCGTCTTACTGTAAGTTCGTTTATGAATCTCTGTTTATTACTTATGTAGTTGAGTTTAGGACCTATAAGAATTATGCAGTTGAATAAAGCGCAAACAGCAAATAAAAATACAATCTTAAAAAGTAGAAGAAAGCCATTAAATACAAGTAGTCCTCGACTTACGATTACAATGGAGCTCAAAATTTGTGTTACTGACTGAAATAGTTGTTAAGTGAGTTTTGTACTGTTTTACGACCTTTCTGGCCACAGTTGTTAAGGGAATCACTGCAGCTGATTAGCATGACTGTTAAACGAATTTGGCTTGTCAGAAGGGCGCAAGATGTGATAACATGACCCTGGGACAGTGCAACCGTAATAAATATAAGTTGGTTGCCAAGCATCTGAATTTTGATCGTGTGACCATAGGGATGCTGCAACTATTGTAAATGTGAAAAACTCCTAAGTCACTTTTTTCGGTGCCATTGCAACTTTGAACAGTCACTAAACGAGCTGTTGTAAATCAAGGACTATCTATGCAACTGACTAAATATTTCTGAGTTGCTAGTACCTCTTGTTATTAATTCATTACTTTAGTATACTTGTGTAGTTTTCTAAATATTTTATCACTGGTTATAGCAGTATTTTTCAACGTCAGCAGCTTTAAGATCTGAGGGACTTAGCAACAGGATGAGAATTTTGGGACATTCATAGATTTTAATGTTTTTTTTTTTAAAAAAATTGATTTATATGCTGCCCTTCTCCGGAGACTCAGGGCGGCTTACAATGTGTTAAGCAATAGCCTTCATACTTTTGTATATTTATACAAAGTCAGCTTATTGCCCCCACAAACTGGGTCCTCATTTCACCTACCTTAGAAGGGATGGAAGGCTGAGTCAACCTTGAGCCTTGGAGAGATTCGAACCAGCAGTAAATTGGAGGCAGCTGTGTTAATAACAGGGTGCATAGACCACTGTACTATCAAGGCTCTGTTACTAATCTTGTTACTAATCTTGAGAAACAGTACAGTTATAGAAACACAGGATTGTGTACTTCTGTGCTTCTGTTTAAGAAATATTAACTGACATATCCTGATGGGCCATGACGTGGCATAACTAAGGTTTTGAATGACCTGGATATGACTTCCAAAATTGTTGTTTTTAACCATTTAGTTGTGTCCAACTCTTGGTCTCTTTATAGCAAGTGCTCTCCATGCTACTCTGACCAACGCAGCTTCTTTCAATTGTATGTTCAACTTTGGATCAGATTTGATGTTATAGAGCTTTGCTTGCCCCTTCTTCTTTGTCATATAATAAAAAATTACAAATCGGATAGTTAAAATAAGGAGCATCTTGATAGAGGTGGAACCATGTCACATTCTTAGCAAGAGATTGATTGATTTGTTAGATTTATTGCACCTTTCCTTTAGGAGCGCAAGGCAATATATGCAGCACTTCCTCCTCTGCTTATAAGGTAATGCAACTTGTAGAAAATGACAATATATATACCAAAATGTCGTATTGTGCAAAGGCTATCAATATGAGAAATGTAATACTTAATAAATATGTTATTAAACTTTATTAAAAGTTTTGGCTATTTGCTGAGAGTAAAATATGAGAGCATAGAGAATTAGATTCCTGCTTCAATTGATACTGCATATATTGAGAACACACCTAAGCATATATTTCCTTGATAATGTTTACCTTATTGTATATATAACTTTATGTTAACTTACTATATTTTTCATTGCAGGAAATCTGTGTAGGTATTCTGGGAAATATGGCCTGCTGCCAAGACACGTGCATATCTATTAGTAAAGATGAGAACCTGGGGTAAGATTTTATTTCATGATTTTCAGACTCCAGTTTTAGTTCCTGTTGCTATTAAAACACCATTTAGTACACACAGATTATTAATATACTGTAGAATAAAAGAAAAAAATATACTTGGTGTTAATGTTTGTAAGGTATGGCAGGCAGATATAAATGTTTCTCAAGGAGGAAGATACAGGAAACTCGGTGTCCAGTCCAAAAGTAAGTATAAAAAGAATATTAGAAAAAAATGACTTTATACATATGTATTAGCAAACATTATCAAGGACAAGTGGATTCAGGGTTAAGAGAAAGAAATGTTTCTCTTAACGGCCCGCGGAGGAGAACTACAATGCTGCTTTGGCCCTCAAAGAAATCCAGTTTGACACCTGTGGTCTAAGTGCTATTGCTATTATGACCTACTACTTGCTGTTTATATGTACACTGAGCTTCTGCACTGTGAGACAAATTCCTTGTGTGTCCGATCACAGTTGGCCAATAAAGAATTCTGCCCTGCCCTGCCCTGCCGTACCCTACCCTACCCTACCGTACCCTACTCTACTAATGAGGTCTACCTGTATTCCTGTTTCAGTGTCCTATATAACATCTCTTACATTATGCAAAACAGGACAATGTTGTTGCTGTTGAATTATTAATTAGTAGAAGCAATAAATCTTACTGTTTCCTCCTGAATGGCTTTTCTACAGATTTTATTAGAAATGTTACAAGTATATTTGTGTAGAACCAGGTACTTGGATTGATGTCGTAGATCATTCTCTCTGAATCATTCAATAAGTCAAGTATGTATTAATGAAAATGTATGCTGCTCCACTCAATGTAATCAAACTAGGAATAAAAAATAGCAGCGGTCCCCAACTTTTCTGGCTTGGCGGCCTGATGGGGGGAGAGGGGATGGTTCTGTGTGAGTGGCAGACGAGTGCGCAAGAGGGCTCAGCTCCATTTGCGCAAGCGGTGGGTGGGAGCCCAAATGGAGCTGTGCGTGCATGCTCACCCACTACTTGTGTGGCCCTGTTCCCTACAGCATTACGAGCATCTCACTCAGCGTGAGCAATAATAAATAAAAAGTGGTAGTCTAAAAACACCAGCTGGCATTAACCTTTGAAGACCTCTTTATAAAGCACAGTTTTAAGCATTCTTCTGTAGATCAAAAAAATGTAGTATCTGCACGTTGGGACTAGACTTGAAAAAGTCTGCCTTCTGTAGTTTAGACATCTTCCACTTACAACTGTAATGGACTGAGGCATTTTAGTCATAACAGTTGTAAACCAAGGCATACATACAACCTTGCTTGATTTTATGACTCTTTGTGGCCTCGATAAGTGAATCCATATATTCCTTTGGATTTTTTTTTTTGCCGGAAACCAGCCTCAAAGACTAGAAACTGGCAAAAAGTGTCATAAATCACAGCCATATGAAATGCTGCAACTGGCCATAAAGGTGGGCTGGTTGCCAAGCAACCAAAATATAGTCATGTGACTTCAGGTTGTGTGTGCATGTGAATTCTGAAATTGAGTCGTAAGTAGCTTTTGGGGGAGGGTCTGTCACAACTTTGAACGGTTCGAAAGTGAGGACTACCTGTAGTAAAACATCCTCCATTGCACTTGCACTTTATTTTGGCAACTCTAAATGTTAAGCATGGGAAGGCTCAGGAAACATTAACAGATGTCTGAGTAAAGGTATATAAAATAATGTTTGTCTCATGTTGTATGCTGCTTAACTGATACATGATTTTTCCAGACAAATAGTGCTTCATCGTTTATGTGATTCTGATTCCCCGACTCTGCTTGAAACAAGCAGGTAAGCTTGTTTTTTTTTTTTTTTTTTGTTGGTTGGTTGGTCAGTTGGTTTCTGAGTGATTAAAATACCTTTAGCATAAAGGTATTTAGCATAAGAGGCAATGGTAAACTAGAATGGTAGAATGTTTGTGTACAGTGTACACTTGTAACTTGTATGCTTGTAGTTTGTAAATGCTAAATTCTTATACCTTCTGTTACAGTGAAACGCAATCCTCTGATTTGGTCAACTCTCTGTATGGTTGTTTTAAAGAAACCAAGATTTTTGTTTAATTCATTCATGTTGTTTCCACAGATCACAAGCCAGACATGCCTGCTTTGCTTGTAAAGATAAACCACTGATGGAATTGTTGCTGCTTGATTATAAGTTAGCCATAATTTTGGTTTAGTGTTAAGTGTAAATGAGGCCATTTTATAATGCTCTAAAGTTCAAATGTCTTAAGTAAAATAAAGTGCCAATATGTTTACTCTGTGCATAGAGGCCTTGCTGAAGTGGCTATTTTTGGTCCTTATATTTTTGGACAATAGATAGTATTAGAATTATTATTCTGATAATGGAGTTTGCTGCTTCTAATCCTTCTAGTCCTTGGCAACTGTCATGGATATCTGAGTATTCTAGCTGGCAAAAAGGCTTAAGTAAGGAATCTAGTTGATCTTCCTTTCGGTAAATGATTTAAATGATCTGTTGTTTTTCTTTATGGTCCTACTTCCTCATGACCATTGGTCCCCAGAGAAGTTTGTTAAGGCAAGCTGTTACTTTAGTCTCTGTTAGCAATATAAATTAAAAAGTAATTAGAAAGCTAGTAGATTCCCTTTTTATTAATTTTACTTGGAAGAAGTGCTATTGAACTCAGTAGGATGTTTCCAAGACTTCTATATGGTATTCTTACTTTCCCTTTACTCGGTCCTCACAATTAAATTGATTTCACATATCATTTATTGGATTTTAATTTTAATTGTACATTTAATCAACATATACCATGATAAAAACTGAACTGCAACCCTATACAAGTTAACTTAGAAATAGATTTAATGAGCTTACTTTTAGATGCTTATAGGGCTGGCATATAAATTTGGGCTTTTCAAAAAAAACTCACATTGTTACATTTCCATTTGTATTTTAGGTTACTGTTGACTTGCCTCTGTCAATCTGAAGTGGCTAATATATGGGTGGAGAGAATCAGACAAAGTCCGTCTGTCTATAACTGTTTCTGCTTTATCATGTCTAGTTCTACAAATGGTAAGCTGAAGAATGTATTTTATTGCATCATAGAGCATTTTTAAAGTAAGGAAAAATGCACAACTCCTAATACGGGAATCAAATATTTTTAAATTACTTGTAGGAAAAACTTTGCTTAAAGCATTTTTAGTTAAGAAAGAAAGAATCCACGATACAGTATAGCGAAACCATGTGAATCAGTGGAGTAGTTTTTGGTGCCTTCTTTTCCTATGGTTACAATACCTTTGGGTTGTCCATAACATGATATATTTACATTAATATAAAATAGGAATGTGGTTAGATCTTCATAAAGTACTCAGCACTTACATTTACAAACTGAAGGAACAATGGAAACATCTTTCTGGAATCTCTAGCAATCCAAGTCTTCGGTAAAACGACCTTGAGTTGTAAGTGCCATATGTGGCACTGATTTTCTGATTTTCTGAATTGTCTTAAATATATTTTAAAAGGTAAACATAGGGGAAGGGGAAGAGTGCAAGATATGAAAGGAAAATGTGTAACATTTCCAATTAAAAAGTTGTAGACAGATGATATATGCATGCCCTTTCATACTCCAAAGCACATTATGGCCTTGAAATCCAAAGTGTTGTTCTAATACTTTGGAAATCCACATTCTAATTCTTAATGCTATGCTTTATTTTAACACTCCTGCAGAGTGAGTTGAAAAAAGAAATATAAAAGTTAAGAAAAAGGAAAAGAAAAAAAAACATTGCTTGTGGGGGTTACTTTTCTGGTCATTTTGTATTTATTTAGTTGAAAATAAAATTATATTTGATTTACCAATGCTATGTAAAGTTTCTCAAAGCAGCATATATCCAAATTACTATTAGCTACCGGTAGTAATATAGTATATACTATATAGTAGTATACTACAGCATACTAAAATATTTTGCTTTTGTATTTTATGTGGTCTTAATTTAACTGTACTTTAATTTTTGTTTCAGTGGACTTGCTGGTGAAAGTTGGTGAAGTGGTTGATAAGTTGTTTGATTTGGATGAAGAATTAATGATAAACTGGATTAAAAAAGATTCTTGTCCATCAGTGGAACAGCCCACAGATGATTCTCCAGATGATATTCCTGATTTTAAAATTCTACCTTGTCTGCTTGAAGCTGCAAAACAAGTTTGGTAAGCATCTATCAGTATGCATGCAAGCATAGCAATATAAGGTACTTTTTCATATTGGACAAGTAAAGTTCAGGTTCATTTTACCTGCCTTTGTAGCAAAAGAACACCAAATCATGTCAATTTTAAAATGGAGATATTGGAGTTTAACTCTCTTGGAGATCACTGAATGGGATAGAAATATTTCAATAAATATTTGCTTTTTTCAGCAATATGTCCCCCTTTAACTGTGAGTTTTCTCATATGGATACAGAGACACACAAATCTTTCTTAATGAATAATTCTAACTAAAATTCATAATGCTTTACTGCAGCTCAGATAACAATTCCGAAGGACTTGAAGTTTATATGCATATTCTACAGCTGCTCACTACAGTGGATGAAGGCATTCAAACAATTGGTATGTTTTCTAAAGCATGTAATGACAAAGTATTTGTAGAGAGTCCTTTAATAAAGAATTTTTTTTCAGAGATTGCCTATTTTTTTTTTCTCATTTTTCAGTCAAATCTTCTGATAGAGGAAAGGAAACATGGAGCCTGCTGTATAATCTCTTTTGCAATGAACTCTGCCAGCCAGATGATCCACCAATTATTATTCAAGAACAGAAGACCCTGTTGGCTTCTATTTTGTCTGTGCTATCAGCCATTTTTGCTTCACAGATAGATCAGGACTATGTCAAGATGGGAAAGAGTAAGTGTTATACCTGATATATTAAAAAAGTCGAAATGGGGAATATAATCAGAGAATTTCAAAATGAAGTATTTGAAGGATGGCATAGGTCAGAGTGGAGTTTGGGTAATAGAAAAATTTGCAGGAATATATTCAATTCAGTTTACATGTGAACCATGACTATCGCTATTCACAAGTGGTAAATTTGCCATAGCTTGAGTTCTTCCTTTTTTAATGGTATTAATTTCCTAATATTTCTGCTAGCAAAAATCATCATTTTGTAAGTATAATTCGTTTACTTTATGCCCAGTTGATTTTGAATCACTTTGTTCTAAATCCAAGACTGGATTCTGTTTATATCTTGATTATAAATGCTTCAGTTCATTCATCAATATGCTCCTTTGTTCTTTAATGGTTTTCTTTTTCTTTCATGCCAAAGAAATGAACAGTTCTCTCATGAATGCTTTATTGCAATCCCACTCTGTTGATTATGAAATCTCATGAAGTAAACCGATTTGTAAGAATCTCTTAATTCATGTTAGCGCTTCAGTTTACTTGAATTGCAATAATAATAGGCCATTCAGCCTCCACTCTCATTGGTCTGGAAGTTCCTCTAGGTAGTCTTACAGTTATTGGATTGTGATCTGCATTAATGAAACTAGCAACTTGCACATCTATAAAATTGATTAATGAGCTAGAGATATAGCCTACTGTGTACTTGAATAAATTTAATGAAATAAATCTCTCTAAAGGATATTTGTTTTTCAATACATCTAAAAGAGGAAAGAGTGACATAAAAGGGTCCCATTTTTATCTCCCAATATCTAAAATTTCTCTCTGCAATTTCAAGAACTAAAAGAAAAGCAGTTCATAATTTTTTATTTATTGTCATTTGGACATAAATTGAAGCTGTTGTTAATTTTCCTATATTCGATTTGAATAAATATGTATGATAAATATCAAATTTGTCTGAGACCATAGATTTTTGACTGAAATGATAACATTCTAACAAATTGACCATTGTCCTTTTTAATATAGAATATTATAAGACGTGTGCATTTCCTCTTTTTTTTTCTTTTAAATGGACTGTAAATATTTATGGGAAATATTTTCATTTGATCTATAATCAAATATAATTATTAGGTTAATTTGTGAAGAAAAAGCTGCTCCTCTTTATTTATCTTTTGTCTGTTCTGGGTCTTTTTTAGATTGTTATGATACTGTCAATGATTCCAAAGTCTACTTATTTTAAAACCTACTTTGCTACTAGGAATTCTTCTTTTCCCCCCGACATACTTTCATTCATAATTTAAATTTTTTTTTTGCATTTCAGATCTGGCTCTGATTGACAGCGTGATTAGAGTGTTACAAAATATGGATGAATGTGAGAAGAGATCTGTAGACAGCTCAAAGAAATCCCAGACAGAAGAGTGTGAGAAATTGGAAGTAGTTGATGAAGATTTCCATTTAAAAATCTTGAAGGACATCTGTTGTGAATTACTCTCCAATATGCTGCAGGAATTATCGGAGGTAAAAAAAATAATCATATAAACTTGAAAGTTAAGGAATGGTTTCAACCCAGGTTTTATCACTATGGTAGTGTAGTAACAAGTATCCATGTATGCATGTATGCATTAAAGGAATTGTATCTTTAATGTTTTATTTATTTATATCCTGCCTTTATTATTGTTACAAATAAATCAAGGCAAGAAACATATCCAACACATCCTCACTACAACGTGTGTGTGTGTGTGTGTGTGTGTGTGTGTGTGTGTGTGTGTGTGTGTGTGTGTGTGTAACCGGCACAAAGTAGGAGATGACTAGGCTGAACTGAGGACAGAGTAAAACACATCATCAGTTTGGACTCACTATGCTCCTGCAAGAGATCTAAGTCCAGTCCTCCTTGAAGTACATTGACAATTATCTACGACAAATTTGGCTTCACTGATAGTAGATGAGATTCTTTTGTGTAGGTAGCAAGGAATAAACTCGTAGTGCTTTTGAAGTGTATACTAACTTCTTATTTCTTGGACCTGACACCAGCTGACTTTCATGGCTAAGATGGGACTTGAACTCATGGTCTCCCGCTTTCTAGCTATAAACCTGCTATAAAATATAAAAATATGTGTTATTTATTAGAGCAGCTTTGTCCCCCAAGGGCCATACAGATGCTTTAAAAAAGAACTGGGTGATTATATTGGAGCTGTACTTGCACTTCACATCTTTTGAAGTTCTTCTGAATAATTTTTGAAGCATTTGTTGTTTTACTAATTATAAAATTGTCTTCTAGAATGGAAAGGAATGGAACCTATATTTTTATGTGTATGAGCATATACACGTAAGAAGTGTAGAACATGTTCACCATGTTAAAAATGATGGAAAACTCTGGCTGGCTTGCATTTTATAATTTGTGCAAGAATCTCAGTAGACACAGAATGTCAGTCCTCTGTGAGATGAGTATTTTTTTAATGAAATAAATTGTTTTAGTTTGAGATAGAATATATATCTATCCTTTTGTTTTCAGTGCTTATTTTTCAGCTATTGTATAAAACTACCCTACAGAACCCTTCTAGCAATTATAGAGTATTACATTTTTAATACATATTCTACAGCCAAACTGATTCAAAGGTTGATTTATCCACATGAAACACAGTGGAATATTAAATAGTTCAGTGTTCAATATTTAACATTTAACATTCTTCATATGCAGAATTGTTATTAATATTAAATATTAAAATGTTTTCTTTGATCACTGGGTTGCCATGGCTCACATTTTTTTATTGGAACATACTGTTTGTCTTTCACAGTTGAGTTACCAACCTTAATAAGCTTTATTAAAAAATCTTTATTCAAACAGCATCTAACTCTTTGCTGGTATTTTTAGGAAAACATATTGGAGGGGCTCAAGCAAGGTCATATAAATGAACAGAAATGCTCCTGTGCATTTCAAAATCTCCTTCCTTTTTATTCATCTTCGGTATGTATGACTTCTGAAATAAGCAAAAGCTATATTTGAGATATTGTCAAGGATAAATATCTCTGATACATATGGCTTCATCTAAATTTTTTTTAGAGATTTATATTCAAAAATGTGGCTGGTAAAATTTTATTGGTAGATTAAAAAATTGGCTCTCTTCTCTTTCCTTTCTTCCTTCCCCTCCCAGCTTCAAGTTATATAACCTATGCCTTAAAAATTGTTAAGCTGTTGGGGTGGCACTGGGAAAACTCAGATTGAGTCCACCCTCAGCCAGGGGAGCTCACCAAGTGATTTGGGGCTGTTGTAGTCCTCTCTGCTCAAATTACCTCACAGGGTTGTTGCAGTGAGGGAAAAATAGGAGGGAGTCCTACAATTTTGAGCTCCTTAACCACAGGTAAGGATATCTATCAATAAATAACTTCCCTGAATATATTTTTCTGCCAATATTTTGGGGTTCCCACTGGTAAAATAAGGGAACATATTAGTGCCAGAAAAACTGTTGGTGATTAAGCTGCCAGATCACAGAGGGATTTCTTGTAGTCCTGGAAGGTAAATTCTAGTTTAATTTCTACAGACATACATAGCCTTCAAAGCTTTCTACCTTTTGAATTTCACCAATTCCTTTGACTGAGAGCATCAATCCTAGGTATTAAGATTAGAGGATTTTTATTGTCAGGTTGGTGTTGTAATTTTGTTCTTTATTGTACACTGCCTATAGTTTTTCAGAAATTGGGTTATAAATTTGGTGAAATAAATACAGGTCTTTGACTAACAACCATTTGTTAGTGACCATCCAAAGTTACAATGGCATTGAAAAAAAGTGACTTATGACCGTTTTTCACACTTACAACCATTGCAGCATCCCCACAGCCATGGAATCAAAATTTAGACACTTGGCAACTGGCTCATACTTAATTTCTGATAAGCAAAATCAATAAGGAAGTCAGATTCACTTAATAACCATGTTACTAATTTAACAATTGCAGTGATTCACTTAAGAACTGTGGCAGTAAAGGTCTAAACTATCTCACTTAGCAACCAATATTTGGGGCTCAATTGTGGTTCAAAGACAAAGACTACCTATATTATAACCTTATTTGTTTGTTTTGTTTTCTAATCCAAAAAACGCTTTACACAATGCTTTCCCCATACCTTTAATATATGTAAAAGAGCATCAGTGAATAGATTACAAAGGAAGTTTTCCCATTGTCACTAAAGTGATATTGACTGATATTTGGGAAGTTCAAAACCTAGAAAGCTTTGAAGGCATTTGTGTACTGTAGAAATTATTATTTGATGTCCTGTAAATTAGTGAAGAGTCAGCATGAAATTTGGCAACAATCTACATCCTGGTCAAGGTGCTTGACAAAATAAGTTCATCCTGCTTAATTCCCATGTTTTACCTTATTCAACTTTCTATACAGTAGATGATAAAATATACTTCGCTTTTTTTCCAGGTGGAGAGTTTTCTTGAAGTACTGCATGGAGCAGATCAGACTCTTGCTGACACCTTGAGTAAAAGCTTCCCAAATTTGAAACTCCAGGCATAGGTCCATATGTCTGTTTTGCTGCAAGGAGACTGTATAATTAGTTTCCCTATGGAGAAAGCAATGGGTAAAGAATTCCAAGCAAATTGAAACCTATATAAGAATCCTTTTTAAATGGAGGCAATATAGCAAATGGTCTGGAAAAACAAACTCCCTGAAGACTGTTTAGCATATGCAACATAATTTTATATCTTAGTAACTATTGAGGTTGTAAATTTCAGCTAAAAATGAACAACCCTTCGTCTAAGTCTGAAAAAGGTCCTCCTTTTTCTGTATTAATAAAGTTAGTTAAGATGTTTTTTTATAGAGAATAATTGGGTTGTTTTGGTTTGTTTGTCTTACAGAGTTAAATAATTCAAAAAATTACCAAGATGAAGCTTAATTATAGTAACATCTAAAATTGGAGAGTTTTGTAATTAATAAACAATATTTGGACCTATGTGACAGATGTTCTGCTTGTGCATTATTTTTGTTACATGAAATAAATTATAATTCAATTATACTTCAGATGTGTCACAAGTCTTCTAGTGCCATGCAACAACCTGCAGTAGCTACTTTCTGCCACTGCCACTGGTATAGAAATTGCAGTATTGGAGGAAGGTTCATAAGAATTTCATATAGTACACAACATATAATATACATAACATGTAGCAAAGAGCTGGTTAGATACGGTGTTTCCCCGAAAATAAGACAGGGTCTTATTTTCTTTTGACCTCCGAAATAATGAGCACAGCTCATTGTTACTTGGCCTTATTTTCGGGGAGGTCTTATTATTTTTGAGGTGCAGGAGGTGATGAAAGTGGTCACCTCATGGATGCTGCTGACACAGCCGCTCATCACCTGTTCGCCCCTGAGACCATGCATGCGCTTCCAGCCATGCTTCTCAGGACTCTGCACCATGCCATCAGCACGGCCATGCCGCTGCAACTGGATGTCCCGTGTTGCCGTCGGCTCCCTGTTCTTCGCTAATGACTTTTGCAGTGGCCATTAGCATGACAGAAGGGCATGGTAGCTAGGGTTGCGGGAGCGGCCGTTAGGTAAGGGCGTGTGGGTTGCATGGGGCATGTTTCCCCCTCCCCCCCTCCGGCCTCACCTCCTCACCTGTTGTTTGCACGGCAAGCAACCAGAGGAAATAGCGGGGGTCGGTTGCACATTCTGTTAAATATTTGGGGGGAGGGCTTATTTTTGGAGATGCGCTCAAAAGCCTGATTGGGCTTATTATCCAGGGAGGTCTTATTTTCAGGGAAACAGGGTATATGATGAAGGTGCTGGCCTACAAGATGTGAGTTCTAGATAGCAAAGTGAGCTGGGACCAGTCACTCTCTCAGCCCAACCTACTTTACAAGGTTGTTCTTGTAGGGAAAATAGGCATGAATAATTGTGTATATTTACCATCTTGAGTTTGTATGTGTGTGGTGTGATAAAAATATAATAAAAATAGTAACATAGAAAGATGTAAATATTGTAGACAAGAATAAGGAATTTTAATTTGCTCTGACTTAACCTTAAATGTATGGTGTCTGTCAGAGAAAGTAACAACTTGTTTTTAATAAGGAATTTCCTTATTTTGAGTGAACCTGGAGGTCCCACGTATTTTAAGTGAAACCAGCTATCCCGCTTAGCCTACTATTCCTGGATTGGCTACACTCGTAACTTTGGAGAAAGATGGATGTTCTATCATGTATATATACTGAAGACAAGCCACAGGAATTGGGTTAATCATTGTAGTCTTCAGCAGACAATTGAGTTGTACTCCAGTCGGAAAAATAATGAGAAATTCAAATGGGAATATGCTAAACCTTTCACAGTGGCTGAGAAAAATAGAGATGGTGGAGCCTGAACCTAAAATGTCAAAAATGAAAACATTCATCATAATGGCCTATATCCTTTATCTGTAGCACGTCTTCATGTTCAGTTCATTGTGATTAATGGCAAATACAATGGGCTACCAGCTCTTGGGCATTGCAGTGAAGTAAGCTGCCTTTTAAATTCAAAGGCAACCTCCTGCTAATATTAATTGTACAAAATTACAGCATTCATAACTTCTTCAAACAGCTTAAGAATCCCATCCTTTCTAGTCTATTTGGTGATGAGTCAAAAAATAATCATATCATATATATGAAAAACAACCCTTAGACGAGATGGAAATTTGCTTCCTTTACTTTAGCCAGGCTCATTTGTCCATGACATGATGCAATTTCCCAAATACCTCTGAGGTACCACAAAGAAGCTAAAGGAAGATAAGGGGAGAAAAAGCCTGAGAATTTTTGAATACGTTATGCAGCTATGTGCACCGATCCTGTCAGATAGAATTTCCAGTGATCCTAAGCTAACGGAGTGTACGTTAAATAAACCTGACACATAATTTTGTATGTAAAATTTGTGGGATGCCACTAAGAGAAATAGCAATAGCACTTAGACTTACATACCGCTTCCCAGTGCTTTACAGCCCTCTAAGCGGTTTACAGAGTCAGCATATTGCCTCCAACAATCTGGGCCCTCATTTTACTGACCATGGAAGGCTGAGTCAAACTTAAGCCGGTGAGAATCGAACTGCCAAAATGCAGGCAGCTGGCACTCAGTAGTACTGCATTCAAATCACTGCACCCGCGCAGTTCATTGTTACTAATGGTCACTTTGTTATGGTATTAGTAGATACTATGGAATCTGTATCATGTTAGAATCTACATGAAAATATAGGTAGTCCTCCACTTATGACAGCAATTGAGCCCAACATTTCTGTTGCTAAGAGAAACATTTGCTAAGTGAGTTTTGCCCCATTTTATGACTTTCCTTGCCACAGTTGTTAAGTGAATCACTGCAGTTGGTAAGTTAGTAACCCGGTTGTTAAGTGAAACTGGTTTTCCCATTGACTGCTTGTCAGAAGGTCAGAAAAGGTGATCACATGGCCATGGGACACTGCAACCATCATAAATATGAGTCAGTTGCCAAGTGTCTGGATTTTGTTTACATGACCATGGGGATGCTGCAATGGTCATAAGTGTGAAAAACAGTCGTAGGTCACTTTTTTCAGTAATGTAACTTTGAATGGTCACTAAATGAACTGTTGTAAGTCAAGAACTACCTGTAGTCTGATTTCTATTTCTGTGAGTAAAAAAAATTAAATCTACAAATATCAGATTAACAAGGAATCTTTATGATCAGCTTGCATCCAAGTTTTCCATATATATAAAATATTAATAGTTAAGTTACCTTTGTAGAGTTTGTCTTTGCTTTGAACAAGATGGAAATTTAAAACACCGGTGCTAACTTTTTAATTTTAATTTTTTAATTTAATTTTTTAAATGTAAAGCTTTTTTATCTAAGATCTTTTATATAAGATAACATTTGTTATCTTATATATGGTTTGTATGAATGCCTTAGGAAGATTGCTTTGAATATAAAGCTAAATTGATTAACTATATTTCTTAGAAAAGGAGGTAACTTTATGCCTAATATAATGGATTTTAAAACTGTTCTGTGTCAAACAATGAAAAAAGAAAACATTGCTGTTGAGGGGAAAAATGGGAGGAAAGAATGATACGTTCACCATCCTCAATTCTTGAAAGAACATCTGGATGAAAAATTCATTTTGCTACTTGGGGAAGGAGAGAATGCATATTAGGCAAGGATCAAAATACATAAGTTACGATCTTTTGGCACCAAAAGATGACTCATTTCCCCAAGTTGCATCCAGAAAGGGAGAAAAGGTATACTAAACTTGGAGTGTGTATGTTTCATTTCCTTTTGATTGGCATTTCACTCAAAGAACAGGCATACATTTGATGCAGAAAAAGGCTGCTTAGTGTTTCCCCAGAGAAGAGAAGATTTACAGAGAATACCCAGGCATTATCAGACTGTTTCAAGTGGTGTTTTTCCTTCTGTTTCCGTTCAGCATTGGTGTTATTATTTTCCATGTTGAAATTCTTTCATAAAAATCCAGAAGTGATAAAATGTATTTTTTGTTGCAATGAAACCGAGTCCCAACTGAGACTCAACAGGCCACCCTTTAATACAACCCCAAGCTTGCATCAATATTATTCTTGTTATCGTATAACGTGCACGGGGTGGTGGTTGCATGTTTAATGGGCCATCTGCTATTCTTCCTTGAAAGGGAAGTGTTTTGCTTCACCTGATATTTCCTGGTCTGCTTTCGTAGCACAATTTCCGTAACTACTGTCAATAGGGTGGTAAGAGACGTACATACAAGGAAGTTCAGGCTGTTCTACATCGTAGATGCAGTCTTGTGCGAAATCTTCAATAGCTAATGACGTCAAAGGATAAAGTATCAATCTCACTAGACGGATTAATCTTTTTGTTTGTCCTTGAAACTCAAGTGTTAATTCTGATTTCTAGTGGTATGAGGATATATGAAAGTCATCCCCTATACACATCCCCTATATATCTATATTCTATCTCTCTCTCTTATTCTATCTATGTATCTATGTATCTATCTATCTATCTATCTATCTATCTATCTATCTATCTATCTATCTATCATCTATCTATGTTATTATGAACCTCTGTCAACTTACCCTCAATTCACCTTTTTGTATATGCAGAAGTCCCAACTGTTGTGATTTAGAAGAGAACAACTCCAGTGCCCTGATCATTGTTGTCATCCCTTTTCTGCATTTTTCCCAGCTTCACAATACCTTATCTGAGGTATGACTAGTTCTGGGTGCACTATTTCAGCTGAGGTCTGTAAATTTGAACCCTATTTTTAAACTTCTTTTGTATTTAATAAACAAATAAATACATGTCCTCTTAATACAGAATGATTGTTTCTCAGAGTTGTAAGCTGAACAATATCATCAACTCAAAAATACCAGAACAGGCTTTTTAAAAAAATCGTTCATCTCCATCATTCGCCATCAGTCCTCTAGATATTTTAGTACCTTTTGTGGTTATTAATATGATGCTACATCAGAATAACACTGTTAGTCTAGCATCTATATCACATTGTAACCACTCAAATTTCACCAGTTCAAGCAAGAAAGAGATTGGTCTCCTCCAATGTTGACTCCTATCAGCTATGCTGTTGATTCTGGAGATGGCAAACAAGTTCAGTAATCACCAATAACCATCTCCAGAATCAGAATCAGATCTTCCATAGAGTTGTCCAGCTTCCTTTTAAAACAATCTAAATTGGTCACCATCACATCACTACAAATATAGAAAACAATATTTGTATTATGTGTACTACAAGTCTAACAACTAAATCCATTATTAATTCCCTCTATCTTTTCACATGAATATATGTCACTTATGTTCATTGAAAACGGCATTCCTGTTGATGTGAATTAGTATGACAGATCTATGGTCCATTCATAAATAGAAAGTGTTAATTTAAATAAGTGGTGAAATTAAGGTGCATGTCCCTTGTTGTAAAAAATAAGAGGTTTTTCTGGTGGTACACTTTAAAAATCTAAAATATAAATTGCTAGTTGGGCAGACACACAGTGTACACCTATGTAGATATTCCATTATAGAAAGCAAAAGCTAGCAGTGAGATAGGGTGGTGATGATGAAATATTTAGGTTCAGAGTTTTAATTTTTAGTACAGTATTCTTGGAATGAATCCGTGCTGAAGCTAGCAAGGAGGGAAACAAAAACCTTCAATCCAGACAAACCCTATGTCAATATGGGGCAGATTCCTTCCACATTCCACTCTAGAAAAAGCAGCAAAAATATTACGAAAGGAGAAAGAGACCTAGGATTTAAAATTGGGGCTGGCACATGTACTCATATATAGATGACTGGATTCTGATAATTTGTAATGTTAATCTGTGTGAATATGACAAATTCTTGCTTGTAATGAAACTTTCGTCCCTGTCCTAATGTTCCCTTTTATTCAAATCCATTTCATGTATTCATAATCATGTTTATACTTATATCTGTTATCTCATACATGCTTGACGAAATAAATAAATAAAAATAAATAAATAAAATAAATAAATTTACTGAGTGAATCTTCTGTTGTTAGTTAATTACAGTACTGAGAATGCAGGATTAAGTATCCGAAGATTCATGAATCAGGCTGTGACTGGGGGGTCTTAACTGGATCAGCAACATGCATGATTTATGTTATCAGCTCCTGCTTTGGAAAATGACCCTGCAGAATTCGGTGATGGAATATTTGTTTAGACTCAAAACAATTCGAGTTCACCATTGGAGGAACGTGTCAATTGCTGTATAGCCCCATGTTATCTTTTCTAAGATGGGGGAAGGAGAGCTTTCGCAATATAATTAGCTTGGTTGCTCTGGTTCTGGGGTTTACTCAGATCTGAAAGAAGTTGAATTAATTAAAATTAAACAAAGCCTTCCTGTCTTTACATGGTCAAGTCCCTTTCTTGTTTCATGGAGATGACAAAGAAGCTATAAATAATGGGAGCCCTGCTTTTTGTTTTCCTGTCAAGCAAGAGTAATGAAGGAAATATGACGTCCAGGTGCAACATGCGTAAAGGATGGGGTGAAGAGGAACAGGGCGCAGGAACATGTTAAAATGAGCTCCGTAAATCTACGAGCATGTGTGATATAGCAGCTGGCAATAAATATCAGTGAGATGCTGTTCCTTTTGTAAATATGTACCCAGTTAACTTTGGGATCGCATCATAAAGAAGGACAACTGGTAATTGGCTGACAGGAAAGTTCTAGTCCGTTCGGTTTTGAAATAGAACTTGGGGTGAAATTGCACTTGTATTTTTTGGTGGTACACTTTAAAAAACTAAAATATGATTACTAGTTGGGTAGACATTTGGTCGATGGCAGTTTTGTATTTGGTAAATTAATTTTCTTATATTAGATCCATTTTTTATGGAAAGAATGCCTTTATTTAAGGACTGAAATACTCCTGAAGTAATGGAGCAGTCTCATCTTGAGAGAGCAAAGTGTCTATTTGTATTGCCACTGCCTCGTCTCTATATTTTCTGTGTTTGCCACTGATGGAAATACAGACTCAGATCTCCACAGGATTCCTGTATTAAGTATCTCCAAGAGGTTAGCTTTATGATCAAGATTGTATGTATTTGGGCTACCCACTCTAGATGGCAAAAATCCAAGATGACAATTCAATTATTTTTTAAAAATAGTTTGTTGTATCTCCGTGTCACCACCTAGTGGTTGCCTGGACTTTTGCAGCTCAGATCTGGTAGTCTTAGTATGTATGTATATATCAGGAGCGTCAAACTCGAGGCCCGCAGGGTGCTTAGATCTGGCCCTTGGGTCCACTGAAACAGCGAAGGACTCCCTGGCGGTGCCTCTGCCAATAAAAATGGAGCTTGGGAGGGCCGCATGCACGCACACTGCATTTTTGCTGCAAAACAAACTAAAAGCAAAACAAAACAACAGGAGAAATGTTTCCCCTTTTGCATTTGAGCATCCAAAAAGGGACAGGAAAGGAAAAAGGGAAAGAGGAAAGAAAAAAGAAGGAAAGATGGGAAGAGACCAAGGAAAGAAAAGAAGGAAAGAGGGGAAGGAAGAAGAAAGGAGAATGAAGAGGGAAGGAAAAAGAAGAAAAGGGAAGGAAGAAAGGAAGGAAGGAAGGAAGGAAGGAAGGAAGGAAGGAAGGAAGGAAGGAAGGGAAGTCCTGCCTTAGCATTTGGCCACCAGCAGACGGCAAGGGTTAGGCGCTCTCCCTGGTTTTGCCTTCCTCCGTTGGAGACAATGGATCCCTCCAGTCCTGCCTGGGCTATCACAGGTGCCTCTGACACGAGTGATGATGAGCTGGCCATGTCCCCTGACCATGCCTCCTGGCACATCCCCTGGCCATGCCACGTCCCCGAGGTCAAACACAACCCTGATGCAGCCCTCAATGAAATTGAGTTCGACACCCTTGTTATAGACAGTACAGTCCAAATTACTTTTTTGTTTCACAAAAGAAACTAGATCCAAAAGGAATTCAGTCATCCTATGGATCAGCAGATCCAGGAGTCCTTATGTGCCCTGTTCTTGAACTGTTCAGAACTGGCAAAGGATTTTAAGAAGATAAATTACAGCTACATATGCACGACTCATATATGCATTCAATTACTTAGAAGGCTAATTCAGTTCTTTAAAGCATTCCCAGATTCAATAAGTGATTTTAGGACCAAGGCTGTTGCACTTTCATTGAATGTTAGACTGGTCCTACCTTCGTCATTTGAAAACAAGAAGTAGAGTTTCTCTGAGGTGAGTTTTTGCCCATGTTGAAAGGAACCGGGCGAATCCTTCTAATCAGCTCTGTGAACTACATTCTGCATCACATGTTGAGAAAGGTTTGCTTTGATGCTAATTGTTTGTCCCATTAAAAAACTTGTCTAATTCTTATGACAATGTAAATATAACAAGAAGAAATTAACATCTGTTCCTAGAAAGTCTATATAGAGAATGGAACAAAAAGGAATGAATTAGAATTTTTCAAATCATTGAACTTTGTCAATATAACAACACATTATCTTCCTTTTTAATCATTGTTTGTAAACATTTTAATTTTAGTGACAGGACAATTTTCTGATTTCATTTTCAATTGAAATGATTGTTTTTTAATGACTACATGAAACAATTTCAATTTTAATGACTAAATGAACAATTCCTTGATGTTAGAAAATATTGGCTAAGGTAAATTAGATAAAATTATGTAAATATAACTGACTTACAACTAGCATTGGTCTTAATGATTTTTAAAAAATTACTGAAAACTAGGAATTGGGTGGGTGCCAATGCCTCTATTCCTTATAATGTTTGCTATTGATTTTGCTTTGTATCCTTATTTATTTTAAACAAATAAATGTTTCATCTGCATACAATGGCATATAGGCTATTTTTTTTTTTTATTTTTTTTAATTTGATTTATATGCCGCCCTTCTCCGGAGACTCAGGGCAGCTTACAATGTGTTAAGCAATAGCCTTCATACTTTTGTATATTTATACAAAGTCAGCTTATTGCCCCCACAAACTGGGTCCTCAATTTACCTACCTTAGAAAGGATGGAAGGCTGAGTCAACCTTGAGCCTGGTGAGATTCGAACTTTAATTTATAACATTGACCTCCAAAACTCCACATTGTAAAAATAATGCCGTAATTGCCATATTTATTTATTCATTCATTCATTTATTCATTCATTCATTCATTCATTCATTCATTCATTCATTCATTCATTCAAATTTGGAGACAGTTCATCTTACTCTTCATATATAATATGTAATTTCATTTCAAGAGCTGGAATGCACAAAGCATAACAATTTATACTGCTTTTCATCACATAGCTCTCCAAAAACCATTTTAAAACACAGTGTTAAACAAAATGCAAAAATCCGTAAAATTGGAATTGCAAGAGAAAACAACATTAACACAAGTGAAAAATGAGCTCATATACACATGGGAACATTTCCCAGGTTCTTATCTATGCCCTCCAGGTTCCTTGAGGATGCCTTCTCAGGTGATGGTTTGTGTCTGTGCATCTGTGGTGAAGTGTAACTTCTATATATTTCCAATAACCCCCATGAACAGGTGAAAGACTCACGTGAGATGCAGACCAGGGGTGAAATTCAGCAGGTTCTGACACATTCTGGAGAACTGGTAGTGGAATTTTTTTTTTTTTATTGCAAAAGTTTTACAATTACATTTTCACCCCATTTTTCCCCCCATCCCACCCCCCGCTCCCCACCCTAACCCCCCTCAAACCCCCCCTAACCCTCCCCCCCTGACTTCCATGAAGTATAATCCCATCAAAGTCCCCTTTTTACAAAACTTGAACCCCTCAAACCCCCTTAAAAAAAAAAAATTCCCCCCCCTCACAGTATTCATACATTTCTATTTTTATATAATACTTTCAATGAAAAGCTATTTGGTATTTCCTAACTTGATATTTGTTCTGCACATAATCTATCCACTTTTTCCATTCCCATTCATAAGTCTCTTGTGAGCGATCTTTTAAAAATGCTGAAATCTTCGCCATCTCCGCAAAACTGGCCATCTTCAAAGTCCATTCTTCAATAGTGGGTAAAGCCTCATTTTTCCAATATTTACCTATCAATAACCTCGCTGCTGTGATCATGTACAATATCAACTTAATTTCATCCAGTGTAAAACCCTTTACTATACCCAGTAAGAACAATTGTGGGGAAAATGGAATTTTTCTCTTCAAAACATTCTGCATAACCCACCATATTTTTATCCAAAAAGCCTTAACTTTCTTACAATTCCACCAAACATGATAATATGTAGCATCTAAACAATCACATCTCCAACATTTTGGCTGAACATTAGGATACATACAGGATAATTTCTTGGGATCTAAATGCCATCTGTAAAACATCTTATAAAAATTTTCCCTCAAATTCTGCGATTGTGTAAATTTAACATTCTGAACCCATATCTTTTCCCATGTTTCCAACATCACTGGTTCTTCAAACTTTTGTGCCCACTTAATCATACAATCTTTAACCAATTCAGTTTCTGAATCCCTTTCTAACAAAACATTATAAAGCCTTTTAATATGCATTGGACCTTTCTCTTTTATATGTCTGACCAATTCTTCCTCATGCAACATAATACCAGTTTTTTGGTCCTCTTTCCATCTCAATTGTAGTTGATTATATTGTAACCAAGTTAAATTAATTCCTTCATCCAACAGTGTCTGTAATGTCTTCAACTGCCATCTGCCCGCATCTGTAAAAAGAATCTCTTTATATAAAAACCCCCCGAGTGACATTATATTTGTATTCCACATAGTATGACCAAGATCCAGCCATAACGGTATTTTGTAATCCCATTTGAGTCGGTGCTTCTTCCAAACTCTCATCAAAGAGTCTCTAAGTATATGGCTTTTAAATACTTTATCCACTTTGTTATCATAAAATAAATAAGCATGCCATCCAAATTCAAGATCAAAACTTTCTATATTCAATATTCCAGTCTTTTTCCTTCCAAACCAATCACTTGCTTGAGTCAAAGCTGCTGCTTCATAATATAACTGTAGGTTTGGAAGTTTAAGACCTCCCCTTTCTGGAACATCTTGCATAATTTTCAATTTCACTCTCGGTTTTTTCTCATTCCAGACAAACTTATTCAGTCCTCTTTGCCACTCTTTCAGTTGTTTATCACTTTTAAGCACCGGAATCATTTGAAACAGAAATAGAAATCTTGGCAAAATATTCATCTTTACTGCTGCTATTCTTCCAAGTAAAGAAAGCTGCAGTTTTTTCCATGTCTCCATGTCTTTTTGTACCTCTCGCCACAAAACCTCATAATTATTTTGAATCAGTTTCATATTAGATTCTGCAACCTGAACTCCTAAATATTTAACCTTTGACACAATCTCAAAACCTGCCCTCCTTTCAAGTTCATATTTTCGTTCTTGTGTCATATTTTTGACTATCATCTTAGTTTTTTTCTGGTTCAGTCTGAATCCTGATACTGCACCATAATCTCTTATAATGTCTTTCATCAGGATTATTGATTCCACCGGTTGTGTTAGGGTAACAACCAGATCATCTGCAAATGCCCTTATTCTGTAATCTTCTTGCCTTATCACTATACCTTTCAAGCTAGTCGAATCCCTTATTATATTCAACAAGACTTCTAATGTTAAAATAAAAAGCAAAGAGGATAACGGACAACCTTGTCTTGTTCCTTTTTCAATTTTGAAATCTGTTGTCAAACTTCCATTAATAATAATCTGTGCCTTTTGCTCTTGATAAATTGCTGAAACTGCCAATATAAATTGATCCCCAAAGTCCATTTTTTTCAAAGTCTTTAATAGAAAATTCCAATCCACTCTATCAAAGGCTTTCTCCGCATCCAAAAAAGCCAGCACTGCAGGGATCTGTTTATTCTTCTCAAGATATTCCAGTAAATCTATCACTTGCCTTACATTGTCCTTCATATATCTACCCTCTATAAATCCCGCTTGATCATCATGAATCACCTCTTGAATCACTGGCATCAACCTGTTGGCTAATACTTTTGCATAAATTTTGTAGTCATTATTCAGAAGAGATATTGGCCTATAATTTTCCGGTTTTTTAGGACCCGCTTGCTCTTTTGGTATCAAAGAAATATAAGCTGTTTTCCATGATGGGGGTATTTTACCCCCTTGTTGTATATTACAAAATAAGTCTCTAAGTTGTTCCACCATTTCTGCTTGCAAAGTTTTATAATACACTGCAGTCAAACCATCTGTTCCCGGAGCTTTGGCAGTTTTCAGTTGTTTTATTGCTGCAATTATCTCCTCAGCTGTTATAGGGTGATTCAGTCTTTCCTTTTGTAAGTTAGTAACTTTTGTAACTCTTTTATTTTCTAGATATTTTTCTATAAGTCCATTCTGTATGTCATCTTTAGCATATAGTTTAGTATAGTAATCTACAAAAACTTCTTTAATTAATTTTTGTTGATAAATTTCTGTCCCTCCAATGTCAATATAGTCGATGGTCCGCATACTCTGCTTCTTCCTTAGGGTGTAAGCCAGCCATCTGCCTGGTTTATTGGCATTACAAAATGTGTTATGCTTTGCATATTGTAAATTTGTTGCAACCTGGTCCGCCATAAGCATTTGGAATTGGTCTTTCAAGAGTTTTATAGCACTACGTATTCTTTCATCTGTTGGATTTTTAATAAGTAACTGTTCTTTTTTCTTTATTTCTGCTTCAATTTCAATTCTTTTCTTTTGTCTATTCAATTTGTGCTTAGAGTTCATGTAAATGAGTACCCCTCTCATATATGCTTTACTTGCATCCCATACAATTTCAATAGCGGTACCCTTGTTCAAATTAATTTCAAAAAATTCTTTCATCTGCTTCTTAAGTTCTATTATATTTTTTCATATCTAAACAGATTTTCATTTAGTCTCCATGATCTTCTCTCAGTTTTTTCAGTCTCAATTTCTATCCATACTGGACTATGATCAGATAAAGTTCTTGGAAAAAATTTTGTTCTTTTTGTTTTGACAAGTAAATCATTTGATACTAAAATAAAATCAATCCTTGAAAAAGATCTATGTCTGTCAGAAAAGAAAGTATAATCCAAGTCTTTTAAGTTATGTATTCTCCAGACATCCTTTAGTTCCAAATCTTCTTTCATTTCAAAAAAAGTTTGTGGTAGTCTAATCTTTGACTTCGCCAGACTTCTTTTATCTAGCTTGGAATCAATTACTCCATTCCAATCTCCCATAATCAAAATTGATCTATAGTCCCATTGCAACATTTTAGTATGCAAAGTTTTATAAAAGTGATCCTGCTGTTGGTTGGGAGCATAAAGCCCAATCACAAGAATTTGACCATATGGAGTACACAGTTCAATTGCTACAAATCTACCACCTTCATCTGCTTCTATAATTTTAGTTGAAAATCTTTTGTTTATATAAATAACCACGCCATTCTTTTTTTCCAAATTTGATGCTATGAAATGTATTCCTAACTTTAAGTTTATCAAATATTTTTGATCTTGCGTTCTAATATGAGTTTCTTGTAAACAAATTATATCATTATTAAATTGTTGTAAATATGTAAATATTTTCTTTCTTTTCTGTGGCGAATTCAGTCCATTCACATTCCAAGACAAAAACTTAACCATCATGTATACCTTTTTGAAGCGACGAGCAGAATTGCCGGATGTCTTCCGAGGCCACCGACGTTGCTCTCCCCATGGCTTCCCTTTGATCTGTAGTACTCTTAGCTCCTTTTTTATATTGTTGTGCCGTAGCTCTTTCTTGCAATTGTTTTTCTTTAAGTTGTTTTGAAACTGCACGAGTTATTCGCTGGTCTTTAGCTTCAGCCATACGCTCTAGGTCCAGTGCCACATCTCTTGTAGTCAGAATTGGAGAAGATTCTAACAGGGGCTCATCCAGAAAACCTCCTTCAGCACCCTGCGCTTCCGTTGGATCTAGTTCAATCTGCTTAAGCTGCGCTTCCAATTCTTGCTGGGGTTGCTTCTCCTTCTCACTCTCCTTTATCTCCAGTACAGTAGATGAGCGTGGAGATGGTGACCTCTCTTTAAAAACATTGTAGTAAAAATATTCCGCTTTTTCAACAGTATTCAGTCGGTGTTTTTCCCCCTGGTACTTCAAAATTATACCCGTTGGGGCATCCCACCGAAATGGAATCTGTAATTTGTTTAATTCCTTTACTAGAAAACCAAAATCTTTTCTATCTTTCAGCATCTTTGGCGGTAACTCTTTATAAATTCCAACTTGAGTTCCCTCAACTTGCACAGAGGAAAGAAAAGATTTTTGCAGAATATCATTTCTCATTCTTCTGTCTGTGAAATAAATCACCACGTCTCTTGGTAATTGTCTTTGTCTGGCCACCCACGAGTTCACTCTGTAAATTTTATCTATTTTGCATAAAATCTCATCAGGATCAATTTTTAACAACACAGCCAAGGCATCAGCACAAACCTGTCTCAGATCTTGCCGGTCACTCTCCTTGATACCTCTAATTCTTATAGCAAATTCCATGGACCGGAATTTCATCATCGTGATTTCATCTTCAACTCTCTGCACTTTATTATCCACATCAGAAATTTTAAAATCAGTATCTTTTATTTTAACATTCACTTCTGATTTAAATTCTTCCAATTTAGAGTCCACTTTAATAATAACTTCTGACAGGCCAGAAACTGCATTTGATAATTTATCAGTCACCTTGTCATAATTCTCTTTCACCAAATTTTTCATTTCAGTAATTTCCTGCTTGATTTCCTGTTGAGATTTTTGAAATTTATCATCCAAAGCCTGCGTGATAAATTTTTTTAAACTTTCAAAATCAAACTGCTCTTCAGGCTTATGTGTGGGAGATCCCCCCCCTGCTGCCTTGCTTTCCTGTTTTTTAGAAGCCATTTTACCTCGTGAGTTAGATTTTCTAAAAAAAGAAATCCTTTTTCTTCTTCCAGCACCACAAAGTCCTCTTAGAAAATCCCCCAGTTTTAATCAGGTTAGAAGTAAGTAAAATTAAATTTGTATGAAGTCAGCTTGTTTTAGAAAGGGATTTTTTTTTCTCACCCCTCTTCTCCTGTACTCGCAACAAACAGCGCTACAATGTAACTTGTTAGAATAGCTTCAAAGAGTCACTTTCCCTTTCAGCTTGTTAACTTGTTAGCGCTGGAGCGGCGCCATCTTTTCAAGCCACTCCCACTCACTTCAGTTTTTAGTCAGATCAAAAAGTCACAAAGAAAGGGAAATACTTGCAATTCCTTGGTTTCAGGGTTCAGGTTTTTTTTCCTCCGTTAATTAGTAAGGTTGAATTCAATCGGCTGTGTTTGCTGCTGCCGGCTTGCTCTGCAATAAACAGAGTCGTCCCACGCCGCTCGGAGTCTTTGCAAGTTGAAAGGGAGCCACGCCTGTTTCCTCCCCAGTAGCAAACTCCTGGGGGCTCACAGGGGCTCAACCTGCACCTTGCCAACTCTCTCCTTCAAATCCTACAGATTCTGGAGTTTTCAAGCCGCTTCTCACGATCGAAGCGGCTCTACAAACGGCGGGGCTGGCGGACCTTAAAAAGGCACCGTCTTCACCGGAGCCAGCAAAACCCGGAAGTAGTGGAAATTTTGAGTAGTTTGGAGAACCGGCAAATACCACCTCTGGCTGGCCCCAGAGTGGGGTGGGAATGGGGATTTTGCAGTATCCTTCCCCTGGAGTGGGGTGGGAATGGGGATTTTGCAGTATCCTTCCCCTGCCACGCCCACTAATCCATACCATACCTACCAAGCCACACTCACAGAACCTGTACTAAAAAAAATTGGATTTCACCACTGATGCAGACTGAAGCAAAAGCTTAATCTTTGGGGCTACAGACCTGGCATGTGCCCAGAATTTTGTTGCACACTACCATACAGTGCATCATTAACATTTCTCGATGGATGATACACTCGAACACTGGGCCCTATCTAACTAAATGAAATTCAATATATTAAAAAAAGTAAGGTTTTACACTTAGGCAAGAAAAACCAAATGCACAGGTACAGGTTAGGTGAAACTTGGCTCAACAATGGTAACTGTGAGCGAGATCTTGAAATCCTAGTGGACAATCACTTAAATATGAGCCAGGAGTGTGCTGCAGTTGCCAAAAAAAGCCAATGCAATCCTAGGCTGCATTAACAGACGGTTAGAATCAAGATCACTGGAAGTGATACTACCACTTTATAATACCTTGGTAAAACCACATTTGGAATATTGCATCCAGTTTTGGTTACCACAATATAAAAAAGACATTGAGAAAGAGTTCAGAGAAGAGCAACAAAGATGATTACGGGATGGGAAGCTAAAACATGACCGGTTGCAGGGATTGGGTATGTCTAGTTTAATGAAAAGAAGAACTAGGGATAAAATGATGGCAATATTCCAATATTTGAATGGCTGCCACAAAAAAGAGGGGGTCAGCCTATTTTCCAAAGCGCTAGAAAGCAAGACAAGCAATGAATTCTGTAGAGATTCTCAGTCATCCAGGTCATGGTTATCCCAAAGGTGTTTTTTCAGGACAATTGGACTTTGTTTTTTTTTCCTTTTGAAGACATTTTGCTTCTCATCTGAGTAGTGCTCCTGGTTCCTGTAGTAGTCTGCAATTGGGAGTAGGAATGGATTTCCAGAGAAAAATTGCAGACTACAGGAACCAGGAACACTACTCCAGTGGCCCTGAGGACATAGATAAACCTCCAAGTGCTTCAACGACCCTCTAAAAGGATGCAGATTACCAGCTGTCTGCAAGGAATATAAATCCTTCCATTCTCCACTATCCTGTCAGAATTGAAGAAGCTTCTTGGATGAGAAGTGAAGCGCCTTCAAAAGAAACAACAAGAAAGTCCAGTTGCCTCCTAAAGAAGCACCTTTGGGACAAGCAATGGATGGAAACGGAACAAAGAGAGAAGCAACCTAGAACTAAGGAGAAATTTCCTGACAGTAAGAACAATCAACCAGTGGAACAACTTGCCTCCAGAAAATGGAGTCATTCATCTGACTCCAACATTGGAGGCTTTTAAGAAGAGACTGGATAGCCATTTGCCCAGAATGGTATAGGGTCTCCTGCTTGAACAAGGGGTTGGACTAGAAGACCTCCAAGGTCCCTTCAACTCTGCTATTCTGTTATTTGTGGTGTTATTCTGATAGGTATTCTAGAGTTGGCAAGTTCATGTTTCTTCAGCTCTGTTCATTTGAAAGTTAGCCTGAGAGTCTGCTAATAAACACAGGAAGGAGCTCTTTGTGGTGTTTGACCACAGGCAAGATTATCTAGATACTTAGCCAGAGAGGCAGTACAGAATTGTTGCTTGAGAGTGTGATAGGGCAAAGACAGAAAAAAACCCACTTGGGGTGATTAAGTTTAAATGTAAAAGAACTGACACAAACCAGGAGCTGAACATGAAAACAAGGAAGCTTATCCTTTGTTCAAAGCCCTCTGCACAGCCCCAAACTGCTTACTCATATCTTTTAAACTACAAAGGCTGACCAATTGCACAATGCTTGTAATGTCTTTCTCTTGATGTTAATAAGCAGCTTACATTTTCCACTTGGCTATTGCAGCAAAACACTTGGCAGCTGTTATTTACTGTAATTATGAATTTGATTATTTTGCGTCTCTGAAAAAGAGCCGCATGAATCAAGGGAGCATTGAGAGTGGGCTGAAAAAATATTTCAAGTTGCTCTGGACATGGTTCTTAAGCTACAGTTTCATCTTTTAAACTTCAGTTTTTGTTTTTTGTTTTCTGAAATCAGTCTGGTTTGGTACAGCATCCAAACAGGACAGGTACAAACTTCAACAGATAGTTAGGACTGCAGAAAAAACAAGTGCAACTAGCCTGCCTTTCATTGAGGACCTGCATACTGCACAAGCCACAAAGAGAGCTGAGAAAATATCATGGACCCCTCACATCCTGGACATAAACTATTCCAACTTCTCCCCTCAGGACGCCACTATAGGGCATTGCATGCCCAAACAACTAGACACAAAGACAGTTTTCCCCTATGCCATCACTCTGCTATATACATAATTCCCACAAGACTGTCTTATGCCTAAAGATATCGAACCATGTAGTAAGGTTGTATTACTATTATCCTTCTCATATTTCCTATTACCTACTCCTATTGGTATGTTATGATTATCACTTTGTTGCTTGTATGTACACTAAGAGCTTATGCACCAGAGACAAATTCCTTGTGTGTTCAATCACCTTGGCCAAATAAAGAATACTCTACTCTACTCTACTCTACTCTACTCTACTCTACCCTACCCTACCCTACCCTACCCTACTCCACTCCACTCCACTCCACTCCACTCCACTCCACTCCACTCCACTCCACTCCACTCCACTCCACTCCTCTATTCTATTCTATTCTATTCTATTCTATTCTATTCTATTCTATTCTATTCTATTCTATTCTATTCTATTCTATTCTATTCTATTTCCCCCAATAGTTCATGTTCTATTTCTTCAGTGTGTGTGTGTCTGTGTTAAGGCAGTTTTAGGCCATCAATCACAATGTAGCCATTTCTTACTTCCCTGCCTATCTATATGCAAAGGCAGTATTACATGTTGACATAATGTTATCATGTTCTGAAGGTGCTCACCTCAAAAGATTTTCATTCATCTTTCTCTTGCTTCTTGACATTTCTAGCAAGACACACTGAATCAAAGTGAGAACAGAATGAGGCATGTGGCAAATAAAGCAGCCAGATTCTAGGTCCACCCAAAGAGACTTTTTCTTATCTTTTCCCCCTGCAGATTCCAAACTAACCATATGTATATGTTATGGAGGTGTTGGGGGGTGGGGACAAATTACCTCCATCCTTTTTGTGTCTGGAAACTGTTTTAATCGCACAATGTCCATTGGCAAACTAGTGGAATAAAAATTAAGAAAGACTTTTCATAGCATATATATTTTTGGGAATTTCCATGGTCTTGACAGATAAATGGAATTAATTCCAACAGAAGGAGTGCTTTATTGATAGACTAGAGTATTTGTAAGTCAGGGTTGAACTGTGGGATCCTTAGTGCTCTCTGAGCTTGCTGGTTTCCTTGCAGATGTTTCATTACCAAACTACATAACTTCATCAGTGCAAACACCTACTTCAGAGAGCACCAAGAACCCAATAGAGTGCTTAATATATATGGATGCCAATTGTTGTAGCAAGTGGGTGTGGAGAAATAATAGAAGTGTGTTCAGATACTACCTAAATTCTATTTATCTCTTGGGTCACCTTCCACTATTTTTCTCTTTAGAGCAATGGAAGTTTTCCTTATAAACACACATCACATGCAATCCGCTGTTCCACTTTAGAAAACATGCAACTTGGCCAGTGATTAAATGAACTACATACTTGTTTGCTCTGAGTAGTTCCTTCACTAATCAGTGCCAATGGTATTTGATTTCTGTATAAATGATTGTTTTATTTCACATGAAAAGGTCAGAATTACTTCTTCAAACAGTTGCAAAGGCAAATGTGCAAACAATGATTAGGGTATGAGTAGATGTGCTTTTCTTGGTTTATATTATGTCTCTCTTCTTTGATTGACAAGACCAGTTATTATCAGTCTATAGTTATTAGCTATGAATAATCTATTCCATTTCCATAGAATTAGGTTTTATCGTACCAAGAATGCAATGATTTACCCATTTACCTAATTTATGCATTCTAATCTCTCACTGCCTGCAACTGAGGTATTTTTTAAAAAAATGAAATTACGAAGATGCATATGGGTGACTAATTTCTGTTCCTATACATGCAATTGCTTGGTATATTGCTTTTTAAAATATATCTTAGTTATATTTTGGCTACATTCACTTCTGCTTCATCTGTGATTTAAACCCCAATGATGTGATGTCTCTTATCAGGCCACAATTTTGTGCCTATTTTGCTCATTTTGAGGAAACCCAGAACCATTTTATTTTTGCTTCTGTTCTACTGCATTTCTGCTGCCAGGACTTAAAACCAATTTCTGTTTGTCTTCCCACCTGACTGCTTCATTTAATTTTCCACATTTAATTCTCTTTTTGATCTCTCCTCTTTGTTGAGGAAGGGAACTCTACCCTGACTCCTTATGTGCAATAAACGTTTACACTATTTTGAATGATCAACTTTCTTATTCATTGTGTTCACATCTGATCATTATACAATTCTGCTTGCCAAAGATAAATGATTATATATATCTCTCTCTCAAAATCGGTGTGGCATTGGGAAAAAAAATCATGAACTGGAATGGCAACATCATTTCTTCTTAGTGTCTATCCTGTCTTGTGTGTTTTTCTCTCTTCATGCCTTGCTTTCCAACTTCAAAAGATGTTGATCTTACTTACAAACTTTAAACTCAAATATACATAATTGTTTCATTTTGCCTGTTGTTTTTAAGTACTGCACTGAGGGAAATGTACAACCAAAGAGCAAAATGTACTTTTTTTCATAGAAGAACTTGTAAAGTGGGAAGTAGTACAACCTAGAGGAGTGTTAAAAGTACATTACACTTGGATTAACCCTTCCTAAACTCATTTGGACTTAGACTCTGAGAAAAAAATGTTTAGGATTTCCCTTTATCCCTTTTTTTTAAATAAATGAACATACAAACAAACAAACAATACATCCTTAATCATTCAGTGTTTCATCTGAGTGCATATTTTGTGTCTACTACTCCTTCCTCCATCATTTTCATATCATATTTCTATCATACATTTATATTTTCATTTAGATTGTTACATCATTCTTCCCAAATTTCTTATGTTTATATTAATTCATCAATTATCTAAATTTTTATATATATCTCTTCTCTAACCATTGATATAATTGCGCCCATAGTTTAAAATACTCCGATTCTTCCTTTTCTTTAATTACCAGTGTTAATCTATTCATTTCTGCACATTCCAATATTTTCTTAATTACTTCTCCCTCTAAAGAGATTTTCTTTATTCCTTATGTTTGTTTATCTTTAATGTATCGAGCGAATCTCCAGCAATCTGGTCTTAGTGAAAGGATGAATTCAAAGCCAGTTGTGCAAGAGGAAAGGCCTTTTGTGCCTTTTCTCACCTGATTACATCTTCAGTTATTCATGTGCCACTCCTCTAGGCTGAAAAAGATGAGTACTGTATGTACAAAGTGAGGATCAAAACAACCCCCAAAGCCTGCTCTCTTCTGACAGAATGTATTTATGGGTGAAAAAAACACACATTTGGAATAAGGTTTTCCATAGGCAGCTTGGAAATTTATAAATGACAATACATTTTAAACCACAAAATACTAAATTAATAAAATGAAGGATGCCACAAAGTGGCTTCTTTTGAAAGTGAAATAAAGCTTATACAACGTAAATAACCTTGAGAGGGTTGGGAAGATTTTACAGCTATCTGATTATCTTCCTTCTTTATTATAGCTGGCAGGTGATTAATCTTATCTTCCACTGAATAGATGATTAATTGGGGCAAAGGGAGGAGCAGGGAAAGGCAGCACATTTAGCGCTGAACTACATCTCCACTTTAGCCTTGACAGAACTTCAAGTTAGTTGTATCAAGGGAAAAGCTTCACCAGCTTCAATGTAGCTTGAGAGAGAAAGTCCCAAAGTGCCTTGTTTTTAATTGGAATTAATGGATTAGGATAACCAAAGAGTCCAGCCTCAAAATACATTGCATGCAGGTCAGCCAAACATGATCGCCTTTAGTCTTTAATCCTGGACTCACCTATCTTGAAGTAATTTAACAAGATTCAGAATCAACTGGATTGTTATAATCTAGTATTTACAGCAGGTTCTTAAATTCATACCAAAGAGAACAAAAGTGAAGTTATTAAAGCTCGGTAAATATTATAAAGGCAAAAGCAATCATTATTAGCTCAGTCGGCAACATAATAAATATTGTAGAACAATTACTCAAAATAAATGCTGTTATGAAAGTTAAACATATATAAAATGGTTAAATGAAATACAGAACCCAAATTCCTGGGAGCTAAATTGTCTGTGGCAGTTCATGACATGATATTGTCTTCTGGTTAAAATTTGGTTCTATTTTCTGAGGGATGGAGGAGATGAAAATAGGGTATATTGGGGCATACAACAGTATGCACTCTGATAATTAAATTCAGAAGATAGTTTGTTTATCTGCTTTATATTCATTTTCCTTCTCTCATTTGATATATTTGGATTTGCATTACTAAAAATACTACATGAATGAACGAGCAATATGGTGGTTACTAGAAGTATTTATAACATTACTTTTTCAACAGTCTGTGTTAAATTTTGATTTCAGATACAGGTAGTCCTCAACTTATGACCACAACTGAGTCCAAAATTTGTTAAGTAAGACATTTGTTCAGTGAATTCTGGCCATTTTACAATCTTTCTTGCCCCAGTTGCTAAGTGAATCACTGCAATTGTTAAGTAAGTGACATAGTTGTTAAGTGAATCTGATTTCCCCACTGATTTTGCTTGTCAGAAGATTGCAAAAGGTGAGCACATGACCCCAGGACACTGCAACCGTCATAAACACGAACCAGTTGCCAAGCGTCCAAATTTTGATCACAGGACCTCAGGGACATTACAATGTCATGTCTCTACAAAAAACAGTCATGTCACTTTTTTGAGTGATGTAACTTTGAACAGTCACTAAATGAACTGTGGTAAATTGAGGACTGCCTGTACATTGACTGCCTTGTTTTAGATTTGGTGAGGAGCCAACACTTGAAGTTCTTCAGGAATTATTTGAAACTGGCCTTCTTAGAGCTAATTTTCCTTTGGCATTTTGAGTAATAAATAAACAAGGAATCTAATGTTTATTGTTTTTTTTAAGTGTCTTATAAGGTTCTCTATTACCATTCACTGCTTTTTAAAACTCAGATTCTAAGCAATCTCCAGTCACAGTTATAGTTATTGTCAAATTTGAATTCTAAGGAGACAAAACAAGAAATGTATGGGACTGGAGAATATTATCTGACAGAAACTGCATTTAAATTAAATTAAATGGATGTGAAATTTAATGAAATGTATTCGTTCTTCAACTATCCATGAATGTGACACCCAGAATGCTAAATGAGACTCTTAGGTTAGGAAAAGTTGTGAACCGTGGAAGTCTTTGAAAAAAGCTACAACCTGAAAAACAAAGTTCTATTGGTCCTTTATGCCAGCATACTTTTCATTGATTGCAACAATGTTTAATTCATTGCTTTTATTATACTTATAAACTCCTTCAATACTTGGCAATCTGACACTGTAACTGATTAGAAGGATGCTACGGAGAGAATTTCTGGGTCAGGCTATCTGCTATGCTAAATATGTTGTTTGCACTTGTAAGTTTATAAATGTATGTATGAAGGAATTACTTGGGAGAGATCCCATCTGTCTAAGGACCAGGGCAAAATGGGAGTTATTGAAGATCTCAAGAATTATCTACACAAATCTGTATTTGTTGTAACCTGATGTTGTAATTCAGCATTGATGTGACATAGAAGACACTGCCAACATGTAGCTCTATTCTATGGTTGAGTGAAGCTCAAGAGAATGATATAAAAAATGGAACTTGTAATGAGAACTTGGTTGCTGTTACAATGTTCCTAAACCATATAATTTTAAAAACAAATTTCAGAGAAATTTCAGAAGAAGTCATGAGTTCAGTGGGTTAGAACACATGCTTTGTACACTGGAGGTCTCGGAATCAATCTCTGTTGTTGAATGGATCAAAGATTACATTACAGGGGAACTCAGGGGTGAAATCCAGCAGGTTCTGGAGAACCGGTAGCGGAAATTTTGAGTAGTTCGGAGAACCGGCAAATACCACCTCTGGCTGGCCCCAGAGTGGGTGGGAATGGAGATTTTGCAGTATCCTTCCCCTGGAGTGAGGAGGGAATGGGATTTTGCGGTATCCTTCCCCTAGAGTGGGGGTGGGAATGGAGATTTTGCAGGATCCTTTCCCTGGAGTGGGGTGGGAATGGAGATTTTGCAGGATCCTTCCTCTGCCATGCCCACCAAGCCATGTCCACCAAGCAACATCACGCCCACCAAGCCATGCCCACAGAACTGGTAGTAAAAAAAATTCGGATTTCACCACTGGGGGACACTGCTATCTGAGACTGGCTGTCACAATTAACAATACTGGGTTAAAGAGGCCAAGGCAGTTTCCTAACCCTAATTGCAGTTTATTTTCCAATTTACTAAAAAAATTGCTATTGGGTTACTGATATTAGGTGCAGAAGTACAAATGGCTAAAGTGTTCTGTTGTATAAATGAGCATTGCTTAATAATCTCTAGGCTATCAAGGTCTTTCCATGGATCAAGAGTCAGCAGCGATATTCCTTCTGCAGCTAAATCATGACATTTTGGATAAGGAGGTAAGAAAAGAGGCTTTTCACATGAGAGTATCAAAGCTAATGTAATTAGAAGCAAAGCTACTGACCTGCCTCAGGAAGGGTGTTAGTTGTGGGTTATAACCAAATCCTCTGTTTCCCAACTGGCACACATGTAAAAAAAATTTGTTTTTCATCAGGGGGATCAGGTAGCTGACCCAGATTCTAGAAAGATTGTATTAGGGTGAGGACTCTCAAGGCTGATGGTCTACAACAATAGTAGAAGTGGCTTTATAAAAATGCAGGGGATGAAATGAATTTATATAGAGAATAGAAATTACTAGCTGAGGGGAAAGCTCTAACTCTGGGAGATCAATTAGGTAGAGAAGTACATTGCTCAAGAGACAGTAACTAGCATCTCCTTCCTTTCTTTTCTGATGGATAGTAAGATTATACTTTCCCACAAGGTTTTGTGTGTGTGTGTGTGAATTTCATACGTTTTTCCTGCTTTTTGTAGATTGTTGTTTCTAGATGCCTCCAGACAAGATGGGCAGTTAATAAACAAACTGGATCATCAAATTTTATTTAAAATTACCTTTTTAAAAAAAAAACAGGTGTAATTTGAATGAATACGATGATGGTTTTAAAAATATAAGTTCTAACAAGGCCTTGCATTATTTCTCACCACTCTCAAAACTCAATTTTAAAAGCAATTTTCAGTGTTTATGCAATGGTCTCTACTAGTTGAGAGCCAAACTGTGTTTCAAGATACTCTAAGGAATCAGTTTAATAGCTTTTAAATAAATCCCATGAACTCAATGGGATTTTTTAAAACCATATGTGGGTGGATTGTGCTCAGGAATGTTTCTATGTTAGGAAACAACTTCCCTATTCTGGATGAAAATATATATCATATGTGCTAATGACTTTTTTTCTGCCCAAACAATACTTAGATTGATTCATTATACGAACTGTAACATAACTTGTTTTATCTTGAGATAACAACAATGTGTGAATTACCTGCATTATTACAATTTGTAAGCCACGGTTATGGTTTAATATTATGTGTGAATCAAACCTCTTTGACTTGTTCAGCAAACCACTGTGAAACCAAACTATGGCTTAGCAATGTGAAAATTTCAATTAAAAGTATCATTTAAGAAATATCTTCCCAATTTTTAATAACATGATTATTCATAAACCAATCTATGAATTAAGTATGCTAAATAACTTTAATTTAAAAGAAAATGTGGCATGAGTGATGGAGCTGGCAAGGCAAAAAACAAGGTTTGTTTTGTAGAGATAGGTTACAGAAGGAGAAACTCTTTTGTAAACACAGCTTGGAGTCATCAACAGTAAGAAGCAGACAGCAAGTGAAAGGAGCAGGAGAACAAAACTCTGGACCTGAACTAGATTCCTAGACCCAGTAGAAATTGATTTTCATTGACATGAGAATTGCTTGGGATCTGCAATACAGCTACCGTATTTTTCGGAGTATAAGACACAGCTTAGTTTTTGGGGAGGAAAATAGGGGAAAAAACATCTGCCTACCAGGGATTCATCTGGCTAGCGTCCTTAGTCTGGTCAGGTTCAGCAGTTCTGTTTGCTGGTTTTTATCCCCTGCTTGGGGATAAAAAACAGCTTCTAAAGCACAACTGGTCTTTGGAGAGAAAAGCAATGAGAAAAGCAGGCAAACCACAGAGATCGCTTCACTTGCTAGCGCCTCGTTAGGGCTGAAAAAAAACTTCACAGCTGAGAGTCGGAGGAAGCAGCAAAGCACTGAAGATTGCTTCACTGAAAAAAAACTTCTAAAGCACAGCTGAGAGTCAGAGGGAGCAGGCAAAGCACATAGATCGCTTGTGCCTCGTTAGGGCTGAAAAAAGGCTTCGGAAAAAGCTACATTTGGAGGATAAGACGCACCCAAATTTTCAGCCTCTTTAAGGAGGGAAAAAAGTATGTCTTATACTCCGAAAAATACTGTATGCATTTATCTATCCTTTGTCCATGAATCATGTGCTTTATGAGTGTGGGTCTGTTTTATTGCAGAGGGATTTACTGGCATGCCTGGGGTGCACACCCAAAAAGACACTTGCCTGTTTTTTCTTTAAACACTTTTACTTATTATGAAGACTTTTTTAAAAAAATAATGATCATAATACCTGTCTCATGTAATATGTGCCCAGCCAAATCAATCTGCAGGGTTGGCATGTTCCGGATTCCTTCAATCAAGCAACATCATCTATCAGGAACCCAGAAGCACACCTTTTCGTAGCAGTACTAACCCTCTGGGTGTTCTGACTTAGGCTCCCTGAGAAAGCTTAAATCACACGCTTAGTCCCAAAAAACCCCTCTTTTATTTAAACGGCTGTGAATTATGGTCATTCACAGCCCGTAATAATTCACAAACATTCTGTGAAGAGTCCGACAGATGTCTGCCACAGTCTTTCAAGCTAATGCTGATAAGAGCCTTGGTAGTACAGGGGTTTAAGGCACCCTGTTATTAAGCTGGTTATTAAGACCAGCTGCCTGCAATTACTGCAGGGTTCGAATCTCACCAAGGCTTAAGGTTGACTCAGCCTTCCATCCTTTCTAAGGTAGGAGAAATGAGGACCCAGTTTGTGGGGGCAATAAGCTGACTTTGTATAAATAAACAAAAGGATGAAGGCTATTGCTGAGCACATTGTAAGCTGCCCTAAGTCTTCGGAGAAGGGCGGCATATAAGTCAAATTTAAAAAAAAAAAAGCACCCACCTTTATCTCCCTTGAAACGCTGCCAGAGACCTAATTGTCAATTAGTTTTGCAAGGCCAAATGGAGCACAGAGTCAAATGGAGCTTCTCGGAGTTTGAACCAACCAGAATGAACAAGTTGCTTCCTGCAAAGCTCATGTCCCTTTGCTCCTCTCTTATGTCTTATGGGAGGGGTCAATCATCTCCAAGCCTTACTTCCAAGTCGCCCCTTTTGTCTTAACTGTTCTTGCCTCCTGGCAGCTCTGCGCATGCTCACATTGGGAACAGGCTCTCCCTGTTCTTCTGCCTCGCTGATGTCAGATTCCGGAGGCTCTGGAAGCAGCACATAACTACCAGGTAGCCCTGGCCCCCTCTCTGCCTCCGACACAGAGCCCTCGTCCAAGCCTTCCCCAGACTCCAGGACTGGCCCATGTTCCTCCCTAACCTCCTTACTATCCGAATCTGCTTCCAGCTCTGCTGGCCATTGGTAGACCACAACATGGTGTGAGGTACCTTCCCCAGATGACTCCCATATGAATAGTGAAATGTATTGGCTGGATCAAGGACGATGGACAATGCAAAGATCATGTAATTAACCATTTATTAACAACAGTTGGGCTAACTGCCACAGCTATAACTGAAACTGCTTGGAACTCTGCCTGACAGCTCTTATAAAGCCAGCTGTCAGGCGGCTTAACCAATCAACGAACAGAACGTTACTTTAACCAATCAACGAACAGAATGTTACTTCCTACTTCAGCAGATTTAATACATTGCACCCCTTTCCACCTGGATGGCGCATGTGTAGTCCTGGAGGTATGCCGGTCGGCGCCAGCTTCTGATCGAACGTCTTAACCCTGCCTCATTCACAGACTCTTGCGAGGAATTACTTTCCCCAGCAGTTCAAATAACTACAGGCATGTTATTGCTTTCGACCTGTGTTTCAATTTCTCCCTCGGGGTTTGTATTGTCTGAAGTAATCTGTCGGCTCAAAATCTGCTGCTCAGCATCTGGTAGCTTCTCAGCTTCTGGTATGCCCCTTAACCCCTGGCTGAAACTTTCTCCTGCCTGGTTCTCTCTTTCTGTTATATCGTGTTCAGTACCCCATCTGACCCATAGCTGGTCTTGGTGACGTCTCCAAACATTGCCTTGTCCCATATCAACCTTATATGAGCATGGACCTGTAATATCCACCACCTTACCTGGTAGCCATAATGGCTGACCCCCATAATTCCTGGCATATACTTTATCACCCACACCAAAAGGTTTAGATGTCCTACTTGAATCCAAAGGCTTGGCAGGGGTGTAACGGGGTGTAACCTATCCAAAATTGTACACAGCCGGCGACCTATCAGTAATTCTGCCGGACTCCGATTGGTAACCAGACAAGGGGTGGTGTGTTGCACTAACATATACTCTGCTATACGGTCATGCCATTTCCCTGGTCCCATGCGGCCTAATGCCTCCCATGCCTCCTTTGCAGATCTCACAGCCCTTTCTACAAGGCCATTACTGGCCGGGTGGTAAGGAGAGATAAGTGCATGCCTGATACCTAATTGGGCAAGGAACAAATGTGGTAGAAGTTAATTGGGGCCCATTATCTGACACCAATAGGTCGGGCAACCCGTGGGTTGAGAATAGTGTACAAAGGGCCTTTATGACGGCCTCTGAGGATGTTGAGTGCATAAGTATCAGTTCAATCCATTTAGAGTACGCATCAACCACCACTAAAAAAAATTGACCATGAAATGGCCCTGCAAAATCTATATGAAGGCGGGACCATGGGCCAGCGGGGTCTTCCCATTCCCTGGGCTTACCCTTAGGGGGTATTTATTTATTTATTTATTTATTAAATTTTTATACCGCCCCCTCTCCCGAAGGACTCGGGGCGGTGAACAGCCAAAATTAAAACACACAATACAAATATTAAAATACAATTAAAACAAAATTAAATGTTTTAAAGACCGCCAGCCCCGCCGCCTGTAGAGCCGCCCCGCGAACGAGGAGCGGCTCGAAAACTCCGAAATCTTGAAGATTGTAGGAGAAGAGATAGCAGGGCACAGGTTGAGCCCCTGTAACCCCCCAGGGAATTGTTTCTGGGGAGGAAAACAGGTGCGGCTCCCTCCCAACCTGCGGAGACTCCGGGCGGCGTGGGACGATTCTGCCTTCAGCAGAACAAGCCGGCAGCAGCAAACTTTTAAAGTGAAAGGAACCAACTTTAACAAACAGCGTAAATACCAACTTGAATCCAGAAACTTGAAAATTGCAAGTATTAGTGCTTTGTTGACTTTTTAATTCAAAAGAGAAAGCGAGTGAGTGAAAGTGATTTGAAATAATATGGCGCCCAGCATTTGAGTTAACGAGCTAGTGAAAGTGGATTTGTGAAGCCTTCCTGCTTTGCTATAAAGTTACAAAGCTGCTACAAAGTTGCTCTATCTAAAGAAAAAATTCCTTTTTCTAAAATTTGACTTTGTCTTACTTCAGTTTCATTTGATTAAATCTGGGGGACTTTTTTAGAAGTTTCTGTGGAAGAGGGAAAGGAAAAGGAACTTCCCTCTTCAGAAAAACTAGCCTACGTGGCAGGATGGCTTCAAAGAAGCAGGAAGGGAAGGCAACAGGGGGGGGGATCCCCCACACACAAACATGAAACGCAGCTTCCTCCTGCTCAACAGTTACAGACTCAGAAAAAAGAATTTGATGTGGGAGATTTAAAAGAATTTATTTCTAAAACTTTGGATGATAAATTTCAAAAATCTCAACAGGAGATAGATGATAAACTTCAAAAATCACATCAGGGGATAGATGATAAACTTCAAAAATCACACCAGGAATTTATGCAGGAAATTAATGAAGTTAAAGATATGGTGAAACAGAATCAAAACAAGGTGACCAAAAAAATATCAGAAGTGGCATCTGGCCTGGCAGAATTTATTGGGAAAGTTGATTTTAAAGTTGAAGAACTTAAATCAGAAGTTAATGTTAAGATGAAAGACAATGATTATAAAATTGCTGATGTTGATAATAAAATGCAGAGAGTTGAAGACGAGATTGTTATGATACAATTCAGGGCAATGGAGTTCGCTATACGGCTTCGGGGAATTCGAGAGGAGGAAAGACAGGATCTGAGACAAGTTTGTTCTGAGGCCCTGGCCAAGATTCTACAAGTCAATCCTGATGTGGTTTTTCATAAAATAGACAAAATTTACAGAGTGAACTCTTGGGCGGCCAGACAAAGACAAATACCTAGAGATGTGGTCATATATTTTACAGATAGAGAAATAAGAAATGATATCCTGCAAAAATCTTTTTACACTTCTGTACAAGTGGGGGGCTCACGAATTGGAATTTATAAAGAATTGCCTCCTAAAATGCTGAAAGCTAGAAAAGAATTTGGCTTTCTTGTCAAGGAATTGCAAAATTTACAGATACCCTTCCGGTGGGACGCACCAGTTGGGATAATTTTCAGATACAAGGGAGAAAGATGCCGTTTGAATACCGTGGAGAAGGTACAACACTTTTATACTACTATTCTTAAGGAAAGAACACCATCTCCACGTACATCTACAGTTTTGGAGATTAAAGAGAGTGAAGAGAAGCAACCTCAACGAGAATTGCAAGAACAGTCCAAGCAGGAATTAGAAGGAGTGCAAGGTGCAGAAGGAGGTTTTTTGGATGAGCCCTTGCTGGAATCTTCTCCAATTTTGGACTCGGTTCGGATGATTGAAGTTAAGGATCAACGTATAACTAGAGCTCAATCTAAGTTACTTAAACAAAAGCAACAACAACAACAGGAAAGACAAGACAAGGAGGCAGTTAAGAGTACTGCACAAGAGATTGGAGCTATGGGAGGAGCGAGATCGAAGCTTTCGGATGACCTTCAAGTATTTTGCTCTGTGCTCCAGAAAGAGGCTGATGACCTTTAAGTGTTTATCTTGGAATGTTAATGGGTTGAATTCAGCACAGAAAAGGAAGAAATTATTTACATATTTGAAACAATTTAATAATGATATAATTTGTTTACAAGAAACGCATATCACAACTCAAGATCAAAAATATCTGATAAATTCCAAACTAGGAACACATTTTATATCTTCAACTTTGCAAAAAAAGAACGGTGTGGTTATCTATGTAAATAAAAAGTTAACAGCTAAAGTTATAGAAACAGATGAAGATGGTAGGTTTGTAGCAATTGAACTGCTTACGGCAAATGGCCAAATTCTTTTGATTGGAATTTATGCTCCCAATCAACAACAGGACTATTTCTACAAGATGTTACATACCAAAATACTGTAATGGGATTATAGATCCATTTTAATTATGGGAGACTGGAATGGAGTAATTGATTCTAAATTAGATAAAAAGAGTTTGGCAAAGTTCAGAATCAGACTACCACAGACTTTTTTTGACATGAAAGAAGATATGGAACTAAAAGATGTTTGGAGAATACATAATCCAAAAGAATTGGACTACACTTTCTTTTCTGATAGACACAGATCCTTTTCTAGGATTGACTTTATCTTGTTGTCAGATGATTTACTTGTCAAGACAAAAAGAACAAAGATTTTTCCAAGAACTTTGACTGACCATAGCCCAGTATGGATAGAAATTGAGATGGATAAGGTTGAGAGACGTTCTTGGAGATTAAATGAGAACTTGTTTAGATATGAAAAAAATACAACAGAACTTAAAAAGCATTTGAAAGAATTTTTTGAAATAAATTTGAATAAAGGTACCCCAATTGAAATTGTCTGGGATGCAAGTAAAGCTTATATGAGAGGGGTACTTATCTATATGAACTCTAAACATAGACTGTTTCGACAAAAGAAAAGATCTGAATTGGAAATAGAAATAAAGAATAAAGAACAGTTACTTATTAAAAATCCAACAGATGAAAGAATAAGCAGTGCTATAAAACTTTTGAAAGACCAATTTCAAATGCTTATGGCGGAACAAGTTGCAACAAACTTACAATATGCGAAGCATAATACATTTTGTAATGCTAATAAACCGGGCAGATGGTTGGCTTACACATTGAGGAAAAAACAAAGTATACGGACTATAGATAGTATTGATATTGGAGGGAAAGAAATTTTTCAACAAAAATTAATTAAAGAAGCTTTTGTGGACTATTATACCAAACTATATGCCAAAGAGGAGGTGCAGAATGGACTTATAGAAAAATATTTAAACGATAAAAGAGTTACAAAAATTACTGATCAACAAAAGGAAAGAATGAATTATCCTATAACAGAGGAGGAGATAATAATAGCAATTAAACAGTTAAAAACAGCCAAAGCTCCTGGTACCGATGGTTTGACCGCAGTGTATTACAAAACTTTGCAAGCTGAAATGGTGGAACAACTTAGAGATTTATTTTGCAATATTCAACAAGGGGGTAAAATACCCCCATCATGGACAACAGCTTACATATCCTTGATACCAAAAGAACAAGTCGGTCCTAAAAAACCAGAGAATTATAGACCAATATCTCTTTTGAATACAGATTATAAAATTTATGCGAAAGTATTAGCCAACAGGTTGATGCCAGTAATCCAAAAGGTGATTCATGAGGATCAAGCGGGATTCATCGAGGGCAGATACATGAAGGACAATGTAAGGCAAGTAATAGATTTATTGGAATATCTTGAGAAGAATAAACAGATTCCTGCAGTGCTGGTCTTTTTGGATGCGGAGAAGGCCTTTGATAGAGTGGATTGGAATTTTCTACTAAAGACTTTAAAAAAGATGGGCTTTGGGGATCAATTTATACAGGCGATTTCAGCAATTTATCAAGAGCAAAAGGCACAGATTATTATTAATGGAAGCTTGACAACAGAGTTTAAAATTGAAAAAGGAACAAGACAGGGATGTCCGTTGTCCCCACTTTTATTTATTTTAACACTAGAAGTCTTGTTAAATACAATAAGGGACTCTAATATCTTGAAAGGTATAAAGATTAGGCAAGAGGATTACAGAATAAAGGCATTTGCAGATGATCTGGTTGTTACCCTATCACAACCAATGGAATCAATAATCCTGATGAAGGACATTATACAAGACTATGGTAAAGTTTCAGGTTTTAGATTGAATCCAAAAAAGACTAAAATGATAGTTAAAAATATGACACAAGATCGTAAACATGAGCTTGAAAGGAGGGCAGGTTTTGAGACTGTACCTAAGGAAAAATATCTAGGAGTTCAGGTTGCAGAATCAAACATGAAATTGTTTCAAAATAACTATGAGGTGTTGTGGCGAGAGGTGCAGAAAGATATGGAGATTTGGAAAAAACTGCAGCTGTCTCTACTTGGAAGAATAGCAGCAGTTAAGATGAACATTTTGCCAAGATTTCTTTTTTTGTTTCAAATGATTCCGGTGCTTAAAAGTGATAAACAATTGAAAGTTTGGCAATCTGGAGTGAATAAGTTTGTCTGGAACGAGAAGAAGCCGAGAGTGAAATTGAAAATTATGCAAGATGTTCCAGAAAGAGGAGGTCTTAAACTTCCAAACCTACAGCTATATTATGATGCAGCAGCTTTAACTTTAACAAGTGATTGGTTTGGAAGGAAAAAGACTGGAATATTGAATGCAGAAAGTTTTGATCTTGAATTTGGATGGCATGCTTACTTATTCTACGACGATAAAGTAGATAAAGTATTTAAAAGTCATATACTTAGAGATTCTTTGATGAGAGTTTGGAAGAAGCACCGATTCAAATGGGATTATAAAATACCGCTATGGCTGGATCTTGGTCATACTTTGTGGAATACAAATATAATGTCACTCGGGGGGGTTTTATATAAAGAGGTTCTTTTTACAGATGCGGGCAGATGGCAGCTGAAGACATTGCAGACACTGTTGGATGAAGGGATTAATTTAACTTGGTTACAATATAATCAATTACAATTGAGATGGAAAGAGGACCAAAAAACTGGTATTATGTTGCATGAGGAAGAATTGGTTAGACATATAAGAGAGAAAGGTCCAATGCATATCAAAAGGCTTTATAATGTTTTGCTAGAAAGAGATTCAGAAACTGAATTAGTTAAAGATTGTATGATTAAGTGGGCACAGAATTTTGAAGAACCAGTGATGCTGGAAACATGGGAAAAAAATTGGGTTCAGAATGTTAAATTTACACAGTCGCAGAACCTGAGGGAAAATTTCTACAAAATGTTTTATAGATGGCATTTAGATCCTAAAAAGTTGTCATGTATGTACCCTAATGTTCAGCCAAAATGTTGGAGATGTGAATGTTTGGATGCTACATATTATCATATTTGGTGGACCTGTAGGAAAGTTAAGGCTTTTTGGATAAAAATTTGGTGGGTCATGCAGAATGTCTTGAAGAAAAAAATTCAGTTCTCTCCACAACTGTTTTTATTGGGTATAGTTAAGGGTTTTACATCGGGTGAAACAAAACTGATATTGTATATGATAACAGCAGCAAGATTGTTGATAGGTAAATATTGGAAAAATGAAGCTTTGCCCACTATTGAGGAATGGACTTTGAAGATGGCCAGTTTTGCAGAGATGGCGAAGATTTCAGCATACTTAAAAGATTGCTCACAAGAGACTTATGAATGGGAATGGAAAAGGTGGATAGAATATGTTCAGAACAAATATCAAACTAGAAAGTATCAAATAGCTTTTATTTGAAAATAATGTATTAGAAATTTTTTAATGTAATGAGATAAAGAGAAAAATTATACAGGGGAGGGAGGGGTTCAAGTTTATATATAAGTGTTATATTAGGGTTCTTTATGAGTATGAGTATATTATAGGGAAGTCTGGGGGGAGGGGAGGGTTAGGGAGGGATAGGGAGGTTGGGAAGTTTGGGGGGGGAGGTGGGGGGGGGGAAAAAGGGGTGAAAATGTAATTGTAAAACTTTTGCAATAAAAAAAAAAACAAAATTAAATTATCTTTGGCTTCTCCAATTTAAAACCCCTTACCCATAAAATCCACCCAATTAAAATTTTTAACCCAGTCCAGTTTGCTGAAATAAAAAAGTCTTCAGGGCCCGGCGGAAGGTCCGGAGGTCCGGGATTAGTCGTATCCCTGGGGGTAGCTCATTCCAGAGGGCGGGTGCCCCCACAGAGAAGGCTCTTCCCCGGGGGGTCGCCAGCCGACATTGCCTGACAGACGGCACCCTGAGGAGACCCTCTCTGTGGGAGCGTGTTGGCCGGTGGGAGGTTATCGGAGGCAGAAGCTGGTCTCGTAAATAACCGGGTCCTAAGCCATGGAGCGCTTTGAAGATGAGAACCAGCACCTTGAAGCGCACTCGGAAGACCACCGGAAGCCAATGCAGCTCGCGCAGGAGAGGTGTCACGTGGGAGCGCCATGTCGCCCCCATAAGTACCCGCGCGGCCGCATTCTGCACCAGTTGGCCGAGACTCTTGACAAGGGCGGCAAGTGGCCACCCAGTCATTGATACATTGATCAAGAGTAGGCCACCAGAGATAGGCTCTAGCTAGAGCCTTCATTTGGACTATTCTTGGATGTCCAGAATGCAATGATTTTAACACAGAATCCCATAAAGATTTTGGAATCACCACTCTGTGTCCCCACAATAAACAACCCCCCATGGTAGATAATTCCGTTTTATGGATAGAGTATGGTTTCCACTTCATGTCCATGGGCCCTTGTGGCCACCCCCTTAACACCCAGTCCATGACTGTGGAGATCTCTGGATTGCAGGATGAGACTCGAGCGATGTCAGCCACTGTCAAAACGAAAGGTGAGTCTTCAATCATCAGGACTGACGAGGCGGGAGCTGGGTCAGAGAGCAACGTTGGCACAGGGTACTGGCTGAGGGCGTCAGCATGGGCCAGATTCTTGCCTGGCATGTACAGGAGCGTGTAGTCGTAGGCGGATAAAAACACAGACCACCTGGTGAATCTGGGGGATAGGAATTGCGGAGTTTGACGGTCAGCTGCTAGTAGACCAAGCAGAGGCTTATGATCCGTCACTAGTGTAAAAGGTCGACCATATAGGTAATGATGAAACCGCTTGACTCCAGCTACCAATGCTAGAGCCTCCTTGTCTAGCTGTGAATAATTTCGCTCCGCTGAAGCCAAACTCCGGGAGAAAAATGCAACGGGGGGCTTCACGGCCATCAGGGAAACGGTGACTTAAGTCTGCTCCCACCCCATAAGGAGAAGCATCACATGCTAGCACGAGGGGTAGGGACTCGCAGTAGTGAGTGAGGACAGAGTTTGAAATGAGTATACATTAGTAAATGCAGTGGCTGCAGTTGAATCCCAGTTCCAACGTGTCCCCGGTTCAGCAAACGTTGCAAAGATTCTGCAATAGATGCCTTGTGTGGTATGAAAATTGCATAAAAGTTTAAAAGGCCTAAGAAGGCTTGAAGTTCGGCCTTGTTGGTGGGAGCAGGGGCATGTAAAATAGCGTTTGTCTTAGACTCTGTAGGGTGTATACCCTTACCATCAATTAGGAAACCCAAGAACTCGATTTTGGAAGCAGCTACAATACATTTGCTTCACTTAACTTTGAGCCCCACTCTCTGGAATTTGGTTAGAACCGATCTGAGTTTTTTAAGGAGTTCGGTGGTGCTGGTGGCCGATACTAATACATCATCAAAGTACGGTACAACCCCAGGAATTCCATGAAATAAACGCTCCATCATGCTCTGGAAGATTCCCGGGGTGACTGAAACCCAAAATTGGAAGCGGCAGCAACGGAAAGCACCCCGGTGTGTCACTATAGTTTGTGCGTCCGCTGTTTGGTCATCCACAGGCAGTTGTTGATATGCATGTGCTAAATTTAATTTAGCAAATACGGAGCCACTACCCAAGGAGTGCAACAAATGTTGCACAATAGGAATGGGGTATGCATGTGCCTGTAATGCATGATTAATTGTTGCTCGGTAATCTACGCAGATGTGCACTGAACCATCTGCCTTCATGGCAATAACAATGGGGGTCTCCCATGATGCATACTCAACAGGCTCCAGGATACATTGTGCTATTAATTTGTCAAGTTCAGCATCCACCTTTGGTTGCAATGCAAACGGTACTCTTCGCGGCTTAAGGTGGCGAGGCTGCACTTGAGGGTTGAAACTGAACGAAACCGGTTGTCCGGTGTATTTTCCTAATTCCTCAGAGAAAACTGGGGGGAATTCATTACATAACATGTCCAGTTCAGATGATGAGATGGCATTAACTCCTTGTATAGTTAGACCTAATGCATCGAACCAATTAAGGCCCAACAGGCTGGGGAATTTTCCTTCCACAATGACTAGTGATAATAATCCACTAAACTTCTTAAATTGTACTTGGAATGTGCCACTTCCAACAATCGGAATGTTGGCTCCTTGGCAATCTTTTAGCAGGAGATGGCAGGGGTCTAGTTGTCGTTTAGCCAGTTTCGGAACTAGTCGTTTAATTGTACTCTATGACACCAAGGATGTAGCGGAGCCGGAATCAACTTCCATGGTGCACAGTTTCCGTTCGATGAGTACTGTAAGGTGAATCTTCTGCTGGCTCAACATATTTGGTGGTGTTACTAAATTCACATCAGAAGAAGATCGTTGGTTACTATTACGAACTTTAGATGGATTAGGACGATATTGTCGGCCCCCATCCTGTGGCACACGTGATTCGAACTGTGGCTGAGGGGCTCTGCATACTCTGGCAAGATGACCTTTGCAGCCGCAGTGGCAGCACTCTGCATTTTTAAAATGGCAATTAGTGCGCAGGTATTTTCCTCCGCAGCTGAAACATGCGTTCGGCCCCCTTGACATGCTAGTTGGGCCAGAGTTTTGTTTTCTAGACTCTTGAAGACGGCACACTTCAAAGTCACCATCAGAATCTGACAGATTCTCATTTGTCTCATTTACAGACGATGAGTCTTTTTCCATCTTAAGTGGAGTATATCCACGGGACAACTCGGCTAGTGACAATGCTGCCAGTTCTGCAGCACACGCCTCATCCAATTCCATTTGAAATGTGAGGTCGTGATTCGCAATCAGACGCCTTTTAAGACTTTGGTCCCTGACCCCACTGACAAGTCTATTGAGGAGATAATCTTCTGAATCAAAGAATTCACAATGCCTGGCCGCCCTCCTCAGAGCCACAACATATTGATGAATAGTCTCTCCAGGGGCCTGATCACGATGGTAAAAGTGTTGGCGGCGGGCTATTCTTGAGGGGGCTGGTGCGTAATGTTTTTTTATTTTTTTTATAAAGTCTTCCCATGTTCCCGAATGTACAGATTGTGGGGCCATTAATGTCATTGCAGTATCAAACATTTCAGTACCGCAGAAACTTAGGAAATAAGCGCGTTTGCGCTCAGGTGTCAGCTTTGTATAATCATTTGCAATTAAGAAACATTCAAAACATGCTAAATAAGCCTCCCACATTTCTGCACTGGGATTGAAAGGAGGAAAAGTCTGTGTGGATGCCATTTCTTCTTCTTCTTCTTCTTTTTTCCTAACTGACTCATGTTTTGCTTCTTCGGTTTAAATCTCCCTTGTTTTCTTATTACTATGACCGGTAGATCGACCAGTTGATTCTCGTCGCCAGTTGAAATGTATTGGCTTGATCAAGGACGATGGACAATGTGAAGATCATGTAATTAACTGTTTATTAACAACAGCTGGGCTAACTGCCACAGCTATAACTGAAACTGCTTGGAACTCTGCCTGACAGCTCTTATAAAGCCAGCTGTCAGGCGGCTTAACCAATCAACGAACAGAACGTTACTTTAACCAATCAATGAACAGAATGTTACTTCCTACTTCAGCAGACTTAATACATTGCACCTAGTGTTTCAAAGGGCCTTGAAGACCTGGCTCTTTACATGAGGGGAGTGAAGGCTCTTGTGGATTTTTTTTTTGGTTACTGTTTGTCATCTTTGCCACTTGTTCTTCAATTTGTCTACTATTGTATTTTTCCTTGTTTTTTATGTTTTTACTTGTGAACTGCCCAAGTCTCATTTTGTATCAAATGCTATATAAATCTTAACAACAACAATGTATACACCTTAGATGTTCATGCTTCTGTGCAATATAAATTTTCAGCATTACACTAAAGGCTTGAAATTCTCTTCCCTTAATAATCTTCCCCCATGCATGGCTAATATTTATTTAGTGATCCAACATGCTTACATGGACTACCTTTTAGCTGTATTAATTTGATTCAAGGACTAAGGGGACATATCTCATCTCATTTTCTTTCTCAGCCTTTTTCAGCCTGGTACCACTGGTATTCAGGTGTGTTGGATTTCAGTTCTAAGATATCGTGGCCTCTGGCTGGGGAATATGGGAAATGAAGTCTTGAACATCTGGGAAACAACAGACTGCTGAAGTCTACTGTTTTGTTCAGCCAACTGGCCAACCCATTAGCTTCAAAGTGTGGCAGAAAATTCTACGTAGAAGGATATGCTCATAAGATTACAGATGTTTGCTATAATAGGTAACTAGTTTGCTCTTCATTTTCATATCAACGAGCAAACATTGCATCCGACTGAGTCTTACTTTCTCACTGTTGACATAGCCGTATTTAGAGGAAAGGGAAGTAAAATTAATATTTAAAGAAAACGGAAGCAAATCACGCAAAGGGAGAATAGAGCTGGGATGCAGAGTAATGACTTTTATACACACAAAACATTTACTGATAGAATAAATTACTTTCCACAGATTCATTACTTTATATTATTAGTACAGTGATCTCATAATATATAAATTGAAGTTTGCTCAGAACACTGATTAGGTTGATTGCAATCAATGATAACCGAGAAACAATTTCAGAACCCAGAAAAAAAGAACAGCTCCTTCTAACACTATAAGGAGTTGGTGTCTTTCTTTCTGTTTGCACAGGACTAGCTGCTATGCCTTCATCTACTACAGAAATCTCTGTCTCTGTCTTTTCATCCCGCCTCCCCAGTTTCTAATGTGAAAACCTTTTAGATTATTAAAATATATGATCTATATGGTGGTAAATGGTGCATCTTCTTACAGACTTTCAAATTACCTGATGAATATGATTATGACATGTTCATCAAAACCTGTTCCTGGGCCAGGTTTGTAGGTGATCGATTTACTACCAGTAGTTACAGGTAGTCTTCAATTTACGAGCACAATTGGGGATTGGAATCTTAGCCATTGAGAAAAGTGGTCATTAAGTGAGATGCCCACATGACTGCTTGTTCTACTATCACAAACCTGGCACTTTCAGTTGTGGTTGCTAAGTGATCTCTCAGGTCATAAAGCAGATGGAGAGAAAGAGCTGCCTGCCAATTTATTTTCCCTCCATGTGTGGAAACAACTGCTCCAACGTACTGCAGGAATGGAGCTGTGAGCTTTGGGATTTTAGCTTTGTTTCTCCTCTCTGTTCCTTGGTAGGCTCCTTCAGCCATCCCCCGCACACAAGAGGGCATCATCTTGTGTCAGACTACTATTTTGAGATAACACAGGAGTAAAATACAGGACACAGAGGTTTTGTCATTACAAACAGTGGCTTATATACAAGATTTCTATATATACATACATACACATACCAGGCAATCAATCAATCTTCAACTCTACTACAATGCAGATAGAACACAACAGACGAGGAGAATGATACATGAGGAGAGAGAATGATGCCCTCTAATGGCCTCCCTTATATAGACAGCTTCTTAAAGGGCAATAATCCTGCTGACTCAACCTTAGTCTTAAAGGGCTGGTCAGCTTTAAATCTTCATTACCCTGACACTCCTTCCATTTAAAGCTGAAAAGCTGAATGCGTTAACATATTCATGATGCTTTCTATTACCCTGACATCTTGGCAAGTAGAGACACTGACTTTCTGGGGAGGCCAGCAGAGAAGATTGCAAATGGTAATGGGACAGTTGGAAATCAATCATAAGGCAGATATTTTATGATGCCTGAAGTATTTTATGGGCTACACACCCCACCCTTTCCAAGGCCATTATAACTTGGAATGGTCATTAAATGATCAATCATATATTGAGGACTATCTGAAATAACAAAATAGCTCAAGTCATACTGAAAAAGGGCTTCCTATCTTCCACCCATACAAACCATTAAAATGTGATGCTTTATTCTAGATACAAATGCTGATTTCACTTCTCCCAGAAGTGATTGTAAGTAGTCCTCGACTTACGACCACAATTGAGCCCAAAATTTCTGTTGCTAAGTGAGACAGTTGTTAAGAGAATTTTGCCCCATTTTATGACTTCTCTTGCCACAGTTGTTTAGTGAATGATTGTAGTTCTTAAGTTAGTAACACAGTTGTTAAGTTTCCTCATTGACTTTGCTTTTCAGAAGGTCACAAAAGAAGATCATATGACCCCGGGACACTGCGACCGTCATAAATGTGAGTCAGTTGCCAAGTGTCTGAATTTTGATCATCTGACCTTGGGGTTTCTGCAGTGGTCATAAGTGTGAAAAACAGTCATAAGTCACTTTTATCAGTGCTGTTGTAACTTGGAACAGTCACTAAATGAACCGTTGTAAGTTGAGGACTACCTGTATTCAGTTAAATGCTTGGCTTGATATATGCAAGCAATTCTTTTGTTATGCAGTATTGGCTTTGGGCAGAACCTACAGCAGTGGCCAAAATTGTGGAAACCTTTTGGGAAAACTGTATTTTGGAGGTTTGATGGCTAATGACACCACTTTTTTTTGACGTTTCAAGATAATCATATTCCACTGCTGGAATGGCCTGGGAATAGCCCAGACCTTAACCCAATTGAAAATCTATGGAACCGACTAAAGAAACCTGTTAGTCAGAAGTGACCCAACGATGCCCTTGAAGTGATGTCCCAGTGCCTGGAGGCTGTGCGGATCTGGATGGGGAGGAACAGGCTCAAGCTCAACCCTTCCAAGACTGAGTGGCTGTGGCTCCCGGCATCCCGATATAGTCAGTTGACTCCATCACTGACTATTGGGGGCGAGTCTTTGGCCCCCACTGAAAGGGCTCGCAATCTGGGAGTCTTCCTGGATAGGCAGCTGTCTTTGGAGGAACATCTGACGGCTGTTACCAGGGGGACCTTCTGTCAGGTTCGCCTGATTCGCCAGTTGCGGCCCTTTCTTGATCAGGATTCCTTGTGCACAGTCACTCACGCCCTCATCACCTCTTGCCTTGACTACTGCAATGCTCTCTACATGGGGCTCCCCTTGAAGAGCACCCGGAGGCTCCAACTGGTCCAGAACGCAGCAGCGCGGGTAGTGATGGGAGCAACATGGCGCTCCCATGTAACACCGCTCCTGCGCGAGCTGCACTGGTTCCTGGTGGTCTTCCGGGTGCGCTTCAAGGTGTTGGTTATCACCTTTAAAGCACTCCATGACATAGGGCCTAGCTATCTGCGAGACCGCCTGCTACTACCGACAACCTCCCATCGACCCGTGCGCTCCCACAGAGAGGGCCTCCTCAGGGTGCCATCAGCCAAACAATGTAGGCTGGTGGCCCCCAGGGGGAGGGCCTTCTCTGTGGGGGCTCCTACCCTCTGGAATCAGTTGCCCCCTGAGATAAGGAGAATCCATGACCTCAATGCCTTCCGTCGTGCCCTTAAAACCCATCTTTTTCAGCAAGCCGGTCTGGCTTAAGAAGAAATTTTTAAATTTTTAAAATTCTTTTAATCAGTTTGTGACTTCTTAACTTTTGGGCCAAATTTATATATATATTTAACTGTTTTTAATATTTGTATTCTATGTTCTTATCTTGGCTGTACACCGCCTCGAGTCCTCAGGGAGAAGGGCGGTATATAAATTGGAAATTAAATTAAATTAAATTAAATTAAATTAAATTAAATTAAATTAAACCCAGTTAATAGAAGCAATCATTCAATCTTGGTTTCACATTATAGCAGCTGCAGAACTAAAAGACTTGGTTCACTCCATGAGAAGACGTTGTAAGGCCGTAATTCATGCTAAAGGTTACCCAACTATTAACTGACATGGTGATAATTTTTGTATATCTCGTTTTTTGTATGGTGATAATTTTTGTATATCTCGTTTTTTTTTAAGTGTTTCACTTTTCTTCTTCATACTGTAACTGCTATTCTAATATCAAATCCTTCCTAAAAGTTATTGCATTACATTCTTGATTAAATTACCTTTCCATTGATATATCATTTTATGGTACTACTCCCCCCCCAAAAAAAGGTGGTGTTATTTGCTAGTTTTAGAAAATACACTTTTCCCAAAAGGTATCCACAATTTTGGCCAATACTGTATATGGACAAAATTGGCCGAGGTTCCAATTTTTGAATGTATTCCGAGTTGGGCAAGATAATGCCAGCGGAATGTCCTCCTATTTGCCTTATTCCTATCTATTGATTTTCTCTATGTATTTGATTCTAATCAAAGTGCCTAAACGAAGACTAAACAGCAAATGACTCACTAACTGCTGGTATGGAAATCTTGATGGAAAGCTCAGATAAGCTGGCAACAGCATTAAAAAGGATGAGAAACAGTGCCAAAAGCTTCTGGGAAAATATAGATAGTTCTTGACTAATGACTACAGTTGAGCCCAAAATTGCTATTGCTAAGCAAGACAGTTGTTAAGTGAGTTTTGCCCCATTGTACAACCTTTCTTGCCAAAGATGTTAAGTGAATCACAGCAGTTGTTAAGTCAGTTGATTTTGCTCGTCAGAAGGTTGCAAAAGGTAATCACATGACCCGGGACCAGTGGTGAAATCCAAATTTTTTTACTACTCGTTTTGTGGGCATGGCTTGGTGGGCGTGGTGTGGCTTGGTGGGCGTGGCAGGGGAAGGATACTGCAAAATCTCCATTCCCACCCCATTCCAGGGGAAGGATACTGCAAAATCCCCATTACCTTCCCACTCTAGGGGAAGGATACTGCAAAATCTCCATTTCCACCCCACTCCAGGGGAAGGATACTGCAAAATGCCCATTTCCTCCCCACTCCAGGGGAAGGATACTGCAAAATCCCCATTCCCTCCCCACTCCTGAGGCCAGCCAGAGGTAGTATTTTTACTCAAAATTTCTGCTGCCGGTTCTCTGAACTACTCAAAATTTCCGCTACCGGTTCTCCAGAACCTGTCAGAACCTGCTGGATTTCACCCCTGTCTGGGACACTGTCATAAACATGACCTAATTGCCAAATTTTGATCATGTGACCATGAGGATGCTGCAATGGTCATAAGTGTGAAAAATGTTCAAAAGTTACTTTTTTCGGTGCTATTGTAACTTCAGTCACTAAATGAATGGTTATAAATTGAGGCTATCTGTATGCATCCCCTGAAGGAATAAAGCTTTCAATGGGTACTCAAGGATGCCTGAATTTTGAACAGGAAGAACACAATTTCAGGCTAGGCACATTGCTGCACTAATTCGGGAGAGGGACCACTTGGCAGGTAATTTCTGGCTCTTATTTCTCCTTTCAATATCTTAAAGTAACAGTTGTCAATTTTGGCGGGGAATTGATTTTCATGCTAATCTTCCTTCTAAAGAAAGGAGAATTACAGAAGAGAAAGATGGAGAAAAACCTTAAAACTGCTGATTGGCGTTTTTTCTTTTCTTCCTGCCCCATTTCTCCTTTGAGGAGTTCCCAATTTGTCCACATGACAATGCTGTGATAAGCAGGGAACATATTTATGTTTTCCTGAGAGGAATGGGGGCCACTATGAAGCAGGCCCTTGACACGGAGTGAACATAGGGCACTTAGAAGCAATAGAAGCTCTTCTCTGCAGCTTCTAATTTTGCTCTGTCACTTGAGGTGGTGAAATTGTCCAGCCACTGGGATGACTGAAAATATGATAATGGTGACTCAACCAAACCACTGTGGGTCAATATGCTGAAATTAGTGATATCTATATATATATTTAAAAAGGCAGGCAGGCAGGCAGGCTGGCTGGCTGGCTAGCTGGCCAGCTTATGATTAAACAAGAACAACAATGTGCAAGTGTATTGATCCAACAACAAAAAAATGATATGAGATCCATCCATCCTTCCTTCCTTCCTTCCTTCCTTCCTTCCTTCCTTCCTTCCTTCCTTCCTTCCTTCCTTCCTTCCTTCCTCCCTCCCTCCCTCCCTCCCTCCCTCCCTCCCTCCTTTCCTTCTTTTTTTCCATCGGTGAGGAAAAATCATATTTTCTAGAGAAAAGAATACAAATGGATTTCATAAAGCAATTTCTTCATGCCCAGGGAACAATACGTATGCATTCCAGGGGATTTCAGCACACGTAACTGCTTCTGCATCTCTGCATCCTGTCTGTCAGGGAGTCCAGATGTGGTTCCAGGATCAACTGAGTTCTCTTTCAGTGAGTGCATTTTCTAATGCAAGATGTGGAGAACATCCTGTTCTTCAAGTAGCTGAGCTGAAATTATATTTTTGGCTTTCAGGTTTTGACTCACCCGTATGATCACCTTTGCATTATAACAGTTCAGAGGATGGAACTGAGGGAAAGAAGGTGGATTCAATTATTATTGAATAGAGCCTTGGTGGCGCAGCAGACTAAAGCACTGTTAACTAACACCAGCTGCCTGCAATTACTGCAAGTTCAAATCTCACCAGGCTCAAGGTTGACTCAGCCTTCCATCCTTTCGAGGTAGGTAAAATGAGGACCCGGATTGTGGGGGCAATAAGCTGACTTTTCATAAAAAAGAACACCGCTTAGGGGGGCCCCGAAAGCCCTACTAAGCAGATATATACAAAAGTATGAAGGCTATTGCTTAATGCATTGTAAGCCTCCCTGAGTCTCTGGAGAAGGGCGGCATATAAATTGAACCAATAAATAAATAAATAAATAAATAAATTATTATTATGGGATGGAGACATAAGAAAAATTTCTTTGTCATGTCTGGTGTTCAGTGGGTTGCTTAGATAAGTCATCATTTTTCAATTACTTGGCTGAGTGGTTCCATAGATATAAACCCAAATCCATCCAAATGTGCTCCTGTGAGAATAATAGTAGACACTAATTTTTCTATAATGTGTTATTGTTAGATTTATAGTCTGTCTTTCTTCCAGGTACTCAGGATAGTTATTCCTGTTATTCCAGCAAGCCGCTCTGATGGGATAAATGATTTTAATTT